>NW_024609883.1:80443848-81643848 GCF_016920785.2 Ixodes scapularis | reverse complement strand
CATCATCGTACTATTATAAGCGTCTTTGGCACTCAGTATGCAATCAAATTATAGATAATGCCCATCTCCACGGTCTGTTACAAATATATTGTTCTTCTTGCGTACTTCGAAACTGGAAATTAATTTTTCAATGTATCCTAGCACCGACACCGGATGGGGTGGCGCTACGAATATGGACGCTTGTTTCGCCGGTGTGTGGAAAGCAAAATATCGGTATAAAATACAAGAAACGTCTTTAGAAAGCTACTCGTTACCAGCGAATTTAGATCTGCTCACCAAGGATGGAGAGATCAAGGAGAAATCGCTAATTTCATGAGCCAAAATGGCGACTATACGGGGAGCTTGGCGCTACATTATCACGATCCAGTTACTTTAACCGGCACTAGTGGGACTGAAGTATACTCGCACGCAACGCCACTGGCCAAGAAACGCCTTTGTTGCGGTGTAATGTCAAGGACTAAAGCGAGTGTTTTCATTCAATCGCACCTTGGCAAAACTTGATGACGTAGCTGGGCGTACGCAGTAGCTCCCAGTGACGATATTTGAATGGGGCTCATAGATTGGACAAAAGAATTGCGTGGGCACTCGATTAATGCTCGTGATAATCGATAGCTCGAGAGGCATTCGGGTAGTGGCCCGTGTTCAATCACTGTAATGACGACACTAGCCGAACCATAAAAATGTCTGGAACTCAGCGCCTGTCCTGTGCCTTGCAAACCCCAGCATGTGGCTATGATCAACATTTGCTGCATATAATCTGCTCCAGATCGCTTGGCAGCTTGTTCTGGTTGCGAGTTAAGGGGGTGGTCGTTTTTCTTTAATTTTTTCTGTGACTTCGATTGCGTGTGCTGAAAAACAAACGTGTATTTCACGGGTCATTAACGTCAGGGATCCGTCTTAAACGGTATTTGCGCAAAGTACAAAAAACGTTGCACCGCCCCTTTAAATATGAAAGCTATAAGACAATAAAATGTAAATGAGGTCGATTGAGTCAAGTCTACAGAAGCTCATCGCTTTCTGACATAGTGATATTTTGTATATTCAATAATAATAGTTTTTATTTAAGAAGCCCATATACAGCCCAAATGGTGCACTTCCACAAATACACTATAAGTAAGAAACAATATACATGATGACACTAAAGGTACGGTAATAACAAATAGAGTAAGATAGTGTCAAACATATATTAAAATTTAGTTCGGAAAGAAATAAATTCTCCACAGGTGGCGGAACTCGGTGGCCGATGCACAGATGTCGAGATCTGGATTGCTGACACTGTTATAATGACTGGATCCGAGAAAGGAAGAAAATGTTGCGTGGTGAACGAAAAGAAATAATTAAATAGCTGGTCGAGCGAAAATTGACACAATTAACTTTACAGGAAAGCTGAGCCTAATCAATAGCACTATTTGCAACTAAACTTATTTCGAAAAACTAAGGAACGCGTCTCTCCTGGATAAAAGTGAACAAGTATTTTGCTAGCCGATATTCATAGTCATAGTAAATACGCTGCTCTAAATATCCTTGTTATAAACTATACGGTTTACGTTTTCTGAACGAGTTTAACACTTATGGCTTGTGTTTTTGAGAGCGGATTCCATATCACGCACGCAAATGCAAGTAGCAACCTTACTGAAGAGTTGAAAACATGAATCAGGCTATAAGGTCCTCTAAAACTTAAAGACAAGCGTGAAACAACTCCGCATATTCTCATCGCGCTACCCGCAAGAAAAGATACATGATCTTTATTTTTGAGGCGCTATCTAGACATGCGCCAATTCCTTTCACGACAGAGACTCTGCGCTCGCATTTCATCAAGATTATACATGTTGCCACAACAGTAGTTGACGTTGGCACAACGAAAACACTTTTGTTTTTGTAGGGTTCAACAAAAACTGGTTCTGTTCGCAGAACCAGTTTCTGTCGAATTATTCCGAGGCTGCAATCTGGCTAGGCAGTAGAGGTCTCATTGCCTTCTCCAAAATTTTCAAAAATAGATTTTCGCACGCCATAAACAGCTAGCAGTTCAAGCGAGTGGATCAATCCTGCGTTTAATCTCAGGTCTTATTTGAAAATTGTTTGAAACCTTTATGTTAGCTTAGTATTTTATCAAAATACAGTACTCAAAATGCTACCAGAAGTCTATGAGAGTGCAGGTTTCTCGCGTAAACTGAAGAGCATGTTGGTAAAGTTGACCTGACGAAGAAAATATATAAACTCAGGACAAGGGACGACGAACGTATCTTTTACCATGCAACAAAACAAAATAACTTAAAATCCTTCTTTGCAATTCCACCCGGCAATAAAAAGAACGAAAAAGGTGGTGTAATGAAAGAAAATAGTAAAGGCAATTATAAAGAAAAATAGAGAATATAAGGTACGATGTGACAGAAGAGGCTGCACTATGAGTTTGATAGCGAGTGATTACTTAATGTTCCGGAATCAAATACGCGATCTCGTCCTTAGCAAGAACAAGTGAGGGAGTACTCAGACTATAGTCAACGGTGTTCATGGTGAATGATGCAATAATTTCCCTGTAAAATCTGTTAATATGTCCTCCCACCACTTTAGTGTCCTCGAAACGTGGAACGCAATCAATGCATTTGCGGGCATGCATCCCTCGCTCTCAAGCTAATTGTGCGGTCTCTTCTGTCGAATCATACCTCATAACTTCTTTTACAGCGGAGCTGTTAGGGGCTAGGTTCCCCAGAATTGGTGTCCGGTATCAAACGCCTGACGACTCAAACCTACCTGGACAGCTACTGCCATCTATAAGCGACGGCGGCAAGCACAGAACCAGTCTGGTTGCCGCCGTCGCTCGTAGATGGCGGCAACGTTTCTAGCTGTCATAGAAGAATGGACAGTTGGGCGCGTTGGTGGGAATTCATCGTAGGAAACACCTCGAAAAACAGACGACGACAAAGAAGAAGCACACGCAACGAGCGCAGCTCTCGTCGCGTGTGTTTCTTCGTCCTCGTCTGTTTTACGCACCGATTTCTACGCTCTTATCAGTTTCGGTTTAGACTTGGTATTAAAGCTTTATTTAGGATGGGTGGGCCGCGCGCCCTTTCGGCGAAAGATGACTGGCTGCGGAAGGAGCGGCGACGTACGAGGCAGCGCGAATCGGTCCGCAACCGCCGCAAAGCCGCTGTCACCTCGACTTCCACTACGTCGAGTGCTTAAGATTCTCTTGCAAAAGAAGAGCACATTGCTCGCCTGGAAAGCCTCCGCCGAGAACAGAACCAGCGATGTAAAGGGCGCCGGCGGGCCAACGTCACGGGCGACAATCGTGCCACGGAGGCCAAGCGCAAGCGCGAGGCCCGGCGACGACTGCACTCCACGCCGGCTGAACAGTTCCCGGGCGCGACGGCAAGGTTCCGAAGGGAGTTCGTGGATTACCCGTTTGGCGTCACGTGCGCCGTGTGCGACCGACTCTGGTTCGCCGGAGACGTATCCACGATCGGCGGCGTGTCGGACGAGAAGAAGCGGGAAACGGGCGCGTGCGCGTTGCGGCAGTGTATCGAATACAGCTCCGCTGTTCTTCCTTCTTCGGAAGAGTGGAAAGGCTGAACGTCTGAGGAATCTGAATTGTCTAGTTTCCTGCAAATTACTCGGGAAAACTAATTGCAGGAGTCTAAGGAGGGAGCTCGGTAAATGACAGAACTGAAAATACGTTTAGACAAAAAGAAAATGTATATAGAAGCTTGATTGTGCTCAAAAAGAGTGGTAAGCACAGAATGCGTGATAGGCCTTCCAGGGAAGAAGACAAAAACTGATAAGCACAGAATGTGTGATAGGCCATCCAGAGAAGAAGAGACGAACGTCTGAACTGCACCGCTTACCGAAGAATCGCTCCCATTTCTGACACACGGTGTGAGATGGCGCAGCATGACGGGAAAGGCCGCGCAGCACGCGATTGCGCCTTCGCCGGGCTACCAGTTAGAGCACGGGCCCGGGCCCGGGCCAGCCCGAAAACCCGAGCCCGGCCCGGCCTGCGGGCCGGGCTCGGCCCGGGTAGCACGCAATTTCTCGGGCCCGGGCCGGGCTCGGGCTTGAACAAAATATTTGCCGGGCCGTGGCTGGGCAGTTGTGTGCCACACATTTTAAATTGTTGATAACAAAAAAGCTGCTCCTTGATCTTCTCGGTTCAATGAAAACAAACAAGCGAAATGCAAAATTACTAAGCTGCTGTTGAAAAAAAAAAAGGCGTCTTGCACTTGGAAAGCTTTCACGTGGATAATAGGAAACGTTTGGATTCCTCCACCATAGCGGGAAAGTACGGTCAAGAAACCGAGGGCCCTCCAGTCGCAGGGTACAACGTGACTGTATTTTTCCTCTGCGTTTCAAACTGAACACAAGAAAAACAACGTGAGCTTGATTTTGCTTTTGTGCAGGGAGCCTTACTATGCCGCCAAAGATAAGCTAACTGGATATGTTTATGCTTATACAGCTTTTTGAATATGCACTAGCGTGATTCTGATTATTTCTTCACAAAAACATGTAGAGAGAAAAGTTGTCTGAAACGAATCGACCAACGAAAAGCCCGATATCTCTTCAAGAAATGCATAAATAAAGAATACGGCACTTTTTTCCCTTCTTTAAATCACTTATACGCTGCATATTTCGCCAATATTCTCGAAAATACACCAAGTCGGGATATTTATTGTGTCAAAAAATCTCGATCCAAGTCCAAAAGAAATTTAAATCAAATATGCTCGGTTTATGCTTACACAGTCTTTAGGTTAAAGCCTGCAAACTTTTCTGGGCTCATGAATATAAACTGTCGGGCTCGGGCCGGACTCGGGCTTATATTTAGAACATTTTTGTCGGGCTCGGGCCGGGCTCGAACATCTGTCTAAAAATTCTGCCGGGCCCGGGCCGGGCCCGGGCTATGTCTCTTTCGGGCCGGGTCAGGCCGGGCCTAGAAATTAAATATTCTGTCGGGCTCGGGCCGGGTCGGGCCGGGTCGGGCCGGGCCTAGAAAACCCGGCCCGTGCAGGGCTCTAGGCCACCTACTCTAAATAACTCTTCGGCAATGAATAAATAATAAAAAAGAGTTTACTTGGCAAAGCATTTTGCTCACAATCTCCCAGGTGGTGAGTTCAAATACTGTCGAGGGTCTGAAGTCTTTCTATATAGTTCCCTACGGGCGTAACGCTCTTCGGTGTCGGTTTTGCTTTCAGCCGGCTGTCACAGGCAAACGCCACAGAACTCCGTAATAATCGGCTGATAAGACAGGTTCTGTGCTAAAAAAACAGCCGGCGCTGTGACACTGAGCAGTTTGAAACGTTACAATTAGTGTCCCAGCGCAGATTGTTTTAGAGCGCAGCTCTTAGGCGCCCGTTTCCAGCTTGAGCGGCGTCGCCGTCGCCGTCGGCTTACCCCCGCGGTGCAAATTTCCCCCGCTAAATCTAGCGGAAAAATTTCCCCGCTAGATCCAGCGGAAACGTTTCCCCTCTAAATGTAGTGGAAAAATTTCCCCGCTAAATCTAGCGGAAAAATTTTCCCGCTAAATCTAGCGGAAAATTTTTAGCGGAAATTCCCCCCGCTAAATTTAGCTTAAAATTTCCCTGCTAAGTCTAGCAGAAAAATTTCTCTGGGGGTCACGTGACTTTGGGGGGGTACGAGGACCCCCCTCCCCCGAGGTCACGTGACCCCCCGACGTCACGTGACCCCCCCCCCCCCCCCCCCGAGAACACGTGACCCTCAGTACCCTTCCCTCCTCCTCCTCCTCAAGAGCTGCGCTCTATTTCGGCATTACAGGGAGTTGTAAACGGCTTTCACTTTTTTCCTCAGCACCAAACATATCTTTAATTTCCTCTTTCTTTGAGCTCCCTCCGGAGTTTGTAGAGATTGGGTCTGCGATGTGCTTTGCAATAGAGTACACGCTCCAGATTCCTTGGCGTTAAGTATTCCTCTGCTACGTTTTCTCAATAAATCAGCAAACAAATAAAGGTCACGTGATCGGCGCCGTGGGGAGAAAGCACCTAGCATTCCAGTCGAAAGCACGCGAATGCGGTACATTTAACTTACATTTCAAGCCTCTTCACCGTTTTTTGTTTTGTTTCGGCGCTAAAAATCGGACTTTAATTGTCGGATTTACTGCGGCAGCCATTTGTCTGTAACGCTAGAGGTACCTTTAGTTTCTTGTTCCTACGGAGCAGATCACGTGACCTCAAAATCCCCCTTGCGGATGAGTTATAGACGCCGGGAGAGAGATCCGCATTGATCAGAAAAACGGCCCAGGCAAACGCGTATGTGAACAGCACCGACCACGTGACCTCCCTGACGACCGAGAAAGATCCGGTGTCAGCTAGCAGACGATGACACTGGCGTGACCCGCGAGAATTAGACGAGACTTGACGAGACCGGAGGCGCGCTTCCGCACTTAAGTGACACGGCTCGGTCTCCGGCGACAAAGCACACACAGAAAGGAAAAAGACATCGTCAATAAAAAGCTTCATCGTCAAAATAGACAAAAAAAAAAAAAAAAGTACAAAAATAAGAAGCCTGCGTTATGGCAGAGTGGCACGAGGCCCTCAACGAAGGAAAGAGCGGGAAGCTTTGTAGAGGCGGATAATGCTTCGTGGCCTTTCCGTGACCGCCCAATCTCGCCGCCAGGGCGGCGCTATGAGTGGCGCCCACGCGATCAAAGCTGCTTAGTGGTTTCTAGTAGCCCTCTGTCACGGAAGCTCGAATCAACCACCGAAACCTCCTACACCACACGATTCTGGATTTTTTACTCTTCTTTCTTGAACTGTAGATTTTTTTTTTTTTTTGCGGTTTTTGGTTTTGAGTTTTTTGTGGTTTTTTTTTTTTGGAGTTATGTACGCGCAAGAGGGGTTTAGTGCACAGCACGAGAGGGTTTTAGCGGACTGGGCGTGTGTCTGTGTGGGGAGCGTTGGTAATTTTTTTTGCGGTCATGAAACATCCAATTTTAAGGAACTCTAAACATTATGACACTTGTGGCTAGATTCCTTGTTGTGAACTACTCGTATTTCATGGGGTAAACAAATTCTGGGCGATATTCTCTTTCACAAAAGTCATAGCAGAAGGATGAAATATATATGTCGGGGGATTGCGAGTAAAATCAATGGTTAATTCCTAATTTCGTGGTTCCTGATATCAAATAATGAATCAAATTATAGATGTAAATAATTAACATTTACTATGAGTACAGCGTATTTATCCTATTATTGTTATAAAATTTAAAATAAAAAAATATATGTTGCCTCTACTTAACAAACATTTTCGTAAAACAGTTACTAATTCTATCCCAGCTTAAGGCTTGCATCAATATTTTATAGAACTTACGTTCATCCCTAGTAAAACAGCTTATTTTTATGAGAAATGTTTTGATGCAATAAACACATATGATTAAATAAGATCATATAAGAACATATAGGAACCATACAATAGTTTATAAGACGTCATTCAAATTGATAAAAAGTTTCTTTTAGGTGTCTGATAAGTTTCTTGTAACTTCTTGTATAATCTTATATTGTTATTTTATATTCTTATAAAGTTATTATACGCTCTTATATGATCTTATCTGAGCAATTGCTCTTATTGGACCAAACCATTTCTTATAGAACGCGAGTTGCTCACATACCCACAGAGTTGCCGTTTTCGTCTGGCTAGTTTGGCACATTACTTTTATTTTTTTTATTTTTATAGGTCATTCCCTTTTTAGCTTGTTTACCTAAGCATATTTTACTGCAGTAACTTTCATGTAGGGTACACAGTACCGGGATAAATTCAGAAAATGAAATTCGAGTTATCGGCTCGCATGAATGAACAACGCACCGCAGAATGATGAAACTCCACGGGAATGTGTTGCTTGCGGTTGTGATAAAAGGTGAAAAGTTAAGCAGATCAGCAGATCACGTTACATGTATCAAAAATACAAAATAAAAACAAAAATTCTCTTGGAAGCGACGACTACACAAAACTAATAAAAAACAACAACAAAATTTAAAAGTGGGGGCACTTGTAATAATTATCTCAGTAAAAAGCACACCGAATAAAACGCCTTTACCACTTTTCAATGAACGGATGGAGACATCAACGAAACTAGACTAAAAATGAAAGCCGTTTACAACTGCCTGGAACGCCGAACTAGAGCGCAGCCCTTGAGGAGGAGGAGGGAAAGGTACGGAGGGGAGGCTTTGCCCCTCCTCCTCTCCTGCTCGCCTTCCATTCAGGGGAAATTTTTCCGCTAGATTTAGCGGGGAAACTTTTCCGCTAGATTTATCGGGGAAAATTTTCCGCTAAATTTAGCGGGGAAATTTGCCCATAATGCACCGCGCGGTTACGCCGACGGCGACGGTGACGGCGACGGCGACGCCGCTCAAGCCGGGAACGGGCGCCTAAGAGCTACGATTTAAAAAGAAATAAACACCCGTCAGGCAAGAAAGAAAACTATAACACGTTCCTAACTGTCTAGTTTTTTTTAAAAACTGAAACACACTTTACAAGCGCCCGCAGGATAAAATATTGGATTGATGAATATTAGGCTTACATAGGTGGATGTCGGTTCATAGAGAAAATTTGTTACTTTTTGGTCAGGGTAACGTCAAGTGCTCATCATCACCGAGCGAAGCATTCGCACGGAGTTTCTGCTTTCTGCAATGAGTGGTTTCTTTATTCGGACCGAAGAACCGGGTACCATTTTCCCTCTTTAACCCTGTTCACGTGAGCATATGAGCCTGGACAGTCGATTACACACTGCAACAAGTCCTGCGCGCCTGCTTTTCCGCAAAGCACTTAATGAGGGCCGATCACTGCCATTTAAGAAGGGAGCTCGAAGAATGACGAGGACGAAACTATGTTTAGACCTTAAACAACAGTTTTTGCTCTGACACCCAGCATGACGTAAGCATAAAGGCCCGTTCACACTCTTGCGACCGAGTACGACTGAGAGAGACGAGATCTCTTATAACTTCTTAAATGTTTCTAGAATGAGGGAACATACTGACATTGTGGCGCCATCTATGCGGTGACCCTGGAACTGCATTTCACAAGAGCGAAGGTTTTACGGGATTTTCGAGGTCAAATATGCGTAATACCCATAGAAAGGCTCGTTTATAACATTGTAAAAAGTTTTTCGAGCCAAGAAAGAAAGGATAATGCTCGCGAAATAAAAAAAAAATATGCCGGACCGCCGAGTTTACACTGCTTCCCAATAGATGGCGCCAGTGTGTTTTCTGGTTTAAGAAGTTTTAAGGAACCCAGGTTTAAGAGGTCGCAAGAGTGTGAACGGGCCTTAAGAAACACCCCTGGTCATTGTCACAGTGCAGATTGTTTGATTAGGTCTAGACATATTTTCAGCACCATCATTCGCTCCACATTTCTGAGAGTGAGCGCCAACTCATTTTGTCGTGGGCGTTGACACTTTTTTATATCCAGCTTGTCTCCTTCCACTGAAACCAAAATAAGACGAAAAGAGTGGAATATAAATCAGACGAAAATTACGAGCTCTAACCACAAGCCTAATAAAGAACATCCCGCCGTTTCGTGACCGATTCGGCCCCTCGTTCACGGATGAGTGCCGGTAGTGACACGGGTCGTTTATACACACACACACGGATGTATGGGGCTCTGCTGGCGTCAGCCAAGCCCCCATACACATCCGTGTGCACACATTGTGACGCGTGTTTTTACCGGCTCATACCCGTGAGACAAGGGACCGAATGGGTCCCAAAGGCGTCGGGACAATGTTTAATAAACTTACGGTTAGAGCTCTTAATTTTCGGTCGCTGTCTTCCCCTAACCAGACAGAGAGCTGCCGAACCTTTAGCTTCAACGGAACACAAGCAAAGAAGACGAAGAGCATAGGCGTCTCAAGACGAGTAGGGTGCTGCATTAGTGTAGGGAATATAGGGAAAAGGGATTACCGCCCACAGCAGATATCCCCAGAAGATTAACCCTAATCTTGACTAAAGCCGCAGTTCCACTGTTCTTACAACCTACAAAACACGCGGTGTTCGCTGTAGAAATCATGACCGAAGCACGTTAGAATCATGTTTGCTTTATAAGTACGCATTCTTTGAACATGTATGCAGAAGTATTTGTACGTCTAGTAGAGAGTTTTAGGGATCCGTTTTTGCCCATCCGATACGACCACGATGGGCTCTCCGGAACGAACTGCGCATGCGCTAAAGCATGAGACTCGCACATGCGCAGTTCATACCGGAGGGTACATTGCACCATATCTGATGTGCCAAAACGGTTCGCTAAAACTCACTGCTGTCTGCAGAGTGTCTTTTGTACGATGTATTAGGAGTGTGACTGTGGCTTTAGGATGAGTTGTCCAGCTCCTTGTATAGCGGACGAAATATTACAATATATCTGACCAAGCCCACCATTGGAATATCGTTAAAGAAAGAAAAAAAAAAGGAAAAACAAAACGAGCAGATCAGAGTCCTGGTTATTTCAGCCATTTTGACTTTTTCTTTTTTAACTCTGCAGTCACCATCAGTGTCTCGTGACGTTTGATCTGAAGTAAAATCATTAGTTATTAATTGCTTCATTGATCGATCGATGTAGCCTGTGAAAGATAAACACCAAGGTTAACAACCTCATTCCTTGCGTTGTCTGCTGTAACTGCTGTACGATGACAACGAGCTCAATAGAAGCGCGATCTCTAGTGAAGCAATTCCCACTAACAGACGGTATTTACAGGTGTACAGTGAATTCCATTCACAAAGGCGCTAAGGAAGTCTTTAGAAAACCATTGGTAAATTCACTGATAAAACTAGGGTACGTGGAAGGAAGGTGTGGCTTCGGATATTTCGGAAGGATTCCACACTCAAATGGTATAAACAAAGCTATAAAATGTAATACTTTCAACCAATTTCGACCTCTTGATTTGTGTTGTTTCTTGCTAAAACGAAACCTTAGCCCAGATCTGCCTGCCGTCATGTTGATATTTAATTCGGCAGAGAATCTGGCTGATTCGGATTCACATCCATTCGATAGTAATTATGCTACCTTTAAGGGCTTAAACACAATTTTTTTTTAGCAAGTCTGGAAACTTTTTTTCCCTTTATTCTTACGAAAAATGGGGAAAGCAAGCTTTTTTTTAGAGAAAATCTGGGGAACCAGAAAGTTAACAATGGGCAAAAACGCTGATGCTTCCGTACGGCTCAGTGAAGCGTCATTGGACTTGACTTGCTCGTATGTGGCAATCGGCAAGGAATGAAAGTTGCCCTGCTCTCAGTCTCTACCGGAGGCCAGGATTTATGTCAATTACGTTACCTTAGATGTGATCGAATTTATTTTTATTTATTTGTTTGTCTTGAGAAACGTTTTTGGGCCGCTTTAGCCGTGAGCGTCGCCTTTTATGGATGTATACAATATTTGCTTTGGTGTTTCCCGAATCACTGTTCAGCCTCTAACGTTCATAACAAAGTTCAATGCTATGTATTGTATTTCTTTAGTACTGTGCAATGTATGGATGAATTCGGACTATATAAACTTCTACACACAAAACAATAAAATGTTGCGTTTTGTTCGTTGACACATATGATGCTTCGATTACGATAATAAAACAGAATCTATCGTTTTATATATGTAGCCTTGCTTTGGTTTCTAATGATTCGGGCTTTTCAGTAGAACAAAGAATTTAGACGTCATTTTTTCAATGTATTCACATCAAACACAAACTAAATCGCAGCAAACCTTTACCGAACTTTACTGCTACGCCATCAGTCTCTTCGAATTCCTTCAAAAATGGCATGGTCAGTAAGATAACAGCAATCATTAGTTAAGCGTTTCAAGAAGCGCGATACGGATATACGATTTTAACTCGGTACTCATTGCCGCCATCCCGTGACAATGAATTCAACAATCAGTGCCGGTACGAGCACAAACGAACAAACAAAGCCCAACAATCCAAAGGCACAGGTCTCGCTACGAGCCGGCCTCCAGACGAAGACAAAAGTTCAAGTTACGGCGAGCTGGCAGGCCAAAGGCAGCCAAGCCAAGCGAAGCTCGAGCCAAGCCAGCCGGAGCCGGCTCAACCTAAAAGCCAGAAAAAAAATAACAACCAAGCAGCTAAGCCAAGCGCTCAAACGAAAGCAGCCTCACCCCCACCCCAACCCACCCCTTTACTTAGCAACAACAACAACAAAAAAAAAAAAGGAGGCACCATAACCAACCGACCCCAGAAAACAGAGAAAACAATAAAGATATAATAGAAGTCGGGATAAGACTAAAACCCAAGAAACAAAGGGGGGCAAAATCCTAAACCAAGGAAGGAGAAGAAAATAAGGAACAAAAGAAGGAAAGGATCTCAGTTCGGTGCGCCTCAGAGGAGTTGTCCGTGACAGACAGCCAGCAGTGTTGCCAGGCGATCAATAAGGGCCACCACGTTCTAGGCACGGGGGAGAGGGCAGGGTAGCAAAGGAGGCGAGCGCGAGGGGGTTCTGAACCTAGGGTTCCGACCCTGCTACCATTCCCCTTGCCCTTTGTCTCCTCGCCCTTCCCTCAGAGCCCAGCCGAGTGAGCGAGCAATCGATTTTGAGGCTGCGTGGCACGAACACGCAGGCACGCACGCACATACACACGCACACACACAGACACGCACACACAGCGGACCCCTCAAAGCTTGAACCTCTAGTACAGAGGGGCTGCTGCGTGGCGCGTCGATGTCCGTGTGTTTGTCTGTTGCCGCTTCAGACCTTCTGGCTGTTCTAGCCTCTTCTTTTCCTTCTAGCCTCAAAGCTCCGACGTCGTACCGCTATATATGTGCTTTTTTATTTTATTTTACCGAAAGCGCTTTTGTTTTTTGCTGTTTTGTTTCTCGATAGGCGTTTCTTTCTTTGCTTTTGTGCCCCCAAAGGCGGGTTCTAGGAACCATGTCCGATGCCACGAATCTAAAAACGTAGACCGAAATGCCTTGCGACCGGACGAAGAGGCGCCGGGGGAGTATGGGACAGCTTGGTTAGCCAGCTGAAGGGTTGAGGGAGGGGAAAGGGGGGGGGGAGGGCATTGTCAATTGGTTGAATCTGTCCAAGATATTTTTCTTTTGTGACTAGCCGCGTGCCTGGTGTTGCCCTTCTATCATGTGTCGAAGATTTTCAGTTTTAAATATATATACATTTGTTTGCAGACACGCAAATGTTTTTTTTTTGTTTTGTTTTGAACGCACGGAGTTGAGAAAGTATAAACAAAAACAAAACCAATAAGAACGATAGTACGGCGCGTTTAGAATTCGTGCCACAATCAACTGAGAAGAGAGCAAAGTGGGCAGAGCGAGATATCCTACGAGGTCGACACAAATTGCAGACCCAGACAGCGTTTTTTTTCTACTTAGTCTAGTCTACTGGACGGCAATTTTGTGTTCCGTTTTTGTTTTTTTTAATATTTCCTAACTTACCTTCTGCTCGTACATTCCTACGATTTAAGAGAACTGAAGCCGACAGAGGCTTTTGTTTGTGCCCTATCGTTCCGGCCGGATAGATATCAAACTTTCGATTAGTGCTTACAAAGATCCGCATGGTCATTGATGAGAAAGATCCAATTACGCGACATTAGAGTCTCGAGCCTTTCTCCCCCTTCACTCTAAGCAGACTTTTACTGTACTCATTACAAGTAATAAAATTACTTGTAATTGGTTACTTTTCGGAAGAATTTAGTAATAATTTTATTACACTTGTTATAAGGTAAACAAGAGTAGTCTGAACACTTTTAGAAGTGCTAAAGTTAATTGTAACTGTTACTACTTTCCCCTCCCCTTTCTAATGGCACCCTTTACTTGGACAAGTTTCCTGCCAAGGAATCGATGAACTAAGTATCTGACGAGGGGGAATCGTCTATCAAAATGGGTGATTTAAGAAGATAAGTTGTCTGTAATACGGCGATTCCAATACAATAATGGAAATGCCCGTTCTAAAAGCGTCAGACTAGATCGGTCGATTTAAAAATCTGAAATAATCGGAACGATAACGGTTACTTTTTCGAGTAACGGAAAAGTACCTTTCCTCTCATGTTAACATGTGATTTAGTTGAATACGCATTTGTAATCGATTACTTTTCTTAGTAATCTATGCAGGTCTGACCCTAAGTAACAATTATGTTGCGTCTGCGCGTTCACATGGCGTGAGGTTAGTGGGCCCCAACGGGCGTGTGGTGTTTCAGCTGTAGAGGAGTAATTTAGCCAGTACAGTACAGCCGCTAGCCCGTGGTCTTTAAACGCGCCTCACGCAGTATTGGGATTCATGACAGCACTCCGGTATACGATGCTCCTCCAGAACAAACACGGGCAGGGGTAGGGATTGAGCGCAGGATCCCTGGGTCCTGCTGACCGAGCTCTCGCTTTATACGTGCTTTGAGCTGAGGTGTGTCAATTGGGACACTCGGCCACCGATTCTCTCTTCACCTTGAAAGACAAAAACAATCTCAATGCTGTGCTCGTCCATATGAGGTTCATCACCCAGATGAAGGCATAATTCACCACGGTGTACTTTTTTCGCTCGAATTCACGACCGAAGCTTTTTTTTGCCCACAGAACTTTCGGAGAACTGATCACCACGACGAAGAAATTGATCTCAGCGTTGACCCCTTTGTCGCCGAAAACTGAGGTCGGCGCTGTGACACTGACGTCAAAACGTAAGACGCCACAGTAAGGCTGTCCATAGCCAAAGGGTCATCACCGTGATGTCGACGCATATCACGTCTGGTATAATTACTTCAAGTTAATTTTCATGGCGAAATGACTTATTTTTAGGCCACGACGTTTATTCGGGCTCGTAACTGGCCGAACTCTATATGCGAATAGCAGTGATTGTCTCTGCTAGGTGTCCTCTTAATGCGCGCAGACATGCTGGCATTTTCGAGAGCGCTTGTACGAAAAATTAAGTTAGCAGTCAGTACGTATAACGTGCTGCCTCGTATCCACTCTCGCTCGTAATAAAATATAGTTATAATAGTAAGTGCTGCAAGAGGCAATCGAAGCCCGGAGCCATTTTTAAGAAAGTTTGAATCAACGTGACAACTTAGAGTTTACACGATTACGCGTTAAGTATCCCAGTACAACAACACCTTTCAGTGACTACATCACGTCATATTCGCCACCCCCCCCTCCCCCCCAAATAAAGACAGAAAATCAGTCACGTTCTGTTTCCCATTTGTCGCCAGCCTGAGAACGAGAGGGTGCAATTTTTCACACAGGCGTTCCCATGGACAGTTTTGTTTAGAAATGCTTCTCCTTGGTTTAAGTTTACCGGCTTCCTCAAGTCGCCGACAACTCAAGAAACAACGGGGAGTGGCTGGCCTTGGGCACCTCATTGTCGCCCCAGATGCAATGAGAGCTTTGCATTAGTCAATAAGAACGCCCAAGAACGGAACACTCGCACACACTCCCACACGCAAACTTATGCACGCACGAATGCATGCACAAACGCAGACAGGAACGCGAACACAAAACACGCATGTTCACACATACTTGTAAACACAAACGCTCACACACGCGCTCACACACAGGCGCACACGTGCCCGAACACGCATAACCGCATGTACATACGCACACAAAAGCACACAATATTACGCAAACATACGTATAGACTTACGCTCACACACGCCAACACACGCACGAAAACACCCAGACAGACCTACTTATCCTCGCACGCATTTGCGCACACGCAGGCAAACAAACAGGTTGACAAACTCACGCACGCAACATTACAAACACGCGGGCTGACATCCCCTAAAGACTCACACACGTAAGCATACGCACACACGCACGCAAACACACAAACACGCGCACAAAATAACACAGACGCTCATAAGCACACATGCGTACACGCAAGCATTCGCATGCACGAGCACGAACACAGACACGAGCACCCCATATGCACGCACGCACGCATGAAAGCCGGAACGTGATAATACCACCCTGAAAGAAAACACGGGTAGGTTCTGTTCATGTCCGCGGCAAAGACTCGTCAGGTCCAGTATTCCTGGATAAGATCCTCCTCCGTGTTTCCATCGATCTGGACGGGCATGTACCGCCTGCAGTTGTACGATCATTTCTAAGTGATGCAGGTTAATTATCCTGGAACGGCGGTCGTGCTGCCCTGACTAAATTGTCAATGTGTAGCAGAGACACCAACTCCATTTCAAGGCAAAGTATCTTGCTGTCTATAGACAAAACAGATTTGGAGTTGAGACATCTACAATTTGGACATTAATATATAGGAACGAGCTAGCAACACTACGCGTTAATAATTGCGTCGCTTTTACTTACAGTCATTAAGCGTATTTAGGAAGTGTAATTGCGTAATCTGTATATCTAGACAACGAGAATTTAGTCAGCCACAATGGGCGACTGTATACTCTCCGCTGTGGATCAGATATTTAGCAAGTGCATTACCACTGCTACTCTGCAACGTGCATCACGCAATAGTAATGCAAGACCGCATGTCGCCGCCAGGATCGCCGCCAGGATCGCCGCCAGGATCATCCAGATCGAATTCAGCAGGGGGTTCACGGGAATTGAATCTATAATCCCAAGTTTCTGCAGCATTAGGTTTTTGCTTTAAGTGCTCCGAGCCATCAATCGCGTCAATATGCGTATTGAAGTTTATTTCTGCTAAATTTAGCAGAAAAATATATGTTGCTCAATCCTTATTATGTTCATATCTGGTCATCTCGAGAAACTGCGATATCACTTAACACTACGTCACGTCATCTGACGTAAAAATTTTACCAAGCATACTCGCAAACGTGCATATAGCATCTAAAGATTAGGAAAAAGTGCATTCTGCGTAATTCTGACTTCAGTCATAGGATACAGGTAGCTTTTTTATATTGCATTTTAGGTAGCGAGACATATGCCAGAAGTACGCCGACGATGCGAATTATGGGGCTGTGTTCCAAGTGGTACCCGAATAGATTTGAACTATTCTCGCAGGTTGTATCGCGCGATAGCGCAGATATAGCAGCGCCGGATGGCAGTAGTCTTTGCGAAAGTCAAGGGGAAAAACCTTTACACTGGAGGTGGAAAACCTTCAATCTGGATGGAGATGGAATAACTTTGGTAACACAGGCCCAAGTGTGTTACAAATTTAGAAAATCGATTTTCGTATAAACCATGGTACGAAGTTGAACCTGGAAGTTCGGCTGGTATGGTAAATATTTTACCCTCCGGCAAAATTCGACGAATGTAGACTTCTTCAACACTTCAACTTCAACTTCTGACTCCCACAAAATAAATAGGCGCTGAAAATGACTTTTTATAGTAACTGTTCCAAATGTTTAAAAATAATTACCGATATTTCCGCAACACAAAAGCAGACATACAAACACTTAATACACCGAAAAGTATACTTTCACGGCCTTGATTTACGCACTTGCAATTTGCGCATGCGCGTCAAAGTTGAGCTTTTGTAGAAATTTTGACGAATTTCGAGCTGAAAGGGTTCCAACTCAAATCTCGTCAGGTTCGCAACAGCTGCTCAGAGCTTACATACAACCTTTTTTCAGATTTCCCAATACAATAAAAAAAAAAAAAATCCGAACGGGTACAACGAGGAAGTCGTCGAGCAGACTCGAGTACGTTTAAAATTGGGCTCGTATTTCCGCACAATAAGACACCCGAGCTTAAACACAATATTTTTTATTTTGTTTTCCCAAGGCCAAACACACGTTCGAAGCATGGACAGGAACGTGGAAAACGGGCTTCGCTCGTTTTGTTTTCATCGTGCCCAGCAACGCTGGCTAGTCCAGACACACGAGACTTCGAGGCGGGTCGGGGAAGCGGTCACACACGGTAACGTCGGACGATATTCAAACGACACAGAAAACGCAAGGATGTCGTTCACAGTCGTGCGCCATTGTCACGGAACGGTTTCCTTTTCGACTCGGCTGACAGCAAGAGGAGCGTCAGTCCTACCGAACATTCACCACGGTTTCGGGGCGAATCCGACACCTTTTCACTCCCTGACAAAACAGTTGTTGTTTCAAGTTTGAGAACAAACTAGAAGCGCGATTCGTGCGGCGTTATATTGCGAGTCTTTACTGTCGAGCAGTCGCAATTATAGAGGCGAGCGCGCGCTTGAAATTCGACCTTAATGAAACTTAGCTCGTTTTTCGGGGAACCCGGGGGAGTTTCCATATTCCTTTCACCGATAAGTCAACACCACACATACTCGTTATCGCATCAATAATAAAAAAAAAAAATGCAAGACGCTTAAAATCTTTTTTTACGCCGAATTAGAGCGCAGCTTTTGAGGAGGAGGAGGGGAATTAACGGAGAAGAGGCTATGCCCCTCATCCTCTCCTGCTCGCCTCCCATTTAAAGCAAAATATTCCGCTAAATTCAGCGGAAAATAGCGGGGGAAATGTTCTGCTAATTTTAGCGGGGAAATTTACCCATAATGCACCGCGCGGTCACGTCGACGGCGACGACGACGGCGACACCGATGCCTCCCAAGCCGGAAACGGGCGCCTAAGAGCTGCGCTCTAAAAAAATAATTTGGCGAATTATTCGAGCAATGCGCGAATAATTTCTTACAAGATTTGTTTGTCGAAGCAAGAAACGATGCTTTTAGCGTTTGAAACGTGTGAGTCTTGATAAAATACCGAAAAAAAAGTTTCAAAGATACACACTATATAGTATGCATCTTTGATTAGTAGTGTGTATCTTATAGTATGTATATGTAGTATGTATCTTCGGTCAGAGATAACGTACTACATATTTTTTTCGACACATGTCGGAGAATATTAGCAACGTTCCCAAAGACGCCGAACCCTTTTTTTTTATTGCCAAGTTTCTTGAGATGGGGGGAATACGAGTACAGGTTATCAAAGACCCCCTGAACAGCCTCCTCTAAATCTACGCAGTGTTATACACGTTACACAAACAATGTAATCGATTACAATTAAAATTACTCTTACTTAAAAGAGTATTCAATTAGGCTCCCCGATCATTCGAGACAAAAGGTAGGTGGCCGTAACTTAAAAAAACTGACCGTTGCTTCTTCGATTACTTCCGATTTTAAAAACGACAGTTTTCTGCCGGTTCGAAAATGGGTCTTTCCTATTTTTCATTGTTGGTTTAGCCATCCTCGTGTCGGAGACTTGGTTCGAGGATTCAACGGTTACAAGGAAATGTTGTACTTTCAAAAGTAAGCAGACTACTCTTGCGATTACTTCCCAATAAATATAATCAAATGATTACAAAACGAGTTTGAAAAGTAACCGATTACAAGTGATTTGATCGCTCGTACTAAGTACCGTACAAGCCTGCGTCTACGCAACGTTATCGCGTTGGCAATAGGGACCGAGTGCGACACCGAGCGCCATCCGACGCGTTCATTGGACGCGAGGTTCCGCCGAAAGCTGACGCAGTATGCTCGCGTCCAATCAGTGTCTGCGCTCGATCTCACTGCGGTAACGTCGAAATTCGAATGCACGGGCCGTGATTATTCTTGGGGGGGGGGGGGGGGGGTAGGCAAGGCATTGGTTGAGCTGACAGTATGCTTGTTGTCCGGCTGCTTTACCGTGCGCGGGTGTAGGCAGAGAGCGTTATCAGGTGGTGCAAGACAGACAGTTGTTAACTGGTCTGACGAATATGTCACAGGCGCGCTTCTTCGGGTTATTTATGGTTTGTAGTTGTAAACAAGGATGACATTTCTCGTCCCGCAAGACCCGCTACGAATTTTTTTGTAACTATAAACATTCGCGTTACGGCTAGAGCTATAAGGAGGTCGAGCGTCGATTATCCACGATGCATCCAAAACCAAAAATCTCAGACGTTAGTAATTTCTAGCATTCTATTTTCTAGCGGTCGCCATGACCCCCAACTTAGCCTCTGGGCCATAAATAGCCTAAAGCCGCTGTCATACTGCTCCCTAATCGTAGAAAATACAAGGTGTTCACAGCAGGCACGACGACTGAATCATTTGCGGACAAGTATAATAAGCCAGTGCATGCAGATGGTCTTTCGTATGATGTATTAGCTGCACGTGAGCGTGACTTAACGTAACTTCCTTTTTTTCGTAAATTTTAAACCATAAAAAAAAAAAGAAACGGCAACAACAAAACACTTTTTCCGTATGATCACGAACGATGTATTACCGTCGCTTTCAAGTTCATTGCACGAACTGCGTCGACCGAGGCGAAGGGAATCCGGTCAACGCAAGACAGGGCACATCGCGCGGACGCTCGAGAGATGGACGCCGCGATTTTGTCATCGACGATTTGTTACGTGTCGCCGATATCCCAACAATCGTGTTACCCGAGACGCCGGCGGGGGGAGAGATAAAAGGGGCACGCGGTTTCGCAACACACAGCCGCCCGCAGAGAGAACGTGGTGCGGAGATCGACGACGCCGGAGAAGCACACGCTACAGACACTGATGTGGTCACTGTCGGCTTAGAGCCGCGAGTCACACTGCTACCACATCGTACAAAAGAAAGTCTGCGGACACTGTCTGGCGCGTGTTTTCCTTCTTGTGTGCCGGTCCTGTCACATTGGTCATAGAAAAACTGTCGGCGAACATGTGCAAAGCATACACACGTCTGAAGCGCACGTCTGAAGTGCACGTCTGAAGCGCACGTCTGAAGGGCAAGTCTGAAGGGCAAGTCTGAAGCGCACGTCTGAAGGGCAACATTGTTTGAAACATGCTTGAGACGTGCAGTTAATTGTGTCATCGTGTCTACAAGGTACAGCGTGTCTTTTGTATAAATGTATTAGCAGTGTGACAGACAACTTCAGAAAAAAGTGGCGTGGAGAGTTCCCGAGCATCTCATCATCTTTCCGCAGGATATAAGATTGCCGCGTTAGCCTGTGACCGCGCCCAAGAACCAATCGTGAGGCGAGAGGCGTAAACGTAGTGAGCCACCCCATGCCCGTTCTGACCTGTCAGTGACTATAAAGCCTAAGAATCGCATGGTGTAGCTTACTTATGTTCACGCATAGCCTCCTATATACTGACAAAGCCTGGCAGATCGCCACGAGAAGTGGCCGCCGAAATCGAAAAGGTGGAGCGGCAGACAACGGGTGTGAGGAGAGCCACGCGACTCACGCCTTGCTACGGCGAGACGCCGAAACACACTTCTCCCGAACGAACAAGTGTGTTTCGCGTCCTCGCCGCTGCAAAAGCTGTGCGCTGACGTTCAGGTTCCCTGAGCAATGGCTCTGTGATGCTCTGTGTTTCCAGACCATCGCGCACCAAATCTGCGACCGGGAACTCTATGACTCTGTCGTCGACCTGCCAGGCTTTGCGAGTAAAGAGGAGGCTATGGCCCACGCTAGGGGGAGGGGGGGGGGGGTCGAGAACTCGATAAGTGGCCTCTCGGCCACTTATCGGTGGCCGAGAGGGCTAGCGCACACCAGCCCGGAGCAAGTGAAGCGGATAGCTCGCGCTGCAGATCACAGGAGTACTGGGTTCAATCCCCACCCCTTCCCGTTTTTTTATCTGGATGAGCATCGTACGTACCAGCACGCGGTCGTGTATCACTACACTGCGTGGTGTACGTTAAAAACCCCAGGCTGGCGGTTGTACCGCACTGGCTAAATTCCTCGCCTACAGCTGAGAGACAAGTCGGCCGTAGAGGCAGAGTAACTTCAGTCCGTATAAACGTACCCGCAACATAATTATGTCCATGCTTTTTGTTCCGTGTTCCGTGCTTTTGTTCTTCGGCATTCTCATCAATTAATGACACAATCTCATTAAATGGGAAGCGACAACAAGATGCCACAAGTCGGTTACGCCATGCCTTTCTTAAAATGTCAGGGACCATAAAAGGTTCAGCATGTTTCTCCTTGTATTCCCCCCTCCCCCCTCCTTATATAGCCCATGTCGGGGCCTTTAAAGAATATTAAATGAATGAATAAATGAATAAGCCTCGCCCACTGGGACGGATTCGACCCATCAGGTGTTATCATCCAAATTGCCGTTGTAGCCTCACACAAATAGAGCTCTTATTTTCCCGTATTTGTCGGTGCAAATCGGCTTGTTTTACAGATATGACCACAATGGTCTGGAACCACGATAAAAAGCCGGCATTACGGTATTCATTTTTGCGGTAAATATACCTTCGTCATCGGTCTCTAAAACAGGTGTCTCAAAGAATTTATATGTGCGCTAAATTATGATACGGCTGGTGTGAAATTTGATATTCATAACCCTGCCCGCTGTGAAAGTGTCTCACAAGCAAGGTCCGACAACTCCGAAAGCTTACGGAAGCGGGTCGCTCTTGCAAGGTACAAGGCGTTGGTAATCACAGTCCCACATTTAACTATACGTGCCTGTAAAAAAAGGCTGTAAGGGTTCTTGTAGTATTTTTTTGTACACTAAAAAGGCTCGCATTGATTGATCGAGACGTAATCTCCAAAAACAATAATTAAGCAGATAATTAGAGTAGTCGGTTATCGGCCCAACGTTTTGGTTATCGACCAACATAGGCGACTTTCGAAGGTTACACTTTTACTAAACACAGCTGGATGCTTGGTGCGCGACCAAAAAAATCCGCCTGGTCTGCGCATCGAACCCGGGACCTCTCCATCTCCCGGGTTCGATAACCAAACTAGCGGGATTTTTTTTGGTCGCGCACCAGTCATTTAGCTGTGTTTTAAAGATTTGTGTTTGTCCTTTTAATCCCTCTTGTACATCACTCTAAAAAAAAGCCCGTGAGTACACTTTTTCGCACAACACTCGGAAAGCCAATCAGCGCAAATTACAGAGGCAGCTGAGCGAATGACGATGCCGAAACATATGTTTAGACCAAAAAACGCAGTCTGAGTTGTGATATTAAGCAATGCAAAACGTCACGCTTGCATTGCTTAATGTCACAACTCAGACTGCGTTTTTTGGACTAAACATACGTTTCAGCATCGTCATTCGCTGAACTGCCTCCGTAAGTTGCGGTGATTGGCTCTCCGAGTGTTGTGCGGGAAAGTAGTCGCACAGGCTTTTTTCAGAGTGCACTAATTTCCGAGATCCGAGATCACCGAAAACTGAAATAGAATTGAATTTGAAGTTTACCGAAAACGTTCAGACCCTGAGAGTTTTCTGAGTGTGGTCGGGTAGTTGGGTTCGCGCTCCGACATCTGCGTGTCTTACCAGGTCCAGACGCCGCATCTCGCTCTTTATTCTTCGCCTTCTTAAGTAAAGTAAAAAAGAAACATTAAGTTTGACGGCAATAACGACCGATAGTGGAGAGGTGTTGCGAGAGACTACAGGGATGTGTTTTCTGCAGGAACGTTGCTGCTGGGAAATTCTTCAGCTAAATTTATTGTGAAAATTTTGACAACCTAAACTTGGCTGGACAAAATGTATCCACCAAATTTAACGGGACATACATTTTCAAGGAAAATGTTACGGGGTTACGGGACACCACGACGTCGTGTGACACTGTGATGTCATGTTTTTGTTTTGTGCTCAGTGTGTATGTAATGTGTCGGGTAAGCCCACAACGGGAGGGCGCCACGAAAGCGCACAACACGAGAGCGCTGAACAGCTGCAGTCACCAAAGGGGCATTCACACGAGGGAGAAATCCTGGGGATTTCTCCACGGCACGCGCATCCCGCGACGAAAACCTCAGGCTTTGCGATGTGCAAAAGCCTCGCTTTTTCATCTCGTGATGCGCGTGCGCCGGGGAGAAATTTCCCGGATTTCTCCCTCGTGTGAGTACCCCTTATGGTGCTTATTCCCGTGGCAGAACGCCCTTCTGTTGTAACTAGGCTGTTAAACACTGAATTAACTGTTACGCGACAGCCAGCACCACGCAATATTTGAGGGCAGCTTCATATTTCGTCATTAATCATAGGAATCATAGAATAGATTTCTAGCGCTTTCCAAATTGGTCGTTTTCCCGACGCTTGTCAGAATGAAACGTGATAATGATAAAAAACTAATATGTTTAATCCCCAAAAAAGGCTCATCGCCAAAACTATTTTTTTTTCACCCATATTGATATAAATGACAAGTAGAATTGTTTCAAAAACAAAAGTAGCGACCAATTAAAAAACACACTATGAGCGGCAGCGATGGCAACTGCACGGTAATCACTTTCCACAGGTCTGCGAATATTCAGCCAATTAAATCGCAACAAGCGTTCGAAATGCGACTCCCTTTGGTGTCAAAATTTCAGCTCCGTGAAAACACGTGTTTCACGATCCCAATATCGATCAATCCCAAGGCGCGTACATGCGCTCTCCTGCCGCGCTCTGTAAAGCCCCTCTATCCTGGAAAAAGTGGCTCCATTCATTGTTGTGAAAATGCTCGAGACACGTGCCGCGCGCCACTTCTGGGAAGAACATGGCGTCTGAAATCCAACTCAGTGCTGCGCTGTGCCGCCATGTTCTTCCCAAGAGCTACACGTTGCACGTGCCTCGTGTATCGACGCACCGTGCGCTACTTTTGAAACATAAAGAGGCTTTAGCGCTCTGTGGTGTCACGGCGCTCTAGTGTCCTATGCTCTCGTGTTGTACAGGGTGTCACAAAAGAAAATTTACACGGTCTTCTTTACCGCAAAAATAAACTAGGCATCGCCGAACGCTCATTCTCCGTCCAGAGGTAGAGCTAGAGGTCACAACCAGATGCCAAAGTTTCAGCCCGATCTGATGACTTAATCAAAAGTTATAAGTTATGTTCTGAAAATTTCAATGGGAAAATGGCGGCCGACGGAGTTTTCAAACACATGGGGCTCTATGGCACCAGAAACCGAAAACGGGCAAAAATGGGCTCCATTTTCCCATTGAAATTTTCAGATAATGACTTATAACTTTTGATTACGTTATCGGATCGGGCTGAAACTTTGGCATCTGGTTGTGACCTCTAGCTCTACCTTTGGGCGGAGAATGAGCGCTCGGCGATGCCTAGTTTATTTTTGCGGTAAAAAATACCGTGTAAATTTTCTTTTGTGACACCCTGTACAGCCGTTTGCCGTTTGGGGGCGGGTCGATGATCCACTAACAACGACGTCATGAGCATGTCTTCTAGGTGCTATTGGGTAAGCATGCCATTTGGAGAAGCGTTTCATAGTTCAACTGGTGCCACCTCGATTCCACGCCTCCCGGAATCGGCTAATGCGTTGACTTTCCGACGTGGATTGAATCCGCGGGTGTACTCACCGGCCAGGGAAGGCGACCAGGCAGAAGGCCCTCGTCGCCGAGCCAGGTCCCTCTATCCTACCCTCGGCAGGGGAATGGTGTTACATCTGCAACAAGGACACAGATCGTGGTTGGGTGCGGAATGGGGTAGTAATATATAAGTTACGACGCAATAATAAAACAACGCTGGGATTTTTTTTTTTCGGCCTTCGATTATCAAATTGAAATACGGGTCTAATATATTATATTTTATTCAGACGATTAAATATGGATATCGTGGGCACCGCGTGTTCTGGTAAACAGGCAGAGCAAAAAAACAAAAAAAAACACACACACACACACAAACACATACTGACTTTTTTTTTAAGTTTTTTCAATGTAAATGAATTGCTTTGAATATATGTGTAGTTCCATGTTTGGTTGTATACTTTAGTGATATCTAGAGGGTGTCTTTCGGAGTTTGTTTTTCATCGCAACCTCGGCGCTAAACTAACACTGCTATAGAATAGGGAACGCCTGTGCACTATAAATTTGACGCCATCACACCAAGATCGACTGAAGACAAATATTGAGACCACACTCTAAAAGAAAAAGTCTGTGCGTCTACTTTTACGCACAACACTTGGAGAGCCAATCAGCGCAACTTACGGAGGCAGCTCAGCGAATGATGATGCCGAAACGTATGTTTAGAGCAAAAAACGCAGTCTGAGTTGTGACATTAAGCAATGCAAAACGTCATGCTTGCATTGCTTAATGTCACAACTCAGACTGCGTTTTTAATGCCACAGGTATTAAATATCGGCTACACGCATTGCTCGGCTATTCCCTTCATCGTAACGGTTGGGCACGAGCTTCTAGCCAAACGCGTGTCGAGGCATCGTTTGTGGCGAGC
Organism: Ixodes scapularis; assembly: GCF_016920785.2. Lineage (NCBI taxonomy): Eukaryota > Metazoa > Arthropoda > Arachnida > Ixodida > Ixodidae > Ixodes > Ixodes scapularis. The sequence continues at coordinate 81,617,893 of NW_024609883.1, read as the reverse complement.
CTCACATCGGATGCTCACGCTGCGCTCGTCTCCACTGTATGAACCTTATTTCAATAGCGTCACCACATGGATCCAAATCGCAGTGAGTACATGGTTCGTCTCACCCAGACTGCCTTCTTTCGTTACAATTTCGAACTAATTAATTTTTTTGTGGGCCCGTGGTTTGCTATCACCAGCTGAAGCGATCACGCGCAGGAAAAAGCGCAAGACCACGGCGAATTCACTGTGCGGAAAAGAAACCGTGACAATGCACTATTGGAGTTTAAAGTGAAACGGAGGGAAGAGGTTGAGGCCGAATATAAGGCGGTACAGCGATACTATCTGACCGACCGCAGGAATCATAAATAGTTCCGTTAAATTCGCCTCGCTCATAATTTATGTAAAATACAATGAAGGTTCGATAGCATTAATGCGCAGCTCCTATCCTCGTACGCAGACCTCGTTCCTAAGCAGCGAAGGAGGACGATAAAGAAGGAAGTATTAGTGCACCGCTTATCGCCCCACACTCTCTCTCCGCGCGGCACAACGCCACTGGAAGCGCGCGCGCTACGACGTCAATCCATCGGCCGCGCTTCCGCTTCGCTCCTGACATTCCCTGTCACGACCTCGATCGTGCTACAGTGCGACGAACCGACGCCACCTTGAATATTCGAGGCCTGCGAACGACCTCCTCTTCCTCCGTGGAACGCCGTCACAGCCGGACGGCGCCAACTCGTCAATTGGACCCGAGCCCGATGCCGAACATCGTCCGACGCGTTGATTGGACACGAGGCCCAGCCGAACGCTGACGTCACATTCGTGTCCAATCTGCGTCCTCGCTCGAGCTCACCGTGATGACGTCACACTTTTCGTGCGCAGGTTTCGATGATTCTAGGCGGTGTCGCAACAACACGAGCAGGCAATGTTTGCATATAACGCTAGCGTTTTAGAAAATATTACAAAATACAGTGCAGTCCACTTATAACGATATTGAGAAAACCGCAAAATCCAATCGTTATAGCCGATTATCGTTATATCTGGATCAAATCAAATCTAAAAAAATAGCGATCAAATCTAAAAAATTTGATCGCTATAAGCGATATATCGTTATATCTGGTATCGTTATAAGTGGATTACACTGTACTGTATTTAAAAAAAAAAAAAAAATAACACGCTAAGAGCTTAAGGAACCAATCAGTCAGCGTCAAAGGCGCACCATCACCATGGTGTTCGTTATGTTTCTGTACGTTTTCCATCGTCGCTGAATCGAATCGTTAACAGAATAAGCCTATGACTTGCGCTTTTGACTTTGCTTGAACTTCCTCATTAGCTCCCAGCGTCAGCTGCGTCTGGACTTAAGCTGACGCAAAGTATGCGGAGTGCAAGTTATCGTCTGCTAGAACTTGGCGGCATAAGCTTGCGCCGTGCCCGCTTCTTGCGCAGGGGTTGGGGTGATGTCACAGCGGCGATCTCTGATTGGAAGGATAGTGGGTAGAATCTGGATGCCAGCTGCCTTGGAGTCTACCCCCTATTTTTCCAATTAGAACCAATCAGAGCTCGGTGTTCCGACGTCGCCCGGAACCCCTGCGCGAAAAGCAGACGAACTTGCGCTTTGCACAGGCCATGCATCGTTTATGAGCAATGGTAACTGCAAATTGCGCAGCAAGAAAAAAAGGAAAGGTCCCCCCCCCCCCCCCCTTTTTTTTATGCCTCAAGAACTTTTGATTGAAATATATATGCTAGGCGAATTCTTCACTAGGACGAAACTTATAACAGTTTTTGTGCTATACTTTTAGTTGAGGTTTTGATTTCTAAAGGACCGAAATAGTATTTTGGGGTTTGAGCGATCGGCACATGTCGCTTATTCGGGAGCTTCTCCAGGCTAAGATGCCTTCCGTGCAACAAATAAACTTTTTACGTGGCTTTTAAACTTCGGTTTAAGTGCAAGACGTTCATAGAAGTTTTAGGTTGTTTTATTTATTTTGTGAAAAAAAAATGCAGAACCTGGCCTCTTTGGTGATAATTTAGCCGGTTTGGATGATACATTTTGCAATACTCAGTTTTATGATATTAATTACTGTAAACGACTAATATATATATATAGATAGGGTGTTTTAAAGCGCAGCACTTAGGCGCCCGTTCACGGCTTTTGCGGCGTCGGCGGAACCGCGCGTTTTCTTATTGGAGGACACGTGACGTCACGTGTAACATCACGAGGGTCACGAGTGACTTCACACGTAACTCACCTGCATAAACATTTTCCCGCTAAGTTTAGCGAAAAAATTTCCCCGCTAAATTTAGCGGAAAAATTCCCTGCAACATTTAGCGGGAAAAGTTCCCCGTTAAATCTAGCGGAAAAATTATCAGCAACATTTAGCGGCAAAAGTTCCGCGTTAAATTTAACGGGAAATTTAGCGCACATTTTCCGCTAAATGGGAGGGGAGCAGAAGACGAGGAGGAGAGGCGGAGGAGGAGCATACCCTCCCCTCCTCCTCCTCAACAGCTGCGCTCTAATGCGGCATTCCAGACAATTGTAAACGTCTGAATTTTTTTAAGATTTACAGATTTGTTTAAAAAAAGTCATGAAAGTTACGCTTATGCCAGGGAGACATTATGTGGGTGGATAATGTTTGCGATAAGTCGGCTAATTAATTTAAATTCCTTAGATAACTTTTTAATTAGTGAGAATAGACATATGGTTCCAATTAGAAACTTGAAGAGCGTCATTGGAAACCACGAAATCAAGTCTTTTTAGAACGACTTGAAGCTCGTGGAAAACTCGGGGGCGCACCAAAGTTACCACTGGTGAAGCAGGCGCAAAGCTGGCAGTGGCGGAACGCGATGATAATCTAATCATCCGAGTTTTGTCACTGCCAGCTTCGCGCCTGCTTCACGAGTTCCCGAAACGTAACGCCGTTATGAGATGGTTCCTTTTGGTCACTTTTTTGTTCTATTCCTAAATTTACCGGCTCAACAACGTGGTGTCGTTTTGATCCCCTATCACTACCTGGCGATGGCGAAGACATTTCAGGTGCTGCAGTGACCCATTTCGCTTTGGGTAGCCGGCCATTGATCGATATTTGGCTAAACGAGTAGCAGCGTTAAGTTTGAAGAGCACAATTAGGTAAACTATCCAATAACGAGAGTTCACTAGGTTTATTGTGACCACAAAGCTACGTAAATATGGGATAAAGGTTCACTCTTCAGGCTTACCAAATCGTTTCAATATAAAATTGAGGGACCAACCTTATTTCGAGTTTTCGTCTACAAGTCGCGTACCGAATATCATTGACGAAACTAAAAACCTTTAACTCTTTTTTTTTTTGCGTCGCAGCAGTGGGTTGTATGCGCTGGATAACTTTTTTGGAGAAATATTTCAGGCTTCAGGGACGACAATCTGAACAAAATCATCAGCACGTTCAATTGATTTAAGTTCTGTCGCTCTGCGGTAGTGCAAGGAGGCTGGATGCTTGAGTGGTCTGCACACGCTGGGATACACCCCTAGCACTCGCCGCATGCCATCACAGCCCGTATGGCTCACAACCTCTACGCTAAGAAAAAGGAGCGAAATGCGGTAAGTTTTGCCAAAAACATTCGGTCATGCCACTTATAGACAAAAGCTAGAGAACAATGACGATTTTCTCAATGCCATGTTAAACAGATAGCTAAGCATCGGGAGTCACATTTTCAAAGTGTCTCAATTGGAACATCAATAACACCGTTAGCAGTGCGTGCAAAAAACTTTGGTGCATTAAACGACATTTTTTCGTTGGCTTCTCGAAGCCCATAAAACTGGCAGCATATGAAACGTTTGTCAGGTCGAAAGTAGAATTTGCTGATATTATCTGGTACCCTCATCAAGCATACGTTCTTAACAAGTTTGAATCTTTTCAGAATAAATAATCACGTTTTATCACTTATGACTCACACATCAGGTGTCACAACTCTGAACAAAAAAGAAAAACAAAGTCTCGTCTTTTTTCGTGGCATCTACTATTCTTCACCTTAGTATCGTAGCCTCCATCTCCGAGACCCATCCTACATTTCCAAGTTTTTTTTTTTATCATTCTTTTAAAATTCAGCCTCCCTTCTCCAGAACTAACAAATTTAAAAACACCCAGCCTTCTTTTGCCGTTGCCGACTGGAATTGATGCACAGGCACATTGTTTACGAAACTGACAAAAACAAATTCCTCCACTTGTGTAAAAAATTTTTGTAAAAGTACAGTCCTAATGTTTTTAATTCTTTGCCTAGTTTTTTTAATGTTGCGTACTTTATTTTGTACCCCCCCCCCCCTTTTTTTTTGCGTGTAAAGTTCTCTCTGTTGAGTACCCTTGAGGAAATAAAACTGAGCGGAACTGATATTGTAACACGCCTTAACTTGGCTTTTCGGTCACTTTAAGCGTTCTCGAAAACACCCGTTACCCGATATCTTATTTAATTGTATGTGCTTCTCCACAGACCGAAGGCAGGCTTTCTTTTTCTAAAAAGTAAACAAGCGAACATCACCAGGATTCACCAAGCCTACCTCTTGCAAGGCTTTGTGTGCTTGGAGAAGCGAGAGTTTGAATAAGCTGAATTTCTATGGTGGGGCTGTTGGCGCATCTAAAATATTTGGTTTCACAAAATTATTTTATTATTTCGCAAAAAAAGAAAGAAAAAACTTTTGAAGGTAAGTATTTAGCTCTTAATTCTCACGAGAAAGTATAAGAAATTAAATAATTTGTGATTTCAAATTTTTCGAAGTTAACAAATTGGAAATGTGTAGAAAGACCTTCATATACAAAAACATCCCATCCCATCTACACATCAGATTTATTTTAAAAATTGTGTGTTAAATCAAAGCCAACGAAAACTCTAACAAGATACCAATAACTAATTAATTAATAGGCATGCAAATGACCATGACCAAGCTTCGCATCTTACCATAGAGCTGGGAACATCTCGTATTTTTGAATGTACAGATATATATGTTCAAACCATATATTACATCTGATGTTTTTATAGACGTTTTAGACCATAGACCGTGCAAAAAAGAAATTAAAATGTTTTGAAATTGCGTTTATGAGGATAATAATGTTGAAATTTGTACTTTCATAGTTTTTTTTCTTGTATCGAAAAGCATTTTTCGCCAGGATAACTTTATATAATTATAAAGATATTGTGCTTCTTGAGTAGGTATTTGTTTAAACTTTTATTTGATATATAATTTGTCATATATTTTATTATTACAAAAGTTATCACGATACAAACCTGGAAAAGAATCGTCAAAGCGGCCGGATTCTGGATTTTTTTTTTACAAAAATAAAATGAATACAACGAAGGTTTTTATAAATATCTATCGCTTCTAACGGAATTTTAAAAGCCATATAAGAAGTTTTTTTGTTGTTGTTGTTGTGCGGAATGTATCAGAGCCTGGTGAAGCTTTCTAAAACGCGACCTGTGATGATCGCCCGAATCCTAAAATATGCCTTTCGTTATTTAGAAAGCCAAAACTCGAACATATAAATATAACGCAAAAACAGTTTTCTGATTCGTCCTAATAAAAAATGTTCCCAATATATATATATATATATATTATTTATCAAACCTTTTTGAGATATGAACCCGTTTTTTCTGCAAGATTATAAATGAAATCGTCGTTATGCATCCCCGAACGAATTTCTGATAAACTATACCAAAATATTGAGAACGATTCAGAATGTACATTGAATAGACCATAACGAGGACGATTACGGGGATATAAACGGGCCTTCTCGAGTGGTGAGTGATAGCCATAACGACCAAATTAAAATCTAAACAAAACGCGACCCAAGTTACAGCGCAGAAAATGGAAATATTTTATATCATAAAAAAAGAATTAAAGCAGACCCTTTAGGCAATAAAGCGTGCAGATGCAAGCTAACCAAATGCAGACTGAAACAAGCCGACTCGAGGGAACACGTAGTCTCGAAATAGTTCAGATAGCTTCGATATCCCGTAACGATACCTTCAGGTAAAGTATTGATTTCACGAAACACCAGGTAAATCTCCACATGCACAATGGCGCCGGTGCAGTATCGGGTATTGTTTTGGGTATGCGAAAGCGACCCACTAGTGCTATCTGAATGGCGTGCACGCCGGGAAATCTGGGTCCAGTTCGACCAACACGTTTCATTTCTTTTATTTCGTTAACGACGACAGCGCTGGAGGTACAAAACTAATCTCGCCCTTTTGCCTGACATGCCCCACTCCGAACGCAAGAACGGATGGTGCAGGACATACTATTCGTTTTTGCGCACCAAACCAGTGAACTCGGAAAAGTTTTGAAACGCTTCATAACAAAAGCCCCCCCCCTTTCCCCCTTACTTCCAGAAGGTTGTCCATCCGTCCTTTCTTGCGCACATACGTCCTCGCATACCCCATTGCAGGTGACACTATAAGACGTGACGTCACCTATTCATGTCTGTGCGCTTTGTCGCATCACGTTGCGTCACGTGACGTCACGGTGCAACATGACACAGCAGCGACTTGACGTCATAAAGTCACGTGACCCCGAATGTCTTCTAAACAAGATTAAACCATCTCTGTTTAAATACTTCATTTCATGCATTCATTCACTTTCGAGATAAACATCGTTCACAATTTGATTATAATTTCTTTTGCATCTTACGTGGACTATTAGCATGCAAACACGCAAAAGAGCCTAACTTGTAGATGTCCCCAGATATCCAAAAATCTACCTTTCGTGATGCCGAAGATACGAGCCCATTAGCGAAACATCTGTTGCCTGTCTCTGGTACCATTATTTAATTAATTAGTTAATTTACCATTAAAAGCCTCAATGGGCATTATATAAAGAGGGATACAAAAAAAAACGTGTGGAAGATGATAGAAAAATAAATAACAAAGAAGAGAAAAAAAATCCTGGTCAAGCAGTGGCCACACAAAATTATCTTAGTTACATACTTATTATGGATCACGCTGCATTTCTAAAAAAAATTCTGGGTCACTGATGTAGACTATGTAATCCGGCTGATCGTTTCATGCTATTGTAGCAAGAGGAAGAAATGAGTTGTTAAAAGTGACGTAAACTAAGAAAGTAAATGGCGTCAAAATGACGGATGGGGATCTAAATACAGAGATATTGTCTGAGGTGGTAAGAAATACGTTTATAAAAAAAAAAAAAAATACAAACGCGTGATAATCTGCGGCCAGTATTGAGAGCGGGGAGGCCGAGAGCGGCTTTCGTTGTTGACACAACTGACGTTGTTTATCACAGGTAGATAGGTTGAAATGGGCAGCTCGATTTCGAATCAATTCTAATGTGTTAGCTAGGTAAATTTAATGAGGAGACCAGACGGGCAGCCGGGCACGCTATTTTCGAATGTACAAAGGTTTTGTAGGCCAGCTGCCGCTCTTTGCATTCACCGGTACTTTGTATTAAAAAATACCGACCCTTGCTCTAAACAAAGCTGTAATTGTCTTCCTCTTTTTTTTTTTTGATCAAGACTCGAAAGATTGATAGTTTGTCTTAGGAAGCAAAGGGCCCGTTTCCGTCAAGTCTTGCGAAGGATGGATGGATGGATGGTAATGGCTATACCCTTTGTAACGGACGGCAGCTTGCGCCACCTAGCCAAGTGTAAGACAAAGCACCAAGGTTTGTGCCTGGCGAGTTCGCGGTCTCTTCATCGCGCTCGATCTTCTGCTTGAACTGGGTCAGCTGGCGCTACCCCACTGATCGACGAAATTTTAGAGGAAAGTAAAAATTTTGATTCTCGGGCACTATATGGTGAATGAAGCTAAAGGCAAAAGCCACGTTTTAGAGCTCAGCTCTTAGGCTCCCGTTTCCGTGTTTTGCGGCGTCAAAGTCGGCGTAACCGCGCTAAATTTAGCGTGAAAATTTACATCACGTGATCTCAACGTTAATTAAATTCCCCTCTAAATTTAGCGGGAAAATTAAGTTCCTTCTCTAGATTTAGCGGACAGAATCATTTTTTCCGCTAGATTTAGCGAGGAAATGGACGTCAGGTGACCTCAACACCATTTAAATTCCCCGCTAAATTTAGCGGAGAAACTGAATTTTTTTCGTGGGTGACTTGAGACCAAGTCATGTGATGTCATTTTCCCCGCTATATTTAGGGGGAAAATTTAGAGGGGAAACTGCGGGAGGAGGGGAGGGTATGGAGGGGGAGGAGAGAAGGAGGAGGGGGAAATGAAGTGGAGGGGATGATGAGTAGGGAGGAGGGAAGGAGGAGAGGGTACGGAGGATGGGGAGGGGCAAACCTCCCCTCCGTACCCCCCGTCTTCCTCCTCAAGAGCTGCGCTCTAATCCCGCTTTACAGAGCATTCACAGTGTTCACACTGTGAATTGTGAAACTGTGAAACATTCACATTGTTTATTTTCGTTTCAATTCGCCTCAAACTATTACATAATTCTTTTTATTCTTAATAAAGTAGGAACAAAATCGTAACGTCTGTGAAATTCCTTTCCAGCTCGTTTCATTATATAGGTCGGGGCACCGCCGACAATGCGCGGAGACAGAGCACATGGTACGGCGCCGACTGCAGAACTTTGCTATCGTCATCTGTCGTTGTGCGTGTCATTGCCATCTAATACAATTAGGCATAAACAGGGCGCAATATCGTTTGGATTTGACTCGGTGTTTGTGTGTGTGTATGTGTGTGGGTGTATCTCCCAGCGCTTTGGTACGCCGAAACTAAGTATGTAGTAGAAATGCGAGCTATATCTTATGTAGTGCTTCTGTCTTCGAGATATAAAGAGAGGCGACTGCAGATTACGCAGTATTAATAATCGTCGGCAGTCATCTATAAAAGAAAAGCGGACGACTTTTCTTAAGATTTAGACTAGTTACAAATAGAACGGGTATTTTGTCTTGTGTGTTACCGGTATTAGCCTACTTTAAATTTGTATCTTACCAACACTCTCGGTTCAATATCTCCTATAGATTAGCTTAGCGAAGTCTCCTTTTCTTGGGAAACACAGCAGATAGATACTCGATTTTATCCTGTGCCGCACACCGTCGATATGATAAAGGACGTGTCGCAGAAACAAGCGGTTCCGCTTTTGATGACTCTCATTGGGCTATGGCCCCATCTTGCTTCTACATCACAGAAAAAGCAGTCTGCATACATGTTCGAAGCACACATATGTAGCAGCGAGCATGCTTTAAACCAGATATGGCAACTAGAATGAAAAGTTGGGCTAGTTGGTATGAATTCATTTTGAAAAACAGCGCGAATACCACACGGACAAGAAGAAGGAACACACAGGACGAGGCGCTGACTATCAACTGTCTATTCAGAACACATACATAGACATTCACGCGAGGACGGCTTCTTTTTCCTCTTCCAGTCATTCGTCATTTAGCACGCAACATTGTACATCATATCAAATTAAAACACACGAGTACATTTAAGCACACCAGCACAGGTATAGGTATAAGGAGGAAGACGCGATGACTTATACCTGTGCTGGTGTGCTTTAATGTACTCGTGTGTTTTGATTTGATATGATGTACAATGTTGCGTGCTTAATGGCGAATGACTGGAAGAGGAAAAAGAAGAAGCCATCCTCGCGTGAATGTCTATGTATGTGTTCTGAATAGACAGCTGATAGTCAGCGCCTCGTCCTGTGCGTTCCTTCTTCTTGTCCGTGTGATATTTGCGCTGTTTTTTTAAAATGCAGAGATGGCAAATTGAATAGGGTCAGCTGAGCAATTACGAATTAGAAAATTTCCTCTCGCGGTTTTTCTAATTTGTAATTGTTCAGCTGACCCTATTCAATTCAAGAGATGGCAAACTTATTTTTTTTAAAGTAATTAAGTTACATTAGCAATTAATTTCCTGAAAACCGATAAAATGTAATTAAATTGCATTAAAAATCACAGGAGATTAAACATAGTCACATTCCATTACAATTACTTTCCAACGGTAATGATATTAGTCTGAAATTATTTTTCGATACCTTAGGGCAGTAATTTGGGCTTATTTTGTTTCTTATTGAGTATATATACCAGAGCTCAGACCTTCCTGTTTACATCGCAACAGCTTCATGGGTCTCAAAGTGAACCATACTGAACACTCGTTCCGCTGGCGCACAAGACGGAAATGTTTAATCACGGTAACTAACTTCCTTTTCAACTGTGACTCAAAGACAGAGACGACTCGCCGGTTTTGCTGTTCACTCAGCGATGAAGGTCTTTAGTTAAAGGGTGATATATGTCTCTGTCTTCCTAATTTGTAAGAAGTCATAGTGCGTGTCGGTAATTTAAGTCGACCATATGAAAGCTCGTTCTTACAAAGAGTCGTCATGTGAAACGTTTTTCTTCGGACTCGGGCGCCGTGTAATCCTTTTCTCCCAAAAGCAGTATAGCTGACGCATTCCAGAGCATTCCTGTCGAGGTGTATTGTTCGGAAACATCGGGAGAGCCCAAAGTATTGCGCGTTCTCACACAAAAGGGCCGGATGTTTGCTGGGCAGAAGCATCGCCCGTTGAGAAAAAGAATGAGCCGTGCAGTTTTTAGAAAAAAAGGTGTACTTTCCCAACAAACGGGCGTTGATATCTGCTTGTTTGCTCATTGCCAAATAAATTTACAAAGATGAGATATGAAAATTTATAACGCGAGCGAAACCGCTCGCTTCACGTCTTCTTCCGACTACAAAAAAGCGTTTTTACACACTGAGGTCAAGGACGCACGAACCGTTCTAGGGCCATGACAGAGGCATTTGGGGGTAACTATTTATTGCGGTCGTTCGTTCACGATGGTCGAAGCTTACGTTTGACCTTTGCTTTGCGCTCAGATGGCCGTCGTTTAATTGCTATCGTGTGTCTTTCCCGACATTTCTCCATGCAGAGAATAATTGTTCTCTTTTATCTCTTAAAGCTCGCAAACGAACTGTCTCATTTAGAAGAAAAGTTATTTCAAAAGTAATGAGTAATTTATTGCGTTACTGCATTCCCTGCCTAGAAAGTAATTGATTTCATTACTCATTACCACGAAAAGTAATTTAATTAATGGAATTTCATTGCTCTAATGTCATTGCTGCCATTTCTGCAGTTTGAGCGTGCTTGAAGAGCGTTCGCAGACGATTCTGTCGTCATGTATGCAGCAGGCACCATGTCTTTCCAATGATATAGGAGCAGTACGACCGAGGCATTTCGGGCATATATTCACAGCTTCCAAAACAGTGCGGTTGGACGGCTTCCGAAAGTCGCAGAGGTCTCTAGAGGCTTATCATTCCTGTCGTCTATCGAAGCGAGCTGCATCGTTGTCTATCGACATCTTGAAAGCGACGAGAACACCTCGTCCGGCCGCTAAATTCAAGATGGTGGCGCATACAGATCTAGCGCGGCCGCCTAATATGAAAGTTTGAGCAGCTTTCAAATCCTCCTCTCCCCTCCCCGCCCTCAACACACACACACTAACACACACACACACGCACACGCACACACACACGCACGCACACACACACGCACACACGCGCACACGCACACACACACGCGCGCACGCACACACTACCACACGCACACGCACACACACACACACGCACACAAACACACACACACCTATACCACAGAGAACACCTGCACATGGCGTCATCCTATACTGGATCCCCGGCCCACATAAAGCGACAAACATGCTGAAGTTCGACGACTCCCGAGCATTTTGTTTATTACTCCGAAGGGTTAGGGACTTTTAGCAAACCGTTATCGTGTTCCGCGTACCTCACAACTATATGGAGCGTTTGAATCGTGCTTTTCAACGCGCACCCGGAGTGATATTGCGACCGGTAGTCCGTGCTGAAAAGCATGCTTCAAAGGTTCGAGTTAGTGCTGTACAGAGAACACAGTAACGGTTTGTTGAAAGTCCTTAACGGGAACTATTAGCAAACCGTTACCCCGTTGCGCGTACCGCACTAACTGGAGCCTTTGAAGCATGCTTTTAACCGCGCGCAACCGGGGTCATAGTATCACCCGGGTGCGCGCTTATCACAGCATGCTTCAAAGGCTCCGCTAGTGCGATACCTGGAGCACGTTTACGGTTTGCTAAAAGTTTATATTGTGTCATTCACCGCAAAGAACAGAGCAGAACGAATCACGGAACAGGGAACGTGAACCAAATAAGTCATGTCCTGCGCTGTCAGTCTCTCTATAGCGAGGTTGCTTTTAAATCCAACAGATAAAAAAAGAAAAGGGGGGGGGGGGGCTAATGGTTAGGTACGTGCCGTCTTCATCAAGTGTTTATCAGTCTTGGCGTAGATTAGATGTGTGGATAATCGTCATGGTGATTTGCCTAATTAACTCTTCATTCGTTTTAGGGGTTAGGTTGCAATTGCAGTGTCGACAGCGTTTTACTTTAAGAGGTCGAACCAATCGAAATAGTTTACCACAATGCAATAGTTTGTGAGATGTTAATTTGGATCATTTTGCACGTTTTTTTTTTCTAGTCTAATTTTCGAAATTGCGCGCAAAAAAAAAAAAAAAAGAAGCTTTGGAAGCTCGGCTTAAAATGACGCTTGGAAGAGTGGGGTTGTCGTCTCTATCTCGTCGCCACCATCTCGGCAGCGAGTCTTCGATGAATGCGCCGATGACAAAAAAAAGAGAAAAAAAAAAAAGTGACGACATGACCTAAAAATTACGTCACTCTTCAAAGCGTTATTGTGGGCGCGCGTGCGTCTTTTTGTGTGCAATTTTTAAATCGGGCTAAAAAACGTGAAAATTCAGCAACTAATATCCCCAAAACCGTTACATTTTTGAATATTTTTTTTAAGAATTGGCCCAACCTCAAATAGTAAATGACGTTTACACTGCAATTTCAACATAAAGCCTAAAACCAATAACTCAAAAGTGAATTTGCAGATTTTAATTAATTAGTAAACTTACCATGATGATTACCCCCTCATATATAATGTCCGCTGAGTTTTATAAATACACGGCGAAGACGGCACTATAACATTCACCACCATTAAAAAAATCTGTTCGAAATAAGATTAAGCGCCTCGTATAAAACCCATGTCGTTTTTGGCACTTGATAGGAAACGTTTAAACAAATCCCTGCAGTTTTTTTTTTAAATGTTGTTTTATTGAAGCCAGCAGAAAGTAAGTTTTTGCCTCCTCCGCAATTGTCAAATTTTGATTTGGCGGGGTTTTGAATTTGATAGGGCACCGGTACCAGTGGCGTCGCCAGAAATGAACGATGATAAAGTTGAGGCTTGGGCGACTTGGTACGACATACTTCGGGCTGCTTCCGTATTACTTCTTCGTCTGGTCCTTCGTCTTTTGCACTGTTTTTAATCCATACATTTTCTTCGGCCGAGAAAGGGAAGGAAGAGGGGGATCCCCTTTTTCGGCTACTCCCTTCACCGGTACCGAATCCCACAAGGACACTACGCCTGACAGGATGCTGGTCCATCACCTTGTTCGCTTGTCCCAAAGCTGACATGAGCTCGTATTGTCCCTCGCGACATCGGGACTGCAAAGCAAGTTCCGCCCACCAAAAAAAAAAAAAAAAGATTCCCCGCTCAATGTCTAACCCTTTGTGCGCAAAGTGGAGCTCTGTTTTTTCAAAAGGCAATAAATCTTGGAAGAAACTGTGCTCCGATCGAGAGATCGTCCTTCTCGCTGACGTCAAAAAAGATGGTGCATTCGTACTGGTTGGCGTCGTGACGTCACCCAGCTCATAGAAGGTGGGCGGGCCCCTGCTATCAGCTCCTATGTTGAATCAGAGTCCAGACTTGTGCCTATCTCAACTACTCTACTCAAGATACTGTATTTCAAATACTTTTTGAAGTGTCTTCGTATCTTGGAAATAGTTTTGGTCGAGAGTATTTGATACTTTATCTTAATTACATTTCCGAGTATCTTGTACTCGATATCTCGAATACATTTCTGACATTCCGCCATTTTCCGAGCTTTTGGTATGAAGTGGTGAGGGTGTGGCACGAGCTAACGTGAGCATTCCTTCAAGCGACCAAATCTTGGTGCTAGCTTCGATTAGCTGCGATGACTTTGATTGAGCTTGTGAAAACATCAGTTTTCTGGCAATTTTGATTCATATTTCAGCCCAAAGATCGTGCAATGAAGGTTTTCTCTTCGTCTGCCCAAAGGCGCCTTTTGTTTTCTAGAATTTCCCCCAAAAAATCCTCAAACAAAAGGGGTAGTTTAACGAAAGTAAAGATTGCCGCACTGAATCTCAACGCAGACAAGGAAACGACTTACTACAGCAATGCAAACTCGCGCTTCAAAAAAAAAAAAAAAAAAAAAAAAAACACAAGAAAATGAGAAGTAGACACAAAATAATACTTTTTTTGCCTGTATATTTGACAACGCTACTGCAAAACGTCAGTCGTGCCGGACTGACATTTCCTGTCAGTCCGGCACTTATTGGGCTCGCGAACACTGTCTGTAAACGAATATTGTTAAGCAGAGAACAGGACAGGAAATGAACTACGAGCTGGATGACCACTCAAAATGCCAAGAAAGCGTCCCCCAACGTTGGGCGCCTTTCTGAACGCAACCTACTTGAAAGTGCGACCACTGCCGTGGCTATTATCTGGATTCTTCTTGTTATCCATTCACTCATATTCCTATCCCAAGTTCGTTTATAGTGAACTCCTCATATAGGGAATATGAACTGTAGGTAAACAATGCGTCTAAGGTGCTCCGCAGGACGTGATATTCAGCGATGTCACTATTGGGGAGGCGCTTTGTCCCGTTTGTTGTCACCACACCTCGGTGTTTACCCAACACAAGGCCTGTGCACGTGCCCACAGGCCTTGTGGGAATATCAATGTCATTCTCTTCAACAGAGAGCAGGGCATAGTGTAATGTAAAAATATTAACAATAAACGAAGTGACGCGAAGTGCCGGACCTCTCCCGAAAGCAGTCGTCAGAGGATACGACCTTGACCCAGTTCGGCTTTTGTGCTGAGCTGAGGACCGTGCATGCTGCATTGTTCATGCAGGCCGGAGTGGTAGAAAAAGTGCCCCTCCCCCCCCCCCCCCCCCCCCCCTCACTGAAAAACACGACCTCCAGCCGAACGCTGACGCCGCATTGGGTCAAGTCAGCCCAGCGCTGAGTCATTGTATGTGTTGTCCCCATCCGTGTAACTCTAAAGTTAACCGCTTGGGGCGCCACGGTCTGATCTCCTTCCCAAAGCGACCTTTCTTTTTGTTCCAGGGGCCAGAGATGTTTTGTAACATTATCAGTGATATTGCCACGCGTGTTGCAGGGCGAATTCCTGGCCGAATGGTTGCTGTGCTTGGCTCTCTCGTGGAGGCGGCTCCGCGGGTTCGATACCAGGGAGCGCACCCCTCTTTTTATTTATTCTTTCAACTTGACATTCTCGAAAGTTAGAAAACCTTGTCGTCTGATCGAGTTACAAACGTTCTACGCGCCGAACATTCTACGCCGAATGTTACAGTAATTCACGCGGGTACAAATGGTGCTCCGTGTGGTGGTCCAGAGTCAGTCTCGCTACAGCGCTCGATTCTGCTGTTTCGCCGACATCGACGCCTGCGACGCTAGGCTTTCTCTATTTCGTTTTGGGCAGAAGTTCGCCCCATTAAACGTTCAGTTCGCTCACTTATTCGCCGCCTCATCATTTTTCATTTGTGACAATATCCTGCTCCTTATAGTATGACTGCATAAAATAACCGTACGATGTTGTTTTTTTCTGCCGTTTTGTGTTGTTGCGTGCTAATAAACCATTCCGGTAAACAAGATTTTCGCAGCTGTATAATTATCGTTGCCAATGACGTCAATACAAATTAAGCAATGCGGAAGTATGTCCAAAAGTGATTGAATTACATTTCTAAATATTTGTACTCTACTCAAGATACTTCACAGTGAAAGTAACTTGAGTAGTATATTAAATACTTCATGAAGCAGGTATTTAGTAACTTAACTTAAATACTTTTATAGAGTATTTTGTCCAACACTGAATCAGACCATGGGCGATTGCAAGCAGGGCAACTGGCCACCGCCCTGTCTCCGCTCGCGCAGGCGAGCCCGTGTCAAAGCTACGTTCACGCATGCCCTGTACGTGTTTGGACGCGTGAGACATCAGTTACGGCACCATGCTTGCCATAGATCCTTTTCAAAGGATAAAGGCACCTAGTGGCCGTCTTAAAAACACTACTATTTTCGCTCTATCATGGCGGTGATAGGAAACAAACAAGGTCACCTAGATCAAGTGTCCTCAGCTTCGTGAAACGAAGGCGACCTATAGAATGAACAATGTATTGGAATACATTCACCGCCTTCGGCTCTATTACATCGAAGACGTTCGTTTTTTTTTTCTTTTTTCTTTTCCCTAATAGTCGGAGAAGGAAAAGGGAAGGGCGTCTTTTTCCTATGTCTGGAGTCCATCATCCGTCCGTTGACACAAGACGCCGAAGCAGCATCGAATGTAGGAGGCTCGTCCTGGAAACGGGGCCTCCCTGCCGTTTTCGCCCTGCGAATAACTATAACGAGGAGAAGCTGCGTATTTCCACCCTGAAATGTTTGGTTACGCATTCTTTTAACGTATCTCCGGTTTGCGTCAATCTATATTTGTATTTTCGGGGGGGGGGGGGGGGGGGGGGGGGTGGAGGGTGAAGAGGCACGCGCGAAGAGAACGCGCGCTCTTCAATTCACAAGATTTTCCCCATCTCACCACGGATCTCGCCAGTGTGACCTTCCAGAAGACGAAGACAAGATCAGCGGCATGACCGCTCGGCGAGAAAGACGGGGGCACTTTCACCCGACGACGGGAGCAAGCGACGGCAGCGTTGCTTCCGGAGGAACCATTGGAACACTCAGACAGGCCCCAGTTGTCCTCGTGAAGTCTGGAGACACCTTTCGGAGCACAGGGCTCACGTAGCAGCTGCCTCGCACCGTAAATCGCAGTCGTGTGTCAACTTCTTTTTTTTTTTTCAGTGAGCTCGCTGCCGCGCTGAGATTTTGTGCGCGGGTATTTTCGTCCGACACAAAAGAAGAAATCACTCTGTTTATTTTGGATTTTGTTTGAATATTTTGTTTCTCTTTTGATGAGTTCAACCGACTGCTGGTACGGTCGCGTATACGGATGGAAACAAAAGACGCAGTCAATGGTTTTCTCGAGATGATTATGACAAGTGCGCTTTTAATGACCACTCGTTGACAGTCATTTCGGCGAGAATGGTCCTTATTGCATTTATGGTGATAATTGTATATCCGAGAACCATTCTCGCGTCGTGTTCTTCCCCTTAAAAGAAAAGTTCTTTGTATCTGCGCGTGTTTCGGGAGAAAAGAGATGTGCTTTGCTGGGTGCCTGTAAGATGAAACGTTCTCATTAAATGAGGCGTGAAGCAAAATCTCGCACTTCAGAATTCTCCGCAGCCCCCCCCCCCCCCCCCACACACACACAGACACACGCACGTACGCACGCACGCACGCACGCACGCACACACACACATCTAAACTTCGTTTCAATATAAATAGAGCGCAGTAAGAGGCGGGAAGACATAGAATACATATCTCCTTCGAAATGAGGCATACAGAATACAGCTCAGTATTCGTTTCAATTAAGAAAACCACAAAACAAGCATCAAAACCGCATGATAGATGATAAAGCGGGTGTGAGTAATAGGAACACCCTCCCACGCCTTCCGGTAAAGATTAGGTTTGCAGCTGTTGACGTTATTTGAAGCCCTCGTGTGAAGTGCAAACCGCATAATGGACCATAACGGCGCTTGCGAACAAGGCGAAGCACGCTCCTTCTCCCCGCGTGTGCTTTCCCATCAGTGTTCTCACGGAAATAAAGACTTCGGACGATGGAAGCAAAAAGTAGAAACACCACGCATACAATATACAGCAAAACATTCGTTTCAATAAAAAATAAACACAAAACAAGCATCCTAACCATATAATGAATGATAAGGAGCTCCTGAAAACAACGCGAAGCACGTCGCGCTCACCGCATACGATCCCAGTGAAGATTGCTGTTTCCCAAGTTGCCGCGGCTACAGCAGCTGGCGACGTGGGGAGTGACGTCACTAGCTTTTCACGTATAAAACAAGAACCCGCCTATACCCAGTTTCACCTTACCTCCGTACGCAGCGGATGCTACGAGCTGTCTCAGCCAATCCCGTTCTGTGGACGTGGCCCGTGATACGCCTTCTGCGCGTCGCTGTGCCCCCCCCCCCCCCCTCTCTAAGGTCACGTGACACTCACACGGCCTCCGATTGGCTCCGATGGCTCGTAGCATCCGCTGCGCTTAAACGTAAGATGAAACGGAGTAGAGCAGCTGATTTCATTGTTGCTGCAGCACCGCGATGAATAGGCCACGCATAGTTAAGACTCCCGAGGAGCAGCGTGAATACTAGGAGCGGCAAAGGGAAAAGAAACGGCAATACGACCAGTGGCGGTGTGCTGGGACCGGCGGCGGCGGCACTCTTTAAACGTGAGTATCCGCACAACTATCTGTGGATACAACTCGTATCCGCAAATAATTCTGTCACACTGTCCTTTTCTTTAACCATCTATGAGCGGTGTGCATGCCGCTTAAAAGTGCAAGGTCACGGTGCATTCTCTGTGTACGATTGGTTCACCATGAGATAACATACGCGCAGACATACGGCAAGCTCAGTGACGTCGCGCGTTTGGAAACTGTTTTGTTGGGCCCCAATGTCTCGTATAGAGTTCACTGCAGCGCTCTGACTTAGGCCGAGAGGAAGTATAACATTTTGTCGGCATACTGACCTCCAGTTGATGGTCGTAGAGCAATTAACCGACTTTCCCGCACCAGAACGGAGGCATACCGTAGTTTTGCTTTCCTATCAATATGGCGGCGTGTTTGAAGGAAACCGAAACTACAGTCACAGCTTGAGAGACTCGGGGCGTATAGCGAGTTCTCATAATCTTGTTATCGCTTCGCGGCCAATGAAATTGCAGCATTTGCCGAGAAAAATGTCGAAGAACGAAATCCCCGAGGCAGGGGGGATGAAGCTTTGCAGTGACTCTAGCCGAGGTACCGACGAACTCCTGCAGAGGCAGGTTCGTAATTCGAACAAACTGCAAAAACAACGTCGTGGAGTAAAGCGCGTATCTCGTCGTTTAATGAAGAGATGATACCAAACACACATATGCCTTTTTACCTTTATTCAAATGTCGCCCTTTTGGGTTTGGCATTCTGAATCCGAAGCGAAACATTTTCTTCCATTTGAAGTTGTTTAGCCGGAGGCCGTGGGGACATGTGAGATGAAGTTCTTAAGCGTTTTCTCGACCGAGAGTATACGAAACAATTTTGGAGTGCAATATCTCGGTAAGGACACTTTGGGGACTGACAGCTTAACCATGAAGGTAAAAGAAGCTTCTGTAGGCGACATGACGACGCAAGAGTTGAAGCCTGAAGAAACTTCCGGCGTGGAGGGACACGCCCCCAACGATGGCCCCAAGTGAAGCAAAATCAAGAGTCGCTATTGAACGAAAATGACGGTTCCCACTAACCGCGACCTCTACTTCCGGCTTCACTTGGGATTTGGTATGTTGACGCTTCTTGCTTTGTGATTGGTTGAGCCACTTCTTTATCGGCTAACACCGGAATCTGATTGGCTGCGGAGCCGTAATGAGACGCAGAAGGGTGGCTTTCGAAATTAAAACAAGGCGAAAACTGCATTAGCCGTTTCTCCTAATGCTCTAAATGAGACAGATTATTTTTTTTTTAAATTTTGAATCTGCCATGTACGGCGTGTTTTAGATATGCGTTGTTGACGAATTTGTATTTCAAAATTTGTTAATAATTTTTTAAGCTTGATTTTCTTATTGAGGTGGGTGCGCACGAGTGATCTGGGGGAGTGTTTTTTTTTTTCGTTTTCTTTATCTACTAGGTCGCAATAAATCGATCAGTTGCGAGTAAGCGCTAGTCTGTGGTGTGTGTTCCTTCCCCCGTTGTCCTCGTTTCTTCCGCGTTTTAATCTTCACCGTAATGAGATGCAGAGGGCTCGTGGCGCGACCTGCGTTCCTTAAGCTCTCGGTAACTAAAGCGATTATAGACAGGGAGTGAACAAAAGCAAAAACGGCGGCTGGCATCGGCGGCCGGATGTTTCAGCCCAGCTCAGCTCGGAACACGTGGAATTGGGGAGAGCTCGCGTTGCACATTTCCGGGATGCTGGCTTCAATCACCACCCGAGCTAATTTCGATATGTATATATAGACGAGCATTTCGCCGGTGCGTGGGGGTGTAAATTTACTGCAGCGTTACGGCACGCACAAGCCCACCAGGTCGAGAGTCCTATTACACTGGACGAATCGCCGCCCCCCTGAGCGACTAGATTTAATTTTAAGACGGTAGTAATTGTGTAGTGAGTATGTCTAGACAGGGGGACGTTTCGTGAGCCCCAATGGCCGTCTGGTGTCTCGGATGCGGATGAAAAGTTTTGCCAGAGCACTGCGAGCGCTAGCCTGCTGGGTCCTTAACGTGCATCATGCAGTATAGTAATTACACGAACTGAAACCCGTCCAGATTGGAATCCAGATCCAGATCGGCAGGGTCGGGACCTGAGCCCGTGGGATTCCTGGGTTCGGAAGGGCGAACTTTCGCTCCACGGGCTCCGAGCGGCCGGTGTGCTGACGCACGCGACCACTGCGAGCTCCCATTTTAAAACAGGTATCCACGTTTCATTAGCATTTTAATGGTTTTCAAAGAATCACCGAATCAGTGATTTGCCCCTCAAAGTGCACCGGTTTACCAATTGTCTAAAACTGTGTAGTCACGCTGCTTATAAATCGTACAAAAAACAAACAAACACGGTGTTCGCAGCTGATATACACTATAAAAATGTGGAAAAAAAGTCTGGTCGTAATTTAAGTTCTACGGGTTTTTCGTGAAAATCCTACAAGAAATTCTTTGAAGCTCGTTTTTTTTTTGTGTTTTGTTTTAACGAAAAAAAGTTTTTTAATTGTTTTTTAGTGTTCCAGCAGGGGCGAAAGTGTTTGAGGCGAAATCGTTCTTTTCGAGCTGAAAGAGTTCCTTGGGGCGTCAAAAAATCTTTCAAGAACGGTATTTTGTTTTTATTCGTGTATGCTGAATTAAATATCTACGTACACGGCTCAAGCATGTTCTAAGAATGTTTTGCTTCATACCTATATGTGCTTTAAACGTGTCTAGAGATGGTTTGGGTATTTTGACGGGAGACGGATCAGACATCGTTTGCACAAATACGCCTCCGACAGTGTTCGCAGACCGTCTTTTGTGTGACGTATAAGCAGTGTGAACGAGCCTTAAAACTTCCAAAGGAATTAGTCTCGCGACACCATTTTCAAAAAAGTACTGACGTTTCCCCAAAAAAGAAAGGTTTCATGGGGAAACACGGCGCGTTCACGAAATGGCTATATACGACAGAGGTTGCTAGAAAAAAAAAAAAAAAAAGATGCAGTTCAAATTCAGAATTACTGAATGACTAAAAAAGAGGAGCGCATTCTTTTTTTTTCTTTTTACTATTGCGATTAGACATTTTGTCAAACTACCACTTCAAAATATTTTAAAAAATGTTCCCCAATTTAGGCTGTGGCCGTTATCAATGGGAAGAACGGGACAAATGACAACTATACTTATGGTGTTTTATGATTTTGATTGCTTCATTGGCTGAATACAACGTCAGTGATGACGTCGAACCGTGTGGTTCGGAACGCGCGGTCATTGCATGCCCTATCTTCGGATCCCGAGTTAAGAACAAACCAATACTGCTACCTGAAAATTAAACTTCTGGTGTGACCCCAGCACTTTTAAACAGTGCCCTTTGTTTACAAACGCGTTTCTCCGTTGTAAGGCGGCGGCGGCGGCGTTCAAAAGCAGCGGAGGGTTCCCTAAAAAGGTCTACTTGAAAGGCAAAGAGCTTTGGTTGAATATTTGCCTTGTAGGTTGCGGCTATCCCTTGGTAAAAACAGTACAAAATCACAGTATACTCTAGATTTACTCAAGTATGCTAAAAGTGTACCCTTCCTACTGAAAGTGTACTAAAAGTGTACCTGTAGTGTACATGCAGTACAAGGGGTGCCTTACCGAAAGTGTACTCGTGAATACAAAACTCGTCCATGCACTTGAACTGCAGTCAAACTATACTGTAACCGTACTCAAGCCACACTAATGACGTATACTTATAATATTCATCGGTAAGTGTTCTCAAGTACACTCCTTTGAATAGTCTCTAAGTGTATTCGTTAGTAGATTTAGTGTGTACGACTATGTATTAACAAAGTATTGTTAGCTACTTGGCTTTAGTTGAGTTAGATATCGTGTCAAAAGTCGATGAAAAATATGTACAGAAATGCACGAGCTATTTATCCGATTGCGAACAGATCTCGTTACGTTAACATCTGGTCGGAACTGTCGACAACTGCCGATAACGATATAATCATAACATTTCAATTGTAACAAAAAAAAAATAGTAAAAAGGGAAAAAAATTAGTGGCTGTCAAACTGATTGAAGAGCAAAGCTATTTTATACGCACTAGTTTGGCAACTTTTTGTTTTTATTGATTTATTTTGTCGATTTATTAAGTATCAATGGCTTCCATACCCTTATGAAAAAAAAAATCGATTTTCTAGTTCCATTTTGATCTGTTCCTAATTAATCATCAGAAATTAAAAAGACACTCAAGTAATTAAAAAGACACGTTCTCTGTGTCTGTTCCTTCTACTGAAAGTTCTTCCGAATTCTTCCACCGCAGTCTCAGGTGTAATACGACATGATTAGCTACCACCAGCTCGCCTGCACACTCAGAGCTGAGTTTGAGACGTTCTCTGTGTCTGTTCCTTCTACTGAAAGTTCTTCCGATTTCTTCCACCGCAGTCTCAGGTGTAATACGACATGATTAGATACACTCAACGTGTAATGTGTTTTGACAGCCGTTTCACAACAGGAACTCACATGAGATTTACGCATCCAATTTTGAAAATACTACACAGCTTGCCATTCGAATGTTTTATGTGTAAACACATTATGTGCCTAAAGGCTCAAAGAGATTTCTTGGTAACTCGCAGAGAATCTTTAACTGCGACACTGTGCGTTCAAATACGCAAATGACATACTTTTTTTTTTTTTTTTGCGGTCGCCAGTGTTAAATTGAGGAGCCGCTCCTCGGTGTCGTTGCAGGCTTTCGACCTGTTGGCGACGAAAGCCATTGAACAAGATGTGTTGAAAATTTTTATGGAGGCGCTATTGGGTGCTGGGTATAAAGCACGCGTCTCTTCGCTGGGCTTCCATCGGCTCGTCATGGTGGATCATTGCGAGCCGACTTTCCGTCCGCGACAGCACTTTGCTTTAATTTTTCGTCGAGTTTCCGATCGGCGAACCGACTAGCTACAGCGTGCATCAAGACGCGAAGCTGCGGACGTCCCCGGCATCTGCACGGCGGGAAAACCTTTCTTCGCCAAAGCATTGCCGGCATAGCCGCGGGCTAACAGGTTCGGCGATAGAGAGCCTGTGGTACAGAGAGTTTCCATCTAGGGTTACGTGGTTTAGGGGACGCGTTTGCAATAGGAACTGCGAGGATGTAACTGACGCGTTGATCGTGGGCAAACGTTTCCGCCTATCCTTCTGCTTTCATCCCCGCCTCCTGATAACGCCGCTCATGCGCACTTGCGAGCCGCGACCGACCGATCGCCGCAGTTTGAGATGGATCCTCTCTGCAATCTAGGTCCTCTACTGGGAGACGCATATCACGCGCTGTCTGATTGGCGGCCGAAACGTCAGCGCTCCCTCACCCTCCTTCGAGTTGAACAGGCCTTTCGCCCATCTCACCTTCCTGCTTTTCTCGCGCCAACGGTTTTGACCGCTGGGAGCGGACAGGGGGGCGCAGCGGGAAATTCGAGCGACATCTTGCCAATGGAGACATTGCCTGCAGGGCTGCGTAGGAAATGTGGTGAGCCTCTGTTCGCGTGGATGTGCTTGGATTAGTGATTTTGGTCGGACGCTTGTGATTGCAGTTCCACCAAGAATCATGCGTGTTCGCGAAAATCAGCGAGAGTCGCGAAACCCTGCTTCGTGGCCACGCCGATACGACGATGAGCGGAGGAGGATTCGGTCTAACATACCGGGCCTATCTCCTAGGCAGCAATATCACATCGGACACACCAATATAATGTTGAAAAAGACGCGACAGTTTTTTTTTAAAACAAATTAAACGATTGTAAATGGCACCTGGTGTATGTTGTTAAAGCCTTGCTTGTAATTTGAAAGGCGTAAAACATCGCAGAAAGACACGGACAGGAAGAAGTACACAAACGGGGCGCTGACTTTCAACTGTACTTCTTCCTGTACGTGTCTTTTTGCGCTGTATTATCTTTTTAAAATGCATCACCAACTCGCCCAACTCACCACCGTACCACAATGCATTACTTGTAATGCCAGTCTAGGAACATTGACAGGTAGTAACGATGCCGGTCTTGCCTAGAACTATACATGCCTTAAACCTGACGTCCTCCCGTCAGCTCTGCGACCACCACGAGAGAAAAGGAAAAGGAGGGACTCGCCCCTCACCGGGACTCTCTTTTGTGTGTCCAGACTTGCACAGACGTTGCTATTGTCTCTCTACAAGATTATAGAAGATTAACCCGTCACTCAAAATTCGCACAAAACCAACTTTGCAAATGGTTGCGGTGGCCCGACCGCTGGCGTGCTTCGGTGGCTGGAACGGTTAGGCCATCCTCTCGACGTCAGTCTCGCCGCAGCTTTGCTCGTCTCGAGACAGACTACGTCACGATTGCACCGGATGTCGCCTGCTCTCCGCTGGCTGCTCTCCCAGCGCTCGCTAGAGTGGGCCGTTTATAACAAAAAATACAACCATCACGCTCGCAATACAAACGTGCGATTGCCATTTACGGATATTGTGGGTCATATTGAGCCTATTTCTGAACACGAGAAGTATGTCTCAAATTTTGGTGAAGTATCCTTTCAACTGGTTACGCAGCTTTTTTTTGGTTCGCAGCAGCAGATAAGGTCCAAGAGGATGCTCAGCACGCAGGCACGCGGACACAGAGAGTACGCGCGGAGCCCATAAAACAGCGCTGAACTTGGACTAAGGAACGGGAACGAGGACGACGAAGTGGCTATCTTGCTGACCCGGAGAGCAGGGCCGGGATCGGAGGTGGTCGCAGGGCCAACTGCCTACAGACTGTGAAATCCTCCTGTTTTTCAGGCCCTCGCTCGTATCTGGCAGACGTCCAGTTCGAGACTCGGGAGCAGCCGAATGGGCCGCGTACATCAACTTTACCGCGTTTCGTCTCAAGCGCTGACGAGTGGCTTTTCAAAGGGTTTACTTGTAATTGTGCTGTGCGACCCCTGCATTTGGAGTTTGGTATTTATATCATAAGTACGCCGTCAAGATTTATTTACGTATCACGTTCGTTCGCGTGTTGCGTGACCAAAATCCGTGCGATGTCTTGCGCCTTGAAACAACTTCGGCAAATTGTATTGATTTCTTAGTTTTGCATGCTGGTTGCAATGGTGGTTGCAAATAAACTTGTTCGTGCGATATTTTGCCTTCTTTTTTTTCTCTACATTACGTCCGCGTGTGTGAATGCGTCGTGTTTAAGAGGTATCTTCGGCATTCGGGACATAATCAGAAGTGAACAATTTCGATGGGTACGGAAATAGAGGCTCTAGGTTCATGTCCCTGCTAGCACTTGCTTTACATTTATTTATTGTTTTAGCGCTTCGTCTAATATTGTTTCCTCATTTGTGAAACCTTAAAAAAAATGCACGCATTAAAAACCCACTAGTCACACGAAAATGTGTTGCGGGGGGTCTTTCTGTTTTTCCTCTCTTGAGCGCGTTTGCTGTTTAATGTGGATTCGAAGGCGTTCGCGAGCGCGCGGGGCATGCATCTGCGTTTAAACGCTGACACAGTGTTCGGCTGCGTCAAGCCAAGCGCAGCGTCACAGAGACGCCCAAATAATCTATGTTGATAGTATACTGAAAGTGTCCTTCCAGTCTACATGAAGTATGATCATAATCTACTAGGAGTGCACTTGCAGTCTAATAAGTGTACACATGTACTGTTCTTACGGTGTACTTGCAGTGTACTGGAAGTATGGAACCTGTGTGCTATAGGGTAGAAGAAAGAGTCTTTTCTTGTTTTAAAAGTATGTGAAATGAGCATGGTATTCGTACATCCTCTAAGTTCATTGTAATTACGTTTTGAGTAAACTGATTCTATACTGCTTTTTACCAAGGTATATCATATACCAAATTAAACGACGCGGATTAAAAAAAAACCTTATTCGGCCACTGACGCCCACGTAACTGACGCGTAAATCACGTAACTCGCACAAGTTACGGAACTGTCCCCGTAAATCACGCAAGTCCAAGAGGAGCATAAAAGACCCGCTCAACTTTAAAATTTCGGTAATTACCGCCTTTAACGATTTGCGAGAATAATGGCGAGATTCAAAAGATTTAAACGAACGTTGGTGTAAAAAAACAAACAAAAAAACTTGACTTATTAAAATAGAAAGAGACAAACTTTTGCGACGATTTCCTTTTCATCATTCGTCAAATCAGTCTAGAGCAATCACTCAACTCCATGCTACGAAAAAAAAGCGACGAACCTCGTCCAAGAACATTCCCACTGCGCGTGACGTCAGGAGAGTGACTGTATGCGGTTAGCAACAATAGGAGAGAAGGTGACACGTTTGGTCATAGAGTAAAGACAACTCCCCCCCCCCCCCCCCCCCCCCCCCCAGTTATAGCATCACGTTTACTCCCTAATTATTCCAACCAGCGCTCGGTACCCTGACGACCCCGGGAAATCTCATCACCTCCTTACTCCTTTACCTCAGCTTCTATCCATGCATTGCTCAGGGCACAAAGCGAAGTTGAGCAAAGTTCGTCGGTTGTTTGCAACATATTCATCTATAAAGTTTAAGTTTTAGTCGAGAGATTGTTGTGAAACGTTTCCCTGCAGCAGAAAAACGCCAGACGACGCAGGCTCTGATACAGGGTCGTATCTGTACATTCGACAGAAATGCCCCGAAGCTACTATCTCTTCCTTCGTGTTTGATGTAGTAGATAGATCTCCAACATAAACTAGGGTGCTGCAAGGGCCTATGAAGGAAACATTACAAGAACAACGTGACTACACTGAAATACTGCCCCCCCCCCCCCCCCCCCCTTTTTCTTTTAATAACGCGTGCGCAGGTCTCGAAGTCACCGACTACGGCGTTCGAAATGAACATTTTTTTCTCCTCTGAGTGACTGACCCTTGTCTGTGTTCACATCTGTACTTCGTCATCACGGTAGTTTGTAGACATTGTTCTATTCTTGAGCCCTAGTCGCGCTGATCAATACACCATACAACAGACACGATGTCCGCTGCTGCAGGCCTGATGGCAGAGTTGTCTGCGGGCACGCCTGAAGCATGTTCGAAGCAGATTCGCTTTATTATTCTACCGGGTGATTCAAGGAGACGGCAAGCTCTTTAAATCAACCGGAAAATTCGGTTTCTTAACCTATCGCGCTACGACTTTGTGCAGCGTTGCCCACAGATGGTGCCTTTTTTTTTTTTTTTTTTTTTGTAAAATTTGCAAAGAGCGAACTTAACTGAGGAAAAAGTAAAGGAAGAAAAAGGCTTAGCTCCTATGGAAACGTAGCGACGTCACCGGTCTTCAAACAACACGGCGCCGTTTCGCACGGGAGACAAGAGATGGCGCAAGCAGTAGCGACGCCAACTGCCGCCAACGAACGAGCAGCCGACGCCGAGAGCCGGCGTATTTAGCAGACAAGGAACTGCAATTGCTTGTTGTTACCGCGCCTGTTTTTGTTTCTGCGACTGTCGCCGCCCGCGGTACGCGCGCCGCTTTTGAGTCGAAAAGATTGTCTGCTAAAGACGCTGGCTCTCGGCGCCGTATGCTCGTTCGTTGGCGGCGTTCGTTGCGCCATCTCTTGTGTCCCGTGCGAAACGGCGCCGTGTTGTTTGAAGACCGGTGGCGTCGCTGCGTTTCGATAGGAGCAAAGCCTTTTTCTTTCTTTGCTTTTTCCTCGGGTAAGTTCGCTCTTTGCAAATTTTACAAAAAAAAAAAAAAAATGCACCATCTGTGGACAACGCCGCACAAAGTCGTAGCGCGATAGGTTAGGAAACCGAATTTTCCGGTCAATTTAAAGAGCCTGCCGTCTCCTTGAATCACCCGGTAGATTGCTATGTATGCGTATGAAGCATATTCGCCTCAAACACACGTATGCTTCGAACGCGAATGAAGACGGGTTTTGTGCGACCATTCAGACAGGACTTCTATAAAAAGAAACAAAAACACGTTTCAGACAGTGTCCGCAAGCTGTCTCTTGTACAGTGTTTCGTTTTAGCATACGTTCAGATGCAGACGACGGTATACGGGTGACGGGACCAATCGGACAACTTGAAAAGCGCACCATCATGGTATTCAATCATCGATGAACCCGTCGTAAAAAAAATAAAAGGCCCAGTGAATGGCGCTTTTGACGCTCCCTGATTGGTGCCATTAGCTCGTAGCGTCGATGGCTGCGTCTGGACTTAAGATGAAACAAAGTGTAGAAGTGCAACCGCGGTTTTCGGGTGCATAACCACCGGTTCTGTTCCCACAGGTACTGTTTCACACATTTCTGATAACAGGGAGTTTTAGGGAACCGTTTTTGCACGTCCGATACCGTGCGTTGGGCCCTCCGGTACGAATTGCGCATGCGCTTCCTCAGAAGATTCGCACATGCGCAGTTCGCACCGAAGGGCCTATCGTATATTATATCGGATCATGCAAAAACAGTTCTCTAAAACTCTCTAATGTGACGACCGTCTCGAACGCAACGTCACGTAGAGAGCTCGCGGAGAACGGCGCACACGAATATGATACATCTATCCTCGCATGCAGACCCGAGATTCACTTCAGCGTTCTTTTTAGAATAGATTGTGGACG
Organism: Ixodes scapularis; assembly: GCF_016920785.2. Classification (NCBI taxonomy): domain Eukaryota; kingdom Metazoa; phylum Arthropoda; class Arachnida; order Ixodida; family Ixodidae; genus Ixodes; species Ixodes scapularis. The sequence goes on along the minus strand of NW_024609883.1, from coordinate 81,589,006 downwards.
TGTTGTAGAGTTATCCGTAGAGGACACCACGTAGGCGTAAAAAAAGATTTCGCCAAAGTACTCATCCACGCGCTTGTGTAAGATCCTCCATGCCGCTCAAAACAAAACAACAAAAATGAGAAGCAAAAAAAATTTTAAAAGCAAAATTTAATCTTGAACCTCGCGTCGTTTCATCAGGCCTACTCTTGAGAAGGAAAAGTCTATAGGAGACGACGGCCTTCAGCCTCGCAGCTCCGAGATTAAGGGAGACGAAATTGAAGAGGGCAGAATCGACGGGTAGGCAGAGCAAAGGGGAAGGGAAGGGGGGAGAGAGAGAGGGCACCATAACGAAGAGTTCAGAAGGAGAAAAAATCAATCTAAGGAGCTTCCCTGGTATATGCCGCAGAAAACTCGAGCTTGTGACCTAAGGAGCGTCGTTGTCATCGGAATCAACCCGTGGGGATAGAGTCACCACTGACGGGTAGCGGTTGTAAGAACGTTATGTATTCAATGGTAGGTAGGGGCGGATTTGGGGGGGGGGGGGGGGGGGTTTATTCAGGTTATTAATTGGGGCCCTTGGTTCGTAAAATAATGTTTACATATAGGTATAACAAACTCAAGGTGCGATACAGGTAGAACCAAATCCAACGTCGCTTCAATTTCACACTTCACTCAGACCTCATTGCACATTCCGTGAAAGTTCGAGCTTTTATGTGCAAGCGTCGACTGTGCCGACTCGTTTTACAGAATAGGATCTACTGGTGGCCCTCCTGAGCACAACGTATTGTTTTTTCGCTGCCAAGAAGTCATTTGGTTAGGGCACGCTGCAGGCGCGAGACCCGCTACGCAATCATATGCCGTAAAAAGACGACGGATTGACGGACCCGTCCAAATCGAACCTGCCAGAGAGGCGGAGAGGGATGACTAAACAGTCCGCCAAGTGGGACTGTCTGCAGGTTCAATGAATCGGCTTATTTGGAAACAGCGGCACGCCGAGCGTTTCCGCGAAAAGGATCTAGAGAAAGGTTCAGAGCTCAGACAAGCGAATTTGAGGCAAAAAGAATACAAGCAAACTAAATGAGAGACAACATTGGTGTGGAATCAGGTCCCCGCCGAAGCACGGATTGTGAGGCACGCCGGCACGATCAGTGCTTTTTGTAAATCAACAAGACTTATTCGTCGGCGCGACGGGCCTTCCCGTCAATCTAGGTTTGCACCTGGAGCCGGGGGGGAAAGCCGCACGTGACTGGAGGACAGAACACTAAATAACTGCCAAACCGTATTAGTCCACCGCCTCTCACTGGTCGGAAACATCAAACGCTCTTTCTTTCGGTATATCCTTCTTCGTTTACAAGTGAGGGTCGTGTTACTATGGCGATGTTACTGACCTTTCTGGTGGTTACGTCACCAAAGGTTTCTGGGATTAGGTTACTAGGAATAATCACACGTGGCCCTGGACTACGTTAGCCCACTTCGGGCCGGGAACTGCATGTAATGCCTTATTTACATAGCGCGGTTGTCCTTGCGATTTCCCAATTGCAACCTCGCTTAAACAACAAAAAAAAAAGTGGTGGAGTCTGCGGTGCACGGCGTGAGCTGCTATAGATTGTATACTCGAGGCTGTCAAAGCATCTGAGATTTCAACAGTACATTACGTCGCATGACTTTACATGAACCGAATGGACCCGGAGTGCTTGTTTCTGCGGTTTGCAAGGAACTCGAGACATGGGATGCGTTTAATTAAAACTGTGTTAATTCGAACTCGTCCATACGAGACTGTACAATTAGAAGGAATAGCCCTATTCTTGTGGCTTCCAGTATTGGTAGCAAACAGCAGTTTGTATTCTAGCTGTAAACGTTTGGGACCGGCGGCTGTATGTGTCAGCGCCCATCAACCCGTGGCGCACCGAGTAAAAGCTTGCTCCGCAGAACCGTCGGATCCCGGGATCCCCGCCCGTTACGATATAAATGAGCATAGCCGTCCGATCACTGTTGCCAAAGTGTCTGGAACGCGTTTCCGACTGGTGTGTTTAGCTCCCCATTCAGCATCGAAAGTAGTCCCGAGGGGGCGACAAGTGACGTTAAAAAAGTCGGAGTGCCACGCTGTCGCACGAGGCGATCCTGGCGGTCGGGCGTAGAAGTTATGGTAAAAAAGTACGAGTGAACGCGAGTGTCGCTGTCATCGCGGCGTTCCAACTCCGGGTTGCAGAAGCTTCCCTGCACTGTCCCGCTGGAGAGCGGCCTGCAGCACAACAGGCGTCTGCAATGCACTACCGCCGCTGCAGGGACGCCGCCAGGATCGCGAGCGGCGACAGCGCGACACTTCTGTGACGTCATCAGGAGAAAATAAAGGGACCACTTTTTGAGCATGCGGTTAACACGCCAGTTGGAGATGCGTTCCAGGCGCAGTACTACTGCGCTATGTACCTAACAGTCGTGCCGCACTGGCCAAATTACTCGTCCTGCAGCGTTGCGCTAAATCAAAGCAGCTCTTTTACTTTAGCTGTAACCGCTTCATAACGGTTTAATTCGACTTGTTGCCATCAATTCTACGTATCGATTACAACCACCGCAGAGTATCAACATGTAAAAAAGAGAATCAGACCCCAAAAAGGAAATTTGATAACGATGGAATATAATAAGATCAGGATATCATTTATCAAACAAGAATGTTAAAAAAAAAAACTGAATTCAAAATATAAATAAATAGGACCAATATATCATAGGTACCAATTAGAATAGCATAGATATCATAGGTATCAATCAGAATATCAAAGATATATTTGAAGAAACTGACCACAATTGGTCAAAAGCGAATGAGGTTCTAGCTTCAGTGACACAATGGACGCCAGCCCACCGATTCGCGTTGACGATAGCAACGCCATGTGCGCCAAATGAAGGATGAACAATAGCATCAGTCACAACATATTTCCGTCTGCATCGTTCCTCATTGCTTCATTCACTCCTTGTTCTTCTTTAATCTGACTATCTACCTCCAAAATTTATTTAAAAAAAAATAACTGGATTATTTGTAGTTTTACCGAATCACAAAAACCCTACTACACTTGAAAATAAATACAACTAAAAAGAGCAAATAACACTCCACAAAATTTCCGAAAAAAAAAGAGCAACAAAAACAGCGAAACTAACACGCTTTCCTCTCTTCCATGTTTTATGTTCGACTAGACCTTTTTTGTTTGTTACGCACGTATTATCCTTAGTCCTAGTCACTACGGAGATGGAATCGGAAGTCCCGCGGCGTTGGCCACGACGGGGTGCGAGCAGTACAACACAGCGAACTCGAATGTACCAGCCGAGTGCGACGTAGTCGCGTCAGCAGCAGCAGTAAAGAAGCGCTCCTCATACAACCGAAGGCACGGTGTCGAATGAATGAAAGACGACCTCTTGCAATGATTCCGAGCCGCCACCCTTTCCCATTACCCTCTCCCCACACCCTCCGTCTTCCCTTTTTCTGTTTATATGCCCCCATCTTCATTTTTTTTTTTCGTCCTAACGTTTCGAGCGCGTCCCTTTTTTCCTTATCTTTTTCCCAAGGCCCTTTTCTACGCTTCCCCATTTTTTCATCCGTTCACCGCATTTTTTTATTCTTTCTCCTCAGCCGACCTTTCCTTCTCCGCCTCCTCAAATCTTTTTTTCCTTTTCATTCGTGTGTGTTTACTTTGTGAGTTGTTTGCCTGTGGCGTCGGCTACCGCTTTGTTTTGTTTTGTTTCAATTTTGCTTCGTTTTTCATTCGCCGATCGCTGCGTGGCATTGGCTTATGTTAAGATAGGACGGTAAAGAAGAAGAAAAAAAGCAACCCTTTAAAGCAGCAACGGGAACATAAAAAATATGTGGTGTACAAAAAAAAAAAAAAAAAAGAACTACGGGCACAATGATCGTTGCGGAGGTACAAAAAAAAATATACCGCAGACTTGAGACAAAGTGGGTTAGATATACGTAAAGAAACAACAACTATAGGTAAAAAAGAAGACAACACGCTCTGCTTTGCAGCGTAACGAGAAGTGTAGCGAAAAGGCCGAAAAAAAAAGTTATAGGGGGCTGCGAGAGATTCCAGAAGTGAAGAAAGGAGTAAAAATAAAGAAAGAAATCTACAAAAAAGAAAAACGAAAGAGAAGTAGGGAGAAATTAGGGAAGAAATGTTCAGCCTGGAGGACGTTGCAAGCGGGTGATAAAGGAGGAGGGTGTGAGCACAGGGTGCGAGGGAAGCAGTAAGGGCTTGCACCCACGTGGAAACGCACTAGGTTTCGCTTGTTTTGAACGTTGTTTTTTATATTTGTTTCTGTACGTTTATTTGTTGTTTGTAGTCCCTTTTTCTGACTTTTCGATCCAAAGCATCCTTATGGTGGGAATCCCGAGTTGTTTTAATATTTTAGTTTTGCACGTTTCTTTTGTATACATGCCTCTGTAGAGTGCTTTTTTTTTTTTTTCTCACACGACACATTACGTAAGCTCAACAAGAAATGCTTGAGTTTTTTTTGTTTTTTTTATTGTATTTCATTCCTCGAATACTATATCTCATTGCGATAGCTCACTTTCGCGTGAGGCGCACCGCGTTGTACTAGGCACTATTATCAGGCCATCGTTTTGTTTTGCTTTATAATATAGTTACACAGTGTTGTATGACCCAAAGTATTTAAGCAAAGGTTGACGTCCCGAGCTTGGTCATTCTATTGCTTTAGTAGTTTGGAAGACCGCTTTTTTATGTGTGAGTGTACATAGTACCTGCAGTCTGGAGTCTTGCAGGCCTACCGGTTAGGGTGTTGTTATCTGAAGGATATCTTTCGAAGGGACATCGCAGCAAAGCGCTCTACGTTTGGAGAAGAGGCAGAATCCATTACGGGTGAGCTTAGATTCTGGTAAGAGAGGACGGGGATTACCCAAGGCGGATTTGTTACGGCATTGTCACATCCTCACAATTATTTGTACGAATCGCCTGGTCCCGAGTAACTTTATGGGAAAAAATATCACATGCCATATTGGCGATCAGCTTCGGCTGCAAAAAAAGTAATCTTTCTGGTTGTCTTTGATGGCATGGTGTGGGAGAATGGACCGAAAGGTTAGAAGGCGTCTTGCTGCTACGAATCTTGCGAGTCTTGTGGATGAACTTTCTTGTAAATAATTTTCCAGGTGACAAAAGGCACTACAAAGATCTAGATTAATATTCTAAGCGCTGCAACCCATCGCCGTGGCAGCAGGGGGTACAATAACGCGAAAGTTTGTAAGTCACAAACGCTAAAACGTTTGTGACATCAAAATAAAATATCAAAGCATTTGTCATTCCAAGCTTCTAAAACAAGGGACTGCTGCATATATGACGCTATTTTGTACATTTAACGTCTAGAAAGAATATCCTCATCTAGGCATCATGCCGAACGGCTTTACAGCGTTACATAGTAATGCCATAGGAATACTAAGCCCCAAAACAAAGTGGATCCAAAGTGGCTCACGTCGTTTGCGTTTTAGGCTACAAATATCACAAAACTATTTCTGAAGTTTATTGATCAACGGTTGTTTTTAAGGGTATCGCTGGTCATAAAAAAATATAAGGAATCGTTTTCTCAGAAGAACTGCAGGGAGCAAACCTGTTGCACACTCTTCATATAATTACACATAAATAAATGCATTTCTTTCAATATTATTAAAGCGGTAGGTTTAGAGAGAAAACCACCCTCAAAAGCCGTATAAGGAAGAAACGTGTTGGTCGGTTAGTCCGTAACCCCTGAACGACCTTGAAAAAGACGGTAACCATTGCCAGGGGCCGAACCTTGGTAACCGGTGTGAAAGCCCAGTGCACTGCTGTCTGAGGTACGGATTTAGTTTTTTTTTTCTTGATTATACACAAAAATTGCAGCATAACATGCACTGTCAGTATTCCCACACATCACCCAGGCACTTCTGGTTTCACTAAATCTCTTTCATGTTTTTGATTGCGTCGAACAAATGCGCCAAGTCGGGTTTAGTGTCGGCAGAACTACAGTACACAGACTCGACTTGGGAGACAACATCAATGAAGTGTCTACGTACAAATCGGATATGCGGGTCAGCATGTCGGAACTCCAGTCGCGTTTCCCATTTGATGAGTATGCAAACTACCATGAATAGGTCATAAGGGACAGTGTCGTCTTTCTCGACTGGCAGGTAACGAATCGCCACGCTGGTCATACACATATCTTTTTTTAAATGTTCGTTGCAGATTGCCACAGAAAAAGACCGCTTCCCAGCAGTAGATGAAAATACGTTCAATAGTTTCGGGCGTCTGGCATAGGAGGCAATGAACAGACCACGGCACAAAGATCCCCTTCTCCCTGAGTCAAGGTTTGAGCTACAGACATAGCACGCAGGAATGGGAGGAGCAGAAGGAGGTGGTATGCGAAAGCGTGCGGAACAAGGAGAAATGGAAAGGGCAAGAAAGAAAGGAGCAGAAACAAGTGGTGTAAAAATAGTGCGTGCAACGAGAAGGAATGGAAAGGGCAGGAAAGCGCGCTTCCCCTCTCTTGCGAGCCAGAAATTTCAACGCAAAGGCTTTGTATCCGGGAGATGCTGAAGGGTAGCGCGCGCGTGGTGCCAAAAGATACAATAGCGTGACGTAACTTTTATTCATACAAAACCCTGCCCTAGGCACAACCTGAGCTAAAAGCACCACCCACCACAGGCAATGAAGGACTGAGGGTCATCCAGCCTTAGGCACCACCCGAACTAAGAGCACCACCCACCCAATACGACTACCGGATTTAAACGCGTTTGGCAGAATTACCAAATAGCCAACCAATTTTTTGCTTTATCTAGGTCGCGCAAGCTTCATATTTTCTTCTATGTACATCGAACACTGCTGTTAAGGTAACTACTATGCGATTAATACTTACTTGTATTTGCCTTTGAGCGTTCAGCTCTGGAGTCAATTCGTGTAGTTACTATTTGTGAAACGGTGTGCTCATTTTTTTTTTATTTTTCGAGTAGTAATACATTGACCATTAAGTACTTTATCGCGATATCAAAATTTGTCCTTCCAGAAAAGTAAATTACTTTATTTTACGACACCCTGGTTAGTAATAAAAAAACAAAGGTAAAACAAAACTGACATAGCATAAAGGAATATCTTAAAGCACGGAGCCTGAATGAGAAGATTGTCTCTTTCGAGACAACAAGGTGGCCTAAATGACAACAGCGCACTGCCCGTGGTACTCAACGATCAGCTGGCAAGACAAATTTAGCCGAGAGTTCTCTTCTTTCTTTCCTGGAAAACTCAGATTAGATTCATTAGCTCAGGGGAAACGATCCCAAATCAGTTTAGGAAGATGTAGACTTTACACTTGCTCGGGTTATAGGCTCGAGAAGCTGCTTTAGTTGTTTGGAAAGTGTAGTCACTGAAGAATGGCTTCATTTTCGTCCTAATTTTAAGTCAGAAACTCGATAAAATATAAACAGATACAAAAAATGTGCTTGAATAAAATTTAAGTCGTTTTTTTTTTACGGCTTATGATATGTGAACTTTCGTTTATTCTCATCTTTATACTTGATGTACTGCCTATTGACACTAGTTAAAAAGTTTGTTTTTACAGAACACTACAGCAGGAATTTAAGAAGTTAAAATCGCGAACTGAAACACGGACGAAACAAGAAACGCGTACTCAAAAAACACGTACGACAATTCTGCATATCGATTAGAAATGTATTTTCTGAAAGCCTGCGAGGTGCGACTTATAGATGTGTTATAAGAAACGTTCGATTTATATTTGTTAGAAATATATTTTCGCACCACATGACAAAGAGCAATGAGTGCGACCACTTCTGCTATATTACAAGAGTTAGAAAGCGCAAAAAAATAAACAGACTTCTATAAGATCACTGTAATCTATATTTTATAGTTCAACTTTACTAGATAACCCTCGCACCTCTAGTGAGGTTAACAAATAATTTTTTAGAAAGTTTTAAGAGATGCTCAAAAAAGCTTTATGAAAACATTCGCGACGTGATGACAGGTGAATATATTTAATGTTTCCACTTACTCAACGTATTTATAGGAAAATAATACCAGCATTCGCATTTGAAGGAAAAATAGAAGTAGTAGTCACTTTCAGAAAAAAAAAAAAGTAAGACAGCTGGTGATAGGTGATTGTTTCCACATACTAGAATAAAAAAGGGAGATTTCGTAAAGTCATAATAATAAAACGTATCTTAGGGAAGTAAATTCCTAAAGGGTCCATTAAAAGAAGAAAACAATAATGGCCACCGCGAATGTGGAGAAGCTCAAAAACAAATTACTTGAACTTGAAGTAGCACAATTTATTGACAACTTAAACAAAACTGCTCCGCGAAAAATGATAATGCAAGACCTCTTCATCATGATCGCCTTTCTGTATCGCTTCTTAGAGTCCATTTTTTTTTTGTTTTTCGAGACTTGTCAGTTGCCAGACGCACTCCTAGTAGTGATGGGCCCTCAGTGCAGTCAGTAAATACGCGCCGACTTCTTCAGAGCGTGACTCATAGATCTCACTGTTCTTTCCTCGCCATTCAGATGCATTCCCTTCGTTCTTTTGTTTTCGTTTATTTTAGAGGTTTTTTTTCTGCACTACGATAAACGCGTTGTTCACTCTGCCTTCTGAACAGCAATGCACCTACACGAATGAACCCTCACTTTACCTACTTCACGCCAGCACAATACCGACTTGCCGTTCTTCTTTCAAGGAGCCACTTCACCCATCCGTTCCAAACATCCCTTTGTTTCCCAAACCGCACCGCGAAAGGCCCAACTCACCAAGCTTCCCGGATTATTCGCAGGAGGCAAAGATTAGAAAGGCGACAAAAACCGAGGGTGAAAGTCAACGAGTCACCCGGGGTAACAACACCACCAACCACATCAACAACCACAGAAAAAAAAAAGAGGGAGTAGTGTTTCATCTTTCCCACCGAGCCGTGTCCCGAACCCTGCCCGAATGGGACACTCGGGACAGAGCAGAGCGAACAACTCTGGAGCACCGAGCAAGAGGGATGACGAAACGGCGTCGCTTAGACGCGTTGACGTCGCAACGAATGGGAGGCGCCATTAATATTGCCGCCGCTGCCACCGACGGGAGCGAACACTGCGACGTTGTCGCTGCACTCCTTTTGACCACACGATGGACCGCAACGAAGGCTACAAGCCATCTCGGCCAATCGGGAGTTGAAAACTTGTCACGTGGCTACGCGTTCAACGCGTCGTTGCGCCTTTCCCGAGTACCGCGTGACACTCAGACAGCATTGGATGGGCTGGAATGGCTCGCAGCTTCCGCTTCGCAACATCGTTAATTACAGAACGGAGTGTGTACCGGCTCGCGGTTACCAAACCTTTCACTCTCACTGTTTCTTTTTTCCTCCATCCTCTCCTCCACCCTCTCTTCCGCCTCTCCCCTCTCCCCACCCCCGCGCAATGCTACAACCGCCGCACGGTTGCAGTGCTTTCCCTTTTTTGTACCGCCGTCTTCCCCCGTACTTGTGAGTGTGACGAGCTTGAAAAAACGTCACCGCTGTACTTTTTTTTTTTTTTGCATTTTAGCGTGGTGATGAAGGTAAATCAAACAACAAAACACTTTAAAAGAACGCTAGAAACACACCCACACACACACAACACACACACACACACTCGAAAGAAAAAGAGATCGGACGGATTTCATTCTGTCAGACTTTTGGGGTGAAGGATGGTTTCTTGCTTTTTCCGCGGATCATTACTTCTGACGCGTAGCGCTGGGGTACGGGGGCGGTGGAGGAGGTAGGGAGTGGAGGTGGGGAGGGTTCCGAGAGTATGAATTTAAATTTCGTTTATCAGTTAGATAGGGTGACCTGGATTCAGTTAATCTCACCGCGGAAAAAAAAATGGGAATATCCCCGGAATGTGGAGGTCGTGCTCTATGTAATGACACTGACGGCTGGGTTGTTACCGCTGCTGGAATCTTTTAAAAGATTCTCACGAATAACTTTTCTCGGTAGCGGTTTTGTGGATACTCGATGCATGTAGCCAACATCTTAAACAGCCATAATTTCGAGGTCAGGCGTCTTCACTCCCTTTCGAATACTGTTACCGCAACATTAACGAGTCACTTTGATTCTAACACAGCTAATTGCAGGCAACACTCTACCTCGTTGCTTATTTCCGTGATACTTTGACTCTTTTCCCTTAATTTTAAATTCCTGAATGTATTTAAGTGTCTGTAGACTTTCTTTTGTATGATGAATTTGTAGTGTGACCCGGTCTTTAATGCTTATGAGTGAAAATAGGGTACGCCACGAAAACACCGAAAACACATATAATGGGTTGTTGTTTTTCTAAGTTCGTTCGGTCCCATTTCTTACCGTCCGTAGCCTTTCTTGAGAAAAATATTTCATCGTTGGCTGAAATGTCAGTCACGGCACTAGGACCACAGAGTTATTCTACATAGCCGGAACCAGGAGCTGCTGGTTTGCTTGTACACAATAGCCAAACCCTACGCAATTCCATGCAGTCGAACTAACGAAATTTGTAACTGGATTCTACTTCAAACTACGAGAGAAGAATCGAAAGGAAAAAAAAACGATGAGAAAGCAGACACAGTAGAACATTAACAACGATGATCAGCACAACAATCATCACGGCGAGAAGAGCTTGAAGTCGTCTAAATCTTAATTACCTCACGGCCTGTACGGCGTCGTCACACGAACGTCATTAGCAGTCCACCCTTAGAATTGAACCTTCCACGGTGCGCGCCAAGCCAAAACATTCACAACAGCGCAGCCCCAAAAGACGCTTCTTGCGACACCAACGGTTAGCAACCCTGTGTCCGGCATTAGGGTGGGCGAATGCGACCGCCTCGAAAACCCTGTCCGGCTTGCTTTACAAAGAAACGGCATTACGGGGAGAGCTCGGCAGGCGAGCCGGTTCTACAGGAGGGGGGGGGGGGGCGCACGCGGCGGCCAGTATACGTGAGAGCTGGATATACGCATTCCTAATGTCTGTCCGGGCGCTAATGGTACAAGGGAGTCTCTCCTCTCGCTCCTCGCGTCCGAATTCCCCCTCTTCCTTGAATTGGGAAAAGTTGGCACTTGGAAAGGGGGCGCGGCGTAGGCCCACGCCGAGGCACCGAATGCACTACATAGTTTATCGCGCGCTCCTGCAGAGCCGTTTTCTCCGCCGAGTCTGCCCAGGAGAGCGCGTTCGTGAAGGAGGCTTCAACGCTGTGCACCCGTGCGTTGCGGCGAAGAGGCTAGCATTGCGTCTCGCGCGCGTATGTGTGTGTGTGTGTATGTGTGTCTGTGTGGAGGGTTTCACTGGAGAGCATTTCGGGTTTGCATTTTTTTTTTCTTGTTGGGTTCGTTGTCTAACAAGCGCTGTGTAAATTTTGTTTACGATGTCATATACAGCGGCTGGTGAGGGGAGATCTGGCCAGACGACGGGTGTTCTGCAGGGAAGTGTTTCTTGCTTTCTTTTTTTAAGCTGCAGTATTCATGAAGTTACTGTCTGGGTCGCCTCGGTTGGAAGGTGGTTTTCATCGAGACATCGGCTCTAAATATTTTTGGAATACCAATGCAATGCTTGGTGAGCGAGAAGACAGATTTGAAGGTTAACACTTACCGAAATTGACTGTAGAGTCTAAAACATGGCAAATCTAGGCTATAGCATAGCGGTTGAAGTCTCTTCGTCAACAAATACCATGAACATGCTAGTCTAGTTTGAGAGCCGCTTTGAAAACAAGGTATCAACAAACTGAAGCGTGATAAAACTTCATAGTAGTACAAGAATGATGCCGACTAGAACAATTTTTTTTACCTTGCTTCATTGCTATTACTTTTTTGGTATCTGCCAATACGCTATTTACACAAGCCTCTACAAACACATTAAACTCGCTACCATTTTTCCACAAGTTAATTTTAATGAATTATTTTGTGAAATGCTGATTAATGGCACTATTGTTTCATAATGCATAGTACAAGTCTGTTCTGCTATGTGCTTGAGTTTATCTGCACCCTCAATAAACGTACCTTCCAGCTTTGGCCTTATGGGTGACCCTTACGTTAAAAGTAAAATCAATCAATAAATAAAAAAAGATAGAATATTTTAAAGTTATTTTTTCTAATAGAGATAGATCTCACAGACAGATTGCAAAAGCGTTCAAAATAACATAAAGAGCAGAACACACTAGAACACTGCTCCTGTTTGCCACAGAAAAAACAAACATTTATTCTGAAAATGATTTCTTCATTTGTTTCAAGCTTTAGTATTGCGTTTAGCCAAAGCTGCTGATCAACAGTCAATCTATTCAAATAAAGTGATAGTATGGCAAAGCATGTTTATGTAGGATTGAAATACAACCATATTTTATGAACGACTATGCGTGAATGTTACCTCTTAATATATGTATCGCAAACTGTAGAACCACTTGACAATTTTGTTGTAAGCTTACTTTTGAAAATTTCATTCAGTCTGCTCCCCAGTTTTTTTAGTTTTTGCTATGCCAATATATCTGCAGCTCAAAATTCAATTTGCTTTGTATTGATTCGTTGTGTTTTAGCCACAATAAATACTACAGAATTTTCCAGGAACTCTATTAATGTCCTTAATATACTAAATTGTTAACGGTAAAAAATATAATATATTTATTCTAACTGGACGCTTTTTGTTTAGTTTGCCTAGAGATTTCACCAACTGTGCCATTCAACAGATTGCAGTAAATTTTTTTGCTTTTTTCAAGCATTTGCTTGAAATATTTTCGAATCTACAAGTGAATTCAATTGTTATGCTCTTTATTTTATGCAAATGTTAGAGAAGGAATTCCCTAACCAAACTTACACTTCCCGTTTTCTAACTTCTCAGGTATGAGGTACCAAATTAGATGTGCCACAATTCCCACCTATTTAAACGGGAGCTTAACGTTTTATGTAAGTGATAATTTACTAGTAAAATATCAATAGGTGAAGCTTCAGTTTAACTTTTTCAATATCTTCGGTTCAATGACTTATGAAAGATTATGGTAAAATAATGTTTTAAAAAAACAAATAACAAGTGCATTTGAAACCCTTTTTTCTAGAAACAGATTTAGACAATGTGAATGTAATAAAAAATACTGCAGTGAGCGTGGAGAAGGCAAAAACGCACAGCATCGTTACTTTTCTTGTAAAGCCAGCTTTACTGCCCAAAAAAACAATAACGTACTCAATAAATACTTACGAATATGAAAACGTAACCTAAGCAAGGCTTGCCTCGCGGGTTTATGATATACTTCACCACACCACACCCGTTTCTCACGGCAGAGCCTAACTGCCACAGCAGCCTAAAGGGAGCTCTGCCGCACGGTCCCGGTACCTCGCAACGAAGCCACTCGCTTGGGAGTTCAAGGCGGTGGCGGCAGGAGAGTTTCACCGCACGGCACTGGAAGAGTCCGCAGTGAAGCCCGCCTCCTGTTCGTGCAGGGTGTGCGAGCGAGCGGGTTATCAGGGAAAGCGCAGTTGCGGGCGAGCGTCGTTTTCCGACGTCGTCGACTGTGCGCCGCTGGAAAGGAGCAGGCTTGGGGGATCGAAGCCAGGACAGCCTCGGCGCAAACGCGGGCTCGGCCGCGCAGCATTTCCACCGTGTTGATGGATGACTCCCCGAGCGGCGGCGGCTGGGAGCTCTCCTTCCCCCCGTTGCAGGCCTCCAATTACGCACGCACAGCTGAGCACGGCTCTCGCTCCTCCTTGCCTTCTCTCTCTTCAACCTCCTTTCTGGTGACTCTCTCTCTTTCGCGCCACTTCTCTCTTCGTCCTCTTCATCCGTTGCCCCAGGGTCGTTCGTTGGGGCGTTTTGCGTGTGGGTGCTTTGCGAGCGTCTACGTGACCCTTTATTTTGTCTGTGTGTGTATGTGCGCGTCTGTGTGCATGACTGTTGGAACTGTGTGTGCGTGTGCGGGCTTATGTTTGTGTGTGTGTCTGTGTGTGAGGGTTTGTACTCATGCACTTGATCTGTGATGGCCGGTTGCAGCCAATGGTGGTACTAACCGAAAAGACGGGAAAGCGAATCCTCCCTTCGGTTAAACAGAAACCATCGAAGATCTTTTTGTCCCTGATAACCTCAGAAAGCTGCTTAGTATTTACTTTTTCAGCACTTAACAGGTCGTGGGCTGGGGCGTAGCCAGGGGAGCGGCTCATGAAACTTCAGCCCCCCCCCCCGAAATTTAAGCAACCCTATAATATACACATACATGCATCCCCCCCCAACCCCCGCACCGCATGTCGTCGACATCCCAGCCAACGCCCCCCCCCCCCCCCCCCAAACCTCTGAAAAAAAAATTGTGGATACGCTACTGGCCCTGGGCGTTCTGTCCCACTGCTATCCGATTTTTTTCGAACTTTTATAGTCCGTGTTTATTTAATACGGTTCACTTATCTTCACACCAGAAAGGGATTGTGATTCCCTAATTTCGGCGCTAAGATGCTCTAGCGACGTCGGCTTGTTAGTTTTCTTCGTAATAGTTATCGTAGAAATTGTTTTATTTTTCTTTGGGAAAATGAAGGCTTGATTAGTTGCAAACATGATCGTTAGTTTTTATTATTAATATTACTAACGAGATTGGCTGGCATTGCAGAATAATGAGAACACTGGAATCCAGGGACTGTGCGTGTTCCAAGAAAACACTGGACCTGACTCTCCTAAACCCTCCAGTTGCGCGGTCCAACACGTGCGCATTTTCGCCAGAAGCCACCGCAGATCACCCTTGCTTCTTCAAGGTTAGATGAAAACAGCAGTCACTTGGGATGAATGCACGCCTGTAGTGTTTCGATGAACCATTGCCCGATCCTAATCATGCCCAACAAACAACAAAGGGAGTTTTTGAATTAAAATTAACCCAGCTGAAACTTTTAATTACCAGGCAACTATCTGCAAGCGCAGTTTTAAGCCTTTTGGCAATATACTGCCGGCCATATAGAGGCTTCCAGTAGATTTATTTGCCAGTTCTTACAACCGCTTTCAACTATGAAATGTTTTAAAGGCCAACAAAAGATCAAAAACAAAAAGAAACTTTTTTTTAGACCTTGAATACTCCTAAGTATTTTGAACTTCAAGGGTTTTGTATACTATCACACTCCGGTGAGAAATGAACGAAAGCGTACTACATTCACGATAAAAGTTCTTACCAGCAATGCTTTTGTATATAGAAGTAAAGATAAAGAGATAAAGACTTGATAGTGATCGCCAGGGGCGGATTTAGAGGGGGGGTCCGGATGTCCTGACCCCCCCTCTTGATACCTGCATGTGTAAAATATAGGGCACGAAACGAGGGAGAGGGGGAGGTGTTCCTAAACATATGGTACACTGACCAACACCTGACCCCCCCTCAGGAAATTCCTGCAATCGCCCCTGGTGATCGCTGTCTAGAAAGTTTTAAATGCAACAAATCGATGGCCAGCAATATCAAGCCGGTTTCTACTCAAGGTACTATAACCGTTGACAAATCAGGATATGCAGAGCGTAACATATTACGCTTTTGCTCCCTGCGTCGTTATTGGTCCCTCGCCGATCTCAGAAAAAAATGCTGCAATCTAATTTGCTGAGAAGCGATAATGGGATGCATCGGGCTCGCCGCACCATGAATTTTTTAAACTATTAATGACCATAATGAGACGTTATGGAGGTATTCCTCTAATTCCGTGATGAAAGTTATGTTCACGTTTATGTTCACTGATGCCCTCCAACAGCCACATATTTACCCGGTGTTGGATTACAACACAGACGCAAAGGAAAGATACACACATACGCACATCAAGCACTAACATTATACTCACAAAATTCCAAATTGAAAAAAAAACTAAAGCAAATTTACATATCTTAATATAGTTCGCACATTACTAAGTTTTTAAGATAACCTGAAGCCATATGAATATGTCAATTGAAGGTGACGAAATAACATTAAGCGAAACTTTTATTCGGGCGGCAGGTGAAAGGGGCTGGGAGTGTCTACCAACATAGCACAGCTGCACAGACCTCACAGAGCAAGAAGACAAACAAAAGCTTACGTTGGATAACAAACTTGAACATGACACTTTGCCGTTAAAAGTTTAGCCAAAAACTGACAAATCATGAAGATCTCTTTTTTCGGAAAGGGTGTCCACACCCATTTTGCTCAGCAGCCCACTGTATGGTCATAATAACATTTGCTTCCTAGGTATCGGTCATAAGTTATGAGAATCGTACCAGCGGACAGTATCTTCAGTGGAAAGCAGATAGGTACCAACACCCCCAAGCGGCAAAATATTCGTTCTCCATTCTCTTTCCGCTAGAAGAACACGCACACACACACAGAAAAAGAAAGAAAACAGCTAAACGAACAGAAAAGATGCAACAACCTGGCTACCCTGTTTCCCCGGGCCATACTTTCATAATGGCCACCTGGTCGTGCTAATGACGACTGCCGTCCAAAAGTTGGAGGGGGGGGGGGGGGGGGGGTGAGTCTCGGAGAAGCGAACGAGGAAGAGGCCCGCAGTAGCGGCGCGGCAGGACACAGGCGCGGGCGCCACCTTGCGGCAGGTCGCAGCAATTCCCCGAGCGCGCGCGGGAAACGCCGCCTGCGCTACCGTCTGCCGCGGCGGCATGTTTGCGCATGCAAATGAAGCGCACTCCATGCAAATCAACCTGCGAGGCAAAGCAGGCCCAGGCGAAAGGGAGAGGGAGAAGGGGGGAGCTTTCAGACATTAGAATGGAGAGGAGCCCACGACGACGACCGCGTTCACGTGGACTCGTCGTGGCGGCCTTTCCCGCTCCCCTTGCCTTCGTTGGCGCCCAAACCCGGGCTCAAAGCCTTTCCTGAATACCAGAAGGAGCAAAAGAAAAAATAAAAGAGTGGGAAAGTGTCAACGATGAGGAAAAAGTGTGTGTGTGCGTTTGTGCGTGAAAGGGAGGGGGGGGGGGGGCGGAACACCACCAGCCAGATTACGGGCGGAGAAAATGAGAGAGCGCGCGCTCGCTTTTTCGCTAGCGGCATGCCGCGGCTCACAGGTGGCGCTTTTGCTTGCTCCAGTTTTTCGCTTTTTTATGTATATTTTTTTTCTCGGGTTGCCAAGGCTATAGGGCTTTCCATGTAGGTCAATTGTAGCATAATATTTCCATGAATCAGCAGACTGTGGCATTCTTTTCGGGCCTTGTCTGGGTCCCGTAATTCGCAGAAGGTGATCCTGTAAGAGGACACCTCATATCACGTCGAAGGCATTTTCAGGGCCATATTAAGCACCGATTAGTATATTGACGGTGATGAAGATGATTATTAAATTTTAGGAGTCCATGACCTTGTTCTTTAACTGGTTGCCTGTCAGCGCAAGCGGTGCGCAAAAAAAAAAAAAAGCTTAATAGTGGGTGGTGGCATGTGACCATACAAGGGGAGGCACTTTAAATCACAGGTGCCGGCAGTAAGCTCCAAAATAATGCTTGAAAATCATATGACAAACGTTCCTTTGACCTAGACCCCCTGTATAAGCTGGCCACTCAAAAAGTGGGAAAAAAATCTGGCTTCTCTAGAACAGAATAATATATATATATATATATATATATATATATATTTGCCTTTGGACGCATCTAGAGCCCCGGAATACACTACGCTATGAAGCCGCAGGCACACAGCTCATACCTCATACAAAATACACGGATTTTTTCTGCAGACATAATGAGAGTTATATGACGTTGCAAAAGCACAGCTCATACCTCAGAGGAAAATGACACGGAGTTGCTCTTTTCGTGATGACTGACTTACCCTCGGGCACTCCTCAAGCAAGTTCGAAGTATACCTTTGCTTCATACACATCTGCACTTCGAACATTGGTCATGCAGACAGTACTTTCATGACCAATGTTGCAGGACTATAGTAAAAGAAAGACACACGCCACGGGCAGCGTCTGCAAACTGTCTTATGTCTTATACATTAGCAGTGCGACCGCAACTTTAATCTATAGGTACTCTTGACATCCCAAATTTTCTTGTGGGGGCCGCCATGCTTGTTGGCGCTGGCGGGCGCCATTGGCGATAAATACGATTTAAAAGCGCCAACCCCCCCCGAACCATTTCAACATTTTCAAAGAACATAAAAGCGTTTCGTGAGATTTCTGATAAAGCCGCAGATAAGTGTCAAAAATATAATTCAGCAATAAGACGACTGCAGTATCGTTACTCTGGGGCGTATATATGGCTTACTTGGTGGCTCTATTATAGCACCGAGATGTTTTGGTGGCGCTCCATTATGATTTTCGTTTGTGACTTCACTATTAGGATGTTCCTCGCCGTGATCCTTAGGATATTTGCCTCGCCACGAACCGGCGATTGGGCAGGCATTATCGGTATACAGGAGGCCTGTAGGGTTTGGCCAATGGGGGACTTCAACAACGGCGACGCTTTTGGTTGGACACGTCGCTAGTAGTTCATTTCAGCTTAGTACAAACGCAGCCGACGCTACGAGCTATTTGTACCAACCAAGCAGCTGTAAAAGCGCAAGTCACTGGGCCTTTTCTGCTCATGGACTCGGTGACGATAGAACGCGTGCAGAAACATGACGAACATGACGATGCGCTTTTGACGCCGTCTGCTTTGTCCTATATTAGCTCGTAGCGCCGGAAAACGCAGTATTTCCGACTAGAGCGAAACGGACGGCACGTAGCAGAAAAACACTGAACGAAATGGAACGGGTCCTTTCGCGATTTCTGCTCGTCGGTTGTGGCTTCCGTGATTGCAAGCTGTCGAAGGTTTGTGCGATGAGATAGTTGTTCCCGTTGACTCTGTTTGTCGGGTCAGCGTGTTGCCCAAGTCGTTCTAAACGCAACGTATACTCTCTAAAAAAAGGCCCGTGCGTTTACTTTTCCGCAGAACACGCGGACAGCTGATCACTGCTGTTTGCGGAATCAGCTCAGCGAATGACAAAGCCGAAACATATGTTTAGACTAAAACGCGAAGTCTGCGATGTAGCATTAAGCAATGCAAAACGTCACGCTTGCATTGCTTTACGCTACATCGCAGGCTTCGCTTTTTGGTCTAAACATATGTTTCGGCATTGTCATTCACTGAGCTGATTCCGCAAACTGCAGTGGTTGGCTGTCCGCGTGATCTGCGGGGGAAAAAAGGATGCACGTTTTTTTTTTTTTTTTTTTTAAGTGTATGTTATTGCGTGAACGAGACATCCTGCGTTTATCAGCGTTTATCAGCGTTTTTCAGCACTGCAGTCCTTCCGTCGGCTTCTCGAATGAGGTCAAGCCTCTGGAAGCTCGCTTACGCCAACACGGCGTCGCAGGTTGGAAACGTTGCGAAAAAAAACCAAAAAACTTGGAGGGTGCATACGCTGTGACTTTAAGAGTAGAACGTTGTAGCCAAACATATAAACATATAAAGGACCGCTCGCTCCCAAGCCGTGCAAGCGTGCCTTTTTGTGATCTACTCAGGGGCGTGTCTGGCTCGCAACCGGAGGGCCTTGGGTTCGAATCCCGCCTAAAACTCTTAAAAGTTTTCTTTAAAACAAATTAATTGCTTTATAGGGTGAAATCATTTGAGACATTCGGCGACCTTTAATTCGCCTTACATATCATGCTCTTTAATCACTTTCATTTTACGCCTGGCGTCACGTTTCGCGTGAGCTTTGTGGGTCGTGTGAAATTCCCGCATGAGGTCATGTGGTTTTGACGTCATGACCCTATCGACCAATCAGGATTTTCGAGGTACGCCGGCTTTTCTCGTCACGCCTTAAACGCCGAATTTTCTGCGACACGAGCTCCCCAACGCCGTCGCGTTAAAAAATCGCGGGAAGCCATTTTGAGTCCAATGCTTGCCAGCTGAAACCGGAGGGTTGTGCGTTGAGCTGGCACATGGCACGGCACCACCTGTTTGAGACCGCCATATTTACCCGAAAGTGGCAACTCCAAATGCTTCTTGCACCTGACGTCACTTCCGGTTAGCCTCGAAATCAAAGCCAATATTGTCGTCTGCCATCAGTGCCCAGGCACCACAAGGAGCCACGTTGGAGGCATTGGAGGCGACAGTAGTATAACTCTGTATGGCTAAGTAAAAGCTAAGCAAAAACATCGCTCACCTCGCATTTGCCTCGCTCGCGTTGGATGATAAAACAAAAAATTGCTGGCGTGCAGCCGATGAAACACAGATCAGGAAAATTTTGAGTTGTGTTTAATCAGACGGCGCTTGAAAGCCTCGCAAGAGTGCCGTAAGTCGATAAAAATCCGTCGTCGGCTAATCATTTTCGGTGACTGACAAGAAAATTAGTGCCGCTGCATTTACGTGAAATCATGGGGGATATTGCGCCAAACTTGTCAGTACCGTAGCCGGTCCTACAATGTTTTTGACTCCTACACAGATGACGAACAGCCGCACAAGTAATCTTGTCTGCTTTACTTGTCCTAGTCAATCGTAAAGAGGTTCCTCAACTGACACACGGAGGTCAGTTTACAAGTCCTTAGTTGTAACGAAGCTTTTCCGTCGAGATTGCGCCGGCGTATCCATCGGAGCCATTCATGACGCCAGCGAAGCGATTGCTGGAGCGCCGCCCTGCCCGGGTTCCGAATGGTAGTTGGAATTCTAAACATAAAAATACTGCTGGTCATGCTCTATTTTGTCGGGATTCTTACGACTGGAACGATTCATTACAAAGCAACTGACCATTTTAAAACTTGACTGAGCGGATAGACTAAGCACGAACGCGGTGGTTCGGGCGTTCATGACTTGGGGTACGGGTGGGGGTTAGAAGGCATGTGTATGTTATAGGCCTGTTTCTTTGAACTATACTTCGTTTTAGCTTCGGTCCGAGCGCGGCCGATGTTATGAGTCGAAGGGCCAATCAAATAGCGCAAAAAGCGCAGCGTCATGGCGTGCTCTCTGCGCTTGATAGGACCAGCCAGCGGAGGAGCGCGCACAGAGAGGTGGCGAATACCGGCTGGTCCTATCAACTGCAGTGAGCACGCCATGACGTTGTGCCTTTTTCGCTGTTTGATTGGCCCTTCGGCTCATAACAACGGCAGCGCTCGGACCGAAGCTGAAACGAAGTATAGTTGACGCGAGCGTGTCATCATAACGCGACCATGTAATAGTGACGGTAGCGTATGAGATACGCGACCATAAATGCGGCGCCGAAGTGTCAGTTAATACACGTGGTAAATTCGATTACAAGCGTCTTTCAGGGTGTGGCTATGGAAAAAAAAATAAAAAGCAATAAACAAAATTATACAAGTAGCGTCTTCATCATTGTATAGAAACTCTAAGAGTGCGTTCTTTTCAGATACTTTCTTTTTTTTTTTTTTGTAGCGTCCGTGAAGAACTTAGATGAGCCTAATGGACCTTTTCCAAATACCGATGGCACCAGGCGGTGGCTGCACGAACTACAAATCGAGGAAGTGACCTACCTGCGCTACCAATCGATAATGGGAGCTACGCTACCAGTTGCTTCGCTCTCTGAGCTGCGTCGCGTGCCCAACGCGACTTTAAAGAGGGAAATCCGTAGCGTCCACCCAAACGTCGTGTTTTTCTTTCCGTCCACTTTCTTTTTTTGTGTAACACAATTATCTATATGCTGCAATTACGTGTTTTACTCGTCGATCTACAGCCTCATTCCGAATTTCCTCGATTTTTCGTGCCGACTTCCACCGCTTGGCATCGGGCGCTCACGCGTGCGCAGAACGCTTTTCGGAAAAGGTCCAATGATATGCAAATGAAACGCGACCTGAAAATATTCTATTGTGCTCGTCGGCGGTACTGCTAAAGCTTGAGAGCTACAGGCCTATAGAGTGAGCTTGACTTCTTTTTTTTCTTGGTTTAGTGTGGGGAAGGGGAGGGGCTAAGCCCCTTAAGCTTTTCCCCTGGCTACGCCACTGCCAAGACGAGCTCAGCATTGTCCTCGGTCATCTCGGAGACACCCGAACCCCACGTCGACCTATCAAGGATCTTCAACCCAAGAGAAAACCCGGTGACCACAGACCCCAAGTCACCTTCACACTGTACCAGGGCTGAATCTAAGCACCGGATGAATTCACACCGCAAGTTCGCCCGCTTCTTTTGCAGGACTTCAAGGCAGCTTGCTTCGAGGTCTACCCACTATCCTTCAAGCAGAGCCAATCAGAGCTCGGAAGTTCTGACGTCACTCCAACCTGTGCCCAAGAAGCAGACAAGTTTGCACTTCGCATTGACCCTCTCTTTGCGTGGACTCAAAAGCACGACAATTCAGGTTGCAATCAGCTCGTCGAACGACGTTTCATCGAAAGACCGTTTAGTCGACTTGTGACGACTGGAGACGCGCCACGGCGCAGGCATACTGCCAAGGTTTTGCAGACGATTTAAAGGAGCAGTCAAGGCCCGATTATGGAACCGCGGCACGGCGCAAACGTACCGTGAGGTCATGGTTTTGGAATATAAGAAAGCTATCATTGCACGCAAATATTGGTTGTTTATGGGCACACATAAAAGCTTGATGATGATGATGATGATGAAGATAAAAAAAGGCGATTCCATTCATGACTTGCGAGCAGCACAGGCTTATAAAGAAGTTCTGAAAGATGAGCAGCATGTTTGTTATTCCACAGATATACATAGATTAAAATGAGTGTCTCTTTGATTAAAAGGTATTGTGTTGACATTGAATTGGTGAAAATTTGAATTAAACTAGTTTGCGCTTCGATTAAACTGGTGATGACTTGGATTCAATTGGAGTAGAGTCGGATTAAAAGCTGGCACCTGGAATGATAGGAGCGGGAAAACTTCGAAACGAAATTCCGTACCACTGTCAATACTAAGAGCTTGTGCCTGGAGACACTCGGTCACACGCTCTAGAGCAAATCAGAGAAAAAACAAAACGTCGTCAGTAAAATGGTTCTTGTCAGTACAATCTTCTTGCTGTCTCTAGTGCGTTGACGCGTGACTTAACAGCTAGTTGGCAGTTTGGGGCACTTAAACTCTCTGTCATGAAACGAAGGCTATTGAGTGGCTTCAGATAAGTGGAAAAGCGAAAAAGGCCTTGTTTTTTAATTCAATAGGATAATAGTTAATATTAACCTAAGATATACGGTGCAACGAATTAGAATAAAATAACAACTTGTGCAGGGATTTTTTTTTTTTTTTTTACTTCTCCCAAAAAAACTTTCGGTTTCTATAAAGGGTGCTTCAAATCAATTCAATCCGATGAAGTTACTGAAAACTTTGCGATAAAATAATAATCAAATCAACCAGAAAGGGAGGATTCCATGTCACAAAAAGAAAATGTAAAACAAGATTTTGTTGATTTGTGAGCTTGCTTACAGCTTCAACCAAAAATATAACTGTAGTAAAAGCTCCAACTAGTACAACTTATTACGTGAACTCGAACTGTCTACCCTCGAACAGTGTTCGGGTTCTAAGGTATGTTGGTCAGAGGGCATATGCTATGTCGCTACTCACTGAGCCTGACCTATTTCAGGAGATGTTCGACTTAAGGTGGTTTTCGGCATCGAGGAATTCACTGTAGCTAGATTGGGAGAGTATGTAACAGAGTAATCTATAGAAATATATTTGCAATAGCCGAACATGTACCGAATAAATAAATAATAAATAAGCATATAAATACAATAAAAGGTTATAAGTGTGCCCAGGTAGGAGCCCTTTTGACGTCAGAACGATGTCGAGCTTTGGCTCTGATGGAGGGATAGTGGGTAGATTTCGAGGAAGCTTGCTTTGAGGTCTGCCCTATAGCATTCAATCAGAACCAATCAGAGCTCGGCGTTTTTCTGACGTCATCATAGCCCCTGCAAACGAAGCAGACGAACTAGCGGTCCGCATAGTTTTATGCAACATAAGTAACGCGTTCACGTGCTCGAGTAATGGTAATACAGAATCAGAGCCCCCTCTATACTGACAAAGCGTGACAGGTCGCCACGAGACGCGGCCGCCTAAACTGAAAAAAGTAGAGCGGCAGACAACGGATGAGAGGAGAGCCAGGTAACGGGCGCCCCGCTGCAGCGAGACGCCGAAACACGCTTCTGCCGAGCGATGGAGTGCCCGCTCGTGCTCCTCGCATTCCTTGCGATACCGCTTCTTTTCTCGTCGTGTCTGAAACCCATGTTTCGGGTCCCCGCCGCTGCAAAAGCTGTGCGCTGAATACTAGCTTCCACGAGAAATGTTCTTTGCTACCATATCCTAGCGCTCCCAATCTGCGATTGGGCTCTCTATGGCTCCGTCGTCGATCTGTCAGGCTTTGTGAGCATAGAGGAGGCTATGATCGAGCAAACGTCTTGCGGCTCGTGCCGCTTGCTCGACACTGGATGTGGCTGATATCGGCTATGCCCAACGTCTTTGCTTTATAACTGCGAGATTTCATTGCCGTGTATTTTAGTGAACGGCTTTTAGACGATGCATGTCGAACGTGGTGATGCCATGGCAACGTTCAATCGGCGCTGCCACGCGCCTGCCATCACTTTCAGGAGTGTACAACCGCGGCCGATGCCGCGAGCTATTTCAGAGCAACTAAAACAACCGATTCAGCACCACGTGACCTAGAACTCCGGGAATCACAAAGCGAACCCGGACAATTACATCCTCTCAGTGCTGGATTGACTCTGATGGCTTGTTACGTCCGCATGATACATCTCGGCTAATCATTGGCCCCCTTTTATGTGTGTTTGCTGATTGCACGGACATTTGCATTCCTCGGCAACTGTGCATGGCTGCCGCCATAGCATATACCTTCCGTTTTAGTTTCCTCTTATCCCTCTTAATTCCCTTCATCCTTATTATAGCAGATAATAGGGATAAATAAGGATAAGGCTTCCCGGCATTGGCCTTTGTAAAGAGGCTCGTCAACGCCCGTTTCAGTGGCAGATTGTATCTCGGTGAGACAAGAGAAAGTCAGCAATGGCGGCTGTAATCTGGCGCGTGTCTAAAGCGTCTATGCACTCAAGGCTCTATTTCACCAAAAGTACAAGCGATCCCGAAAACAGGAGCGCAGTGGTATCAAGGCCTGTACTGACGTCACACAAGCTGCCGCTGTTGTGGCCTTGGTCTATCTTGCAATGTAACCTGTGTACTGTTTCCTTTTTTTTTTTTTTTTTGCAATAGGAAGTAGAATGCACGCCGGCATGGTGCGAGGACGTAACGTGCAAGCCATTTTTAGCGCTAACTCGGTTGAACTTTCCGTCTTCTTGCCTCGTAAGCTACGCGACCCGGTAGGATCAAAACGTAGAGTTGGATGACCACATTCACGGTTGCCACGGGAGGATTATCAACGCCTGCCTTGGTTCACGCACCTACCGAATGTGAAAAACATGGAATTTCTAGAGAGACAATTAAATGTCATGTGGTCCGGGCTCTCACTTTAAAAGACACCAGAACGCATGTTTTTTTTTTGTTTTTTTTTTGCGAACTTTTTTTGCAAAGCCAAGCCAGTGGTGTGAGCTAAAGTTCTTAAATAACAATCACGCTTGGCGTTTCTTACAAGAACCGACGGCCGCTATTTGCGAACGCGAGAGGTGTACCGCGAGAAAACGAGCGAGAGCCGCACCGCTATTCTACTCGGAACCAAACTGCGCAGAACATGTCTGCCATTAAATTGCAAACGATTTCCATGTTTTGAGTTACTTCATTTCTTAAATCTAGGTTGGCAACGTCAAACAGTCGACAGTAGCGGCCCGGTGGTTGCCAGCTGCAGCGGCCTTTTTATGTATTTATTTATTTATGTTGTTCTACCGGATATTACAGAAAAATGTCCACTCAGCGCTCAAAACATCTTTCAAAAACTAAAAAAAAAAAAAACGACAAGTAAATTATACAAAAAGAAAAAACGTTCAGGTTTTCCACTTCGGTGAAGAAAGAAGACCAGTGGAGCTGGACAATGGAAAGTACTGGCCGGCCGGAAGTCGGCAAGCCAGAGTGGAAAGGCTGCCGCCATCTATGAGCGACGGCAGCAACCAGATACGTGGCTTGCCGACGTCGCTCATAGATGGCGGTACGTGTCCAGAGTTTTGTGTCTTCATTTCTTTGCGGGGGACACGATCCTGCGGAAACTAGCCTTTAACAGCTCCTCTGTAAAAAAAAGAGAGCTAGTATACCCGAAGCAAGTGCGCACACGCAGGTTAGCAGGTGAATAACTTTTATAATTTACCCAAGGCCAAAAAAAAATTAAAAAATAGACCGTACACCCATCGTCTTACGTGTGTGCTTGCCGCAGCCGTGATATTCCCAGAAAAATTTAACCGTGTGAATCATGCGTCAGGAAAAAGAATTAGACAAGCACACGCATGAGACGATGGGTGTGCTTGTCTTTTTTCGTTTTATCTTTACAGTTTTGGGGAAATTCCAAAAGTTCTTCACCTGCGTTAGCAAACTACGTTAACGTTTACTCGCTTTTTTTTTTTTTAATGATTACTTTTTTTTGTACTTTCTGATCTTTGATAAGTGCTTTGACCGATGAGTTGACACCTTTCTGTTATATCCGGTATAACAACACTAACAATCGCAAAATATCAAAGAGCCAATGTTCAAGGTTGGTGCTATAGTCCTTGGACGCTACATTTTAAGAAATCTGGCACGTCTACTTACCTACAACAAACTCGGGAGACCTAATCTCAGCAATCTACAGATAAAACTCAGCAAATGACGACGCCAAACATTTTGTTTATTAAAAAAAAAACAAAAAAAAAAACAGATTGCTTTGTTCCACTGGGCAAGGAGCTTAAAGCGATGCTGAACCGAACTTTGGAGCTCGCAAAACAAGGCTGGAGCGACAGGCGGGACGCTGCAAAACCCCATAATATCACTCGTACAGCGACATCTCTAACGGATGGCCGTATGCTTGGAAAGAAGTGCGCAATGGAACGCGGCCGTCGAGAATGACGAGAGATGTGACGTCGTGATTTTCGATCCCTGTCCTCTTCGCTTCGTCTCCTCGAGCTGGTAGAACGAAGCGAGGAGGAGAGAAGAGAAGCCAGGCCTCTTCCCCTCATTCTCAACTGTCCCAGGAGGATCGCGACGTCATAGTCCTCGCTTGATCGCGCCCCTCCTTTCCAAAAATACGGCTATCCGTTTGATATCTCGATGTGCGAGTGGTGTTTCGGAGTTCGTAACGTCCCATTCAACGCTTTTGAAGCCTTATTTTGCGAAACCCAAATTTCGGTTCAGCGTCCCTTTAACCCTGCTTGGTGCAACATTGTAAACTATTATTTTTTTTTTTAGTTTAATGTCTAAACAAACTTTTAACTTCGTCATTCGCTGAGCTCCCTCAGTGGATATTAGTGATTGACTCCCTCTCACGTGCTTTGCAGTTGCGTAAACGCTCCGGATTTCTTAGAGTGTACACCAGGGGTGGCCAAGCTGCGGCTCGCGGCTCCCTAGTAAACCTACTCCCCCCCTCCCCTGCCCCTTCCCGTCACATGAGCACTTCTCCAAAAAGAGTTTAATTTATTGCTCTCAACAAAAGATCCCCCCACTACCCTCCCCTTCCCCCCCCCCCCCCCCCTCCCTCCCCCATTTCGGCTTTTTCTCTGGCGGCTCTTGAAAGTTTCGTGGTTTTATTTGCGGCTCTTAGGCCGGGTCAGCCTGGCTACCCCTGGGGTGCTATGTTCGACAAATGTTTCGTTTCTCCTGAAAAGAAACGGAAGTGGCGGAAGTGACGATATCGCGTCTGATTGGCTAGAGGCTCAAAGCACGAAAGAGGGAACTTTTGCATTTGAGCCTCTAACCAATCAGACGCGATATCTTCACTTCCGTCACTTCCGTTTCTTTTTAGGAGAGAGAGATAGAACAAACATCTTTATTGCATCCAGTCCGATGCTTGCTTTGGTCACCACTCCTCGTCCAGGGTGCTTTTCACGTGCTGGACCAGGAGGGGCCAACGGGTAGGCTCATACTCAGGAGGGGGGGTAATCCAATCCTCCCAGCTCTGGGGGCGATGTGCAGGTGGCAACCTGCTTATTTTAGGAGAAACAAAACATTTGTCGAACATAGCCCCCCTGGCATGTACCAGCAAACCCTACTCCAGTCATGACGCGATTCGCTCGAATGTAATCGCGGAGTGCACGGTGTATCCTGCAGAAGTATCGTTTCACAGACATGCTGCTTTTTTTTTCTTTTTTTGTTTCGTGATTTGTCGGTTGGGTGCAGTGTACATGGAGGAAGCGTGCAAGGGCCTAATGAAACATACAACGGCGTTCGAAAACTTGCCGCGCTATTCTTGGCCGAATCAATACGAGTCGCGGGGGGCTTCGAAGATGTCAATCTCTCGTCTCTTATTTGTCCTCGCGTACAGTCGTTAGCATTTGAAGCGAGCCGCGACGAGATCGCCCTAGAGTTTCGGTACCGACGAGTGTGCCTAGATTTCAGAGTATCTCCAACTGATCGATGGAGGTCACCTGGTGTATCCCCCGCGTTTGCAATACAAGCGTTGATCGTATTGCCGCCGGACAACACAACGCATGCGCGCACCTGTGACTAATCTGTTCAGAAGGCGTAAGCCAATAAATTGCAAATCCTCTCCATGGTTTCAAGTTGCTCCCTCTCTTCGATCTAGGCTCTCTAGCATCGGACACCCGCGACGCCACGTCGCGGGTTTGGATAAGTACAATACCGGATAAGTACCGGGCTTTTTATCGTTATTGTATACACAAACGTTTCTACGTGGAAGATCGTTAAGAATGAATGAAATGGGCTCCTCACGGCACCAGCTGTACGCGAAGAATGTGCGTGTACGAAACGGACGCGCTATGATAGCACCATGGCGGCGTCGGCGATTGAGTGTGACGATAACGGACCGCAGCACTTACAAATCCACGGCCCAGCGGGCCATTTCCACATCTCAACACGCTCGTATTCGTTAATCCTGAGAGCAACAGCAGCATCCTTGGCACGAAAATGCCTCTCGTAACATATTACATCTGCCGCACCGCAGCTTGAATGCCTCATATAGTATTGGAGATAAGGTTGCATTTATTTTTTCGTTGAGAACAATAGGTTCCAAATTGTACTTATCCAAAACAGCCAAAGACTCAAGCGTTCGGTGGAAAAACCGCCGCCAACTTATATTTTCTGCGGGAAACGGACTGACTGTAATTTCTGTTCTGTAGGGAATAATTTCCACTATCAAAACAAGCGTTCAAAACTACTCAAGATTGCACTAGTTCTTAAACTAAACGGCCACAACAGCGACACTATCTGTATCGTAAACGTCACCAACAGCGTCGCGAAAGACGTGCTTTCATGAAAAACGTCACCCTTCAGCGTTACTATCCGGTAAAACTAAACACACGCACAAAAAAATTAAACAAATGAAGGCGATTTTTTTTTTCACTGATATTGATGTAGTTGAGAAGGATAACTTCAGCGAGAGGAGGAAAATCCAGCGTTGTGACGTATAGGAGAACCGCGGGCTTACCGCGTATGCGAATTCTCACAATGTTTTGCTGCCGAGGAGAGGGAAGCGGAGGAGTGTCGAAAGAATACTATACAGAGCGCAAGTTCGTCTGCTTCTTGCACAAGGGGTTGCGATGATGTCAGAACGCCAACCTCTAATTGGCTGATTAAAAAAAAGAAAGATGGTTTGTGTACCTCAATGCATTTAACACTGAGGTCTACCCAATATATCTTTCAAATGAATGAATCAATCAATCAATCAGTAATCAATCAGTCAATCAGAACTCGGCGTCGCTCTGACGTCACATTAACCAACCACTGTGCAAGAAGCAGACAAACTTGCTCTCCGCATAGCCACATACAGTTAAAGTTGCGCAAGACGCGACTTAATACGCTCATGCCTCTTGCTTCGCAATTCGTTCGTCGTATTCGTTCGTCAGGCGCTCGGCAGCCAATCAGGTTGCAGCAAATGCCACAATCTGATTGGCTGCCGAGTGGTAATGAGATGCTCTGGTCTCGCCTCGCCCAGCGTTCCTTGAGTTGTCGGCGACCATAGAGGAAAGGGTGCTGTAAATTTAGAAAAGCGTTGGAACTGGTTTTACTGGCAACGAAGGAGTGGAAAAAGAAAAATACATATTATATTGAACAGGAAGGAAAGAGGAGAGAAAGTGAGATGGCGTTTAACCCCTCTTTTGTTCACTTCGATCTGGATGGGCAAATTACCAGCCTGCGGTCATGTATCATTTGTTTATTCGCTCACGTTGTAGACCCCAGGCTAGCAAGCACGCGTACTGTGCCGGCTGCACTTAGTATCTACTAAGGTGTGTGAACAAGCGTCGCCATAGTATATGTGGCTTGAGCACGACGTCATCGCACCAGGCTAGTACTCATACCATCTTGTTCAAAATGTAAAGAAAAAGTATTTGTTTGGTGATATAGTATTTACCTTGCGAAACGTACGCACTAGGCCAAAAAATGGCAGCGGACGTGACGTCAATACAAGTCGTGTAATCATCCGACCTCATGTTGACTAAACATTTAACGTGCAACTTTTGTTTTCTGAGGGGTAAATAAAAGAAACAGGGGGAAGGGGTTGTCTCAAAGATGCTATGCTGAGCGCAAGTTCGTCTGCCTCTTGCACAGGGGTTGCAGTGACGTTAGAAGACCGAGCACCGATTGGCTCTGATTGAAGGATAGTGGGTAGACCTCAAAGCTAGCTTCCTTGAGGTCTGCCCACCATACTTTCATTAGTGCCAATCAGAGCTAAGCGTTCACAATATACGCCCCAACCCCTGAAAAAGAAGCAGACGAACTTGCGCTGCGCGCAGACACAACACTACTGTCGCGCCTCGCGTAGCCTTTGATTGAACACGTCTTGCATCCGGGCCTGTTGCATTGAGGTATGCGCTTAAAAGAAAGCGCTTTGAGTTGTGACGTATACGTATTTGGCGAGGAAGTCCCGTTGGTCTTCCTCGTGAGGTTAAGTAAATATCGTGACGACAAGCAAATATCTGCGAGAAAATAAGGAATAGGTCCCGATTCTAGCTAAGGTCATCGACAACTCAAGAAATGCAGCGTGAGGCAAGTCCAGAAGATCTCATCGGGGACTTTTAGCAAACCGTTACCGTGTTCTGCGTACCGCACTAACTGTTGCCTTCGGAACATGTTTTTAAGCGCGCGCCCCGCGGTCGCGGTAACACTCGGGCGAGCGCTTAAAAACATGCCTCAAAGCCCCCGGTAATGCTGTACGCTGAATACGGTAACAATTTACTCAAAGTCTTTATTATCGCGGCACGGCCAATAAGGTTGCTGGATCAGTCGATAAGAACGAAAAATAATGGATCACGAAGCAATAGCGGAGCGTACTGTTCGTGTGCTTCTTGCAGGGGTGTTACAATAATGTCAAAACGCCGAACGGTTCGATTGAAAGGATAGTGGGTAGACTTCGAGGCATCTAGCATTAAGGTCTACGGACTATCATTTCAATCAAAGTCAATCACAGCTCGGCATCGTTCTGACCTCACCACAACTACTTACTGCTCAAGAAGCAGGCGACTTTCTTATCGCATATGCGATAACATAATATTCCACGGCTTGTTTTCCTTTTCCTTAGCTGTCAGTAACCATACGGCGTATTTGTAGCATTCCATATCAATCTGTAAAGTAGAGCTCTTCTCTGACTGAAGCGCACGATGGAAATATGTTTGTTACTGGAAACTCGTCGAAAAAAAATGACGCAGTCACTGACTATTTGAAAACAAGCACCCAGGCCGTGCGTTACATGTTCACTCTTGTTGTTTTAAGATTTGAGCATCGGCGTTCCTATCGGTTAACGCCTCAGTTTCATCGGCTGCGGAGCGCGGATGCTCCGCAGTCCCCGCTCCGCGGTCTCCGCTCCGCTTCGCTCCACTCCGCAGTTATAGCCGCAGTCTCATCGGCTGCAGATAGACCCGGGACTCACTACGCCCTGCGTTTCTAAAACCACCAGTGTCTACGGTATGGTGACGGGAACGCGTCTCCGCCCGCTGTGTGATTAGCGTCCTATTCTACCCATGCATCGAAAGTGGTCCCGAAGCGGCAACAAGTGACGTCACGGAAGCCGGAGTAGATCATGCTGTCGGATGCTGCGATCCTGCCGATTGGTGCAAAAAGCTCCGGCAAAATAAGTTAAAGCGAACGCGAGGTATACGTGTCGCCGTCATTGTGGCGTCCCAACTCCTGGCTGCCTAATCATCCGTGGACAGACAAGTTGGAGAGCAACCTGCAGCGAAAGACGCGTCTGCCATATCCATCGCCGCTGCTGCGACACCGCCAGGATCGCTGCCGTCGACAGCATGATATATTGCCGCGCCCAGGGCTGAGAAAGCAACGCTCGGTCACGGACCTCCAGAAAGTTCTCGTTTATTCATGTACCGCTCGTAACTTCTATCATTTATTCCTGCTTTAGTTTTCTAGAAAGTGCGTGTTCATTCTCGCCCGATCACGCGACGCTCGAGCCGCTTTCGCCGAATCTTCGAGATAGCGACGCACTCTAGATAAGAGGCCGCCCGCGATCTTGTCGAGTCAGTTTTCGCCCCAGCGTTCGACTCTGCTGACACGCCGACTTCGACGCCCGCGACGCTCTGCTTTCTTCTGTTTCCTTCTTTATTTTTGGCACAAGTTCGCCACATTAAACGTTTATTTATATCTGTTCATTTCTTGTTTATTCGTCACCACCCGTGACATTCTGGTGGAGGTGCGGGGTAATCACATGTCCGTACGGCGCAGCCCTCCAAGTTCCCGCAGTACAAGTCCAAACCCCAGCTCCGGAGGACCCGACGAAGACCAGATCGAGACCCGGTCAAGTCGCCGCATCCGAGGTCTACCCCCGGAACACGGACTTCTGCCACCCACGACCAACCCGAAGACGACGATGGCCAACCAGGCGCAGACCCCGGCCGCTTCTGCCGTTGTGTACCTGCCGGTCGCACCCAGGACTCCAACGCCTTTCCACGGAGACGTCCACGAGGACGTTGAAGACTGGCTGCAACACTACGAACGTGTAGCCCGCCACAACGGATGGACGACTGAACAATGCCTCCACAATCTCTACTTCGCGCTTGAAGGAACTGCGAGGCATTGGTTTGAAAACCACGAAGCGTCCTTCACTACGTGGGAGTCCTGCGCCGCAGAATTGAAGCGAACGTTCCTCAACCACCACCGTCGGCAGCGAGCGGAGGACCTTCTCCAAACAAGGGTGCAGGGCCCCAACGAAAGCGTGACCAGCTTCGTAGAGGATGTCATGCGCCTATGTGCCCGAGCCGATCCGGAGGCGGCCGATGAGAAGAAGCTTCGCGTCCTCATGCGTGGCGTGAAGGCTGAAATTTTTGGGGGCCTTATCCGCCATCCCCCGACAACCGTCGACGGTTTTGTGGCTGAAGCCACTAACATCGAGCGAGCGCTGTCGGCCCGAGCAAGCCATTACCATCGACTCGCCGGCGTGCCTGCTCCTCGAACCGCCGCATTTTGCCGACTAGACCTGAACGCCACCGGTGTCGACGGCCTTCGGGAAATCGTCCGCGACATCGTCCGGGAGGAGCTCCGCAAGCTTCTGCCTGCTGCCAACCAGCCGGCTGAGCTGTCGATCGCCGAAGTGGTGCGCGAAGAAGTCCAGCGAGCAATTCAACCGGAGGCTCCTGCCTGCGTAGCACCACCCGAAGAGCCCGCCCTGACCTACGCCGCAGTGGCCCGACGGCCACCGCCGCCTCGCCGCACCTATGTCACGCCGCCCCGACGTCAGTCTCCTGCGCCGCAGCACGACCGACGCCACGACGACCAGGTCCAGTACGCCTGCCCGGAGCCTCGCGCACCCCGCAAGACCGACGTGTGGCGAACGCCCGACCGACGCCCTCTGTGCTTCCATTGCGGGGAAGCGGACCACACCTACCGCCGATGCCCATACCGACGACTCGGGCTACGCGGGTTCCACCCGAGCGACCCGCGCCCCCGGTATGGTGAACGCCCTCGGGAGATCGACGAGTACCTGCGACGACCCCAGTCCCCCGAGCCTGCGTCCCGCCGAGAGTTCCGGTCGCCGTCACCGCGACGTCCAGCTTCGCCGATGCACCGACCGCGACGTGAAAGCCTGTCCCCCCTCGCTCCTCGCCGGGGAAACTAGGCGCGGCAACCCCTGGAGGTGGAGTTGCCGAAGACGACCGACGCCAAGATCCTCCACGAACGTCGGTGGGCCCCCACTCGAACGCTACCAGAGACCAAAACGACGCCGCTGCAGTGGTGTCCAATAACCTAAACGTCGTCATCGACGGCCACGACGCATCCGCACTCGTGGACACCGGAGCAGACTACTCAGTCTTGAGTGGGAGGCTCTCCCGCCGCCTTCGAAAAGTCATGACGCCGTGGGATGGACCACGAATAAGAACCGCCGGAGGACACCTCATTACACCAGTCGGGAGATGCACCGCTCGCGTCGAGATTCACGGCGAAACATGCCCTGTGAAGTTCGTCGTTCTGCAAGACTGTTCGAGGGACGTCATTCTCGGAATGGACTTCCTGTGTGAATACGGCGCCATCATCGACCTTGCGGAGAACAAGCTGACGCTTCGGAAGCCTGCCCCATCGGTGGAAAATACCAAACCGACGTTAGCTGCAGTGCGAGTCCTCGCCAGCCACGTAAACCTGCCGCCGCTGTCGAGTGTCTTTGTTCCCGTCGGGACCGAAGGAGCCACCTGCGGTGTAGCACTGCTGGAAGGAAGCGTCCAACTTCTCCTCGGACGAGGGATTGGCATTGCAAGAGGCGTAACTGAGCTCCAGGACGGGCGTACAGTAGCCCTTGTCACCAATTTCCGGCAAGAGTCGCAGCACCTTACAAAGGGTACAACTGTGGGCTACGTCGAGGAAATCGAAGACTCAGCCGCGATCGCCGTGATCTCAGAAGACGCCTCTCCGACGCAGAACAAGACAATCACGTCCTCAGAGCTCGACATCGACCCATCCCTCCCAGCCCCACAACGACGACAACTTCGTGACCTTCTCGCCGAGTTCAGTGAGTGCTTCTCCACGTCGTCGAAAGTGCGCCAAACGACGGTTGCGAAACATCGGATAATTACTGATGACGACGCACTCCCTGTGCATCGGCCGCCGTACAGGGTCTCCGTGAAAGAAAGGGAAGCCATCCAGCAGCAGGTACAAGAAATGCTTGACGACGACATTATCCAGCCCTCAAGCAGTCCGTGGGCTTCACCGGTAGTCCTGGTGAAAAAGAAAGACGGGACTCTTCGGTTCTGCGTGGACTATCGCCGACTGAACGCCGTAACAAAAAAGGACGTCTACCCACTGCCACGCATCGACGACACCCTGGACCGACTACGCCACGCCCGATACTTTTCGTCGATGGACTTGAAGAGCGGGTACTGGCAGATTGAGGTCGACGAACGAGATCGTGAGAAGACGGCCTTCGTCACGCCGGACGGACTGTATGAGTTTAAAGTAATGCCATTCGGGCTGTGCACAGCGCCGGCAACCTTCCAGAGCGTTATGGACACCGTCCTTGCCGGCTTGAAATGGCAAAGCTGTCTCGTCTACCTCGACGATGTTGTGGTCTTCGCAAGCGAATTCGACGAGCACCTGAGACGACTGCGAGCCGTTCTACAGGCCTTCAAAGCTGCTGGGCTGACCCTCAAGCCTTCCAAGTGTCGGTTCGCCTATGGTGAGCTCAAATTCTTGGGCCACGTCGTGAGTGCTCAGGGTGTAAGCCCTGATCCCGCCAAGACGTCCGCTGTCGCCGAGTTCCCGAAGCCATCGGACAAGAAGACCGTTCGAAGATTCCTTGGGCTGTGCGCCTATTACAGACGTTTCGTTCGTGATTTTGCGCAAATTTCTGCACCGCTGACGCATCTGACGAAAGACGACGTGCAGTTCCAGTGGGGAGAGGAGCAAGAGCAAGCGTTCGACGAACTCAAGCGAAGGCTCCAGTCGCCCCCTATCCTCGGACATTTTGACCAGTCGGCGGAGACTGAAATCCACACGGACGCCAGCAATACCGGTCTCGGTGCGGTACTCGTTCAGCGACAAGAAGGGGCAGAGAGAGTAATCGCTTACGCAAGCCGGGCGCTGTCTAAGGCAGAACAAAATTATTCAACGACCGACAAAGAATGTCTTGCTGTCGTCTGGGCGATAACCAAGTTCCGCCCGTACTTGTACGGGATCCCGTTTCGCGTGGTCACAGACCACCACGCCCTCTGCTGGCTCGCAAACCTCAAGGATCCGTCCGGACGCCTCGCCCGCTGGAGCCTTCGACTGCAGGAATTCGACGTAACCATTGTGCATAAGTCCGGCCGCAAGCATAATGACGCTGACTGTTTGTCTAGGGCTCCAGTCGAACCTCCAATCTCCGGCGCGGACGACGATGACGACGCCCGTTTTCTAGGCGCAGTTGACGCTACCGACATGAGGGCACTGCAACGCGACGACGCGGAACTTAGCTCCGTGATCGACAGCCTCGAAGGTCGAGGAGGCTCTGTCCCACGGGTCTTTTCTCGGGACCTACCGAGCTTTGTCCTGCGGCGAGGCGTGCTCTTCAGAAAGAATTTCGGAACCAGCGAAACCCCCTGGCTACTGGTTGTCCCCGCCAGCCTCCGAGAAGAAATTTTTCAAGCGTGCCACGACGACCCAACGGCCGGACATCTCGGCTACAGCAGGACCCTTGCCCGGATTCGTGACAAGTACTACTGGCCAAAGCTTCCGAAGACCGTCCATCTCTACACACGATCGTGCCATGAGTGCCAGCGACGCAAGAAACCACCGTCAAAGCCAGCAGGTCTCCTTCAGCCGATTACCCCGCCAACCAAGCCCTTCCAGCAAATTGGAATGGATTTGCTGGGTCCTTTTCCACCGTCGACGATGGGGAACCGCTGGATAATCGTCGCCACCGATTATCTTACTCGTTACGCCGAGACGAAAGCCCTTCCTTCGGGGACTGCTGTCGAAGTCGCCAAGTTCTTCATCGAGTCCATCGTCCTCCGCCATGGCGCCCCCGAAGTACTGATCACAGACCGAGGGTCATCGTTTATGGCACAGTTGACCCAAGAGATCCTGCGTTTAAGCCACACGGAACACCGTCGAACAACGGCATACCATCCGCAGACCAACGGGTTGACGGAGCGGCTCAACAAAACAATCGCCGACATGGTCTCTATGTACGTCGACGTGGAGCACAAGACCTGGGACGAAGTGCTGCCCTACGTCACGTTCGCCTACAACACAGCAGTGCAAGAGACCACAGGAGTGACGCCCTTCCAGCTGGTGTATGGCCGGGCGGTGACGACTATGCTAGACTCTATGCTGCCGCACGAGTCAGTCAACGACGGGAGCGATGACGCCCAGGTGGTTGCTCAACGGGCAGAAGAGGTCCGCCAGCTAGTCAGACTACGAATTCAAGACCAGCAACATGTCGACGCTCGCCGGTATAATCTTCGTCGCCGCGACGTCCACTTCCAGCCCGGAGACAGAGTTTGGGTGTGGACGCCGATTCGTCGTCGCGGTCTCAGCGAAAAACTCCTGAAGCGCTACTTTGGGCCCTACAAGATCATCCGACGCCTCGGCGATCTGAACTACGAAGTTCTACCCGACGGAACGCGCCCATCTGCAAGACGTCAGCCGCGACCCGAGGTGGTGCATGTCGTCCGGCTGAAGCCGTATTACGAACGATAGGACTCTCCACTCTCGTCGACGAGTGAACTGTGGACTGTGAACTCCGGCTAGCAATTCTGCTGTCCTTTTGTTTTTTTGTTTTCCGTTTTTGTGCTGCATCGGGACGATGCACTTTTAAAGGGGGGGATAATGCCGCGCCCAGGGCTGAGAAAGCAACGCTCGGTCACGGACCTCCAGAAAGTTCTCGTTTATTCATGTACCGCTCGTAACTTCTATCATTTATTCCTGCTTTTGTTTTCTAGAAAGTGCGTGTTCATTCTCGCCCGATCACGCGACGCTCGAGCCGCTTTCGCCGAATCTTCGAGATAGCGACGCACTCTAGATAAGAGGCCGCCCGCGATCTTGTCGAGTCAGTTTTCGCCCCAGCGTTCGACTCTGCTGACACGCCGACTTCGACGCCCGCGACGCTCTGCTTTCTTCTGTTTCCTTCTTTATTTTTGGCACAAGTTCGCCACATTAAACGTTTATTTATATCTGTTCATTTCTTGTTTATTCGTCACCACCCGTGACAATATCTATGACGTCATCATGCAAAAATCGAGGGGCCATTTTTTTTTTTGACGCGGTAAACACACACTAGTTGGAGACGCGTTTTTGGGGCCCATGACTATAGTAACTGTTTGTTTTATGTAGGAAACCGGACAATGGTATGCGTGACCGACGAATCTTCGTGTGCCAAATGGACGGCAAAAAAATGTGAGAAACACCAAGAGTGTGGTGTTCGCGAAGGCTAAGCACTCGAGTAGCGCTCGACGAGAGGGCCCTAAGCAGCACCGCCTAGGATAACTAGCATTTCAACGCCATCACAGTGGAATCCAGCGCAGGCGCATGATTGGATACGAGTGCGGCGTCAGAGTTCGGCAGGGCTTCGTGTCCAATCAAAGCGTCGGGCTCGGGCCCAGTTGCTGAATCGGCGCCATTTGAGCTCGTGTTGATTGAAAGGCATACAGCAGTATATTAGGTTTGTAATGCGAGGTTACCTCGGAGTAAAAAAGAAAAAGCCTTCAGCCTTTCCACTATGGTGAATATAGAAGAGGAGCGGAGCTGTAGCTTAGCTCTCGGTGGTGGCTTTCAAGCGAGCGATGTGCTCTTCTTTCGCAAGCAAATCTGAAGCTCTCGACGAAGTGGAACGTGAGACCATAGCGGCCTGGCGGAGGTTGCGAAACCATTTGCGCTGCTGCGCGCGTCGCCGTCGCTCATAGATGAGGACATCGAACTCTGGACAGCTATCGCCATCTATGAGCGACGGCGGCAATCTGCCGGCGCTCTGGTTGCCGCCGTCGCTCATAGATGGCGGTAGGTGTCTAGAGTTCGGTGTCCTCATTTCTTTGCTGGTGGACACGATCCAGGGGAAACTAGCCCTTAACAGCTCCGCTGTAAAAATGTTTTGATTGAGATTTACAGATACGCGGTGTTCATAAGGACTATGAGAACTGATGTATAATCATCTTGGTATGCGAACGCAAAAGGAGACAAGGGACACACAAAAACACGTCAGACATGGTTTGTTTTTGTGTTTTGTATGTCCCTTGTCTCATTTTGCGTTCGTATACCAAGATATTTAACCAACACGCTCTCAGGATTCTATTGATGTATAATCATCGCTGAACTTTTTTTTTTAAAATCTTTGTCAGAGCGGTAGCATGTTGCAGCAACGTGGTCTTTTGGAGGAGTCTATTTTGAAAAAGTGGGATACAGCCATATATAGGCAACCTGCAATGCTGTTTGGTTTGGAGCTATCTAGCGGCTGAAGCAAAAAACACCGGGCACCCCTGGAAGTGGCGGCTGCATTGTTCAAGCGTGAGCGATTAGTTTGGTGTTATCGCTTATCTATAATGTTTGAGGCAAGAAATACTGTGTAGGCCAGGAAGCCGTTGGCGTTTACCATGTGCCAGTATGGCGAAAGCTACGACCCCTGCGGGCCAATCGGAACGACGGAGCGAAGCATGTGACTACGTATCGCTCAAGTGGGCTTTTACTGCGAAGGAGGTTTTCGCTGCGTGATGCTTCAATATGTGTGCGTTGAGCTCGCATACGTAGCGCATATGGAAGCCGTCGAAAGGCAATATAGGCCGTAGCGTACACCCTCTACAGAGTTACATCAAGGCAGGGAATAACCGTGGGTTCTGACTCCGCTGGCGCCGCCTGGCATTTGCCGGCTGGCTATAGGCACTGCCAGTAAAAAAAGGGCAGATATAGTTTGAAAACCATCGCAATCGTCCGTGGAAAATAATATACGATTACATTCAAGCTCGTCTGAGCGAAGCAATTACCAGCAAATGTTTAAGTATTTTTTCCAGCACGTGATTTCAGACGATTTACCGTTCAGATTCGATCCTCCGGCATCGCCTCCGATGGGATCCCCTTTGGCGCGGCAGCATTCGCGATCCGCCGACGTCTTGATCCACATACCGCTTCAGAAGCAGAATGGTATGGAAGGTTTTGTTTCCTAGAACGGTGCGAACTGTTTTCGAGCACGACGCAAAACGCTACAGAGCCAGCGTTGTCGTCGGATAGCTCGGACCCACTTCCGTCGCAGAGACCTCTCGGTGGGCAATAAAGAAAAAAAAAACAAAAAAAAAAACCTCTCGGTGTGAAACGGATAATATGGAATGCTGCTGCATTTCTTCGAGGTATTATTTCACCCCTCAGCACATCACCAGTCCCCCCCCCCCCCCTCCCATGCATCACCTGCCGCAAATATAGCCTAATAGAGCCACAAAGTAAGCTTCGCTTCAGAGTAATGACACTTCAGTCACCTTGTGGCTTAAAATCGCGGTTGCCCATTCTGTGAAGCTTTATTTGAAATAGAAGGAAACGGTTTTAAGTCCTCCACAAATGTTACAACAGTTCGGGACTAGGGCTGGGCGGAGAGACTCCAAAAACTATTCGGCAATACAAATACAGAGATACGTGTACCATAAGGCCCAAAATACAGGTACTGAGATACATTTGTCTTTTATGACACGGAATGCTCTTGAGATACTTCTGCAAAAACGGCGAAAAAGCATTCCAGAATGCAGATTCAGATACTTTATAAATACATTTGTTTCCAGACGGTGCTACGCGGATAGGGCGTAGGCTGTGGCGAATGCAAATGGTAATTTATGATTTTGCTCCTCTTATTGTGTCATTTTATGCACTCCCCCTTACCTCTAACTTCTTATTTATTATGAATACCACTCAAAAGAACATGCCACGCTTGACAGAGGCATCTGCACAAAACGAACCCAGTTTTGCCATGAAGATGTATCTCAAAGTGTCGCCTTATATGCTTCTGAATCACCAATGTTTTCGGAAGACTGAACTACAGAGCAGTACATTCAATGAACTCAACTCCTTTGCAGCGCTCGCTGTGCTAATTTGGAGAGAGTGGACGGCTTTGTGAGAGGAGCTTTTTCTGTTACTCTTGCAAGGAACCTTCTTTAAACTGCAGATTTTTTAAAATGTCGTTGACTGTGACAGATTATGTTATAGGACCTGTTCATATAAATTCTGAAGCACCTTGCATCAAATATTATTTTTTTATATTTTAAACATATCTTAAGAACGCCCACAAATGTAACGAAAAAACCTAAGTCTGTCAAAGCAATGTATTTCACAACTGAGATTCAAAGACATTTTTCAAATTTGTCTCTCTACAGAGATACAGATACTTGAAAGTATCTGTATCTCTGTAGAGATACAGATACTTTTACTGGACCAAGATGGCGACGCCCGCTGGCAGATCGGGGAACTGAGTGCCGATGCTTTAAACGTAGCTCATTTAGTGGCTCTAGCCTAAACCAGACGCTCACTATCACTACCACGCATAATGCCGCGGAGGAGGGAGCGTCGTCTGCTATCGGATACAACATTTGACGTCACGAGCGCGCCTGCTCGTTGTTGCCAGTTGAGCGGCAGCCAGTGATTCGCAGGTGTGCACGTAAACTTCAAAATTCATTTTCTGAAAAGAAAATGAGCATCTTGATAATATATTTCGTAGACATACTCAAAGGTGCATATGTAATCACTGGGAAAGATTATATAAGAATCGATGACCATCAATATTTCGCCGGAGTTTCTCTTTAAAGGGCAGATACACTCAACTTAAAGAGATCTAGATAATGAGTAATTTTACATTAAACAGTAATAATGAAAGACACTACGTCATTTGTTTCGCCAAAAATGGGTTATATATTGTTAAATCTTGCTTTGAAAATGAGCAGAAATCAAAACCGAAACTTCATCTCCGTCTGGAAACATTGGCCTCGAAACACCAATATCATGGCTATCACGTGGTGCGAGATGTCACGTGATCCTCTACGCAACGACGGACGGGATTGGGGCGGTCCCGTGGGCCACCGTTGAGGCGGGCGTGTGCCAGACGCAAATGTCGACTGCACCGCACTCTTCACCGCGTTTCGGTGTCTACGACATTCGACGACGTCTGCTCAACCGCGGCATCATTCTGCGCACGTAGTGCGAACGAACCTCCGAGACACAAAAATCCCGAACTGTGAGAAGGCGACGGCGATTGTGACACGGAGGACGGCGGTAACGACGAGACGGCTCCCAAGAAGCGCGTTGCGCATGCGCGTTACGCCAATCAAGTGGACACCGCTGATGGCCGAGAAGAAACGTTGCTGGCAACACCCGTTACGCTTGCCCGGAGAAGTAAGAGCAAACAAAAAGGGGCAGTGGTGATGAGGTTTACTCAATGTTGGCTACGCCAACGCCGTAGCTTTGACTGTACTGCTGGTTACGCCTCAATTCGTCTGCTAGAGCCAGACGATTTCTGCAGCTTGGCGCGTTGCAAACTTGCCGGACCGATTAAGAAAAATTTACACCGGTCTCGGTCCTAATATTTGACGCGTGGCCTTCCTAGACGATACTGAAGAGGACTGAATTGGCTTTTCAAAAACAAAAATGAAGCACAGTTGCCCTTTTAGGCTCTAAAGGTTGTTTTTCTCGGACGTTCAGCGCAAAGGGCGCAGCGTAGCGCAGAAGGTGCGGCTTTCATTGGCCGGCAAAGAGGAACTCGATATCTGCGACCAATCAGCATCTGCGTGCGCTGCGCTACGCCGCGTCTGCTACGCTCGACGCCAGAGTCTAGCATAGCCCAAGTGTTTATTAGCGATGCGCGCGACCAAAAGCGTTTTTGTGGTCGGCATTCACGATTAGCCAAACCATACCTCCCTGTATACTGATAATGCCTGCCCGATTGCCGGTTCACGGCGAGGCAAATCCTGCCAATCATAGCGAGGCAAATCCTGGTCGTGACGTCACGAACGTATACCATAAGAGGGCACCACCAAAACACCAAGACGCTAAAAGCTTAATGACACCTAAACTGTGTGAATTTGTAACAAAGCGCAGTCTCTCGTTCTCTCTCTCTCTCTCTATGAATTTGCAATGATAAAGTTTTTACTCAAATTATACCGTACGCAAGTTCGTCTGCCCCTTGCCAAACTCTTGCGTTTGTTTACTCCCCAGATGCCTCCACGTGCTTTTCTTTCTCCCCCCGACATTCACCAATAACGACGCACGCTTGGCTGCCTCGTAATGGCGTACTCCCTGCGCGTTCTCTGTGTCGCGGTTTGATTGGCGTGCCCCTCCCAGAGTTCCGATGCTGCAAAGACGCCTTTCGGAACACTTGCCCGCCGTACGGTCACCGAGAGCTACACCAAAGCAGGGCGTGACGTATGATGTTCCTGATTCTTATTTCGTAATCGGTCTTTCGGCGTTTTCATTGGATGATGTCTCAATCGCATTGCCCGTGAAGCGACAAAAATCTATATTCGGGACCATAGACGCTTGCAATTGCAGCCTCTGGGCGACGCCATTTCGCTGCTGGTGCGGCTAGATCGTCTGATCGTCAAGCATTTCTGAGGAGTACACCCTACGGCCTGAGCAACGCTTGACTGTCCGTCGATCTACCCACACCACCAGCAAGATGGTGGCACCCAGAGGCCCTGCTGGCAAACGTCTATAGCAGCTGTTCCCATAAGTGGAAAGGACAGCGCCAAGAGAGTCTTGTTCCTTGTACACGACCCTTGTCCCTTGTCGTTGTCATCCTTTCCAGTCGAATGCGGAGGAAAGTTCGTCTGCTCCTTTCGCTGAGGTTCTGGTGACGTCAGATCGCTGAGCTATGATC
This sequence comes from Ixodes scapularis, assembly GCF_016920785.2. Taxonomy (NCBI): domain Eukaryota; kingdom Metazoa; phylum Arthropoda; class Arachnida; order Ixodida; family Ixodidae; genus Ixodes; species Ixodes scapularis. The sequence goes on along the minus strand of NW_024609883.1, from coordinate 81,545,341 downwards.
GGCTCTGATTAAAGTATAGTGGGTAGAATCAGAGCTCGGCGTTTTGACGTCACTACAACCCCTGCAAAAGATGCAGACAAACTTGAGCTGCACATAGAACCGTCGCTCGTGGTTAAGGGAACGCCAACCAGACTGGTCAATTGCCAAGCGGATATATCGGATGACTTGCACACATCATGGTCTTAGGCGAGGCTTGATGGAGCTTTTGTTGTATTGTGTATCTTTAACAGACCATATATCTCGTGAGCTTCGAGGATTTTCGTGTCTGTTTTATAGGCCATTCCAGTAATCGCCTCCTGCACGCCGTCCTCTCTGCCTGGACCGTGCTGGCGACAGCACTCGTATAGCGTGCGCGAAGACTCTTCTGCGAAATATCGTACGCCACTCGTCCGTTCGCATACTACGCGTATTTTGCTCCCGCGATAAGCATTGAAAAAGGCGTATATAAGGCACAGATAAAACGAATAACTTGTCTCACTTTGTCATGGGAACGTTTTGAAGGTAGTACATGCGTGTATTTTTCACTTAGTACCCGTTTGCCCATTCGCAATCCTTACATTGAGACTCCTTAGAGTTACTTGGCCTCCTGTGTTTTAGCCCTTAAGCCGCAGGCACACTGCTAAAACATCATATGAAATACAGTCTAGAGACACTATCCGAAGCGTGCTTCTTTCCTGTATGACGGACACGATGGTCATACAATAACTGCCTTCAAACAATTTCGAAGCATACACACGCGTAGAGCAAAAATGCTTCAAATGTAACTGAGGCGTGCGTGCAGACAATTGCGTCATCACGTCTTCTGCGAACACCTTGTCTTTTGTGTGATGTATAAACGGTGCGACGCGATGGATGGATGGATGGATGGATGAATCTGGCTGAGCCCTTTTGAATCGGGCGGTAGCTTACGCCACCTAGCCATCGCGGTTGTAGGAAGGTAACACCACTTGGCGGAGAAGACGTACAACATAAACAAAATGGGACGAAAGGCACAAGTTCGGTGTTGTGAAAATCCATTAGGCTATCAAAAACTTATGTGCTAAAAGAATAAAAGAAATGTGTTTTCTCTTTTTTTTTTCTTGTCAGAGATTAAATTTCCCCACGATAGTATTGAATTGCGCTTTAACCTATTCACGATATTGTAGAATTTCGCTTTAAACATATCCCAATTTGTTATGTGTCTACGGAGAAAAAAAAAAAGTTTTATTAAGTGTGCTGCAAAATATATCTTTTGCGGCACATCCAATGCTGCGAGAACTCTGAAAAAACGGCCATGCGTTTTGTGTTAAGAGCCCTTTGCCGCGTGGTAAAACTTTGCTGTAATTTTTCTTGCTTTCATACTTTTTTGCGTGGTTCACAAGCATTGAGATTGCAATTGAAGGGGAATGGTTGTATTTAGGACAAACTTAACGTAAAGTAAACTGTCACCGATTTTGCTTGAAATTAGGACGAGTTGCTCCAAAACTACAAAACATAGGTCAAAACCATTTTTTTACTTTAGTTTATTTGATTGTGGGTTGCTAGATTGGTTGGTGCTTAAATAATCACATGTCAGAGCACCAAATCTACGTTAAGATGCATCTCTTATTTTCGACCAAACCAACCATGCTAGGTTGTGCAATTCGTGTTCTTTTTTAACTGAAAATAAGCACACTCAGGACACGTAAAGAAAAACACCTTCAAATGAATCTTAAAGGGGCCGTGCAGCGATAGTGGGTTGGTAAGTTTCTCACTTTATACACGAGCTTACCGGCAGTAGTGTGACCCAAGTATGCTCGCACGCCACGTCACTCAAACGGAAGCTTCCTTGCTCGTTTCTAAGGGTGCGCGACACCCAGTAGGCTTCTGCGTCAATTATTCGATTCCGCCATACTTTGATCGCGTGCACTGAGCTCGTATTGGTCACGAAGGCTGCTCCAGCGTTTGGTATAAACTTGGCTTAGCTCGTATCGAGAACGAGCGCCACGTCAGCGTTCGTAAATGACTCGGATCCAATCACACGCTTCGTACGTATGAACGAATGGATGCTAACGGCTGTGCCATTTATAACGGGCGGTAGCTTGCGACACCTATAGCCTAGTACAAGTAACAAGTTGACGAACGCCAGTGTTGCTCGTTGGGGCTTTAAAAAAAAAAGGTATATTATAAGAATAAAAGTGAGGCTGTTCTTTCAGTCTCTCCTTCGAGAATCGGGATGATGTAGTCACGGGGATTACGTCGGTCACGCGGTCACGGGGTGACTATAGTCAAACGAGGTTTATAGATTGGACACGGGCATCGAGTAAACAGCTCGATGCGGTTCGTGACGATCATTGCCTCGACAAGCATTCGGCTAATGGTTCGTGTCCAATCGCTGAACTTACGGGAACAGCAGTACCCTGTTGAACTCACAACGTACCCTGTGCGCTGCTAACCCTTGCGCGTGGTGATGATAAACGTTGGGGCGGCATAAAATTGGCGTCATATCACGTTGCCCCTCTTTTTGGTTACAAGTTGGGGGTTTGAGGTCTTGTCGTTTTTCTCTAGATTTTTTTCCCTTCTGCGGCAGTCATTGCGTGGAAATAAAAACTGTCGTTTGTTTCGATATGTTGCAGATGCCAAGTATTCACTCTTAGCGGTATTTACTGAAGGTACTATAATCATTGCATTGTCCCTTTAAAGGGAACGCTCAGTACTGCTTCTGTTTTGGGAAGTTTTTTTCTATATTAAATTTTTTCAAGCACTTGAGACAATGAAAAATATAGGAGGAATCTGTCCCGTGGTTTGCTTTATTAACATTGGTATGCGGGGCAAGCATTGTTAGTTTTATTTGTATGCTCACTTCCTATCTCTCTGGTCTGTGATTAAGCTTAAAGGGTTTTTAACTTACCCGACTTCGTTCGGTCAATGATATTTGCAAGGGTATGTCTTTTTATTTATTTGTCTACATTTTGTTCTGTCTGAAGTCGTATTTACCGCCTTTCTCCAGCAATCAAATTCAATTGTCTTTGAAACTGTTTCTTGTTGCTGCATTTTTTTTTATTTCGTAATGTAAAGGCTTAAAATACTATGTAAATAATGTCACTTTTACTTTTTTAGCATTCTATCAAACATTTTCTAGCTTACTATACACACTGCGAAGTTACAAATATTTTCATAACCACTGACCGAATCAGGTTAATATTGAGGACGTCTACGAGCATGTATGAAAAAATAGCTTCATAATCTTATTATAATATATTGTATTGCCCTAGATTACAAGAAAAGGTTACTAGAAAATAGAAATGTATACAACAGCTAGATAAGTGAGCAATGCGGCTACCGCAGAGATACGGTTTCGGAGCCACAGGGTTCTAACTTTCTCGGACCATCGAATGTGGGATGTCTGGTGTCATTTCATCCTTTAAATTTTAATCAGATTTGTGACATTCCTTAGCGTAACACTGTACATTATAACTTACATATATATAAACAAATTTCTCGCTTGTTAAAATTATTTGCGAAATTATTAAAAATTTAAATATTACTTAATTTCACTTCCCATTCATATAAAATAAACTCCACAGGGAAGTAAAACTCATCTGGAAGATGGGTATTCGAAAATCCCCTGAATGATATATGAGCTGATGAAATATACGTTGAATTTTTAGTATGTGTCCTTTTTAATTTTGACCCATGGACAATATAAAATAAAATTTTGCTACGTAAACGACTTAAATTCACACGGATGCCATGTGCCTGTGTTCACGTGACACGCATATACTCGCACTCCAGTAAATTTAATCATCATTGATTCCGCTTCACAAACATTGTCAAATTCTTTCTTTACACTTTGCTAACGACCGGCAAGCATTGTTTCTGTTACAATTCAGCAGAATATCACAAATGACGTGTTCAATGGGCTGTGAATAACCCTTTTAGCGTTGTGCGAGTGTGGGTATGTGTTAGAACGTTTTACTTTGGATGAACCAAAACACAACTTGCTCCTCAGGGAAAATGGGTCTTTGGCAGTCGTGACCCAGCAACATAGAGTGCCAAGTTTTCTCAAAAGGGCGGGAGTGCGAAGTAGACCGATAAAGTTAAAGAAGTTTCGTTGTTCAAACAAGCTATGAAACAGATAATCAGCAGTGTCGTTATTCATTGAAATATTTATAGTTGATTACTGAATCAGGCAGCTCTATGCCACTAAATATCGCTAAAGTTAATATGATGTCATTCACCTTACCACGTCGTTCATTTAATTTTCTCCTAAAGTACCTGTGTCACACACTCTTCATCCATTATCTCATTACCACACACTGTACTTTAATTGTGTTTTCTTTTTGTGCAGCTTCTAACGACAGTAAGACCAGTGACGTGAGGTTTACTGGTAGACTACGTAAATCTAGATATATTTTTTGTAAAGTTCACTGTCCCTATTATTTATAGGTCTTCGGTCAACTCTAAATATGACAAAAGCACCATTTGCCGGTGCAGATGACACTGCGATTGGATTCGATGATATTCTGGCACACAACTAAGGCTACTACGGGCTCTTTGTGAATAACACTAAGTTGCCAAATGAATACACGATACATTAATATCTTCCTTATACTTTACTTATCCCCAAGTTCGAGCACAGCCGACACTACGACCCGAGGAAGCCAATCAAACGAAACCAAAAGTGCGTCTTCAAGGCTTTCATCGTATTTGTGCTTTTACTATTTCCAGTCGAATCAATCACGCGCATTGAACGCACAGTGACAATGCACTTTTAGAGCCGTTTGATTAGTTCCATCGAGTCGTACCGTCGGCCGCGATCGGGGTTAGCGGGAAACGGAGTGTAATCATTGCATGTTTGGAACTCTTCTGAGGGTCGCAGGCTTCCCAGAATGAAACGGACGTGAGAGTTGGGCCTACCTTTGTAAGGTCATCACACCGACCGCGACGAAGGCCGCGGTCAGTCCGGGTTGAAACCACGAGCTGGCACCAGTCGACCCAGGGTTCAGCCGAGAAGCACCCTCGCCCAAAAGAACCCCCACGTGTCACCAACGTCACACCCAGTGAGCGCCACGGCGAACGTCACGTTTGGATCACAGTGCTGCGCAGGCGAATGAACTAGGCAAACCACCAGTCAAAAGTAGAAGAACGACACGCGAGTCACGACGACGCGACCGGGTAGGTGATTTGAAAACAATTCACCGAGACACAAAAAAGTGACACTTTGCCGAAAAGGAAGAATCAGTTACTTCACCGCGAGTCACTACAGAAACTGCTTCGTTGCAAATCACGCCGCAGGAGAAACACTTCTGCACCCGCGAGTCACTTTCAAACTGCCTTCGCCTCAAATCACCCGGAGAAGACAAACTTCTTCACCTCTGGAGTCACTACGCAAGGTGAACTTCGCCGCGAGTCACGCTAATGAAGGGGAGACACTTTGAAGGGGGAGGACTTCAGCGCAAGTCACCCGGTCAACGCGCGACTAATACTTTGCCGCAACGCACGCGTGCACGGAAGAAAGCCAGTCACGCGTGGCCACGCGACATCGGCCGCGAGGTTGGGCTTCGCCGTAAGAGAGCGGCGCTCGGTGGACCTTCGAACTCGAGCCCGCTCAACAGACTCAGCGAGGTTCGGCCCCCGTCAGGCAGCCACGGCGAGGCGGCCTGACCCAAGGGCGGGGCTTGAGTGTGACGTCAGAGGATGACGTCACGGCGCACGTGCTTTGGGGAGTGATCACGTGACGCGCTTTCCCTCGCTTCCCGCGGGCGTTTGGGCGCGTTTGCTCTCGCGTCCTTTTTTTTATCTCCTTGCTTTTTCGGCGCTCTCAGTCTTCCTCAATACAGTCGGGACCTCGGCAGCGGGCAGCTATGTGCGGCTGTGTGTGGGCTTTTGGCTAGTAGGGGGGCATTGCTGGCTTTTGCTCCTCGTTTTTTTCTTTCCCGCGCAATATTTTTTTCTTCTTTTTCCCTACTTCCCACATTTGTTTCTTCCCTTTTCGTCGGATCGCGCACTTTCCTTCTTGTGACGCGCTTTGTTTCCTGCATTTTGGGAGCGTACCCGGTATCTTTTCTTTCTTTTGTAATATATGGATACGTTTTATTTGTTATTTGAGTTGTATTTTATTGGAAGAAAGCTTAGATCTGGAATGCTCGTCCTCTAACCTTGCCATCTCTAAATTCATATTTCGTGTTTTCTTGTTTTTGTTTTACAATGGCCGTCTCAAAAATGCAAAATGGTTGAATAACAAATATGAAGAACGACGAAACGTATAAATTTAAAATACAAAGACAACAGAAAAAAAAAAGAAAAAAGGAAACGAAATCTGGGTTTGGGTTTGATTCAATGGCCCGAAAACCTTGACTTGACCGAAACAAATCCAGCTTATAGTTTTCACCCCGCCATAAAATAAACCCCCAAAAGTCGAGGAGACCGCCAGAAATTTTCAAGGCAAATAGAAAAATGAAGATAAGAAAAAGAAAACGGAGCTGTGGAATAATAAAAAAGGAAGTGAATTTGTGAAGAGGCTCTCCCGCCTTTATTTTTTTATATTCTCGCATAAAGAGCTCCCGTTTTTACTTTTTCTCGCTCGCTAAATCGTTTTCATTTTTGAGTAGAAAAACTAAAAAGTAAAAGTTAAAAAAAAATGAAAAGAAAGAGGTTAGGCAAGGATGAATTTCAGATATCTTTATAGATATCCCCACTTTTCGAGGCTTACATATAACCTTTTTTATCATCTCTTTCTGGTGTTTGTTTTTGGGGAGTGGGAGGTAGGAAAAAATGATAAAACGTTTTCGCACGTTTTACCTGCTGCGTCCACTGAACAAGAAGCAAAGCTACATTTAAAAGTGTGAAAAGATTTCAGTCCCCCCCCCCTTTTTTTTTTTTTTTTTCTTGTCTTCACAGTGACGCTCACTTTCCGCTATTCTGGCGTGGGATTTTGGTGCGCGGTGGTGAAGGTGTTGCTGGCTTTAGCTACTGGGCTGAGACTCAATTCCCAGTCACGTTTATTTGTTTACTTATTGATCCTTTATATTTAGGGTTTTTTTTTTTTTTTTTTTTTTTTCAAGCGAAACCCGATATTACCCGAATTTTGCACCCCGAACAGCTCTTATGAAAATTAGCTTAAACCCGATTTTTCCCCAAATACCGATTTTGAAATCAGCTGAATTTATGGAGAATAAGAACAATTCTGGATGTTTCAAAACTGCTTCCTCGGTCACTCGGTGGATGGTAATAAACTTCTTCGAGTTGCGTTAACTCTGATTATATTCGCTTTAAAATGAGTCAGAAGGCGGAAATATACTGTACGATCGAGCAGCATGGCTATATCAAATACTTTGTTGACTTTTCTTCGTGTAAATAACACACATCAGGTGTTTATAAATAAGACCCAAATAAACGCGATTTCCTAATAGACCATATGCAAAATAGCTCGGAGGTCTGGCAACGCCGTGTACGCGGCTGGCGCGGCCATCTTTGTTGTGGCAAGATTTTTATGCGTTTCGTGTGTGGTGGGGGTGTGCCCGCTGTTATGTGCGATGCTGCAGCCTAATGGTTTTCCAGGGTCCGACCATCCAGCTTGAAAGAAGGACTTGACAACCGTGTCCTGCATTTCTGACCAATCTTTAAGTTGCTTGTGCGACGAGAAGGCGCCATCGACTCGACAAAGTAAGAAGGCGTACTGTTTAGCGACTGAGGCATATTGCTCGCCTTCATCGCTCCTGACCAACGCCTGCGACTCTGGGTTAGTACGTGTTTATGCTCTTGGTGGCGAATATCTTTATAAGTACAAAAAAAAAATCAGTGAGCTCGTGAACTGCGCCATGGCATAATTTTGCAAACGTTGTGGAGTGCCGTCGGTTGAAGCTGGCCCCGCCCTCGGGGGAGAACAGCTGTCGCGCCGGTAATCGGGGATTTGCCGAACCCTGGCTCAAACGCTGCTTTTCCGCTGTCAGATTTGTAAATACGATGTTCTTGTGAGTATTCGCCATAGTTAGGGGGAGCGGTAAAGATTCTGAACACACCTGCGGCAATACGAATGAGAGGCCGCGAAATCAAGTTGGCGCCGCTAAAGCCACTTTCGGCGTTCGCAACATATCGTCACTATTCTGTTTTGCCTAGTCGAGATCAAACATCTTGTTCGTGCGATCGACCTAGGCAAGCAATGTAATCGAACGCGGTGTTAGACTAAATAGATAAATCGGCATTGAAATCATTGCGACAGCTGAGTGCAGGCAAGTGATCGGTTAGAAGATTTTTTCCAGCAATCTCCACCAACGTAGGACCTCGTTTTCACAAACCGTAAGCTGTCCTAAGTTGATTATTGTTTTCTCTTATTTTTGAGTGATGCAAAGGATTGTCTTGTGTTTTATGCTGCTCATTGTTCACTGTTTGCATGCATATATTGAACTCCAATTCGCGCAATCACCTCATTTCGTCTCACATTCTGGTGCCTTATCTACCATGAGCGTTCCTTCTACCATTTGTTTTATATTACATCGTGAAAGCTGTACGTCTCTGCAAGCATCTATATAGGAATATCCTCCAGCACTACTGAATGAATTCCCGTACAAGCCGCAGATCGGTTTTTTAAACTATATTGACAGGGGGCAATCCCTTTGCATCACGTTTCCAGACGGAGTCTGGTCCACGTCCGTTGCACCTGCTTTCGGAGTTAGAAAAAGGGAGGCCGGCCCTACAACGTGTGTCTCACGCTTCAAACTGACAGGGGTGCACCGTCCGACACTGCGTGAGAGTTCCCAGCAGGAAGCAGTGGGGCCTGCAGTCATATCCTAACAGCCCTTCGCCTTCTCATTCTTTTGAAGACACAAGGGTTCAAGGAGGCACCGCCAGAACTGGCCTGTACTGAGCTGCCACAGCAGTGGAGTCGCCCCAGGCAGCAAGGCATAAAACCAGCCAGTGTTTAAGACGTCGACTGGAGGTCTCCATGTGAAGGCGGCTTGTGCCTGCCGACGCCAATGCGTTTGTTCGATGCACGAGGAAAGCTTGAAGAGGAAAGGAAACAAGTGGCAGCGACGCAGGTTTTTGGCAGCGCAATGGGGGGACTCGGCAATAGCCTGTGGGCTTCTTTTCTGTTGGCCGGACAAACACTATTCGTCGAAACGAAGACTGGAGTAGCACCAATGGATTCTCCAATGAACTACCAGCAAGCATACAAGCCCCATGGCTTCAAGACGTGGCTGTCTGTCACTATAGGCTCCGAAAGAAGTGCTGCATGTCCTGTTCCCGAGCTGCGGCTTTTTGATGATACCTCCGAGCACACGCTTTCTGACATCTTCTCACCTGAAGATCAACGCATTTTTGATGGTATGCTTATCACTAACTGTTTTCAAATTTGTCTCAGATATGCAAACATTTTATAGTTCTGTCGGTCATTATCTTCAGAGCAGCCTTAAAATGTCTTCCATATTTCCCATGTAGCTACGATAGGTGTTCTGTGCACATGCATTGAATGTATACATTACCACTGGTAACTATGTCTTGGAATCGACAGTGTGTTAATGCAATTTTTTTTTTAATTACACTTTAGGAGCTTGTACTTACAGCTGAAGAAGCAAGGCAGCTGGAGTCAAACACAAGGCAGCAGTCGCTTAGCAAGCAATAAGACTCCGCCCGAGAGCACCGACTGACAGCGTCTTGGTTGGGGCAGTCAACAGGCGAGAGCAGTGGACCGAAAAAGGCCTGAGGAATCTTTTCGAGCCAAGAGACCTTTCACATGTCCGCGCCATTGATTATGGCCGAAAAATAGAGCCTTTGACTGCAGAACGCTTTGCGTCTGTATTGAAAAATGCAGGACATGCCGTTTTTTGCAGCACAGTGGTCTTGTCATCAACCCCAGCTGTTTCTGGTTGGATGCTAGCCCTGACAGATTTGTTTATGATCCAGAAGAGAGAAGCTACGCCACCTTGGAGATAAAGTGCCTATATTCTCTAAAAGATAGTGAGTCCAGTGTTGCGAGCTCTAGCGACTTCCTTTTAACAATCAACGATGATGAGCCCCACCTAGACAGAGATAGCGAGTACTATTGCTAGGTGTTAGGGCAAATGGCTCTTAGAGAGTGTCAGTGGGCTGATTTTGTTGTGTGGTCCGAAAACTGGATTGCAATGCAGCGTATTAATTTTGACAAGACGGAGTGGGCCAGGGTCAAAGTGAGCCTGGACAATTCTTTCTTCGCACTGCACTGTCCTACTATGTTGATCGTCGCACTTTGGCCTCCGTGGTTTAAAACGAGTATGGAACTTTGGAGCCACTTTGGAGCCACTTTAACGCCGTAAAAAGATGTTGACTTTGTTTTATGTGCGCCCTGTGAGCAACACAGAGGGTCTTTGTTTATGATAGTTTTTTTCATTTATTAGCTTGCAAGCCATTTACTTTCTACGGTAGTGTGTAGGTATGTAAAGCTTGCCAAAAGCTGAACTGCTTTATTTAAATGCTTGCTTTTTTGTACTTCCAGTGCAATGCTGTTTGAAGTCCAACTGTGTCTCCTGTTTGAGCACTTTTTTGTGAAAAGAAGTGTGTCAAAAAAGATGTTGACGAGCATTTTTTTCTGCTACAGTCAGGTAAATAGTTTCACATTTTCCAGATAGCACTGAATGTTGAACATGTATTAAACAGCAGAACATAGGGTATATACAGTGTAATACATCAGTTGTCCCTTACTAGAAGGCAATAAAAGGCATTCATTCACACTTGACCACGACATAAATGGAGCAGTTTGTGACAGCTGGGGCCTGTTAAATAACCGTTACTGTTGTTAGGCTCTCTGCACTGTAGATAGTGGTAACCTAAGTGGCATTTTTAGTACTGTTGCACAGCGAACTTTGGAAGTTTGTCAGTATTACTGGCACGGTCCATCTGATTGATCACGGTAGACAATTTCAGTGGAATGATACGATTGAAAATTTAGAAGGACTTGTTTCGTCTTATTCTTCGTTCTACGTATATCCTCAAAGAGGAAATCTCTTTCGTTTCTTTTACCACCTCCTCCGAAAACTCCCTCCTGTGAAAAAAAGGGGGGTGTTTAGCTTCACGCCCTTCTTCTCCAGTAGGTCCTCAACCACAAAACCCTTAACCTCTGTAGCGTCTTGGATTACCTTCGTTGTTGGATACTTTTCGGTGAATACGCTTGGCATTGTTGCATAAATCCCTTCCCGTGGTGCCCACAGCGGCAGAGTGGACAACTTAAGGTACACGAAGTTAATCCACGACGAGCATATACTAGAAACTGTCGACTGTACGTGCAATACAAAACCAGTGTGCCAGGTCGTGTTTGAAAAGACCTAGGCGGAGTTTTACGAGTACCAGGAAAAGCTTATTCTCCATCGTTAGATACCTCTTCCGACCACTGCTTGCTCCTGCTCCACCAATACATTCAGTCCGCAGCACATTGCAGCCACCATCTCCAGGATCGAGAAAAGCTGTCAGTGGTGCAAAGTGCTGATAGCTTGGGAGACCTGTGTACGCTGCAAAGTTCTCGTCACAATCCTCAAAACGCTCAATGCAAAAGCTTGCAGATTTTGCTTGTTCCTGCTCAAGAAGTTCTGTGATGTGGCTATTTTCCCTTTGCAGTTGGTGGACCTTCGTCTTTGTCGAAGACAGCTCTTTTTTGAGGAAGTCGCATTGATTATTGAGTCTGAGTATTTGAGTGGCGTGCTCGGCGACTACGAGCTTCAAGCGTTTCAGATCTTCTAAGGAGAGGTCTTCCTCAATCTGCCCGTCTTCTCCTAAACAGGCCATTTCTGCATCAGCTTGTGGAAGGGGGGGCTCTTCACTGTTTTCTGCTCTGGATTCTGGGGCTGTAACAGAGGCTGTTGCGCAGGCCTGAGAATGGTCCATTCGTGTGCATCGTTGCGTTGTTCGCTGTCTTGGTGCTTTACGACATTTCAGCTGGTTTCCAAAGTTGAACACAGTGGGGAATGCGGTGTCACGAAGCAGGCTACTGCCGGTTGTTACACCGGGGATGAAGTCACATGGCCTGAAATGTTTTGAGCACACTTTTGTGCACTTGGTCACATTGAAATATGGCCCTTCATCACGCCTAATAACTACAATCCACTTCTTGTGCCTGGCAGCATCCTCGTGGAAAGCCATAAACCTGAAAATTATGAAAGGCTCATGTGATAGCGAGTTTCGCACGCGAGTACAGCCGATAGCGCAAACACGAGTGTGTGTTGCATCGTGACGACGGCGGTTAACGAAGTTTACAAGCATTTCAGAATTTCTAAAAAAATTTAGAACACCGCAGAAACCCGAGCAACGAAAACTCGCATGATTGGCATACCGTGAATTGTAAACCACAGCTCTCAGCGAAACGAGGATCCGGTAATTTGCTTGAATGATGCGTCGTGTATGCAAATGCATGCATCCTGAGATAATTCGCCGAGTTTATCCAGCCGTTACATGAAGATTTATTCTCCAGTGAAGCCGGTGTACCCCTTATTTGTTTACTTCCGTAAGCTGAACATTGTGCAAAGTTAAATAATGCATAAAGGACAGACTGGGGCTACGTTATCACTGGTAGCCGCTCCTTGATCTTGCTATATTTTAAACAAACAAAATCATCCGCAAAACTGAAACCACTAGGACTCAATACAAAAGTTCAAAAGGGTACCCGCCATCCGCGGACGTCCAGATCTGTTCGCATTATTACTGATTTTTATCATTAATGCTGCGCGTACGGTAATATATAAGCACACAAACATAAAGCTTTAACTTACCTTATTCTCACCAAGATCGATGCTTCCTCGCTGATTACAGAGCGGAACACAGCAATGCGTCGGCATCACACCCTTCGCGCAAAACGTAGTTCCCAGCGCGCCACGAGATGGCGCTCTGAATGCAATAGGCCATATTGCTTTCTGAAGCAATATGGCCTATTGCTTCATAAAGACCCGATTTCTCCTCGATTACCATCTTGAAAAATAGCGTCTGACTTTTACCCCCAAATGGTTTGAAAATATAAAACCCGAAAACGAAGAAGCCTATTCATAATCTGGCCAACTTATTGGTTAAAAGTAAAATGCGATGCTAACCGTGCAGGAGAAAAAGAAAGGGAAGGGGGGGGGGGGTTGTATTTTCATGCAATGTATACAGTTCCCATTGGCGAACCGTTCTTTCCTTTTACGGCATGTGGTAAAGGATGGTACACCCGCGCGCCTTAGTACAAATGGTGCGTGCAGGCACCATTAGTACTAAGGCGCGCGGGTGTGCCGTTTGGATCTTTTGGCTGACAAGGAAACGAGAGGTCGGTAAGTGTCGCCGTGCGGAACGTCCATTCGTAGAATCGGGACAACAGCCCTCAAAAGCGTGGCTCATTGTGTACATGCTTTTCGCTTTGTGAATCATTCTTCTACGTTCTTATCGGCTAATATTGTAATTTTTTTTTTTTTTTTTTTTTGGGGGGGGGGGGGGGGGGGCGGAGTTCATAATAAGATACCTAGATCTCTCCGGCAAGCCCTGCGTTTCTAAAAAAAAAAAAAGTCGCTAAAATGAAAAATAACGTTGTTAGGAGCATGTATAAAACACGTGTTTTCACTTTTTTTGAAAAATTTTCCTACGAAAAAAAACAACGTTGCGCGAATTTTACGCTGTTAGACGGAATTTAGGTGGAGATCACGGCCCACTTCAAGCCCCGCCCAGAGTTTAGTGGCCCCGCCCATTACTGCTGGATTGGCTTGGTTGCTCGACCGAACACATTCTTAAGCCTAGTGCCTCCCTTTCGCGACATACGGTGCGTCTAGGCCTGCGTCTGACACCGCCTGCTAGTCATACGAGCAGACGCGCGGCCGCCTCTGGCATCGTCTGCTATTTCCTGCAATTCCCCGCGAGACGCGGACACGAAAGCTGCGCCTCGGCGTCTGTTTTCGCCTTCGTCCATTTGCTATTCAGCCCCCCGTTGAAAAGCTTTTGCAACGCTCGCAAGACGCGACCAAGCAAGCGGCGTTCTAGCGTTCCATCACGCACGAGCCACGGTTCAATACAATTATACAAGCGTCTGTCAGCGTTTGTTGATGTGCGGTAAAAAGCGAACAAGAGGACTGAAAAACAAAAGCAGTTCCTTTAGCTTTTCTTTTCTTTTTTTTTTTTTTTTTTTGCGTGGCATCCGCGAGCAAGATAAGTGAGCTTTAATACGCACAATTAAATCGCGACTTAAAAAATATTCGCTTGTCATGCCAGGTGCACTTCAAAAATTGAGACTTATTGCGTTTCATTGCATGAGACTCATTGAATAAACACAATATTCGTGCTCGGCCGCTCGGCCGAACACGCTAAGAAGCCCAGTGTTTCCCTATCGCGACATCCGAAGCCTGACACCGCCAGGCTCGCAGGTCGGCTCCTACCGCGAGCAGACGTGCGGCAGCCTCCGGCACCGTCTACTATTCCACCACCGTCTATAGTTGTCCGCAGTGCCCGTAAGACGCGGCTATGAAAGCTGCGCTTCGGCGTCTGGTTTCGCCTTGGTCCATCTGCTATTCCGCCCCCGTCCCAAAAAGGTTACAACGCTCACAAGACCATAGCCTCCTATATACTGACAAAGCCTGACAAATCGCCACGAAAAGCGGCCGCCGTAATGGAAAAAGTAGAGCGGCAAACAACGGATGAGAGAAGAGCCACGTGACTGGCGCCCGGAGCAGGCGAGACGCCGAAACGCAGCATATTGCCACTGCCGCGAGACGCTGCGGCGAGTCGCGAGGACCCGAAAGTGTGTTTCGGGTCCTCGCCGCTTCAAAAGTTGTGCGCTGACGTCCAGGTTCCCCAAGAAATGGCTCTTTGATGCTACCAGATGCTCGCGATCCACATCTGCGACCGGGCGTCGAACTGCCAGACTTTGTAAGTATAGAGGAGGCTACGGAAAGACGCAACCATGAAAATGGCGTCCGAGCGTTTCGTGGGCCTCCTGCTTTGCCCAAGGAGAGCTGCAAAAAAGGACTCATTAGAACTTGTTTTGGGTAGTAAAGCTTGAGCGTCTGAAACTACCACACATGTAGAAGCCTGCCTGCTCTGGCGCAGAACACGAAATCGTAAAGAAAATACAAAGAACAACACAAATTCAAAAGGCGTCGAAGCGCAGGTCAAAGCTAAGACGCTAAGAGCGTGAGCAAAGAAATGCCTTTCCAAGAGTTCCAAAAAAAAAAGGATATTAAAAAGCGCCGGGCCGCTACATGTTTTGACGTCGGCCCACAGAGATAAGAGACGCGTACCAGAGCGGTGGTGGTGTGAATCTGGCGCTTTCTATTGGCTTGAGGCGTTGAATTTAGCCTATTTCGGACGTCAAAAGGTGTTTTCCCGTTCTTTAACACTACACAGAAAGATAAAAGCTTTGCGAAGGTGCCGTGAGGAGTACGAGGCCTAGTCAGGTCATCTTGTACTACCCAAAATAAAGGCGCCAGAGTCTGTTCAAAGCTCAAGGGCATGAGATGTATCATGCACAAGCCATGGTCAAATACAAGCGTCTGTCAGTCTGTCGATGTGCGGTAGAAAACGGACGAAAGGACAAAACAAATGCATCCCTTCCAGCTTATTTGTTTTTGTTCTTTTTTTTTTTTCGCTTGGCACCCTTGAGCACAGTGGGCGAGCGTCACAACGCACAATTAAAGCGCGGCTCAAAAATTGTCGCTGGGGCATGCCGGGTGCACTGCAAAATTTGAGAGCTACTTGACATTCGAATCGAAATTACGGGAACATAGCTAGACAAATCCGATGCGAGCCGAACGCCCCATTGCCTCCAGCCAAATGGAACGCAAATTCGTACCCGTGTAGGTATTTTCTAGGTATTCAAATGCATGGTTGCAATCACGAGGGTTGCACAATTCACGGAGCAGCGGGGTCACATTTACGGGAACCAACATCTTTCTTCTGCATCAACTCGCGCAAACAAAGAAATCAAGCTAGCTCGAGCAAAATAGTTGATGTGGGACGCTAGTCTTTGCCCAGACCCGCTACGAAAACAAGCAGCCGCACAGCGCTACCGAAGGCGCGTATTCCCGACAGGTGTTTGCTGCAAACTGGCGGTACGAACTGATCGGACCAATTAGGCAGCGTACAAAGCGCACCATCATTGTGTTGGTCATGTTTCTGTAAGTGCTCTATACTTCGTCTCATCCTACGATGGACTAAAGGCCAAAGCCACGGGCGGCCAAGTTCAATTACGTTCAACGCTATACTATGAAACGGTTAACATTGATTAGGGGTGGAGGAATAATGCTCGAACCCAAAAGCGCCGCATTATTTCGATAGCTTCGACGCTGCAAAGAGCCTATAAGTCGTGGCTTTCTTCGCGAAGCAAAATTGTTGAGTCACTCAGTGCTCTTCGATTCGAACCACTGGCCACCCGTCCCCTCATCAGTGATCCGAGACGCAGGCACCGATACGTGCATCGAAGCGAAATACCGCACGAGTTCTAAGTGGCTTGTGTTTGGATCTGGCGGTCCGATTGCTTTTACTTTAGTCCATCGTAAGCTGGGACGAAGTATAACATGGCTGAATCAGTCAAAAAAAAAAACAAAGCGTAGTGACTCGCACTTTTGACGTTGCATAATTGGTCCCATTACCGCGTAGCGTCGCCTGCGTCTGAACTTATGCTAAAACAAAGCATAGTCGCACCCTGGGGCCCTAAACTCGTCAAACACAAAGTCCGATTTGAAAGTTTGCGGAGCACGCCGATTGTACGCCGGCGAGAAAAGCGCGAAGTCATCGTTGTAACAGTACAAGCGCCGGATCATTCATCGCGACGACTTTAGCTGACCCATAGAGTCAATTCGCGTAACGACCCGCAGTCGGTTTACATTTACCATCGTTCCGTGTTTAATTACAAAACACGAGAAGAAGCACGTGTTTCAGGCGCGTACGTAACATTCAGTCCCAGAAACACCGTGTCAAGATAAATAGCGTACGTTGGTACGATTTTTCTGTACTTCACGTAAGTAAAAAAATAACTCAGTAATGCTAAAAAAATGTTTCGAAAATCGCTTTTCCTATTATTTTTTTTCGCCGGTTTTTTTTTTTTTTTCTTGAAGTATGTGCAAGTTGGTAAGGAAAGTTAAATATACTTTGTTTATTTAGTCGGCTGATATCTGGAAAACTATTTACGATCGCGCTTATTATTGCTTCTCTATTGGTTCATCGTCGTTTTTATCGGATGATACAATAATCTCGTTGACTCCACAGTGATAATACGATACCGAAATTCGCCTCGAACTTTTTTTCTCACGAGGACCGATTTTGTTACGAGGACGACTCGACTGCAATTACGCGCATGTTTATGCTGAGTTAAAACTCGGTCACATATCTTTGACCGCACTAATCGCCAATTGACTTATGGTCACGGCGGTCGCCGTTTTTGCCTATTCATATAAAATATTTTCCTTCTTTTTTCTGCATTCATATCTTATACTTTCTGCCTCGCGTGTTATAATGACATATTTTGGTTAGAAATATGTTTTTTAAACCCAGATTTTTCTAGTATGGCAATAAAATAGTATTAATAGAGTCCCCTAATGTGAGGGGTCGATTTAGTTTCTTTTTTTTTTGTTTTTTTTTTTTACTTACAATCATCGCGAACATTAGGATAATGCTTAGGACGGGAACTTTAATTGTGCTTTTTATTGACATCCTGATTTTATCCACAGCAACGCGGCAGAATGTACTGCTCTTCGCATGTATTGATATACTTCTGAAGAGCTTCAGGGTTACGCAGCAATGGCCCCTACACGCCTTAAAAAAGTAAATTAAAAACATAAAAAAACACCTCATCTTTTTATTCTGGCGGCAGCTGGAGCCACCTGCCATTGCGGCATTTAACCAATAAAATTGAGCTGAATTGAATTGTGATGTAGATGAGAGCCTGGTCCCGCTCGTCTGAGGGGAGGCAACAACAGCCGATAACTCCGCTGTTCAATAAAAAAAAAGATATACGAAACTCTCACAGCTGTTGCACAAAAAGGAACAAAGCAAATTACTGCTTAATACTTTTCCCATTTGCACATTCAGGTTTTTTTTTTTTTTTTTTGATAATATTTACGGAGAAGACGGAGCTCGAACAGGCCTGGTACCTGACTGCGCCCCTGGACCGCTTCAGTAGAGGTGCGCAAAAATAAAGCTCATGCGAAAATTATTAGAAATAAAATGAAAACAGTCGAAAAATGAATGCCACCAAGAACAACGGCTACATAAATGCCACTCGATAGGGATAAATCGAAAGAAGTTATTTAATTGACACAAATCTGTACACTTCAAGTTGACTCCATTCCAAGAAAGAAAGAAACGTTGAATATATACCATTTCATATCTGTCGATTTACAAACACGATTAAGAGTCATCAACACACGTAATAGTTTTTATTATATAAATATTAATATTATACAGTGCCACCTATTCTGTTCTAGCTCAAATCGGCGACTTTATTTTAAAGCGAAAAAAAAGAAAGAAAAACAACGTTGGCGTTAATTAACATATATCTAAAATGTGCGTGACATCAATTCAATCCTGTGAAGTCGATGAAAATCAAACTTTAAAAGATTAAAAGAAGAATTAAAAAAACCTTTGCATATAGTAAGCGGAGTTAACAAATTGAGAACAAGGTATAGTAGACTCGATAACCCTAGAGCCAGGAAGCAAAAAGCGACGGAAAAACACGAACCTCCGCTCTCAGGAGCTAAATATAGTATTTATTCTGAAAATACACCTTTCCTTCAGCGTTCTCTCCTTGTGGTTTTCGACTTATTTAAGAATGTGTTTTAAAATAAATCTTTAGTTGGAGTTCGGAGCTACGAGTCTCTCCGCCCCTTTTTTGTTCCTTACTGTAGCGTTACCTTGTCTAACCCTTATTCAGATCACCTGCCACGTTGCTTTAACTTCAAGGATATGCAAAATCTTGGCATTTTATCTTTCTTCGTCATATTTTTATTTTTTTCGGCGACATTCAACTAGTAAAGAGTAAAAAGGGAGTGAACAGAAGGTTACGAACATAGTGCAGTAGAGAACAATGTTTGTATGAGCTCTGTTCTCCTTTCTCACGTTCGTCAGTATGCCACCACCTCCTAGCCGGCCCCCTTAGATATTCCGCTTATTTTATACCCCGTTCACCTCATAGCGATTACCCCAAAACAAAAAATGGGGAAACGTCGTACTGAACCTCCCCATTTCTTTTCTCAAATTCCCTATTTGCTCTCCCCTTATTTCTGGTCGGTCCGCGCTCCGCCTCACTTGCTCGCGAGGTTCGTATAGAAATGCTTCCGTATTTACATATTGTTCATTGCACCCAGCATGGTCCACGTAAACACGCGCGCGTACCCTATGCACACACACACACACCTGTGCCGATTTCCCTTCGTTCCCTAAATCTGCACCTTTTTGCTGCTTATAACTTACCTTATTTTTGTTCCTTCAACTCATGATAACCCTATTCTCTCTCGGTTTCTTTCTTACTATAAACAAACTGAAACTCTCTCCCTTTGTCTCTATTTGCACTCATAGTTTTCCTGCATTTTCCCTTTTTTTCCTTTTTCTACATGTGACCCTCTGTGCTCTTTTCTTTCTGCTTCCCTTTTTGTTTACTCCACTTCGTCCGCTTTCCCCTATCTCACCTCTCTCTCTGCCATTTTGTTTTCTTTTTCGGTGCTATCACTCTTCCCTTTTCTACTCGCAGCTTCGTTTCTCTTTCTCTCTCCTTGAGATTGTCTCTATTTAGATTTTTCGTTTTCCCTATTTCCCATGAACCCTCTTTCCTTTTTCCTTCTTTCTTTCACCCCAATCCCTCTTTTTATCAAAGGAGCACGGATGTGGAGAGCTTTCGAACCGAGAACGTTTCGGGTGTGTGCTCTTTTCAAGAATCCACACACAACGCTAGAGAAAAAAATAAATATATATATATTTTACTTTTTACCCAGCTTGTGTACAGCGAGGGAGCGACGGAGGTTCGGCTTCACTGCAAGGACTTAGGACGCCAGCTTGAGCTTATTACTTTCTCAGGGCTGAGCACCTCCGTTGCGTCGTGATCTTGACTTTCTTTTTTTTTATTATTCACTTTTTGTGTGAATATATTTTTGCAACGCATTGAAAAGCGCGGATATTTTTATATGCAACGGGCTTCTTTGGTTTCTTAATATTTCTTTTTCGGCAGGGGGTTGATTTTTTGGTTTTTGGGATGGCATCTACGAAGCATTAGCCTCATTTTGTATTTAGCGGCTCTTTGTGCGTTTGTGTGGTCGCGCGCGCGCTTTTTTACTGGGGTTCGGTATGCTGTTTGCAGTGCAATACTTAAGGGGGATCGTAGATTTTACAATAATAATAAAAAAAAAAGTTCATTACGAGAGTGAAGTCAGGCACGTTTTTCAGGACAGCAAAATATTAGTGATGTTTACTTCCTAATGAAGCTTTAAGATTTATGCGGTTTATTGGTTGCGTATACTGGTGCAATCATAATCAAATTTCAACCGCCAATCAAGTGTCTGGCATGGGCCGACCACCAAAATATAAAATGGGGTAAGTAATACACAACGTTAAGTATTTCCAACGTGCCGAACAATCCTTATTGGTCGGAACCCTTTTTCATGTGTTTCTTTACCTCTAGACTGTAGTAAGCCCCCCCCCCCCCCCCCCCTTGTTTTAATAGACAAATCTCACTAAGGCTACCAAGCACACGTGACGTTGCCGTATGTGTAGTTTGCACGAGGCGGTCGGAAGCAACGCTACTAGATCGAAGTCAGTTGTCAAACTTCCTGGAACGCCCGGCGCTTATTCGCGGCGCGTCCACTCGGTGTCGCTGGCTACGTTATCAGCCCTTAAGAACAGAAGTGACGACAACGGTGGAACGTCGGATGCGCATTGCTTGGGGTGTAAAGAGATTCTATAGTATTTATTATAAGTAGATTAGGTTTGCGCAAGCTGTGGTCGCATTTACACCGGACAAAGAGGTCGCTGTTTCAATGACAAAGCTCGCAAACATAGTCTATTGATACGATAGACTATGTGGTGATCATCTCGCTGAGCACTGTAAGCGTCGTGGGTGTGAACAGTCTCTGAAAGTGACGAAGTTCTCGAAGAGAGCAAAGAACGAGAAAAAAAAATAATATTAGGCTTTTTTTTCTTTTTTATCAGGAAGGTTAGAGACGAGTGTGTCAGCGCAACCTAGATAAAACACCACCTAGATGTAGTGCCGTTCGTGACGCTTGGATCGCCATCTGCCGGTACTTACTCGCGTGCGAGTAACGGAGGAGGACCGTTTACGAACGACGCTTTTTGGCGGAGATGGTCAACTTATAACTCTAAGAACGCTGGTTGGTAGTGCAAAACCATAGCCTCCTATATACTGAAAAAGCCTGGCAGATCGCCCCGAGAACCGGCCGAAGAAATGGAAAACGTGGAGGGGCAGACAACGGATGAGAGGAAAGACACTTGACTGGCACCCCGCTTCGGCGAGACTCCGAAGCACACTTCTCCCGGAACAAGTGTGCTTCGGGTCCTCGCCGCTGCAAGAGCTGTGCGTTGACGTCCAGGTTCCCCGAGAAATGGCTCTTTGATGCTCTGTGCTACCAGATCCTCGCGCTCCAAATTTGCGACCGGGCATTTAATGGCTCCGTCGTCGAACTGCCAGGCTTTGTGAGTACAGAGGAGGCTATGGTAGTGCACAACACAGTTCGCGCTGTCTCGCGCTTTGCTCGCGCAGGCCCACAGGGGGGTTGCCGCGCGTGGAGAACGAGCACAGTTCCCACTACGCATGGCGAAAGCGGCGGCGTAAGGAAATCGGCTGGTGAGATTGGTCTATTGCGTGATATGACGTTTGGTTGCACAAGTGTACAAACTACCCCCTTTATAAAGACTCTGAAATGTACCCTCTTACATACACCTCCACATCTTGCAAGCGAGCGAGCTTAATATAGTCTTTTTTTTTTAAATACTTATATTATTATTGTATGTTTTAATCCGCCTCGAGTTGTTTCTGATGGTTTTCAAAACATGCACTGGTGGTTCTTAAGCAGGGGGACGTGCATACGGGCCAACTCGTTTTGCTTCTTCGATAGTCATTTCGTATAACAGAGGAGTTTACAATAGGTGACGCGAAAAACTGTTCCGCCTTTCTGTCTTAAACACGGAGGAGGTAAGTTCACTCAAAACAATACACAGGCATGCCAAAATATTTTCCCAGTTCCTTGTAATGTCTTTCGCGAGAACTGCCGGGCACTGGACAATGGTGTGAACTATAGGGTTTCATCTCTCTCTCTCTCGCGAGAACTGAGGCGGCAGCCGAGGCACTACGCATTCTATTGCACGCAGGCTACGCACGCTCGCACTGCACACTAACCGTGACGTCATGTGACGTTACAGTGCCACGTGACATCGTGGTTTCACTTGACGTCATGGCGTCAAGTGGCGTTATAGCGTCACATCACGTCACGTGACACTGTGAAGTTTAGTTAGGAAATTTTCTCACTTCATTTAGAGATTCCTCCCTCTAAATTATGGCAGAATATTTTCCCGCTTTATTTAAAGAAGAAAAATGTCACACTGAATTTAATAGAGACCGGTTTTAGCTAAATTCGGCGGAGAAATATTCTTCCACCGTTTTTTGCAATGCTTAAGTCACCATTTTCTTCCAAAACCTTCGAAGGTACGAATTTTGTTCATACATTTTTGTTTTTTTATTTCCATAAGTAATGAACCTTGACTTCGAAAGATTGCCCGCGGGGGTTGTATTTCTTGTTCGATTATTCCTTAAAAACAATGAAGCTGGCTCCTGCTTGCGCATATATCGCCATCATAATGCACGTATGCAATTTTATCAGTGCGGTTTCGCAACGCGGATCGCACAAATTTATCAGTGCCATTTATACAAAGCAGCGACTTATAGACCAAAAAATAAGGCATATCTAGAATAAAGATTTCAAAGACACGTATGCGCATGCAAATAGGCACACTCACATCTACAGGAAAGGGATCCGGGAATCCACTGCGAAGACTCAACAAAAACAATGTTCGCTGTAAAAAAAACAATAATAACAAGTCGCAAGTTGAGTAAAGCTTTCCGCGAAGGCTACCCACTGGCCTTTAAAACCAGCCGCCGAGGCAGGGTTGAAAAGAACAAAAAAGGGGTACGCATCCCTCGTCGGTGGGGAGCCACTGCGAAGAAAGACCCCTTTTTTTCTTCGTCCCGCCTTCCATAGTTTCGCCTGTTCCCATGACGGCCTCACCATTTTAATTACGCGCATTAATTAACGAAATTAATCAATCTAATGGAGCCGCCTCCGGCGCTTCTGCGTCCTCACTCGTTTCCTTTCCTCTCTCGCCAACCCGACGGAGACGCTCTCGCAAACAAACAAACAAACAAGCGGGGAAAGAGAGATGGGACATAAATTAGGGGCGTACGGACTGACACGCAGGGAATGGGGGAAGAATAGGGAGACACTGGCGCGGCGTTCGTGCGGTGTAGCACATGCGCGTACAAGGGGAATCACGCATGCAGGCGGCCGCACACGCAAAGGATCATGCACATGCTTACTGAAGCTCTGACAGAGCTGTACGCCGTAAACGCAAGAAGACACGCTCATTTTCATAGACACCAGAGGAGTCACAACACGCAGGAGCACGGGTAGGCACACGCGCATGTGCCAGTACACGCGCACGCGCATGTACTGGTACATGCGCGTGTGCACAGGAACGCAGACAGACACATATGTGCCTGCGAGCGGGCACACTCACACTCACAAGCACTAAAAAAATCATGTGCAGGCCTACTAAAAAAAAAAAAAAAAAAAGACACACGCAGAGCAGAGCCACCGACAGTCGACTATTTGTAATGTTGCAGAGGCTGGGGGGCAGCGTGCTGGGAGACACCTTTTCTGATCGTCCACCGTCATTCGCCGAAGAAGTTCTTAACACCTCGTGTAAAGTGTTCTAGTTCCCTTTCCTTTGAGAAAAAATGGGAATTTTAGCGAACGATCAGCATAGCAGGAAAAACGTACAATCGTCGAAGGCGAGTTTCCCGGCGTGCTCAAAGGGCCTTGGCACGCCGAAGTGCCGCATTTCTGTGCCTTCGCATGTATGGGTGCCGATCAAACATTGACCACGTCTGGATGTGTTAAACCTTCGGGAAAGGTTTGAAGGTGTGAGGCGTGAGTGTATATACCTTTGCTGCACATATCGGTCGCGGAGATCTGAATTGTCCAGCTGCTCTGGTGAGTTGCTATCAATAAAGAAAAAAAAATGGTTGATATTATAAGCTATTAACCATGGATATGTTTCAAATTTTCTCGAATGAATCACGTCCCATGGCAGCAGAGTTATAGTTGCTCACAAGATTTTGTTTATTAAAATAATCAAATACTTAATGTGAACTGCTGCATCGTAGCCTTGATAAGTCGAGATTTCCACCACTTTGGTCGGTTGGTGCTTATAAGATATTCGCGTCCGCTGCATGACCAAACTCCCGCCTTAAGCGTACACAGCCAAGCAAACTAGATGCTTGGCTTCTAAATGGTCTGCATACCATATTGCAGCCAATAATTATAAAAGTGCTATTGAAAATGCGAAGGCTACTTATTTTAATGTAACTCTACCATCACTTTTAACAAGCAACCCAAAGCAGTTTTGGAATGTAATTAATCGAAATGAAAAATCGTCAATATCATTGTTTAGTTCCTCTGGAAATGCTGTGCCTTTTAGTGAGTGTGCCCTTGTTTTGAACTCCGCCTTTGTGGCTTCATTTTCAGACGTTAACGTGTCATCTTTACCTCCATTTCAACATACTGGATTTGTTCCTATGTACCCGGTCGCTATTGATGCTTGTGGAATTGTTAATGTAATCGATAATTTAAAAATATCGTGTTCCGCGGGAGTAGATGATATTAATTCAAAATTCCTAAAAAGTACCAAAGAATATTCTTCAATAATACTTTCTAAACTATTTAATCAGTCTCTTAATTGTGGGTATTTGCCGGACGACTGGAAGGTGGGAAAGGTGGTGCCGATACACAAAACGGGTGATCAACATTCTCCTTCTAATTACCGTCCCATATCGCTAACAAGCATCCCATGCAAAATTCTTGAGCACGTCATTTTTTCACATTTAGTAAACTTTTTGGAGTCTAATAACTTCTTTTCTCCCGCCCAACACGGTTTTCGTAAGTCATTTTCGTGTGAAACCCAGCTACTAACCTTCACTAACGACCTTCACCTTATTCTTGATCGAAGTTCCCAAGCTGACTGCATATTCCTCGATTTCGCTAAAGCATTTGATAAGGTATCACATAGTCTACTACTTCATAAGCTAAGCAAACTCAGCATTGATTCCGCTACACTATCTTGGATTCACGCCTTCCTAACTAACCGGTCTCAGTTTGTATTTGCGAATGACACGTCTTCTCCTTCAGCTTCTGTGACGTCCGGAGTGCCGCAGGGGTCTGTACTGGGTCCTCTTCTTTTCCTTATATATGTCAATGACTTACCCTCCTGTGTTTCATCTTCGATTAGCTTGTTTGCTGACGACTGTGTTATATATCGTGAAGTGACTAACAAATCCGATGTTTCTTCTCTTCAGTGTGACCTTGACCGTGTATCTGAATGGTGTGACTTATGGCATATGCAGCTTAACACTAACAAATGTAAGGTAATAAGGGTTTCTCGGCTTCAGAGTGATGTCTCTTGTTATTACCTAAACCACACTCCTTTACAACAAGTAACAACCTACAACTATTTGGGGGTTCATATTTCATCCAATCTGTCCTGGGAAACTCATATTCAATACGTAACAAGTAACGCCAATCGTATGCTGGGTTTCATAAAACGAAATTTTTCAGCAGCTCCCTTATCACTTAAACTACTTCTTTACAAAACACTTGTTCGCACCAAACTAGAATATGCCTCTTCAATTTGGGACCCCGGTACTGACGTATTAACATCTGCAGTTGAAGCAATTCAAAATAGATCCGCCCGATTCATACTTACTAATTATCACCGCACTGCCAGCGTAACATCCATGAAATCAAGTTTGAACCTGCCTAATCTTGCATCGCGTAGAGAAGTTTTTCGTTTGTGCCTGTTTCACAAAATCTACTACCACAATCATACTTTGCGTGACAAGTTATTAGCACCTCCTTTTTACATATCACAGCGTCTTGATCACCGACACAAGATGGGCGTACCTTCATGTAACACTACTACTTTTCACAATTCATTCATACCCCGAACTACAGTGTTGTGGAACCACCTTCCAGCGTCTGTGGTATCAATATCTGACAGCGTTGCTTTCAAAAATTGCCTTAACAATGTTCACATTTCAGCGTTTCACTAATATGTACATATTGTTTTACATTCATAGGTTGTTATTCATTGTATGTTGTTGAATTCTATTGATGTAACCCGCTCCCCTCTGTAATGCCTTCGGGCCTTGAGGGAACTTTTAAATAAATAAATAAATAAATAAACTGGCAGCAACCTAGGTCGTCAGGGCAACTGCTAGAGCAGTTTTTCAAGTCCCGCGGCTTGGTCAAGGAATCGATAAGCTTTGGCACGCCAAAATGTCTCTGCTTTCGCACGCTTGGACACCGATCAAGAATCGAAGCCGTGTGGATGTGTTTCTGGAGTGACCCCTGCATGAAGACATATTTGTAACTTGCGACACTCGCGGTCCAGGAACAAGTTTGATCCAGGGGAGACGAAAAAAGGGAGGGGGGGGGGGGGGAGGAGGTCAAACGTTTGCTTTTAAAAACCTACCTCCCGCTGCTTCACAGCGTTGCTCCACCTGTTATGCCATGTGATGTGAACCGTTCAAGTAGATTTGGAACATATCCATGGTTAATAAGGCTTATAATGGCAACCACAGATTTTGTTTCTTTATTTATAGCAACCGGCCGGAACAGCTATATGATTCACAACTCCATAACCGATATGTATGCAGTAAAGACATCTACGCGCGACAGACCTTCGAAACATCCCCACGGCGTCGATTCTTGATCGGTATCCAGGCGTTCGAAGGCACAGAGACGCAGCACTTTGGCATGTCAAGACCCTTCGAACGCGCCACGAAAATTGCGTTCGACGATTGTACAGGGTGATTCAAGGAGACGGCAGGCTCTTTAAATCGACCGCAAAATTCGGTTTCTTAACCTATCGCGCTACAACTTTGTGCAGCGTTGCCAACAGATGGTGCATTTTTTTTTTGTAAAATTTGCAAAGAGCGAACTTACCCGAGGAAAAAGTAAAAAAAGAAAAAGGCTTAGCTTCTATGGAAATACAGCGACGCCACCGGTCTTCAAACAACCCGGCGCCGTTTCGCACGGGAGACAAGAGATGGCGCAACGAACGTGCATACGGTGCCGAGAGCCGGTGTCTTTAGCAGACAATCTTTTCGACTCAAAAGCGGCGCGCGTTCCGCGGGCGGCGACAGTCGCAGAAACAAAAACAGGCGCGGTAGCAACAAGAAAGTGCAATTCCTTGTCTGCTAAAGACGTCGGCTCTCGGCGTCGTATGCTCATTCGTTGGCGGCAGTTGGCGTCGCGACCGCTTGCGCCATCTCTTGTCTCCCGTGCGAAACGGCGCCGTGTTGTTTGAAGACCGGTGACGTCGCTGCGCTTCCATGGGAGCTAAGCCTTTTTCTTTCTTTACTTTTTCCTTAGGTAAGTTCGCTCTTTGCATATTTCACAAAAAAAAAAAAAAAAGCACCATCTGTGGGCAACGCTGCACAAAGTCGTAGCGCCATAGGTTAAGAAACCGAAATTGGCGGTCGATTTAAAGAGCCTGGCGTCTCCTTGAATCACCCTGTATTTTTTTCTTGCTGTGCTGATCGGGTTCGCAAAAATTTCCACTTTTCCTTAAAGGAAAGGAAACTACGACATTTTATACAAGATTTTAAATACTTGTTTGGCGAATGACGGTGACCGAGCAGAAAAGGTGTTTTCCTAGGCGCTGCCGCCCAGCCTCAGCAACGCTACAAAAGGTCGACTTTCTGGGTTTCAAGATGGCCGTCCGACGGCCGTATTCGCGAAGTGAAATAACGCGATCCCGCAATTGTCATAGAGTTCGCTGGGCGCTTCAGCTGTAACAATGTTGATACGTTGAATACAGGAAAGTGAGGGGAAACAAAATGAACAACAAGGTACTGATATGATGAAGTAGTGTCGATTATTACGCAGTCTAGTGAGTATAAACAAAGGAATATTTTTTTTCGCGTATTTGTCCATTTCTGCATGCAAGCAGGCCCACTCACAAACAGAAAAGGAGTCACACTTGCCGGCGTAGGAGCCGACAAACATACAGGGAGACAAGCGCACGGGCATGTACATAAACACGCACAATCCCAGTAACTCAGGTAGACATATACGTACAATCAGCGGCTGGCAATATGAGCTGGTGCAGTTTAGTGCTCTGCTCCTTTTAGTCCTTCGCTCTGTGACACCTGGAGCGCCTTCTATTTTGTAGAAGCGCTTGGGAAAGTCAATCACTACAATCTAGGAAACAAGCTCGGTAAGGGACGAGGCTGAAATATATTTAGGCCTATAAAAAAAGGAGTATGCGCTGTGACACTGGTAAGTCATGCTCAGTGTGCCAAAGTACAAACTCAGTTTCTTGAGGTCTAAACCTAATCTCAACCTTGTCACTTACCGAGCACGCTCTGTTGATTGGAGCGATTGGCCTCCTGCGTTTCCCAGAGGGCGCCACGAAAAGAGACTTGTTAGGACTCGTTTTGGGTAGTCCAACCTCGAGCTTCTCAAATCGTAATACTGTAGAAGCAAGCGTGCGTGCTCTGGTGCGGAACGCGAGATCACGAGGAAAATACAAAGAAACAACGAGAATTCGAACGCCATCGAAACACTGGTCAGAGCTAAGATGCTCGAAGCGTGAGCCAAGAGACGCCGTTTCACGCTTTCCAAGAGGAAAGCGTTGGGACGCCAGATATTCTGACGTCAGCACCCTGAGATATGAGGCGCGTACCCTAGCGGTGGTGGCATGAATCTTTCACTTTCGATTGCCTTGCAGTGTTGAATCAAGACGATTTTGGAAGTCGAAATTTTTTTGAACATAATTTCTTTAGCACGACACAGAAAGGAATGAAAAAAAAAAAAAATCAGCGAAGGCGCTACAAGTAGTAAGGGTCCCAATCAGGTGAGCTTGTACTACCCAAAATGAGGGCGCCACAGTTTCTTCAAAGCTTCAGGGCAGGAGGAAAATTTAGGCGCTCGAGACTTCATAAAAGCCGCGGTCCCATTGCAAATACATCTTACAAAAAGACAGTCTGCAGGCATTGTCTCAGTCGTGTTTTTTTCTTTTATGACAGTCCCGCAACGTTGGTTTTGCAAATACTGTCTAGGTGGCGCTAGATACCGCCCGTTACAAATGGTATAGCCATTAACATCCATCCATCCATCCGTCTGAAGACATGTTCGAAGCACAGATATGATAAGAAGGAAACGTGATTGGAACATGTTTGAGCCGTACCAGACTTGTGACTATTTCATATACTCTACTCAAGATACTGTATTTCAATTACTTTTCGAAGTAAATTGGTATCTTGCAGACACATTTGATCGTGAGTATTTGTTACTCCATCGTAACTGCATTTCTTAGCATCTTGTACTGGTATTATCTCAAATACATTTTTAAATGATTGCACGAAAAACAAATTGTCGCTGAAATGTTTTACGGGAATAATAATCCGCACTCCCCAGCGCAAAGTTGAACCCATCGGAAACTCGAAGCGGAAACGACAAAACAATGAACAGGAAAAAAGTGGAGAACCGAAGTTGCCGACTCAAAAAGCCAAGGAAAGAACAAAGAGAAATAAATAAAAAAAGGATATAAAAACGCAGCATTTTGGAGATTGTATTTATGTTTGACCCTGCTACGGCAAGGACCGCGAGAGCCCGACCCTTTCATGAGCGTAGCGATTGCAACAAGACTGGAAACAAGCTAGGAGCAGGATGAACTCTCAAAACGCAAACAATGGGTCCTCCCCAAGTTTTACGTCTTTTTGAAGTGGTTTCTTGAGCTTAATGTGAAAAATAAAATAATCGACAACCGCGAGAAAGACAGTAGTGCTTCTTCGTGTCCAGTTGTGCCTTTCTTTTTCATGTTTAGCCATCTTTACAGCGTTTGGGGTACCCGACAAGGAGAAGGTGTGGCAAGTACCATGCCTACTGTATGTCAGACCTCCTTGTTATTAAATCATTCTTTTGCATATAACATTTGATTAAAGTCAACTCCGGATATAGTGACTCGTTGCGCTTAGTAAAACACCGCGTTGAATGTGTTCATTATAAAATCAACAAAATATATGATTATCAGCCTAGTGACTCTAGGTAGAGAGTTTTCTCTTCTTGCTAATTTGTCTAAAAATATATTGTAACATGCACCAGTAATGTATACTCTTTGTGAGCTGCATAAAATATCACTGCAATTTTACTTTGTTTGCTTCTGTTGTTCGCCAATGCATCATTCTAGTAGCACCGAAATCGATGCAACTTACGCATTGCGAAAATCTCTTCAGAAGTAATTGAATTACATTTCGAAGTATCTGTAACTCTACTCAAAATATTTTGCGGGGAAAGTAACTTGAGTAGTGCTTTAATTACGTTTTTAACAAGGCAATTAGTAACTTAAATTATTTCGCCGAGTATCTTGTCCAACACTGAGCCGTACTCGCGGATAAGTCTGAGATCGTGACTGCAACCAACACCGCATTTCTTTTTTTTTTTTTTTTGTCTTACGCATGCGCAGTCTGGCAGCAGCTTTAGAGGGTACAATGAACCACAAAGGACGCCGGGAGCCAGTGAAGCCAATTAACTGCGCAGGAGCGTCGCGTGGCTTTCGGGAGGGACGCGTAGCAAAGTGCGGGGTGTGAAGCCACGTGACAAGTTTACTGCGCCCGATCGGCCGGCACAGCTTGCAGCGTCTATTGCGGTCCATCATAAGGATGAAACGGAGCAAACAACAGAAAGAGTTCGAATGTCGCGAAAGGGTGTCCCCGTCAAGCCGAGTTGCGAAGCCGACGACGGCAGCAACATTGCGACAGTATACATCAACTATGGGAATTCACTTCATCCACTCGGGGCTCCCCCCCGCGTGGCATTTGTGCCAGCCCGGCCTGAATACCTCTGGGCCTGGTCGTGTTTCCGCACCTTGCATACATGCGAGCGGGCACGCATAAATAATGAAGAAAGCGACACGTGTACATGAATGGGGTTGCGTACACAGCCATATACACGCGCGTGCACGCAGATATTCCGAGACGCGTAAACACGGCACACGCGCACACTCATGCAGAAATACAAAGAGACGCTTACGGATTCCCAGACAGTCATATGCGGACGAGCGTAGGAACGCATACATACACGCGCGCAGACACGCGGGACCAACGCAGGCACAAGTATAAGCGCATACAAGTGCCGCAAGGAAACGTGCAGACATACCTAAAGACAAACCGTCGACGCGAATTCGAAACAAAAAAAACACTCCAAAATGCACGCATGTTAGAGAGCGCACACTAGCAATCACGCGGAAGTGCAAACATAAATAAACGCGCGCAAACATTCATAGACGTGCAATCAAACAAAACGCGCGCATGCAGGTGCGTAAAGACTCATGCACAAACAGGGGCAATTGTTCACGAATACGTATAGACGCATGCACCCGCAAAAGTATGTGTTCCAAACCTCACTCGAGCGGATCAGAGAGTTGCGCCAGCAGGATCCACCACGTTGCAACGAAAATTGGGGTAGGTTTTCGAGCGCCAAGGTACGAAATTTCTACTCTTAAATGAGAGCGAATAAATTGTAGGACACGAACGAAGTACTACATAGAAAAAACTCTACTTGTAAAAGGTCACGGAAACATGTAGTATCGCGGACACTATATTAGCGGCAGCCGTGGCCGTTCCGTATACAGCCAGCGCGACAAAACGGGTGCACGCCAAAACAGCGCGCGTACCCCGTTCACCCCGTGCGGCGGAATTACATTTTCCAGGTTGCGATAACGCTCTCTCCTTGTCGTCTGCTATGCGCAAAACAGACGCCGCCGCAGCACTTGCGTTGTGCGTTTTCGAGATTTAGTGGGCGCTTCTTTCGGTACGGAGATTCCCCGACTCGTGGAAACGAGTCACCCAAACACCTAAGGGAGTAGGGCATACCGAGCTAAGCCTAATCGTTGCCGATGATCAACGTTACTAAAACACTCAGTTGGGAAACTCGCCGTCGAAACCTAGGCCGCTGGCGTCCACCGAGACAGAGCTAAATGCGACAACAGCGCCACTCTTTATCATTTGTCTGTACTGTGGTCACCTTAAGCTTTTGGAAAGCCTGTTTTTGCGTAAAAAACAAACGAAAAAGACTCTTTTTGTATGAAATTTATTGAGGATCAGTACAAAAAGAGGGGCGCGTTATGTTTTTAAAATCTTTAGCTTGCAGGGTTTTGCGGCACAATTAATATTATTTTTATACAACCATGCCTCAGCGGGCCTTTCAGGTAGCGCGTCCCGCCCTAGGTGCATTTCAACTTCGGTAGTCGAACGCGGCGCGTCCGCCGGGGAGACAGGG
The DNA here is from genome assembly GCF_016920785.2 of Ixodes scapularis. Lineage (NCBI taxonomy): Eukaryota > Metazoa > Arthropoda > Arachnida > Ixodida > Ixodidae > Ixodes > Ixodes scapularis. The sequence continues at coordinate 81,512,843 of NW_024609883.1, read as the reverse complement.
GTGGCACCCCTGTAAATTCTTCCGCTGTATCTGTTCTTAAAGTCAAAATAGAAGTCACGTGCAGTTCCTCGAGTGGCCGTTGCGGGAGAAATGGTGGCGTTGTGTTCGTCATTAGCTCGGTGCTCGGAGACAGACTGGGGCCACGTTTTGAAAGTTGTCTCTATGGGAGTTTCCCAACTGAGTGTTTTAGTAACGTTGCGATGATTCTAGAGACGCTCTGCAGCAGCTGTGCATTCGCGCCGCCATAACCGAGCTTCATTTTTTGTTTTCTCTTTTTACGTTTACTTCACATCATCATGCTCAAAGCGGGGAGGATTATTGCCATTTTAGATTCACCTGCACCCTTCTCCGCAGAACTGGCATTTCTACAAGCTCGTCAACTCCAGCTTGACTGGCGAGGCATCTGGTAAGGCACGAGGTCAGCAATGGCGGCTGCACTCTGGCGCGTTTGCAAAGCTTCTGTGCATATCGCGGTAGATTACTTTCATTAATCGGACAGACGCCTATTCACGTTCTTTTTTTTTTTTTCTAGTGTGAGAATTTTCGTGCTAATTATGCTCAGCTCGGTATGTCCCCTACGTTGGATGTTAATTGGCTGACCCGTTTGCATGAGCTAGGGGCTCTCCGTAGCGAAAGAAGCACCCACCAAATCATCCGAAGCAAACATCGGCAAGTGCTGTGGCGGTGTCTGTTTTGCGCTTAGCAGACGACAAGGAGAAAGTATTATCGCAACCTGGAAGAGCGATACCGCCGCACAGGGTAGGCGGGGAAGGCGTGATGTTTCAGAGTGTCCCTACTATGTGGCGCTGGGGGTAAGGAACGACCATAGCTGCGGTCTTATAGCTAATAGTGTCCGGGATAGTACCAAAAGACGCGCACGAAAAACACCAACATACACCCATGATGTGCGCACCTAATGAACTAAGCAAAACAAGTTAGAGGAAGATCCATCAGCGGAACCTTAGAGAATGCGCTTGCACGGCCCTTGGAACACGCCGCACACGGCCCCCTTTGAGGAAGCGCTAACGCTGACCCCTTCACGTTTCTGGTTTGAATTCCTCATTTGCTTCCTCTAATTTTTGTTGCCTTGTTTTGGCTTCGTTATAGGGTCAGTGTTAGCGTGTATCCGCGCGTGCATTGGCTTTAGCTCCGTGAAGTCGCGTCCCTCTCGCCTTTGTCCTTCACTACTTTCCTCCTCTCTACGCGGAGCGCTTCCCTTTCTACTGTTTTGTCCACAGACGTACCTCACTATATTTTCCTGTCATGTAGGTACCCTACAGTACTAAAGTTAACGCGTTAGAAGACACATATCTCGGCTGATCGCATAGAAGGTGGACAGCAGTCAATATACCTTGAAATAAACAAAATTGAGACATTAAAAAAAAAAAAAAAAAAAAAACTAAGCAAGGTTTGAACACAAAGACAGCAGACAGGACAACAAAATTTGGGTTGTCATGTCCGTTATATGTACGTTGATTTTTAACAAGGTGTGTTTTTATGTGCTGGAATGTATAAAAAAAAGTGCTTCGCTCGAGCTTAATGAGAAGCGGTTACACGCGGGCAAAGGAAATATAAAGCACACATATTCCAGAACAGGAAATGTATAAGCATATGGAAGCATATACTTAGTGGAAAATAATCATACTAATAATCATAACTAGAGAGATTTACTGGGTGGCTCAGTGGAATCGCCGACCGCGAGATACCGCCACCTGGCGACTTTTTTCGGCGCCACTAGGAGGAGATGAACAGGAGCGCAATGAAATACTGTAAAAAAAATGTATTGTTTGCTTTTATTTTTTTGCAAATGGAGCAGCGGAGTCATATTCGCAACCATTGAATTTTGCGTATTCTAAAGGCTGCAAATTGGCCTCTAGAGACAATTGAAACATTCGTGACCACTAAAGTTCGCGAATTTTAGAATGCGCGAAATTCGAGAAAATAAAGGTGTTGCCAACATTAAAGAGCAACTCGGGTCAATATTTTCAAATTTCGCATTACGACTGCTTTCAGCTCAGTCAGTGTCCCCTGAAATACAAGGTAGTTTATTTTCGGTATTGTGCGCAGTTTTATAAATATCAGGGCTCAATGTTTGATTTCTGGAGTCTACGGCAAAACCGAAACTCTCTGCTCGAGAGGGAGGGCAACACTGATTGTCGGCGATACGGCCAAGACGTGACGTCAACGTGGTACTCCGGTTCGCGGCAGAACGCGCAGAATCAACTGCAGCACCACCGCGACGTGATGTAAGGATGTGCTGGCTGGATGGTAATGGCTATACCCTTTGTAATGGGCGGCAGCTTGCGCCACCTAGCCTGACATTTCGTCATCCCATCTTTTTTTTTAATTTTGTATAAATTTTATTTTAACACAACCCCCCTTCTTAAAATATCTCCCTACGTGTCGCCCAGTGTTGCTTCTATAAAAGCTAACCCGCTTGCCTCCCGCTAAAGAGCAGCTGATCGCATCTTTAAAACCGGTTTTATCGGAGTAGGCGTCTTCACTTTGACGCAATACTTCGGCCGTGATAATATTTCGTACCACTGAAGCGATATCGGTCATTTATTTTGGTTTCGTTTTCGACCAGAGTTAGCCTTTAAATGTTTTTACTGTGTGACGAAAGAAAGTCTCAAGTAACAGGTGACTGTCGGCAAGCGCAGCAGTCTTCAGAATGACGAGGCGTAGATTCTCAACCGATCTCGGGAGGTCACGGGCTCTGAATAAATTTAAAGTCGCCCTAATAATTAAAAAAATCCCCGGGCGTACCCGTGTGTGTCATGCGATGCAACGAATTTGGAACCACCGAACACATTCCATGACCAAAAATGATAAATCATAACACACGAATAATGCGCGCACGAAACAATCTGCTATCGCCCGGTTTATCAAAATGAGCGAGACGATTTATATATATATTTTAATATCGGCCACTATTTCTAACACACTCCTTTCCCCTTCTCCTCTTCCATCTTATCTCAATCCCTTTATTTTTTTTTTCTCCTCTTTTTTTCCAAGCTGTCCGTAGCTCTGTATCTTCGTAAAGGTTGCAAAAAAATACAATAGCAAAAAAAGTTTATTTTTTTTTATTTTTTTTAGTTAGTGAGACTCCACGCTGTGTCGACGCCGCCTGCCTTCAAACGCAGCGTGGAAACCCAACTCAGCGTCGGTCGTCGCCGTTGTCGACACTAGATGTCGCAAATTCTCAGCCGGATGCGAGGAAAAAGAGAGAGAGCGCAAAAACCCGTTCATGCCGGAAGTAGGCGCTCCTTTTTCTTTTCCTTATTTCTTTTTTTACTTCCTTCAGTTTCCCGCTCGCTCTCCTCTTTTTTTTCCATATATATATATATATATTTTTTTTTTGCTTATTTCTTGATCGTCCCTTTTCTCTACCCCTTGGTCGTTAGTTGTTGACTTCCTTTTCTGGCGTCTGCACAACTTTTATTTTTCAGTTTTCTTAGCCTGGGTTTCTTCGTCTTTACGTCACATACATTTACCAATTTGTTGTCTGGCGTTTGTTTTCCTTGTTTGCGTTCCTCTATATACATATATTGAAGGGCGTATTGCTCCGAAGGTTTTATTCGACATCCTACTTTTTTTACCACTGGCCAGTTGCCTCTTACTTTGTTTTGTATTAAGCTGTGTCATGTCCGAAATAATAATTTCTAGGCTCCGTTATTTTTTTATGAGTCACACGCTATTCATCCTGACATCCATCATTACCTCAGTTTACTCATTGATGTCGTCGTATCCTCTTGAGGGCCAAACATTCTTTCCCTATATCCGAGCTGCTTCTTTTTCTCTTTTTCTTTTTTGTTTCAAAACATAATCTTGAACCTTGGTCACATTGTTTTCTTATACGAAAAATAAGTTATTGTTTTTAGTGTAACGTTTTCTGCAATGTACATGTATATATTCGTTACGATTTCTTGCTCTCCTTTTTTGGGGCAGAAGTCTACCTTTTCCACCATTTCTCACTCGTCCCTCTCCTCTCTGTGCTTTTCCTAGCTCTTCTCTCATTTAAGCGTCTTTTGCATTAACAATATTCATAAATCCGTTCCTACATATCCCCACTGTCCCTAGATTTGTTATATTCTCCATTTGTTTTTTCACTTTTATCACTCCATCCAGTCCTTTCCGTTCCTTATATATCCCTAGTTATCTCCCTCATTTTTTTGTATACGCCACCTTCATATCGGTTTTCGCGTTTGCCCATTCTCCCTAGTATTTTATAATGCTTTTTTTTATTTTTTATCCACCCATGTTCTTTTCGTCCCTGACATTTTCTCAGTCCTTTATCTCGTTGCTTGTATATACTATTTCCGCGTGGGTTCGTACGTTTCCCCACTGTCCCTAGTTTTCTTATGTTGTTTATACTCTTTTATTTGTCCCCTTTTTCCCTGCACCCTTTTTCGTAGTTTCGTATTTTCTTGCTGTTTTTTGCGACCATCTATCTCTGTTTTTTTTTTGGTCAATCCCTACCAGCTCGTCACCAATGCTTATCCATTCTTTTTGCTTATATAAATTATTCCCTTGTCTCACTTGTTTTTTTTTTTTTTACATTCTTTACCCAGAAATAAGTGCGGCCTTTCGAAATTATAGTAAAGATACACAAAACATAAAAAAAGCCAAAGACGGGAACCATAAAACATCACTACAAAACAGCAAGTATTCAAACCCAGACAGTGAGACCAAAGGTCAGGTTTTCAATAACGCGAGAAGTTGCGCAATCCGTAATTCAACCGCGTTTCGCCGGTTACTATCACACCCTCCTCAATTAGGAAGGACCAATCTCGAGTATTTCCACCAGGTGACCCGGATGTGTTTTCGAGCGATATTAACCGAAAGGTCGCCGCTTTTGTATTCGCTTGAGTCAGTGAATTTTTGATAACCGCCGTATAGCACCTTTCATAAAGTATTTTGTACAATAAAAGGTAGTACCTATTATACGTATATAAAAGTGCGAACGATATAATAACTGCACGGTAAAATCACGCGGTTTTGTTATCCGATCACAAAAGGCAATGTCAAATGGATTGTCCAAATGGATTGATTCATTTCCTCCCAAATACAGCGGACGAAAGTTCGGCTGACCTGAATATTCTAACTATTTTCTCAAATATTAGACGCAGTAATCTAAGTCACGAGGGTACAGACATGACGCAATCTAAAAGGAAAGAGCAAGATAATTTTCCGAAAGTATTAGCGCATCAAACAAAGACTTGAGCACAAGCAATCCATATCTAGAATAATCTATGCTTTAGTTTTTGTTTCCTATCATACACAGCAAGTATGGCGACGCGGTGCGTACAGCCAATGGCAGTTCAGGCAGCCACATACTGCACAGTTAAAACTCGGCGTCAGCGCGGTCTGTCACGGGACTTTTTGCAACGTCCGTGGAAAACTTCGAGATCAGAAAGGGTTTTTTTTTTCGGAGTCTTCAATTAATTCGAAGTCGTTCATTACTCAATCGTTAATCTTGAAATATTTCGTATGTATAGGTATGGGTGAACGCACGCGTTTCCTAGTTACCCGTAATCACGGATTTAAAAAAAAAACAAAAAAAAAACAAGACAAAGGTAACCAAGTGAGAGAAACATAGGCCAATAATCTTTTTGGCATTTTCCAAACGAGTTCTAAAGGGATATTATATTTGCCGGGTCGCTATGCGGTCTCCTTTTGCAGGTGCAGCAAGAAGACAACGGAGGGGAACATTTTAAAAGTTTTGGAATGCAAAAAGCCGTAAGCGTCCCGTACCGTCACGTACCACTGTGACGTTACGATGTAACGTCATCGTGTCACCTGACGTCACACGACACCAAGACGTCTCGACGTAACGTAACGTCACAGTCGTTACATAAATAAGACAGGCGCGCAAACGCAGATAACACGGTTTTTGTCTGCAAACGGAATGTTAGATTTACTGTTTTCAAATGGCAGATCTAGTGCTGGGGAGGAGCGAAACTAAGGAGGAGCGAGATTATGGAGCTAGATCAAGGAACGAGACCAAGGACCTGCCCTATTAAAAAATGGGTCAAGAAAACCTACTGCTTCAGCTTTCAGTCCGTAGCGTATTGTTTTTCTTTGTTTCTTGTACTTTTTAATGACTCTTTTATACTCTAGAGCGGTGTTTACATAAATGCGACTCAAGCTCATCGACTCCAATTGTCATTCGAATGAAGCCAACGCTTTAACGTTTACATGAATGCGCATGAAATCCTACGTGAAGGTGATGCCACGCCGTGCCACATCTCAAAGTTATAGATGCGTTTCCGGCACCTGCCGTAACACGCGACCCCCTTTTCCGGTGCTTCGCGCGCGGAGGCCGTTTTAACGATTTTGATGAGTGTAAAGACCCTGCCCGCTGTCTTCGATACAGTGCAAGAAGTTTCAAGACACAAAAAATATCAAAACCCAAGTTCTATGGTCTCAGGGACGCACTGGCCGGGCCGCCGGGCCTCTCTGGAACAACAGGGGCGACATGGATGCGCACACCCTGGAAAGTTTGCCGATGACTAATGAGTACCTCTTCCTGCGGCAGAAATTTCCGCAACAGGGATTTTCTTGGTCCTATGACCGGCTCTGAGGGCAGGAACTACCTAGGGATGCAGCCGATTCCTCTGGACAGACATAAGCCTTGCCTGTTGTTTTCTTTATTTCTCGATTACACGATATTTCCCAGAAATAAATTAACGTGCCGCTCCTAAAGTAAACAAGTGCTATCCATTTCACGTACACTTCAAACCTGTTCACCCTATTTCTGCGCACAAAAACGGACCGAATGATCGATGCGACCGCGGAATTACGGCCGCCATTTGCCTGTCTCGCCCTCAACGTTTCTGTGCTCAAGGCTGGTACAACTTCCAAGGAACTGTAACGCTATCAGAGCTACTTACGCGACTACGTAGCTTTGTCTGGCGTCTCTGCACGAGAGCTCGCGCGAATAAGAGGCAAGACAAAGCCACATGCTCTCGTAAGAGTGCTTAGCCGCAGCAACAAAGAAGAGACCCGAGCCTTGACAACGTATGAGAAAACATTTGATGTGGAGTTTGTTTTACATGTACCTTGTCCCTTTGAAGCAGGTAATGTGACCAAAAATCCTTCTTGCAAAAATATTAGCCTTCGGAAAAGATACTTGCATTTATCAAGAAACCGCCTCTGGTGAGCAAGATCGTTGATAAGTGCCTCGAGGACGCCGCAGCGTTTCGCCTCGCCAAACCTCGCGAACCACGGCCGGACCTCGTCGTACGCAGGAATGGACCTCGAGGTAAGAGCTGCTCGTTCTGCGGTACCGTGCAGTGCTCGAAGCTCTCGGTGTCGTTCCTGCTTGCTTCGAAGCCTCTAGGGACTACCCTCGGACGCACAAAATCTTGATTCGCGATGCGTGGACGGGGGCCGCCCTCACCAAGCAGCTCAGCTATATTTCGATCACTTATGGTGTCGATAAAAACTCGCCTTTCTTCTCGGAAGAAAACTTGCGGGCGACCACATGGGACCGCTCTCCGCCGCCCCCGCCAACGGGCATGGCCACCGGCATTTTGTTTTTCACCTGTTCACTCACTCCCGCAGCAAGCACCTTCCTAAAATCCTCCACGTTTCGAAATGCGGTGCGACCACCGTTTACGCTGACTGAATGAACGCGCATTCGCCGTCTTGATCCACCTCCGTCTAGCAACTTGATTCCGACGCGCTTGCCTACCGAATTATGCCATTTACATGATCGCATCGAATGCGACAAGTCGACTCGATGGGTCTAGATTGAATTCATGTAAACGCAGCTTGTTTCGTTTTAAGTCTACCCGCAGCCGAAGCTACGATTTGACACAGTCAATAGAGCGAGAAGGCGCATCGTCAAGTCTCTTATCGTCTTAGTGCGTTTGCTTTTAGCGGTTAAGCAAATTACGCACAGTGCGTAACGTCAAGAATAGAAGCATACGTTCTTTGTTCTGTTTTCAGTCTCTCCTTCGCAAAGCTTTATGACGAAGTTGTGGGGACGATATTGTTGGCGTCGTCTGTCAACAACGCGATCTCCGGGATTTCGTCACCAAGTTTTGGGGTACCCCGCGGTGGCGATGTTTAACGGCTCATACGGTGCACACGAGCACCGCGTGAACGTTCGGTTTTGGCTCGTGACAGTCAATGCCTCGACATGCATTTGGGTTGTGGCTCGTGCCTAATTGCTGCTATGACGTGAACTGCCGAACCTTAGCAATGTCAAGAACCCAGTACGTTCCCTGTGTTTTGCCGACCCCGGTCGAATATATTCTGCGACTGCCGTACCGTAAATAATAAAAAACGCGTGGTTTAAGTGTTATGCATGTCAATTAATATTTCTAATCGTACGTATTTACTTAAAGTAGAGAAATTGTTACTTCGTCCCTTTCAAGTGAAACCTCTCGAAATTTCCTAATGCTAAAAAAATATAAATAATAAATACGACATCGAAATAATGAAGTCGCCTTGGGATATTTTTATCATACTTATCACGAAACTTATGTGAATCAGTAACCATTCAAAGCAGTCCTAAACGCACTGGACATATATTACAAACTCCACCTGACCCAAACGCGTTTCTCCTGTAAGTTCTCTTCACTGCAAGGGTATCTCTTATGAGGGGAAGCCAAATGCTTGCTTCCTTTTTTTTTTATTTCCCTTCCAACGCTGACACCGGACAACCGGCCTTACATTTGAAGGTTTTGGTATGAACGGGTGCTGTTTCGTCCCGCATACGCCTAAAGTAACCGATAGAATAAAAACGGCAGTGTGTTTTCCTAAGATGACCGTTCGCCATGACGCTCAATGCTCACGAGACGCACTGGGAAGGGAGGGGGAGGAGGGACAACAGAAGGACATCCGCGGCACTCTCATCCTGTCAGTGACTTTAATACTGTGTAATACTCAATAAAAAAACTGCCAAAGTTGCCTCTCCCAAGGCAGGCGAGGATGCAGTTCAACTTTCAACTTTCGGGAATATAAAATAGAATTCTTGAATTTCAAGGAAGAATACTAACTAAAATTTAGGGGTTTACGTTTGAAACCAACGCTGGGCACCTGTAACAAAATAGCGAAAAGATGGGCGTTATTACAACCATCTGTATGTGGTGTTGTTGTTTTTTTTTTTAGGTGAAACCAAAATTTCGGTTACTCGGCGCCTTTTTCGCAACAAAAGCATTGTAAGATGGCGAACACTTCGGCCAGGATTCGGACACGCTTTCTAGAGATTCGTAGAGAAGTACTTTGCCTCAGAGTCACCGATAGTGTTTTTTCTTTTTTTTTTATTACAGAACAATTACATCAGAAAAGCAATGTCAGCATTGCCACAGATCACACAGGCAGTTATGGTTTCACTAAATCTCTTTCATGTTTTTGATTGCATGGAACAAATGCGCCCAGTCCAGTGCAGTGTCAGCAAACCTACAGTACACAGACTCGACTCGAGAGACAGCATCAACGAAGTGTCAACGTACAGGTTGGATATGCGCGTCGGCATGTCGGAACTCCAGTCGCGTATTCCATATGCTGAATAAGTCAAGTATCATGAATAGGTCATAAGGGACAGTGTCGTCTTTCTCGACTGGCAGGTAACGAATTGTCATGCTGGTAATGCACATATCGTTTTTCAATGTTTGTTACAGAATGTCCCAGAAAAAGACCGCGTCGCAACAGTAGATGAAAATATGTTCAATTGTTTCGGGCGTCTTGCATCGGAGGAAATCTACAGACCATGGCACAAAGATCCCCTTCTCTCTGAGCCAAGGTTTAACCGGCAATGTGCCAATGTGCAGCTCAATAAATAAAGATTTAACAACCGGCGAGACGCACATTTTCTTCACTCGCCAACGCACATCTTGTCCTGGACACTGGCTGCAAAGTGAATGATATAAAGACGCAGGGAAAAGACGCTCCACCAGGTCGCGAGCTAGCCTTTAAAGAGTCACCAAGTTTCCTCCTAAGGTACGATTAGATTTGTCTTTACTTCACATGAAGACAGCCTCGGCAAAGTTGTAGAGCGATCTAGCAAAAACAATTTAGTATTTATTACGACTATCATTCGTGAAACTTTGATGGTAACGCGTCTTTTTTTTCTTGATTATTTACTCAATTCAAACGCTGTATATGCTCCATATCTAAGCGGATAAAAAAGAATATAGCGTTTCTGCATCTACACTGGTCGTTCATTGAAACGTTTGATAATTTTACAGCTTTTTTTATGAAACTGCAGTCTGAATTCATTGTTAGTGGACTTTATGGTACGTTAATATGATCTCTATTAGATCACGTTCACAAGGTATAAATTTCATCATGTAGAACTACTTCTTTTTTCTATATAAAGTTTTTCTTGCACATCACAAGAGTGGAATAGCCTGCTCGCGTCATCAGCACCAATCGAAGATCATCTACGGTTCAAGAACGCCATAGCTAATACTGTATAATGAGGAGACATTTTGTTGAACTAAAAATAACTGCACTTTGTTACTTAATCACTATATTATGTAACCCCTACCCTCCGTAACGATTCAGGCACTAATGGTTTATCAAACAAAATAGTACATAAATACATAAACGTTAACTAAATCAATAAGGTGAAAACCAATTAAACGTTAAGCTGCGTCAATCAGCTAAATTAGTCCTAGAGCGTTCATGCCGAAGAAATTGGAGCTACGGACGTCAGCTTCTAGAGCTGTAGACTAATGATACGTATCTTCTTGTGGTTGGCCCAGTTATTGACAGACGTTCAGGTTCAATATGGCGGGTGACGTTGAGACATTCAGCTTGACGGAGCTGAGTGTCTCAGCTCAGTCATTTAATTAAATTATAAAATGAACGCTAAAGAACAACAAGCGACTAACAATCAGAATCACGCCCGCCAAGATAAAATAAAATATCTTATAGGTAACCACAGCAGACTAAACGCGCGAGTTCGATCAAATTTGCAGCTTTTTTTAGGGAAATATTGTATTTTGACAGAGGGACAAAGGGTAATTAAAATCACACGACTAGATCCCAACTTTAATAAGACTAAGCGTGCATTTGTGAGTAAAATGAAGTAAAATTAAAAGACGAGCACTGAGAAAAAAACATTACTTGAGAAAGGGGACCTTTTTGCGAATAACAAGACAACACGAGACAGACGCACTAAGCGCCTAAAGTGCACAGACACGGATTTCTCGCGCTCAGAGTGTCCGCTGACAAACAAAGCAACAGTACCGGCAGCAGAACAACATAGCTGCTCAAGGCGAGAAAAACACTAATAACTAAACACGACCCTCTACTTATAAAAAAAAAAAAACAAAAACAAAAAAAACGTTAGTTGCGCGCACCAGAGGCACAGGTTCCCCATTTTAGGGAAGAGGTGTAAACTAAGCCTCACGCACGCAGGCTCGGTGCTGCCCAGGCACACACACACACATAAAAATACGAACTAGACACAGACACACATTTCTAAGCAGACATACTGAAAATAAACGCAGCAAAAAAAGGGCGCTGCAAAACGTGACAACGCAAGATAGACAAAGAACGAAGGGAAGACCAGCCGGAGACGAAGGCAAAAATAAATAGAAAACAAGTGCGCAACGGAACATCCCGCCGCCAGAGCAACCAACCGGCCGAGCCAAGCCTGTCCAAGCCTAGCCAGAGTCAGCCAAGCCTACAGCCAAGCCCTTCCCCTCACCGCATCCGAGCCGTCGTCGTCTATTTCCCCTCTCCCTATTTCTTCCCCTGCTGAAGGAGAGGGGGCAGCAACCAAGCTGCGGGTTAGGGGAAGTAAAAAAAAGAGAGAGGGAGGAAATATAGGGATTGAGAGAAAATTGGGGAAGAGCGAGGATACCCTTTCCCCAGACGGCGTTTTCTTTTTTTCTTTTTTTTTTGGAGCGCGCAACAAAAATTTGCAGACGGCGACGAACGCGTAGTAAATGAGGGGGGGGGGGGTCTAGGCGGTCCGCTTCAAAAGAGAGACCGGAGAGGATGGGGAGCAATCGAGAGAGTGAGGAGGACAGGGATCGGAAGAGGAAGCTGCAAAAAGGGCGAGCGAGTGTGAGCGAGGGGTGGGATAGAAGCTGAGGCGCAGGAAACCGCTTTGTGCGATCAAGCCTGGGGAGTTGGAACGCCGCCGACGCCGACGACGAGCATCCAAGCTCTCCCCTCCCTAACGAAAAAAAAAATGATAGAAACCAGATAAAGGGGAAGGCGCCAAATTGAGGGTGAGGGAAAAGGGAAAGGAGGAAGAGGGGGTACAGGGCAGGAGGTGTTGAGTTCGAGACCGAGGAGGGGGAGGGGCAAATGGGGAGTAAGGGATGCCAGGGAAGAGGTTCGGAACGGCGCGCTGCTGTGTGTGTATGTGTACGCGGCGGCATGCCGACAGCTGGCTCTGGATTGGGGATAAAGTAAAAGGGTAGAGCGGCGCAAGAACGAAATGGGGAGGATGCTCGTCGTCGGCGGCGGCAGCTCTGAACTCGGGGCCTTTGAGTGTGGAAGGGGGACGATACGTGGCGTGCGGAGGATCTCGACCGAATTCGGCGGCTCGCATTTTATTTTTTTTTTCGTTCTTCTTTTAGGACCAGCGGCGTTCGTTCTCTCATTAGGAACGTGAGGAGAGGGAGTATGGAATGAAGAGGTGTGGAAGTGAGAGGGGGGGGGGGGTTGGTTGCGCCAAATTCAGGTTGGTTCCGCGCTCTTTGCGAAGGAGGGAGCGGGCGAGGACTCCAAAGGCGCGAAAAAGAAAACGCAGAAATGCCGCGGGGCGAGCGGGCTCGCGCGCGTCAGAGGTGCGTCGTCGTTGTTAGGGTATTTGTTGGAGGAGCCTTTGATCGTCGTCGCTGTTTCCCCTGCTCGTCCGTCGGTGATCCCGCTAAGGCTGAAGATATGACCTTGGATGAAAGCACGGAGCCCTTGTGTTGTTTTATTTATTTTTTTATTTTAAGTTTTAGCTGTAGGCGCGCTGCTCACTTCACGCACCGCTTTTGTCTTTGGTTGTCTCGATTGGTGCGAGGAGCATCGAACGCCCGATGGGTTTGACTTTTGACCGCTTAGGAACGGGCAGGCGTTTATAACTACGTCGGAAGGCCTTGTCAGTGAGTGTGTGTGTGCGTCTGCGCGTTTGTGTTGGCGTATTTGTGTGTACGTGCGCGCGCGTTTGTGCGTGTGTGCATGCGTCTTTGACTGAGCCGTATTTCAGGCGCTGTCGTTCTGAATACTATTAATGAGCAAGTAATGGGCGACATCTGACGCCTGTTTGAATGGAAGCCAGGAGCGGGAGACGTCGCAATAAAAGCCTCGCTAACTCCCACATATACGGTCACCTACAGGACGAAAACGGCAGGGAGGTCCTTCCGTTACACCACCTCCAGCGCCGGCTTTCTACCCCCCAGCTTCAATGGTGCTTCGGCGTTTCGTGAGCACCACGTTTGCATGCGCCGCCAAAGCACAGTGGACTTGAAGGCGATAGCCCAAGCGCCCAAGCATTAAAGACACACACATGATTTACTCGTTGAGTCATCACTCTTATTGTGCCATGTGATCCTTCTCAATGTGCTGAGTCATCATTTTAATTCGCTTAATCATCCGCTAAGTAGTCACGTAAACGTTTTGGTACCTTTCATGTCGCCGACGTGTTCTCGCAGAAGGACTCTGAAGATTGACTGAACAATGAGACATATAAGGCATTCGCCTTAAGTTGCTGCGCTACACGCCGCCGATCACTTCCTTAGCCCGCACAAAAACGCCAACCGGTGTCACAAAAAAAATCGATATAGTGATTGGCAAGATGAGCACCGGCGGGCGTCCCTTTCGGAGGCCCTGCCTGCTTGCACTCGCGCGTTGCCTTCCGACGTGTTTTGGCTGCACGCGCACACTCGAAGTTCAGGAGACGTCGAGGTGTTGCCGAAGATAGGACGCTTCAGATGGAGGCGAGAAACAATCGAAAAGACCTCCCTTCGGTTTTCACTCGTGAGTGACTTTAGCGGGGAGAAGCACCAAGTGGGAATTTTACCAACGAGTCTATGGTCATCGCTCGACCATTAGGTCGGTTTCAAGGTGAACAAACAAGGTGTAGTGAATTGCCTCGGCGCAATACACGATATTGTGTGCGCTTCTACCTGATCGGCGAAAACATTATGACCAGCCACCTCACAAACCGTCGAATCATCTCTGGCACACAGAATACTTGCAACCAAATTTGGCACGGATTTTTTGAGTTCCTAGTGTCTGATTGTACCAGATTCTGCCTTGTAAATGATTGAACCAGATTTGTAAGCACAAGTCGCACAATTACTACAGATTACGAGTAGATAGTTTGAGCTTTTAGCTTGCGCCCTGTAACATCTCAATTGTTCTCAATACACCCCTTTTGAAAGTCACATGTCGATTATTAGAAGGTCAGAACCACTGTACAATGTGGAAATAACTGACAGCGTCTAACGTGCAAGTCAGTTTTTAAGATAGCGAACGTCGGAGCACGACAACGATAAAAACCCACGAGTCAAACAAACAGCGTCGGAAGTGCAATGTCACAGCACTCATCACTTTTTTTGTGTGTGAATTTTCGTCTTCTCATCCAACCAAAAGCATAAATTGTGCCGTGAAGTTGCGGGTTTAGTCCGCCATTGTGCAGGGATTCCACAGCTACCAACAATAGGCAGTATTTCGAAAGGGGTCTATAGGACTGATACCAGACAAGTTAGGTGGCCAGGGCATCAACTGGAATTCATCATTATGCTCTTTAATCGATTAATCGATCGTAGCTCAATCCTAGCCCGGTAACATGGAGCCTTGTCCGATTGAAAGATTCCGGTTCCGCTAGGAGGAGATAAGCCACAAAGGGGTGTAACTGACCAGCAATGATTTCGACATCACAACCTGCCCTTTGTCGAGGTCGCTTAAATCAGCAACCTTTCCCTCTACACACACACACGGAGTCGACGAAATTAAACCTCTGTATCTGTGGTAGACATCATCCACCATCCGCCAAACATGGTTGATAACGCGGATCGCGCGTAAGTTATGCGCGCTAATTCCCGCAATGTAGAGGGGTGGTCATAATATTTTTGGCTGATCAGTGTGGCTTCCCAGTAATCACCGACAACCTAAGAAAAGCAAGGTGTGTTGAGCCCCGTGCATTTCATTATCTTTCCGCAGCCAATGAGATGACGGCACCAGCCGACAAGAATGCCGAAGAGCCAATCACGAAGCAGAAAGTGTCATCATTGAGGAGTTTTTGGTCGATCGTTTTGATACCAGCGGCTGATTCTCGGGTATCCTTATCGGAGTCATCGGAACATTCTCCTAAATCTCTCTAGTGTATGCCGCGCCCTGCGTTTCTACAGCTCTATGTGACTACTAAAGAAATTTTTAGGGAATTGGTTTTGCAGATTCGATAAGGTACGATGGGCCCTCCGGTACGAACTGCGCATGCGCTATCGCAGGAGATTCGCACATGCGCTGTTTCTACTGGAGTGCCCATACTACTGTATCAGTTGTTCCAAAATGGTTCCCCAAAATTCTCTATTATCGCACTGATGTCCTCCGAACGGAGGCTAATTATTGCCTTCCTTCTGGTCCGGATACAAGAGATAGCCTGAATCATCCAACCCGCCTACGCCGATTCCAAGGCAAGGAACTCAATTAATGCGTTATTATGCATATCTGAAAGGTAAAAAGAAGACTTAATTTGCCCTTTTCTTTTTGGTCTTTGAGAATGCAGTAGTCTAATTGCCGTCGCCTTTGTCTACATCTACGCAAAAGGATCTCTCGACACAGCTAATTAGATGAATTTAACGGTCAGCAGGTACCTTAGTCGTTCCAAGTCCTCATCGTCAGGAGCAAAATTTTAATCTAGGCACACTAAATCTCCTCCGCGCAGACACACACACACACACCACGCACAAACACACTAGTGTACGCACACACGCAGACACACACGCGCACGCGCAAGCACACATACGCACCAGATCTCATACGGGTTCACTGATCCTCTCCCGCCGTTTGCGAAGGACGCGGTGCCCGCCCTGCTGCGAGTCCTGCCTTAGACAAAGGGCTTTCCTCCCCCACCCGCACTAAAAATAAATGAGCGCCCGTTCATAATTTGATAACGACCTCTAATTAGTGTCTTGCCCTTAACGCACCGGTAGGGGCAATTAAGAGATGCGAGGCGTACTGTCAGACATGGGGCCTGCATTCGAATCCAATGGCGCAATCGTCGCTGGTTTTCGGGCCGCACTTCTGATTTTCGGGCACCGCACCTTCAGAACGCGCGCTTGCCTGTTTTTTTTTTTTTTTTTGCGTTTATAAAGATAGCTTATGAGCAGCGAGTATTTTCTTATTTATTTATTGATTATTTGTAGGACTGTCGGATATGTCTGTTTTAGCTTGAAAGGATTGGTGCGGTAAAACACCAGCTCTAACCTGGTATATTTTAACTATGGTAACTTTGCCTAAGAATAAACGGTTTTTTTAAGAAGAACGCAAAAAAACTTCTTAATACAAAGGAGTTTTTTTACATTTATTTATGTTTGTGCCGCCTATTAAAAGACCCGTCTTAGTTAAATTCTTCATTTTCGCCCTGCACCAGCTAGCTCCTCCCTTTATTTCTGTTCGTTATTTTTTTTATTCCTACTGTAGGATTTATCGAATTTGGATCGCTCCAAAGACTGGTCCTATGTTACCCCCCGTCAATTATTTTTACGCGAGTTCCGTGAAATATATGTCTGGTAGCTTCGTCAATCCAAGTTGCGACCAATATGAGCCTGTCCTTAAAAACAAAATTGTCTATGATAGAGAAACTGAATCTTTTTAAGTGCGCATAAGGCAACCTGAAATAGTTCAATTGAGAAAATGTTTCAAACATACCATAGCGCTCCTAACAAAAGAGAACCATTATATAGATTGGAAGGTAACAATTAATAACATCCCCGCGCTCCTAGAAGGGTTGTCTCGCCTTGTGATTCCCTTTGGAAATATTTCAAATAGCTTTCTAGATTTCTAACGTCTCCTACAAAATTGTTTTTACGTCTGAAAAATGACAAGTGGAATGAACCAGAACTCCGGATATTCATTGAAATCGAGCGACGAACGGCAAGGGAAATCCGACTGAGTCAGGGAAGCCTAGGGGACGACTGGCGACCGGGAGCATGGGTAGCAACGACCCGTAAATCTAAGACGCAAGTTTCTTGCCCCAGTTTAGCATTACTAGTAAACGATACAGAAGGACAGACACCGCCACGGGCAGCAAAGCGACAGTACCGACCAACGTTTTTGTTCAGTACAAGGGGAGGAGCAGTGTAACCACCAAGTGAGAACTGTTATGAAAGTGGCAAAACCGTGAATGCAACAAGACCTCACTGACCAAGAACCTTCTTTAACAACACATTACTGACAAAAGAACTCGTGCAATAAGACATGTAATCAGAGACTTGCTGCAACAAGACCCACAAATAGAGGACCTGCTACAACAAGACCTCATCGACGAAGAACCTGCTGCCACAAGGCCTTATCAATGAAAGACCTGCTGCGACAAGTCCTCACCAATCAAGGACCTGCTGCAGCAAGACCTCGCCGACCAAAGACCTGCTGCAAGAAGATCACACCGACCAAGGACCTGCTGCAGCAAGACTTCACCGGCAAAAAACCTGCTGCCACAATACCTCAACAATTGAAGAGCTGGTTCAGAAAGACCTCACCGACAAAGGACCTGCTGCAACAAGACATCACCGACCGAAGACCTGGTTCAATATCTCACTGACCGAGAACTTCTTTCAATGAGACCTTTCCGACCAAGCACCTGCTGCAACAAGACATCAGCGACCGAAGACCTGGTTCAATAAGATCTTACTGACCAAGAACTTTCCTCAATGAGACCTTTCCGACCAAGCACCTGTCCATAAGAATGCACCGACCAAAAACTTGCTGCAGCAAAACCTCAATGTCCAATGACCTGTTGCAAAAAGGCCCCACCAATCAAGGACCTGCTGCAAAAAACCTTGTTGACCAAGAAGCTTCTTAAACAAGACCTTACTAAGGACCTGCTGTAACAAAACAGCACCAACCAAAGACCTGCTGCCACAAGTCCGTACTGACCAAAGGTCTGCTGCGGCAAGACCTCACCGGCCAATCACCTGGTGAAACAAAATCTAACCATTAAAACTTGCCGCAACAAGACCACGCCGACCAAGGACCTACTTCAGCAAGACATTCCTGAACAATAGCCTGTTTCGACAAAACCTCACCGACTATGCAAATACTGCAACAGACATCCCCAATAAAGGACCTGCTGCAGCAAGCATTCAATGATCGGGTCACATAATCATCAATAAGCATGCCAGCCCCGCTCGAATATGGTGCACAACACGGTATGAAAGTCGTGAAGCTGAAAATCAACGCTTTAATTGGGGAAACTAAATTTTCCGTAAAACCGTATGTTATTAGCACGCGTATCAAACGAAAACAATTAGACAACGAGAAGGGCGACAAGTAAGAACATCCCCGCGCTCTTGGACCGGCTTGTCCCACATCCTCCTTTGTGTAACTATTATAAATAGCTTTCTGCTTTTCTAACACCTCGTATCTTGCGGTTATTACGTCTAATGCACAATAAACTTCAGGTAGCAAAGCGCCCGCACGTTCGGTAGCATTGTCGCATCGCTTTCCTGTGACGTGCACAATATCAATGAGACGCGAAAGTGGTCTATACACCCTTCTCCCATTCCTGCACTTGTTTCCTGAGGTACAAAGTTAACAACAACAAAAAAATACACGCCGCAGAAAATATTACGTAAATGCGAATGCACAGCCTCCATGTATTTCGCGCGACGTTCTAACCGACTTTAAATGGACATCTTTACTTGAAGCTGAATATAAATAACAGGCAAAACGAAGGCATGGGGATAATTTCAGTTCGATATTAACTTTTATCGGTAGGGGAGATAGTATCAGAGTCAGGTAACGTTTCAAGGTATAATGTAAACATGGCTAAAGTTGCTAATCGAGATTGATAACTTCCCTAATGAACCGATGGCATCTATTAAATCACTCTGTAGGTGTCTCTCGTAACGAAACCCAGCGCTTTCCCTATGGCCATTCTTTCACACCTTTTTCATCCCTATTACCTGACAGTGCATAAATGAGCGAAACTGTAAATTAGTGAGTTTTGTTTTCCACGTGTTCTATCTCGCCCCATATATCATTCGCTCGCTCTTTTTCCCTCTCTCTTTCTTTAATTTCCCCACGTCCTCCACACCTTCGTTCTTTACCCCTCTCCCCACTTTTCCCCAGGCCACTCACCCTAGGGAGCCGGCCCAATGCTTTTGAAAAACGGGGGGAGAGGGAGATTGTCCCGTTCCCCTGAAATATTCAAGGGAGGCCTCCACTTGCGCCACTCCATCCCCGGCTTCCCCAGAGCCGTTAAATGAAAAGGAAGCCCGTGACTTCGATTAGCTCTTCGTCCCCTAAGAGAGGCTTCCCCTGTTAGAACTCATTTATTGCGCCCATCGTCGGCCCTGCTGATGTTGTTTTTTTTTTCCGAAGGCACCTGTCGCCGGTTCATCAAGATGCTCTGTCAGTACGGCGCGCGGTTCCAATAAGGGGCTTTTCAGCGTTTCCGTCTGCGGTTCCCAACTGAAGTTCGTCTAAGTAACGTTACAATCTCCAACATTGACATCTTCAACGTTCAGGCGTTCAGTTGCTGCGTCTCCGCCAATTTTTGGCTTTCGGCGGGTTCCTGGAAACTTTGATTCTTTGATTCATTATTTTAAGTACGGTTCATTCATCTGCACATATTCGTTCATATATATATATATATATATATATATATATATATATATATATATATATATATACCGCAAGTTAAACCTTTCCGGATCATGTTCAGCGCAAGGCGGCGGGAGGCGATGACAGTCAATAAACGGCTACGTGTTTAACCAGAGCGTCCTGTCATTCTCCGAGGCGGGTAGCAGCAAGATAAACCTTACAAGTATGAGACAAGCTGTCGGGTCGAGGGAGCAAAGGGAGGGCGTCGTAACCAAGACCACATCTCCACGACACGCTTTAAAGCGTGTCGAGGAGATGTGACTATTTCCTCGGGGAAAAACGAAGAAAAAAGCGATAATGCTCTTATCAAAATAAACATACATGATCTACTACATCATCGTTTTGACGGCACGTTCCTGGGTTCCCAGTAGTCCATTATGCAGAAATGAAACAATTAGAGCGACAAACATCGTTAACCTGCTCGTTGAGTTTAGAACATTATGGACGGTCAGCGGTGAAAGTAACCTTGCGCATCGCTCTCTGCTGATTACTGAAATATCGTCGAGCGCACGTCTCTTTGCATAAAAACGCAAAAAATATCGACACTGTAGTTTTATTTTTTTTATGTGAGGTGAACACACCTCAGCTAACTGTCGGTGGTTTCGATATCCTCTATTAGTACAATCTAAGAGACCATTTCAGACGGCAACATGCTTCCTTCCTCACAAGATCACGCAATATAGCACAAAAGCGGCGGTTATGACCCCTGTACCTCAAGCATGGTTTGTGCTGTGGTAAAACAGATGTTTCCTGCGATTTTTCGGGTTGTTTGATTGCATCAACGCGTAGCATTTTATGAAACCCCATATGTCAGTGATTGCTGCAGCTGCAGTGTGCGGAACGTACGGTGTTCGGCCGTGGCAGGCGCCTTTTCTAAAGTGAACAAGAGATGCTTCACGAAACACATTTTCACTTCCAGTAAGCCGTCTGCGACCATGAGGGTGAGCTTTGCAGACATTATTTGTTTTCTTTTTTGTTTTTGTGTAGACGAATTTTCATTAGTGTTCTCTTTTGCGTTGGCAGATCTCAAAACCACCTTAAGCGGTTGCGCCGAAGACACTATTACTGAAAAAGTTCGATTGAAAAAACATTTGGGTCGCATAAACCCTTTCTTGTTATCTTTTATTACCCTTTTGATCTGAATAAGAATTCTACCGGTGTGCGTTCGTTTAACACTACTATGTGGTACGCGTCAAAAGTGCACAGGCTAAAATGACCCCGTCATATCGATAACTAGTCGACTACTCAAGCGATGTTTAGACCTCAACTAAGCTCAGGTATATAAGTGAATGCCAAGTGCCAGGAGAGGTTTTCAGCTGCGTTTAAAATCGACCGTTGGTGCAGTCGTTTTTAAATGCAGCAGAACTCTAGCGAGTTAAAAAAAAAAGATGGACTCTGTGCACAAAAAGAAAGTAGAGAGCAAAACATATTCAGCATTAATTATTACAAGAATTCAAGCCCGTTGTGCGTCAGATAGAACTGGACATCCCCACTCTTTTAACTGTCTCCATAAGGCACGTAGTGATCCTTGAATATAGCCCAGCTCCGAAAAAATTCCGCGGACAGCTAAGCACGTCGTATGAGTTGTGAGTGCGAAAGCATGAATGTCGTTCTTCCGATACCTTAGTTCGTCTGCGGTGTACTGGCGTGGACGGCCACGTTTCACTACTGCCAAGCTGGCGGCCGCCGACAATATAGATGCTTAAAGTGACATGATGTTCTTCAGCGTTGAGGAAATCAGAAACGCCTGACACGAGAGCGGCGGCCGAAAGCGCGCCATTCTCGGCGCCGAAAAGAAGAGAAGCGGCCGCAGCCCCCCTCCCCCCTCCCCTTCCCCCTCCGGCAACGCCTGACACGACAGCGGCGGCCGAGCGCGCACCACCATGTTCCTTTTACCAGCGCCGCGCGCGAAGCACCATGCTGAGGACTTCTCTGTGGGGTGGCGCTCCTTGAAACTATGACGCACTGCAGCCAATGAAAGTTACTTATCCATCAATTCGATGCTAAAGACTACAGTCTTTTTGCTCCATGGGACAGGTGAATTTAGATGTCGTTTGGCGTGCCTTCAAGAGCTGATAACGGCTGTTCTCTCCGTGGGACAGTTAATGCTTTCGCATTAAAACACGCCGAAGAAATTTAAGACTGCTTACGTATAGGAAAGCGAAAGCATTATAGTGCAGCGGGTGAAATGTTTTCGAGTAATGTTTCTACACTTATTAAAGTTGTTTCTGCCGGTATGGCGTTCGGTGTGCCGCCGTAGATGTAGACGCTGCTGACGATGTCGAGGCCCTAGATGCAGAGGCGATCGCCTCGCATTCCATGGAACGAAGCACACAACGAGCACAGATGAAGTTCGAAGCGCAACTGACGCGCCCGAGGCGGCCCGCCAAGTCGTCGTTTTACACACGGCGCTCCAGCGGTGATATCACGCCTCCCCACTGCGCAGGCGCGGCTCCCCCGCTGGCTTCATGGCTTCCGTGAAGAAACAACTGCGTTGCTGTGCTTTTCTTTGTGTTCCTGTTACTGAGGCACGTCCGCTTTGACCTTGAGCGGCGTGTGCTTGATGACGTATTTTTATGACCATCTTTCGGGCACAACGCCGACGCCGCTTTTTCCCGTAATGGGAGATATAAGACTTTCGCCTTTATAGTTTAGGATTTAAAACTAGTGAAACCGCTAACATGTTCAGTAATATAAGCTATGGGGGACTAAGTCGGGTAGAAATTATACTTTGGAGCTTTAGAATGATAGTTGACCTCTACTTAAAGATGCACTAAAGACGTTTCTGAGATCATCTCCTCTTGGTGATAACTCATCCTACGAGATCTTAGTATCCCAGAAGTCGAAAAATTATGCTCGTGCGACCTTCTATTTCCCTACTAAAAATATGATTGAAGTTCGTGCCACGCCCCTTTCTGAGCGGAAAAAATCTGGAGCACAGAATTCAGCGGAAGCGTCGGTGGCTTGACGACGAGTGCGCATTAGCCAATCACAAGCGGAGGCACCGGCAGCGGAGGTTCCGCCGGCGCCTCCGCTGGATCTTGTACTTTAGATTTTTCCCCTCAGAAAGGTGCGTGGCACGAACTTCTATCACATTTTTAGTAGGAAAATAGATGTCGCACAAGCATAATTTTTGCATTTCTAGTATGCTTGGAGCCCGTAAGATAAGTTATTACCAAGAACAGACGATCTCAGAAACGTCTTTAGTGCACCTTTATGAGTCTTAGTATGTTCGGGCACGTACCCAAATAAGCTAAGCCTCATGCGATTCCGATAGAGGTAAGCACAAAATACAACTGCAACTGGCGGTAACTGTTTACTCGTTTACTCCCTATATTAAAGGAGCGATCTGCCCCTATAGCTTGACGCTCAACTGACACTAGGACGCATGTACCCTAGGAAGCATGTTGTCGAAGGTTCTGGAAGCGATCCCAGTCGCTCGCCAGGGTTTCCAGACACAAGCACGTTTGCACTGAACACCGCAAGGTTTCTTCGGTTTTTTCTTTGAGGTTGCGAACAAGGACCCCTGCTCAGCTGTGTAGATCTTAACCTCACCATGCTTAGAAAAAAGGTTGGTTTCAAACTGGTTTCTCATTCTAGGAAAAAAAGAGTTGTTTGCGAAGCAAACATGAGCGATCTTAACGGTTTGCGAGGACACTGAGGACCGCGTGTTACAACCTCCTAAGATAGGTGGAGTGGTGTAAAAGGGGTGCAGTGGTTAGGGCGCCCATAATGTGAGCAATTTTGATTCTCATAGGCACACCCCGTTGTCAAGGAAGCTTATTTCTTATAAGCAAGACAGAGTAGGTACGCCCCCCCCCCCCTTTTTTTTCTTCTCTGTACGTCTTTTTTATGATAAGACTTGTTCAACGCGTCTGCGAACTACACCCAAGTGCGGGGATAGATTTTCTTGGCGGGCACTTGGCAGTACACACCCCTCGAGGTGTGTCTCCCGCAAAAACTCGGACCCGGGAAAAACTTGCCCCCCCCCCCCCCCCTTCTTCCCACCCCACCCCCCTCAAAAAGAAATAAAAATATCTGCGTTTGCTCTTCATTATTTTTTGTTTTTCGTCTCTCAACTCGTTCCCTAGTTCCATCGAATCGTGTCATGTCATGTCCCCCGTTTCCCTGATTATTTTGCTTCGTTATTCACCCGAGATAGTTTTTCCCTTTCCTTTTTATTTACTCTTTCGTGCTCGGTTACTCTGATTACTTGCTTTCATTCCGGGTCGACCTGGCTCGACGTTGTTTTCTTTTTTTCCAATCGGTGTGGCGGGAGAATTCCTTCCCCAATTTTCACCCTCCCCGTTCCCTAACCTCCGGCGCCTTCAATCTTCCTTCGGGTTACTTGTTTTATACTTTTTCGTTTTCTTTTGTAATCCCTTTTCGCTCCTGCCTTTTCTTTATCTTCCCTTCGGGCATTCTCGTCAGACGTTCGTTACCTCTGGAGCTCTTCCCAACTTTTATTCTCTTTCTTGGAGCGCTCTTCCCCTTTACTCCCTTTTCACTCTCCCCGCCCGCTTCCTCCTGTGTCCCGGATGACGGATGACCAGCGCTCTGGTGCGAACAGCAACTTCCCCTTTCCCGCCCCCCTTCCTCCTTCTTTCCCTCGTCTGCTCTAATCACCGAATGGCGTGACGCGTAAACCTACTCTGGCGTGCCTACCAGGCTGAACACAACACTACCCCCGCTTTCCTCACGCTCACCCTTCACCCTCTCACTCCTCTCCTTACAACTCTTTCCCTCAATCTCCCTGGGATTCCTCACCTTTCGTTTTCGAACCTTACCACCACTTTCCGCGCAATCTCACAAGTTCGAGATAAACCACATACAGGGCAAGAACGCAGATGGCGTGACGGAGAGATTAAAAATAATAATCGCCGGTTATCTTTGTTTTCTTTTCGTTTTAAAGGGCTGTCATCAAACCTAACAAAGTGGTGGAAAGTGCTCAGATGGGGTTCTAACCCAAGCGGTACGGGCATCTCGAGTCTCTCTAGTATACCTTTTGAAGTAAAATGCTAAAAAGCTCCGAAGTCGTGCTTGCGCTAACACTGTCGTGTTGCAGACTATACATTCATACAGTACAAGATGTCTCAGACTGTCATTTTACAATTCAGGTCTTTCTGCACTCCCGAGTATGGGGAAACATGTTGCGAGGGTATGTAGTAGATTTCTCTTGTAATTCGAGTGGCCTCGTTTTATGAAAGGAAGAATTGCGTAACTACGTTTCTCTCAAGGGATCCTAGAAGAGATTCCCAAATTACCTTATTCATTGTGCTTAGTAAGTTCTCACCACCCCACGCACTTCCCTTTCTGTTTTTATCTGTATTTTCTCTTCTTCACATTGTACTAAATTCCACCCCCCCCCCCCCCCACCCCCCAAATTACGTCCCTTAAAAAGTTTGATTTAGCTCATGGCATAGGGTCAAGGTGATATAAATGATTTTCAATATCGCACTCTGCTTCCTTTGCCACGCTGACTTTTAAAGTCACTATAAGGAAAGTACGTTGCTTGGTAGCACAGAAGCCGTACCTCAATAAAAATAATGCGTAGGTTTCGTCTACAAAACAATATCTACGTTGTGGCTATACTAAACTAAACCCATCAACCACAACTCCTAGGTACGTTATTGCTCCAGATTATGACGCATATTTCGTCTAGTTCTGCATCCTACCCGAGAACTGCCTTGCGTGGCGTAACCACGGCACCTGTAACAAGTCTCCAGCAATACGGCGTGCAAGTTCGCCAGCTCCTTGCGCACCTAGTGAGCTTGTTTACCCCAAAACGCTCACACGTGCTTTTGTTTACCCCCAGTTTGCGCCCTCCCCCCCCCCCCCCCCCCCCTTCGACCTCAACTATATGACGATATGACGACACGCGTTTGGCAATATCGTCATTGCTCGTTCTCTGCGCATTATCTGCGTTGCCTGTCGATGATGCTTTTGGAACCCTCGCTTGCCATTGTGTGGAGAACAAGTTTGTCTGTTTCTTGCAAAGGGGTTGCGATGATGTCAAAACGTCAAACTCTTACTGGCAGATTGAAAAAAGAAAGTAGTGGGTGTATTTAAAGGCATCTCCTATTAATCGCTACCCACTATCCTTTCAAACGAAGCCAATCAGAGTTAGGCGTAGTTCTGACGTCATTAAAACACCTGCTTAATGAAACAGACGACCTTTTATCCGCATAGCCGGTTTAATGCCCCTTCCAGCCTATGCGTAAAAGTGTATACGTCGAAGGAGCCGTCAGTCAGGCTATAAATATAGGTTTCGCAATTTCGGGGTCACGGAATTGTGACATCGCCGGCGACACGGCGTTACAATCAATGGTTACTCAAGTTTCCAACGACTGGTGAGCCACAGGGCGAGTTGCAGTGGAACAGGCGCTTAATGTCCTCCACTGCTGTGTCGACGGAATTTCGGCGGCGATTCGCGGCGTTATTTTTATTTAGTGATTCGTAATAACCTCGAAAACCCAATCAAGCGCATTACACGAGAAGGGTCTTTTCAACACGAGGGTGAAGTTGAACGCTACGATGTACAATAAAACGAACTGCAATGTCACCAAGGCACGAATTTAGAGGATAAAATTAAGACGCCGTAACAAAAAACAAACAAAAAAACAACTCGTAAACGTGTTTTTGAAAAAAAAAGGGAACCGGCTTACAATTTATGTATACAATGACAATTTTTTTTACCATAAATGGCAACCTCTTTTTTATAATTATTTTGTATTTGCGTTTTTAAGACACAGAAACCTATATCATGATCAAACTTGTGCCTATCTTAAATACTCTACTAAAGATACTGTATTTTAAATACTTTTTGAAGTATCTTGGTATATTGCAAATACTTTTGATCGAGAGTATTTCATACTCTATCTTAATTACATTTCTGAGTATCTTGTACTCATTATCTCAAATACATTTTTGACATTCCGCCATTTTCCGAGTTTTTCGGTATGAAGTGGCGTGGGCGTGGCGCGAGCAAACGTGAACATTCTCTCGAGCAACCAAATCCTGGTGCTAGCTCCGATTAGCTACAGTGACTTTGATTGAACTCGTGAAAAAATCGCTTTATGCCGATTTTGATTCATGTTTCAAATTTCAGCCCAAAGCCGGTACAGTGAAGGTTTTCCCCTCGCCTTCCCAAAGGCGCCTTTTGTTTCCTAGGGTTCCCCCAAAAAAATCCTCAAACAAAAGGGGTGGTTTAACGGAAGTAAAGATTGCCGCACTGAGGCTCAACACAGACCGGAAAACGACCTCCGACAACAATGCAGACTTGAGCTTCAAAAAAATAACA
Organism: Ixodes scapularis; assembly: GCF_016920785.2. Taxonomy (NCBI): domain Eukaryota; kingdom Metazoa; phylum Arthropoda; class Arachnida; order Ixodida; family Ixodidae; genus Ixodes; species Ixodes scapularis. The sequence continues at coordinate 81,485,749 of NW_024609883.1, read as the reverse complement.
AATGGAAGAAAATGAGAAGTGGACACAAAAATAATACTTTCTTTTGCTTCTATGTTTGACAACGCTACTGCAAAATCGTCGAGGTTTTTTTTTTCCTTTTCTTTCTTTGTGTTGCTAATCCGGCACTTATTGCTTTCGCGAACACTGTCTGTGAACGACCATTGTTAAGCAGAGAACAAGACAGGAACTGAACTAAGAGCTGGATGACCACTCAAAATGCCAAGAAAGCGTCCCCCAACGTTGAGCGCCTTTCTGAACGCAACCTACTTGAAGGTGCGACCACTGCCGTGGCTATTATGTGGATTCTTTTTGTTATCCATTCACTCCATCCCAAGTTCCCAAGTTCGTTTATAGTGAACTCCTCATATAGGGAATATGTATTGTAGTTAAGCGATGCGTCTAAGGTGCGCCGGAGGACGTGATATTCAGTGATGTCACTATTGGGGAGGCGCTTTGTCCCGTTTGTTGTCCCTATACCTCGATGTTTACCCAACACAAGGCCCGTGCACGTGCTTACAGGCCTTGTGGGAATGTCCATGACGTTAAGTGCCGGATCGCTCCCGAAAGCAGTCGTCAGAGGATGCGAGCTTGACTCACTTCGGCTTTTGTGCTTAGCTGAGAACCGTGCATGCGGCATTGTTCATGCAAGCCGGAGTGGTAAAAAAAGCGCCCCTCCTCCCCCTCACTGGAGAACACGAACTCTAGCCGAACGCTAACACCACATTCGGTCATGTCAGCCGAGCGCCGAGTCATTGTTTTTGTTGTCCCCATCCGTGTAGTTCGTAAGTTAACCACTTGGGGCGCCACGATCTGATCTCCTCCCCAAAGCGACCTTTCTTTTTGTCAGAAAGATGTTTTTAGCATTATCAGTTATACTGCCACGCGCGTTGCAGAGCGAATGCCTGTCCGAATGGTTGACGCGCTTGGCTCTCGAGCGGAGGCTCCGGGTTCGATTCCAGGGAGCGGACTCCTCCTTTTATTTATTCTTTCAACTTAACATTCTCGCAAGTTGAAAACCTTGTCGTCTGATCGAGTTACGAATGTTCTAACCGCTGAACGTTCTACGCCGAATGTTCCAGAAATCCCCGCGGGTGCAAAAGGTGCTCCGTGTGGCGGTCCAGAGTCAGTTTCGCCCCAGCGTTTGATCCTACTGTTTCGCCGACATCGACGCCTCTGACGCTAGTCTTTCTCTATTTTGTTTTTGGCACAAGTTCGCCCCATTAAACGTTTAGTTTCTTCAGTTATTCGCCGCCTCATAATTTTTTATTAGTGACAATATCTTGCTCCTTATAATATGACTGCATAAAATAAGCATAGGATGCTTTTTTTGCTTTGCCGTTTTGTATTGTTGCGTACTAATAAACCATTCCGGTAAACCAGATTTGCTCAGCGGTATAATTGTCGTTCTCAATTACGTGGATACAAATTAAGCAATGCGGAAGTACATTCAAAAGTAACTGAATTACATTTATAAGTATTTGTACATACTTTACAGAGAGTGTAACTTTAGTAGTATTTTAAATACTTTATGAAGCAGGTATTTAGTAACTTAACTTAAATACTTTTATTGAGTATTTTGTTCAACACTGATCATGACCGAGTCTGCATGGTATTTGGCTATAATTTACCGACTCTTCTCCATGCTCAGAAAAGGAAGAAAGCTAGAAATCTCGTAAGATTCTTAAGTTAAGCTAAACCCAGGCTTGTCATTTTTTTCTTTATCTGTTTTAGGGTCTCTACAGCAAATCTACACTGCCCGATATTGCTAGCGCGAGCAAGCGATGGTCAGGTTTTCCGGTTTTTCTATTATAAGTAAAAAAACGTAATCAAAACTACAAGTGTGTTGGAGTCGGTCGTTATGTTGTCCAAGACTGTAAAAACAGGTAAAGAAAACTCCAGCCACTGACAAGATGAGAACGACAGGACGTATCTTTCGAACGCCCGGCCCCAGTCGGCTCTGGTTGCCTTCAACCTTGCTTTGGTTGCCTTCCACCGTGCTCGTAAACGCCCGAAGCTCCCGAGACACATACGCACGCTATCAAAGGTAGAAATTCCGCGCTGAAGGTGGAGAACTAAATGCCCTCCCTTTCCTTTTCATTTTCATTGTGACTATAATACCGAACTACGACAAAAATAGAAAGCGACAGTTTAACAGATGCAGGATTTTGAATTTCAGTCCGTTTTGGAGTACCGCATAATTGGATATATTACGCACCAATAACACGCAGCGTGGTACCGGTAAGAAACTATTTCTTTTTTTCCATGTTTCTAAATATTTTTTTATCTATTAAGGCGAAAGCCTTATATGTCTCATCGCTCAGTCAACCTTCAAAGTCCTTGAGCGAAAACACGTAGGCGTCACGAAAGGTATCAAAACATTTACATGGCCACTCAGGCGAATTAGAGGCAATAAAATTAAGAAGGATGACAAAGAAAATTAGGAGGACTCAAAGTGAATCAAGAGTAATTAAAGAGGGGTAAGAACAATCAATGGGAATCAAGAACTATAAAGCGAATAATGTCAACAAAAAAAAGAAGAGAATGTTAAAAAAGAGAACGTGAAACAAAGTAAATCAGGTGTCTGTCTTTCATGCATCGGCGCTTGGGCTTTCAACTTCAAGTCGACTTAAAGATAAAATTAAAGGCCATGTGATTTTTTTTTTTTTTTTTTACAATTGGCGATTATTTGAAATGGGCGTCACCTAGCGGCTTGAACAGAAAACCGACACGGCAGGCTTCGTCGAGTGACTGGAATTTTCACAGCACCTGGCGGTCTCTAGAGAAAGACGTGAATGCAAGGTCAAAAGTATACGATAAAAATCGCCAAGGGGGCCATTTTACATGACGTACTTCGGGTTTAAAATCTCACCGAACGCCGTGTTGATGAACTTTCGCCTGAGGCCTTCCCATGCGCGGAGGCAGTGTTTTCGAGATTGCTCAAGTTCCTTCGCGTCGTGATCGACCGCGCCAGCCAGTCAAGTCGCGATCGTGAAAGCCCGTCGGCTGTTACTCGGGTTTTGATATACATACCAGCCTTTATTAGGACGGGTCGGCGATCGAGAAGTCGTCTCGTCGGCGTGCCAAAGGAATGCCACCGAGACAACTCTTAAAAAAAAAAAAATCATGTTTTTATGCGGCCCAAATATAATGTCCCCGGCGGTACTTACCGAGTTCTGTCGTTGATGTAGCCACTCGTCATGCTTGTGCGTTCCACCAACACGAAAAACAACGCGAATGACGAACGGTCTGCACGGAACCTAACGGGAAAAGGGACAGACGCTGTTCGCCACCGTAGCGGAACTCGGCTCGCCGGAAGTGCAAAAGGCGTTTCGCGAAACCGCCCCGCGTGTTTTGGTTACCCTAAACGAGTAATAATTATTTAACACAGTAAAGAGAATATTCCCCGATATAACCGACCGCTCAGAGTTTTTTTACCCATTTCACGTTGCAAGTTCGACATGAGCCGACGACGCGATCTGATGTGGCCAATCAAAAAGCCTCAAAAGTGCATTGTCATGGCGCTCGTCTTCTTTTTGCGCTTGCGCATGCGCACACACAAAAAAAGCGCCGGCGCTGGATTAGGTCGCGTTCGACGTGCCTGCTTTAAAAGTTCCTAGATAACAGCTTCCTACGAATAGCGACACTATTTGAAGCGCCGGCTGCGTGACGACGCTGCCGGTGCAGCTTTTAGAAAGCGATTGGCGGCGCACAGCAGAAGGCTGAACTGAACGACGCCATTTTGTTCCAGCGGATAATGTGCTTTGTTGTTTGTACTGGTTCTCGTCACTTGTAAAAAGCAGTATCGAGGGACTTTAGCCCGAATAATATTTCCAACAATAACACACGCCAAAAAAAAAAAAAATGGCACCGACCATTACTTTTAATATTCATATAATGCGTGGAATTCGTTTTAGGGGAGTGGTGTGTTACGTCACGTATATTTTCCCGCTAAACTTAGCGGGGAAACAAAACGGTTAAGGTAACGGGACGTGGATTTTCCCCCGCTCAATTTAGCGGGGAAACTAGATCGGTGTCTGTGTCACAAGACGTCAATTTTCAATTTAGCGAGTAACCGAGTAGGTCTAAAGGTCACGTGACGTCGATTTCCCGCCAAACTTAGCTGATGAACCGAATTCCTGTATAGGCGTCCTGATATCGATTTGCCAGCTACATTTAGCGGGAAATGCACGTGCGGTCGGACTGACAGGCAACATTTTAGAATTGAAGAAAAAAGGGGGGGGGGGGGGCGTAAAAGAACATTTAATGATTTAAGAAAAAGTTACGATCGCCGTGAAGATTTTTTTTTTTTTTAGCTGCTGGAGGGCTGCATATGATTATTGCGTCGGCTGCCCTCTAACGCTTGTCAAATCTCCTATCCGAAACACAAAAAATGTACCCTTCATTAAAAGAAAAAAAAGTATGTTAAGAGATGAACCCATAGACTACAACGTACATATTAAAGAACCACATCCAACAACTATCAGACATGATATAAAAATGTATAAAAATGTAATACCGCCTCATTAGAGAAAACAGTGTATTAAGAAAAAACGCTTAATGGCGCCCTAAAGTGGAATACCAACATCGCCCTGACGAAGAAGAAACCATAAAATGATACGCCAAAAGCGTTCGCGCCAAAGCTAAGTTTAAATAAGGAGCCACTGTACGTACACGCATTCCAACCTGAATGTTTTTAGTGGCTCAGCGAATACGTATACCTGAAGGAATCTATAGACCGATAAGAAAAAACAAACATTAAACATCGCTTCAAAGAAAAGAAGAGAGGTGCCGCGTGGTTATATAAAAACATGCATACATGTATCTCCTGAAAGTATCATCACGGGAAGGAAGAAACAAAATTGTGCACCTATATGTTTCAGCGCTTATTACCGCGAACTTTAGAATTAATAGCCACCGTAATAAGTGCGCATATATCTCGGAGGCAGCTAACATTCCTTCTGAGGTTTAAAGGACCTGGTCAAATGTGTTCGTTCGTCTCGATTATCCAGGCCCGTGTCTCAGACATCTTATATTTTTTGTTTCCTAGGGCGCGGCTCTTTATTTTTTTCTGTTTGTTTTTACACGTGTGTGTGTAACCAATTTACTTTAGGTATTTGTTTTATTTGTACATTAGGAATTTTTGATTTTCTGGGATGTTTCGCTGCAGCGAACGTTATACTTATTTGGCAAATCGAACTCAAGTGCGCCATTGATGTGAAAGGTAAATTTTAGAAAAAGCTAATGTCATGAAGTCAGTCTAGACTCCAGAAAGCAAGATACAGCAACTCTAGCAAGAAATAGCAACTATACAAAACAAGAAATAGCAACTATACAGACGACGCGGGCCGAACACATCACAAAAAAAGTATTAGCGACAAAAAAAAAATGAATTAGTGAATGTGTTATAATAATAAACGCCAACCTTATTCAGAACTTTGCTGTTGACGGTAGCCACTAGCAGCCGTAGATGTTGCTGATTACGCGCTGAGGAACTTCCAACTTCCCCTACCCTAACCTGTACGAACATATAGACCCACTATATGTGGGTCTATATAGTGGGTTTATACAGAGGTCTATATAGTAAGTTTATATAGAGGGCGAGGCACGTTTCCTGAACGTGCCTCGCCCTCAATTGTGATTTTCTTTTTTTGGCAGGCGATAACTAACAGTTTTTAATATAGTGGACGCAAGATTTCAATGCGCTGGGCGCGGCACACTCTCAGTACAAACTCCCAGTTGCCGTCTTCCCAAAATGAGAACTTTGTTGATCAGGAATCTACGTCGCACAAATGTCGGGAAAGCTCAACGTCAACGAGCGATCAGCATCAACGATATAGATTAGTAGATTCAGACCTTCGCCGAGAGAGCGGTAGTCTTTCGAGTGCCTATTACGACGTAGGGACCGAGCAACCAAAATTCAGATCGCTCGTCACTGATCACCATATTACCTTATTTAACTCTCAACCCTCGCTTAAGCCCACTAAATTCAATTCGCAGGTTCTTCCCCGGGACCCTCCAAATTTATTCTTGTTTTCTACGGATCAAGGTAACTATGTTCCATTTATTTTCAAACATAGAAGAGGACAGAAATCTAAAGGCTTCAAGTTTGAAGTTACTTGAAGTTTCATTTCTTGTAGATTAATTCTCGAACATTTCGAATACACTTCCATGTTTGTAGCCTCAAATTGCTGATGTAACCTGACTGACGGCAAGTTTACCGATAACTAACGGCATGCCTGTTTACACATTTTTATTTTTGTTAGGGTCGAGGGCATCATGCCAAATCCACCTTGACTAATCATTATAGGGTTTTGACGTCATCACAGTGAGATTGAGTGCAGACACAACTTGGTCACAAGTGTGACGTGAGCGTTCGGTTAGACCTCGTGTCCAATCAACGGGTCGAATGACGCTCGACATCGGACTCAAGTCCAATAGATTTTTCGGAAAATATGTGACGCCCCCGTCGTCTGCTTGCAACATTGTGGCATTCCGATGTACACGGCACGTGAGATTATTCAGGAATAGAAGACAAAGTTGAAGTTTGTTTTAACATTCTGTGATTTGAAAACGCGAAGTAAACAGACAAAAAAATGCAAAACAAGGTATGATTAATGACCACGGTTGCTTTCCCGTTTTATATTTCGGGCTTTCTGAAGTCCCAACAATGAGATTGAATGAATCGTGCCCTTTCCAGGTCATACGAAGCGTCGGATTCGTCACGAGTCTATAGTACATCGGAGCACCCCCATAATTCCCCTGTACCGCGCAGTGCAATGTACAGAGCGCGACACTGTTAGCGCGAACAAGCGATCGCCGGTTTTTCGAGTGTTTCTCTTTGAAACCAAAGGATGTCATCCAAGTTATTATTGGTATGGAAAGAGCTCATTAACTTCTATAACGTAAGCGATAACATTTCGTGCTCGCTAATACTATTTAGGAATAAAATGCGAAAATGCGCCGACGTCGTGTTCGCGCTAACAGTGTCGCGATGTGTACGATTTTCTGGAAACGTCTGTTGCGGACTTGGCGTCCTCTTACTGCGACGATGTTCCATGTAGAGAGAGGAGGTCGCTCGCAGGGCTTGATTGTTCTATACTCATACTCACCTCAAAAACCGTAATAAAAAAAAGTCCGTTCTTTTAGGTATCATACTAATTCTTCCCTTCAGTGGTTAAACTAAGGTATCTGCAGCTGCATCTTAGACTAGATTTCGGTTATTTTATCAAGACGCACGCGTTTCAAAAGCCAAAATCGTTGTTGCTTTCTTTGACAACAATTTCGTGTAAGAACTACATCACGCAGCTCAAATTTGCTTCATTTTTTTTTTCTTGGAGTCACGAGTTTGGATGGTGTTTGTCGCTCCCGCATGAAACCGCTTAGATTGAGAGCTCACTGGTACAGAGGCGCCATCGACGATTTGGGTCCTGCAACTGTGTTTAAAGGGACCATGAAATGATTTTTCAACTTCTTTCTTCTTAGCTTTAATCCTCAACTCAGAAGTGAAATAGGAAATCACGTGGTCGTGCCGCGCTTTGGCACAGGAGTCGATGACTCCTAGCTTCCGCCGTCCTCCTCAAGTACACCATGGAACTTGTTATATTCTCAAGTAATTATAATTGCCTTCGCGGCACTCACTGGCCACGAACGCGAATTCAAATATTTGTCGACGAATAGACCGATCTCACCAGCCAGTTTGACTACGCCACCGCTGCCGCAATGCATCGAGGAAACTTTAGTCTTTCTGCGCGTGCGGCAACCTCGCTGGAACTTTGAGCGTGCAGGACACGAACAGTCTCGTGCACTGCCGAATGCCTCCTGTGAACTGAAGTCATGGCTGCTTTGCGCAAGCGCCAAACGCTTGGTGAGATCGGTCTATTGATTGTTGACGAGCGCATACGTCCGAGTGATGCAGTGCTCCTGTCAAATTTGCGTGAGCTGGGTTTCGACTGACGTGCGTGAACACCGCGTATACATCGCAGTGAAATGGAAGAAAATTTCCGACGGAAAGGAGGTACGAAATAGTCCGCTATAATTTTCAAATTTTCGTACCGAAAAGCAGGCTTTAGGCTTTCTACGCTAGTGTACTAGTTTTCTTGTGGCAGACTAAACGACATGCGATTGGTAAAATCCCAAATTATCCTAGCCGAGAATTTATTTCATGGTCCCTTTGATTATAACCGAAGGTCTGACAGTATTTGCCATATCGAATCAACGCAAGGTCGATGAAAAATGGTAGCCCGTAGCACTGCCAAAACTTTATTTCAAGCACACGGTGGAAACAAAACTAATACATGCGCAGATTGGAATTGGTCCACGGCTCCTCGAAAGATGGCGCCAAGATACTAATGTGGCAATTTTCTCGTCGCAAGCGGTCGCAAGCGGGCATATCAAATGCCATAGAGTTATTATAATGTACGCCAGAGGTTCAACTGCCGCTAGTGCCTATGCGACTTCCGTGATGCAAATTGAAGCAGACAGCAACCGGTCTACTTTTGTGGTGCCCCTGTGTATTCCTATGGGAAAACGCGCGTGCCTTTTGCCTTTTCACCAGAAAATAGCATGGAACACTTTTGTCATTTAGGGCGTACAAAATAGCAAGTAGGTACCTTGATTTACATTGTAAAAGTGTAATTGGTCTAGTTATTACAGTTCTTTTTCATCAGTGCACGATGTTTAACTTCGCTACATTTTGGTCCCAAATATGTGCTCCGCAGCAGGTGTGTAAAACCAGGCGACGATTCCAAGCAAAATAATAATCGAAGGGACTATAGAGTGTGTTCAAGGTTCATCAGCATTCTGTGACGCTTATATATTGCAAATATACCATCCTGCGACTATATTAAAATAACGCCGTCTTGCACCTTTACGAGCGGTTAAAAACATTCAAAACGTAAACAATAAAGTAGATGGGCTATCAATGTTGACCCTTTGTATTGTTTTTTTTTTTTTTTTTTTTTTTTTGCCGGGCAGCTTTTATTAAGTGCTTGTTTTCAAATATTTAGAGCGTGCGAGTGATGTTCTTAACGCACAACAAGCAACTTTGAACAGAGATGAAAAAATAAAGCTGTACTTACTGATTTAAAATCTGACTATATTACGGGCCTTCAATTTATTTTGATCGTATATGCAAATGTAGTTACTGATCCAGTATTACTGCTTAGTTCTTGCCGTCTCCCTTGATTTCCAGATGTTTTTCGTTCGTTTGGCACGCATATCCCTCACGCTGAAAAGCGCCGACGTCGTGTTCGCGCTAACAGTGTCCGACAATGCACAAAAATACACGTACGAAGCCGTTTTAACACAGTTTTGAATGCAATGAATTTGAAAGAAAAACGCTGCAACTGATCAATTATTTCGTCTGCCTGACTGAGAAATGTTCCAAGCTACCTAATGTGTACACATTATTCGGGATTTTTGCTCTTATGGTCGACCGCAGGAAGAAAATGCACTCACTTATTTCCATAGAAATGCATTAGCGGAAATCAAAATTCGACTGGTTGCTGTCTGCTTCAATTTGCGTCGACACACTGGCGCCAGTTGTACCTCTAGCTCACATTATAACAACTCTATGACAAATACCACCTAGAAGTCAAAACCTGCACCTTTCCCTCCAAAAGTTCATCCCTAGCGGATCCCCGCAGCGTCGCCTATGCGGCGCCCAAGTTCGTCTGCTTCTTTTGCTGGGCATTTTTGTGGACGTCAGAACGGCAAGCTCTGATTGGCTCTGATTGAAGAATTGTGGGTAGACCTCGAGGCAGCTTGCCTCGATGTTTACCCACTATGCGTAGGGCAAGTCATCTGCTTCTTGCACAGGAGTTGCGGTGACGTCAGAACGATGCCGAGTTCTAATTGGCTTCTATTGGAAGGATACTGGTACACCTCAATGCTGGATGCCTTGAGGCCTACCCACTAATTGTTTTTTCATTCAGCCATTGAAAGCTCGGCGTCCTGACATCGTCGCAACCCCTGTGCACGGAACAAACGAACTTTCGCTGCGCATTACAATTCCATCACAGCCAATCAGAGGTTGGCCTTCTGACGCCACCACAACCCCCTGCAAAAGAAGCAGACGGACTTGCGCTCCGCATAGCTTGCGTGAGCTATGGTGCCTGCAGCGGGTCTTCGACTGCTGTGTTTAGCGTTCTATCCCGCCCATATATCAAAAGTGGTCCCAATGTGGCAACAAATGACGTCAAAGAAGCCGGAGTATCATGCTGTTGCCTGTCGCTATCCTGGCGGTTGGCCGTAGAAATGCTGGTGAAAATCACGAGCGAACGCGATTGTCGCTGTCGTCACGGCGTGCCAGGCGTCCCAACTTCCGGCTGCTTTAACTTCCGTGGACTGTCACACTGGAGAGCGACCTGCAGCAGAACAGGCGTCTGCCATATAGAGCACAACTGTTGAGACGCCGCCAGGATCGCGATCGGCGACAGCATGACACTTCTTTGACGTCATCAGGCGAAAATCAAGGGACCACTTTTTTTTTGAGGCGGTAAACACAAGAGTCGGAGACGCGTTCCAGGCATCATACGTAAGCTTCGAACGCCACCGCGTCTCGCAGCGTCTCGCCAAGACGGACGCGCGTTTGCCGCTTTGCGGCGACTCCCGTCCAGAGCCGTATATGTAGAGAGTTTGGTCAATGGGAGGCGCGGGTAGAGCCAGGGCGTGCACCAGACTCGGAAAGAGGGCTTGCCATGCTCTCTTGACCAAACAGAAGACGAAATGAATCCCCTAGCGGCGGTAGCGAGAAACAGTTCTGATCAAAGGTCTACGTTCGTAAATGGTTTTAATAAGCGCGTAAGAGTGAAGCGTAGTAACTCTTCGTGGTTTAAAATAGGGTGGACGTGTTGTTTTGATCATGATCATGGAGAAAGATGTAACAAACGAATGCGCCGCTCAACTCTGTTTTGCTCGGACAGAGTGTGACTGCTCGGACGACAGATTCCCGGCCCTCGGCGCTTGGCGTACAGATTATGTCGATCGTTCCGCTAGTCGCACTCTTCCACCATCATTTTGGATGAGCGTGATTGAAACATCACGTGTACCATATTTTCAGTCATCGAGAGTTACTCTAATGCAGTTATCAGGTTTGTTTCTCGCGACCATCGCCAGGGTATTATTTCCGGCTTCTGGTTGGTCACATTCGAATTTCTGAAGACGCCCTGGAACACGCCCAGCCCGCTTTCGGCCAATGGCGCCGCCTCATTTGTCTCCTATACTTCCCAACGAATGGACAAACTCTCTACATATACGGCTGTGCTCCCGTCTAGCTTGCGGCGTTTGCCGCTTGGAGCGGGTCGGGGATTCACTAACGATGACGTCATGCGGAGGCCTCGTCTTGTTGCCGGTATCGGCACAGCAAACTCGGTCGCACCGAACCTCGAATGTACGAAGCGGCCTTTGAGCCGCTGTCACACTGCACGTACAGCACACAAAAAGCACGGTGTTTTCTCGCAGACATGATGACAGTATAGACCGATCTCACCAAGTGTTCCACGCATACGTGACGCCGCCATAACTGTAGTTCCGTAGGAGGCAGACGCCAGTTCACGAGACAGCTCATGTCACCTCGTTCTCTGCTCGCGCAGACCTCCAGCAGGGTTGTCGCGCGTGCAGAAAGACTACAGCTCCCACAATACATGTCGGCAGCGATGGCGTACTCACATTAGCTGGTGAGATCGGTCTATTATTTGCGGACTATTCTCAGGCTTTCAGGAAGCATGTTCCACATGTGCGCGCTTCAAACATGTTAATGTTCAGGTTTGTTTTTGTGTGTGTGTGGTCCATGTGACAGAACCGTCGTGCAAGGAAGTAACACACGCGAAACAGTGCCTGAGAACTGCTTTCTCTTTTTGTTTTTATATGATGTATTGGCAGTGTGAACGCAGCTCTAGAGGCAGAAGATGTGTCGTGTCTCTGTATCCGAAAGCTATACGCTATTATATACGACCACGCTGTCCGGATAAACGGGGTTCTCTCGTCTCCCTCGGGGCATTCTCCCGAGGCGGCTTTAAATGAGAACAGATCCTTGATCTCACACGAGTGGTAAGAACCTCAAAAATTTCCGGAGGGAAGCACAGTGCTCGAGCAGTTCACCGCAGAACAAAACAAAACAGGTGAAAAAAAAGAGCGGAACATGGTACAAAGCCCACCCACGTTCGCACAGAAATCGAAGGAACCTACGCTTTTGAGTTTTTTTTTTTTCATTTGTCGCTTTTACTCTTTCTCGCGGACTAAAAGCCGCTTAAGTCCGACCTTAAGAATTCTGTTGTCAGGACGTCTCACCCAAGTTGGTAAGAGACAAAGTCAATGCCTCTGACACCCGAGTAAGAAAAAAAAAACAAATAAAAACGAAGAATTAATAAACAGTAATACAACTGATTCTAGAGCTTGGTCGTCATCGCGATCTCGCTCATGTGAATCGCAGGGGCCCGAAAAGATCCCTAGAAACGGCAAGACTTTATTTGGAGAGCATCTGTCCGGCGGATGGCAGAAAGATGACATTTGAAAACTTCCGAGTGTATATGGGTTATAAAAGAAGACCAATCACAAACTACGTTTCGTTTTTTGGCCGAAATCCGACGCGTTAAGAAGTACCCAGTTGGCCATACTGCCACGTGCACATCAACGAAATTGCCTCATTCTTAACACTGCAAAACCTATGTAGAGCCATAGTGGCGCGTGACGTCACGACCGCAGCGCCACCATGGCCCTGACGTCACGCTGTGGTGGGCAGGGCGCATGCGCAGATGCCCTCCATGTTGAATCTCGCTCCTGCGCGCGGGCAGTGCTGACACCTGGTGTGGGCTTGTGTGTGAACAACTGCGCGTTGGCCCGTAGTAACCTACGGCTTACGCAACGCAGGACGTGACGAATTCCAACCATCTTATTTCCGCTCGGCAGCCAATGGGATTGAGGCGTTAGAGTGATAAGAACGTCGAATAACAAATTACGATACAAGGATCGTGAGAGTAAATGGGTGATGCCCTTTGCGTCCTAAAGGGACCCGGACGCCACCCCCGATTTTGTTTTGTTTCATTTTTTGTCAGGCGGTTTATTATGATGTCAGAAGACTACCCGATAAATGTTTTGCTTCAGCGTTACGTATATTTTTAATAACGTATAAAAAAATGTTACTGGTGGGATTCTAATCCGAAACTGGGCTGGGAAGAAGTAGAAATATAAGGAACAAAGAGTTGGCGAAAGTCACGTGGATACACCCGACCGCATTTTCTCTTTTTGTTTCCCCCTTCGTTTTTCCGACTGCGTTAAGCAGACAAAAAAAAAAGCGCAAGTCGCACCCTGCATTTAAAAAAAACACAAAGAAAAAACACGCAAACGTAAAGCAGTTTGTGTTTGACGTTTACGTGTTTGCGCCTTTTTCGAGTTCTTACTAATTCGTGTTTGTAAGGCGAGCAATGTCATCAGCCATGAGAAGGGCCGACGACTCGGCGACGTGTTCGTGGGAATCAGCTCGGTGGTCGAGCGTGTCGAACGGAATAAATCCTTATTCTTTCGATCGTTAAACAACTTCGTTTTAAAAGCTAGACAGATTCGCCGGTACCGCAAACAACAATTTTAAAGTAGAGGTCCTACGCCCGTCACCCGCCCTCTTCACTTGATCCGCCTCGTACAGCCGTCCAGCCCTCGACTCCCGTGATACGACGCCATGTTGAGAATTACGCAGAGAATATAGAGAGTGCTTCTGGCTCTCTGCGCAAATTTTTTCTCTATCAATGTATCCTATTTGGTATGTGTGTCTGAACCATAAAGAACGGCACGTGAACACGTAAAAGAGTGAGCGTGACTCGATTCGGCCAGTTCTCTATCGGCGGTTTTCGGGCGGAAAAAAAACGAATATCGAGCTCAAAATTGTATTCTGGGTAATTCGGCTCTCATATGCCATGTACAAATAAAATAGTTGGCGATCATAAATACCCTGTCGGTGTCCCTTTAAGCCGTCACTAAATATTATAGCATGATCCAATACTATCACACCTATAAGCATAATCTTCGAAGCAAGCAACCTAAAACTCAGCGGGGTAAAAAATAAAAAATAAAGAATACTGTTTCGGGTAAAATCAAAGAAGGGAGTTATTATATTAGATGAAATCAGGGACGGGTAGTATTTCATATATAAGCATTTGAAATACGTATTTCAAATACTTTGTGTATTTTGCATTTGTATTTAATTACAAATGGGGTAATGTATGTGACGTGAGTATTTAAAGACTAAAACGTGGGTATTTCAAATCCAATTGTAATTAAATACAATTTTATGGGCGAAAATACATCCCTTAAATTTATTGCCACTGTCCAGAGCAGGAAGAAAACTACGTTCTGCACCGAATGCAGTGTCTCAATCAAGCACACGCGTTTAGTGACTTTGTGATTGCGGTGCAAGTCCAGGGCAAGAATAGTGACGAAATCGACGTTCACAGGCAGACTGGCTAAATAAGTGCCTGTGACAACTTGTGATGCTTTCCAGCCTGATTTCTATCCATATTTTTGCCTGGAACATTCTAAATGCGCGGGTCGTCCAGATTTTCGTAACTGGTGCGAGTTGCAACAATAAAAAATTCTCTAGCTGGTGCTGCGCGTCTTGGTGGTCTCGGTTCTTTGTTGGTCTATACAAAAATCTAATCGACAAAAAGCTGCTTGAAGCTCTTTACTTTTTTCACCTATTACGTCCAAGCTGAAATTTTTTTGTGATTATATTTCTATTACGTTACTAGAGCATCGCACACTAACTCCCGAGTGTGCGATGCAAAATTAAAATGAGGTACCCAGAAACCCGTTGCAGGTGCCCTGAAGTCGCTGAAGCAAATTTTGAGGAATGTATTTGGAAAAATATTTGAAGGAGGCCAAATACATTTGGTTGTAATTGTATCTTGTACTTAAAAGCTTTTTTGGAAATGTAATTAGATTTGTAATTAAATACATTTTTGACAAAGTGTTTTGTATTTGTATTTCGATACATATTTGCATGTATTTTGCCCATCCCTGGATGAAATTAAAACACTAACAAGTAGAAAGGTTGAATACTCTTAGGACTATCTAGTCCCGAACCCGCGAGGAATCGTCAAGCAGCTAGCCCTGTCTTTTTCACTCACTTTTTTTATTTTTGTTTCTGTATTAAGAAAAAAATGGTCATTATAACCGCTATTATTAATTTTTAACGATGCAAACGACCTTTTTTTTTATTTCAATCATACTAAAAGGCAAATGAACAACACTACAACTACCGTTTCACCAAATCGCCTTCTGGATTTGCTCTGCTCTGCTCACCGGTAGGCGGGTTGTCTACGCGATGTCACAACATACATCGGCCATATTTCTTTGGAAATGACTCTCGCTCGCTTTGGGAGGACGGCTGTTAATTTAAGAAGGCAAAACAAAACGCCACGCCACTCCGACAATCCAGACTGTCTGGTTCCCTGCGGACGCGCGAGCAACGAGCCAAAGACAAACAACACCTTCTTTCGTGAGCCCTTTGAAACCACAATCTCTCACCCAAAAACGTCAACAAAACAGAAATAAATGTAAAAGAAATAACGCGGCATTTAAATGTTCCGGTGAGCTCAAAAATATCCATTTAAATATTAAAAAAAAAAAAAAAGAAACGTGATGATGCCTACGCGATGGAAGGAGAGGGCAACGCCACCTGGCGCGAAAGACGCGAAAGAGTGAAACGGGGAGCTGCCGTCTATCCAAAAGTGCACCGAAAACTGGCGCATCCCGGCGGCCAAAATGTGAAAGCGACGAACAGAGATAAAACGCACACCGTTTGGAGTCGCGAATATAGTTTAGCTCCATAGAACTTCATGAGCAAAATAGAAGCAAAATAGAACTTTAAGAGCAAAACAGAAGTTTAGGTATAGGCGTCGCAATAGTGCTCGGTTCAATTTGTTTTTTTTTTCCCTAGAATATATTACTGGTTTTGAACAACTTAGTTTTACCCCAACCCCAACTTTTGTTCTTGAAGCATTTAGCCGGGGCGTGGTGTGAGCGCCAGCGGCGAGAGAGCACCAAGGAATAAGAACACGATGCCTCCCCCCCCCCCCCTTCCCTCTTTTCCAAAAAGTAAAAAAAAAAGAAGAAGGATAAATACCCAAAACGTGCAGACGTGATTTTGACACGGCCGGTGGGTCCGTAATTAACGGCAAGTGCCGATGCGGCCGGACAGAATTCCCGTGTTACTGAGCGTGTTTCGTCACGGTCTTGAGCAGCACCAGCGACACGCCATTTTTCTATATATTTATGTATCTATTTAGTTCCTTTTTTTTTGTAATTTACACGGTGTTCCTTCGGTTTTCGGGTGGAGGATTAACACACGCACGCACGCACACACACATACTTCAGCACGTCAGAATATGGCACGTCTTCGAACACGAATAACAGGCAACAAACAAAACGTGGGAAAACAAGAAAACAAAAAGAAAAAAAGCTGGTGCTGTCGAAACGCGTGTAAAACGCGTCACGTCCGCTGCATCCATCCGCGGGGAACATTCTACGCTTGGTTGAGCGACAACGTGTTCGCGACGAGCAACCGATGCGATGTCACTGTCCGTCGGTGTCTCGTCCGGACACTCCTGGAGAGGACATCAGCAGAAAGAAGCATTTGCCTTTCTGAACAAGTGCGCTAAGAAAAAAAAAATACTCCAATCGGTTCGTCCAAATTGTCCATGGTATCCACGAAGGACTTCGCTTTGCTTTACCAAGAGAGGCTCTACTTTCCTTCGAATCCTGTAACAATATTTCAGCCTGTGCCCATTTTGGCGTTTCTACCTCTATGGTGGTTTGGGTACACCGTAACCGACTAGGCCAGAGTTGCAAACTATTCAGAGGAGGATTGTTTATTTACGAACATGAAGAGGATTAACCTGCAGTTAGACGTCGTTTACTAGTTCTGAAATAAAGAAAAAGAAGAGACGAGTAGGGTTGGGGACTAGACATTTTATTTAAATCGCACAAAACCAAAACACCTCGACCTGCGGTGGCGCCTCGTGGTGTTGACATCGCGCGTAATAGAGTTTAGTGGTGACGTCGCATATATCAAGTTTTGAACGCGTTAGAACTGTCAAAACTCATTCTGAAGAGCCGAATAAAAATTATAGTTCGACCTACCGTCTTAACTCTTTATGAAAAACGTTTATGTATATATATTGCATTAAGGCAACGGTAAGAAACAACAAGCGACTCCTCGCCTCCGGTAGAAGACAAAGACGGAAGACTGTGAACGATGCATGAACATTCAGCATAAAGTTTCCAAGCCGGACAAACTTTGCAGCAAATACGATGTTAAGAGACATACCTGCAGTCCTCCGTGAGAATAGAGGCACCTTGACGCGGACATATCGTGAATAGTTTGAACGGCTGTATGTGGCCTCTACTCTAAGATTTTCCCTTCGAATAAAGGCGGATGGTTAGTACAGTGCTATTTATCGTCATGGGGTGCTATTAAAGCGTTCGTGCATTTCCCGCTAAATTTAGCGAGGAAATTGATATCACGAAACCTAAACAGGAATTCAGTTTCTCAGCTAAATTTAGCGGCGAAAAAATTGGTATCACGTGATCTGACGTCACGGGACATAAAGACCAATTTAGGTTCCCCCTAAATTTATTGGGAAAATGGCGTCACGTGGCGTCACCTGACGTCACGTCACCTTAACACCTGGGGAAAATTGACACCACGTGACTTACACGTCAACTCAGCTTCCCCGCTACATTTTGCGGAAAAATTCGTGTCTCGTGACCCCTACATTATTTCAGTTACCCGCTAAATTTAGTGGGAAAATCGTCGTCATGTGACCCAGATGCCAATCCAGAGTACCCGCGAAATTTAGCAAAGGAAATCGAGGACGCTTGACCCAACTTCACGTGACCTATGCGACTGTTCAGTTTCCCCGCTAAATTTAGCGGCAAAACGCGGTTTCGCGGCTTTCACCAATGAAAGGACACCGTGACGCGACAGACTACACCAGTGTCCGTCAGGAGCTGCTTGGTTGTACATTTTGATGCCGAAACCAAATCGCGGCTAGCATAACAGTATTCCCTAAAGTAAACGAAGACTGCAACATTACGGCGCTAAATCGAGTGGCCACCCTTCATTTATGTTTAACTATACCTTGCCGATTTCTGCGTCACTGTTTTAGAATATTTTTCACGTAGAAAAACTGCACGCTTGTTTGCAACTTTAGATTAAAAAAAAACACATTTTCGGCTTCCCACTATCAAATAGTGCATTGTTACGCCTAATAATATGAAAAAAGAAATCTTCAAAATATCGTGGTATTTAGATGTTATCGGGGAACAGAATAAAGTAAGCTGTATTCAATATTCAACAAACATGTCAACTGAGAAAAAAAAAACTTGATGAGGCTAGCCACCGAAGAAATCGATGAATAAACGAAGCGCGATGGCGTCGTCGAATAAAGGCCCAAAAGGCGGTTGATTGTAATTCGATATAGTTCAGAGCCGACAGCGCCTGAACCAAAGGATGGTTATCGCAATTTGACCGAGCAAAAAAAAAAAGTCAAAAATAATTTGAATAAAACAAAAAAAAAAACTGAAACTGAAAGCACCAAACGGAGAACTCGAAACTTCAAGAGTGCTCACCATGCATTTCTTTCTTATTTAATTTATTTAGCTGCTGACAATGACGCCCAAGATATGGTGATGATCCGTGAATATTGTCACGAATCTTCCGGCGATATACTGATAGAAGTGGTGAAAACTGTACACGACGGCGAGGCCTTCAAGATCGATTTGCGATAAGCTACTTTCGGTGGTAGCTAACGTTCTGGTCGCGAATGGGATTGGCGGCTTTCGCCTATTGGCATCTTGCTGTGCGAAGATGGCTTCAACTCCATATGATGATGCATCATAGGGCGAATATAAAGGCCTTTTCCCTTAGTAGTTTGCGAGTACAGTGTACTTTGCCAATAACTATTTTAACGTTTGTAAAGCCTTCCGTGGGCCTTTCTTACCACCTCCACACTTTATCCCTTTCAAGTAGATTATAAAGTTCCATAGCGATTGTCGCCCTGTCTTTTAAAACTCTGTCGTAAAAACAGCAAAACGCCTAGAAATGACTGCATCTGGGTTTTTTTTTTACTAGGTAATTAAAGCGCGTTGTTATTAGCAGTACTTAAAAACGGACTTTGTTCTCCGGCCTTGACGATTCGACCGCTGCTTGTACCTTGTCCTTAGGTGGGTGAATTCTTTCTACGCTGACGCAGTGGACTGGGAATTCCACTTCATTCACGTCGAAACAGTAATTGCTTTGTTTCAGCTTCAGACCCGCATTCTCTAGCCCTGAAAGCACCTTATCCAGCCGACTAGCATGCTCCTCTGGATTTTTTCCACCGAGGATTATATCATCCAGGTATAAACTAACTCCTGAGACGGCTGCCAGTGTGATCTCTACGACTCGCTGGGAGATTGCTGGGGCTGCAGCGATTCCGAGGGTTAGTCTCTTCACTCTATAGAATCCTTTGATTATGTTAATCATCAGGATTTCCACGGTTACTCACAACTGTCTGTGTGCTTGCGCTAGATTAGAGGGAAACTTCAACGGAATTTTAAAAATACCCGTCGTGTTCAGAAATAGGCTGAATATGATCCACAATATCCGTAAATGGCAATCGCACGTCTGTATTCTGAGCCTAATGGCTGTATTTCTTGTTATAAACGGCCCACTCTGGCGAGTGCTTGGAGAGCAGCGAGCGGAGATCACGTCACATTCGGCGCAATCGTGACGTAGATTGTCTCGGAACGGAGCAAAGCTGCGGCGAGGGTGACATCGTCTGAGGATGCCCAAGCCGTTCCAGCGGTGGGGCCATCACAACTAAAGATTGTTTTGGTTGCATGCTTAGACAGCCTTGTTCTAGACACATCAACAGCTCTAAGCTGTAGATGAGAAATTTAGCCAGTGCAGTACAACCGCTAACTTGGGGTCTTGAACGTGCACCATGCAGTAGTGATTACACGAACGTGTGCTGGTGCAAAACTCATCCAGATCGAAACAGGCCGGGGGGGGGGGGGGGGGGGGGGGGGGGTGAGGATCGAATCTAGGAGGTCCAGCAGCGCGAGCTTTCGCTCCACGCTCCGAGCTAAGACGCGTTAATCTACCCGGCTATCGATCCCCTTGGCCACCGCATCTAACCTCAAAGCTGCTTTTGTACGAATTTTCAGTGACGGGTAATCTTCCAGAATATTGTAGAAGAACAATAGCGACGCCTGGGACAGACAAAAGAAAGTCCCGGTGAGAGGGGAGTTAATCTTTTCCCTCTTTTCTCGTGGTGGCCGGAAAGCTGGCGGGATGACGTCAGGTTCAAGGCATGTAAAGTTCCATGCGAGACAAGCGTCGTCACTTCCTGTCAAGGTTTCAAACGTGCCTTAGAAACGAGGCTTTAGCGACATCCACCAAGTGCCCTTTGATAATCGTTTAATTCCTTTTAAAATTTCTTTAGTGTCTTTTGTCACAAGAGATTGGTGTGCCCGATGTGATACTGCTCTCTTGAACACGTATGGACCAAGGAATAAGCGCTAAAATTTCGTTGCATCTCTTTAAGTATTGGGGGGGGGGGGGGGGGCGGGGGTCAGATTTTTTTGGAGATTTGATAGTGCTTCAGTCAGCGTCGGGAGCGGGTAGGACGCCTGCTTTGCTGCGACATCAGCGAGTTTTAGTAGACCGTGTTTCCCCCTGCGCTAAGCCCCTCCACTACCCGGAATTCTACACCTAAGGCCATCGGCGCGCAGGCGCAGTCGTGGTTTCTTCGTAGCGGAGGATTAGCGGAGGGGGAAACATGGTCTACTAAAACTCCCTATAAACGGTGCTACGGCAGTCAACACAGAGCCTCACGGAGCCGTCTTTCTCTCTGACGACCACGACTGGCGTTGCCCATGCTGACTGTTGAACTGGCACTATGATGCCTTGTTTTTGTAACGCCTGCAATTCGCATTGAACAACTTGACGCAACGTAAGCGGTACCTGCCGAGACTTCAGGGACTTCGGAGACGCTGATTCCATCAGCTCCAAGTTCCCTGGTGGGCCAAGAAGGCCCGTGATTTCGCGCTTGGAACCCCTCTTCGTGCGCCTTGAGTACTGCTGCGAACGTTTAGTCTCGCTCAACGACCTGAATGGCGCTGACTCGAACCTGTATAGCGCTGGGAAACAATTGCACCCTATCCGATTGCATCCTGTTCCACACGTAACCATGAGTGGCAAGACGTAGTCCTTGGATTTGTGTCTTTCGCGCAATGGAACGACCCTAGAACTTGTAACCCTTCACAGGTATATGTCGGGAGAGTAAAGACTTCTTTATAGGACGGAGGTGGCTTGTTCGGCCATGTACGTCTGTAGAAATCGTGACTGATGACTGTGAATGGCGCTCCTGAGTTCACCTCAAATTGCAGTGCTTTCCTTTTTATTTTGAGTACTACCAAACATTTGGACACGAAGACGCTAGAACGCACAGCGTTCAGTTCCTGCAGCGTTCAGTTCCTGCATATTCAAACCACTCATCGGTGGCTTTAAGACGTTTTCGTCTCGGTCGTAGCTCACCCGATTTGTCCAGCGCGGGACGCTTTTTCAATGTGGCTCGTCTTCCTGAAAAATCAGCACGTTGTCTGGCGGAATAAACACTTCTCCGTGCTATGTTGTTTATCGCGCTATACGCATTACGTGATCTGCAATTTTTTTTATCGTTTGCATGCACAAGGAATCACTGATCCAGTGTTACAGCGTAGAGCGTCTCTACTGGTTTTCTAGATGCTCTTCATTTGGCACGTATATCCCCCATGCCGGAAAGCGCCGACGCCATGTTCGCGCTAACAGTGTCCGACAGTTCACATAAACACATGTACGCAGACGTCATAACACCTTTTAAATGCCATGCATTTTAAATAAAAACGCCGCAACTGGCCAGCTATTTCGTTGACGTGATTGAGAAGTGTTTTCATCTACCGAGTACGTACGAATTCTTCGTGATATCTGTCCTTATTATCGAGCGCAGGGAGAAAAAGCATTCGCTTTTTCCACATAAAAATGCATTACCGGAAGCCAATGTCCGACTGGTTGCTGTCTGCAGAAATTTGCGACAGCACGCTTGCGGCAGTTGACCTCTAGCGTACACATAATAACTCTATGGACGTACGTATCACTGCAAAAATGTTCCAAAAGCCGGGATTCATGCTTAAAAATAAATACCTTCGACTTGCATAACAATACCAACAATTTATCAGACGTTTCGTCTCCTATACGGGAGACATCATCAGTGCGGCCTGGGAACACCCGACTAGCTAGTCGGGTGTTCCCAAGCCACACTGATGATGTCTCCCGCAAGGAGGCGAAACGTCTGATAAATTGTTGGTATTGTTATGCAAGTCGAAGGTATTTATTCTAAAGGTATCACTGCGCAATGCGCCACCTGTAATTTATCTGACTCGGGATCGGAAGCGACAGTTTTCAATTTTGACTTTGGTCTATTTGACGAAGTATCGAGACCCCAGTGTTCTTGTCACAAAGGCGAGCCTTGTGTGATCTCGTCATGTCGTCACTCGCGTCAGCGGAAGAAAGAAAACAACAAGAACTCGAGAAAGGCTCCTGGCGCCAGTGAAAGTCAAAGCCTTAGTCAAAGTCTTAGCCAGAGCGCAGTTCATCCACGTCTCCCTGCCGAAGGAAGCTAAGAAAAAAAAAAATCCGAAAAAACACTACAAAAAAGGGGGGAAACCCAAAAACAGCGGACGACATCAGAAGACAACCGAAGCAAGTAAGATTCGAAGCTCGAGCCGAAGCTGAAGCCCAAATCAAGGCCAGAGACAAATCAGCCCACATAAAAAAAAAAAAAAAAAAAAAGCCACAAAGACGACCGAAAATGACAAGCCCACGTCCACGACAGTCGCTTTATTTTATGTTTGCGCTCTCGATTATGATTGCTTGCTGGATTACTTTTTATCAAAAGGGTGTCGTCGTCTCCGTTCGCTTTTATAAACTCGCCCCCTTTTCCCTCCCCCTTCCTTAGCGCAGAAAGTCGGGTTGTGCCGCCCCTTCGACTTCCTAATGAAAGCCGCGGCCCTGCCAAAATCGGATGCTCGCTCGTTTCCGGTACCCCGGCTGACGTCACACGGCCAGGCCATTAATCACTGTCAGGTTTAGCTCATTTCTGCGCCATTTTGTTGGAACGCCGAGCGGGCCTTTTTGCCCTGCGTACTTCTTTCCCAGGCGGCTCTGGGGATCCCTGAGCGGGCTGCACTGCGATGCCGAAGCGACCGAGCCTATAGCTGGAACTCAGCTAGCTCTCTACGCTGCTGCTTTATTCTTTTTTATTACTATTATTTCTTTTTTTTTTTTACGGGGCATCTCTGCGTGTCTTCTATGGGACGACGGATTTCTGGATAAGGTCCCTGCCCTGCCCCTTCTTGGTACGGGCTATCCTCCTCTCCAGTCCGTTGCGCATGCGCGGTAGTAGTCGTGTCCGACCACGGCGCGACTATACCCCGTCAATATGGGGGACAATGCGGAGTGTGCGGCAGTTTTGCAGCCACCGCAGTGAATGTCGAAAGGGGGAATAAAGTGTACAACGTATGCGGTTGAAGGAATATATCTGAATACTACTGGTTTGGGAATTCTCTTGAGGGTTTTCCATTCTTTTCGGATACTAACATTTTGCGTCCACTTGAGCTTCCGCGATTTGAAACCCTTCTGCCGAAAGGCTACTATAATCCGTTGCAACCCAAGAAGGCAGGGCGAGGGAAAGGAATACGGGAGAGGAGGAAGCAGACGGAAAGCTGTAGAGAGGTGGAGGTTTCCCCTCTCCTCCCCAGCGTTTCGTCTGCTTCGTCCTCCCCGGCCTTTCTTTCCCTCGTCCTACCTTCTTGAGAGTCAACGGACTATAGACGAAAGTACTAAGATTTCGATAACACAGGGGCTATTAACTGACCGGCTATAGTTGGCCACGTTGCTGTGTATCAATAACTTTATCCCCAGTTTGAATCTGTAATAACTAAATATTCAAACACATGCAACATCAAGCTCCAGAACGCAAGAGAGGTAGCGGCAGCGGTCTGGAAATGCATGTTGAAGATGATTTTCTCTCAACAAGTGGGCTGTACAATGCTTGCAATGGGTTCTTTGTTTCTTGTGGAATTGATGTAGGAGGCGTGAGCTTTCAAGGAACGGTTGTGCGAGATATTAGTGAGTTTTAGTATTGCGTATACGAGCGAACGCAAGTCCTTTGGGTTTGCGTTAACGTTGCGTGTTCCGCACTGCGCGTGCGCGGAGCCCAAACTGCGGCCTTGGATTGGCGCATGGCGACTTCGCGCATGCGCATCGTGGAGAACGCAACGCTAACGCAAACGCATAGTGCTTGCGTTTGCTCGTATACGCAGGAGAGGGACACAAAGACGTGTTTTTTTGTTTCTTTTTTGGCTAAAACGTTCTTTGAGAACGGGGGCGCCCGTGACCGGGGCTTCGGTGAAAGAAGCGAAAGTACGTACGCGAGCTGTTCTGTAGAGGCGCGGAGAGTACGCGAGGAAGGAACCTGGGCGGCGGCAGTGGGGAGGCGAGGAGCGTGTCCGCACAGTGCGACCACGTGGGCATTTCGCAACGATGGCTGCCGGAAAATGTGTGCGTGTGTGCGGGGGTGGGGGGTGGAGGGGGCGTCTTCGGAGGGTACGTGGACGTAGCAGGAACACAGGGAAGGCGAGTAGCGCTCACCCCATGATCACGTGGGTCTTTCGGAACAGCGGCAGCCTACAGGGTGAAAGGGGGGGGGGGGGGGGGCGAATGAGAGCCTTGCCGCAGTTGGCGTGTATGTGTGAGGAAAGACAGGAAGAGGGAGACTAGTGCCTCTGCTGTAAGTGGGGTTTTGCATTCGTGCATGAGTTTTGTTGTTGTTGTTGTTGTTGCTTTTTTTTTTGGGGGGGGGGGGGGGGAGGGGGGGTGAGTGGCATTAACAGTTACCGCTGCAAAGTTGGCCTATGTTTCTGCGCTGCTTTGTTACAGACTACGCCGGAATACGATACCTTGTCTTCTGTGAAGGCTGTATTCCGCTGACTAAACTGTGACGCACCCTAAAGATGGCAGCTAAGCTTTAAATGTGTGCACATTTCCATCGAATAAAGACGGCTATGTTCAGTACCCTGCCGGTTTTGTTCAGCTGTCTTACCTTGAGTCCGCTCTGTTGCAATTGAGAAGGGAGCGGTAGCTCAGAACAAGGGCGGTTGTATTGGTTATGGGCCATGAGCCTTAATCTGTTCTGTAGCGCGAGGTGTGACTCGGGTTTGAAAGAAAATCCAGAAGGCATTATAGAAACGCTGAAAGCGCTTTTCTTTCCACTTCGGTTACTCGACGACAAGAAGAAAACTTCCGGCGGTTGTATGTCAAAAGACGTCATCTTTGGCGTCCCCAGGTCGTACCCAAAAACCGACAGCAAAGTTGCCTACCAACGTCTTTTTACCCATTTGGCGTGGCGGTGCCTGTTAACGAGCACTTGGCATTTGCTCATCGTTGACGGCGTCCCACTTCTGACACCATGTTACATTCGAGGAAGAAACGGCAACTCGGTTGCTCGGAACAGATCACGGCTCATGGTCGATCGCCAGTAAAACCGCCCTTGTTCAGAGCAACTGAGTCATCGTTCACTTCTTAAATGTAACACGCTCCTTCCTCTAGCGATGCATTGTGAAGACTGCGGCACGTTCAGTGAGCACCTCGTACCGTGATCCACGCACGCGCGCGCGATCAGAAGTAAACGGTACATGAGGGCGATTCACACACTTGTGCTGAGTTCGACCGAACAAAAATCGGTTTTTACTCCGTTTGGTTGGTGCCGACGCAGCTGTCGCCATAGCAACCTTCGCACTTGATTAGACACAACGCCAGTGTGTGAATCGCCCTTAATTGTGAAAGACTGTGCATCGATCGCTCGTGACTGCTTACGGCAAAATAGCACTGGCGCCATTCACCGGGTTTATCAAATCGCACACGTTGTCAGCGTCATGCTAATGATAAATTGACTAGACTAGCTTTTCAATCGCCTCCGTGATGTTCCCTATAGAGGAAGCTGCAACCCTAATCTAATTAGGTTAATCTAATCTAATTATGTTTTTGTTCTTTGTTTGGGGGATATCTTTTCACAGATTCGGGGTTTTTCAGTATGAATGTTTGTGTCGGACGAAAAATCGGGGTTTATTGGCACCTATATGGAAAGAAATAAGACAGCCCCCGGTCATGGGACTCTCCCACCTCCAGGGGATAAATGAGCTATCCGAATACTTGAAAAACGCCCCCCTACCGATAAGAAAGAGAAACGAGATAAGGATGTGTAGTTATGAAACAAGAAGCCTAGAATAAAGCTGTAGGCATAGATTGTCAGGAACAGATTTAATTCGCAATTTATCGGTTTCTCCTTACCGCCTCAGGGATTAATTCTCAGGTTTCATCGGCATTTACCAAAAACACGCGCAGAACACTAGTTATATTACAAGTTGAGTAACAAATATCTTTTTTTCCCAGTACACTTCTCATCTCTGCAAACTTCCCAACTTTCTAGGCATTATTCTTTCACCGTGACTTTAGACTACCCCCGACAACATTATGTGCGACAATTTCTCAAAAAGAATGAATAGGTTTAATCTCCCAAATAAGGCAAACCCTACAGTCCAGCTGTACAGAGATCGGAACAGTGTATGGGGCTACATGGATGATAGATGGCGTTACTGTGCCAGCGTGTTTTCGCGTCGTCACTTATACAGGTCGAGGCTGATCAGATGTTCGGCTGCATGTATCACAAAATCCCACCCTTCTTGAAAGCGACAGCTCTGCGGTTCATTCAACATGGCGCAGGTTACTTTTGTCCCACTATGATCGCCGATCTCTCCCAATTAGGCATCTGTCCTGTATCTCTCTCTGAAACGGCAACACGTATTTTTAAGTTATGCACGGAAAATAGCGATAACTATTTTAAAAAACGCTACAAAAAACAAGAAGCGAACTTTTGTTCCTCACACTTCCGTTGCGCCTAACGCAAGGTACAGTGGCAATGGGTTGGTTGCTTGCGAGCAAACAACTACAAGCCACACAAAGCACGATAGAAAGTCTTCTCTGCCTATTTGTCTCCGCAAGAATAAACGGGCTTAGCATATGGAAACACACCAGCTTATTTCGCAGTCTACAAAGCACGCGTACGACGCCCACTTGACACGATGAGTCGCGGTCCATAGTTCTTGCAGTCGCAATGAACCCAGACAACCCACATGTCTGCGTCGTAAGTTACACTCTTGGGTATGTCTAATATCTAAAAATGATGCCTGTTGATCTGTTAATTTTTACATAATGGGTCGAAACAATTTACATATCGTTATTTTGTAAAAGGTGCACCCTGCTCAGGGTTACCCCTCCACATAGTCCCCCGTCCCATTCACTGCATCTTCTCCAGCGTTTTGTCCAGGCCTCGAAACCAGTTTGGAAAAACCTGACAATCCCTGCACCGCCCACTAATGTTGATTTCACTCGCTTTGCTTGTCAACGATTTTGGTTTCTTCCTTTTTAGAACTTCAGAACCTAAGGCCTGATATTGCTGACATTCATTACAACATCACCGTACACGTTTTTGAAGAATCTGTGGATCTCAAGCGCCGAACAGCCCTCTTTCGCCAGAAACTCAATTTAGGCTCTGTGATTCAGTTTCTCACCCATATTTCAATTTGTCTGTCTAAAGAAAAAAACACGCATTAGTAAAGTATTGTCATGTGCATAATAAATACAAAGAATATTATTATTGTAAGTCGTCCTATAAAGAGCTTATGAATCCGCAAGCGTTACTTTTTGACACCTCCCTACGTTACTATTCTGCGCTGAAACGCCTATTTTTTTTATTTTTACTGGAAAAGTTTGTAAAAGGAGCGGGTATGTATATACCCTTCTAGTGGTCGTCTAGTCAAACAAAAAACAAAGGTTTTTAAAGCATTGCCACTGTAAAACTTCAAGATCAGTTTGAATGCAAAACTGTTCATTCTACTCACTGGCACAGCAAAAAGTGGGAAAGTCACTGACTGCAATTTCAAGTACATTGCGGTGTAGTATACATACAGACATTTCTAAGAGCGTAATATTCACGTAACATGGTAGCTTTACTTTATAATGTGTATCAGCCGCACGAACCATGCGAGAACCACGAGCGCATGCCTGCTGTATTAATATCACCATTATAAGTTTAAATGAAACGAAGTATAAAAGCCTCACTTTTGCCTGTCTCTATCCTCGCAACAGATGACATCCGACTCAACAAAAGCGACCTAAAGAAGCTATAAACAGAAAGCTCGCGGAACTGGCGTTATAAATGATGCCCGAGAAAAATCCGTTAACGCAAAAAGAATCGTTCAAAGATCGCAATGTTCCAAAACAAGCGCTTGCCCTTGTTCCCTCTAACGAGCCACCGATGAGAACTAAAAACCACATATAAAAAGAGAGCACAAAAATACCGCGCGCACAAAGTTCACGCCCTTCTTCATTTCCCAGAAGAAAAGACCATAAAGGCAAGATTGAAATCAAAAGAACGCGCTCAAGCATACACACACACACACACAAAAAGGAGCGATCCAAGAAGCGAGACAACCATCTACGAAGACAAGAACATAGCCAAGACAAGAACAGAACAAAGACAAGAGATCGCAGCAGCGGCAGCGCCGCAAACCCGAGACCAGCGTCAAATGAAATCGAGTTAAGGATCCGTGATTCTCTCGCTCATTGATAGCCGCCGCGCTGTGCAGAGCTTCCGATTCTAGCGGTCTTCTTTGCTGTCTTTCCGATGCTATCCCATTAAGCTGCCTTCTTGTCTCCGTTCCAAATGTCCCGTGCGGTTTTCTAGGGGACCGATTATTACGGCGTTTACAGCGAGAGCCGCGAGCCTCCTCGATGAAGACCGCAAGCTTCTTTGGGTCCCGTTCGCCTCCGACTAGAAAAGGAGGGTTTCCAATGAGGTTAACGAATCTAATTAATTAAGGAGGGCGTAATGTCTTCTACGATCTACTACGACTCAGTGAAAGAAGACGTTGATTTTTTTTATACGATCTGTTTAATGCTCTTCAATCAGTATATATCTCTAGATGGATAGTCGGGACAGGCTGGTCGAAGGAAAGACATACCGGGTTTTGGATTGGAGCGTGGAAACGACGCTGTAAATTCGCGAGCGGTTTTGGTCGCGCAAGTCGCAAATACGTCACAGGTGTACAACGAGTTTACAGGTTTGTCAAAGTGCAAAGTATACGCCGCACCGGGTGTGCAAATCTAGAATATAGAAAGGTGTCACGGGGACTTTTCATAGTCATACGTGATCTACAAAGAAGAAATATTCGAAAATATGCAGATGAATGAACCATACTTGATCGAATGAAACAAAGTCAACGAATCCGCCGAAAGACAAAAGCTGTGGCGGAGCCGGGATTTGAGCTCCGGTTCTCCCCATATTTGTTCGGATATACTAACCACTCCACCACTCCACCTTGCCTTTGTGGGGTTTTCTATTTGTCACATAAATTCACGAGAGACGAAATGTATCCAATCAGGTTTTCTGGAAGCACACGCCGCCATGTGGAACGCGGTAAGACGCTTGCTGTCCCGTGGTGCGTGCTCCTTCTGCTCTAGAAGTGCTCTCACTGTTTTTCTCGTCACGCGTACATGTATCGTTTCTAGGGTTGGGCACTTAGACGATTAACCTACCGATTAAATCATTACTGCTTTGATTGCGATTGTTTTACCGGTTAATCAATTCAATTTTAACTAAACAATTTTTCAATTAAAGCTTTTATTACGCGGATTTTAAAGGTTAAGATATTACGTTTTTACTAACAAAAATTTTAAAAAAATCAACGGTTTCATTACGCAGACGTGGACGAGTACACAATTACAAACTTACAAACAAACAAGGTAAATGTTTAAGGGCTATATTTGTCATAAAGTAAACTTTAGAGGCGAGATTAGTAATTCCAAACAAGTGGAGAAGGTTGTATGTGTCCCAGTCGCTCTAAGGCCATGGGGGTGTCTGTTAAGTGCAGTAGAGATTGTTGAGAACAATTAAGGGAGTTCGCTATTGCAGGAGGATAGCAACGAACCTCTTTGTTTTTGCGGCTGAAGTAATAATTTGCGTTTGTGGGTGTCTGACTGCTCTCAAATACACTTCAAGGTTGATTTAAAGTTTGTAATTGTACAATGCGCTGTTTGTCACATATTCAGCAAAGGCTAAAAATGCCATTTGGACTTTTTAAGACTATTATACATGGGATTGAACGAAACCGATTAATTATTCGATTATAGGATCGCAATTAACAGGTTTAAAAATTGTAATCGACGCCAAGCCCCAAATTAGTTTTTATGAGCTTTGCAGACGCGGTATCGTCATCTGCGAGAATCAAGTGGCATGTTTTAACAGGGAGTTCTAGTAGATCGTGTTTCTCCCTCCGCTAACCGTCCTCTACGAAGAAACGGCCCCTGCGCCTGCGCGCCGATGGCCTTGGCTGTAGAGTTCCGGGTGGCGGAGGGGCTTAGCGGAGGGGGAAACACGGTCTACTAAAACTCACTAATATATCACGGGTACTTTTTTTATCATCGACATGGCGTCCAAAGAGGAAAGAATCAAGACCAAACGAAAATACCCCCCTGCATGCTTAACAATTTGTTTGGATCCAGTAAAAAAATTATCTTCGCGGTCTAACTAGTTAAAATCGTGTCAAAGTGAAGTCCTCGTTGGGTTTGTTCTAAAAACTTGGCGCTCTAAATCTTTGTGCATTTTAAAAGAAATGAGAGGACGACTCGTTAAAGAGTCAACGCAAAAGCGACTTTGAAAAAGGCAAAAGAGATATTTTTTGCATGTAGGTCCACACAGCGATAAGTCCGTCTGCTTTTAAAATTGCGCCCAGAATGTCGGTAACATGGTCACGGCACTACGACAACCGTATCAGTTAATAAACAAAACTAGACGCAAACCAATCAGTCGTGTCGTCTTCTATTTGTTCCTCCGCTATCTTTGGTTTTCTTTCTCCTTCGACTTGCTTTCAACGCACGAAGTAAAACATTAAAAACTAGAAGAAAAAAAAAACATAGGCCCCCTAGATGAGAGAGAGAGAGAGAGAGGTTTGGAAGGTCCCATTCGGACGCAAACAACACTTGAAGAGGCTTGCCAAACCGTCGTGCCGGCTCATTACCTGCGAACGTAGGACGCCTTTTCCCTCACTCTCCTTCCCTTCCTTTCCCCTCTTCCCTAAAAGGGTTTCCCTAGGAAGCGAGTACAAATCTTTACGGGCACGAACACACCCCCTCCCAGCCTTTTTTGTGTTCTTTCCCGTTCGCAAAGGGGCACAGGAACATTAGTGTAGAGAAGCACGGCCCTGGCAACGCCACCGTCGCCGTTTCAGGCCGAGGACGTTCTACAACGCCAGATTCGAACAGCTTTCGAGACCTCAGAGCACGCCAAGACCGTCTTCGCACCATACTCCGTTGAACCGTATGGTGGGCCGCAGCGGACGTCACGAGCCACTTTCGCCAATCACAGCTCTCCACGCTGTGCCACGTGACTTTCTCTTTCCGCGCGTCGTTTCGCCCATCCGAAAAGTCACGCGACACACTCCCAACTATGGATTGGCTCCGAATGGCTAGTAGCATCCGTTGCGGTCCGTCGTAAGCTGGAACAAACTATAGAAGGATTGAGGAGAAGAAAAAAAAAAACGAAGAGGGAAGAAGGCGTGTCCAACGTTGTCCGACTGTCTCAGCGCGAGATCGGTGCCGAGATAGTTTCCAGCCAGAAGGAAAAAGAAATGTATGTAACCCCTAAAAAAATCGTTCAGACTAAATGACCTAGCACGTGCGGGGTCTGTGCGAATGTATCGTATACATGGCGGAAGCATTTCCGAATACGCTGCCCTTGTTCTCGTCGTACACGGCGTGAGCTGTGGCAAAAGGTAAACAGAGACAGGTGTGGGAGCAGAATCGTTGCATCTGGGGGAACGGGAGATTGGGGGATAAGTATGTTGGGGAGGCGGGAATTGCGTCGTGAAGTGGCGCTGCGGGAGTCGGCTCAAAAGACACTAAATCGTCGATCATTTTTATCTGCAGGGTTTTTTCGACGTTAAGTCGCCAAAGGCCCGTTCTCACACTCGGGTTTGCTTACGGCTGGGTTCTTTCGTCATCTTACGACGAGAAAATATCCTGGCGCACTGGGGCCATCCACGAGGTGACCCCAGAACTGGACAACACTAGAGCGAAGATTTTGGGGTATTTGCGGAATCAAATGTACGAACTATCTATGAAAATTTGTACGTTCGTAACACTGTCAAAACTTTATTCAGGCCAATAAAGAAGGAATGATGACAGAAGAAAAAAAGGAAAATATACAGATATGACAACTGATCGATGGTTACCCAAAAAATGACTTCAGAGTGTGTGTTTTTTTTTTTTTGTCGTACGAAATCCCTAGTGCGTTTGGGAGGGGCATAGGAGGCTAGACCGTTGCACATATAGAAGCGATGCAAAAGTGCACGGGTTTTGGATCTTGGCTGTAAATAACAATGCGATCAGAAAAGTATGGTCATGATGAAGCTTTCAAAGAAGTAGTTGAAATGTCGGCACTATTGTGGTTTTGAACACCAACGAATGAGGAAAGATGTTGTCGCAAGTTCGTGCATATAGATTCTGACAGTATCTTTTAGAGAAGTATCTTTAGTTGAGGAGAAGCATTCTTTATCTTGTGGGTAGGAGACATAAAGGGTGTGAATGATGTTTACTTTGAAAATAACGATTTCGTACAGTATGTAAGCCCAGGAGACGCTGATGTTGTGACGAAAAATCACTTTGCCACTGAAATATGGCGACAATCGTTCACGGCGTAGATAAGAAAATAAGCAAGTACAGTACGATTGCTGACATGAAATTTTTAACATGCATTATGCGGAAATTATCAGACGGCCGCACGCCAATACGATGCTCATTTGGACCAAATGCAAACTGTCATAGTAAGGCGCATCTACAAGGTAAATTTTGCTTTAATATAATAAGCTTAAAGGTGCGGTGCAGCGACATTCAATTGGAATGTTTTTCACTTTCCACGAGCTTACTATCACTGGTAAGACTTAAGGATACTCGCCCGCAACGCCAATGGCCAAGACACTCTTTTGTTGTGGTGTAATGTCAAGGACAAAAGCGAGCATTTTTATTCAATCTCTCTTTGCAAAACTTGATGACGTAGTTGGGCGGTCGCAGTACCGCCCAGTGACGATATTTGAATGCGACTCATAGAATGGACCCGAGCATTGCGTAGAAACTCGATTTGGGCTCGTGATAATCGATAGCCCGCGAAGCATTCGGGTAGTGGCCCGTGTCCAATCGCTGCAATGACAACAATAGCCGAACCATAACAATGGCTGGAACTCAGCGTGTGTATTGTGCCTTGCCAACCCCAGCACGTGGCTACGATCAACATTGGCTTCATATAATCGGCTCCAGATCACGTGGACGCTTGTTCTGGCTGCAAGTTGAGGGGGTGAACGCTGCTCGTTTTTATTTAATTATTTCTGCGACTTCGATTGCGTGCGGTGGAAAACGAACAGGTGTTTCACAGGTCATTCATTCAATCAATCAATCAATCAATCAAAATGCTTTATTTTTCTCCATTTGGAGAGGGAAGACAGAGAAAAAAGCAACATAACAGTTGCTTGACAGGTCTCGATCTCCCCTCAGCAGCAGCCGAGACAGCACAGAAAACAGTCAACACAAAAAGAAATGGTTTATGTAATTCGTTGGATATAAAACAAAAGCAAAAGAAAAAAGAAAAATCACGACATGTCATGGACCTACACTAACACTGAAGGCTGAACAAAAAATGAAAGCAAATATTTGTTTACCAAAGTCAAAAGTTCTATGTTTAATTCCCCCAAACG
Source organism: Ixodes scapularis (assembly GCF_016920785.2). NCBI lineage: Eukaryota > Metazoa > Arthropoda > Arachnida > Ixodida > Ixodidae > Ixodes > Ixodes scapularis. The sequence continues at coordinate 81,451,813 of NW_024609883.1, read as the reverse complement.
ATTTAAAAAAATGAGGAAGAGTATTTCGCAACATCTGAATTCCATAATTTGTTCTGGAGTGCGGCACTAGCCACGTATCCGCGCTGCGTGTAGCATAAATCGTGTCCTTAATTGTAATCTGTGAGATAGACAGAAATACGTTTTCGCTGTGATGAAAAGACTTGTTATAGGTAATACAAAGTTTATAATTATAGAAATTTTGAATCTGTACAATATTAAGTATTTTTTTTTAAATGGTATTGTATGGGCATCGTATGCAGCATGGCATATAATACGCACACCTTTTTTGCAGAATTTGTATCTGCTTAAAATTTGTAGACATTGTATTCCCCCAAAACAAGAAGCAGTAATTATAATGCACGTAAAATAAAGAATGATATATAAGAAGCATTGCTGACATTGGGAGTAGATGGCGATGTTTGTACATAACGCCTACGACCACTGATAGTTTTTGACATGTATAATGTACCATTTCATCAAATAGCATGTATTGATTAAATATTACACCCAAAACTCTAACACTTTCGGCTATATCTCTCTTATGGTTACCGATGGAAAGAGCAGAGGTACGAAAGCAATTCGTATTTCTTGCTCTAAAAAAAACGGTTTTAGTTTTACTACAATTAATTTGCAAAGAATTAGACACTGTCCAAGTATTTAATTTATCTAGAAATTTATTTGCAGTACTTATAACCTGCTCAGTATTCGTACCTAAAAAAATACTCTGGTATCATCCGCGTAAATAATAAAACGTACATTGTCATCAATATGTACTATGTCATTGACATACAAATTAAAGAGGAGTGGTCCCAAAACACTACCTTGTGGCACTCCAGCTCTTAATGGCTGCAATTGAGATCGCTTTTTATCTATTTGAACGCACAGGTAGAGATAACTTTTAACTATACTTAGAGGTCTACCACGCGCACCGTGCATATAAAGCTTTTGGAGCAAAGTATAATGATTGAGGCGGTCAAAAGCCTTTGAAAAGTCTATAAATACTCCAAGTGTTAACAGCTTATTTTCTATATTGCTTAAGACTAACTCCTTTTGCTTTAATAATGCGAGTTCTGTAGATATACCTTTTCTAAATCTATATTGAGAATCGGTAAGAATAGACTTTTTCTCACAAAAACTATACAACCTGTTATGTATAATCTTTTCTAGTCCTTTAGAAAATACTGGTAAAACAGACACTGGCCTAAAATTTCCCAAGTTGTTTTTTCCCCACTTTTGTACAGTACCGTTACTTTTGGCACCTGCATGTTTTTTTAGAAAAGTTCCATTTTCTAGTGCCACATTAAAAATATACGTCAGACAAGGAGCACTGCACCGCAATACATATTTTACAGGTTTAATTTGAAGGTCATATATATCAGCGCTTTTACTATTCTTTAAATTTTGGAAAACTGAGTAAACCTTATCTTCGTCAGTTGGGAAGAAGAAGAGACTAGGAAAAATACTCTGCACAAATCTAGAAGCATCCGCATAGGGTACACTTTGAACAAAATTAACAAAAATACTCATTGAAAGTTTCCGCTAAAGCGAAACCCGTTAGGTTAACACCTCCGATTTTTATTTCTCTGATCCGACGCCCATACAATCCTTGCTTAATTATGCCATTCAACTTTTCCACATAACATCTGGTCGCTTAGTATCTAGAAATAAAATGTTAAAATAAGCACGTTTAGCTTGCCTTAAATTCTTTGTTAGCTGATTTCGTTCCTTCTTTAATTTAGACAATATACTTGCGTCTTTAGTGTGCAAATTGGTGGTAAAGATTTTTTCTTTATTATTTATAATTCTTAATATTTCTGTCGTAACCCATGATTTACGAGATTTCCGGGAAACATTTTGCAATTTGTAAGGAAATCAGAGGTCGTACACGATTCTAAACTGTTCAAGACAACAGTCAAACGCCTCATCTGCCGACACGCTGGACAGTACCGCCCTCCAGCTTACAGAATTCATATGGTGTTCAAATAGTTTAAGGTTTTTAGCGCTTATATTCAAGACAACAAGTTTCTTTTAAGTTATAGCTCACATTAGAAATTAGATATATCGGAAGGTGATCACTAATTGTTTCTCCAACTACTCCGGCAATTACTTCCGAAATAGAAAGGTTTGTTAAAAATGAGTCTAGTAACGCCTCGTGTGCAGGTGTTACACGAGTAGGTTGAAGAATAACATTAGACAACGCATACGATTGATATAAAGACATCATTTCTTGTTTATGATAAGAGGGAGCATGCATATCTATGTTTAAGTCGCCACCGAGGTATAAAGCCGTTTTCACCAATAAACCGAAAAAACACTTCAAGGATTTAAAAAAAAAAAAGGAATATTCTCACAAGGCGGACGATAAACTACTGAATATACAGATTTTTCATGTTGCAAAGTTAAGATTTCGTAGTCATTTGAAATTATAGTGAAATCAGTAATAACAGAACATTTGAAGTGTTTTTTTACATACATAGCTATACCCCCTCTTACGATTCCCTCTTACGATCGTAGTGGGGTAGCTATACCCCACTACAATTTAAATTGAATATATTGTAACCCTCCAATCTATCCACCTCACCAGTATTTTTATACCACGTTTCTGTAAGCATGATGACATCAAATCGAAAACTGAAACTGTCCAAAAATATATTTAGTTCATAAAATTTATTCCGAACTGATTGCACATTTAAGTGAAATAAAGAAAAATGCACTTTTGTTTGCTCCGTGAAGATGAGCCAAACTTCTTTATGTAACAAATAATCGTCGTCACTCACGGTATAAAGCAGAATAACCAGCCTTTAAATGCGAACGAAAAAAACTACTCAAACTTTTCCAAATCATTCCTTGACTTCACCACACGTACTTTGGCCCCCTCTTTCTCTCTTCCAAAAACTTTTGTAAGAGAGAAACGTCTGGGACCCGTTTTAAGCGGTATTTGCGCAAAGTACTAAAATCGTTGCACCGCCATTTTAACCCATTGCTTCCCAGTGCAAAAAATAGTGAGAGTATTTGAAAAATATATTGAATACAGGGTCACTGAACATAAATATAGACACAGGGGCCAAAAAAAATTTCATAAGTGCTACGAATTGTCTACTATAGCTTGTTGCATATCTGCAACACTGGGCAGTAAGTGAATATCTCAAAATATTAGCCATATATAAGAAGTTTATTTTATCAAACAAGGCACAGCAGTGATGAACAAAACATAGAAAGACGTGCTTCCTAGCATGGATAAGTTACCTAACCCCGATGGAAATCGACGAAACAATTCCGGTCTTTGTTTATGCACAAGTGAACATTGCACTTTGAGCAAGCGACGTAGCTGTAGCCTCCTGTGCACAACTTGCATCTGTTGCGGCGGTCCATCCAAATGGGCCAATGATGGCTACCATCGCCTCTTACGTCGCGTGGAACTTGTGGTGACGCCCGCTTCACCAAGGGAAGATTCTCTCGAGAAAGGCGGCCAGGCGGACGCTTCCTGTACAAAACCAAGCTCGTGGCAAGGTCCGCAAGAAATTCTCGCAGAGGCTTGGAAGATTCCCTTTGCTGCAGTGAGTGACGCTTGTGCAGAAACCACGCATTCACAGCAGCAATTTTGACGGTGTGCCAAAATATGTACATGTACCACCGCTTCGAGCGTATGGAAAACCTGTAGCTGTAGCACATCTTGTCTAGTAGGTCAACACCACCCATCGATCTGTTGTACTCGGGTACAATTGCTGGACATTCAACTGAGATGCGAGACTTCTCTTTCTTGTCCCATCTCTCTACAGAGGTGACCGGTTCCACACCAGTGCAGTTAGAAAGAAGTGTGACCGGTCTGTTGTCGAACCACTTTACAGCTATCATGCTTCTGTCACCACATGATGCGACACATGAATCACACGTGCCACGACCTTGCATCTTCATTGCCTTCTCATCCATTAGTTTGCACGACTGCAGTCTGTTCTCTCTCACAGTTCCAATGTACGAGATACCCCTCCGCGTTAGCTCGCAAACTAAGTGTGGTCCCGTGAAAAAGTTGTCAGCAACGATGAGATTGTTGTCCCGTTCAGGGAGACTTGAACACAACTGAAGCACCACTCCCGCACCAAGGCCTAACTGATATCCTTCTTGGTCTCCGTAGGCTCCCTTGCTGCATGCCTGGTAGATGTCAAAGTCGTAACAAAGTCCAGACTCGCCAGCACGAGCCCAGAGCTTGAGGCCCCACTTGCACTTCGGCTTGTTTGGAAGGTACTGACGAATTTGCGACCTTCCACGAAAAGGAATCAAAATTTCGTCGACGGATGACTTGCATTCCTGAGGTATTTTCAGCATGTTTCCCCGCAGTGCTGACAGCCATGGTCGCAGCTTCCAGCATTTGTCTTGTTTCACTTCGTCTGTTGCACCGTCGTTGTCAGCAAAATGCAAGTGACCAGCAATCTTCTCAAATCGATTGCGCGACATCACCTGTGCAACCAGCTCATAGCGGCTTCCATGTTCCCAGTAGGCACGTACATTGTGCATATCCACAAGTCCCATGCGAAAAAACATTCCTAGAACCGAGGTGAGCTCTTCGACTGTCATGTTTAGGGGTGTTCCGTGCTTCTGCATATAGTAGTTGTTGGTTTCTTCGACAACGTGTCCCAGCATGCTCCTCGAAACAAACAGGTCAAAAAGCTGCTTCGCTGACAGGGGTTCAGCAGGAGGCAGAGGGAAGTCATTTTCAAAGTCTGTGCCAGCTTGGTCAAACGCACATTTTTTCCATGTGTAGCGTTTGTTCGCATAGGCTCCTTTCAGGTCCCCCTTAGCAACTCCTGTCTCAACATTAGCGTCAGTGCTCTCGACGTCTTCATCGCTGCTATCTTCAGTGATTGCTTCGCATTCTTCGCTGCTGCTTTCACCCGAGAGATCACTCTCGTTGCAATCGATGTTGTCCAGCAGGTTGTCATTTCCAAGGAACCGCTTTGGTCTTGTCCTTGGCACACCATAGAAGGCTGAAGGTGCAATGACGGCCTGTAGATGGGATAAGAACAAATTACCAAGAGTGAAACAACATCCCGAAATGACAGCTGAAAGGTATTACCTAACCGAACAACAAAATTGTAGCGAAAATTGAAAAAAAAGCGAATGTTGCATATATGCAACAACCGTGTGAAGTGACATTCACTGCCCACTGTTGCACATTTGCAACATGCCAGGAATAAAAAATATCCAGCTTCATATAATGTATGAAATGCGAGATTCTGCATGCGATTCACGCGAAGGACATTCCTAGAGGCTCCTCCGGTAATATAGAGCTCCTATTTTCAGTTTTAGGTTCTTTGTGGAAATGTAAACATACCTGGTTTTGAGAACTCCCGCACGGCGTGGAGGACGCCATTTTCAAACGATTCCTGCGAGCACAGCGCTGCCCCTAGTGGTGAAAATCTGAACTCCTTGGATTGAGAAATGCCCACTGAGAAGAGCACTGACAACTTTTTGTCACAAAATGGGCCCGATGTATTTTTCTTGAGCAGTTGAAGTCTGTGTTGCAGATATGCAACATGGGGCATTAATGGGTTAAACAGTGTTGCTTGTGAAATTTAGTCAGTAGATGATCTTGTCTTCTTAAGTATTGTGACCTGTCTACGAGGGTTATTAGTAGACCAAGATATTTCTTTACGCTAAGCCTGGCCACGAAGTCAAAATGACGCGACATAAAGTTTCTCGAGTCAGAATAAAAAAGCTTGCCCTTTAAAAATGGAACGCGATAGCGCTATCGGGACTTGTTCGCATCGCCTTCTCATTCGCTTATCATGCTTTTCCCGTCAGTCAGCAGGAAGTGTGACGGACATAGCCTTGTCAGTAGCCTGTGTGGCCCGCAAACGAAGGGACGTAGGCTCAAATCCCGCTTAAAGTTCTTCGAAGTTTTCATTTGAAGCAAATTATTTACTTTATAAAGTGAAATTATTTAAGACATGCGTCGACCTTTAATTCGCATTACATGCCATGCTTTTTCGCCACTTTCATTCCACGCGTGACGTCACGTTTCACGTGAGTGGCGAGCCTTGTGGGTTCTTTGAAATTCCCGCGCGACGTCATGCGGCTGTGATGTCATGACCTTATCGACCAATCAGGATTTTCCCGTCACGCCACCAGCAGGCATTTCTGCGATACGAGCTCCTTAACGCTTATAAGAACATCAAATTCCTGCTCGGAATAATCTCGAGAGAAAACTTCTGTGCTCCTGCAAACAACCGGCCTCTACCAAAAAAACAACCAACCGCGAGACCGTTATTTTTTTTACCACAAACACCGTCAGCGATTAACTCGCTGATTAGCTAGCTTGATACAAAAAAAAACCACACTTCCCAAGAGACCGTGTTGTAGCACGCATCATGATGAATATATCACGCTGGCACTTTTTTTTTTTAATTTGAATACCGCCTTACGGCGTAACCAGATGCCCTTCGCGGTTTCACTTTGCAACACCACGAAGAAGCAAATTACGTCTCTAGATCCTCAAGGGTATACTGTGTCCGCTATTTTGAACCAAGCGTAATTAGTTGTGAAGAAAGTTCGAGAGCACACCACGCGTTTAGCTGAAGAATGTGGAAGGATGATCGGTGACCCATACTGTTAGTCCACCGCAGCTAAGAGCACGCGGAGCGAAAGCTCGCGTTGCAGAACCTAGGCACCCTGTGTTCAATCATCACCTCTGCCCGTTTCGATCTGGACCTTACTGCGTGATCCATATTAATGACCCCAGGCTAGCAGCCATACTGCACTGGCTAAATGCCTCATCTAGAGCGGAGACTCTTAACGCCCGCTGAGGATCAATAACTGCCTTCGTTATAGATATACAAACAACTCAATTATTTAAGGGTCAACTTCGGTCAATATTTTTTTTTAATTTGGAATTATGACTGTTTTCAGCTAATGCAGTGTCCCTGAATTATGAGGTATATATTTTTTTCTCGATATTGTGTGTAGCTTTATAAATATCACGGCTTAAAGTTTGGTTTTGGAAGTCCCACGGCAAAACCCGAAAACTATCTGCCAGAGGGAGCGCAACACTAATCATCAGCCGTACGGCAACGTTACTAGATTACCTCAGTTGTAGAAATCCAGCGGAAGGGTGTACCCCTAAGGTCCCTATAGGTACCCCTCACTGACCTCATTCCGCCTCCCGTCGTTCGATGCGCCATCTAGATTGTCGTGTCATAACTGTGTGTTCCATATAGAATACGGTGGAACGCCATCTACAGGTTTTCCCGCTCATTTTATTCCAATCAACGGTCAATTTAATCCGAGTGCCATCCTATTTAATGCAAGCGCCGTCCAATTTAATCCCAGTGTCACCCAATTTAGTCACGGCGTCAGTGAATTTAATCCACATACGTGTTTATTTGCCTCTATGGTGGTCACGTTTCGTTTTCACTTTTGATAACTAGAGTAATTGTTTATCGAATTCGACTTTGCTTGGGAAAACTACTTTTATCACTATTTCGATTACTTGGAGTTACTAGTCGCATGATTGACTTAGCTTAATTGACATGTTAATTACTATTTTGGTAACCTGGAGTTCTTAGTGGCGTACTCGACTTTATTTTAGCTGAATTGACGTTTAGTTTACTCTATGTTATCAGTTCCGACTTATTGTTGATATAATTGAGATAACAAAAGTGAAATTGTAGTTTGCGATTGCTCTTTAGATTGCTTCGCGCTATTATTGACACTTCTGACTTTATTTAAAGCTTAATGAAGTTATGGTTTGCAATTCTACTTACTTCGACCCATAATTAACACGAATTACAGTATAAAAGTTGAGCAAACACTTTGGACTTTTCCCTCGATTACTTCGAGGAATTATTGACACAATTATAACTTCGTAGAAGCTCGTTTGGCTTTCTGGTTACGCTTTGGTTATACAGGTATTATTGACACAAATATCTTTATAAAAACAAAATTTCGATTACTCTGTAATATGATTGGCAAATGCGACTACATAAAAGTTCACTTAAGATTTGGATTACTCCTTTGATTACTCCATGCTACTAGTCACCCAATTGACTTTAAATGACCTCAATTAACTTAGTGGCGACTTTTTATCTTTCTACAAAATATTAGTCACACAACTGAGTTTATATCAGCATTATTCACATCTTGATTACTTTGAGTAACTAGTGACCTACTTGACTTTATATTTGTCCAATTGGCACAAACTTGACTCAATATTACTTTGAGCTTTATGCAACTGACTGATTTATTCTCAATTCAATTACCATTTTGATTGCTCATTCGATTACTTGGACTTATTATTGATTTGATAGAGTTTGATTCGATCTAATTGGCATCAAGATAACTCCTGACATTACTTACAGCAAATGATAGACTAACCGATTTCTTATGACCACGAGTCACAATATAATCACTCTTTTGATTACTTTAAGTTACTATTGAGCCAATGAATTTTAATTGGCCCTAATTGATATCTTGACTTGGTTACATTGAGCTAATATTCAGGCAGTTGATTTGTTATAAGCTTAATTGATGTGATGATTAGTAGTTTGATTACTTTGAGTTATTACTTACTCAATAGACTTTATGTCAGCTAATTGACATTGTGAAGCTTCTGGGATTACTTCGAGTTATTATGCAAATAGTTGATCTATCATGAGCTCAATTCACAATATTATTACTCTTGACTACTTCGAGTTACTTTTGACCCATAGATTTTGATATGGTTTATTGACATTCTGATGACTCTTTTGATTACATTGAGGCAATATTCATTCGAATTATTTATTATGAGCCAAATTGATATTGTGATTACTATTTTATTACTTTGAGTTAGTTCTGACCCAATTAAGTTTGATTCTGCCTAATTGGCATTTTTGGGACTCTCGATTACTTCGAGTTACTATACCACCACTTCATCTATTACAAGCTGAGTCCACATTATTATTACTCTTTTTTGTACTTCGAGTTACTTTTGACAGAATAGACTGTTATCCGGACTAATCGGCATTGTGATGACAGTTTTGATTACTTTGAGCTAATATTCAACTAAATGCTTAATTATAAGCCTAGTTGTAATTATGATTACTATTCTGATTACTCTGAGTTAGTATTGATCCAGTTCACTTTAATTCGGCCTAATTGACATTGTGATGACCATTTTGAATACTTTGAGCTAATATTCAGCTAATCAATTTATTATGAGCCCTTTCAGTTACTATTGACCCAATTGATTATATTTCGGCATAATTGACATTTTGGTTGACTCTGCTGATCACTTAGAGATATTATATAACCAATCGCTCTATTATGAGCTCAGTTCACTTTATTATTACACTTTTGATTACTTAGTTAATAGTTAATCAAAATACATCAATTGGTTGCGTATTCCTCATAGTAATAAAAAGTTATTGCAGTGAATTAAGCTACCATTAACTCGTAGTAATGAAAAGAGTAAAAAGAATGTTATTTCAGCTCATAATAGATCAAATTATGGTATAGTTCGAAGTAATCAAGAGAATCATCAAAATGACATTTATGCCGAATTAAAGTATATTGGGTCAGTAGTAACTCAAAGTAACAAACAGAGTAATCATAATGTCAACTATTCTCTTAATAAATCAATTAAATATTATAAAAAGTAATCAAAAGAGGCAACACCATGTAACATAGGCCGCATTAAATTCAGTTGGGTCAAACGTAACTCAAAGTAATCAAAGAGTAATATTACTGTAAATTCCGCTCATAATAGCTTAATTGGCTTTATAATTCGAAGTAATAAAAAAAAGTCACCAAGCTGTATAGTGAGCCGGATGAAGGTTCATTAAGTCAATATAGTCACTCAAAGTAGTCAAAAGGAGGAATCATTACGTCATCTAGGTTTATAATAAATCAATTGGTCGAATATGAGCACAAGGTAATCAAAAAAGCCATTAAAATGTACTGTAAGTCGAATTAAAGTTCGTTGTATCAAAAGTAACTCGAAGTAATCAAGATAAATATTAAAGTGATTTAGCTCATAATAGATCAATCGGTGATAGAATAACTTATTCAAAGAACACGTCACTTCAATGGTGGGTACTTCCCTACGTGTACTGGGGCTGATTTCACGTATGACGCGGGAGTTTTCGAGTAAAGCGCGAAACACATGTACGACGAAACCTTCCGATCCGACGTGCGGACTGCCGGAATGACCTTGGGGGGAGAGGGTTTTCGTAGCATCGGAGAGCGTTGAAAACCCTCGCCTCCGACCGTCGTATTGCGCGGTCGGACGTCGGATCGGACGGTTTCGTCGTACATGTGTTTCGCGCTTTACAGATGTTTGGTTCATTTGTTTTGTTCCTTGGTTCGACCAAGACTTGAATTCAGTTCCGTGGTGTGGAACTCCTTTTCTGTGAATCACTGCAATGAAATTGAAAAAGTTCAGGAGCGTCTGGTTCGAATTGCGTACGATAGATACTTTAATCGTCGCTGTTATTATAGTTACGAATCACTAGTTAAATATCTTAACTTACGAAAGCTAAGTAAACGGCGTACCATTCATGATGTGTCGTTTTCGCATAAAGTCATCTGCGGTAGAATTGATAGTATTTCACCCTTATCATCTGTGAACTATCATGTACCTTTTCGTACTCGCAGATTTCTTTTACAATTTTACCCAAATACACCATGCCATGCCTCGCCAATGTCTAGGATCCAGCACCTTTATAACGAGCTTTCTTTTCCTGATCTTGACATCTACGCAGATACGTTTTTAAAAATGGTGAAGCATTTGTAGAGTGCGAAATTTTGTTTGCGTTTCTAGCATTGTGGTTTCTTTTGATTTTAGCTCTTTGTGTTATCTGTAACGTCTTGATATATGTGTGCATTGCGTTTGTTAATTTTGTGGCTAGTATCAATTCACCTGTGCCTCAACCTGCGCCTCAACAGAAAGACGCATATTTGATGTGGTAGTTATTTTGTTTGTAGTGTACCAATAGGCCTTCGGGGCCGTTTTTGGACACTACCAGAAAATAAAGTATATTATTGAGTAATCAGGAAGTCACCAAAATGCAAATTCTGTCTAATTAAAGTCGATTGTGTCAATAGTAACTCAAAGTAATCAAAATAGTAATCATCATGCCTATGGGGCTCAGAACAAATCAATTAGTTTAATATTACCTCAAAGTAATCAAAACGATCATCACCATGTCAATTAGGCCGAATTAAAGTAAACTAGATCCTTAGTAACTTGAAGTAATCAAAATAGCAATCATATAGTGAACTAGGCTTATATAAATCAATCGGTTGAATATTTGCTCAAAGCAATAAAAAGATCATCAAAATGTCATGTAGGCCGAATTAAATTTCATTGGCTCAATAGTAACTCAAAGTAATCAAAAGAGTAATCATCATGTCTATTGGACTCATAATAAATCAATTCGTTGAATATTCGCTCAAAGTAATCGAAACGGTCATCACAAGTTCAGTTAGGCTGGTTTTAAGTCAATCGGGTCAATAGTAGCTCAAAGTAATCGAAATTGTGATCAAAATAACATATAGGCTTATAATGAATCAATTAGTTGAATGTCAGCTCAAGGTAATCAAAACTGTCATCACAATGTCAATTAGGCCGAATTAAAGTTAGCTGTGTCAAAGGTAACTCCAAGTAAAAAAGAGGAGTAATAATGACGTGAATTGAACTCGTAATGGGATGAACTGGTGGTATAATAAGTCGAAGTAATCAAGAGAGCCCCCAAAATGTCAATTAGGCTGAATAAAAGTTAATTGGGTCAATATAGTAACTCAAAGTTACTATATATTGACCCAATTAACTTTGTTCGTGATTTAATTTTTCTGCACAAGGTTGCGAATGGTGCTGTTGATTCGGCTCAACTGCTTGCAAAAGTGAACTTTCATATTCCATTCCGAGTAACTAGACATTTTGTTTGTTTTGATGTTCGCTCGCCGTGTAACACCTCACCTCTCTTACGGATTCAGTCATTATATAATACCTTCACTCCACCCCACCTTGATATATCTGCATCAATTTTTATGTACCGTAGCGATTTAAAAGATATTATTCTAGCCCCTTAGCATTATGTTTGTCTTGGATGTTTTATTTTATTTTATTATTTTATTTTTTTTAGTAAATGTTTAGAGCCTATGTACTTGCTTGCTCATTTTGCTTGTTGTGTTGGTGCACCAATAAGAAGACCAATGTGGTTGTTTTTGGGCACCCCAAAATAAAGATTATTATTATATTATTATTATTAAAGTAATCGAAAGAGTAATCATAATGGCAAGTGAGCTTATAATAAATAATTTGGCTAAATATTACCTTAAAGTAATCAAGAGTCATCATAATGCCAATTAGGCCGTATTAAAGTCTATGGGTCAAAAGAAACTCTAAGTAGTCAAAATAGTGATAATATTGTGAATTGAGCTAATAATAGATGAACTGGTAGCATAGTAAATTGAAGAAATCAAGAGAGGCACAATATCAAATAGCTGATATAAAGTTTATTGAGTAAATAGTATCTCGAAGTAATCAAACTAATAATCACAACATCAATTAAGCGTATAACAAATAAATTGCTTGAATACTAGCTTAAAGTAATCAAGTTATCAAGATGTCAATTAAGGTGAATTAAAGTCCATTGGGTCAATAGTAACTCGCTGTAATCAAAAGAGTAATCACAATGTGACTAGTGCTCATAATAAATCGGTTAGTCTATAATTTGGTCAAAGTAATGTCAAGAGTTATCATGATGTCAATTAGATCGAATCAGACTCTATCGAGTCAACAGTAAATCGAAGTAGTAAAGAGTGACCAGAATGGGGACTGAGCTGAGAATAAATCACTCGGTGTTATAAAAGCTCAAAGTAATAATGAGAGTGAGGATTATGGTCAGGCCAATATAATGTCAAATAGGTCACTAGTTACTCAAAGTTATTAATATGTTAATAATGCTGATATAAACTCAGTTAAAGGGATTGTCCGGTCAAATTTTATATTCGAGAAAACAATTGAATATCATTGTTATTGCCTCGAGACCCATCGCACGGGTAATATCTGAATTGTATATGCCTCTCTGCATAGGTAATTTAATTTGTACTGCACCAATCGCACTCTAGCGTAAAGTCTGCTTTCGGTGGCAACATTGGACCTCTGACGTCACACAACACAAAGCAAGCATTTCTGTCTCGTCGTTTACCTGCGAGTGAACGCCTCAGCGTGCTTCCTTTTTGTTGTTGTGCTCGACTTGTTTCGCGGTTGGATGAGATGTTTGTTGCGCGGTTTGGTGCCACAACCACCGGGCAGCACATGCGAGCCAAGACATGACGTTCTGCACCTTTCCGCGGGACGTGCAGCGACGAGCAAAATGGACCGCCGCCGTGCGTAGGGACCGGGTTCTCGTCAAGATCGAGATCCCGCTTATGCGGCAATCATTTACAGAAGAGAGCTACGAGCTGAGCTCTAAGCCCACAGAAGGCTCGTAAGTTGAGGTTCATCCTCTCCTCGTCCAAATCGGATCAATCAATTTGATTATGCAGCGAAACCGAAACCAACAGCTAGACCACCTGGAAACGATACCAGAAGTTGTATTTAGCACGCCTGCAGCCAAATTCTGTTTGACCCGCATATGAAAATAGAGCGTGGCTACGATTCATCAAGCTCGTCCAACTCAAGTGACGACATGCGTTTGAACGATTCGCCGTTTGCCTTCAACCCGCGGACATCGCCTCTGAGGGAACGACCCGCAGCCTCATCACCGATCCAGTGGATCCGCAGAAATGCGTACCCAGATGCCGCTTCGTGTACCTAGTTGCCGCTTCAGAGGCGAAATCTGCATCCTTTGCTTTGGAAGCGCTCCTAGTTCGATCGGCGGCCGTCGCAGTTGTGTTTGCGCGAAACGGCATACGTTTGCTCGAAGCTTATGGCTGTTTTCGAGTAATATCCTGCTAAAAGGCGTGACTTTTTTTTGCACACGCTTGGGAACTGTATTAAAAGAACCGTATATCAGTAGGGTACAGCCTAGGAGACTATATAATTCGAAACAAAATACAAGACATCCATGGACCAACGCTTGTCATCCCGACCATCAGACAAACCTTTGCGTTTTGTGACGTCACACAGCAGTTACGGATGTCAGCCATTGACACTGGCGAAATTCGGGGTACAGTTTCGTACATACGCTCATGAAAGGTTTAATTACGTTTCATGCGCGTTTTTTATTTTAATCGTATATCGAAATCGTTTTTATTTTAATCGTATATCAAATTAAAAATGACGTTTGTGTACATGAAGGCTCCCTCGACGTAACGAGCGCAAAAGCTTAAGTATTCCCGGTTTCGACCGGACAATCCCTTTAAGTTGATTGAGGTAAAAAGTCAGTTGGGTGAATAGTAACACGAATAAATCATAGAAAAAAATCAAACTTTTAGCTGAACTTTTATGAAGTTGTCTTTGTCAATATTAATTCAAAGCGATCGACTGAGTAGCGAAATATTTGCTTTTATATAGTTGTTATGTCAATAATAGCTATAACAAAAAGTAATCAAAATATCAAATAACCTTCTAGGAAACTATATATATTTTTGTAATTAATTCCTCGAAATAATCGAAGGAGAATAAAAAAGTTTGTTGAACTTTTATTATGTAAATGTTGTTATTAATAGGTTGAAGTAATTAGAAGTGGAAGAGGGATTTTCGGTCAGCGGTGTCAATAATAGCGACAAGTAATAACACAAGTAATTAGAAATTGCCATTACACGTTTATCATCTCAACTGTATCAACATTCAGTCGAAGTAATGAGAGAGAATAAACAAAACGTCAATTCAGCTAAAGTCGAGGGCGCCTCTAATAACTCGAGGTTACCAAAAGAGTAATTTACATGTCAATCGTGCGACTGGTAACGCCAAGGGATCGAAATAGTGGTCAATATATCAGTGGTTCCTCACAAAATTTAATTGTATAAATAACTACCCCAATTTATCAAAAGTGTAAGCGAAACACATCCACTGAAGGCAACAGCGTGCATGCATATATTGTGGATTAAATTGACCGACCCCGGGATTAAATCAGGTATCGCTGGGGTTAAATTGAATGGCGCTTGAATTAAATTGAATGTCACTGGGATTAAGTTGATCCCCACTTAGATTAAAATGAGCGGGAAAACCTGTAGACGATTGGCCTCGAGACGTGCGTATTTCATAGAATACACTGCAGTTAGCATAGCAGCCGTCCCGTCCGACGAACGACCGGTCGCGAGTCGTGATGAGTGAGGGGGGGGGGGGGGGGAGGGGGCTACTGCTCGTGCAAGCAGCGTCTATGAGCAGTTTCGTAAATGAGCTAATCTAATAACGTTGACTCAAAGCCAATGTTACTAAAACACACAGTGCGGGAAACTCCCCCTTGAAAGCTGGACCGCTGGCACCCACCGAGACAAAAAAAAAAAAAAGTGACAGCGTCACCCTTTAGCGACCTGTCAAAACATGGCAGTTGCCTTTTATAGCTACTGCGGGATGGTCCTGCGAGATGGCGCCACCGGCTTTTGCGCGACTCAACCTAAACCAATACGTGCAGCCGTGCAGTTCCTGGAATGTCCGCTGCGGGAAAAATGGCGGCGTTGCGATCGCCATTAGTTCGGTTCTCGAGTACGATCGGATCTGCTTTTTCCAAGCATGCTACTATGGCAGTTTCCGAACTGAGTATTTAAGGAACGTTGCCAAAAGCTTACCCCAATGCCGCCCGCTAAAGAACACTTAGTCCAGTTGCGTACCACTTGTTTTTGAGTGAGGGGCAAACCAGACCCCCCCCCCGCCCCCCCCAAGGGCAGGGAGGGGGGGGGGGGGTGCGCTTGGTATTCTTTGAGCGCCGCCGGCCAGTGTTTGCCCTGCTCAGCTAGTGGCGGCTGTTTCAGGGGGCCGGGGGCAAAACACATGCTTGCCCCCCCCCCCTTTCCCACTTTGAGAACTGGGGGGGGGGGCATGCGCTACCCTTGCCCCCCCCCCCCTGGTTGGTACGCCCATGACCTGGTCGCACCTTTAAAATCGGTATTAGTGGAGTACGCGGTTTCACTTTGACGTAATAGTTCGGCTGTGATCATATTTCGTGCCACTAAGGCGATGCCAGTCATTTATTTTGGTTTCGTTTTGGACCGGAGTTGCCCTTTAAGTGTATATGTGACGGCAGAACATTCGTTGGATAGGACGCAAAATACCCGCGGCTGAGAAACGTAGTGTTGACAACTTTGATGCCACGGTAGCAGATTTGTACGGCACTTGTTGCAAGCAATCAAATTACTTGCGACCGATTACTTTTCGGAGTAACTTTGTGATCATGCAAATACATTTATTAGGGAGTAATCACAAGAGTGATCTGATCTGGAAGTGCTAAACTTACTTGTAACCGTTACTACTTTTTCCTCCCCTTCTTAATGGCACCTCTTGTTTGTACAGGTTCCCTTCCAAGGTACCCTCAAGCCAAGTCTCCGACGAGAGAATGGTTTATCAAAATAGATGCATTAAGAAGATAAATATATTTTATAATTCGGTGATGCTAATCTAATTATAGACAGTACGAAAAACCCGTTTTCAAGCCGGCAAAAAAAAAATGAAATTTTGAAAAACTGAAGCTACCGGAAAAAAGTAAAGCGTCATTTTTCAAGCAGTGACCAGTTACTTTTCTTCTCAAGTAATCGAGTAATCTAATTCAATACTTTTTTTAACCGAGCGTAATTGTAATTGTGATCGATTACTTTTAGAGCGCACCTCTTAGGCGCCCGTTTCCGGCTTGAGCCGCGTCGGCGCAACTGTGAGGTCACGTGACCCCCCCCCCTCCCGAGGTCACGTGATCCCTCCCCCAGGTCACGTGATCCCTCCCCCAGGTCACGTGACCCCTCCCCCCCCCCCTCCCCCGAGAACACGTCACCCTCAGTACCCTTCCCTCCTCCACCTCCTCAAGAGCTGCGCTCTAATTCGGCGTTACAGGGAGTTGTAAACGGCTTTCATTTTTTCTTCGAGTAACATCTTCAAGACTGGCTATGACACGCATGGAGAAAAAGGTATGTGGTATAATATGCAAAATAGGCGAATTCTTCTCTAGCTTTATGGATATCTACTTCGTTTCGCCTTAAGTCTAGACGCAGCTGCCGCTGTACGAGCCGATGGGACCGATCGATCAAGATAACATCAAAAGCTCACCATCGTAGTGTTCGTCGTGTTTTTTTTTGTACTCTTTTTGTCGTCGCTGAATCAATGGTAAACAAGAAAAGGCATAGTGATTTTTACTTTCGACGTTGCCTGGTTGGTTCCGCAGCCTCGTAGCGTCAGCTGCGTCTGGACTCGATCTGAAACCAAGTGTAGTATGAGTCACCATATAGTCTGATCACGAGCAACTTAATCAAGACAAAGCGTGGCGCATGTTCGCGCTTCATGCATCGTGATTGGTCGTTCGTCGATCTTATGGGCTAACGGCGCAATCTGATTAGCTGAGGAGCGATAAATGAGATGCACGGGGCTCTCCACGCTCTGCGTTTTTTTAGTTGTTGGTGACAGTAGGAACTATCGTGAGTGCATAGAGCGCTGTTCCTTGTACGTATCTCCATTACGAATGCACGTTCTCGACTGGTGAAAGTGAAATTACAAGGAATTGGTAAAAAAAAAGTGTTACTGTTATGTTTGGGAGCAGAGGTGGATGTATGTTGTCCCATCCGGGTTCGAACAGAGATACGCGAGGGTGATGACTTGACCAAAAAAACTAAATGGCTAGAAATGTATGTTTCGTTTTGCGCGTTCCCACATTTGCACATACAAACCAAAGAGCACAGACTTAAAACGTGCACGTGAGAATACAAGCGCGCAGGCGTTGAGCAAAACCTGGTCACAGACGCCCACGCAGGCCCGCGCACACATCCCACATAGACACAAGGATTTGCGCACATATGTACGCAGGCCTTAAGCAAAACCTTGTCACAAACGCCCTCTCAGGCTCGCGCACGCATAACACATAGGACGCGAGCATAAGCACACGCCCACACACGCACATAGACGAGCAAGAGCTGCGAACACACACATATAACGATCTTTCTCTGCGTCGCGTGACGAGTTTATCTCTTGCTTCACATCTCTAGATCGACCTCGAGGGGAAGTAGAGCGAAGGCCCCACGAGACCCGGGCCCCACCCCTGCAACGAGCAACAGCAGAGAGTGCGGCGAGCCAAGCACCAGAAACGGGAGCAGCAGCTACACGCGAGCACAGCATCGAGCGCACTCCGGTCCGCTCCGCCAAACGCCCGCCCCTACCCACCGACGCTTCTAGCCCCAGAGATTCCACGCAAGTAGATGGAAGGACGTAAGGCCTACTAGAGAGCTACGTACGCGGAGAGAAACAGAGTTCCGCCCTTAAGGCATAACCGGTCGGCTGCAATGCTGTACCCCGTTTCGTCTTACATTGAAACGCTGGGGACCCCACAGCCATTGACGCCAAACCAGTGCCTTATCAGAGTCACGTGATCTCTGTGAGGAGTGCAAAAATGCGCGTGGCGTCTAGTCACGTGATAATTTCGCATCACTGGATTGGTTGACAGGGCTCGTCGAGTCCGCAGTGGTCCATCGCAAGGCGAAAAGGAATATAGATGCGGTGGTCTCTATATGGGCTATGCTCCACTGACCCCTATCCTAGGCTGACAGTGCGGTCGGAGCTGCTCGCTCGCCGAACCGGTCAGCCGCCTCCCTTTCCTCACGTGATCCCGGTCTCTGTGTGTGTCTTTGGCCGGGTCGTGATCACGTGGCCAAAGATAGATGTACAACAGGTCCAATGAGCACATAGGTTCCATCACACTTTCAACTAAGGAAAGCACACGTGCGGTGGTCGCTATCTGGCTAGCGTGCGCATTTGGGGAGGAGAGACACTCGGCATCCAGACAAGCCTTTCACTCCGATTGCACACCTGCTCCACTCCGCTTTCTCAACCCATATTTGTTTTTACCTTTCCTCCATGTAGACTGCCCTCCACCGTCACCCCCCCCCCCCTCCCCACGGCCTCTCCCAACAACCCCCCCCCCCCCCCTCCCAACCGCAGTCAGTCCACGTGGCCGGGCGTCCCCTTTCTCCCCCTCGTCCCTTTCCTCCAGTAGCTTCTCTTTCACTTCCAGTTCCTTCTCGTTCGTTCCTTCCCTGGCATCCGTTTCCCTTTTATCCCTTCTACCCTTTCAATGTCCCTTCTCCCCACGTTGGTCCGTTTACCTCCTCACTCTCTTTCCCGCTCCCCCTCTTCGTCTCCCAACGTTACTCCCCAAACGGGAAGGGAAGGAACCGGCCGTCCACAACCCCCCTTTCGTCGTGCAAAGGCCGTTTCGTCGGCGACAGCTGCGCTTCTGGATCGAACTTCTCGGTCGCGCCCCCTTCTTCCTCTCCACCCCTTCGCGTCTACACTCTCCTCTTCCTTCCCCTTTCTGTTACTCCTTATCTCCCTGCTCCCTGGCGTAGAGAAAGAGGTAAAGTCAATCGTTGCCCACTGCCTCGCTCTCAACTTCCTTCCTGTGCCACACACCTCCCGATTTCTGTTTCTTTCCTTGGGGTAGTCCCGTGTAGGTTTCAAGCCTTCAACGCTTTTTTCTTCCATTTTCATGTTTTCCCTATTCTGTTTCTTAGTCCCCCTGGCTACTACGGTTGTTAAAGTAGACGTGTATGCTGTACACATTAATTCACAAGAGACTGAAGAAAGAGAAACGAGGCCGTAGGATAAGATAGCTTCTCCGCATTTTCGGGTGTAACTAGCATGCGATGAAAAATATGCTAAAAATTGCAGAATTCCACTGACTAAGCAACACCTGGAAACACCCCTTAACTTTGAATTTGAAACTTCTCCAGCGAATAGACTCCTTCATGAGAGAATTTAGTTTCTTGTGCGTAGTACTGTTGACAGGTTGGACATTTTAACAGAGTACAACACAAAAGCATAGTTAACAAACCGTTGTCTCACGAATACCGTACAATAAAGCGCATCAAAAGATTAGTGTTTTCTATAAGTTCTTCAGAAACTCTCTTTGACGTCAAAAACTGCCCGCAACGGCTTCACGTTACTCTCATTAGCCTATAAAAAGCCTCGAATTACTTGAATGAAGTATCTCCTTTGAGTGACAACAGATGTTTATATGTTGTTTGGCATTCCGGACTCGCAGGTCGAAACATAGACCCAGTCGGAGGAGAGGGTAATCCGGCTTTGTACACCAAGCCTGGGCGTCGACATAAGCCCCGATAACTTTGAACGCTCCCACCGGCTGGGAAAGTTCTCGGCTAACAAAAACCGACCAATCGTCGTGAGATTCTTGCGCTTCAAAGACAAGCAGAACGTTTTGTTCTCTGGAGGAAAACCAAAGGAAAATCAGTACGCGGTGCGTGAGGACCTCTCGCTTTCAGTGAGCACGGCTCGCACTAAACTCTTTTATTATGGCAAATCACTGAACTTCATTTTCAAAATTCGCTTTGACAAACTGTACGTCAACGACAGGTGTTTTCAGTATAACTCTGCGGCCGCCTTCGTCACAGAGGTTCCTAGATAGCAGCGAGGACCTCTCCCTGATCGGTCACCGCCGCCCGTCACTACGCGACGTATAAAGACTTTGAACCCTACAGTCACGTTCACCAGTATCCGTAGCCTCCTTCCCAAACGTGATAGCTAAGTTGCTTTATTCAAGATAGTAATTCTGACATTGTCATTGTTCCAGAAACGGGACTAAAGCCTAAAACAAGTGAGAGGGAATGTCCCTCTCACTTGTCTAATGTTTAATATTTACCGATGTGATCGGTCCGCACAGAGATGAGCGGTAAAAAAATGCATTTCTTTTTTTCATATTACTACCAGCTCCAATATCGAGGCTACTTTTGTTTGTGTTGCATAGTCCTGCACAAAAACAGTTATCGGTGTATGCTACCGACCTCCGACTTATAGCGGCACGTTTTACCACGAGCTCCATTCTCTGCTGTTTGAAATCAATAAGCGGTACCCAAAATCAAATGTCTTAGTCTTTGGCGACTTTAACTTTCCTAACATAGATTGGCTTAGTCTAACAACGAGTGGGTCCAGTGAAGCCAGGGATTTTCTCGGTCTATGCTTAAACCATGATCTCATTCAAGTCGTCAACAAACCTAAACGTGAAGACAACATCCTTGATAGTATTCTAACGATGTCCCCAGACATGGTGACATCCATTAGCCAAATGAAAGGCTTTAGCGACCACAATTTGCTGACCGCGGAGTTATCCTTACCCATCCATTATAGAAACCCACCCTCAAAAATTATCCAGGACTACTCCAAAGCCAATTTCGACGCAATGAACAGCAATCTTTATGCATATCTACAATTGCATACCGCCAGTTTTAACTCTAAAACCGTGGAGCAGAACTGGTTACTCTTTAAAAACAAATTAAATAATCTCGTTGACCTGTTTGTACCCTCTGTCCCTATACGGAGCGATGATTGTAACCCATGGTATAACAAAGCATTAAGTTCCCTCAACAATAAAAAAGCGGTTGTTTAGAAGAGTAAGGAGTCTAGAATGCGACGATGCCTGGGATGCATACTTTTTGTGCCTTAAGACCTATACTCAGAACCTTCGTCTGGCTAAACACAAGTTTTTTTAAGGATCTTTTTAGTACCCTGCGTAACAGCCCTTAAAAATTCTGGAAGGTAATATCCCCTAACTATCGCTCCTCCTCTATCCAGCTAACTGATGAGGACGGGTCCCCAGTATCTGAAACGGACTGTGCCATAGTATTAAACGACTATTTTTGTCTGTGTTTACATTCGAAGACGCCGGCGTCTCTTTATTAACCAGCCCTACCGTACGAGCCTATGGAACCTATGGACATCTCATGTGCTGGAATAAGGAAACTTCTTGACAACTTGAAATTGACATCCTCTGGAGGACCTGACAACATCACCCCCAAAATTCTTCACTACACCAAAGCAATATGTAGCGAATGTCTCTACTTAATATTTGCACAGTCCTTATCGCAGGGATACCTGCCATCCGACTGGAAGCTGGCTAAGGTCGTTCCGGTCTTTAAAAATGGGGATCGTTCTTCGGCTTCGAATTGCCGCCCTATATCTCTAACCTGCGTAGCCTCAAAACTTCGACAGCATATTATCTACGCATATGCTGTATCTTATCTTGAAAGTAATAACTTTTTTTACAACAAGCAACACGGTTTTCGTAAGGAACTGTCGTGTGAGACGCAGCTCGTAGATTTCACCCACGAGTTATACACTAATCTGGAATCAAACCACCAAACTGATGCCTTATTTTTGGACTTTTCGAAGGCTTTCTACCGCGTTGCCCACTGTCGCCCGCTTGACAAACTTTCATGCCTCGGAATTTGTACCGGTAAAAGGCCTCTAACAAGATGCTCCCTGCTTAGAAGAAGACGAGGAGGAATAAAGCGTTCTTTCTGGTCTCGCTCCAAGTGACTGACGATTCTTCGATATATGGTGTCAGAAGCGGGATTTTTATAGTACAACGAACGCCGATAGGAAACATCTGCCCCCTCCTGAGCGCCTAGTGCTTTCTGACGGCGCTGCAGAGAATAGGAAGAAGTTCCGGCAGCGTATCGAGCTGTTCTTTAAGGTCACAGCACCAGCGAAAGAGAGGACGCCAGCGC
The DNA here is from genome assembly GCF_016920785.2 of Ixodes scapularis. Lineage (NCBI taxonomy): Eukaryota > Metazoa > Arthropoda > Arachnida > Ixodida > Ixodidae > Ixodes > Ixodes scapularis. The sequence continues at coordinate 81,429,178 of NW_024609883.1, read as the reverse complement.
AGAAAGCAGCCGTTTTTCTGCATGTAGCTGGACAAGAAGCTATTGACGTATTCAAAACATTTCCACTGACAGCAGCTCAACGAGAAGATTACGATGCCATCGTCCAAGCCTTTGAGAACTACTGCAGCCCGAAGTGCAACGAGACATACGAACGGAACGGTACGTGTAGCAAGGCAGCAGAAAGAAGGCGAGAGGTTCGGGCAGCTTCTTCGCGACGTGCAGCTCAAGGCTCAGACATGCAACTTTGGTGAACTGAAGAACTCCATGGTCAGAGACCAGCGAGTCTGGGGAACGATATACAAAAAGCTGCGTGCTCGTCTTCTGCCAGAGAGGAGCCATACTTTGGAATTGGCCATCGAGCTCTGCAAAGCCGCGGAGTTAGCGGTTGCCCAGAATCGCATCCTCGAGGGCGAAGCAAAGATTCACCGAGTCAGCAAGTCGTCAGTAGCCCCAGGACGAGCCCCTCAAGAGGAACAAAGGCGTCAGTGTGGCTACTGTGGAATGAGCCATGAACCAAGGAAGTGCCCTGCCTGGGACAAAACGTGAACGACTTGCAAGAAAAAAAACCACTTCTCATCTTACTGCCGAAGCAAAATAAACGTCCACGAGGTGCGAGCACCGACAGCAGAGGAGCTGGAGCAGACGCTTGAAGACTCAGAGGACGACTTCCAGATACTGGCAATACAAATTGATCAGGTCTCAAAAAATCAAGATTGGATTGAGACCGGTGATTTAGCCGGCCACCCGACAAACATAGAAGTCGATACCAGAGCACAGGCAAACGTTCTGCTGTATTCTTATTTCCGCAAGATTGGGAGAGCAAGCGACTTGCAGCCGTCAAAAACCGTGCTGACTAATTATGAGGGCAATCCTATACAGCACTTCGGTACAGTCACGTTGCCTCTACGTGTTCAAGGCAAAGAGGAGGGAGTACCATTCTTCGTAGTGAAGAAAGGAAGACAAGTTCTGCTTGGCCTGGAGTCATCCGAGCTTTTCGGACTTATTGCCGGGGTACATCCAGGTGGCCTCTTCCACTAATCAGGACTTCGTAAATGAGTTTCCGACCCTGTTTCAAGGATTAGGATGCACGCGCCGGCCTTACAGTTTGGTCCTCAAAGACGACGCTCGACCCGTCGCCATGGCTCCTAGAAGGGTACCGCATGCGCTTCGAGGCCCACTACGGAAGGAGTTGGTCCGCATGAAATCGGAAGGAGTCATCGCAAAAATGGACGAGGCGTCGGACTGGGTGAGTCCGCTAGTAATCATTAAAAAAAAAAACGATGGGCGATTGAGTTTGCCTTGACCCGCGGCACATCAACCGCAGTTTAAAACTAGAGTACTACGAACTTCCACGCCGGGAAGAAATAGGAGCAGAGATAGCGGGAGCTATAGTATTCTGCAAACTAGATGCGAATAGCGGTTTTATCAAGTACCGTTGGATGAAGAAACTTCTAAGATATGCACGTTCAGCACCCCGTTTGGGCAGTATCGATTCCTCCGTCTGCCGTTCGGGATTCCGTCCGCTCACGAGGTCTTCCAGAAAGCGATGAGCGAGGTATTCGAAGGCCTGCCAGGTACACGTGTCTATATAGATGACGTGTTAGTCTGGGGCACATCAAAAGAACAACATGACGAACGTCTACATGCCGCATTAAATGCAGCGAGAAACGCCGGACTAACGCTCAACAAAGAAAAATGCATCTTTGCTAGAGATGAGGTTCGATTTCTTAGAGGCCGCATCAGCAAGAACGGGAAAAGACCAGATGAAGGTTTAATTAACTGCGTAGCCAGCATTCCCCGCCTCTCAAGCAAGCAGGAAGTTCAGAGGCTTCTTGGTGTGCTAAACTACTTTGGGAAGTTTTTGCAGTAATTTTCAAGAAAAACGGAGGCACTGAGAGACTTGATAAAGAAAGAAAACGCATTTGTGTGGCTGGCCGTTCATGACAAGGAGTGGACTAATTTGATTGAAATACTCACGTCAGCCCCTGTCCTTGCGATATTTGACCCATCCCAACCAATAAAGATATCAGCTGACGCGTCGAGTTTTGCCATCGGTGCTGCACAATTTTAACAGCATAACCAGGATTGGCGTCCCGTGGCATATGCGTCACGGGTGCTGTCGAAAGCTGAAGCGAATTATGCACAAATTGAAAAAGAGACTTGCTGTAACTATTGCTTGAGAGCGATTTCGGGAGTTGGTGGCGGGCTATCCCGTGCTTGTCGAAACGGACCACAGGCCGCCCCTAGCAATAGCAAAAAAGAGCTTCAGTGAAATGCCTCCGCGACTTCAGAGACATTTTCTCAGGCTGTTGCAATTTGATGTCAAGTTTCAGTATGTCCCTGGAAAGCAGCTGCTCTTAGCAGATGCTCTGTCACGGATCCAAGTTCCGAACACAGAGAAGGCGGAAGCTGAAAGTAACGACATCGCCGTCCACGCCACCGGTGTGCTCACAAGCCTTTTCAGCGACAACATGAAGGCCCAGTTAGCGTCGGCTACCTGGGACGACCAAGAACTAAGGGAAGTCATAAAAGCCCTAGAAGAAGGAAATGCAGTTGTTGGAGAGCTTGCACCGCTTTCCTCAGAACTTACATGCATCGACGGCGTGCTACTGCGAGGCAGAAGGTTGGTGATACCAAAATGTCTCCGTAAAGAGATGTTGCACCGACTGCATGAAGGGCATTTAGTATTAAACAAAAGCCTGGCGCAAGCAAGGATATTAATGTACTGGCCCCAAATGAACGCGGACATCAAGGCACTAGTCAGCCAATGTTCCACATGTTCTTTTTAATGATAACTATCGGACTACACTCCTGGAGGATGGACGCACTCCCAGTAAGCTTCTGATGGGAAGGCAGCTACGTGGAAGGCTGCCAGATCTTAGCGCAGCCACGACTTCCAACGTGTGGAAACATTCACAAAAGTTTAAGACAAATCACCACCTTGCCCCGCTGCGTCCTGGAGACGTCGTCCGGATCCGCGATGACAGTTCTTGGTGTCGCAAGGCCAGGGTTGAGCGTTGTGTGGCTCCTCGTTCGTACAGAGTGTGCACCGAGGACGGGCAACATTACCGAAGAAAGAGAAGACAGCTCACGAAAACCGTTGAACCGTTCGAGCCACGCGAAATTTCCGTCGAAGGTGAGTGCCGCGAGAAACAGTACAAGAGAGCTTCAGCAGCCCCTTACAAAGCACAGCACCCAAGCCCACCCGCTGCTACTGTCCGAGAACCGACCATATCGCTACTTCTTCAGCCAGAAAGCCTGACACCACCTCTCCCTGACGAAGCAGCGGCAACTCTTCCGTCAAGCACCGGTGCCGCCCCCGCTCAGCTTCTGGCGCAGCCGTTACGTACACCAGCAGAAGCGGGTGACCCAACCCAAGGTCTGCACAGAACCATGCGACAGCGGAGGGCAGCAAGCAGATTATGCTACGACCACAACTTCATACTACGAACATAGAACTTGACTTTTGTTGTAGGGGTTTACGTTATGGTCATCTTGATCATCAGGGAAGGGAAGATGTACCGGTAAGGGGCCTCTAAAAAGATGCTCTCTGCTTAGAAGAAGACGAGGAGGAATAAAGCGTTCTTTCTGGTCTCGCTCCAAGCGACTGACGCTTCTTCGATACAGAATTTACCCTCTCATTCTCCCCTGGATCCGGGATTCCCTTTCCTCTCGCACTCAATTCGCCCCAATTAATAGTTCCTCATCCACCCGCGTTGATGTTACCTCCGGAGTTCCCCAGGGCTCGATTCTTGGTCCCCTACATTTTTTTTAATCTTCATTAATGACATACCAGGCAAAATTTTCTCTAAGATCCGCCTTTTCGCTGACGACTGCGTCCTATATCGCAGGATGGTTTCTTTTGAAGGCCATCTTCTACTTCAAAGAGACCTGGACGAAATCCAGGCATGGTGCACCAGGCGGTTAATGACACTAAACAAATCGAAATGCAAGTTAGTCCAGTTTTCACGAGAACGCTAAGGAGGAGTCAGTTCTTGTACAAATTAGAAAATAACTTAATCAAAGACGCCGCGTCCTATAAATACCTCGGTGTGGCTATAACTAACGATCCCACCTGGAACGCTCACATCGAGCTTATATGCGCTGAGGCGACTCGCTGCCTCGGTTACATAAGACGAAACCTGAAATCGGCTACCCCATTCGTGCGAAAATTGGCTTATGAGACATACATTCGACCCAAATTAGAATATGCTGCGGCCATTTAGAATCCTCACCAAATATACTTATTAAATCATCTCGAGGCAGTCCAGAACCGCGCTGCCAAGTTCATTTTGAAGAAATATGATTGGTCAGTTGGTGTATCCGCCCTAAAGAGCGAACTGAACCTTCCTTTACTAAACGTCCGCCGTAAGATAGCGCGACTTTCCCTCTTGCACAAAATTTACTACTGCCTCCCTGCGCTCCGAGACCCTCTCCTCCTAAACCCTAGGCGATCTTCATCGCGGCTAAATCACCCGTGTCTCGTTTCCCGCATCTCAGGCAGCACAACATATTTTAACGCCACCTTCTTCCCTCGTACTGTTGTAGACTAGAACGACCTCCCCTCACTTATTGTAACCCAGACGGATCGCATCGCATTTCGCAACGTTCTTTGTTCCCATTTTTGTTAATCCCCACTGTGCCGTTTTATTTTGTCTTGTGCTTTACCGGTTGCAATGTATCACTGTTTTCATCCCCTTATGTTCCTCATGTACCCAGACTAATTTGTGTATTGCCGATGCTCGTGGCGATGCCACGTTGTTTTTGCAGCACCCAATGTATTCGCATATGTCGTTGTTACTGTTTTATGCTCTCGTGTTTTGAACCCCCCCCCCCCCCCCCCACCTTATGTAATACCCTCAACGAAGGCATTTAAGGGAACTTGAATAAATAAATTAATTAAAAGATGCATCTCTTATACCCGCGTCCCACTAGAGCGACATACAGAAACAAAAGACAAAGACAAGCCTCAAACCAGAGTCTTTCGCGATTTGAGACGCTTTGTAGAGTAACGGAGGCTACGCTCAAACACGAGCATCATGCACGCGAGGGTATCTTTGGCAGGCTTGCAATCGCTCGTGCTTACTTCGCGAGCACCGAACGACGAAACGCCTGCCAAAGGTACCATCACGAGCATGCCGCATGGGTTTGAGGCTTTTCGCTGTTTTTTGTCTCTGTCTGTCACTCTAGTGGGACGCGGGCATTAGGGTTCGTTTTATGAGTCCGAAAGTCTGCAAGCTTCTACAGATATGGTTTTAATATGGTCTTTCGAAGAAGGACTAGAAGTTAATCTAATTCCAAGATATATCTACACAGAAACGCGTTCAATAACTTCGTTCTGTCTAGTATACTGATATACTCTAAGGACTGTTTCATGGTGAATTGAATTAATTTGCACTTGGATTTATTTACCAACATCAACCATTTTCCGCACCAGTTGCCAATTTCATCTAGATAATTTTCAAGTTGATAGTTGTTCATTGATAAAACTTGTTATATACGACACATTCATCTACAAAAAGTCGTATTTTAGAGGAACTTTTACATAAAAGAACGACAATGAAGATTAAGAAAAGCAGGGGGCCAAGAACGAAACCCTGCGGAACCCCTGACTTGACGTTTGTTAGTCTCGATTCGTGATCGTTAGTTACTGTGTATTGAACGCGAGAAAAAAATAGTAATCCAGGAAAGTGCTTTTGATAGCTTAGAGTCGATACCTTAGGGAGAAGACGTTTATAAGCAACACGGTCGAAGGCTTTTGAAAAGTCCAGAAGTATGGCGTCAGTTTGTAGGTGATATTCAGTGTTAGGATTGAACTCGTGAACAAATTTGCACAGCTGGGTCTCGCAAAATAAACCCTTCCGGAAGCCATGTTGATGTCTGAAGAGCTAACTGTTTGTACACAGGTGAGCAGACAGGTGTGCGAATACAAGGTATGCTCTAGAAGTTTATACGATATAGAGGTGAAGGAGATGGGACGATAATGAGAGGCTTAAGACCGAATTCCCGCTTGTAGATCCTTACCGATTTTCCAATCGGAAGGCAGGCAGCTTTCGGAAAGTGACTGATTAAAGATGAGGTTAAAAAGTTTGCTGCAAATATCGGCTTTATTTTTAAGAAATTCTGCATTGAAATTGTCACGGCTTGCTTAGGATGAAATTCTAAGTTTCTCAGTAAGTTCAATTATTCCGGTTTAGTTAACAGTAATTGGTAGCATAAGATCATAGCACTGTTCAAATAAGGTTGGAATACTATAGGGGGTTCGGTTGTAGATATAGAAGAAAATTAGTAATATCACACTTCAGGGCAGTCACTCTACCTGACAGGTTCACCGTTGTGGTTGTTCCAATTTAAGGTCCTGGAAGCGGTTTTGGATGACATAAGCTTCCAAACTTACGTCGGATTATTGCGCGAGATTGTCGGTAAGTCTTGAGAAAAAAAATTATTTTGACAATCTAAGGCTGTTAATGTGGTTTATAAGTGCAGAATGAGTCCCGACTCCGAAGTAGATGATAAGTTACTTCACTTAGCTTTTGCGAAAAGTCGTTTTTGATTGTTACATAATGCCCTTAAAGATTTCTTATACCGTGGGCTAGATGAGTCAGTGCGAATTTCGTATAGTGGGTGCATATGTTTGCACCAAGTCATTAACCTTGTTTTCGAAAATGACCCAATTTTTTTTTCTACAGATCTTCGTGAAAACTCGGGTTCGAAGTTACCATAGAAGGTTGCTAATTCATATTTTATTGCTTCGTAGTTGGCTTTATTGCAATCATGAGTAGTTTTAAAAACCGGACTTTTCACAACAACGAGGAAAGAGAAAACAACGTGAAGGATCCTGTGATCACTCAAACCTTCAGAGAATTGGATTGGCTTCACAAGATTAGAATATATAGTTACGATGAAATCAAGAATGTTAGACGAGCGTGTAGGCTTGTTAACAACCTGCGTCAGGTTAAGCGTGGAACACATCAAGAATATCTGCAGATGCCTGAGATCCTTCGGATGATCAACTCGCCCAGTCAATCTGGGGAGAAGTTGAACCCACCAAATAGCAGGGAATGAGCTTTGGGAAGGCGAGTCCTCATATTGACCCAAACTGGAGGACAGATGGGCAACAAAAAGCGTGTCATAGTAAGGTGGTCTGTAGCAAGCAGCAAAAAATATCTTATTATAGGGGGTAGAAAAACATAGGGCGGAAACAAGAATGCAGTGCTATCTACAAGTCCGAAATCAAACCACTGAATATTCTTTTTTGTAGCGATAAGCACACCTCCCCCTCTTCGGGCATCTCTGTCATGACGAAAGATTCCAGTGAGCATGATAGTGAAAAATTTCGCTCTCATCAATGCCGGGATTAAGCCCCGTTTTTGTTAAGATGACGATATCTGACGAGTTCTCCTCTATGATACCATGAGGCTCGTCGAGTTTCGTGATGATGCTCCCAATTCTAGTAAATAAAACGGAACAAAAGTTGTTTCTATCGCGAGGTTTAAATTTACAAGTAGTGATAGGCCCGTTATACGTTGTTTGCTACGAATTAGGCTTTGGGGCATAAAGCCTCGCCGATAGATTAATATTCTTTGTTAAAAAATAGGGGTTGTTACCAACAAGGAATTTGTCAAAACGTGTCTTGAAAAGAACGTTTAGAGTTTTTTTTTTTTGTTTTTTTCATATGCTTGAAACGTTTGCTTCGAGCCAACCGTACCGAGGCAGAAAAGTCCCCTAGGATAGCATAAGACTGCATTTCAACTTAAGGGGCACTGGCAGGGCATATATGCTCGCCAAGTTTTTTATTTGTACTTGACATAGGGGGAGCCCAACTACCCTGACCATAATTTGCGGCTCGAAATTCGTTTTCTTCCCGCACGTAAACCGCCGATCAGAAAATGGCCGGTTTGAGTCGCGCTCACTCTCTTCTTTGTGGTCACGTGCCATTTCCTATGGCTGAGACACGACCAGCAAAGATAATCAAAGTCTTGGGTCATCGTAGGAACACACTCACTATCAAAAGTAGAAAAAATATGATACACATTTTTTGTGGATTTTAAAAAGCTACAATACGTTGATTGAAAAAAAAAAAGTAAAGCCATGTGACTTCCGGCAACGCTCTCCTCCTTCATATTTCTTCTTCCTCCCCAGTTCAGTTTCGGTTACGAGCAGTTCCGTTAAAAATATACGTGACGCTGCAGCAAAATGTCAGAAGACGCTGAAGCAGACTTCTGACAGTATAATAAATTGCCTATCAAAAAAAATGTTTTGGGGGGTGTCCGAAAATTTCCGCAAGCCAACGCACTTTTCATGTCCTTGAAACGAGAAAACCTGACAATAATTGGTCTGTTTTTGCCTTCTTGAAATCAAGCCAGCCGATGCGACCGTTCCAGATTAGTGGGATTCAAGAGGAACCGCAACTTTTCTGAGCAAAAAGCGATAACATTCCCTTCAGATTGGTCCCAAGCTTCGGAGGGAGAATCAGGACAGGCAACGAACAACAGGTTAGAAGTCGAAGTCTATTTTGACGGTCTTTACATTCTTCACGAACATTCTCTAGCTGGATGGACATACTGTTCGGTTAGGTAGGATTAGACACTACGTTTGCGGCAGTCCACTTCGCCGCGACAGCGGTTAATCTTGCGGAAAGTTGGCCCACTGATGCATTCCTAATATTCTGATCACTTTCTAGAGCACTGATTTTGGCTATCATGCTACTTTGAGGCGCCTCAATCCGCTGAAGGACTACTTGGAAGCTGGCTTTCTGAGGGCTGTCGGTGAGGGGGACTAAGAGTTAATTCCATGTCTCCCGACATTTCCGAAAGCAGTTATGGAAGAGATGCAATGTAGAAATTAATGCTACGGCGGCACATCCACCTCAAGCAAGAGCGCACTTCGTCGTTGGGGCACGACACCGTAAAAACCAAGGGATTGCCATTCCGAAAACACCGAACATTGGTAAAGTAACGAACTGGGGATTGAACCCAGGGATCCTGGGTTCAATCCCCACCCCTGCCCGTTTCGATCTGGATGAGCATCGTACCGGCGTGCGGTTGTGTATCAATACTGCGTGATGCACGTTAAAGACCCCAGGCTGGCGGTTGTACCACTATCTATATTTATGATCTACAGCTGGGAGACTCGTCGCCCTCGTGAGGCAGACCAAGTTCTAAGCTGTATAAGCATACACATAACCCAATTGTTTTTTTAACGAACTTGTACGAACAGACTAGTAGGCGTCACTGCGTAAAAGGCGGTGACGCGTCTCAACTGGCTCGTCGACGAATGGTGCTTCTGTCGACACCCTTCGAGGTTAATAAAAAAATGACGTGTAAAAAAAAAAGGGGGGGGGGGAAACACGGGAGCCAGGAGTGTGCCGGGGCTAGTCAATAGATGGCACCACTGAGTTTCTTTGTGAAACAAACAAGAAGCGAACAGGGTTTTCGTGGCATTTTGTTCATCACCAGTACCTAGTCAAGGTGCAAGCAGGTGGTGCAGTTTAGTCTTATCATTTTTCCTTGGTCCCAGCTGAACTATACATTGTATTTCCTTGAGGACGTACGGCGTTGCAGCTACGCGAGATGGTTTTGATGTCTTCGAGTGAAGAACGTGAACGGAACAGGGGTTTCTCGGCTTTGCCAATCGCGTTTCTTTTTCTACGGCATGTTTTTCTATCTAAAAAAAACAATCAAACATCGCGCTACACTCAAAAAAGAAGCATATCGCGATGTAAAATAATCGTCTGTAATAACAAAAAAAAACTTGGTTGCGTATGATTGTAACTCGAGGTTTTTTGGTGAATTTATATAGGGTAACTATGAACTGGCTGGACCAAATCACCACCTTACTGTGGGATTCACGGGCCTCACTATCTCGGGCCGGTTTATAGCCTGCCGGGAATTGACGCGTCCGGGGTGTTGGGGGTATGTTCGCCCGAAGGGGGGGACGAGTTCAAGTATGAATGTTACCAAAGAGTGTCCCGGTGGCAGTTCATCCAAGCAGCACGAGGGAGGACCGTCCTCGAGGGGCACACGGTCGCCTTTCGCGACTGGGTGCTACCCGATACCACGGCGCGCAGAGCCTGCAGGAGGTGGGCCTAGATATAGAGATCCAAAGGACATGTGGTTTTCACAAACTTCTCTGTCAACAGGTAAACCCCCGCAACCCCCGAGAAAGAAAAAAACAAACTTGCGCTCCACATTAGGCGAAAAAATAATGAAACAATAAACGCGAACATGCATTCGTAAAACGCGAGAAACCAACCAGATCAAGAAGAGTAGTTGTTTGGGCTAGTTGGTTTCACATCTTGTGCAATCTTGTGCGCAGCAAGGACGAGGAGAAAAGGGAGAACAGGACACAACGAGGCGCAACTCTGAACTGATTTTTGTTGAGTAGTAGTAGCAGTGGCTCGTTGAGGCTTTACGTCGCCTAGGTTGGCCTAGCTAATGACGCTGGCGCTGGCAGGCGACGAGCCCTGAAAAGGGCATTAAAAAAGAGAGAGAGAGAGAAAACAGTGATTCTAATTCTCTAGGTGCTGGCTAGAGAGCGGTTGCAGTCTGTCTCTGAGCCCTGTGTCTGTGATGAACCTTATTAGAGCCTTAAAAGACCTCCTGCAGGTTCTCCGCGTGCCATCTGAAAACAGCGCGTCTTGAGGTGATACTCCTGGACCGGATGACAGTCTTCGGAGCATTTCTGTCCTGTTTGTCTCGTACTCCGTGCATACTGACAGTATGTGCTCTACTGACTCTACCTCGTTGCAACTGGGGCACCTAGGGTCCGTATTCTCCCAATTATGTGCAGAAACTCGTTCGTGTACGCCGTGTTTGTTCGAAGGCGACGGACGAGGGTTGACGCTGCTCGTGAGAACCCAACCAGTGTTCCTCTGGGTAAGGCCGGTTCCGGTCTCTCACTTTGTACGTGCCACTGCACGTCTTGGATCACTTTCCGTGGGTCCGCCGGTATGGTGATGTTGGCAGCCTTTTTGTGAGCTCCCGTTGCCAGGCCGTCTGCCTTCTCGTTTCCCTTGGCTCCAACATGTCCTGGTATCGATTGGAGGTACACTGCTGTGCCTTGCTTTTCCAGTTCGCCAACCGTGTTCCTTATAGCCGTGGTCAGTGGGTCGCCAACGGACGGATTGACCAATCTTTGTAAGGCGCACTTGAAGTCCGAGAGGATGACGATCTGCTGCAGTGGCAGCTCCGCTGCTGCGTTTAGGGCCTTCTCAATGGCCACCAGTTCTGCTGTCGTGGACGACGTTGACACCTCCAGTTTTCCGCTCCACTCTGCGCCTGTCTCGGGAATGTAAAACGCCGCCGCGCTTGATGTTCTCGCCCTGTTTACAGACCCGTCTGTGTAAATGTGCAGTTTCCCACCGCGCTTCCTTTCCAGGTGGTCTTCCACCGCTGATTTGGCCAGCAGCGGTGGTTTAGCTTTCTTGAAACTCAGGTGTTCAATTTTGATCTCACATGTACTGGTATTTGTAGTCTGAACGATCGTCACAACACAAAACATTACAACAAACAAAACGACAAAAGCAAATAAACAACCATCACGGCGCATGATTGGCATAAACACTATCTCGTTCTCAGCAAAACCAGTTCCTTCTCCGATAACGCAATCCCCGGCATAGCAACACACGTGTCTCCTAAATAATCAATAATAATAATAATAATAAGTTTATTCACAAAGAAAGCATACATACAATATACTTAGTCTCACAAAAGCACTTGCGTGCTTGTGCGTGAGTACTTACAGTCCAGCATGGGATGAATTTAACAAATCGGAAGTATGTAAAACTAAATTGATACACTGATTGGAGTCCTTTTTATGCGGAACTCAACATAAGTGAAAGAAAACAAATGGTTCATCGCCTTAACAGTATACAAGCACAACCTTTTAGGCCAGTAAGCATGAAACGAAATTACCTATTTTTATACAATATTAGTAATGATTTACATAGACTTTGTAATACCACAAATGACACAGAATAATAAACTCTAGCTTTTAAAATCATGGCAATACAAACAGTCGCGAATAAAACAACAGTGAATGCAGGCGTGCAAAAGGAATGCGAAAATACATTAGGGACGTGAAAAAAAAAGAAAAAAAGGCATGGGTCTGGGAGCTCTCTATTCTTCTCCTGGCGTACTGCACCATTTACGCATTTCTTTTTTCACCTGTGCTAAGGATTGCAAATTAAGTAAACCATCGGGAAGATTATTAAAATATGTTGGTACATAATACTCCCTCAACCTTTTCCCATAATTAGTGTATATTCTTGGTATGTGAAATCTCTCTGTGTGCCTTAGTTGTTTTTCTTTAGCGGATGGTATTTTGAAATCGTGTGTGAAATAATATTTTGTGAGGACCATGAATTTATGCAGGTCATTCACTGTTAGCAATTGGAGTTCTGACAGCTGTTCTTGAAACGAAAGACTTCCTAAGTGTGTACCATACGTCATGTTTTGTATCATTTTTTTAATTAGGTTATTTATTTTCTGTAGTTTGTATTTGGATGAAAGTGCATATATGTGGATACCGTATCTTAGTTTTGATTCACCTAACATCTGATAAATCAATCGCCTTAGATTAATACTTGCAGAACTTCGGAGTTTATAGAGGTATGAAGAAATTATTCGCAGGTGTTTGAGTAGGTAGTCAATATGATGATTCCAAGATAAATACTCATCAAAGTGTATACCAAGGTACCTAGTTTCACTGGCGTAAGGTAGTGGTAAGCAAAGAACATTGTATACATTCCAATGAATGCAAAAAGATGGGTTGATTAAGGTTAATTCGTTTCTGATGAGTTCGAAAGCACACGAGGTTCGATTTATCATTATTCACAAAAATATAGTTTTTTGAAAACCAACTCATAATTTGTTTGATGTCATCCTGTAAAATTGAAACGGCAGTATTATAATCTTCGTGTGTAATAACCAAGGCTGTGTCATCAGCGTATTGATACATTTTTGATTTCAAAGGAAGCAAAGATAGATCGTTCACATATATGTTAAACAGCATGGGACCCAATACCGAACCCTGAGGCACACCAGAGTTCAGGTGCGCAGTAGAACTTGTGCTATTTCCTATTCGAACTCGTTGGGTTCTTTCAGTGAAGTAACCTTTAAAAATGTACGGAAATGCCCTCTGAAACCAATTTTATCTAGTTTCTCAATTAAAAGTGAGTGATCTATTGTATCAAAGGCCTTTGTCAGGTCTAAAAACAGCGTAAGTACTATTTTGTTATTATCAATTTGTTCATTAATTAAGTCTGCTATCTCCTCCAGTAGAAGTATCGTGCCTCTTTGTTGCCGGAATCCATACTGGCAGTTGCTTATTAGTGAGAATTTGTCACAAAACGAAGTCATGACTTGTAAAACAAATTTTTCCATTATCTGAGAAATTGCCGGCAACAACGCGATGGGCCTGTAATTAGCAATATCTTTCTTGTTTCCTTTCTTATAAATTAGCCGTACTATTGAAACTTTTAACTTACTGGGTATATTTCCTGTAGACAAGATACCATTTATTATAGCAAGCAGAACGCGTTTTAAGCAGTCTATGTTATGTTTTATATCTCTAAATCTTATTTCATCAAATCCCGCTGGCTTTGTTATAGACATATTGTTAACTATGTATTCTAGATCTGATTCTGTCATTTGGGGTAAGTACGCCGAAACAGTTGAATTCCCTAATAGCTTAGGGAATTGCTGTTTACTTGGTTACGCAAGTCTTGTATCTTTGTGATGAAGGTGTTATTAAACTCATTGCTAAGCTTATCAAAGTCAGTTGCACCGAAAGTTTTTTGTATACATGCATCTATATTATCTTTAGGGGGTCTGCCAATTATTTGATTTACGATATTCCATGTTTCTCTTAAGTTCTTCCTGCAGTGCTGGAGTTGCGTCATATGAAATCTCTTTTTAGCAAGTCTAATTTTCGCAGTGAGGTTGTTTCGTACTCGTCTGAATTCTTCTTTTAATTTTATGTCATGCGGATTTTGCTTACACCTATTCTATAATTTGTTTTTTTCAATACTCATTTCTAGTATTTCTTTATCGATCCAATCATTTTCAGGTTTTCTCGGCTTTAGCTTTATTGTTCTAGTAGACTGTATATATTTTTAAATGTTTCAACTAACGCATCATAGAGAGTGATGTGATCCAGGTGAAGCAAAGCATTCCAGTTATATCTTTGAATAATGTCATCTACTTTTTTATTGTCAATGATTTGTTTACGTTCATTTTTCCCTCTCACGGTCGTATGCTCTTCGTTTATTGTCCTAAGCGCAACAAAATAATGATCTGCTACCTTTTGTTTAATAGTTCCCCTAGAAATTTTAAGTTACTCAACCTTACTATCACATGATCAATGCACGATCTGGTAATTGTATGCCCTAGGTACTCTTCCCTTGTGTAATCGTTAATTAAATTATATAAACCGTAGTTAGACAATATGTCGAGATATTCCGTAACTCCCGTTTTCTTATGGCACATGGTATCTATATTAAAGTCACCTGCTAATACGAGTTGATCATTGTTATTAAACCTATTTAGTAATTTCGAGAATTCTTCATAGAACAATTGTAAATTATTGCTGGGCGGTCTATACACAGAACAAATTGTAAATGACAGTTCTGCTTTATGAATAGTAATCACAAGAACCTCTGCGTGTTTCAAAGACAGCTCAATACGATCAGTTAGCCAGGTATTTTTTACGTATACAAGAATTCCTCCTCCTTTTCTGCCTTGGCGGCGTGCTGAAAATGCGTGAAATTCATCAAAATTAAAAGACAAAGGCTCTGTCGCTTCGATATTTATTTCGGTTAGTATTAGTATCTCTATATCTATGAGTGTATCCCTCAGGTATACATTTAGTTCGCCCCAGTGTTTTTTAAGGCTTCTAACATTGATTTGAATGAGATGGAGAATCTGCCGGCTGCCTTCTATTCCGTCCTCAACTAGTAAATTTTTGGTGTACCTGTCCCAATCTGTAAATGAGTTGCACGAGGTCATATCAGCGGATGTGGTTCAAGTCACTCTCATCCTCGATACGTATCACAGCCGCCCCGTCTTTCCGCCTTACTAGAATTTTTCCATTACTCATCCAGACATATTTATAGCCTTTTTCCTTTGCACATTCTTTCGCGTTCCAAAACAACCATCGCTGGAGCTTCGTTAGGCTCTCGTTGATAAAAATGCGTTCAGATTTTAATGCAGAACGCTTATTGACCCATCTATCTCTCTCCGACCTGTCCCTGAACCGCACGATGATTGGCGGGATTTTTCCTTCCCTCGCTTTCAATCTATGCACAGACTCAATCTTATCCGGTTGAGGCACAGGAAGGTCCAGCCTTGCTGCTAGATTACCGAGAACCGCTGCCAGGTCTTCTTGATTATTCTGGACGATACCGTGAATTTCTATGTTCTTCCGCCGCGAATATTGCTCAGCGTTTTCAACCGCCCATTCAAGCTTTTTAATTCGCGCGTCCCTTTCTGTACCTAGTTTTTCTAGTTCTTTTGACTTTTTTTTCAGCTCGTTTGTGACATGTGAGAGTGAGTCAACTTTTTTTATCAAGTCGTCGTACTGCTTCGACAGCATGTCAGTTGTTTTCTCGATCGCTTCGATGGTCTTTTCCTGCTTATCCAGTTTCTGAATAACTGTGTCATGCTTTGTTGACTGCAAATTTAGTTTTTTCTTCAATTGTCTCAATTCTACTCAAGACCTCCATTAGTGTTTGGTTAGTTTTTAAGAGCTGCGTCATCAGGTCTTTCGGAGACTGAGTGCCTTCTTCAGTTTCGGGGGCTAGTGCTCCCGTCTGACTGTCAGTTGGCAGCGATTGCCGCTGGGAGTGTACAGTACATGTTGTACACCTCCAAGACAACAAATCAAAGGGAGTCATAGCTTTGAATTTAGTTTTGATAACTCCCGCACATTTTTCAACATGGTAGAAAAGGTTGCATTCTGCACATTTTAGCTTTTGGCTGTCAGGTGTTAGTTGTTTCAAACAAGCGATGCAATCAATGCTCTCTTCTGGCGAAGACATGATTTGCAATGTACCACAGCAATGTACAACAGCAGGCAGACCAGCGGAATGATGAATGCAGTCAAATGTCAAACTAAGACCTGCACCCACCTGAGGGTCAAAGCGGAGATGTTAAAATCGCCTCGTACACTCCGCTGGACTGCGCTGCTTCCAGGGGGGGGGGGGGGGGGGGGTGTCGTGATGTGGGGAAGGCAGGGTTAGCTTTGCCAAAAGTGCAAGCGTTGTTCCGCCCTGGGATAGGAGGAGGGTTTAAGATGGGACTTAGGTGAGTAGGGGGGGAGGGGGGGGGAGGCAAAATAAACCAGCAGCATTCATGTCTCAGTGAGCCAGTTAGCGAGTCCGGGCTGGGCTAGTGGCACTTAGCGGAAGAGCAGGAGGGCGTCATAGTTGCTCTGCTAGACCGGTCTCTCGTAGGAAACCCAGTAGGAGGGACTGTATGATCCGTCTTCTATGCCTGGGACCTTCAGGGAAAACTACGTCTGGTGCTGTCATCGGTCGGATGTGTTGTGAGGATAGGGCGGAGAGAAACGTCCTTCGAGCTTCCTCGTGAAGAGGGCAGCCCCAGACTATGTGAACCTCGTCCTCTGTGACCGCACACCGCTGACAGAGCGGAGTGTCTCTGCGTCCAAACCGGTGGAGGAGCTTCCCTGTGTATGCGCTCCCTGTTCTAAGTCGGAAGAGCAGCGTCGCGTCGGACCGTTTTAACCCCTGGGTCAGGCAAGGTGGCCGCTTTGAGCTGCTCCAGGGGGAAATATCCGAGAAGAAAGCCTGGATGGCTTGCTGGTAGCGCTTGGGATTAGGAGGCGCCCTTAGTGTAGGAGAGAGGTCGTGGGCACGTAAGGCTATGCGGTCCACAATCTCGTTTCCGCGGAGGCCCACATGGGATGGGACCCACTGGAGCGAGATGGAGTGTCCATGTTCTTCAAGCTGGCGGACTACCCGTCTCACCTCGTTGGCAGTGGGGCATGGACCAGGTTTGCGTATGCGCTGAATTCCTCCACGTGAGTCCGTGAGGACAACGATTTGTTGTGGAGGCAGCGACTTCGTCGCAGTCAGGGCTTCTGCGATCGCCAGCAGCTCGGCGGTCGTGGACGGCACCATGTGAGTAGTGCGGGCGCTCCTGTCTTTTTGTAAGTCCGGGATGTGGTAGGCTGCCGTGCTGCTTTGCCGAGACCTGTCCACCGAACCGTCCGTGTATATGTGTAGATGCCGAGGGTACCTTGCTGCTAGCTGTTCTTGTGCAGCTGCTTTGAGAACCAGAGGAGGCGTGTTGGCCTTCTTGCGGACGCCGGGTAGGAGTTCGGCTAACTGCAGGCCTGCCTCCCAAGGGGGTGTCCTGCCGTGCGGGTTGATTATCTGGGGGGGTTCCCATCCAAGTGCGGCAAGGGTCTTGGTGGCGAGGCTGAGTTTGGATTGAGTTCGGGTCCTGAGCCTCTTGATCCGGGACTGGCCAGGATGAGTCTCCCCTAGACGAATGACTTGCAGCAAAAGGCGTTGGGAGGCTTGGAGGTGCAAAGGAAGCGACCGGGCCTCCTCATACACCCTCTCGTTTTTGGCGCTTCTGGGAACGCCTAGCGATGTTCGCAGGCCCGCACGGTGTAGCCGTTCGAGTTTGTCGGCCTGACTGGGGAGGAGGTCCATGTATGGTAAGCTATACATGAGTCGGCTCACCACCAAAGAAGAATGAAGGGTCAGCATGGATCGGGGAGAGTTGCCCCAGTTCTGCCCTCCGACCCGGCACACAGCGTTCCGGGAAGAGATGGTGGAAGCCGTGACGGCCTTTATCTGGTCGTGCCACTTGCAGCGGTTCTGAAGAGTAATGCCGAGGAAGCGGTGCTTTGATACAAGGCGCAGGGGCTGCGAGTCCAGTTGGAGCTTGACCTCCCGCAACCGGCGGTTCCTTCCTGGGAAGACCATGGCTGCTGCCTTGTGACCGGAAATTGAAAGACCTTGGTTCTCGAGGAAGGCCTGGATCTTGTTTATGGCGGATTGCATTATGGCTCTCAAGGTTGGGTGTCGGAAGCCAGAGACCCAGATGCATAAGTCTTCCGCGTACATAGAAATGCCAATCGGGATCCTTGAGTTGGGAAGAGCGGCTGGGAGGCCCGCAATGGCGATGTTAAAGAGTAGAGGCGACAGGACGCTGCCCTGGGGTAGACCGCGTTGCACCGGTCTTGACTGGCTGAGTGTGTTGCTCAGTTTGACTTGGATTGATCTGTCCGAAAGAAAACCCTCGAGGAAGCCCTGAACTCTTCCCGTGATACCCCAAGAGGTTAGTTGGGCCAGGACTGATGCCGGTTCCACATTGTCGAATGCAGCCTGAATATCGAAGAATGCCGCCACGGTAGACTTACGGCTAGCTGCTGTATGCTGCACTGCACTGACAATGTCCAGGATACTGTCTTGTGCGGAGAGACGGGACCTGAACCCAGTTATATTTGACGGGAGTAGGTTGTGTTCCTCCAGCCACCAGATCAAGCGGGCGTGTACCAGCCGCTCGAAGAGCTTGGCAACGCATGAGGTGAGGGACACCGGCCGGTAGGACGATAAGTCTCCTGCTGGTTTGCCACTCTTGAGTACAGGGACCACCCATGCCAGTCGCCAAACCGCTGGAGATTCTGATGAGGCCCAGATATCATTGAACGACGAAAGAAGTTCCTGTAAACGTGAATCTGGCAGGTTCTGTAACATTTGCGTCGTGACCCCGTCTGGTCCCGGTGCCCCTCGTCTCTTGGAGGCTCTCAGTGCGGATCGCAGTTCGGATTCCGTAAAAGGGGCATCCATGCAGAAAGGTGCTTTATCCGCGTGGCAGCGCGGCTTTGGCTGGGAAACGGCCGCGGCATATAGAGTAGCAAAGTCTTCGGCCAGGGCCGCTTGTAGCTTTCCCGTTCATAGGGCCAGAGAAGCGAATGGGAGGCTGTACATTCTTTTCCCGGACACACTGTCCATAAGCCTCCAGATACGCCGGGCTGGTGTGGTTGCATCCACCGAAGAGCAGATCAAATCCCACTGCCGCTTGAAGCATTTTTTGGCATAGCGTCGTAGGGCAGCGTCAATCCTGTTAAAGAGGGTCTTAAAGGTCACGCCACCCTTACGTTGCAGAAGTCTCTGGGCCCTCCGTCTTGCTGCACACAGGTTTAGAAGGGTCAGGTCGGGTGCAGGGAAGGATGTAGGTACGGATGCCTTGATTGTGGCTTCTTTCGCCGCGTCGCTGATGGCCTCCAGGAGGGGTCGTGTAGATCGCCCTAGGTTGTCTCGGAACCGGTCACCCAGTGAATAACGGAGATCTCGTGGACCCCAGGACGTTGTAGGCCTATGATGTCGATGAAGACTGGGAAGTGATCACTGCCCATGGTGTCGGCTGCAACCCGCCAAGACAATCTCCGGTCAATGGGCTGTGACGTCGATGGCACTGAAAGTGCAGGGTGGCCGGAAAAATGTCGGGGAGCCGTCGTTGGCCACAACAAGGTTGTGTTCTCCAAACTGTTCTGCCAGCATCCTGCCCCTTGCATCTTCTCTGGTGTCACCCCATAGAGCATGATGAGCGTTCCAGTCCCCACAGATCACAACCGGATCGGTGATCCTGGTGCGCAGGGAATCCACCAAGCCGGCGACCTCCACAGCGCCCCCTCCTGGGCGGACATAAATTGAGATAATAGTGAGGCGCCGCCCGGCGATCTCAGCACGCACCGCAACGAGGTCCCGGTTAACAGTGCAGAGGTCAGAGACATCCACGACATGGTGAGGGATAGCTTTTTGGATATAAATTGCAGCGCTGCCGTTTGGAAAGCTTGGTATGGACGGGTTTTTATAAGCAAAATACCCAGGGATGCTGCGATTTCCTGGGAGACCAGCTTCGCAAAGAGCTAAAATGGGTATCTTCCATTGTTGAAGGTAGAGGGACAACTCTGCCAGTCTGGTCAGCAGACCTGCACAGTTCCACTGTAGAGCCACAGGGGTCTGTCGTCACCCTCTAGCAGGGGACTGATGCACTGAGGGAGGCATCAGCGGGGCTAAGGGTACCGCTGTCAGTCGAGCTTCAGAGCAGCGCCCCTATGATGCCCTCGAGCGCTAGGACGGCTTCCAGGAACTTACGGAACGAGGATGTTGGCAGGATGTGGATTAGGTCACGCACGGCGCCAAAGATCATGGTTACAGTGGACTTGAAGGGATGCGGCGAGAAGGGGGCGGCGACTTCAGTGTGGCCTGAAGATGGCGGCACAGGTACGCCTTGTCGAGAAGCTCGGGTGTCGCGGCCTTTGGATGGTTTCGAGCTTTTGACAGTTTCTGCCCAGGCCTGTTTTACCGTGGTGCTGGAGGCTGAGAGGCTGGTGCCGGGAGTGGCATCGGTTTCTTGGCAGGTAGGGGATGATACCGCCGGTGCATGAGTGTCAGTCGGGGAAGGACGCGCGTCTTGGGGTACATTCTTGTCTGAGGGGGTGCTACCCTGCTCACTGCGTGAATTCTTTTCTGACTTGGCTGACGAGGAGTTACGGAGTGCTTCGCGAGCATCCCGGAACGTTGCGTTGTTTTCTGAGCGGTAACGCGAGATGGCGACCTCTCGACGTCGGGTTGGGCAGGACGAGGACGTGGCCTCATGGCTCTGACGACAGTTGATGCACTTTGGTTCGGGTGATTCGCACCCGCCGTCGTGTGAGGCGCCGCATCGTGCGCATGCTTGGGGACGATTGCAGACCGCGGATATATGGCCGTAACGGAGGCACCGCCGACACTGCAGGGCTTTTACCTTGAAAGGCAGGACCGGAGTTCGAACTAGTCCGTAAAGGAGGGAGTCGGGCCGCGTCTTCCCGAGGAAGACAATCTTCACGAGTTTAGACTTCTCCCCAAGTCGCCGCACGTCCCAGATCTTGACTGGAGCCCGTATCTGGTTCCGGATGTCAGCGTCAGAAAGGCCGAGTTCCACGTCCCTGATAAGCCCGATGCAGGTGTTCGGGGGACTGGGGAGGAATGCTCGGACAGGAGTGGTGCAGAGTACCTTGAGGTCCAGGAGTACTCCCTTGAGCTTGGGTGTCCGTGCTTCGACCGCGATTAAGTTCCTTGCCTTGTTGACGCGGACTTCTTTGACGGCACCTGGCGCAGCACATTCGACGTATTCTGTAAGCTTGGATGGACTGAGCGACGCAACCGAGTCGGAGTTGGTGGGGGCGAACAAGACGGTGAACCCCTCTTCAAGTAGCCTGTGGCTAGTAGTCCCGGACGTGCCCGAGCCGCCACTTTTCCGTCGGCGCTTTTTGCCTCGCGATTCCGTCCAGTCTTGGGACCCTTCAGAGTCGTCCATATCGGAGATGCCTTCCTTGAAGGTAGAGTCGTCCTCCGAAGATTCGGCTACCTCATGAGCTTGTCGGGGAGACGGACGAGTCCCCGACAGCACGTGCTCCGGCTCCAGGTGGTAGGTGGGCCTGTCAACTTGGGATGAACGTTGGCCAGCAGACATTCCGTCGTCGGCAAGGGGCTGAGGTTGGCTCTGCACGGGCCCCCCGCGGCGCTTGCTTGCGGTAGACCGGGCGATGTTCGGCGTCTCCCAGAAGGCCCCAGAAAAAAAAAGGCTGAAGTTCAACGCTCGTACCGGCGAGGTTTTCGGCGTTAGATGTGACAGCAGGAACAACACAGCGTGCTTCGAGACGACAGCGGACGCAGCTCAGCGGCAACCGTCCACTTCGGACGCCGAAGAAAGAATCAGAGCTGCTTCCACGCTTGTCTGTCGCTTATATGCCGCGGCGTCGGTGGGCGTTGCTCCGTATCTTCGACATCCGCAGCCCGTCAGCGGTCCTTGCGTGGTGACGTTGCAGCTGCGATGGTAGTGCAGTTGCAGACGACCGGCGATGTTAGCCTGAGGGTCAAAGCGGAGATGTTAAAATCGCCTCGTACACTCCGCTGGACTGCGCTGCTTTCACGCTTGTCTGTCGCTTATATGCCGCGGCGTCGGTGGGCGTTGCTCCGTATCTTCGACATCCGCAGCCCGTCAGCGGTCCTTGCGTGGTGACGTTGCAGCTGCGATGGTAGTGCAGTTGCAGACGACCGGCGATGTTAGCCTGAGGGTCAAAGCGGAGATGTTAAAATCGCCTCGTACACTCCGCTGGACTGCGCTGCTTTCACGCTTGTCTGTCGCTTATATGCCGCGGCGTCGGTGGGCGTTGCTCCGTATCCTCGACATCCGCAGCCCGTCAGCGGTCCTTGCGTGGTGACGTTGCAGCTGCGATGGTAGTGCAGTTGCAGACGACCGGCGATGTTAGCCTGAGGGTCAAAGCGAAGATGTTAAAATTGCCTCGTACACTCCGCTGGACTGCGTTCGGCTTCTACAATTTCGCGTGTTAATGTTGACTTGCATTTTTCAATTTTTACGCATCCATCCAACAGTGGGCTACAGCCGCACTGTTGCAGTTGTACCCCACTCCTGAGAACGAGATGGTGTTTTTCCCAATCATGCTCGGTAACGGTTGTTTCGCTGCTTTTGTCGTTTTGTTTGTTGTAATGTTTTGTGTCCCACGGTCCAGTGGTTATTTTCTTAAGCCTTCAGAATAGTATCGTATAGAGTTCAAAATCATTACTTTTGTTTATTTTTACTATTTTCGTTTTGGTCTACTGTGCTTTAGTCTTTCTAGTTTAACAATCTTCTTAGAGCGCCCCGGTTAGAAAAAAGACCTATTTCTTCTTTTTTCAACTCCAGACACTTCCTTCACCTTCTTCTTTAACGTTGTATATAAAACCGCCAGTTGTGAGTTAACGCCTGTCCTGTCCACTTCTTCGTCTGTCCTCGTCCTAGCGCTATTTGTAATTTAGTATGTATAACCAACTAGCCCGCCAAAATATTTTAATTCCGCAGCATGTTCTTAGCACCGGCGAATTCGTTTTTCGCAGCAAAACCAGGTAGGAATACTCTACATTGACCACCAGCACAAAGTGATGACGTCACGTACAGGCCTTGTATAAAACTTGGGGCCTTCAAGACCGGAAGCCCACAGCAACAGATGAAAGACGCGTCAATATCTCGTGTCCACGGGGACCGACGCTGTAAATGTTTAGGGGCACTGGAATATGCCGTCTTTGATCACGCCATCCGCCCGTTAGCGTGATTGTTACACCGCTGCTCGCGTGTGTAATAAATCATGTACTCCCTGAGACGAGACGGAAGTGCGAGAAAATCACTGCAGACACCGTGCTTCTTTGTTTGTTGGTCGCCGGCATACGAGTGAAAACTTTTGGAAGATATGGTATTTTTTGAACACACCAAACCTATTTCTTTAGGATAGCAATATGTGATGGAAAATATTGTGTTCCATCTCTGCCTCATAAATGTTTTGGTAGATATCTTGCACCGATAACTCCGGTGCACTGGCACTAATGGCCAATTCGTCTGGGCTCGCATCGCACCGGTGCAGTGCGGTTCGTGGTACAGAGAAGGCTAGAGGGGAGCTTCCTCTTTTCCCCACCAGCCTTCCGTATACTAAAGTGGAAAGAGTTTACTGCACTGGACGAGTGTGGTGTGCCCCAGACGAATGGGCCATAAGAAATGGAGGTCATTTCCTAGACGAGTGCACCGGCGTTACTTGTCGATACACCAAATAAAAATGTATAGGGCAGGCGAAGAGACGCTATTTCAAATCGCATGTTTTGAAATTTTTAAGATCATTTTACATGTGCATTTAATGTATACTTGTTTCCACTTGTAATTTGTAAGACGCGCCTAAATTCAAGATATTGAATATATGAGACCGAACAGCAATGTTCAATAACGTAAAAACTTTTTCTTTTTTTTTGAAAAACGAGAGCTTCGGCTCTCAAATGGGATGCGAAGCAAATATTGCCGTCCCCATGTGATTATTATCATTAGGACAAATCGCAGACCACCCAGACTATTTCCATGGTACAAAAGTGACCTACGCGGTTGTTACAATAACTTACGCCGAGTTTTACGTCTCCGTTATTACTTTAAAGGTGTTTCAAATAACGTAGCTGGCACTTGTTTTGTCAATGTGTTTGTTTGTTGTTTTGTTGTTGTTTTTTTTGTTTTTTTTTTTTGTAGAGAAAATGATTAGATTTGTGCGCCACCTCTCGGACGTTGCGCCAACCTTCTTTCGCAGCCACTGGACCTTCGAGATTTTTGGCGTGAAGAGTTCTGCGCGCCAAAAATCTCGGAAGCCGTGCGTATCCTGAAACATGGCGACCCGTGTTTGAGGATACGGACAGAGCGCTACTATGGGAGCGTGATGCCATACTGCTGCTGTGTCTCGTAGTGTGATCAACTCAGAAATAAGAAACCTACCGAAGTAAGTATACAGCTTGCGTTGTTCTTTTACTTTCAATCTGATGTTTTACAGGGAAGCTTGAAATAATCATAGCGTTTTGCTAAATCTATTTGAGTAGAGAATCGGCACAGCCAGCTTCGCCTGCTTTTACCGCGGGCTCTGTCAAATTTTTTAAATATATGTAAAATTCTCTAAACACATTACTGTATTAATGACTGGTTAAGACTGCTTCACACATTTGTGTCGGTTCCGTCCACAGCAAGTAAAACAACTACCACTATAAGACACCGGGGCAACTGTCGATTCTTTCGCGAGGTTACTTCTTGCATTGCTTGTCACGTTGTTGCGGGAAACAGTTTCCCCAATGATCAGATTGTTGGTGTCGTCTCAGTAATTTTCAACGAAACCAAGACACCTGTCAGGTCCAGGCCACCAGGCTCGCTAATATAATGCATTCTGGAACCACCGCCAAATAAAAATGTAAAAACAATTTAAAAAAAAAAAACTTTCAGCCTTTCCACTTTGGTGAAGAAGGAAGAGCAGCGGACCTGAAGCTTCTGTTCTCGGCGGTGGCTTTCCAGGCGAGCGATCTGCTCTTCTTTTGCAAGGGAGTCTGAAGCACTCGACGCAGTGGAACTTTAAGCGCTAGCGGCCTCGCGGCGGTTGCGGAACCATTCGCGCTGCTGCTGTGCACATCGCCGCTCGTTCCGTTCCCGCTCTTCCACCGGAAACATTTTGCAACCATCTATGAGTGACAGCAGCAACCAGCTGTCTGGTTTCTGGGGCTGGAAAGGTTGCCGCGATCTATGAATGACGGCGGTAGGCAGACAACCGGCAAACACAATACTCTGGACAGCTTCCATCATCTATGGGCGACGGCGGCAACCAGAGTGTTTTGCCGACCACTGGTGTTGACATTGTTTGGTACCGGACACGATACTGGGGAAACTAGTCCTTAACTCTGCTGTAAAAAAAAACACATCATAATAAGAACTAATTCTGAGAACGCTATGCAGGCAAAGCGGGGAAGGTGGAAGAAAGGAAGGAATTGGCGTGTATTAAAAATTGAGAGCCCTACACGAGTCCACATCCCAACATTCAGGCTCTCGTCTCGTGCGCCGCCGGTAGCTGGGAGCCTGGGCGATATGCAAAACACTTTCGCCAATTAGGATGGTTCTGACGGTATAATTGTGAGGTCAATAAAGAAATTTGGAGCGCGGCAGGTCCGGGGTGCCGGAGGGGAGTGGTAGCCAAGTTTCTGAGCTCCCCCTCGGACACGTAGTCCAAGAAAGTTATCAGGATGCTGACCCTCTTCTACCGCCTCCCCGGTCCGCGTTTCTGCCATAGACCTTGGTCTCTCCGTTACTGGCAGACGCTCGATGACGGCCCGTCGAAGTGCTGCTAGGGCTTCGCGTTCCTTTTAGGCGAAGCCACAAAGATGGAGCGGAGGCTCGGTAGTTCGTGCGACCGCCGAGAGATGGAGGTGCTTATAATGAATAAGTCTTATTTGCAATAGATTCAGCTGTTGTAAGTGATGTTCCAGTATTTCCAGGTCAATAACGGTCGTGCGGCTGAACACGACACGTTCACACGCAGAGATCTAAAACAAAAGTGGGTTATGTGTTTATACAGCTTAGAACTTGGTCTGCCTCAACGGGCGACGAGTCTCCCAGCTGTAGATGAGCAATTTAGCCAGTATAGTACAACCGCTAGCCTGGGGTCTTTAACGTGCATCACAAAGTAGTGATACACGACACGCCGGTACGATGCTCATCCAGATCGAAACGGGCAAAGGTTGAGATTGAGCCCAGGATCGTGCAGCTCGAGCTTTCACTCCACGTGCTCCGAGCTGGTGTGCGCTAGCCCACTAGGCCACCGATCCCCCTCAGAGATGTAAATATTTCATTCGTTCTGCGTATTGTTTTCTTTTCAGTAGCAGTTTATTGTTTCATCGGCCTAACGCAATTACAATCATATTTTATTAATACTCCTGTTCTTGCTGGGTTTTTCTTGTTTAGTTACTTCTCTGATTTCTATAGAAAAGCCTTTAAAGTCAGCGCTGCAACAACCCTTTCTAGTAGTTTGCTCAAAACCCGCGAGATGGCAGACGTACCTTGCTGAAAATAAAACCGGTGAGTGCGAACGTGCCATTGATATAACGAACTCTCTTCGGGTAAACGCTAACCGTTGCTTTGTTCAGCCTGAATTCTCACATTAGCGAATGAGTGTAATCGAGTGCGTCTCAACCGCCGGGGACCGCTTACGACGAGAGAGCTCCCCGGCACACTGGCACCATCTATCGGCTAGCGCTGGAACACTCCCATTGCGTGCATAATATGGCTGGTGGTCTTGCAGTTCTTTCGAGCTCGGAATCTACCCACTATCTAAACTACATGGATGCTTAGCATAGTGTCGGGAATATTTCAAGCCCACGACAGAGTAGTCCACGTGCGAACAATAGGCCTACCCCGTGCATGCGTTCCGCACTTGCGGAAGTGGTCAGCTTGCGACGCTGAACTGCATGCTTTCGCCGCACACCGTCTTAGTGCGTTTTCGCAAGCCGTAACTTGCCCCCGTAGCAGTACGAGTTCGCGACACTGCATCTCTCACTCTTAAAAATAAGCTCCGGGGAAACATTTTTCATGGTCACTGATCTGGAGAAAAGTACTTCAGTTAACCCTAGTATCTATGTTAGCCAGCTTTCAACAAGATGAACCAGACATACTGACTATTACTACTTAATTCTCCTCTATTTAGCGCGTACCAGTATATTTAAATTTTCATGTTTTCCACGATTAATAAGCGAGTGAATTTTTTTACCCCAGGAATTGTTTTCTTAGCCTAATTTGTCATCATCATTACAACGCTTCATATATTTATTTATTTTTTCACTACGAGCATCTTTTATGTTTTGTAGTATGCATGTATGTGTTAGCGCCAATATATTTCGGTAGTACTAGGATGAATTTTTATCAGTGTTAATGCTACAAGCTTTAAATACTTGTAAGATATTAAAAATTTTACATTATCAATGTCACGTGTCTGTGCTTAAGCGTAACATTATATATTTAGTGGCATTTGTATGTAGCGAATGTTCATGTAGCGTTGACTTGTGTTTTCGTACGACGCGATAATTTGTGTTTTGTGACCTGCCTTGGTGTTGCGGTATGTTTAGACTGCTTATGTAGCGTTATTTGTTTGCTTCTTTTCCGCCATCCGCTTGGACCTGTAAAGGTCTGCAGTATGAAATAAATAAATAAATTTATACAAATTAACATACAGATTGGAACTTGTA
The DNA here is from genome assembly GCF_016920785.2 of Ixodes scapularis. Taxonomy (NCBI): domain Eukaryota; kingdom Metazoa; phylum Arthropoda; class Arachnida; order Ixodida; family Ixodidae; genus Ixodes; species Ixodes scapularis. The sequence continues at coordinate 81,401,577 of NW_024609883.1, read as the reverse complement.
ACATAAATTGCAAGTGACAATAATTTTATTTCGCGAAGTTTTTTAATTTAAGAGATGCTGAGAGGCAAAACTTAAACTGCGACGTCAAATAGGGAAGTACGGCTCGTTGCCGACGGGTTAGATAGAGTTTGACAGCGTGAAATGAATGCTGGAGATGCTCACGCCAGCGAACCAAAGAAAAACAAAAACAACAAATGTGCAAATACCTTGTTTTTAGCGTGTCTGCTCGATTTGCAAGGTTGCAACACGTGACGTGCCCCCGCTGGAAAGCGCGGGAAAGTTTGAATGTTGCTCTTGGCAGAACATCCCTTAGCGAAAACTAATACGTTTGAAATATACCACATTCTAATTTGAGTGTATTTGAAGTACAGTTCATAATTGTAAGTACACGAAAAATAGACCGAAAATATAAACTTCTTTTTTTTTTACTTAGTACTAAAATATACTTCTAAAAATAATTTTAAAATACCTTTACTTAAACTACATTTGAAGTTCCCTTCATGCGTTTTGAAATATGTAAATACTAAATTAATAGGCACAAAATACCTTTCACATATATTTCTTGAAATATTTATTTAATTCATGCAAAATATACTCCAACCCTAAAAAAAATGGAGCAATCAAAAATACGTGCAGAATACTCTTAAAATACCTGAAAATCGTAAATACTGTTTTGTTATGCTCTAAGTACCTTTTGACTGCAATACTTTGGTAGCTTGTCTTAAACTACCAATATATTGAAAAGCTCCCCTTCTAGAAGTTCACTTCAAGCAGATATCAAGTACACTGAAGCGCCTGAAGTACACTGAAGCGCCTGAAGTACACTGAAGCTGAATTGCGCAGCATCGCACTGATAAATCAGCCCAGTTTATGTTATTGTTTCCTTTTTTCTATCAAGAACACACCTGATCAGTTCCTTGCACACCAATCACAAACGGGGTTCGGGAACTACAACCACAACATTTGCTGATGCTGGAAAGCTTCAGCAGGTGCTGTGAACAGATACGTTGGGCATGATTTTGTTAGCACAATGTTAGTTCACTGAACGTGTATTCTCACCATTGTACGTGATGTGAATAGTGACTTTAAAATAGTGACATTAACTACCATATTAAATAGTCAACTACTAAAAAGGAAAGGCAAAACAACTACTGTAAAATATTTATTTTTCGCGGGCTCAATATTTCGCGATTTAGGTCAAAGTTGGAGTTTTGGAATACTTCGCAAATTCTAATTTTCGCGACGCGCTGGGATCGCAATATAGATTTTAATGTTTTTACATTTTGCCGGAATTGTTCACGGGACCTATTTTTCGGAATTGTAGGCGATTCGCGAACTTTGCGAGAATTAGGTCCTCACGAAAATAAAGTCGTTTACAGTATTTTAAAGTGAAGAAACTGCCTTGATTCGCTTCGTCCTGAGTGGTGCTACGCAGAGAAGCAATAACATGTATTTTATGAGCCGTTTGTGTGGATATTGTTTTAGGGACTGCGCCGAATTGTTATTAGTTGTACCAATGCCTTTTAGTAAGAGATATCGTCCACGAACTTCAAAACACTGTTTACCCTTTGACAGACTCCCGAGGAGAAGATCGAATACTTGGAACCTTAATAAGCGCAGAGGTGGTCACCGAAAAAATTATTACCCTCAATATGTAGGCTATATAAGGCTCTGGAGCAGTCAACGGGACTGTGAATGAGCTGTTCAGTGATTCGTGTTTCGGCTGCCGAGCAGTGCGGACGCACGGATGGCGAGCTCCGATCGAGCGACGATAACGGTCGTTGCCGGCCGTGGTGACAGGGCGTTTTGTATCCCCGCTGATTACCGGATTCTGTTGCCGACGTTGCCGGCGGGCGATAAAACGAAGAACCAAGTTTATCTTCACTGCGACGTAAATGCCAGGCCGCTTCGAATTGGAGACTTCAAGGAACCGTTGAAAAAGGTCGACATGCTCAAAGAAGTTGCAGGTCTCGGCGTATGCCAGATGGGACACGTGTGGCTGTGCAGCCTGAAGAGTGCGGCGGCGAAAGAGCGGCTTCTCAAGCTGGGCTGGCTTACCGTCAAGGGTAAACTGTGCGTTCCCGTGGACCCCAACAGGCAGGAAGTGCGGGTCAAGCTGCATTGGGTACCTTTCGACGTCCCCAACGACGTTCTCCGAAGAGCCTTGGAAGAGTACGGGACTGTCAACGAGGTGAGCAAGGAAAACTGGCGTGTGGATGGCTTCGAGGATATCGAGTCCACCACAAGGATTGCCAAAGTCACGCTAAAGGAGGGAATGACGCCGGACAAGTTGCCTCACCAGCTGAAGCTTAACGGGGGCACGATCCTTGTGGTCGTCCCTGGACGAGCGCCGATTTGTCTGCGGTGCAGCAGGGCAGGACACATACGACGTGACTGCCGTGTGCCCCGGTGCGGCCAGTGCCGAGGCTTCGGCCACGTGTCCCAGGAGTGCGTGCGCTCGTATGCTAGCGCAGTAGTTAATCGAGCCACCAATGAAGATGACGAAATCATCATGGACGAAACAGAAACGGAGGAGGCGGCGACGCTGCCTTCGAGCCTACCGGAGACAACGGAGCAAGCTACGACAGGTGATACAACTAACGGTACCAACGCAGCAGAGGTGACGGCCAAGGCCTCGACGCCCGACGCTGAGGAACCTGGAAAGGAGACGCAGGCGACGACGGCGGGAGGCACAGACGCCGTGGACAAGGGTGACGTGAACGAGCCACTAATGGAACTGGACCTTGCGAATGTGAAGCGGCGACTGGATGATGAGACCAAGGACAACGAGGCACAGGAGCTACATCGCCCACAAGGCCAGTGGAAACAAATCGGAAAGAAAGGTCGTTACGCCACCAAGCTGCGGTCCTCGTCGCTGACCCGCGATGGGGAACTGTCACAGAGACCCTCTGCGCCATGAGCCGAGCTCTGCAGGAGCCAAGCGACAGGTAAGCACCAGGAGGTTGGTCTGTCGACACTAAAAACAAAAACAAAAACAAAACAAAAAATGGTAGGGCTCACGTCCGGGCTCCGTATTGGAACTCTGAACGTTAGGGGCTTAGCGGCACGTTGCCGCCAGTGTCAACTTAGTCGCCTACTCACGGAGAACGACCTGGACGTACTTGCTGTCCAAGAAACAAAAGTTGGGTGTACGAGTCAGACTGACCTCATGGTGCGACCGTTTATGTCGAGGTACAATGTATGTGTGAGCCACTCTGTCGGTAGGTCAGGCGGCTGTTGCCTGTTTTTGAAGAAAGCATCAGGAATCATGGAGGAAAATGTTATTGCATGCGCGTCGGGTCGTTCTGTTATTTGTGACTTTTCTTTCTGCAATTTAAAGTGGAGGGTTATATGCATTTACGCCCCCAATGTGGAAAGCGAGCGATGCACTGTCTTTGAAAATATTTCCATTTACCTCCAGAGTGATAGAATCATGGTATTATTAGGAGATTTTAATTGCATCTGTTCACCTGAAGACCGATCAAACCGACCACACAACAGAGATAAATCCGGGGAGCAGCTAAATAATTTGGTTAAAGATTTCGAACTTGAAGACGTAGCGCAATGTACGTCAACCGGTAATCGTGTGATCTACACGCACCACCAAGGTAGCAGTCATGCGAGGCTGGACAGAGCGTATGTTTCGGTCGACATTGTGCCCGAATGTGGTAGTTATGCAGTCAGTTACGTGTCTTTCAGTGACCACAGCCTAGTGACTTTCACAGTGGGTCATTGCAAGAACCGCTCTAGCTTCTCCTGGGAGTTATGGAAGCTAAACGCTAAGCTCTTGGACGATAAGCAATTTACTGAAAAGGTTCAAAGTAGGCTGGAGCAAACAAGCAGTGTAACTGATAATGAAGTCTGCAGGGAGTGGGAATTATTTAAACAACAAGTGAAGCTTGATGCAATAGAGAGGGCATGTCAAATTAAGCGTGAAGAGCGAAAAGTAGAAAACAGTCTTCGCGCGGATTTACAGAGGCTGCACGTGGAGGAAGGAAGGACACCCGGAATCTTCAAAGATGATATGAGCATCATAAAAGCGCAACTTGAACAAATTGACGAAGAGCGATATAAGGGGGCGATTGTTCGTGCCCGAGCAGAGAGGTTGCTTTTGGGGGAAGCGCCCACCAAACGGGCACTTGTCCTTGAAAAGAAGTATGCTAGCGGAAACCAGATAGCGGAAATAGAGTACGAAGGCACAATGACTAGCGATCCGGCCCTTATCCACCGTGCATTCGTTGAATACTACGAAACATTGTTCGACAAAAAAATACCAAAAAAGACGGGTCTTGATGCAGAATTCCTGCCAAGTCTTCCACGGTTAGACCATGATGACGAGCAAGTTTTGGAAGAACCAGTCAGCGTAACAGAGATCGAGAAAGCGATAGATGAACTAAGCGCAGGCAAATCGCCGGGCCCGGACGGATTGAGCGCTGCATTTTACAAGAAATTCAAACAAGAAATAGCGCCGTTGTTGCATCGGGTTTTTAATGAGTCTTATCGGAATCATAGGTTACCGGGCTCCTTTTTGTGTACGCATACAGTCTTGATACCGAAAGGTAACGACGCCTCTAAGCTACGCTTCCCTAGCTACTATAGACCGGTCACCCTTGCTAATGTTGATTATAAAGTTCTCATGAAGGTGTTAGCGAGGAGGTTGCAGAGTGTAATTTGGAAAATTGTAGGACCTCATCAAACCTGCGGAATTAAAGGCCGGAGTATTTGTACGAATATACACACAGCTAGGAGTGTGCTGGAGTGTTGTGATGCTGAGTATCGGACAATCGCACTGCTCCAAATCGATTTGGGAAAAGCCTTTGATCGTGTATGTCATGACGTACTTTTTCAAATTTTAGAGCACGTAGGAATCGGGTCTCTCATTCTCGAAGGAGTAAAAATGGCTTATTTAAACTGTTCAACAAAATTAATAATTAACAGAGAAGTCACTAAGCGGATAAACGTTCTTTCTTCAGTACGGCAGGGGTGTCCTTTATCCCCGTTACTTTTCGCGATTTTTTTGGAACCTTTCTGCCGCTACATCATTCAATGTAAGGACATTAGGGGTTTCACTTTGCACAAGTGCGAAGTAAAAATTTTAGCATATGCAGACGATATAGCTGTTTTTTGTTCAGACTCTAGAAGCGTCACAAGGGCTGTGGAAGCGACTAAGCGGTTTTGTGACGTCACAGCATGTGCGGTCAACTGGTCGAAGTGTTACGGGCTATGGCAAGTTTGGCGCTTCTGCGCCAAACTTTTCTAAAAATATCCAATGGGCTCGGGAACCCCAAAAGTATCTAGGTGTCCCGTTAAAACATTATCGCGAAAATAACGACTACTGGCGGGAGGAAACTAATAAACTGAAGGCAACCGCGGAAAAGTGGGTAACGAAAGAATTGTCGATCTTCGCACGTGCGACAGTTTGTAACTTGTTCTTTATGTCGAAACCATGGTACGTTCTTCAAGTATTACATTGTTCTAGAGTCAATATTCAGCGAATTAACCGGGTGTTTGCAGTATTCATTTGGGCGTCTCAATGGGAACGGACTAGTAGAACCAATCTTTTCCTTCGACCCCGAGATGGTGGTGTTGGTCTGTGTCACTTCTTCATCCGTCAACTCGTTACACGATTTATGTTTGTGCGCGATCAATCGGACCCATTTCTGCGCACGGTAATACAAACAAAGCTCTTTGATGTGTTGCCCAGTTATGTGGTTTCGTCATGCCGTGTTCGTTACGGAACATTATCGCGTTTTTTGAGAGAAGTTGTATCATCGTGTCGTTTCCTTTTTGTACGGTTTTCTCGGGATTATTTGTCTGTTGTATCGCGCAAAAGGTTGACGCGAGATTTGGTGGATGTGTTAATGCCCTTGCCACGGTATAGGTCCATATACGCTGGTGCCCCCGGACAGGACGTGCTAAAACGTGTTAAAAAAGCGTTGGTTCCCCCTGGGGTTAAAACGTTTTTTAAATTACACAGTGAAACACTACCCGTAAAAACTTTTTTAGAAGCTAAAGGAATAAATTTGTACTGGACAGTAAACTGCCAATTATGCAAGCAGCCAGAAAGTATCGAGCATGTCTTTTTAGATTGTTGGGATGCTTTGCTATACTGGGACGTGCTCCAGCGCACAATCAAAAAAGAACTACCGTTAACACCGAATGGGATTCGTTTTCTAACGGCAGACAGTGAACCGGTACCATTTGACACAATCCTGTTCCTGGGGCTCCACAGTATATGGAAAAGTCGAATGGCGGTACGTCATGCAGACGTAAACGCCCGTACTGTCCGCGAGTATTTCCTCCGGGAACGCTACAAAAAGATCAACAGTGACCTTGAGTGGCTGCCTGTTCTGGATGAGCTGGCAACTTTAAAACCCTTTTAACTTCACTTACTCTAGCAAGACAGGCTAGATTTCACTCAACTTTTTATATGTGTGTTGTGTAACGCGTGTCTATTACCGTCCCCAACATACAGTTCTTCGCATTTATTCTGTATTGTTTTATGCAAACCTAATAAAAAAAATGAGCTGTTCAGTGCGTCATGGTGTTTGTGTTTGTGCTCGTTTCTAATGTAGCTTTGTGAGATGTATTTAGTAGTGCCTTCAAATACCACAGGGACACCATTTGCTGACAAAATCGAAAATAAAAAAAAAAATTGTGTAACCGGTTTTTAATGCACAAATGGCATCTTGAGTGAGAAGGGATTATATTTTTGGTATATATAAAATATTTTTTGATTCATATTTATAATGTATTTTGAATACTTTACGCGCGTATTTCGAATGCGGCCAAAATAATACAGAATAAATACAAAATGAATATTCGTATTAAATATATTTCAACTTCGTTTGAAGTACGGCCTCTTTATGCTAAGGAATTCATTTGCCGTTTCATAAATATCTATTTTTAATTTAGAGATAATAAATAGCATGCCGAAAAGAGTAAAGGCCGGTTCTCACATGCAGCGAAGCGCTGATGTAGCGCTCCTCACGTGTCGTCAGCTAATTATCGTCTGCCATGAGCAACAGTTTTGACGGTGCGATACAAAGCTGGTGAACGCTGCCGTCAGCACGCGCTTAGCGCGAGGTTAGCGCTACGCTTGTAGCGCTCCGCTGCATGTGTGAACAGGCCTTAAAGCCTTGATTTTCTGAAGGCGTGTTTATTTTGAGTTGCCAACAAAACAAAACAACAAAAAAAAAAAGAACAAAAGAACCGTTGGCCATAACCGAAATTCAAAGCGATCGCACCCGAACCGAAACGCAGCGACGCGATATAGAGGCTTCAGTTCATGAACTTGCCCGACGCAGTTGCCGCCAGTACAAAGCGAGTTCCCAAAATCACCCCAGAAAGAGTTCCTCAGACACGGATCATCCGGCGAACCCAGTTTTGAAGCCACGGGACGAATCGGGCGAGGGGCATCAACGGGTGCAGTATACATAATGAGTGCAGCCTGCTTTCCACTTCCCCTATTTCGCCCTCGGCCTCACTCCCCCACGATCCCCAATGCGAGCTGATTGCGAGCTCCTCGATCATTAGGCCTATGGGTTTCCATTGCCCGCAGGATCCTCCGGGCCCCTTAAGTATTGTTCGGCCTTCCACGCCGCGCGCGAGCCGGGACTCGTCATCATGACTAAGCTATTTTTCCTGGGTAATTAGAGCGAGCCCGCCTGCTTCTCGGCGCTGCCGCGCTTTAATTTGTATTTCGATTGCGCGGACGGTATACAAGACCTAATTGATTCGGGCTGCGCATCGGGCTGTACGCCTCTCTCCCTTTTTTTGTTTCTTCTTCTTTCTCTGCGTGCGTCTTTTTGTCTAAACAAGCTAAAGAGAATGCGTGCCTTTAAAAAGCGAACTCATCAACGCTTAAAACAACACCTCGCCAACTGGAAAATGCGATTTTTTCTTTGTTTTTGTTTTAGTTTTAGGAGAATGGGGGTGGCCTTTGCAATCAGATATCTGAAAATAAGTATGGCACCTCAGTTCGTGCGCCGATTTGCCTGACTGCAGTGAAAGCGCGTAGTACTTGATCATTGCGAACAGCAGGCACACTATATATATCTATGTAAAGTTTTCCTGCTGTCGAAGTGTCCATGAAGAATTGCGGTTCGAGCTCACTATCTTCACTCCAGTGTTTGGAGGACGATGAATATAATGTACGTGTATGTTGCCAAAAGCAGCCGAATATCCGGTACGTCACATGAATGCCTTCATGGGTACGTCATTACATTGCATATTTGATGTCGCACCTGTAGGAAGACATCGCAAGTCACTAACAATAAGATATTTGAGCGCCGTCACCCAATACTTGCTGGAACATACAAAACACGTTACGTATTTCCGCCTAAAAAATAACGTTACTTTATTCTCTACTTCTCAAAGAAAAGTAACTGGAAGCCGACATGGTGCTGAAAGATTCAGGTGAGCTACAAAAAGCAACAAAAACAAACTGCCAAAAGATTCAGATAACACAGCGCATCGAGTGAGCTCGTTGTCAAGCATTCGAAGGGCAGTCATCAGGAATATTCGAATATGGAGGTGGCATGCATTTTGCAAAATCAGTGTGGTCATATTGTCGAGCTTTGAGGATGTCTTTCTTTTTTTTTCCTTGTCTTTCCGGCAGTTTTTGTTTATGACACTAACACGACATTGTAAGTGGTGAGCACAATTATCGGGACAGTACACTCCTCACAAAACTTGAGTAAATGCTAATACCTGCTCCTGTTCCCCTAAAGAAGCAAAGTCCCTACTTGGTCCCTCTACAGGGTGTCACAAAAGAACATTTACACGGTCTTTTTTACCGCAAAAATAAACTAGGCATCGCGGAACGCTCATTCTCCGCCCAAAGGTAGCGCTAGAGGTCACAACCAGATGGCAAAGTTTCAGCCCGATCCGATAACTTAATCAAAAGTTATAAGTGATTTTCTGAAAATTTCAATGGGAAAATGGCGGCCGACGGAGTTTTCAAACACATGGGGCTCTATGGCACAAGAAACCGAAAACGGGCAGAAATGGGCCCCATTTTCCCATTGAAATTTTCAGAAAATCACTTATAACTTTTGAATAAGGTATCGGATCGGGCTGAAACTTTGGCATCTGGTTGTGACCTCTAGCTCTAGCTTTGGGTGGAGGATGAGCGTTCGGCGATGCCTAGTTTATTTTTGCGGTAAGAAAGACAGTGTAAATTTTCTTTTGTGACACCGTGTATAAAGTAAGAAGCCACACCAAGCACGTCATATTTAGGGTACATTGCGAGTAGATTTGCACTGACACTTTGGCGCCCGATATTTTTATTAGCATTATTAGCATTAGAACACACTTATTCATTAATTTTTTTTTATTTTTTATATTTTTATATTATTAAGGCGACAGCCTTGCTTGTGCCTTTAAGCGAAAAAGCGTCGAAAAAGCCTATAAAACGCGATTGCGCGGCACGCACCGCTTCATGGGCGGCCCTACTTGTCCTATTACCTTGGCGTCGTCCTTGCGGTCGCCCTAGAAGTCTCCGTAGACCACTAGGACGAGCTTACTTGTCACATTACGTGAAAAACAAGCGGCGCCGGCGTTGTTGTTCCCGAAATATGGCCACAATATACGTCATCAGACGTCATCAGCGTGATGTCATAAAGCGTCATCATACGTCATCAGCGTGATATCACCGCCGAAGCGCCGTGTGCAAAAGGTGCGCTTCGCACTTCGTTTACGCTCGTTGCGTGCTTCGTACGATGGACTCTGAGGCGACCGCGTCTACATTTACGGCCTCGACATCGGCAGCAGCGTCTACATCTACAACCTCGACATCAGCAGTGGCGTCTACATCTACAGCGGCTTCTGCAGGCAAACTTGGCCACCCACGCAAATGCGCCTCCCCTACGCATCGTTTTTGACGTCATCCTTGACGTCGTCCTAGAGAGGTCGTCCTGAAATTCGTCCTAGACGGCGTTCTTGACGCAGTTGCCAGAGGTCGTCCTAGACGTTCTTGACGGCGCCCTAGAGGTCGTCGTCCTCTAGGCGTCGTACTCGACGTCGTCCTAGATGTCGCCCTCTGGGTGCCGTTTTCGACGTCGTCCTTAAGGTTGTCCTAGAGGTCGTCCTAGACGTCTTCCTTGACGTCGTCCTTGACTGGCTTTCACCTTCCTACACGTAACCAGCCTTAAGTGTACTCGTGTAATTTTGAAAAGGTCACGTCGCCGTGGTTCGTCAGCATGAGCTTGGGGCAGTCTTCGAGCTCACGTCTCCGCCACGGACAAGATATTACATGCAGCGAATCGTACGCAGCATTACGTTTCAAGAATCTGTATGTTTCGCCGTATATGATTTCAGTTTTGTCTACCGAATTAAAAAAGAATCGAGACCCTTTGGGTTATCCAAACATAGACACGTTTTTCGTCAAACGTATGTCCTTTTCACCTACACATAGCGTCCATTCAGCCATGACAGTGTATAACTGAACTACGTGCTGTCCCAGTTAAACAAGAGCGGTACCATTTAACCTAAATGTACTTAGTGACAGCTAAGCGAGGGCAACTCAGGAGGCCCGGACAACTGCGGGGTGCAATGCGTTCTAAGTGAAAGTATCTCACGCCTCCAACAGGTCATACTTTCTGGCCGCCATAACTGAACCTAGACTCACTAAAATAAGCAACGCTTAGGGTATTGTCATCCCACGTCGCATTGTGCTTGTGGCCGCCGCCATTTTGGTGCTTGTCGCAGAGCGGGCGCAGTAGACCCTTTCCAAAAGTTCATCGAGCAACACTGGCCGTCGCTATTGCTTGGACACGAAGCACGCGATTGGATCCGAGCCCTCGCTGAACGCTGACGTCAGCACTCGTGGTCCAATACATGCCCAGAGTACTCAATCAAACAATGGCGGAGAGGTGATGGTGCGGACTTCCAAAAAGCGTCTATCGCCGATCTTTGATCTGTCGCGGACTGTATTCACATTTCTGGAGGACAAAATACCATTTCCATGCGATTTGAAATAAAAAATTCAGGTGACTCACAGCACCTCTCACTCACTCACTCACAGCACCAAGATGATGACTGTAGAGTGTCACTACTCTGAAGTGGAGTTTATTTGCGTTCAGCACGCACTCAGTGGCCATAATTAAGCGTGGCTTATAGGTTTACTCAGTGCGGGTATGGTCGCAAACTTCCAGAACGCTGCCTTATATCGCCAGATGTGTTGTCCTTGGCGGGCGGGAGTTCGCGTTAAAAATTCGCGCTGCGCAACATGCTCAAACATGGCGTCTTTGCACGGGGAAAACTCTCTGAGGCCGTGCAGTCAAATGTCAGGGTCGCACGTTCACACGGGCGCATTGAGCGCTGATCAGTGCCATTTTTTGTCCTCTTTTTATTTAATCTCAAAATTCTACAGAAAAGTAATATTTTCTTAAATCTGTTCTGGTTATAAATGGAAGGCGTAAATTTGGTTCTAGCATGAAACAAATGAAAATTCGAGAAGTGTGTGTGCATATTTTTCTTTTTCTTTTTTTTATCGAACGTCACGGTCGACTGGCTTCCCGGCTCCAACAACTCTCGAAGACGTGGCGGCAGACTCTAGGCCTAATTCGACGCATCGCCATTCGCTCAGGTGGCGCGTCCGAACTCGTGGCGAAGCGACGCTCTCGCAGTCCCTGCTTGTTTCCAAGGGCATGTACGGAGTTGACATCTATCGCCTGACGGGGGCCCACTGGAGGATGTAGGAATCGCTCCTCCACAACGCTCTCCGAACAACGTGTGGTCTTCCGCGACACACGGGACCAGCAGAACCGTTTCGCTGTACTGGCTTTAACACGCTCGAAGACACGACCCGCGTTTGACACGAACCGCAGCACGAACGACTCGAGCATATGGTCCCCGGAAGAGGCCTCCTGGTGCACATTGGAACGGACATGCCTCATCTTCCGCCCATACCGACTAAGCTCTCCCCTCCCCTCCCCCTCTCTCACTCCCTCCCTCCCTCCCCCCCCCCCCCTCTCCACCCCCCCGGTAGGACCATTTCCAACAATCATGGACACGGTCAACTTCCGCCATCTATCCCCAGACGGCCGGTACACTGTAAAAATACAAATGAGTGCACTGTTATCAAAGCGCCTCCAGACATGAGTTCCTGACGAGCGTTCACAATGCCTCGGCACAAAAAGATAGCCTAAAAAAAGTGAAAGGTGGTTCCAAACGCAATTGAAATTCTGCTCTCTTTTTATGGCAGACCTTCGAAAAAAGTAAGCGACCCCATTCACACGGTCAGCATAAAGGTATCTTTAACATAGGTCCCCTTGCTATCGGCGGATCAGCCCGTGCTTTTGGGGCGCGAGCACGCACCACGCGCGGAAGATCGTTAATTGGTGGGCCGCAGAGAATAAATGTCCCTTAGCTACAGGTCCTTTTACGGTCGTGTGAATTGGGTATAAGAAGGCCGGAACTATGCCCGACTCTTTTAGCCAGGCAGATTCACGGTAGTGCCTTCAGAAAAGTTCCTGAACGCATTTTGCGCGACATGCCTACACAAGCCGCACCGAGCGACCGTACTCAGGGTCATATGTAGGGCCGAATTAAGATACGTGCTAAGGGAGCTGCAGCCCAGGGCCCTAGGCTGTCAGGGGGCCCGTGCTGGCCCCCGGAAATTGGAGAAAAAAGATGCTAGCCGGGTTCATTTCAAGACAGCTCAGACCTACCTGACGAACAAAACTCACAGGAGCCTCTGGGTTCTGGCTTTCTGGTGTCGTCCCCCTCCCCCTCCCCCTCCTCTTTTTTTTTTTCTTACGCTGAAGCAGGAATGCTATTAGGTTCCCTTGTCTAGACGAGCGGGTGTTTGTGAGCTCGTTATAAAAGACTGTGCTAGATCAACGAAATGTGAGCGTTGCCTCCCATCCTCCTTGTGGGAGGGAGCCAAGCTGTCGACGCTGTAGTTCCCGTTCATGTCTCTTCCAATTGAAGCCAGATGGAGGGATGGCTACGGAGTTCTCTATTATACTGCGGCGTCTTCGACATGTTTTGCAGACAATAGTGAGTCGGAAGGCAAGCAGGTGTTGCCGAAGACTACGCGATCAACATGCATGCTACGCATTATTTTGTCTTCATGTTTGGTCTTTTATCGTAGTTCCGTAGAGCAAGTTTTCTTGAAAACGACAAGTTTAAAACAAGCAAAAGGAAATGTCGGAGAACCTCCGAAGCCATCCTTTCTAACTACTAACAGGCGTTTCAAGGAGCCGGCTTTTCAGATGTCCCCTGAAAGTTTCCGAGAGGCATTGACTGCAAGCAACTTCTCTGGAGCCTCTGTCTGATCTACCGGTGCGAGACAACACTTTTTGTGCCATCGAGTGATATGATCGCTCATCATATAACTCAATACGTGACGATGGCTCACCGCCATCGTCATCATATTGAATATTATTTCAATCAGTTAGGGCCTTATGAACTGCCTTAGCCCAGGGCCCCAAAATTCCTTAATTTGGACATGGTAATAAGCAAGGTTTATGATGCTCACGCTGTTTGCGGTGTGAAGCAGCGGTTATTCCGCCAGGCTTGCATTCCGCTATTCTGGGTTCGATCCCAGTCAAGTTCTTACTGTCTCGGGGGCGTCTGGGTGGTATTGTGGACAGTCGAGGCGTAGACAAATCATCGTTTATTTCTTTTAGAGCGCAGTTCTTAGGCGCCCGTTTCCGGCTTGAACGGCGTCGCCGTCGCCGCCGACGTAACCGCGCGTTGCATTATACGACGTTTCCCATAATGACGTCACACGTGACGTCACGTATGACGTCACGAGGGCTACTTTCGTGAGGGTAACCCTTGTGAGGGCTACGAGAGTTGCCTTGACGAGGGTCACGAGGGTTACCGTCACGAGGGTAACGACACGATGTTACCCTCGTGACTTCACACTTGACGTTACGTGTGACTTCAGTATAGAAAACACGTAACGTATGACGTCACGTGACGTCACACGCACCAAGCATTGCCAATATTTCCGCTGAATCTAGCAGGAAATTTTCCGCTAAATTTGACGGAGAAATATTCTCACCAATCTTACCCTTCACGAGGGTAAAATTTCCCCACCAAATTTAGCAGAAAAATTTACCCGCAAACTTTCGCGGGGAAGGAAGAGGAAATACCCTGCCCACCGTACCCTTCCCTTTTCCTCCTCAAGAGCTGCGCTCTAATTCGCCATTACAGAAAATTGTAAACGTCTAATTTTTTCACACTTTTATTATACATGGTCTTTTTTTTCAGCTTTACAGTTTTTTTTTTTTTTTTTTTTTAAGAAAAGCCGTGAAAGTTACACATATGCGGTTTGCGCAACTGAGTGATCCGGACAGGGAGACATTATGTGGGTAAATAATGCTTGCAATAAGTCGGATAATTAATTAAAATTCGTTAATAAACGTTTTAATTAGTGAAAGTAGACATATGGTTTTAATTAGAAACATGGAGATCGTCATCGAAAATCACTAAATCGACATGTTTTTGGAACGCTCGTGGGAAACATTGTCGGCGCGTTATTTATTGTCTAGGGCTGGGGTGGCCAGGCTTATCCGGCCTAAGAGCCGCAAACAAAACCACGAATCTTCCAAGAGCCGCAGGGGGGGGGGGGGGGGGGGGGACAGACTTTAGTCCAGAGCAATAATCGAAACTCGAACTGCCTGCAATCTATCCATGTCAAAAGCAGTTCAACTCTACGTATGGTAGGAAAGCACAATACTACCAAACCGCAACCTGTCTTTCGATTTAAAACGCGGTCCATTTCTTGTTTTGGGGAAGTGCAAGGGGGGAGAGGGGAGGGAGCCGCGATCCGTGCTTTAATACGCGAAGAGCCGCATGCCGCTCGCGAGCCGCAGCTTGGCCACCCCTGGTCTAGGGTATCGCTCAATACCGTCATGCCAATAATCACTGGGTCAGTACTTAGCTTCCATGGACTTAGTTCCAGTGTCCAAGTGCTATTTAAGCTCGTTTGTAAGCGAATATTTGTCGGCGGTCACGCAAATGAAAAATGACGTGATCTTCACACTAACGACTTTGGGGACACATGGAAAAGTGATTCTAGAATGTCTCCTAATTTGCAAACTTTCTGCTGGTTTTAGCCTTCAAGGAAAATGGGTCTTCGAAAAAAACAAAAACAAATTTAACCCGGTTTAACGGGCGAGTTTTCTCCCAGCTGAGGACGAGAAATTTAGCCAGTTCAGTATAACCGCTAGCTTGAAGTCTTTAACGTGCACTACGCAGTAGTGATACTCGACCGCATGCCGGTACGATGCTCATCCAGGTCGGAACAGGCTGAGGTGGGGATTGAACGCAGGATACCTGGGTTTTGCAGCGCGAGCTTTCCCTCCACGATACCCAAAGCTGCTGTGCGCAGAGGAGTCAGCTTGGGGAGAGACAGTTAACCAAGGAGGTTGAACAGTGAGAATTGGACAATCCACAGTGTCAGGACAAGACGCGCACAAAAAGCGTAGCCCTACCAACTGAATACTCTCAGCAATTTATTCTGAACGCTTAATATTATTTTTTTTTTTAAATCTTTTAAACGTGGTTGGACACAACCGTGAAATAGACCTCTAGAATGAATCTGGTTTCTCCGCGAAGTTTTGATCTTTTTTGCGTCTCTTTCCCCTTTCTTTTTGTTCTACGATATTAGCACCTATATTGTCCGCGATAAGCGGGCTTCTTTTCTTTTCTTTTCTTTTTTTTTTAACGCTCCAACGCTTTTTGCAGGTGACGCAGCACATGGCCGCAGAAGCAAACGGACGGCCAAGAAGGAGAGGTCATTCCTCATCGTCCTGCTACGGTCCGTAGCAGGACGATGAGGGATGGGAAAGGAGGGCGAGATTGTGATCGACACGCGAAACTACGCTTTGAAAATGCTTGAAGCCTCGATGGGCCCAAGCCTCGATGGGCCCAACCCAATTGAAACGCAGAGCTTACCACGCTGGCCTGCACGAGCGCACGGTAGGCGAGTGGACCGACTCTTCGTAACACACGGTAGCGTACACAGACGCACCAACAAACGAACACGCTGAAGCAGCGGCGGTCATGCACCTTCCCTGGTACGACGAGACGAGGGCAGTCCGCCTGCCGTGCAAGCCGCGAACGCCGAAGGCACCGAACTAACGGCAATTCAACTCCCCATGGAGCACTACCGAGCCGACCTGCCGAGGACGGACATTCTTCACGTCTACGTAGACTCGCAGGAAGCGCTCCGCGAATGCAAACGGCGTCGCACCAGCTACCAGTGTGCGGCACATCAGAAAAAAAGCTATGGCCGAGCCGCCCGCGAGCTCCCCTCTCCCCGCGGATGACCCGAGCCAGACAACTCGGCAGCCCCCGCCGCCTTCGGCCCAGACCTATCAAGACGAACATTACACGACCCGGACGAGATGATCCAAAGAGGCCGGCTCACCCGCCGCAAAAACCTGGCGCCTGTATACAGTTCCCTGACCCTGATCCGCGTCCCGCGGGTTTTTAAGAGGTTCGCAACAGTCCTTTTTCGTCACATGCGCGCGTTGGAGCCGTCACTCCCGGCCTGGCAAAACGCCATGGCGCTACAAACTTACCGTGCCGCACTACCAAGCTGACGCAGGACGACGGCGAAGCCGTCGACCCGGCACCACCGAACCTGACTTGCCCCAATTGTCTACTTTCCGATTCCATACCGGGCGCTGAACAGATCCTCTGGACCTGCACGGCTTCCGCGAAGCAGATGGTCTCAAGCCCTTCTGACCCCTTTTGTCTGACGAGCCTGCGGCCGCGGACTTACCTCGAGGACTCGACGGAGGTCCGGAGGTGGACGCTGGCAACGCTGCTCGGATTCGTTCAAATGGCGGGGTTCGAGTTCGGCTTCTATAGGGAACCTTAACGTCCTCCCCACGACAGAAATTCGACCGGGAGAAAACAAAGATGCAAATAAAGCGCTTAATTTATTCATCCATCAAAAGTCCGGTATTCGCAAAAAAAATTATGATAATAATAATATTAATTAAGTATATAATTGCAAATGTTTTTTTTTCTACAAACGCGAATTATTTTATCTGATCTATGTGTTGTTTAAAATTATCAGTTAAACTACGCATGCTGATATACAATCTTAACCATATGACGGTCGTCGCCCGTGCAGGCGGCGGGTACACATTTGAAAGTGCTCGCCTAAATGACAAACCGCGACAGGTGTTGCTATTTATTATGTCCTTGGCAATCTATAAACGTTATATTCGTACTTTACGGTGTTTCGCTTGCTGGTGCTATTTGTAGTTTCGAAATTAGACACTCCATGCACGTGATAGGTGCGCGTTGGTCAATTCGTGTGTCGGCTGCTCTGGTCGTGGTAGCAGTCGCAGCGCCGGCTCTTCCTATTACTAATTTGCACAATTCAGATTTTTTTTTTCGGAAGGTGAAAGCTTATAATTTATTGAGGAAGCTCTTTAAAGTGGCTCCGGTTCAGAATTTGAAACCGCCTGAATATTGCCGAAGCGGACGCACCAAAATGAAACCGAGTGGAATGAAGGTGACAACTTTCGCCTTCAAGTTTTATATTTATTGTTTCTAAACCTGAACAGCTTGCGAGCACCTGTACTAGCTCCCACTAGATAATTATGAAAAAAAAAAAAAACCTGCATTGGCCTTTTTCTTTTTTTACTATTCCTTTGGAAACAAAACTCGACCACTGGGAAACATGGGGGAAAAAACCCGACCGTTAAAAGAGTTAAAGATATTAACGAAAAAGTCCTACTTCCACGCGAATGCCTTGGAAAAGAACTTGACAAAAAGATAACGCAGCTGCGTGTATAATTCTACGCGAATTAGCCGCGAATGTCACAAACTTAAAGCCAATAACCGATCAAAAAACGAAAGCGAAACCAACGTAGAAAGAAATAACCGTCTAGAAATAAAGAAAGGTTGTCGGCGCAAGAGTGAAAAGAAGTAAACGGAACTCAATGGAGACTTCGCGAGCAGGAAAATGCAAAATAAAGGAACTCGATAGCGATTTACAATAGAAACCCCGATGAGACAAACCAATGTAAAAAAAAGAAAAAGCGTTGAGAAAAATGAGAAGAGAAGTGGTATACCCCGGTGGCCAATATCGGCCCCGCCTCCTCGGAGTTCCCACCGCGGGAGTTTCCTCAAGCAAGCGTGGGCCATCGATCTTTTCGAAAAATCGTTTTTGTTTTTCGGAAATGCTGCATTCGTTTTGACCCGACCCCGCTGGCAAAAACCCGCAAAACCTCAGCTCAACTCGAAGCCGCACTTTCGAAATACTACGCAAGTGCGGCTGGCTCAGGTTCAATAACGTCCACCTGGAGTATGGTGGGCTATACAGTCACTCACGGGAGGAAAACGGCAGGCGGGAGCTTTTAAAGGGAAACTCCGTTTCATTTTATGTATTAAGAAAACAATGCAGTTCGCTTCAGTATCGCCTCAAAGGACCACACACCAAAGAGCTCGATCTGATTCTGCCTAAAAGTGGATGAAACTGGCAAATTGAGGTGCGCCAAATTACCAAAATCTACTAATCCTAGCGGGTGAGGCGCGGCGTGGCGAACAGCAAAGTCATGTACCTCCATGTCGGCGCAGCCAACCCTGCGCTACCTACGTCATGCTCAGAGCTCTCGGGGAGATTCGTTTGCTTGTTTTGTACGTTTTTAAGCAAAGCCTAATTCCGTTTACCTTTAAGCTGAGACATAGAAGCTCCGCCTTCAGCGCGAGCTCGCTGGCTTCCGCAGTGCTTTGGTTGCGCGTGCCTGCGCGTTCACACTTGCGTTAGCAAGGGCAGAAAGCTCGCGCTGAAGGCGGAGCTTTTAGTCTCGGCGAACGGCGCTTGCGGAACACTCATCGTTGACCACGTGACTCGCGGAACGTGCATGTGCCTGGGTGTTTCCGTGCGAGCATGCGTCACTGCCAGCAGCGTCTGTCGCGTGCGGGAGAGAGAGAGAGCCATTTTGCGACGGGGAGCACGGCATACAAACCCTTCGCGACATATTCCAAGTGTGGATTACTGAACTTCACTTTATATTCATGTTTCCAAAACAAGCCCTTGGGTAAAAAAAATTTTTTAGCGCTAAAACACATTTTGCGCCCGCGGTAGTGCAGGCGTCGCCAGGTGAAGCAGATGGCCGATCATAGCAGACTACAGCTTCGCCCTTGCGCCGAGCTGCGCCTGGCCGCCTGCTACGTGAGGTCACGATTTGTACCACGTGGTTAAAGATGTAGGTGACGACTCAGGAGCAAAGTCAAAAAGTCAAATTTGGGGGTTTTACGTGCCAAACCTACGACGGACATCTGGCACGCCCCAGCGGAGGACTGAGGATTAATTTCGACCACCTGGGGATCTTTTGACGTGCAACCGAAAGCTCGGTTACACGGCGCCTTCTCCGCAATAAGCCTCCGTCATATCGCGGGCACCTCGATCGGGATTCGAACCCGCCACCTGGGGATCCGTAGGCCGGCACTCTCGCCTCGGAGCCACCGAGGCGGCTGACGACTCAGGAGCAATGTTGCCCGGCGCAGGCAAGGTTTTGGTTTCGGTTTGTGGTAAGCTTTAAATGAAGATTGCGCGAAAAATAGTACTACCTCGGGATATATAGTCAACCATTAACTCAAATTTCTTGGAATTAACCGGAGTTGTCCTTTAAAGCATAAAATGCCGGAACTTTTGTCCCGCGAGGGCGGGCCAAGAGTTTAGCTAAATTTAGTGTACATTTCCGCTAAATATAGCGAAAAATATTGTAGTCACGTGAAGTAAACTCAAATCCAGTTTCCCCTCTAAATGTAGCGGGAAATTAATGTCACGTGACGTGGCGTTACTAGACCTATACATTAATTAATTTTCCCGCTAAATTTAGAATGAAAATTGACTTCACGTGACCTGAATTCACTTGACATTCACCCTAGTTAAGTTTCCCCGCTGAAGTTGGTGGGAAAAATTATGTCACGTGATCTGCCATCCTGAGACCTATACGCCATTTTAGTTTCCCTGCTGAATTTGCCGGGGAAACTGATGCTACGTGACTTCAGCTTCCACCGCTAAATTTGGGGGCAGTTGATATCACGTTACCTATGCACCGAGTTGCTTTCTCCGCTATAAATTAATAAAAAATATTCGTTCTTCACTCCCTGAAACGAATGTTTAATGCCTTCATAACACAATGAAATGATTGCCCGCTAAAGAGTGCATGTCATGCATTTTAAGACTTCAAAAATAACGGTCGTTGTCAATTTCTTTTTTTCGGTTGCAGCTTGAGTGTCTTGGTTTTGATAGCGGTACGGCGCCTCGTGAGCCTGGAGCGTGTAGGTGCAATCAAAGCACAACGGAAGGCACCGCGTACGAACTGAAGGCCGGTCGTTCGAAAGAGGCACCCTGCCATTTTAACCTTGTCAGCGACCACAAAAGAAGGGGAGGTAAAGCGATCACCTGTCACCCAGTGGTACCACCTCGAAGTTAGCTAGCAGAGGCGCCGCGACGGCAAATACCAGTTAATTATGTGAAAATTGGATCGTATATAAAACGGAGCAGGCAAAAAATATAAATAAAATGTAAGGAGTCGTTTTACCATTTATGGCTCAACAATATTTCAAGGGTTCTAAATATATATATTTTTTATGCGAAATGTGTATTCTTTTTTTTTTTCATGATCAGATTTCCGCATAGATTTCGTCAAAATAAATTAATGTTTTTTTGTTTTTTTTTTACGTGTGTTTTCTGTATCGATGTTTTTGAAATTTTTTCTCAATAGTGTGTAATTGTAGTGATGCGCAATCGGCGACTATATATGTGTTTTGTGTTTTTTGTAGTTTGGTTTTTGGACTGATGCCCATGTAACGGGCTGCCAGACATTGTCAAACAAATTTTAAAGAGCTTTTTTTATCTTTCCTTTTTTTTGGGGGGAGGGGTTTTCGTTTTTTAGTGTACGTCTAGAAATAAATTTAAACAAAAATTGAAGGGAAAAAAAAGCTATATTCGTCGATTTTTGTTAGCTTCCTTTTCTCCTCTAGCCCTAGGGTGAGAGACGGTGCTATACTGGTTGACAATCCGGTTATGCAGCGCCCTGTGGGCTCGAATCCCGGGACTGCACACGCCCGCACGATCGTCTGACCACTGCTTTCTAGTCCACCGTGCCTGCATGGACCCACGCAAGGAAACAGCAAAAGAGATATCACAGATGTTACTCTGAAACGGAGATATCCTTAATCCATGACGTGGCGCACGAGAAGGTAACACCTATAGGGTTCCGTGTTTTCGGGATAGACCGACAAACGTCGAAAACTATAACCCCGATTTGTTTTTTTCTCATAAAAAACAAAACAAAAAAACCCCGGAAATTTCCAACTTACAACTGTCTCTAAATAAAAAATAAAAAAAAAAAACATGTTTCGGCAGTAAGACATCGTTTTAATCAGTCTTGTAAGGGACTTTTAGCAAACTGCTACCAATGTTCCCCGTAAGCACTACCGGAGCCTTTGAAGCATATGCTTTTCTGGTAGTGCGGTACGCGGACCACGGTAAAGGTTTGCTAAAAGTTTCTATTTTGAGTAGATCAGAAAGACGGCCCTGAAACTGTCCGCATGTCTGTTTTTCTTCTTCTTTTTTTTTAATGAAATTACATTTACTTACTGAAATTACTGACTGGAGTCATATTTGGGGGTAGAGGCAAGACTAGCTGCCCTTGTCTGTACTCAGTGTTCGAACGCGAACACCGAAACGCTGGACGCCGGCATTTTGCATTCGAACGCGGTCAGAGGGTGAGCAGAGTCAAGGCAGAGCTAGCTTTGCGTCAAACCACTAATGATTCCGGTCGGAGCTCGCGGCATTCTTGCCTCCCCGCGCGCTCTCCTCTCCTCCTCTCCCTCACTTTCAACCCGCATAGTCACTGGCAGGATAGGGACGGTAGCTTGCAGTTGTTCAACCCGTATTTGGATGGATGGATAGATGGTAATGGCTATACCCTTTGTAACGGGCGGCAGTTTGCGCCACCTAGCCTAACATTTCGTCATCCTTTTTTTTTTAATTTGTGTGAATTTTTTTATAACAGACGAGCTTCGTAGTTTCGCGATAACACTTCGACGTGTCGAGTGAGCCTCGAGATTGCACGTGCGGCGAATTGCCGGATTCAATCATAGCCTCCTCTATACTCACAGAGCCTGGCAGTTCGACGACGGAGCCATAGAGTGCCCGGTCGCAGATTCGGAGCGCGAGGGTCTGGTAGCAGAGAGCATTTATCGGGGAACCATGGTCGTCAGCGCAGAGCTTTTTGCAGCGGTGAGGACCCGAAACGTGGTTTCCAAACTCGACGAGAAAAGAAGCGGTGGCGCGAGGAACGCGAGGAGCACCGGCGGACATTCCATCGCTCAGGAGAAATATGTTTCGTCGTCTCGCCGCAACGGGGCGCCCGTCACCTGGCTCTCCTCTCATCCGTTGTCTGCCGCTCTACCTTTTCACTTTCGGCGGCCGCTTCTCGTGACGATCTGCCATGCTCTGTCAGTTTAGAGGAGGCTACATGGCCGAGTGACGCTGAACTTCGTGACTGAGCCATCCAGATTCACTATGTATATACAGCATGATACACGCCCATGAGGCCCCCATTAATAGTTATACAAAGCGTTTTTTTGTTTTGTTTTTGTTTTGTTTTTTTTGTTTTGTTTTTTTTATTTTAGCGTGAAACTTTTTTTGGTTAGTTGTTCCGGATTTTGGGAAGCCGGATTAAGTGAACCCGCATTAAGGTTCCCCGCTAGATTTATCGGTAAAATTGTGCAGGTCACGTTACGTCAACAGGGAATTGGAACTGACCTTGAGGTCCCATGATGTCAACTTTCCCGCTGAATTTAGCGGGGAAACTTAATCCATCTTCACTTAATCTGCTTCACAAAATCTGGGACAACTAGCCAACGAACGTTTCACGTTCAAATAAAAGAACACGCGGTTGCATAACAACGGCGCTCTTGCTGCCGACGGATTTCGACTGCGGGTCGTCCACTTCCTTTCACTAGTCGGATACGCCTTCCGATGTAAGGCCCCTTGACGTTTTAGAGATTGTCGTGCAAGTAGCGTCAAATGCGCAAGTGCACGAGGCAAGTGTCTCGAGCGGCCCTTGGAAGCAAATGGTGACGCAGCACTAAAATGAGCGGCCATTGGAAGCGAATGGCGGCGGAGCACCCGCTCGTGGCACGTGTCTTGCGCGTTTCCGCAACAATCGTTGGCGGTACTTGTAAAACACGCCTTTATCGAGCGGCTTTATTGCGGCCTTGAGTGCCTTCATACACACGCGCGCTTTTGCTTGAGTGGTGACATCTCAGCCATTTTTCCGCCCAACCGTTTTTTTTTTATGCATTTTGAACTGCGCTCAATCCGGTGTCACTCAGCTCGAGCGCGTAGCTTTGGCTGATCCATAGACGCCATTTTACCACTCAAGTCACGCACCGAGTGCGCGAGAGCGTCACGCGCTAGCACATTCAGGGCAACAATGGATGTCTTCACCCTGAGACAAACAGACATGTAGACACCCTAGGGTGCCTCAATATCCTTTTGTTTAGGGTGATGCCACCCTTTGTAGTACCCGATGCCGACAGCACGCGCTCACGGGTAAAATACAAAGAAATCGACGAAAACAAAATGTCGCCATAGCACAGTCAGCGCCACAAACGCGTGCAGGGACACGCTCTTTCACGCGCTTCTGAACAAAAAATAAAAATAAAAGCGTGAGACAAAATGGCCAGATGTCTACACCCTAAGCAAAGCGCACATGAAGGCACCCTAAGACACCCTATTCCGACGCTGTTCTTGACGCCATCTATCAATACGCGCGAGAAGCGCGAGAAGCCGCTCGACTCTGTTGTGTGCGTCGCCATCGGCCGTTGACCCTGGCAAGTTTCTAAACCCTGTTTTTTACAACAAAAAAAAGAAAAGAGCTACGCTTTGTAATTTTACAAAGGTAAAACCCACCTGTGAAATACACCTTTCACGAAAATTATAGATTGCTACGTGCAGGCGCCGATTTTTACGGTCCATTTTAGATCCAGCCTCGGTATTTAAGACACCCTATGCATACTACCGATTGAAACCTAGACCAGAGAGGGCAACTAAGTGTCGATAGCCTAATTGTTTTCCGCAGAGGGAGACCGCTTAGCCGATTCATTAATCGATCAGGTGCAAACAAAGATTCTCTGGAAACTTTCTTTTATCTGTTTACGACCTTTACGCTCAATACTTCGTCAGAATCGATATTTTTAATGGTGGAGGAAGGTAGCGGCGGCCGAAACCACGAATACCGCCATCATTTCTAGCATGCAATCAAAAGTTGTATACGTTTCATTTTATTTTTTTGGAAGAGTTAATTTTGTTTTGCTAATGACGAAGGATATAAATTGTATATGGGTGGTGATTTTAATATCATTATGCTCGAAGATTCCCGACGCAAAGATGACTTTGCAAGTTTATTGACGTAAAAAAAATTCAGTAATGTCAAAATTCCTCCAACTCCCGTTTCATGCTCAACGTCGACGCTGATTGATCTTTATTATAACCAACGACTGTGAAGACTACATGAGTGCTGGCGTGCTGGGCTATGGGTTAAGCGATCATCTTCCTATGTTATGTTCATTAATAACAATGTACCATGTAACAGGGCTATTGACTTTTCAGCAGTGTCCCCAAATATTAGCCCAAGAACATTGGAGAAGTTTAGAGAAAATATCTGCGCTTTCAACTGGAGTCACGTGTGGAGGGAAACCAACGTTGATGAGCACTATAACCTCTTTTTAGACCTGATAAGAGAGGCCAACTATTCTTCGTTACCGTACAAGGGAATTTACTGTAATAAGAAGTGCAAGAGACCATGGGTCACTAAACGACATTTAAGACTTACTGAAAAATTGTTTTTCTTCTTAATATCAACTTTTTAGGACGCGATATTTAAAAAAGAAATGTTGCTAGAATTTAAATAATTTAGAAACTTTGTTAATAGGGAACTTAAACAAGCTAAACACCGCTGTTATACAGATTTATTTGACATATCTTGTATAAAGCAACCCAAAGTCGTATGGACACGTTTGCACTCCTTAATACGGACTTTAACTCAAGATAGAACAGTCACTAGTGTAGGTATAAGCGAAAACTATTTCTGGTGTAGAACTTGCGAATAGGTTCAATGATTATTCTGCGAGCGTGGAGAAAAGTACGTATAACAGTTCTGCAGCAAATAATATCACGATAATAAACGAAACAATGTTTTTAAACCGATGTGATACTAAAGAAGTACTATCTACTTTCATGAATATAAAAAAAAACAATCGAATTCATGACTGTGAGCATCTTACACTTGGGCCGGTGAAATTTGTAGTTGACTTGTTATTACTATGTATAACTCATCTGTACAAGGTCGTCCGGTATATTTCCTAGAAGGATGCAAATTGCGAAAGTATCTGTAGTGTACAAAGGTGGTATCAAATCACAAAAGTAATTATCGACCCATATATATCCTTCCTGTCTTTTCGAAACCGATTGAAAAAAATGATGCATTCTCGACTACTAGATTTTTTTAAAGCATTCTCATAACTGACAGATTCTCCGTTCGGCTTCAGGAGGCATAAATCTACGGAAACTGCGTCATTGGCGCAGAAGGAGATAATATTATAATATTTTGAGAAAATACTTCGAACGTTGGGTATATTTATAGACTTTGTGGAGACTGAAGAAAAGACAGCCGCTTCACTGGTGTCTACGCCCGTTCTAACCCGTGCTCGTCCTGAGCGCGCGCTAGCTTGACCCCCCTCACGAGCCACCTTTATTGTCGTCCTTTTCAATCCCCACATCATTCCCCCTCTCGGGGGGGGGGGGGGGGGGGGGGGCGGAGAGTTTCTTCATCAGGTGGTTTTCGTTGGTCCCCTCCCCGAGCACACGCCATGATTGTGGAGTTTTTGGCAGGGGGCATAGTGATGCCGTGATTCCAGTCACTGCACAGCCTCCGTCGACGATAGGGTTGCGTTGGGAGCTGTGCCTCGGCAAGCGATGCAAGGGTGGCCAGGACAGACGTGCTTTCCTGGTCACGACTCGTCGGTGGGGGGTGGTTGGTGAGGTCGTGGTGATGGGCGGTGGCCTCCCCAAGAGATGGCTTCTATGTGGCGAAAGATCTCTTGTATGTGAACGTAGCTCGACGGTTTAGGTATTATTTTGCTTGTGAGGCTATAGAGTTTGATGTGGTAGTTAAATTTCATCGTCGCTGAGTCTGATGTTCACCAGTTCTGGTGGTAAGGGTAGTGTTCGGCGCAGGCGTTCGGGGCAGGCACGGCCAACAATAAGGAGGGCGGCTTCGATGTCGGCAGGTGTAAGGGCCCGTGATCCAGCTCGCACCAGCGCCCGCTGGCGGTCTTCTCGGTCGTGGTGAAGTGCTCCTTGATGATGTTGTTCGCATGAAATGAGTGGGACGCGGCAAAGTTCACAGATGTCGGCATATTCTTCCTCGTCGTAGGCGGCGGGTAGATCTGCAGCACAGCGCTCCGTCAGTATCCGTCGCCGGAAGGGATGGGGAACGTCTTCTGGTGCAGTCCCTTGTGGCACTTGAGGTTGGTGTTCCCAGGCCATCCGGGACGCGAATGTGACCATTCGACCGGCCTCCATCACGCACCAGGTGGCAGCCTCGGCAGTGCGTGGCGGTTGCTGACGGCGGTTATGTCGCCTGGCGCGGCGCGAGTGGCCCCGTGGGTTGAATTGGGGGCGTAGGGGGGATCGGGAGCGGCTACGGGATCGCGTAAGCGGGGGCGAAGTTGACATTTTAACGGTCACTATAACAAGCTCGGCGGTGAAGTAATCCAATGTCTGTATAGGCGCAGCGACTGCGAAGGCCTGCTAAACGTACCTGACTGTACGGGAATCTGGGTTCGGGCCCCACGCTGTGGCGCCAATGTGGAGACTGAAGAAAAGACAGCCGCTTCACTCATGCGCTTCAGGACGACCTGTAAATGGTGAAGGTGGTCCTCGATAGTACTAGAAAACACTACTACGTCGTCCATGTAGGCCATTGCATAGTTAAACTTTGCATCACCCAAGACTGTATCCATGAGCCTCTGGAAGCTCGCAGGGGAGTTAGATAGGCCGAAGGGGAGTCGGACAAATTCGAACAGACCCCTGGGGCAAACAAATGCTGTTTTAGGGACGTCATCTGTTGCTACGGGAATTTGCAAAAATCCCCTACTACAGTCGAGGGTTGTGAATATCCGTGCAGACCCCAGTGCATATAAAACAGACGAGACTGATGGAAAGGGGTATGCATCTCGCTTCGTGACCGCGTTCAGAGGACGGTAATCTACGCAGAGGCGTGCGGTGCCATCCTTCTTGGGTGCTAACACAACCGGAAAAGCCCATGGACTTTTCGAAGGACGGACGGCTCCGGTCCGAATCATCTCATTCAGTGCTCCGTCCAGGAGTGTGCGTTTGTGAACACTTAGGGGCCGCGCGTTAAATCGGATAGGCGGAGTGTCTCCAGTATCAATTCGGTGTTCGAGGATGTTAGTCCTCCCAGGTGTTTCTGTAAACATATGTGAGAAATTCTCCAAAAGCTTCGCTATACGTGAACGGTCCGAGTCGGCGCCAGAAAATGACTTCATTGCCACGTGCAGATACCCCGAGGAGGGGAATCTCTCACATATTGTACCCTCTAGAGGACGAGCTGCCGTAGGCATTGGTCTGACTGCAAACTTGAAAGTAGCGGACTGCGAGCCATATCGATATTCTTCTGCTGACAAATCTAGGACTATTTTTTCCCTGGAGATGAAATCTCGACCGAGAAGAATAGGGCAGGCGAGACCCGGCAGATATGTGAAATGTTGTCGACATTGTCGCCCATCAAAGCTCAGCTTCAGTCGAGCTCCTTCAGTGACGGAGATAAGTTGGTCAGATGCCGTACGGAGCTCTCTCTGAGAACGCCGCATTGAGATGTTCCGGTCTTTGCACAATTTTCTAACGAAGTCTCCAAAAAGTGAAATTGCAGCTCCGGTATCCAAGAGAGCTGCGATCTGTTGACCGGCAATGTTAACCACAATGTAGGGTTCTGTTATACCTCTACCTTCGTGACGCATAGCGTCAAGGGATGGTATAAAGTACGTGACTGGACGGAACCTATAAATTCGAAGTAGCTTGTCATAGACTTTCAGCCGACTCACCCATGATACCATGGTCGCTAGGATTCCCATGATCAATGAAATGCTGAGGATTGTCACGTCTCGTAGACCCGCCCAGGTCACCGTTCGGTAGTGGGCACGGGGTTCCGGTTGGACCGCACGGGCCATACACTTGTCTACGGGTTTTCCAGAAGGCCGCGCTGGTGTGGTCGCATCAGCCATTTTTCTGGCATGTGGGTGGACGAAGTCGACACATGTCTTCAGTCTCCAATGTCATGTCTTCAGTCTCCAATGTGGAGACTGAAGAAAAGACAGCCGCTTCACTGGTGTCTACGCCCGTTCTAACCCGTGCTCGTCCTGAGCGCGCGCTAGCTTGACCCCCCTCACGAGCCACCTTTATTGTCGTCCTTTTCAATCCCCACATCTTTAACAAAGCTTTTGATAGACTAAACCACCAAATTCTCCTAAATAAACTAGAACGTTATGCAATCCGAGGTATCCCCTTATCGCTCATAACGTCTTATTCACAATACTAATCCCAATATGTTCAAATTGGATATTATGTATCTACTACTGAACGAATTTACTCTGGGGTTCCTCGGGGTAGTATTCTAGGTACTCTTTTGTTTCTTATATACGTGAATGATATAAGAAGTATCGAAAATTCTAGCTAAATTTATAATACACGTAGATGATACTAGCCTATTTTTCTAGTTCCAAAGAAGACCCACTTAGCTCAATAGCAAACGTTTTCCTAGATAAATTTTAAAAATTAGATAAATATTAACTTTCTCGTTTTTAATACCGCTAAAACCTAGGCAGTCCTATTTCAATGTCCGGGATCATGTTTTCGAGTATCACGCGGTTTGTATCTTGGGTCATGCACAATAGAATGTGTGGATATAAGTAAGACTCTCGGTGTTGTTTTTTTCTAGTCACATGTCATGGAATAATCACGTAGAAAAAGATTCATAAAAATTTTTGTTTGTAAAGTTGTCGGGATAATGAATAAATACAGGCATATACTTCAAATACACATCAAAATACTAATAAAACAATTTATTTTTTAATGCCCTAACCTGCGATTCTTATTTAGTATGGGGAACAACTACCAAGAGCAATTTAAACAAATTGCCTCTTTTACAGAAGAAGGCTGTTAGAATAATTGAAGATGTACCTCGTGATTATTACTGTCTTCCTCTTTTTTGAAAAAAAAAACATAAAATCGTCAAAATATCAAATATGAATTCCTTTAGATTGATTTTAAATTACCAAGAATGTGTAAAAACAATATTAACCTAATCTTAGGCCGAGCGTGTTCCTCCATTTAGAACAAATTGGGGCACTCAGAGATATCTTTACGAATCACCGATCTCGTTAAAGTTGCTATTTTCTCGTGACATTGCACGATATATACTCAGTAAACAATCGTACCATAAAAGGAAGTTTGTAACACAAAACTATTATTTACGTTTCTGATGGTTCTAAACGTGTGTACTTAGGTTTATGGATATCTTCTTCTTTTTTTTTGTAATTGTTATATGCCATTTTTTTTAAATTTTCCTTTATATTGCAGTACCCCCGCAGCTTTGTAATGGAGTGCAGACACTCGTCAAACTGCAAACGTGCAGCTTTTTGTTTTTCCAGCGCCCTTGTCCCAAATGTTTCTTTTTTTTTTTTTGTGGCAGAAATAAACTGATTTGATTATGATGATGCTTTTATCTCATTTTTTTTTTATACGGCGAGCGAGTGTTCTTAAATGCGCGTCTTTCGCACGTCTGAACGCAAGGAGGAGCATTCCACTCAGAGGGCAACGTAGAGGGAACGAGCATGGGAGCCGCGCGATGACGAGGCATCCAAGTACGGGCCGCCACTGGTTGAGGAAGAACAGCCAAACTTGCAGGCCGTATACACCGGTTCATGCTAAATGCGAGCGCAGCCGATCCGATGACGCCAATAGAGCGGTGTGCAAAAAAGTCTCAGCGCTCGTCGTGTGTGAGTATTTCCTTTCGCCGACTATGCACCAATCACGGACGGTGAAAGCTCAATAATCCTCGGCTTTTTTTTTTTTTTTTCGTTCGTGATTGGTTTTGCTGACAAGAAATTGTACAAAAACGACGATCGCCCTGACGATGAACTTTTTATGCCGCGCTTAACCGGCTTTTTTTTTAGATGTGATTTGAAAATGGCTTTTAGTGCCGTCTAGTAGCTGCTTCCCCAATTATCCCAGGAAAGTCATATTTTGAGCTTGTATCAAACACAAGTGCTGCGTCTGTGCTCGGCATGGGCTCGGCTCTAATCACACATTTCACGCTGGAAGCGGTGCCCAAAGCACCGAAAGCATATGACGACCCCCGTTGCTGCTTAAAAACGTTTTGTAAAAAAAAAAAGAAGAAGAAGAAGGTTTGTTTGCGTTAAAGGGAATAAAGTGTTCGAATATTCAATGTGCTCCATAAAAGAGCGATATAGAGGTATGCGCGCCAAACTTCGTTTCGACGAATACGTAGGACATGAATATACGCCGAAATGTCAATTTAAATCTCGAGAAACATTATATAATGCTATGCGTAGTGAATTTGGTGTCAGTGCTACAGTGTCGACTGCGTGACGACGCTGTCCTTCCCGGAATTAGCATTAAAATAAGTCCCACGTAAGTAAGCAAATTCCTAGTTTGTTCATGCAGCTTCCTTTCTCGCTTCCTTTAACGTGCCGTATATTTTTTTTTCGTTATTATTTTATTAACTGTGCGTTGAAGTCGCACGGTAGTGTAATGCGGGTGTCACATGACGGCCTCAGGTGTTTATAGCTAAAGCCCGCGGTGGCTTGGGAGCCGTATCGTGCGCCTTGCCCCACTTGGTTTGTAAGTCGTGCAAGCTGCCACTGCCACCGCTACGTGGAGCTACCGAACGCATCCGGCACGAAGAAGTCGACCGATTGTGTATTCTATTCACCTTCAAATGAACCGCGAATGGGCAGACACCGTCACCCCATGGTTCCAGTACTAGATAGTAAATGCTGACAGTATGAGTAGTTTATGCGCTTTGCAAGTCACTTGCAGTTATCAGCATACTTCATAAACATTCATGTAGCATCATCTTGATTCCTTGCGCAGTTCTGCAAATTGAAGAGGGTGGTGACTTGAGTTTTTCAGTTAAAGTTATTAGTTTGTACGAAGAACTATTTGTCGTATCCAATGAAGAACTGCTTCCCGTTGTCTCTTCGGTGCCCGGCGTGTTCGAAGCGTTCGTTGTGACTCGACATATTTAAATAATAAGACTCGGTTGACAACCTCTTTCCAATGGTGTCCTGCAGAAGATATTCACCGTGAGTATCACTTTTGTGCATGTACGCGTACGACTATGTGTGAATGAAGCCAGAAATTAATCTAAGGGTTCCTCATTGTCAACAGCCATTTAGTCAGCCATATACTATCACCCGCTACATCACACAGGCATCCACAGAAACATACAAATTGTTTCTTGTGAAACACGTACTGTCCCCGAGTGCATGTTAAGGACATCTAATGTTATTTGCCTATTTGGACTGTTTCTTGTCATGGATACTTTAGGAACCAGAGGATTGATCTAGTGTGATCGATGAGTGCTCAAACACGATTCGGCACTTCTAATTATTAGCTGAACGCCTCGAGAATAACCTCCAGTTAACCAGCAATAAAAAATAATCCTAGGAAGAGCCAACAGTCCAGCTTGCAAGGAGAGCACTGGTACCACAAAGGAAATATAGATGATTCACTACGTGTGATCGGTGCATCATCCAATGAGAACAGGAAAGTTACCAAGGGCAACTGAATGAAACACTGCTTTTTTGAGCTAATCCCGGTGTATTGTTATAGACCTGGAGCGGCGGCAAAAATAAAGGAGATATAGTAAGCAATACAGGAACTTGAAACGGTGTTGGAAGGATCTTTATATGTCCATTACTACTTGACAACTCGCTTAGAAATGTTCGTTAGATGGTGAGAGTCATGCCATGTCGTGTTACATGACTCATTTGAATCCACGAACTTTCCTATGGGCACAAATAGATTTTATAAGATCATAATAAGATATTTTTTTTACGGTCGAGGTTGCACGGGTTATTAAAAGAATACTGTCATAACCTGTGCTGAAAGCGTCTGATACATTTTTTTTTTAGGTTAACTGATCACAAGTCATGAGTTACAGGCTAACCATAGCGCATAGTGCCAATAAAGAATTGATCTTGCTGAAAGGAACAAAAACAGTCGTTGACGTTCCCCAAGTTGTACTCATTATGAAGCCTAGTAAATTAACAAATGTGGAGGCGGGCTCCACGTTAAACTTAAAGAATGAAGTGAACTGGAGCGTACGGGGTTTCAGCCCTACTTTTGAGAAAATGAGAATACAATTACACATCTTCATCCGTGTGAAGGGCAGAGCAGTTTAATTGGTTGACGCAATTTTGAGCTCTAATATAAATGCGAACGGAGATTTAAAAAGACGCGTGTTTCCGGGGCAAAATTATTTTGCTAGCGTTTATCCAACACGGCCACACAGTCGAGCCCTAGCTGTTCCCAAAAATGGCGTAAATAAATTAATCCAGGTAGTTTAAAGACTGGGGAGAGAAAAATACTGCGTTTCCTTGGGACAAGAGGTTGAAGCCGTTTTTCGTTTATGTTGATTTCTTCTCTCTTTTTCACCTCAATCTTTTTTGTTTTTTCTTTTATAGACTGGGGAGCACGCCCTCTGACGCGACGCTCGGTTGTTATTTCTGCACCCTTTAGCACAAAGGAGGCAAAGGTGGGGAAGGCAACCCAACCCGCTTTTTTCTTTCTTCTCCTTCGAACAGGTCATGCGGTAACCACGACACTTCACGCCAGAGCAACCTGTAATTGCGTTAAAAAAAAAAAGAAGCAATCGTTAATTATTTTCACGTTCGCTCTCAACCTTCGTCCTACGCACATCGTTCGTTAGGCTCTCGTATATGTGTCACTGGTTCCTAGCGTTTTTTTCTTTTTTCTGTATCCTCTCTCTCTCTCTCTCTGCCTTTCTCTCTTTCCACTCTGTACTAGTTTCCCCCCTTCCGTGTTTCCTACCGCAAGCTTCTTTTTTGCCTGCTTCGTTCTGGTTGCCGCCATCTTGCTCCACCCAAGTCTCGTGCATCCATCTCTGTTTGTATATCCCTCGTAATTTTCCCTTCCTCAACCTTCACACCGACCGTGCGGGGAAGGGGTGGGATGGGGAGGAGGGGGATTTGTTTACCAACAAAACTTTTAATTGCGATCATAGGTGGAGAAAAAAGAAGAAGAAAAAAAAAAAGGTCGCCGTGAGGCCCTTGAAACAAAAGCAAAACACAACCACGCGGTTTCGGCCGCTACCACCCTTCCAGCGTTGCGAAGCGAGAGGACACACACGCACGCAAAAAGTCAGAACAACGCGCAAACAAAAAGTTGCACCTAACGACGCGCGAGGGCGCGCGAAAGCAGAACAATAACAAAAAGGGCTTTAACGGTTTTTCTTCCGTAATGAAGGGCCCTCGCCAACCAATACAAAAACGCCCTCGCCATCCTCCCTTTCGGAGCACCGCAGAAAACAACAACAACAACGACTGAGCATATAGTCCCGCGCATGCGCAACAGGTGTACACACCAAAGGCGTCGAGATATACGCGAGAGTACACGAGTAACAAGTTGCCTTCCACTGACTACGATTACTGCAATAATAATAACAGTAATATTAATCATTGCACTAATAATACCGTACATAACTGAAAAAGAACAACAAAATAGTAAAAGAGACTAAATGGGGAAGGGGAAGGAGGCGGTATGGAATACCGTTCACCTGAACACAGCATTTTTGCTGTTCAGAGTCTAACAACGCTGGCAAATACTAGGTTTTTTGTTTGGTTTTTTCCACATAGGTGGCTTCTTTTTTTTTTTTAGATTTACCTGCCTTGTAAACGCGCTACACAATTTCCTTCTCTCCACTCGCGCGCGCGCGCGCGGGCAAGGTAGAAAAAAACCAAAAAGGCTTAACAATAATATTGGTGAAACAAAAAACCGATCATCATGGAGTGGGTTTTGGGCCTAGACGACAAAAAGGAAGACGTATACCGGCTCGCGTCCGATCGGGTGTACGTGAAGCCGACAAATATATATCTATATATATTGCACGAGAGACACGAGAAGAAAAACAATAGATGCGAAAAAAAAGCAAAAGAAAGAGGTACGATGGCGCCCTCTGGACGACGAATTTGAGCGGTAAGGCGAAACGAAAATGCGCGCGGCAACCAGGTTTAATGAGCGTGTCGCTCGGGTATGGAGTGGGACGCGACGCAGATAAGGTTACAGAACAAGATGGGATATTTTTTTTTTCTTTTTTTATAGCGTTGTTATTTCTGCCTCGGCCTTTAGGCTGTTGTTCGGTCGCTGTGGTTTCTATTGCACCCTTCATTTTTACATCACTCTTTTTTTTCTCTCTCGTTCTTTTATTTTCCTGATTGTACTCTTTTCGCCGGTACGTTTTGCCCTCCGTCGTGCTTTTAGCGCTGTCGCGCACGTATAGCTGTTGCGTTTTGCGGGTGAACGTGCTTCTTCCCCACCCTTCTCTGGTGTCGTTTTAATTGTTTCCAGGGCAAATTATTTTCGCGCCGATAACTTCTAACGAGCTGCGTACGCCGGGGCCAAACAAGTTTCGCCCAAGAATGTGCCCAGACTTTCTTCGCCGCCATCTTTTTTTTTTTTTTTCCTTTCTACGTACGGCTTTGACGAAACTAATAAAAAGGCGAACAACGATGCAAGAAAAAAAAAGAGACCGAACAAAGACGCACCAATTTGCTCCATCATCATTGTTATTAAGAAGGCCACTTCGCGAGAGACGTATGTTAGCGCTAATCGGCGCTGCCGCCGGCTCTGTCGATGCAGTCTGTGGCGCGGTGCTAAATTAAAAGGTCGTGTGTAAACTCTATGCTAACATCGGGAAATGCCCGTGAACTCTATTTTACTTCGGTGAGAACACTCCGTGCGACGCGACCGGCGCGCCGCCGCGCGGCCGTTAGCGAAGGTAGGCAGTGAGAGCCCCAGCGAAACGAAACCACGCTGCGTACATTGGTACGCATTGAAGGCGGAACGGTGCGGTTGCGCTGGGTTCACAGCATGTACTGCTGCGTCGTTAAGTGCTCCAATAGTTATGCGCCGTATCTCGTGGGGACGAAGTTTCACAGTTTTTCACCTCGTCGATGTTTTGTGGGACAGCGACAACGATGGACCCGTGCCGTACGACGCGAGAAATTTGGTCTCCCGATCATGTCTGCCACTGTGTCGGCACGGCTGACATATTCTACACTGCCGCTTTGCGCTCTGCGTTTGTTTTCGTACCAGTAACGCCTACATATCTCCGCTCGAACTGAAATGCCATCCCACACTCGCGGGTATGCAGTGTGAATTTCGTTGAAGGAATGCCCTCCAAGGAAGTTTCGTCCCCATCATACGTGTCGATGATATTTCCGGACCAGTATGGCACGCAATCTGTACTTCATGAAGAAAGATTCGACGAGTAAAAAAAGTGACAAATATAAATCTAAAGAAAACAACAATGAAACTTGGAGTCAATGGCCAATCAATGTTTAGTATGGAAGTTTATGTGGTGTGCTTTCTTTTTTGATCAGCCTCCTTTTGGATGTAGAAACGCTGGCACCCCGAGTCTTGTAGACAATCAATTTTTTTTCTCGGCTTTGGAGCCACGTATCGCAAAGTTGTTCGAACTGGAAGTACCGTCCACTGGCCCCTTCCTACCTGTAAAGTATGCACTTCCCGGCTAGGATGAGTGGTATTCTCCTGACAGCCTTTGACAGTCAAAACAGGTTCCCATTTGGTTAATCCGCCCGAAAATATTTCTACCTGGTTAAACTATGCCACGTCTTTTAGGTATAATAAGTGTTTTGTCAAGTTACGGTGTTGCAAGTACCTGTGTGCCGAAAATCAGCACCTCGCACAACCAGATGACTACATAACAGCTGACCGCAAAAGCCTTTGACGGCCAAACCGTGTGTTGGCCGGCAACTTGGTTTTCTCGGCTTTGAAGCCACCTTTCGTAAACTTGTTTCAATTGGAAGTGCAGTGCACTAGTCCCTTCGTACCTGTAAAGTCTCCATTTGCCACGACGAGCGGTATTCTCTTCACAGCCCTTTCATGGTCAAAACCGTTTCCCATTTAATTACCCCGCCCAAACCAAATTTCCATTTGGTTTCCCCATGCCAGCTATTTTTGGTATTATAACCGTTGTGCCAAGTTACGGTCATGCGCAAGAACCTGTGTGTCCAAGTCTGCACTTCGCACAGCCCGGTTATAACACAACATTTCGGATCCAATATTGGATATTCCTGACAGCTTTATTCCTTTATTCGTTAGAGCCATAACTTTCACACCTAGTGTCTTAATAAAGCTTGGCCCACTTAGTGCACAAACTTAGTGAACATCTCACTCGCCTCCAAATATCATCGTCCCAGCAGTCCTACGTTTACAGCGACGGGCGAAGCAAATTTCCCATTGAGAGCAATGATGGTGGCGGCCGTCTTGCTTTTCGGAAAATTTCTCAAACCCCTTTTTTACCGCAGCTAAAGATATTACCCTAATAACGACTCAAACTCGATATTTAAGAAGCGGAGAACAGCTCAATACCCTTCTTAAATCTGCTCCAGCACTCATGCAACGTCACCCTCAACTGATCGGCTCAAAAAAGTGAAAGCCGTTTACAACTCCCTGTAACGCCGAATTGGAGCGCAGCTCTTGAGGAGGAGGAGTGAAGGGTACTGAGGGGAGGGTAAACCCCTCCTCCTTCTCCTCCTCCTCCCCTCATTCTTTAATATGCTCGGGGGGGGGGGTGACGTGACCTCGGGGGGGGGGGGGGGGGTGTCACGTGACTTCGGGGAGGGGGTCACGTGACTTCGGGGAGGCGTGACCTGGGGGTCACGTGACCTTGGGTGTCACATGGGGTCACCTCAAGGTCACGTGACCCCCAAGGTGACCCCCACGTAACCTCAGGGGGTCACGTGACCTTGGGGGTCACCTTGGGGTCACGTGACCTTGAGATGACCTTGGGAGGGGTCACGTGACCTCGGGGGTCACGTGACCTAAGAGGGGTCACGTGACCTAAGAGGGGTCACGTGACCTCAGAGGGGTCACGTGACTCGGGGGTCACGTGGGGTCATCTTGGGGTCACGTGACCTTGAGATGACCTTGGGAGGGGTCACGTGACCTTGGGGGTGTCACGTGACCTTGAGGGTGTCACGTGACCTTGAGAGGGGTCACGTGACCTTGGGATGACCTTGGTTGCGCCGACGCCGACGCCGCTCAAGCCGGGAACGGGCCCCTAAGAGCACCGCTCTAAAAGCAAAAGTTCCGTCCGTGCGCGCTTCCGCCGCCACAGCTTCGCACGCGAAAAGGCGCCGCAGG
Organism: Ixodes scapularis; assembly: GCF_016920785.2. Taxonomy (NCBI): domain Eukaryota; kingdom Metazoa; phylum Arthropoda; class Arachnida; order Ixodida; family Ixodidae; genus Ixodes; species Ixodes scapularis. Next base: position 81,364,055 of record NW_024609883.1, on the reverse strand, counting down.
CTGCTGAGCGCGCCTCACTCTCGAACGCCAGCTCCTCCGCTAGCGGCGCTACGCGCGTCTTTCAAAGCGCCCCCTATAGTTCCCGCACGGAGCGTATAGAACAACGCGCTGTTTACCAAAAGGCCCGCGCTAGCATTGCTCGGAGACAAACTTCGCGAATGATGAAGCGTCCGCGCGCACGATCGGTCCCGACGGCAGCGCAACCGCAGAAGCATGACGTCAGAGAACATTTGCTTTTGTCCACGAGCCGGAGGAAAAGTTTGTTTTTGTACTTACTCCGTGGAGCGATGATGTTTTCCACGATGAACCAAGTGTACGGGGGCTGCGAATTTTGAAAAAAATTTGATATTGAGAAACTTTTTTTTTATTTCAGTCCCCGTTTGTCATGTGTCTTCTTTGACTATTAATAACAAACAATTTCATTTGAGTTTTTTCAATACTACTAATCTTTTTTTGTGATTTTTCAACGTAGCATAAAATGAGCATTATAAGAAAGTAATCAAGGATTTGCTACACACACTATACCCGTTTTAACCTCAAGAAAAAAAGCAAGTTTTTTGCGCATTGTTCAAACGCGGCGCGAAGTAGTTTTTACGAGATTTGATGGTTGGAGAAAGAGGCAAATTTTTCAACATTTGAAACACGTACAGCTTCATAAGATAACATATATCTTGTCTAAATGCACCTAGATACACCTTATTTATTCGCATAAAGGGGGAAAGTGGCAATGCTTCGCGAGAAACAAACCTTTTTGCTTTGGTTTTTTTATATTAAAACGGGTATAGATTAACGTTTCGTGTTAGTCGCTGTCGACAGGTGCGCTCCTAACTTGACTGAAAATGAATGTAGTGTATAGAATGTACGACGTTTCGCGGCAAATGATTCCATTCATTAAAAATCTCGAAAAAAGAAAGATAATTTAAAGCAATTAATCTGGGGTGCGATCTCTTCGAGAATAAAGTGTACAAGACCTCGTTAGTCGTTTACTAGCGGAGATTAATTAATTTTATCGCGGAATATCTCATTTGTTAGCCAATTCCTACAAAAACACGATCCTCGCAAGTTTTTTTTTTTTCATTTCTCTTGGTTGGTTGGTTGATTTGGTGTTTATGGCGCAAAAGTTACTAAGGCCATAGAGCGCCAAAAACGAGACTATTGCTGGAAAAGGTTTGGAGAGGAAAAAGAGGCTTTAGTAGCCAGTGATTAGATAAAAGATGGTAATGGGGTACCAAAAGGTAAAAGGGTGATGGGCATGATCTGTAGGTTAAGAAAGCTGCAATCGGTGTAGAAGGCCGATACTATCTAAAAATTTGAAAACATTAGTATGTGTCACAAGAGAATCATCACTTAAGAGCAGAGCTGGGTGTAGTGGGACTTGTTCTTGATACAGTTGCGAAAAATACAAAAGCCGTTTTTCATGATAAGCAGGACATTCAACTAGAATATGAAGAATGCTTAAGGCATTGTTACACTGCTCACAAGTGGGGGCATCTTCCCCACGAAGGAGGTAGCCATGAGTCAGATGAGTGTGACCAATCCCGAGCTGGCAAAGGACAACCTCAAAAAAGCGTTCCTGGTGGCGTGCACTCTGCCATTCGCTCAAAAGAGGTTTGATCATGTGCAACTTGTTGCCGATTTCTTGGTCCCATTCAGCCTGCCATTTGCACTTAACGTGACGCCTGAGAAGGCCTTTGTAGTCTGCATAAGGAATGCTGTGGAGGTCAACTGTTCGTTTTACACAAGTACTTGCTGCGCGATCTGCTGCCTCATTGCCCGGAATACCCACGTGGCTGGGAATCCAGCAAAATACAATCTTGTATCCCTGTCTTGAGGCAGCAGCAACCTTATTTCGCAGTTCAAGGAGCAGGAAGTGCTTGAGGGGTGTTAGTGAAGACAGTGCATGCAATGCACTGAGGGAGTCGGTGTATACGATGGAGCGAGAGAGCTTTTTATCAGGTATGAAGCCTATGGTAAGAAGCAGACCATAGAGCTCCGCTGTAAAAATAGAAGCAGAGGAGTTGATTCACCTAACAAGCTGAACAGTTGGGCCAATCATGGAACACCCAGCAGCAGATTCCGTCTTTGTACCATCTGTGTAAAAGCTTACATATTCGGAATACTGACATTGCAGTGCTAAGAATTCCTGAAGAAACACACCATTAGGAGTATCAGCTTTCTTGTATCGCGTGAGTGAAAGGTCAAACTTAATGACAGGGTGCTCCCAAGGTGCTCCCGCAAGAGTAGACTGCACTACCGGGGGCTTCCAATCGAGTCCCATGTTCTCACTGGCACTTTTCAATCTCAAAGAGAAGGGAGGCACAATTGTGGCTTTGTTTTGAAACACCCTTTCAGAGCGCATGTCTTCCACAGCCATTCGCGCAGGGTGATCAGAGATGGACCTGACTCTTAGGGAATACATAAAGCCCAGAGAAAATCTTCTCTTCTCAAGAGACAGCTCGTTGGCCTCTGCATACAGACTTGGCACAGGAGACGTGCGAAAGGCACCCGTCGCCAATCGCAACTCAAGATGATGAATAGGGTCGAGCATTTTTTAGAATGGAAGGCCTAGCTGAACCGTAAACAATACTGCCATAGTCCAGTCGTGATCGCACTATCGAGCGACATATCCTCAAAAGGCACGTCCGGTCAGAACCCCAGGATCGGTGGGACAGGACTTTAAGAATATTAAGTGATTTGTGAGCTTTTAATCTTAGATTCTTAATATGGGCACCAAAGGTTAGTTTGCTGTCAAATGTAAGACCCCGAAACTTGTACTCACGCTTCACAGAAATTGTGGAGTTGTTTAGTGCAAGAACAGGTTCTGGAAGTAGTCCGCGTTTCCGAGAAAAGCACACACAAACTGTTTTGTCTGAGGAAAACTTAAACCCATTTTGATTGGCCCAGGTTGATAGCTTATTGATAGTTAGCTGAATTCGTCGCTCACACAGTGACAGATTGCAAGACGACACAGAGATCTGAAGGTCGTCTACATAGAGTGAATATTGCACTGATGGGGGGATAGCCAATGCAAGGGAGTTCATTTTGACAATAAACAAAGTGACACTAAGAACGCCTCCCTGAGGGACGCCATTTTCCTGGACAAACACTTTAGATAAAGCTTTTCCTATCCGAATACGAAAGGTGCGCCTGCTGAGGTAGCTCTCAATGGTACGAAGCATTCGACCACGGATACCCATATCATACAAGTCCCTCAATGTACCAAAACGCCAGGCTGTATCGTAGGCTTTTTCGAGGTCAAAAAATACAGATAGGCAATGTTGTCTATGAACGAAGGCCTCACGCACGACTGTCTCCAGCCGTACCAAGTGGTCAAGAGTGGACCGAGACGAACGATAGCCGCATTGGTTCACATCTAGATGTCTATTTAGTTCAAGGAAATACATCAATCTTTTATTCATTAATCGTTCAAGAGTCTTTCCAAAGCAGCTAGTCAAAGCGATAGGCCTATAACTAGCTGCACAGGATCGATCCTTACCGGGCTTGAGTATGGGTATGATTGTTGCCATTCTCCAGTCCAATTGAAAGTAGTCCTCAAACTAAATACGATTAAAAACGTATAAAACAATATCAAGTGTGGAAGGATGGAGATGTTGAAGCATATAACAATGAGTACCATCTGGACCAGGAGCCGATGACTTAGAGTTTTGGAGCACTATGTTCAGTTCGTGTAAAGTAAAGGGGGCATTATAAGCTTCGCGTTCACCACCGGATGTTTTCAGTACCATACTTTCAGCTTTCCTTTTATGTTGCAGAAAAGCAGGCGAGTAATGCTGCGAGCTGGAAATGAATTCAAAATGCTCGTTAAGGATGTTGCCCTGCTCTTCAAGATTGCTTGGGCATTTTTCATTTCTGGAAAGAAGTGGAATAGTGAAAGCATGATATGAGCCATTTACTTTATGAATCCTGTCCCATACTTCCTTGGAAGAAGTACTACTATTGATAGAGGACGCATATTTTTGCCAGCTCTCGCGTTTCGCTTTCCGACGAATGTACCTAGCACGAGCTTTCATTTTTCGGAAAGATATCAGGTTGTCCCGAGTTGGATAACGTCTTAGAACACTCCACGCTTTGTTTTGCTGTTCGCGACTTTCGTTACAGTCTTCATTCCACCATGGCTTCGGTCGTCTAGGGAGCTGTCCAGATGACCGAGGGATTGAGAGTGACGCTGCAGTGAGAATATGGGATGTTAAAAGATGGCTGAGCTCATCAATCGAAAGCTGATCGAGGTGAGAACAGGCCAGGAGTGATGACTGCTTAAAAAAGCTCCAGTCTGCTTTTTCAAACTTCCAGCGTGGTTGGCGCGTAGGTGAAGACTGCGGAGTGTCGTTACATTTTAAAATAATGGGGAAGTGGTCACTTCCATGGGGATTCTGATAAACAGTCCATGAAAAATCGGGTAGCAGATTTGCACTGCCAATAGAAAGATCAATGCATGTAGATGACAAGGATGAAGGACTAAAATATGTAGGATGGCCAGTATTAAAAATGCATAATGACTGTGAAAATAATATGGATTCGATTATCTTTCCACGTGTATCTGTATGATCACTTCCCCAGAGGGTACTATGTGCGTTAAAATCACCGAGTAAAAGAAAGGGCTCTGGAAGCTGGCTTAAAAGAGAGTCGAGATCTTGTCGCTTCAGAGAAAGAGAAGGTGGAAAATACACTGAACATACAGTTATGGCTTTATGCAACAAGAGACGAACAGCGATAGCTTCGAGTGGCGTCTGAAGCGGAACCTCTGCACATGGAATATGTTTTGGAAGCACCACCGCAACGCCGCCACAAGAAATGGACGTGCTAGGGCAGTCTTTACGAAACACACTGTAGCGTCTCAGAAAGTTAGTGTGAGATGTATTTAAGTGTGTTTCCTGCAAGCATAAGGCAGATGCCTTATACTCTTCAAAAAGGAACTCAACATCTGCAAGGTTAGTGAATAAGCCACGGCAGTTCCACTGAAGAATTACAGAGCCCATTTTAAAGGATAAAAGATTTCATAAATGAATTAAAGCAATTCTACATGTGCTACACACTAAGGAGGAACCACAGGCTTTTTCCCTTTTTGTTTTGATTTAGCAGTTTGCCATTCCATGTCCTCCTGATTCGAGGAAGGAGCTGAAGAGTCGGCAATGTCAACAGCTCCCTCTGTATCCTGAACCTTGGACGCTGGTTTGCCAGTTCCGACATGGTCGGAGACCTGGACCACGAGTTTCCGGCCACGGCCAGACCCCGCCGAAGAAGTCTTCGACGTACCAGGCCGAGACCCTCCTACATTCACGCTTTCAACGTCTTTTGACATTGATGGAGCAGCAGGTGGGCCCTGCTGCTCCGTAACAAGGCGGGCCGCCTCCGAGGGAATGGAACGACGGCCTCGCTCTCCACCTTGAGAAGAGCTACTGGCACGAGGCTGCTGGTCAGCCGGAGGTCGTGCCTGAATCGACTGGGGAGTCTGTGTGATCCCAGCGTCACCTGGGGCACCCTGCTTCCCCGCAGGTTGTATCGGGGCCTGAGAGGGGCCTGCCAAGTCCTCAAGAGAGAACTGAGTGGCCCTGGACTCCGTACGTGGTGCAGGGCCCCTGCGCACCGCGTCGGAGTAGGTACCTTTAGAAATGAAAGAAAACCTTTGTTTTGCTTCAGGGTACGATAAGTTCTCTTTGGCTCGTAAGGTAAGGATCTCCTTTTCTTGTCGCCACAGCGGGCAGGACCGAGAGTAAGCAGGGTGAGGACCCTTGCAGTTCGCGCAGGCAACTGGATCTTCACAGACGTCGGCCATATGGTCGTGGCTCCCACACTTTGCACACGTCTCCCTCCCCCGACAGCTGCGCGACCCGTGACCAAAACGCTGGCAACGTAAGCATCGCTGTGGGTTCGGGATGTACGGTCTGACACGACAATTCAAGTAGCCAGCTTTGACGAGTGCAGGAAGCGTGTGACGTTCGAACGACAGGATAAGGTGTTTAGTTCTCATTTCTGCACCGTCACGCCTCGTCATAATGCGTTTGACCGCCACTACTCTAGATGCCCGCAGGCCTTCCAAGATCTCATCTTCACTACTGGAAAGAAGATCATCTTCTGAAATCACCCCTCGAATGGTGTTGAGGGTTCTATGTGTGCTCACTGTTACCTGTATGTCACCTAGGGATGTCAATTTTAGAAGCGTAATGCTCTGGGACTTTTTGGCAACTTCTGCAAGAAGATCACCGGAATGCAGTTTCTTTGCCTTGTAATCGGCACCAATCTGACTGTCAAGAACCTTCGCTACAAGAAACGGTGACATCTTAGAGAGAGGTTTGTCAGGGGCCTCGGAGTGAATCACCATGAATATGGAAAATATTTCATCATCTTTATCTTTTACTATGACCGTTCGTTCGGGACGATGCCTCTTAGCGGCACGTCCAGAACTGGGGGTTTTGGTTTGGGGGGTTGCCATAAGAGGCGAAGTTTGTTCGGAACCTGTGGTGTGCCGCCCACCACGGAGCCCAAGATGGGAATAGATAACGCACCATAACAAAAAAAGCTTTGCTGGAGACGTTATGCTATTAGCACTGCCCAGGAACTATAACCAGGTGTGGGTCTGGACAAGGGGTCTGTCGCCACCCAAGGTTAGCCCTTGCCGCCAAAAGAGTTGAAGAAGAAAAGAAGAGAAATGAGAAGAGTGAAAAGAAGAAGAAGACAAGGGTGAAAGAAAGGTGGGGATAGTAGAAGTGGCGACTAGGCTGAATCATCCTGGTCGGGCCAAGCCAGGACTCCCGTCTACGGGAAGCGGGGGCCGAAGTGGTGTATTGCCTCGCTCGGGGGGCCCCGAAGGGTCCAAACCTACCCCGGGCTCGGCTCAACCACCAGGATGCCCTTTTTTCCGGACACGGGAAAGCCACGCACAGCCAGACGTGGGCGGGCGAACCCGCATGGCTCGGGGTCCGTGGAGACGCCACTCTCCAAACACCTGCTTTCACAGGTGCCCCCTGCGGGGTTTCATTTCTCTGGAGGTAGAAATTCCAATTGTCGGCATATTTGATTTGATTTTGATTCAGAGTAGGCACGAAAACAATATTTGGGGTGACTCCGGATAATCATTGGATTCTACAGCGTGTGCACTAACGCTTCAATCCCACTTTACACGGTCGGAATAAGTCTGGTTATTAACGTGTCACGCTAGCATTTACCACATAGGTGCCCGAAAGTGGTGGAAGCTTTCACTGAAATTGTGGAAAGATTGCCTCGCCCCAATAAAAAAGGGAAAAATAAAAAACTACGTTTTTCGTATACTTTGCATGAATACCTTGTCTGTCACCGTGTCACTTATTTGGGCAAAATGAAGTGAAGAATAGGTAAACAAATTGTATTTTTTCCTTCCATTTAATAGATTTTTAAGCCGGAATAAACGCAAGAACAGCCCAGAACTGTTTCTTGATAATTAGGCTTACAGCTCAGAACTGTTTCTTGATAATTAGGCTTAGCGATAATTTTTCTATACACAAGACTCTTTTTTTTTTTTTTTTTACTTTGGACGTTTTATGCATTTATACACTCAATTAACATATGCGCCACCTTCGGGCACTCAATTGTATTTTACTTCCATATCATAGATTTTTAGGTCGTAATAAACGCGAGAGTAGCCCGAAACAATTTCTTGACGATTTTGAGAAAAAAAAAGGCTTCGCGTTAATTTTTTCTTAGACAAAACCAGTTTTATTTATTTATCTATTTTGAGTCCGGGCGTTTCATGTATTCATACCTCAATTAATGAATACACCACCTTCGGGGACCTCTCTAGTAAATTGCAGCGCGATCCGTTGAGAAACCGATTTGTCCGGACCGTTCAAAGTGGGATCGAAGCGTATAATTAGGGACAACTTTAGAAACGCGGGGCGGGGCGAGCCAACAGCGCATTCGCTCAGCAGCCAATGAGATTACGCCATTAGGCAGTAAGAACGCCCAAGAACCAATGAGCAAACAATAGGCATGAACACAACATTTGTAGCGACCTTTTATCTCCAAAGTTCTATGATGCATAAAATGCAGTATTTAATCAAATCAAATCAAATCAAAATGCTTTATTTTTCTCCATTTGGAGAGGGAAGACAGCGAAAAAGGCAGCATAACAGTTGCTTGACAGGTCTCCATCTCCCCTCAGCAGCAGCTGAGACAGCACACAAAACAGTTAGCACAAAAAGAAATGTTTTATGTAATTACTCGTTTGATATAAAACAAAAGCACTTCAAAAATGAAAAATCGCCACACGTCATGCACCTACACTGACACTGAAAGCTCAACAAAAAATGAAAGCAAATATTTGTTTACCAAAGTAAAAAGTTCTATGTTTAATTCCTCCAAACAATTTAAAAGACGAGGAAGAGTATTTCGCAACATCTGAATTCCATATTTTGTTCCGGAGTGCGGCACTAGCCACGTATCGGCGCTGCGTGTAGCATAAATCGTGTCTTTAATTGTAATCGGTGAAATAGACAGAAATACGTTTTCGTTGTGATGAAAAGACTTTTTATAGGTAATACAAAGTTTATAATTATAGAAATTCGGAATCTGCACAATATTAAGTTTTTTAAACAATGGTATTGTAGGGCATCGTATGCAGCATGGCATATAATACTGACAACTTTTTTTTGCAGAATTTCTATCTGCTTAAAATTTGTGGACGTTCTATTCTCCCAAAATAAGAAGCAGTAATTATAATGCACGTAAAATAAAGAATGATATATAAGAAGCATTGCTGATATTGGGAGTAGATGACGATGTTTGTACATAACGCCTACGACCACTGAGAGTTTTTGACATGTATAATGTACCATTTCATCCCGTAGCATGTATTGATTAAATATTACACCCAAAACTCTAACACTTTCGACTATATCTATTTTATGGTTACCAAGGGAGAGAGCAAAGGTATGAAAGTAATTTGTATTTCTTGCTCTAAAGAGAACGGCTTTAGTTTTACTACAATTAATTTGCAACGAATTAGACACTGTCCAAGTATTTTATTTATCTAGAATTTTATTTGCGGTACTTATAATCTGCTCAGTATTCGTACCTGAAAAAAATACACTGGTATCATCCCCGTAAATAATAAAACGTACATTGTCATCAATATTTAAGGTGCGATCGTTTGAAATTACTTAAAAGACATGAAACAGTCTTTTTCGGGGAGTGCGGTACTTTTGATTCTTGTCGATTTCCCTAATACACTGCGGGGAAAAACTGCCAGCTAGGCACATATAGGTCACGTGTCGTCAATAGACCATTTTCCAAAGTTCCATCAGACAACATTGGCGGTCGCCATTTTGCTTGGACACGAGGCACATAATGGGATCCGAGTCTCCGCCGAACGCTGACGTCAGCACTCGTGTCTAATCATATGCTCAGAGTATGCGATCAGGCAATGGCGGACAAGCGTAGGCGCAGACTTTTGAAAAGGGTCATTTCCCCGCTATGTTTAGCGGGGAAACGAAACTGGTGTAGGCCACCTGGCGTCCACTCGTCTGCTAGATTTAGTGGGAAAATTTTTTGTGATGTGTCACGCGTCGTCGGGTCACTTGACGTCAATTTCGCCACTCAACTTTGTGGGGAAAATGAAAGTGTCTAGGAGACGGGACACCGATTTCCCCGCTAGATTGGGCGGGGAAATTGAATTGGTGCTGAAGTCACGTGACGTCGTCACGTTGCGTCAAGATTTCCGCTATATTTAGCGGGGAAACTGAGTCACTGACATAAATTTCTGCTAAATTTGAGCGCGAGTGTAAATTGGTGTAGAAATCACGTGACGTGAGGTAAACTTCCGTAAATTTTCCCGCTATAATTTAGCAGAATAACTGAATTAGTATACAGGTCACGTGATGTCAAGACACGTGGCATCAATTTCCCCGCCGGGTTTGGCGGGGAAACTTGATTGTTGTATAGAGCACGTGACCTCAAGTCCCGTGACATCAACTGGCGTCACGCAACTTAAACACCATATTACTTCCCCCGCTAAATTTAGCCGGAAATGCAGCGGTGGACGGACGGATAACATCTTGGGATGAGGGATGCCGTTACAAGCCGTTACAAGCCGTTTCATGCTGACAAATGCATGCCCCGCGTTTCTCAATCTGTGGAGGGCTCTCGCGTGATTCGGTCCTTTCCCAAGTAATGCTGAACTACGAATAATTTTAAAAAAAACTTTGGGGACGCTTAAGTTTTGCCTTTAAGAGTGGAACGCAATGGCGTTATCGGGCCCCGTTCGCAAAGCGTTCTCATATAATCGTGCGCTCGTTCCTAAGCCGCGCAAGTGCGTAGTCGAGTCGGTAGCGTCACGTCATGTCACGTAACGCGTGACGTCACACGTTGCGGCGCGCGTTGCATTCTGGGATGTTTTGGTCCCATCGACGTCGCGACGTCGGATTTTCTGCTGCACGAACTCCTAAACGCTATCGCGTTAACAAAAAAAAAAGGAAAAATGGAGGTGGAGAAGGGCATTCCGACAAAGGCGCACTGTGCTGAGCAACCTGCATGGATCAAGGTGTCAATGCTGTACGAATCGTATCCGGTCAGTCGCGACAACGTAGTAGGCATATCTGGGGAGCAAGGTTACCTCTCGTCCGGTGATTCTCTCCCTCGTCAATCAATAACGGTGTGCTAATTACTACCCCTGCCTGTTTCGAGTGTTCCTGTTCACCCCGAGATGAACCGCATAAAAAAGCTATATGAGCCACTGGGTTCACTCGGCACTACACATTGTTTCACCTTACAAACTAAACGGCAATGGACCACTCTCGAAGGTCACGCGAAACCCACGTGGCGTTTGATTGGCTCCGATTGCTCTTAGCGTCCGTCACGCTTCATCGTAGCATAAAACGAAGTATAAATGCGTTTCTCTGGACCTTCCCCGCCAACCCACTGCGCCCAGCCGCAAGATCACGAGGCAAACTAATTTCCGCAGGCTTGGCTTGTACGGCTTGTAACCTAATCCGTGGTCCACGATCGAGTGAAGCCAAGTGTTGTCGATACTGAGAAAGCACACACGACGGAGCCCGTGCGTCTTTAATCAGCGACGGCCTTTTAATTGATCCCACCGGGGCCTGCAAGATGATCGCCGGGCAGCGCCGCGGAGATACCTCGTTATGACAGTTATTAGCATAATGAACGACGGTAAGCGTATACGGGGACAGTAGCCCGGTTGCGTAATGTTCGCTCGCTAATAGATGGATAGCCGTCCGCGTGAATTTCCCATTGCCCCGTGATCAACTTGTCACCTGGAGTGTCAACTAGCTGAGACATAGCTGCACGCACGGTAGAGCAGTCCTCTTGCGATGGTGACCGCTGAGACGACCCGTTGCATTCAACTACTACAGTCGGTGAGGAGTAAGAGTTAAGGGGTGTCCAAACAGGACACTACAAAACGCACGACTCCGACAAATCGTGAAAATTAAAGCGGAGCGTCCGCTTCAATTTTCACAATTTGTCGGAGTCGTGCGTTTTGTAGTGTCCTGTTTGGACACCCCTTAAGGTGGAAGCTCCTCTCACTAATCTCTCCTTTGGCAGAGCGAACGCTGGAGAGGAGAAGACCTCCTCTCCCGCGTTCCCTCTGCTAAAGTGGAAAGAGGTGGGAGGATCTTTTACTTTCCTTTTAGGGCGTGTTTACACTTGCGAATTTGAAGGGGGATCCGCGCAGAGGAAAAGTGAATTTTAGAACCGCGTGGCGAAATCGACTCGTCTCTGGCGGAAAATCTGGATCATTCCGGGACCCATATCTGGATTTTCCGCCAGCGATGTGTTTATTTTGCCGCCCGCGGCACCAAAATTTACTTTCCGCCTGCGCGGATCCGCCCGCGAATTCGCCAGTGTAAAACGAGCCATTGACCTGGTACCGACTATAGTGCGTGTTGAATGAGACTAGAGTAAACCAGAAATTCTGGAGGCTAGAGGCTGTGTGCCTGACTCACCCCAGTTGCATCAAGAGTACCACAGGGTAGTGTGCTAGCTAAGCCCCTCTTTTGTTATTTACTATTCATACATGACATCCGCTGTGCTATATCACTTACAGTTAAGTTCGCTGATTGTTGCGTATTGTACAACAAAATCGAAACAGGACCAGATTGATCTAAGCGATTATCTGCTCAAAATTGAACATGGGCGCGACGAATGACAAATGAAGTTAAACCTTTTCGAAATGTGTCCTTTATGTCAATAACGAGAACAAAAAACAATTCATAAGTTTTGATTATTTTATGGGTGATGCCAATCAAGTCCGCGTAGTCGAAAATGAGTATTTATAGAATTTACGTCCACCAACGACTTACGATAGAATATTCACCTCGAAAAACTTTCGACGAATCTAACCTAACAATCTGGTATCGAAGAAGAAACCTCGCAAGTGCTTCGCCAAGGTTAAAAAAAAATGGCGCACAAATTGTTGGTGAGACCAGTTCTCGAGTATGCGAAAAATAATACAGGATCCATATAAAGTAAAAATTCGTCAAAACTCGCTAAAATCAAACAACTCGCATCTAGGATAATCTCGAATAAACACCGTCGTTCGCCTTCCCCCATCGAACTGTTTAGACTTGCCAAACTCCCTCCTCTTAAGTTAAGAACAAAGTATGACCACTTGAAATTAACTTTCCCAATCCTTTCATTATTAAGTTAAAATGAACAAGAATAATTATGTGGAGGTGTGCATTCGTGAATCCACATGACACCTTCATAGATGCACATCAGGGAAGGAGCCGTTCAAAATTATCGTTCAAAATTTGGCTTCTTTCCAACGGCAATGAGGGAATGCAACTAGCTTCCTAATGAGACCGCCGTTGTAACAAATGTGTGCGATTTTTGGAAAGATTGAAAGAGCATAGCGTTTGATGATATGCCATGTATTTACGATTTCTATGCTGCGTGTATGCGCTGATGCCTGTTTTGTTTTTGTTGTAAATTGTCTGTACATAAATGTTTTCCTTTTTTGTACGAGGCAGAGTCAAAAAGTAACCACAATTTGTGGTTACTTTTTGCTGTTTGGGGGCTTTACCCCCTCTGTAGGTCACGGGAGGAGAATATGCAAGAACCTACAATCCGAGTGGCATAGGCAAACGAGACATTACCGTGATTGCCTTCACTTTAAACTGCGTAGCAATGCAAGTCCTTCAGCGGGAAAAAAGAGATGGCGAGAGATTTCTTACACTACTGAAAGAACGACGGAGCTTCTGTGGCGTCTCACCCTAAACCATCTTTGCGCGATCACACCAAACAAAACCACGAGTCCTTGCAATCTTGTACACATCATCGGAGACGTACAGTTACCGCAACATGTGCAGCACGTTCTCAGTATGGGGCCCAAGTTCGCCGTAGAACCCAAAAAATCGGCACCTGAGCTACTGTCTCTAGTAAGGCAAGTGTCAAGAAGGGCTTCCTTATCTGAGTGTGACAGATGCACTTCAGAGGGCGTAGACATTTATCACGATATAAACCTTCTTTAAGACATCTGCCAATCAAAAAGGTTGAAAATTACTTGAAGGAGAATTCCTTAACCTTAATACCAGCAGACAAAGAAGGCGGTTTTGTTGTCATGCCCAAAGAGGAGTTCGGGGTAAAAGCCCTTTTAGCAATCGAATCTGTGTTCCAACGTCACGACGGTATCTCATTAGCAAAAGTAAAATGTGAAGCTAAGAGGCTCCTTCAGGACCTAAATAAAACAGAGCCTTGCCCTTCTTTTGAAAAAAGCAAACACCGTAGCTTAGAAATATTTTTCAGCGCCAAGACGCACAAGGTTGAGTGTCCCTTGCGAGTTATTGTGTCAGAAAGAGGCACCTGGCAAAAATCTTTGGCTATATTTTTACAAAAAAGACTTAATTTATTAATAGTTGATGACCCCTTTTTGGTAAAAAAACTCATATGAGGTCATCGACTTTCTACAAGAACACAGTGCCAACCATTACCAGGCCTTCTCAATTGACATCAAAGACCTATACTATGCTTTACCTCAGGTACGCCTGTTAGAGTGCATTGAAGACAGCATTGACTCGTATGGTGCCATAGCTTTCCAGAATACTTCAGGACTTTCCCAAAGCAACTTTCTTGATTTGCTCAGGTTTTACCTCAGGTCCACCTCCGCGTCTTGGAACGGTAACACATACCTTCAAAAAAAGGGAGTCTGCATTGGATCCTGCATAGCGCCAATTCTCAGTGATTTATTCCTAGCACACCACGACAGACTGCTCCAAAAGAGCTTAGATTCCTCGACTGTTGTGAAGGTGTTCCGCTACGTTGATGACTATTTGATACTCCTGGACACCAACGAAAAAGACCTCCCGATCCATGTTCCCAATGTGCTTGTCAAGTTTAAAACATGCTTAAACCCTTTGGAGATTACGCACGAGCTTCCAGAGCTAGGATCCTTAAGATTTCTGGACCTAAGATTGTCTCTTCAGCCCCGTCATGTCTGTTGGTCGTATGAGCCAAGGGGGAAAAAACCAGTCCTCAATTATAATTCGGCGCATTCCAAATTGGTAAAGAGAGGCATAGTTAAACAGTGCTTCAAAAACTCCAAATTCAAGTCCTGCCCGCATTCAGGCCTAACAAGCTTCACAGGACAAGTATCTAGGATACTAAGTGCGGGATATCCTTCACATATATTAACTTCAGTCGCCGAAAGTCTCCTTAAACAGATTAAAAAAAGGTCAAATCACATCCCGCAAGCCACGCGAAAGATTCAGTAACCAGAGACCGGTAGTCATCCCCTACATTCATAACATTTCTCATAACCTGAAAAAGATTGGGAATCGCGCAAATATCGATGTAGTCTTTTCCGCCCCCATCAAACTATCAGGCCTATGTAAAAAAGTTGACGCCACACCAAAAACTAATACCGTCTGCACTAAAAAGCACAGAACCCCATACATACCTTGCTCAGAAGGAGTGATTTATTCCTTTCCCCTATCATGCGGCAAACAGTACATAGGACAAACTGGAAGATGTCTTAATGACAGAATAAGGGAACACAACAACAACACCCGATTAGCAAACTCAGGACTTTTGGGCATTCACTGCCGTGACTGTGGGTGCGCCGCGGACCTCAAAAATAGCACCATAATCGGAAAGAACCATCATCAGTTAACACGTGAGATAATAGAGGCAGCTAATACAAAAAGGAGTGACACCTGTGTTAGTAGTCCATCCATAACTTACGGAAAAAGAATTGTTATATCTAGATTCTCGAAGGTAAT
The DNA here is from genome assembly GCF_016920785.2 of Ixodes scapularis. NCBI lineage: Eukaryota > Metazoa > Arthropoda > Arachnida > Ixodida > Ixodidae > Ixodes > Ixodes scapularis. Next base: position 81,348,828 of record NW_024609883.1, on the reverse strand, counting down.
GTGCGATAGACATTGCTAATGGTTTTGTACAGAAGAGAACGAAGTGAGGTGACAAATTTTACACGGGTAAAAGAAAAACGAAAGACGGAAATACAATTTGAGTTGAAAGTCAGCGCGACGTGAGTGACCGTTTTTCTGGTGTGACTGTGAGTGTGAGTGTGAGGGTGAGTGAGTCTACTTTGGCGCTTCTCCTGCAACATGAATATCCAACTCGCCCAAGCATCCATGCTAAGAAAAACACAATTTAACCGTGAGAAAATCAAATCTAGTGATAGACAGCTGCGCTGCAAATATGTGTTGACCTACCACAAGAGGGAGCTGTGCACGTTGGCCTGGCGACTTTATGGGAAAGGTCACGTGATCACAGCACTTGCAAAATGGCTTCCACTTGTTAGCATGCACCAGGGTGGAGCTGCGTTCGGTCATCCGATTTTTGGGCGCAGAGAACGAAAAACTTGCGGATATTCATCGCAGGGTGCTAAAGAAGTATGGAGACGCCTATGCATTGCTTCGACAGGTGTACGAGTGGCAGAAAAAGTTTCATAGTGGAGCGTCCATTTTGACGGACGCACCTCGCTCCGGCCGGGTTCACACTTCAACGACGCCAGACGCAATCTCTGCAGTGGAACGGCTCATACACGGAGATCAGCATGTCACCATCAATGAAGTGGCTGAAGAATTAAATATTAGTCACGGCTCGACGCACCATATCATTCATGATATTCTGCAGTACCACAACGTATCCGCCAGGTGAGTACCAAAACAACTTACACCGGACCTTAAGAAGCGGCGTGTGGGTGCTTGGGAGACGCCAGTGCGACGCTGCGGATCCGAAGCAGATGATTTTCTTCAGCGTATTGTCACCGGTGATGAATGCCATGGGTGCACGACGCCCAGTCAGAGACAAAGCGAGCAAGCGAGGAATGGCGACACAAACCATCACCAAGGTCAAAGAAGTTCGAGACAGCGCCAAAGGTGCACGCAAGCTATTTCTAGCGGATTTTTGGGACCATAAATGCCCGATAGTTGAACATTACAAGCTCAATGGGCTTACTTTGAACAGCGCATCATACAGCAACGTGCTTGAGAACCACTTGAAGCCATACAATCAGGTCAAAGCGTGGCGGATTGCTCAGCTCAGGGAAGTTGCTGCAGCACGACAATGCGCGACCTCACACGGCGCGTACGACAGCGGTAAAAATGAAAGGAGTGCGGTTCGAGTGTATTCCGCACCCTCCATACACGCCAGGCCTCGCACGGAGTGATTTTTACCTATTCAAACCCCTCGAAGGGGCTCTCGGGGGAAGAAAGCTTGATACCGATGATGACCTGGAAGCGACGGTGGATTCCTTGCTCCAAAGTCAGCCACAAGATTTTTGTTTTTTTCCGTGGCATTTATGTACTGTTGAAGCGTTAGCGAACATGTGTCGAGCGAGGGGGTGTCTATGTTGAGAAGTAATGACGGGCTTTTCATGAGATCTATGTTACCACGCAAATAAAAAATAAATTGCGGTTACTTTTGATTCTGCCTCGTATATATTGTCCCTCTTGTAAAAGCCCTCCATACGGCAGGCAGTATCAATACAGAAATAAAACGTCTGTAATGTAGATCATGATGTAGAATACCCGAGTCTGTGGTAAAAGCTGAAAAACTTGACCTTAACAATATAGTAAAGGCTACAAGCTCGAGCTCCCATTTTTGGTAGGTGCTCTTGCTATGCAAGCCATTCGCGCAGCCAAAATGAGTCTGAAGCCAACAGCTCGCTTTTCTATCCTTCTCTGCGGTACGAGTTAAGTTAACGCACAGTTATATCTAAAAGCACGGAAATATTAGAAGAAATTAATATTTGGTTCTGGTGTTCATGTTGCCAGAGCATTCTTAACCAACCGTGATGAACTGCATCAGCTGCTGTCATTTTCTTTTCTTCTACATCGCGTACAAAAGTTTACAGGACAATATTCTTTTTCGATAGCACGCAAGTAGCAGTCACGTGTTCATTTCGTGCAGTTTTAACCCCTTCGGGCAGAAACTGTCAGGCGCTCTGAGCTCCGCTTCAGCGGTTTAATTCAGCGCCGGTTCTCCCCCGGGAAATGCGCTCGTCAAAGACGGCGGTCAAGTGAGGTCTCGCTAGTTCCTTTTAGTAATGGCATTAACGGCAACGATAATATTATTACAAGTTCAGCGCAATATACAAGCCCAAGCGTGAGGACCGCCTGTCCAAAGCGTCTGCGGCGGGGCGCCCAAGGCGTACAAACAGTGTTCTCTTATAATTGCCCGGGGTCCATTTGCAAAACGCGCTGCCCTGTTTGTGTACTCTGCAGTCTCGGATACTTGATCATGCGCTTGAGGAGACGCGCCTCTTCATAGAAATATAACAGCACCTGGAAAATAAAATAAACGCAGACAAACGAGGCACCAGTTCTAAGTCTTTCTCTCCGAGGGGTTACCGAGTTACACCCCAGTTACACGGACACAGTTAACAGCAGTTACCACTCTATATTCTTGGACAACTTTTTTTTTACTAGTCAAAGTTATGGGCGTACGTCCGCGCGCTCATCTTGAGGCGAAATTTGTAATTTGTAATTTGTGCAGACGATAATTCATTATTTTCTTCTGTCCAAACCTGTGACAAATCAATTGATATGGCGAACTTTACTTTAATAAGTATAAAAGGCTGGGGGGATAGCAACTCACCTAAACAAATAATACGAAAGCAGTCTATTTCCGACCAAAAAATAAGTCTGGTGACATCGAAAGTTCTCCGCTTTGACTCGTCTAACATCGAAATCGTTAGTTGTTTCAAAACTCTTGGAGTGTTTTTTAGTGAGACGATGAGCTGAGAAAACCATGTTAACTATAGTGTTCTAAAGATTTCTCGGGTAGTGAGAATCGTTAATCGCTACCGATCTGTTCTACCAACGAGCGTTAAATTGTTGCTTTCTAAACCACTATTCTTTTTCCTGTTTCACGCAATGTCTTCTAGTTTGGGGCACATCCAGAACGACTAATACACAAAAACTGTTTTTGTTGTAGAAAAAGATATTGAGAGGAATATACAGGGTGTCACAAAAGAAAATGTACACGGTCTTTTTTACCGCAAAAAGAAACTAGGCATCGCCCAACACTCGTTCTCCGCCCAAAGGTAGCGCTAGACGTCACAAAAAGATGCCAAAGTTTCAGCCTGATCCGATAACTTAATCGAAAGTTATAAGGGATTTCTGAAAATTTCAACAGGAAAATGTCGTCCGACGGAGTTTTCAAACACATGGGGCTCTATGGCACCAGAAACCGATAACGGGCAAAAATGGGCTCTATCTCCCATTGAAATTTTTAGAAAATCACTTGTAACTTTTGATTAAGTTATCGGATCGGGCTGAAACTTTGGCATCTTGTTGTGACCCCTAGCGCTACCTTTGGGAGAAGAATGAGCGTTGGGAGACGTCTAGTTTATTTTTGCGGTAAAAAAGACCGTGTAAATTTTCTTTTGTGACACCCTGTATATGCAATGCACCATATGACTCAATGTGCTGTCATTCTGCCGATTTCTTTAAGAACTGTAAAATAATTAACATTTATAAATTATATCAGTACAGACTCAGTACTAGTTTTAAAAATGAAAAAAAAAAGGGTTCGTGTTTTCTGGAAAGACTTGCGTCGTTAAGGGAAATTTTCCCACATTATTCTACCCGCAACGCAGAGAAATGGAGGATGGTCACGCAACGAACAAACTATGGCCATCAAATGTTAAATTTCACACTCGCACACTTGCTAAATAGTCTTTGCACTCACAATTTTGATTTTGATAGTCTAGCATTCAAAGACCTGTGCTTATATTTTTGTACGTGATTCATTACTTTCATTTTATGTTTAGCGCTTGGATGAACCTTGGTTCGTACAAATGTCAACCATAGATGTGCAACGGTTTCACTCTAAACTTTGTCTTTTCTGTATTTTTCCGCATGCTTGCTGCTGACCAGTATAAGGGGCCCGAGGACCAGTCAAAATGCCTACTGCAGATTTTTTATTTGCCCCCTCCCCCCCCCCCCCCCATCACAAGGTGGGAAATAGCGTTATTAATATTATTATTAGTAGTAGTATTACACGAAGAGCAGACGACGCAGGAGGCTGGTGCGCTTGTCGTGCTGGCCTCGCGCTTCCTAAAGTAATGTGCCGAACGCAAAAGATAATACAATGCCACAGCATCGTATTAAACAAAAACGTATCTGTCTCCCGAAACGTTTTTTTGGTTTCTGGAAGGTGATTCAAGAAAGATCGCCAAATGCATGAATCGCCAGCTGTGCGAAGGACAGGGTCAGTTATTGTCAGTTCTCTATCTTGTCGCATGATTCAATAATGCAGCTACGCTTACTTGTCACGCTTATATCTTTTCGTAGATCACACGCGAGAGCCTCCAAGAGTTGTGCGTTGCTTGGAAGAGCCGTCACTTTGAGGGCGGAGTGAGCTAGCGCCTGTGGGACCCGCAATCCGGCGCTGACGTTCTACGATAAGTCCCTAATGTAATAGATATCATAATTCCCCATGACTGTCGACAAAACAAAAAAGGAATATGCAGTTAACAGCTTTTTAAACAACTTTAAATTGGAGAATTAAGCTCAATTTGTATACATACCAATTTTCCATTTTGATTAAGTAATGAAGACCGGGTCGGAGAAAGCTAGAAACCTCAACCGTGGAGGACACATAAAGAAGTATTTTTCCTTTAAGGTTGATATGTTTAGTTTTTCGCCCCAGTCTCCGGGAAATTTATCCAAATTGTTGATATACACCCCAGCTCGTCTGAGGTATCACAGTAATTTCTGCCAATTTCGTTGCACTATGCTTACAAGAGAAGGCGAGTAAGCAGCGAAAGACATGAGAGAAAATTAAGCAGATCGTAGCCCGTATTGAGCAATGACTTGAGCGCATAGCTGAAAAGAAATTTACAGTGACGGCTGTACTCTATTTTAAAGCGCAGCTCTTAGGCACCTGTTTCCGGCTTGAGCGGCGTCGCCGTCGGCGTAATCGTAACGCGTTGGCGTGACGCTTTTTCGTGACGCGTCGCCGTCGTCGTAGCCATAACGCGTCACAAAAAACCGTTACGCCGACGCGTTACGGCTACGCCGGCGGCGACGCCGACGCGTCACGAAAAAGCATTACGCCGAAGCGATACGGTTACGCCGACAGCGACGGCGACGCCGACACGTCAAGAAAAAGCGTTACGCCGACGGCGTGACACGTCGCCGTCGGCATAACTGCGCGGTGCATTATAAGAAACGTGCCATAATGCACCGCGGTGACGCGCGTTTTGCTTTATGGGACGTTTCCCATAATGCACCGCGCGGGAGATGGAGGGAGGAAGGGGAGGGGAGTGGATGGAGGAGAAGGAGGAAGGAGGAGGAGGAGAAAGGCGGAGCAGGAGGCAGGAGGAAGAGAAGAGGAGTAGATGAGGAGGCAGGAAGAGAGGCATACCGTCCTCTCCGTACCGTCCCCTCCTCCTCCTCAGGAGCTGCGCTCTAATTCGGCATTACAGGGAGTTGTAAGCGTCTTTCATTTTTGTTAGTATATTAATAAAAGGATGTAATTAACTTACAGGCATAATTACTTTCCAAGGAACTCTAAAACATTAGACCTTAGGACATTCCTGGGTCGACCAATTTGAGTGTGTTGTCAACGTTAGATGTATAAATTGAAAGCAACATAAAGAGGACGACGACAGGGTACGTCACAAAGGTCAATAACTAAACATTCAAGACTAAATATAAAATTAAGTAATGTTTTCTTGCAAAAAGAGTGAAGCGATATTGACGATCCTTTTTTTTGCACAAGGACTCGAGACATATCAAATTTAATTGTACCTAAACACCAAACAACATCAATAGTGACGCAAAAAAATATTCTTAGTAGTCAACCGCAACAGTGTTCAAACTTATCATTCTGCGGTCACATAAAAAATAAGTTAAAAAAAGGTGACGCTTTACGACGCAAATGCAATTCGATTGGAGGTCACTCTCTTCACTAACAAGATAATAAGTGAGTTACTGACGCATGTCCATAAACTGCGATTCTACCACTTTGACGGCAGTGGCAGATGCGCGCAAACACAGCAAAATGTCGCAACGTATAGTAAAAAGATTTTTTTTGTTGTTCTTGTTTGACCCGCTCAAAATGCCTGGGAAACGACGAGCGGTGGTCTTATTGACGTCCTGTTTCGGTCTTTTATTAGAACTTGACTCAGCTGTTGCGATGATGATGTGCATGCCTCGTCATTAAGTTCATTCGGATGGATTAGAACAGACGCGGGATGCTTCCAGCAGCCGGTAATTCCGAGTTTCTAAGAGCACTGACCTGAGTTTAAAAAGCGTATGCGGCAACGCAGCTGTGCGCGAAAAGACAAATTACACAATATTGCATCCTCATCTTTGTCTGAATAGCCCTGACTTTGAAGAGCGAGCGAAACCATAAAGAAAAAGAGCATTTATCATGAGGCGGATGTTACAGTCGACGCTGTCTTGCACTAACGAGACACACTTCACAGACAACAAATGTTTTTATGTCTGGATTATATCCTCCACCCCGGAGACTTGACACGCAGGCAGCCTTTCTTTGCAGAGGTCCGCCTGCCTAAAAAATAATCCCAGTTTTTCAGCAGACAAAAAGCCTTAATGCGGTGCTTGCCGTCGCAACTGCCAGCGCAATGGGACAAGCATACGGCTGATTAGGGCGGATTCGCGCCACGGCGCGGCGCCATTGGTATCGCTCCAGCGCGCCCCCTGGCCCAGCCGAACGGTACCATAGGCGGGACGCGGCAAAACCGAAAACCGTCACTCGTACAGCGATATCTCTATCGGATGAATGTATTTTTTGGAAAGAGCGCGATTGAACACGGCCGACGAGGCCGACGAGACATGTGACGTCACGATTTTCATTCCCTCCCCTCTTCCCTTCGTCCTTTTGAGGACTCCAGCTAGTGAAACACAGCGAGGAGGAAAGGAGTGAGGCCGATTTTCCTGATTCTCAACGGTTCGAGGAGGTTCGTGACGTCATAGTCCTCGCTTGATCGCGCCCTTATTTTCCAAAAAAAAACGACCATCCGTTTGAGATATCTATGTATAAGTGATAACTTGGAGTTTGTAGCGTCCCGTTCAACGCTTCTGCGGCCTTATTTTGCGAAATCCAAATTTCGGTTCAGCATTCTTTTAAAGGAATCGTTCGGTGATATCCGGAAGTTACTAAGTTTTGGCGCTGGTCACGTAGAGAGGGACTAAATATAGTCAGAAGTGATATTTATTTCACTAAAAGACGCCCCATTATTCATTAAATCAATTATGAACATCAAAGCGCCGAATTTCGCAAGAATGCATGGCTTATAGATTGCCGTGACGTCACATCAGGCATGGTCACGTCAGTGTCACGGGCGTTAACTAATTATCGGTTTTGATCAACATTGTTGATGGTGCGTACAAAGAGCATTGTCGAAGAAATGGGCTTCTCTCAATAACGTAAATATTGTCTTTCTTAAACTAAGTTATCTTACTGAGACAGCAGTCAAGAGCTGTCGTGGCTCTCTTTGCGTGATGTTACGTCAGAGCTTCCGTTGTTGCCAACTAAAACACTGTTTGTTTTGCGCGCGCTATCTGAGCAGTTAGCCACTGTTTAAAATTAAATAAAGGCCCATTCACACATTGGCGACTTGTTAGAACGGAGTGCTTTGAAACCTCTTAACATTTCTTAGGACGAGAGAACATACGAACACGCTGGCGCCATCTATGCCGTGACCCTGGAACTGCATTTCACTCGAGCAAAGGTGTTGGGGTATTTCCGAGGTCAAATGTGCGTAATACCTACGAGAAATGGTCGTTTATAACTTTGGCAAATGTTTTTCGAGCCAAGAAAGAAAGGATAATTCGCGAGAGGAACACAAAATACGCGGGACAGCCAAGTTTCCACAGCAACCCAATAGGTGTGGCGCCAGTGTGTCCTCTCGTAAAAAATATTAAGAGGTTCCAAGGCACTCGGTCTTTAGAAGTCGCAAGTGTCTGAACAGGCCTTTACTTGCGTGGCGGAGGATTATAAATTCCGATATTGTGTGGATTATATTCCTAAAAGCAATGACAATAGAATTTAATTGTTTTCTGAAAGGCAAACTTTCACCGGACAATCCCTTTAACTGCAGTTAAGGGTGCCCGGGTTTCTACAGGGCACCCTTGTGTTGGAAACAAGCGTAACTGGGGTTTAGGGTGGCCGTCGGAAGAACCTAACCGAAGCTAAGTCTGACTTCGGTCACACTTAACAGGCGGTTAGGCGTAAGTGTGCAGTATCTATATAATATGCTCTAGTTGAAAGGGTACATTAAAAACTAGAACTAAATTTTTTAATTTTTTTTTAAAGGAGTGCCTCATGTTCTTCTTTTATAGGACCCATATTGGGCGACGAGGTGTTTCGGTGGCTCTCTCCTACTCTCTCACACTAGGGAGAAATCCCGGGGATTTTTCTCTGGCGCGCGCGCATCACGAGACGAAAACGCGAGGCTTTTAGCGGCGAGATGTTTTGGTGGCGCCCTCCTATGGTTCCCCCTTGTGACGTCATTACCTTGCGAACAACAAGTTCGATGGTGTTTGTAAATACCATGGTGGAAGCTTTAAATCACTGCGCCCTCAAAGGAACACTGCCAACGCCGTCGAAATTAAAGTTCTTTCATTGCTCTTATTACCGTCGAGGAGAAATCCTTTTCTGACGTCATAGTCGGCGTTCGGCCAATCGTGGAAGGCCGACCACAGTGACGCTTTCAGTCACGGATGTCGCCATTTGCACATCGCAAAGCCTGACATTTTCGTCGCGGGATGCTGGAGAAATCCCCGGGATTTCTCCCTCGTGTAAGTACCCCTTACGGTTCCTATCCGTGACGTAACGATCAGGATTCTCGATAGCCAGGGACAATCTTTACGGTGTTTGTAAAACGGAAGGTGGAAGCTTGTATACTCCGTCTCACAAATGTCTGCAATGAAGGCGAGGGTACAAGCGCGTAAGCCAGGCTCAGCAGAATTCCTTCGTTTGTACGAGAACTCGTGCATAGGAGGCACTTCCCAAAGCCACGCGCTCGTGCCCATGCTTTAATCTGCACTGCAGTCGTTTGTGGCATGGAGTTTAGACGCTTTAAACACGCGCCAGATTGCGCCACCATTGCCGATCTTCTTTTATTTAACCGAGATGCCGAGCTACTGAAGCGAGCGTTGACGAGCCCCCACAAAGGCCAATGTTAGGGAGAAGGACCCGGTGGATCTCAAAATGGCAATAACCTGGCCTGCTGTGGCAATTATGAAGTAGAGCAAACAGAATAAGAGGAAACAAAAAGGGAAGGTCGTCATGGCGGCGCCCATCCACAGCCGCCTGGCAGCGTCTATAGATGCATTGGCATGCGTCAGATTACAGCCGACATTCGAAACTTTCAGCCATGGTGGAGGTACCGCTCTGTGTGAACCGCGCTCCCTAGCTCCTCGATGATCGCCTTCCGAATGAAGACGCTTACATACCCCTTCCTGATGTAAAAAAATCACCTGCGGCTCTTATATAGCTCGTATTTTACACAATTAAAATTACTTACGCGTCGCATACCCAACCTCCCACTACTTTTCTACGATGGTCATCCAGATGGCAGCCATTTTGATCGGAACTAGCGCGCCCTTTATAGAGCATGAGAGTTGCGAATTACTGACCTTCTCTTGCCTTACCGAGACACGAAGCTACTGTAGCGGGCTTTGAGAGGCCTACACAAAGGCCAATGCTGGAAAGAAGGACGCAGTCGAATCTGAAATGGCAATAACCTGTCCTGATGTGATAATAAAGGAGCGAAGCGCTCAAAATAAGAGGGAAAAAAACTGAAGGTTCGTTATGGCGGCGCCCATGCACAGCTGCTGAAAAAGACCGGACGCCATACTTGAGTGCGCTACTCACTGGGCATGCTCAAAACGACGGCAATCTTGATAAAATGGGATGCACGCTGCAAAAGCACTGTGGAAGCACGCCGTCAGCGCGCGCGAGCAGCCATGCACTCATCTATGACCGCCAGTTAATACCAACGCCGTCAAAGTTGGCAATCTGACGATCCGCTTATTGCCATTATTGAAATTAGAATTGATCATACTCAAGACGTCAAAGTGAGCATTGGGCCGATTGTGGAAGGCCGACAACAGTGACGGTTTTTGTCGCGCACGTCGCCAATACGCGCACATGGCAACCGTCCTTCGTCGCCGAAACCCTTCTCTCCTTCCCAACCAAAATTATATCCTTTGTGGAGCTTCAGAGAGAAAGACCGGGCGAAACGGAACGAGAAAAATCAAAATCATAAAAAAAAATCCGCATAACGCAATTGGAAATGAAAGCTCGCGGCACGCAGAGCGTCTTGCTCGCTCCTCTACAAGAACGCCACGGCCCGTTAACTCCTAAGAAGGCCGGAAAGAGAGCTTCTTCGAACTCGCAAAACTAGAATGAAAGAAGAAAAAAAAAAAAACGCGGGCATACAAGAATGAATACAGCCTAAATCGAAACGGGAATTTATGTAGAGTGTTACCACAGGCGGAATAGTCCGAGGTCCGTAATAATAATAGACTCTTGTAAACAAAACATATAAAAATGTAAAAAGAAAAGAAGTTGCGTCATCATCCGTTGTTTTTCGTCCGCAACTACAACCACTAATTTGAGGATTAGGGCAGACTGTTTCGCTTTGCGCTTTTGCCTCTACAGAGTTTTTAGTGGGCGCGAGATACATGATTCTTAGCTGAGGTTTTCCCTCCGCTGTAAAGGGTGTTACTACATCTGCTACTGCAAATATGGCAAGAGTCATTTTTCCTATCGGGTCACCTTACCAGTTAATGCTGCTTCTAAACTCCCATTAGCACAAATTTGGGCCAATTCCAACAATAAGCTGTATGTTTTTTTTTTCTTCATAACCAAAACCGCTTCTCTATTGACTTGAGTAATCCTCAAAGCGCTACACAACTAACCCAAACAAGCAACCGACTTTTTTTCTCTTTATTTTTTTGTCATCTGGTAAAAAGGGAGCTTTTTACAACGTCAGCGTCGCTTTGGTTTTTCACCGCCTCGCCAGGATGAATGCCGCGGGACGTATCCAGACGTCTCAGCCTAATGAATCCAAGTAAGTATACATGACTTGCATTAGCGTCATTGCCAGCCGCCATCATTGCTGGCTGCGTAACTTTTGCAGTATACATTTTACACGGCCGAATTTGTTTTCGTCTGTATGGGCAGGTATGGAATTACCACCAGCATGGCGCAATGACCTCATGTACAAGCCACATATAGGATACGAGAACGTACTGAAGGCCTGATCCCATTGGTTCAATGCACTCCGATTTTTCGTCCGCAATTGGATGGCCAACCAGAAATGAGATTGCTGACGTTAATTTCGACATGTCTGTCAGCAGTACTCATCGCGTTTTTCTATATTGGAGTCAGGCCAGGCACGTAGCCCGGGGGGGGGGGGGGGGGGGGGGGGGGGGGCATGGGGCCCGCCCCCCCCCCCCCCCCCGAAATCTTCCATTTTGCTGGGGCCTCCTCTCCCCCCTCCCCTCCTACAGCATTTTGTCATGGGCGGCATTCCACCCCCCCCCCCTCCAAAAAAAAAAAAATCCTGGCTACGTGCCTGAGTCAGGCTATAAGCTTTTTATACATTAGAAAATAAAACAGATGATTAATGATGTGACCTCATCCTAACATTTTTTTTTATCTAACGCAGATGTTCCCTATACTATTACAATCACATTCCATCGTGTATCCCATTCTGATTCAGCATTTTATGCCTATTTCCATGGCTCTAAACTCTTCAATCACAGACTTAAAAAGAAAAACATTTATTTTGCTAAGTGTAATTTTATGTTAAACTAAGGTTATTTGCTTATATTTTAGTATGTTTCGGGTATCATGATATGCCTTTTATGGCAAATTACAGTTGTCCCCGTCGAGTAAACAAGTATCGCGACTCCCTGAAACGAAAGCACTTTTTTGGCGCCAAACGAATTGGTCCACTCCTGAATCGTTCACACTAACCGATTTGTGACTACAATAACCGGCGTGATCGTATATGCGAAGTCTACTGTATAAGTGTTACGAAACATGAGCAGAGCAGGAGCACACAACGAGCAGGGCACTATAAAGAAAAGCAAGAAGCAAGCGAGGCCTACGCGACATCCTCGAAAAGCGCGATGGCGACGAAGCGTGTGCGAGCAGACGATCGCGAAGAAAGCCGTCACGCCCGACGGAATGCACTGAGAGCGAAGCAAGCAGCGGCATCGTTAGAATGGCGTTGATGCAAACGTCGATTCCGCTCTACGCTGAATCCAAGGAACCGTGGAACTTAAAAGCTGCGAGTAAACTCCGTCCTTGGTCCATTGTCCGACGACGCTGGACTTAAAGACATGCTTGTTCGGTTACGGGTAACAACAGCCAAGATGAGATAATAACGGTGTGGTTTTTGTTGTGTTCGTGTTGTTCGCGTGCACTCGTTGAAATTTGGTTTAAACGTCTGCGTTTTAGTATGACTCACTGCGTGAAGACCGTTTATATATGCATACGACGAGAAGGTTGCCATGGCAACCGAGGTCCGCGCGAAGCGTCATAATGGAGCGCGAGGAGTCATCGCGCAATACGTCACGCTCAGACGCAGATGTCGGAACCAGCCTTGAGAAAACCGCATGACACGAAGCGAGAGAAATTATCCTAGACGTTTGTGCTGGACGGCTTTTCTATACTGGAGCTAAGAAAGGGAAAACTCTGACATATAGCGATGAGCAAATGAAATTATTGTTACGACAATGAAATGCAAAATAAGTTTGTCTCGATAATTCTGATTAATCAGAATCCACCAGGAGGGCCTTATTATATGTTACGCCCTCTAACGGAATGTTTCGGTGGTTTCGGATGCGCTGCACTCACGACAGGCTCATGTACTCGCCGGGTTTATCAGAGTGATTAAACATGTTTAAAGCCATTATGGACCGGTGACATCGTGAGATGACGTGGGGAGCTGCGCTGCCAACAGTCACCTGCGACCGCAGGCTCCCTTGATGGCATGCATAGCCCAGCTGCTTGCGCTTGCGTTCGCTTCTACTTAGTGGCGCCAAGCAAAGACAACTTGTTTCGGGACGCACGATTCAGAATTCGATTCCCGCTGTGCTACACCGTAAATATCGCTAATAATTAAGTATAATAAATGACTAGGTATGGCCTTCTGTGTGCTTTGTATGCTCATGCATTTCCTGATATGGGCTATGTATGCTTTATGTTGCCTTGGCCTGTGTGCAACGGATTTTCATTACACTCGAGCGTAGCGCTTTTCGTATTAAATCCTGCACATTAACATACTCCGTGCTAAAAATGACGGAGATGATGCCATAAATGACCTTTCCCGTAACCACACAACAATTAAAGTGGTAATTGCCGACCCGTTCTACTAAGAACATTAGCCGACCTTATGATTCTTTTGTAGATTGGTCCTTCGTAGTATAGGCAACAAGCACCTTAAAAATGTTCATTGGCAGGACAGTTACTTTGCGTACTGGGTCTCGAAGTACATGCCATTTGTAGTGATAGTTGAGACACTCACAAAAAATATGTTATATTGACACTTCTACGTCGCAGCTAGCATAATCCAGGGAGTATCTGCTACCGACAGCATGCAAGAATTTGGCACCATAGCTTGTTGCCTTGGCAGTTCAATTAAATAGGCAGAGCCTAGGAGTCCAAAACAAGAAGCCCGCATGATGGTCTGGCCAGTTGTGTCATGAAAAGGATGTTTCAATGTGATCAACCAGAGATTTGGGCCGGCTTGCTCGGAGCAGAGTCTCAGTTGAGACTGCTCAAAGAAAGCGCTGTCAAGGCTAGCGCTCGAGCTTAAGCCGAGTCTCAGACGCTCGCGCGCCCGAGCCTTGGCAGCGCTTTCTTTGAGCAGTCTCAACTGAGACACTTCTTCTAGCAAGCCGGGCTTGATTTCAGTCCGCAAGTATGGTATTTTATGTGTTACAGACGTTTATTTTTCCGCAGTGTAACAGCTCTATTACCAAGCCCAGTGACCTACTACCAACTGAAGCTCCTTGTTACAGAGCATATCGGTATGGGCCCTAAAGGCTTATTAAACGATAATGATAATGGTTATTATTTGTCGTCAACATCATGTGGTGATGATTTGTATGTGAAAGAGATATATAGTATCATACCTGTCTCCATAGCTACCATATGTTAATGCACCGATAAAGAAACACGCCAACGATTTTATATGTTACAACTACTCCTCTCTGAGAAGTCTTCGGGCATTTAGAGTATGAAAATATATGGATAGTTATGCAAGGTGTTCTATAATCCCCGCCTTATTGCAGACCTAATTATTTGGATTTCGGTCTGGGTGTCGCCATCAAACGGTATCTAACGACTGTTCACATCGCAACATCTGGTTGTCCCAGGTACTTCCGACAGAGCAGCACAGCAGCTGCAGCGCGTCATCTGAGATCCCTGCAAAACACGGAGATTCGATTTGTCAAAAATGTCTTTCTCGGCCATGATTAGGTTATCTTCCTCCCTCGTACTATCGTGGGCTACCAAATACATTGTGCATATAAGATCCAACAAAGAAATTTCAACAGTTCGGCTTTGTCGAAACACAACCCTTTTTTCTTTAAACTTTTCTATCAGCTGTTATCCCCCCCCCCCCCCCCCTAACTAACGACTACCGTTCGGCCCCTGGCTGTAACTCCCACGTTAGCATTTTCTCTTTCGCAAGTCTTCCCTCCCTCTCTCTCTCTCTCTCATTTCAACAGCTAAAATAATAGAAGTTGCACTGCAAAAAAATTTGGGTATTTCTACTAATAAGCATTCTTCATATATGTTACAGATGAGTCTTCAGTTTCAATATCTCTAAACATTCCATTCGTTTTGTTATTCAGACGTTTAAATAAATCGAGCCAGCCTTCCGCAGACTGCCAATACCTCACCAATAACTTCTCCAGACATGATGTTAGTTAAGTGTTTTCTAACAGTGTTTGTCAGATTATGCTACATATTGATAATGCGTCTTTCGTACCTCTTCAAACACTCGACTGACGTTATTATTTCATTCATAGATTTTTTTGTTTGTTTTAGATTATTATTAAAAAAAAGTTGCAATCGTTACCAACAACTTTGTATTGTGCTTATCAGACGGCGATACGCCGGTTAAAGACCAACACGAGCACGCGTAGCGTTATCGCTTACTGATCTTGGTAAATCCGACCAGAGTGAAAATGTTGAATTCCTCCTGGTCTCTATTATAGCTTTTTACATTCATTTTTCCAAATAAGTGGGGCGTGTTTTACAGCACCTTGCGCATGCCTGTTTAGCGATTTCAGCAATTTCTGCCGATTAGTTTCGCTGTTCTCCTCCAATAAAAAACGAACCAATATATACGATTCTCTCTTTGCCGCAGCGAGCACGTGGTGAAACTCCGTTATAAAATGATGTTAAGGCACTTTTAGCAAACCGTTACCGTACTACAGTTACCTTGGGCCAAACTGAGCATACGCGACCGCGTACCGTTCAAATCTTGGACAGTTTGATTTTAGCATACCGGGAACGCGTACGGTGGGACCGGAACTCAACTGAGAGCATACCCTGGTGACAAAAGTTAACGACATAAAAAAATTCACAAAAGTGGTGGCGCAATAAAGTGGAATAACGACAAAACTAAAGGTCGGCATAAACCGGTTCCTGCTACTCAGGGAAAGCGTCTCCTGTCAATGCACTCAAAGCTATGAGCGTACTTGTGCTCGCGCACCCTGGGCACTAATCAAACATCGATCAAATCTGCACGTGTGCCCTTTTTATTTCTTCTGATATACTATGAAAAGTAGCCCCCAAGTAGTGAGCACCGATATCGTGCTCAGGGAGGCCAACACCGTGGCCAACACAACAGCCACGTCCTTTTCTTACCTTTTTTTCGTGCTCGGTCTTCGTACTGCCCACCTCAAGTATACTGGAAATCGGCGATGACTAATACCGTGTTATAAACGACCCACCACTGCTTGACGCGCTGTCGTGGCAAACATTCGAGGAACTGCTTTTCTTACACTCATAAGAGGAGGCAAGACGGTCGTTCAGCGACAGTGGTCTATTGAACATCACCAGAATGCAAAACGAAACGTTCAAAGGACTCTTCAGCTTCGAAAAGTACGACCTGGACGAACTGTTGAATCGTTAGAGGATGTCCGCCGAGGAAATTTGCTCGCAGAAAGTGAGGGTGCCGCGCATTGAGGCTCTCTGTATGACTCTGCGGTGTCTCGCCCATCCAAACAGGCATCTAGACTTTTTTGCGCATAGTTCGGGGCCACTAATCACGGTCAGACCCAACCCAACCCAGTGTCAGCCGATACACATACAACAGCAGAAGTCAACCATCAACATTAAAAGTCCACTGGGTGCAGGGGCATAACCAGGACCTTTCCAACCACTTGGCTGACCACTGTGCCCACCACACTCAACCATCACTTGACTTCGCACCAGCTTCCCCTCATTTTGATCCCCGGTCCAATACCAAAGCCCAGAAAACCCTCCTCTGACGGGACATACGCGCTTTAATCCCCCGTGTGTCTGCTCCCTTCGTCGTAACCCTTTCCCGGGTGTAGTAAGTTCCTCTCCGAAGGCTTCGAGCTGGGGCGGCCCTAACACCATCCGTTACATGGACCTGGAGACACACACCTGCCTACCCGGGAACTTGCCCTAGAGTGTCCGGCCCCTGTGGCTACAAGAGATATTCGTCATCTGCTGTGGCTCTGCACCGGGACCAATATCATCTATGAGAAGATACTCAGCGAGGCCGGACCAAAGGGTCACCCACACGATAACTACACCCAATGGGTGAATAACAACAGGTATTACAAGTCGCTCCTGGAGTTCGTGGGCGACACTGAACTGCTCCCCTTTCATTGAAACCTCCCGATATTTTGCCGAGTGGCACAATGTACAATTTAAATAAAAAAGACCCAACTCGACCCAACACGGGTGTCTTGACCCCTGTTGTCAACATAACGGCCAGTGTTGTGATACGTCTTCACTCTAAGTGTAGAAGCGGATTAAATATATATACATAAATAAAAATAGACATCTTGTCTTATTTGTAGGCGTTTAATAGCTATTATGATAACGCGCCGGGTTCCCACATAGAACGCGCCTTGCGTTCTATGTGGCGCAGAAAACGAACATTGATGGCGACTAGATGGACGAAATGTTTCGATGGTGCCCTCTTATGGTTTCTACCCCTGACATCACGACCGAGATTATTAGGAGCGAGCGATAGGTTCGATGGTGCGTAAAACGTGCGGCGGAAACCTGGTCCTCACGTTCTTAAGTCTGAATTTGCTCTTAATTTCGTCAACGAGAACAGAACGCATCCTTGCTAAAGACGTTGCAGTGAGCGTTTGACCAATCATGGAAGGGCGATGACAGCGACGCGTCTCGTCACTTACGTAGCCAATAATCGCGGTGACAAGCGAAGAGCGCATTCAAAGCTCTGCTTCCAGCACGAGCTTTCTCGTCTTGAAACCAGAAGAGTGCTCACGCAGCTACACGCAGCTAAAGCGCGGTGAAAGACAATGAGCGCATGATCAGGGCACTGACAGTAAAATGCTTTAAACAAAAAAGCCATGAGGAAGCCGCAATGTCATCGGAAGCGTGAGTGAGTGTGTGAAAAGACGCTCATTGACTCTGGAGGCTGAAGGACTAAACTTTTCGTTGACTCCTTCAATCTCAATCTCCTTTAACGGAATCATTTCTTTTTATATTCTGGAAAGAAAACAAAAACACCACCATTCTGCAACGTGCCGAGATCGTTATAAAATAAGCTCTTACCATTAAATATGACTCTTCCAGCAATACTTGCTGCTACGATTGTTTCTAAATGGTTCCCTCAGCGTTCTGAAACAGTAAAGGCCTGTTCACACATGCAGCGGAACGCTACAAGCATAGCGCTTACCTCGCGCTAAGCGCGTGCTGACGGGAGCGTTCACCAGCTTTGTACCGCACCGTCAAAACTGTTGCTCATGGCAGACGATAAGTAGCTGACGGCACGTGAGGAGCGCTACATCAGCGCTTCGCTGCATGTGAGAACCGGCCTTAAGTGTGTCGTCGACGTTTGAAGTGTCGGAGCAAGAGACACCGCCATGTTGAACACAGGGCCACGGTACAGCGTTTCAGGCACGTGACGCCGGTACGAGTCACGCGTGCGCAGTCGGGCCCACAATAACGGTAATACGGTTCGCTAAAAGCCCCTATTGTCCGTCCACCGCACCGTCCAGGAATCGTCATTACATTATTTTCGCTGCCGTCTTCAACAGCTTCTTCGAAATGGCAAGCGCTTCCGCTCGCAGCCGTCTCGGCCACGCCGACCAATTGCTGCTACGCGCGCGTGTTGTCGTCTTGGTGTAAAGAAGCCCGAAAATCAAACAACCCGCATCTTCTCGTGACCCGTATTTTGCGATGCAACCTTATCTGTTGGCGGCCCCCTCCCCTATATTCTCGAGAACGCCCATCTTCCGACACCGCCGGAAAGTAGTCTCGCTCTATTTCGTTCATTCCTAAGAAGACAATCTGGGCGGAGCTACGCGCTCGCCGAACCATTATACCGCCTCCCTTTCATCACGTGACCCCCCTGTCGACGCGTGGGGTAAGGGCCGGAAGGACGTGACCACGTGACGAAACATCAGCGTGCGTCTGGTTCCAACGAGATCCTAGCTCTCGTCGCACTGTCACCTTCACTGTGAGCGGAATGGATATAGTCTAAGCCCGTATATGCGTAAATATTTGGCGCGGTTTATTTCGTAGGAATCGTATATGTCTTTGAGAACGGGGTGCGTCGGGGCGAAAGAAGCCGAAGGCGGCCACGAGGTCTCCGAGGATGGGCGGCATGCGTACGCTGGACCGTTTTCTCGGATACGGACGGAGAGTGTCACGTGCAAGCTACCAGTATTTGAACAGCGTCGTCCATAGCGCAATTCGTCGCTGTTTGCAGTTTAGAGGACGGCCTGAATGCGGAAGTGGGTTCAGAGGTTCCCGCATCGTATACACCGAGCCGCGGCTTGCGTCGCAGTCCGTGTTTTCGTGCGTTTTCTAAGGAAAGGGCTTCTCCGTCAAAACCCTCATTTCTTTAGTAAACAACAACAATCGGCGAGCCGGTTGTTTATTTCACCGCGAGGAATGGGCTAGGGGGGGTACAGGTATGCACAACGGAGCAGAGATGGCAGTAATGACATTACTGTAATCAAATTACAGTAATTAAATTACTTTTAGTGGTAATGAGTAATGTAATGAATCACTTCTCTTGGCTGGTAATTTAGTAATGTAATAAATTACTTTCCGACAGTAATTTCGACAAAAATTACTCATTACTTTAAAATTATTTTTTTTTCGAAATTAGTAGTTCGTTTGCAAACTTTAAAAAAAAAAAGAATAAAATAATGCATGGGGAAATGTTGTGAAAGAGACAACAGAGAAAATAAACGACGGCCACCTTAGCGCAAAGCCTCGTACGAAGTGGGCAGACGCAGAAAGGCGGGCTGGAAAGGCGAATGAAAAAAGCTTGGGTGTAGACATCGCTGAAAGGCTTACGAACTCCAGGCAAAACAGATTGAAGGCGTCATGTTATCACGACGATACTGCACTTCGTTCATCCCTAAGCTGACAGTGCGGTTGGAGCTGCGGCCTAAATCACCTGACCCATCCCTTTTTCTGCGCGTTGGTATGAACGAGAGCGTGGTTACATGGCGAAAGACAGACGTGTGACTCTTCCAAAGAGCACGTAGCTTCCACCGCACTATCAGCTTAGGAATGAACGGTTTTTAGGCTACAAGGCGAACGACACATCCCCGCGAGGTCAGCACATTTTAAAACCTGAGAGGACAGGACAAGCAGGTCCCCAGCCTTCTTGTTCTTTCGTCAAGGAAGGTCAAACCGTAAGCTTCGACCATTGTGAACAACGACCGGAATAAATAGTTAATTCCAAATGTCTTGTCAAGGTCCCAGAACGTTTCGTGTGTCCTCGAGCAAAACAGGTACCGCTCGCGGTATGCCGTGCTGCCTTCTCTTGGGAAGTTTATTCGGGAATAAGCCTACTAGTACGAGCAGATATCGCCACCCGTTTGTTGGAAAAATACACACTTTAGGAAACTCGAGCCATTCCTTTCCTCAACTGACGATGCTTCTGCTCGGAAATTATTCAGTCCCTTTGCGTGACAATGCGCAAAAACTTTGGCTCTTGGGTGTTTTGGAACAATACTTCTTAAGAGGAATGTCGGGGAATGCGTCAACTAGTGCGCTCGCTTGGGACGACAAAATTATTCTGCGTCTGAGGCGGAAGAGAAACGTTTCTCGTGACGATCGTGACAACTCCTTGTAAGAACGAGCTCCCATGCCTGACTTAACACACCGACACGAAGTGTAACTTCGTTGAAATCAGGAAGACGGAAATGTATCCCCCTTTTAGTAAGGACCTTCTCCGATGAATGAACAGCGAAACAGATGAGTCGACTGTCTTTGAGTGACATCCAAAAAAGCTATTCATCATATTTTATACCCCATTCACACGGCCAGCATAAAGGTACCTTTAACATAGGTCCCTTTGCAATCGGCGAATCAGCCCGCGCTGATAGATCGCGAGCACATGTCATGCGCAGAGGATCGCGAACTGATTCGCCTTTGGCCATAAAGGTGCCTTAGCTAAAGGGACCTTTATGCTCGTGTGTATAGGGTATAACACTTATGCCGTGTGCGCCAGAGAAACGACTGTTTACTATGGTTCACTTTGAGGCGCATAAGACTGTTGCGGTGTAAACAAGAAGGCCTGAGCTTTGGTACATATACGGTAAATAAAGTGAGCACGAATTACTGCCTCAAAGTATTCAAAAGTAATGGCAAAGTAATTTCATTACTTCGGAAATTAATTGTATTGTAATGCCGTTACTTTGAGACTGTGGTAATTTGTAATGTAATTTAATTACATTTTTGCAGTTTTCAGGAAAGTAATTAATAATGAAATTTAATTAATTTTTAAAAGTAATTCTGCCATCTCTGACACGGAGATGGATGTGCAGGGTGAGGCAGTATAAGCTGGCCCAGGGGCGTTCAGGCCGTGGCAACACATAGGTCATACGGTTAAGCTGCTAAAAAGTATAGGTTGGAATGAGTTCTCACTTTACCAGGTGCTACAATAGGGCAATCGGTTTACTATAATCAGCGTGTCAAAGGGAGTTAAAGGCACTTCGTCTCTGTCGCTAGCACTAAACCGGGCCAGCTCGTATTGCCACTGACTGTATTACGGCTTACAATACGAGTTAGAATTCTACAACGCTGACCGGATACAGACGCATGCTTAAAACTATGCCGCCATACCGAATTACGAACCAACTCATAATCTTAAAAAAATACAAATTTTTTCGTTCTTTTTTTGTTTTCTTTTGCATTATACACGAATGTACTTTGGCCTTCTAAAAAAAATCCGTTCGGAAAACGACTTTGAGGGGTTCTTCGGCTTGTTCATATTTTGCACCCTAAAAAGTTATTTTAAGCACCCCCTAAAAGGGTTCTTAGTGAATTTTGTAAGCTCTTTCTTTTTAGACGAACTTCATCGCCCATTTCCCTTTCTAGTACACCAGGGGGCGATAGTGCTTGAGGTAAAAGCGTTCTTCACGAGGTGAAAATGTTCTTAAAACGCAAGTTTTTCTTTTTTTCTTTTAGAGTGGTTAGTTATTTTTGTAGACGCTATCTCTCCCGAGAGCGAACATGAATCGCTGAAGAAAACGGCCAATATGTTAACACTTTACTCTTTATAAGAAAAGAGTGACTCCAGCACCAGTGAGCGAGTTTATGGGGTGGGATTGACGACCATACCATGCAACCTCATTCTAAAAGGCAAACTGGTCTGCCGCGCCGAACTGTAGCTTGGCTACAAATCTCTCTCCTGCGACGGGCCAAAGGAAAAAGGGGTCAGAGACAATGACCTATAGCGAACCACATTAGAAATCCTCTAAATACAGTAACCCTTCTAAAACAAGTAAAGATACAAAAATGTTTTCGATATCTTTTATTTATTTTTATTTTTTTGCTCTCTGCCCGGGATCAACAATCCAAACTGAAATGCCACATATGCTCAAGGGACAAGTTCACTTCGTTTCCTTAACCTATATACCCTGCACGAGTTCACTTATTCAATACTGTTTAATCAACATGTACAACGTCAAAAAGTGCGGGTAAGTAAATCTGCAGCATTGACCAAGATGACCCCCTCATGATGAGACACAAAGATTAAAGGCCGACTTAGAGAATCATCTTCTGCCGGGCAAAAAACCGGGTTCCCATGTTTCTTCTCTCCCCTTTCCCCCCCCCCCTCTCTCTCGCTCTTGGTCTCCCCACAGAAAAGAGGAGGTCTCCTTTTTTCTCGCATGGAAAGGAAGAATAGAGAGAAAGCTATTCTCCTTTCTGGCTGCTCGTCGGCGTTTAAGAGGATGAAACGTTAGGTGCGTCGGGGACGGGGACGAAAGAATAAAATAGAGAAAACCAAGCGCTAGCTGGTTAACAACTTGTTAGACGGCATCTCTTCCCCCCGGCCTCTGGTTTCAATTTGCACTGTTATTGCCCTGGGGACATAAGTGCGTCCCTGGAAGATGCATATCCTTTCTGCTTCACATGGTCCTAGTCGTAATGCGTCCTGCTGAGACATAAAGACCGGAAAAAAGGACCAGACTAAACTAAAAGATGAAACTAAATGAGACGTCACTTAAGGTATAATTGCAAGGACGGACAAAACGATAAATGTGTCATTTTGTTCGTGTCTGCGTTTATACTTTCAACAACCTTTTATTAAAATTAACCTACCTGCGCTCAGAGTTCGATAAAAAAAAAAGAGAGATAAAGTCGGAATGACGGTTTCGTGTAAAGAAATAACTTATGGGGTTTAATTGTACTGTTGACGAACGACCTGTACATCGAGTTGAGTGAAATAAATATATACCGCTTATATTTAAATTTAGTAGCAGGCTGGACTGCAACCAGCATATATAAAAGCGACCATCAGCAAAATCCATGGAGGTATCCTCACGCGGGCAAATGAGCTGCAACGCCGAATCTGGTCCTTTTCAGCGTCTAAGCTTCTAGAGTTCCTAAAGACTTATTATCTTTCGATTTGTTATAATGCTTAATAACTTCGTCGAAAGCTTTCCGGCAGATGCACAAAAACAAAATAATTAAGGGGGCTGTTGCAGTTCATATTGTCCGCGATTGTACATTGCTTGCATTGAGAAGGCAATTCAAATTCGCTAATTCGAATACTATAAGCGTATTTTCTTGTCAAACTTGTCTCGCAATGTAGTGACCCCTAGTTGTGCTCTTTTTAACCATGATGCTGTATTTAGAAATTAGAACTTTTCCACAAATCAGCTGTTCGTTTTGTTGTTGTTTTTTTTTATTTCCGTAAAACCATTATTTACGGCGTTAGTAGTAAGTAAGGGCTGTGGTGACACGAGTTACAAGAAAGAACAATAATATGTGACAAACTTTGTATAACACCCTGAGCGTGATCACTTAAAACCCATTACGATTCGGAACCACCCAACTTAACAAATTCAGAGGATTACGACAATATAAATTCAAACAAAATTGTTTTCGATTTTTTTTTTTGCTTCCCTCGAGCAATTATTGACTAGAACGCAAGAACATGCAACATTGCCCTTTTAGCGTATTTCGTTGCTCTTTAGACGTTGGTGTAAGGGTGCTTTATTGCTCGATAAATTTTGCACTCACTCCTAGTATGGCTACTTTACGGGAGCTAATATAGTATTCCTAAACATATGAATAAGCATTTTCACAAAAAACGACTTCCAGTTACATAAAAAAATATACTTTCGCCTATCGATGAGAAAACATACCACGTCAACATCGACGAATCTTAGTGACAGACCCTAAATAGCTAATGTTCGAAAATTGTGAATATTATTGCGTATTAATATTATCAGGCAATTTTCCATGCCTGTTGTTGCTCGTCTATATTGTGAGTTAATCGCTAACTTATGTGTCTGCTTTGAGTGAGTCTACTCGCACACACGCTCAGGGTTCGCTGATACTTCGGTATTTCATTACGAAAACTCACAATCGTGTTTAAATTATGACTTTCCGGGTCAAAGCTCTTAAGTTATGGCAGGCAAGCATAGTGTGTACCAGAGTGATTTTTAGGCTCATTCCAACTGTACAACTACACCAATAAAATAAAGAAAAAGAGGGTACGTCGCTTCGCTCTTTGGATAAGGGCTAAAGCCCAAAGTCAATCACAAAGAAAAAAACAAGAACAACAACAGAAGATTTAGAAGTGTAAAGCGTCTCAAACATTATTTTTAAAAAATTATGTCCAAGAAATCCAGCGGTTCGAGGCCTCGGTTACTCGACAATCTTTACGGCCGTTGAGGAACAGTATTATTTGTCCCATTACGCGAAAAGGCGTCGGCGTTGTGCCCGAAAGATAGCCAAAAAACACGTCATCAAGCATGCGCCTCTCAAGGTCAAAGCGAACGCTCCTCAGAAATAAAACGCAGAGAAAAGCACAGCAACGCAAATGCACCGTCATGGAAGCCGTGAAGCCGACAGGAAATAAAATCACGCGCTGCTCAAGGTGAAAGCGAACACTCCTCAGAAAGAAAACATAAAGAAAAGCACAGCAACGCAGATGCTTTGTCACGGAAGCCGTGAAGCCGGCGGGGGCACCGCGCATGCGCAGTGAAGGAGCGTGATGTCACCGCCGACTATATTGCTTTCGCATTCCTACACGTATGCAACCTTAAGTGTCGTCGGCGTGTTTTTATTTTCCTTTATTATTCATATGGCGAATTCCGTTAATGTAGGGGGATGGTAAATGGCCAGGTACCTACTAATGCTTTCTGGTCTAAATGTGCCAAGATTGAAAGAATAGCCACTTCGGAATTGTTACTCTCAACGTCAATTGTTCAGGCGCTTTTAACGACAATGTGGTGGTCCTTGAAGTTGAAGTATTCAGCAACATTCAAATTACGCGAGAAACCAACAATGGGTCCTTCGGCACTCTACCATCCGCCTACGACAGCGGGCTTCACCATACTTGCTCCCCATCGAAACAGATTTTTGTTAAATATGTTCATGTTCATTCCAAACATTTTACCTATCTACAAGACAACTTCAAAGTTTGGCTTGTGCAACACCTGGAGCTCACTGCTTATGTCAACCGAGAAGCACAAGTCTGTCTGTTTAATGTTGAACGAAATCGAATATGGTGGAGCAGCAATCTCGAATGTGCGCACATCGCTGAACCAGTAGACTTTAAAGTTTCAAGATTTTTAATACTGAGTACATATCAAACCTTACACTTCACTTTTAGCGTCACATGTTTTAAATATTTTCAACACAAGTTGCCTCTGCGGCACTGCAATCTTAAAGTAATTAAAAAGATGGTGCCAAAATCTGTCATATAAAAAAATAATAAACACGACTATCATATGTCAAGCATTTGTAAAACGCCTATATTTTTACAGACTTCTCTTTTGCATTGAAGAGTTTGAATATTGCTGCATTTTCGATGGACCTCGAGTTTGTTAAGAAAAAGTGCCTGCTTCATGCTACTTGACTTTTTGAACATGTAACTTGTATCAGTAACCAAACACCTCACAAATTTCGCTCAACTCGCTGGAAACTCAGTATCGGCTTCCTCCTCCGCCTCTTTGGCTAAGTCCAAATCGCCAGGACCACGGATGGAAAACTTTTTTTCAGAAACTTTAAGACATTTAGAAGATTCCTACGTAGCACTGTAGAAAGTGCACCATCTGTAACGTACGCTCCCCGACGCACGCGACACTGTCCGAGAAAGACCTGAGTCGAATCCCGAAACCCCTCTCCCTGAGACCGGGTCTCAAAAACACAGCGCACAAACAGACGTCCGCATCTCCTACCCCCCACCCCCTTGCCTTCGCAAGCTTACCGCAAGATCTTCCAACTCTCCCTTTTCCCCAACGCACCATTTCAAAACGGTGCCAGCCTCCAATCAACCTCTCTCTATCCCAACCCCTCCTTTCCCTCAACCGAGGTTTTCAATCTCCCCCTCTATCTTTCCTTCTCTCCCTTCATCTGGCCCTTTTCCCTAAAGGGAGATTCCGAAGGGAAACCCGGCGCCGCCACCGGTGTCCCTATTATTACCCGGCCAACCCTAGCGGAGACCTAGGGAAAGCGCACACCCACGCACGTCGCTTCCTGCACAGACCTCTGCCCTTCCCCCATTCTCCCTCTTTTTCCCTAACCGTCTTCCTCGCGGCACCCGGCCTCTGGAGCAATTATGGCAGCGCCGCCGAGCGCGGCTCCGTTGCCTTGCCGATTAAAAGGATATATCCCTCGCACGCAGCCGACCCCCCCCCTCCTTGTCCCTTTCCCCCTTTTGCCTCTAAGCTGCTCAGACTGAAATGCCACCTGATTCCCACCTTCTTCCCTTTTACCTCCTTTCCGTCGCCAGATAGAGCCGCCAGGCGGCTCAATGGTGGCGTGAGCTGTGTAGCAGCAAATTTCGTTTTTCTGCTTTTTGAAGGCAACCGGCAGGCTGGTTGGTTATCTCGAGGCCGTAGACATTCCGGTTTTAACTGAGAAACGCCGATTAACATTCGTCAACTTCAAAAATACAAAATCGTTTGAAAACGAAAAAAAACAAACATTAATCTTTGTTGTTGTCAGAAAAACGAAATCGGTTAAAACCGAAAAACACTGATTTCTGGGGATTTTAGAGTGTTTTTATCGAAACCCTTCCTCTTACACCTCCTCGAATCGAAACCCTTCCTGGAAAATGATCTGATGAAAAACAATGAGTTGTAACTCTTAGTTTTTCATCAGGCCATTTTTATACAAATCACTGTTTAAGCGTACGTCGAAGAGTTCTCTGAAATGAACCTATGTTTGAAAAAATAAATAGACATAAAAAATATTCGGCCCGATTTCCTTTATAAATAAACACCAAACAATCTACCGCCTATATATCTATATCTATAGGGCTTCGTGTTTTCCACACATACCAATGGTATCAAACTCATTTGAGTGTAGAAGCCAGACATCAGACACAGGAAAGGTCGAGAGCCAACGTAAGACACCGGGGGGGGGGGGGGGGGGGGGGGGGGGGCAAAAGATTTTAAAGAGAACTCGTGCTCTATGCTTTCCGTAAACTCACAGTTTTGCTAGTGACATCTTTGATCCGATTTATGTATATGACTACTTTGGGCCCTGACACAGACATGTACAAGTCACTCAAAAAAAAGTAATTAAGTTACTGAGTAGATTGGTCTCAAAAGTAATTTGAGTAAAGTAATTGAGTAAATGACTAACTACCGTAACAAATTAGTGAATTACTTTTGAAGTTACTTTTATATTTTTATAGTAATAAGAAAATACATAAATGTTTTGCTTCGTTAGCGACATTCTGCTAGCAAAATATAAAGCGGCTTGTATTTTCACGTAAATCCTTTAATTGCTGTTTCCGCTTCTGTGTAATTATTCGCTTTGTACTTTCTTTTTTCTGGACAATGATGTGCTGCGGATGTATCAATTCTACGTTGAGGTATAGCGTTGCTTTGGCTTACTTTATTTTGCAGGCCGTGTTTGCCTGTTAAGAGTGTTGCGTAAAGGACATCTAAAAAGTACTTGAAATAAAGTACAAAGCCAATCAGAGGTTATGTACTTCAAGTATCGGAAGTACACCTGGTGCAATGTACAGTTTTCGGCGCTGATCCCGCATTTACTGGGCCTCACTTGAGACGTATCTGTCCGCTCATTTTTGTGCAGGAATGTTTGTTGACCAGCAAACCTACCACTAAAATTCAAAAGTACTTTGTAATTTGAGTAGAAGTTACTCGGAAAAAATAAAACTACTAATTACCGGAATAAAAATGTAATTGAAAGTTACCGAACTACTCAGGAAGGTAGTAAACTACAGTAACTTGAGTAGAGTAGTTGAACTACGTGCAAGTCTGCCCTGGAGTAACGCGATAACAAGAATTAAAATGACACCGACACGCCAACGTGTTGGCATTTTTAATAGAACAAGAGAACAAGTACACTGTCGTTCCCGTAACCAAATGCCCTCAGGAATTATAACAGCTCAACAATTCTCTAAAAATAAACAATCGGCTAATTTTACACTTCTTGCTTTCCTGACAATTTTTATAACAATACATTGAACAAATACGTGTCTTTTAATGGCGATATCCTTTTCTTAAAACGAGAATCCCGAGCTCGTAGCTTTATTTTTGGCAGTTTCTTTTGCTGATCGAATGTTCGCGCACTTGAGATGCATTCTTCAACGAAGAGCTCGCGCTTCCAGCCTTGCGAAATTGTTCTACATCACAAAAGGCTAAAAAGGCAAAAAAAAAAAAAAGCGAAACAAAGGGCAAGTAAACACAGATAAGTAAAAACTGTGTGAATACGTTGAGAAAGCAGGGCTACCTTTCGAGCTAAAATGAATCGGCGCGTTGAGGTCACTCCGCTCGAGATATAGGAAGTGGGACTCCTAGGCAGTTACCCGCGGGCCGCGTCCCAGCGAGTCGCAATCCGCATGGACGATACCCCTGGTATATACCCATAAAAACCGAAAATAAATTTCCCAGAACCGTTTTTATCACAATTGGGGGAAAACCCGAAAATCCTGAGTCGGAACTGGCCTCGAATGAGAATAACCCAAGCTTCATGGAAGAAATTTAGTTTAATTTTGTGATGCCCTGGAACGCAACTCGAACTGCGCTTTCCGAGAAACAATATCTTCCTTTGGAAACCTTAAGTAATTGTATGATTTTGTTGACACATTAAGGGGTGCTAAACCGCACCCGTTAAATAATAGCGGAGTTTTTTTTATCGCATTTATTATAACAAAACTGGTATTCATAAGAAAAAGTATATTTTGGATCCAACGTACGTACATACGCATCAACAAGGTGTGATAATTCTTTGAAAGGTTCTCCAATATTCCTATAAAACAAACAGTTATAGTAATCCCTTCTTTGTAACACAAATCAGAGGGCGAAATTCGCTACCAGAGTAAGCCGTAATCATCTTGGAAAACAGAGTATTTTCCTTTCTTTAACTAATCGTGCGCATGTGTGACCCATATGTGTTATTTCCTTGTCAAAGCTTAGGCTTGAACATGTTACCGACTTCACATGGCACAAACGGCTCGCAAACTAGTATTCAAAACCAAACACAACACACACACCGCGGTGATCAGTGCAGCATGTATGTTGGGTTTTGTCCTAAATACAACCATGTGTGCTATTTGTGCGCTGTGAAGTCGGTAACACATTATTTCCTGTCCCGCCTATGATATTAGGTACTTTTAGCACACAGTTACCGTGTTGCGCGTACCGCACTACACCGGAGCCTTCGAATTCATGCTTTGAACCGCTCGCCCGGGTGATACCGTGACCGTGGGGCGCGCGCTTAAAAACATGTTTTAAAGGCTCCTGTAGTATACGCTACGCGGAAGACGCGGTAACGGTTTGCTCAAAGTCCCCAATGACCTCGAGGCAGTGTAGGTATTGCGTAAATAAATAAATAAAGGAATTGTTTTGTGTGTAGGTTTGACAGCGGTAAGTTCGTCCGTCGCAATGGGCATTTGGCGCCTCCGCAATAGATGAGAACATTTAGCGAATACAGTAGCGCTGCCAGCCTGGGCACCGATTTGTTTTTTATTTCACAGAAAATATTTACATTGAAAAACACAAAATTAAAAGAATAAGCCCCGAGAAAACAAAACCTTAGTTCTCTCTCTCTCTCTCTCTTGCTCTTTCTCTCTGAGTGCTCAAGCAGAAGAAAATATATAGGAAAAAGAAACGTAACTTACGACGACACCATGAAAAAACTAGCAGTTTGATGTATCAATAAGGTACACGCAAGCTACATAAAGCATGTGTGTTCTTGAGTGTCCTAAGGCATCCTGGGGTCGCATCCTACATAACACGTCGCAATAAACGTGCACGTTTCCATTGCTGTGCCGTCTCTTTTACTCATGTATGGGTTGCGGTAGCGGGGAGGTGCCATTCCGACGCGCCGTGCCCGGGACATACGCCCGACTTTCGGCTCCATGTACTATCGTATATTAATGAGGGATGTCGGAACTTCATCTGTACAAAGTTCTCACACCTCATTGGCGCGCAAATGAACTGCCTTCCTAACTGAAGGAGGCAGGAGATGAGAGGCTCATGTCGATACTTAGATATATTTTAATGAAACACGCAGAAGAAAGGCGGAGCTTGTAAAGGAGATAAGCTGTAGCAAGGTGTGTAGTTGGGCGAGTCGATACATGAATAATCTCCTAGTTGTAATTATGCCCTATACTTTTAAAGAATTTATATAGTATATAATAATACCTGATATTTAAACACACTCACACACGCGCACGCACACACATCCACTCAAAGTCCATCTTGAAGGACTTTCGATGTGCTCTTTGGAGTGCTCAAAAGTTGAGGACGCGGATCGTTCCATGGACAGAAGATCTGAGCCACATTGAACAGAGTCTCGGTGTTGAACGCGTACGCGCCAAAGATGCCATATAGTTTTTCTTTGTTTCGTTCACCATAGTGACTTGGTGTGCCGATGAGCGTGCGTTTATTGCGCCTCTTTTGAAAGCATTGCGACGTTCGTGGCCCTACCGATAATATAAATGTGCGGTCGGAGCCCTGGAGACAAGTATAAAATGCAAACAACAGTTCCCACTGAAATCTAGACTTTGTCCGTAGTATTATGAATCGCGTCTCAATTCTGACAAACAATTGATATCTTCCAAAACCAACATTACAATACGTACCTAGGAAACTTCAATAAATTCTTCTCAGATTAATTTTCATACTACTATAAGAAACGTAAGACAATTGATAAGGTAGAATTATGGAAAAACGAATCCTCCCAAAGGCGTAACCACCCGTTAAAGTCACGAAATCAATCAGGAAGCACAGAGTTAAAGATTTTAACCCTTACTTCTCTGCTAAACAAAACGGGTTAGTGAATCATTGTTTAGCTAGATACTAATCTGTGCCGTTCTAAACGCAGCCTTGGCGTTTCAGTGCTTTGGGGATATTTGTATCAGGTATCATTTTCAGGAAGAAAAAAAATGCAAGGTTCACAGCATCGAAATATCTGAAACCTCACGTCCCCCCTCTCCCTCCCTCCCCCCCCCCCCCCCAACCCCCCCCTCCCCTTCTGTTTCCTTACACTCACGCTTCGGAGCCTCACACGTGGCAGCGCCACGCAATTCTCTACACAAATCGATGCCGTTTAGCGAACCCGAAACTGTGAGACAACCTAAAAACAAAAACAAAACGTCTCAAAAGAACCGCGAAAACTCCTCCTATAAGACGACACCAGCCAAAAGGTACGTAACGGACAACGAAGGGGACATCTTTTCCCTTGCGAGTCGCCCGAAACTCCTTTCGCAGCTCGAACAAGAGCACATCCCGCCGGGGAAACCTCGGAAAGGTCGAACTAAAACGTCGCGGCAAAAATAAGAAAACAAAAGCGCAGTCAAGAGGAACACAGCCTCGGGGCGAATCTGTCATTCCAACGCTGGCTTTTCCCTCTCCGCCTCTGCGGCGTTTGCTTCTTTGCCCCCCTTTCTTTTTCTCCTTGATTCCCGTTTTCTATTCTTTCCCCATCGGGTTTTCGGGAAGTGGGTATGGAAGGACGCAAGCAGGCACGCACTCGCACAACTGGAGCAACCGTAGTCTGCCTTTCTTTCGGGACCGTCCGTTCTTATAATCAAACGCGGGTTGAAGATTTTCTCTCTTATTTCACCATAAGGGATGGGCCACTGCCGCTTTCTCTTTACACAAACACACACGCACACACACACACACACACACGCACATTGATGCACACAAAAAAGCACGACTAACGTGCGCAAGCTCTAAAGTTTATTCTGTTTTTGTTTCACTTGCACCTTGGTACTTGATCTTGAATGTGACTTCGGATTCATCTTTGGATTCAGCTGGATTGGATTGGATAGATATTCACGTTTGAATTCGGCTTTGGATCTGGCTTTGCAATTTAGAGTTTCCGTTAGAAGTCTGCACTAACTTCGGCTTGGACCTTGAGCCTGTGGACTGTGTTTTTGCCTTTCTTCTCATCCGTTCCCGTGTGCAGTTCTCAATGTGAAAAAGAAAAACGCGTCTCGGTTTTCGCCATCCCTCGGTTTTCCTTTCATATCTGCGTAAGTGGGAAACAGGGAGCGTACGTTAACCTGCAGACCGCTTTTGAAGTTCAATGTCGGCGTTTCTTTTTTTCATTTTTACGGCATTAGCCCTTACTGGCGAGGTTTTGTAGCAGTTCCCCTGATGTAGCAGATCCCCTGATGTACACCGGACAACAAATATGTTCTTCGCTGTGGACATGGTGACAGAAAAATCGGCAGACATCCCTCAAGCTTGCTCCGGCCATGTTTACTTCATACATATGCGTGTGCTTCGAACATGTACGCAGGAAATGTTTGTATGACCAATGGCACAGGGACGTCATTCGAGGAAGAGACACTCTTCCGAGAAATGTCTGCAAACTGTAAGAGCGCTTTTTTTTTTATTGCGGCTTCAGGTCATCGTTGCCGTAAATTGGTTGAAGTATTTCGGCTAAATTTAACGGAGATATCTTTCTGCTACACGTTACGGCGTCAAGTGACGTCACTTGTCACCGTGACGTCACATCGCCACGTCGTTTAACGGGATGCCTTCGGGTCACGTGACGCCCTTACATCAAGTGGCATGATGACGTAACGTGGCGCTGCGACATCGCCTAACGTCATGGACAGTGTGTAATGGTGTGTGGTCTGTGTGCGGCAGGTGCGGGCGGCGTCGTCTCGGCTCTCGCCGAATTTCATTCCGGGGACGCGTCAAGGAACCGGAAATTATGTTTAAATAAAGAGTGTAGGTATTTGTCCGTCTTGCCTCTTCGGAAATTGAAGGAGGCGATATGCTCCTTAAGCTAAGAATTCAATTTTTTTAATTTCCAAAGTTTTTATACTGTTTTCTTTTGTTTTTGCCGGGGATTGATTAGTAAACGCGAAGCGAATCTGCAGCGACCATCACTGCAGTATCCGTCAGAATAAAACGTTAAGCACGAAAAGAGTGTTCAAAAATTCGAAGACAGAAAAAGAAAGTACGAAGATGTCCGTACGGTTGTTTTAGCAAATTTCCGTTTTTATTCTTTATTTTTTCGTTCGCGTTTATGAAAGTCATTTGCAACCCAACAATAAATAAGTGATTCGAAATGAGCGATAAAGAGCTGCGGTAAAACGGTAAGAAAAAAAAAATATATATATATATATATATGTGTGTAATTCTATCCACGGACAGGATGAGAACAACAAGATGTCTCTTTCGAACAGCTGGCTGTCCTCTAGCACGCGCTTGTTGCCTTCCGCCGTGCTTTGTACGCACGTGAACGCTCGACGCTCACGCGACGACGAAGCGTCATCAAAGGAAGGTGGAAAGCACGCGCTGGAAGTGGGATAAAGGAAGGACCTCCCAGCCGTTCTAACCCTGTCAGTGTCTAAATGCGGAAGCTATGCGCTGAGACACTCTCCGGTTCGTATGATTAGTGGGTAGACCTAAAGCTAACAACCTTTGTCTCCACTGCACTTGCCGAACTCGTTTCAACGCGCGAGCCAAACGCCGTACGCAGGCGTTCCGCGTTCCAATGTGTTCAACGAGTGCAGTGGATACAAGTGGAGACAAAGGCAGCTAGCTTTAGGCCTACCCACTAATCGTTCCAACCAGAGCTCGGCGTTCTGAAGTCCGCTTCCGCTCTCGTTTCCTCCTCTCCCTCAATTTCTCGTCGCATTGGGACGTTGTAATACCGTCTATTGAATTCCGAGGTTGTCATGTCCCGTATCGAACCATGTTAAAGTTACGTACACCACGGTACGTACACCACGGTACCTCATGTATTCACAGAGCTGTTAGGTCTTAGTCCTGAACTTAAAGAAAGGTTATTATATGCTATAGTCGGTTGCAAGCTAAGAAAAAACCGGAAATGCCTCTCAGAGGAAAATGTAATCTTACGCCGAGAAACGCCAGCCAATCGTTTTCATGACGTCACGATTCCTTGGACCAATCGCGATCCTTTTGAAAAAAAAAAAAGCTCAACATGGCTGCTGGCCTTAGCAACGCGACGCTAGTTTCTCGTGACAATTATTCTGCTTTTTTGCGCCGTGTTTTACGTGCCCGAGGTTACGCCACGGAATCTTAATGGTATCGGCTTGCGTTTGCAGCAGTTTTTGCGCGACAACGTGAGAATCCAGCGACGCTGTCGCCAACGAAAATTTCGAAGCGGGCGCAAGGCTTAGCACTGCTGAGAGCTGGAAGACGGTATGTTAGACAGTATCTTGGACAGAAAATGAATTGGGACGACGTTACATTGTACATGACTTTCTTTCTTTACTAAACAGCTATTTCGTTGACAAAAACGTATTCTAACTTATTTAAATGTCCTGAATGAATTAAATAAATATTGTAGTAGTTTAAGACACGTTTCCTGGAGGAAGAAAAAGCAACGTTGCTAGCGAACTACTTTCTCGACGGTGGAGGCACTTCAGATGGGCCCAATGCGCTTGTGGGTGGAGCTAAAAGATTGTTCTTAGCTTGCAACCGACTATAGTGGTATACTCTCGGAATATAACACCCGAGACTGAAAAAAATAAATATACAGAAGAACGTTCAAACATAGAAGTTTCACTATAACAAGAACCTACCGCAACTTAGAGGCGCGGCGCCTGTTGCGGACCTTCTTATCACATACGGATAGCAACTGAGGGAGAGGGGGGGACTAGAGGGCACGGACACGTCACAACGCCGAGTTTTGACTTTAGCGAGTAGGGGGTAGACGCAAAGCTTTGTCTCCACTCACTCTTCGAACGCTTTCGAACAGTGAGTAGAGACGAAGGCGGCTACCTTTGCGTCTACTCCCTACTCATTCCAGTCAAAGCTGGGCTCTCTGGCGTGCCCCCACGCTCTGATTATTTCTTAGGCTGCCATATTGTTTTTCGCTCGCCAAGTAGCAGGCTTTTTAACCATGCGCGTCTTGTCGTCCTAGACATAGCTAACTTTGATAGTCAGGTTGCGTTTTATGATTGGGACGTTTCCTGGATGGGGTTACACTTTTTTATGTTTATAGTAAATGTGTGAAACTGTTCAATAGATTCAAAAATGTCGCCCAAATATTGTTACAGTGAAAAAACGCAATCCAGACCTCCCTTGGCTTATTGCGAATGTTCTTAAAGGGGCACTGACACATCAAAATCATATTTTTTTTTATTATCCGAAACGATTGAAAACGATGCCGGGACATTACCCTCAAAATTTGAAATTTGGGAATTCAGTATTCGTGAAGTAAACAAACAATTTCCAAATGCCGAATTCGAAGTTCCCGCGCGATCGGCGCCGGTGCCTTGACGTCAAAAATCGCGGAGACCTGAGAGTCGACTTTCTTTCACCACTCCCTGCTGTTGCCATGGCGACCCAAAGCGAGGAGGAAAGGAGTGAGCGGCGGCGTCGCGGCGGACCGGTTTTGAGCGGTGTCGCCTGTTTTCCGCTGGAGGATACAAATCCAGGAGACGGCACCACAACGAACTCCCGATTTTTGGTATTTCAAAAAGAAGGGCCGTAGTGCGTTCGCAATTGCGTTAAAAAACATGTTTTAGGATTGCCGTAATTAAATGTTCTAGAGATGTCGCCTACAAAGCTTCTAAATTTCCTGATTTTTGACGTCACCGATCAAAAGAAGCGAGGAGGCGAGAGGCGGGAAAATCAAACGCCAAAAACAAAAAGGCGCGCGCGCGCGCGAAAAAATTTTTTTTCGCGATGCGGTTTTTTTTGCGTGTCTATGACTGCAACTTGCATCGTTTTAGACGATAAAAATAAATACGACCTTTGGGGTGTCAGTGCCCCTTTAAGGTTATTAAAGGAAATGTTGCATTATGGGCACGCTGCAAACGTTCTCCCAATAATAGTGACCTAAAGAATGCATACAAATCGCTTCGCAACAAAGTGACTGCTATGACACGGATAGCAAAGCGAAACCACTTTAATAAAGCTTTTCGCGAGAATAGTCGTGTTCATGCTAAAACATGGTCGGCGATAAATCAGTTAAGTACTTGGACGGCATTCAGAGCTACCATAGAGGATAGCATTAGAAAGCATTTTTCTGATCTTTTCACTACTGCTGAGGAATTCAACGGTTTTTTGTTTTCTAATACTGCCGCCGAGTTCTCAATCCTTCTTCGCAAAACCTTTTCAAATAATTAATGGTACTATGTAATCACCTTTTCTTCCCTCTATCACTGTTAATGATCTTTACGATGTATAGTTTGGTCTAAAATCCAATAAAGCACCTGGTGGTGTAAACAATATTTGTCCGCAAGAACCTCAACGTAATTTTTCGGCACTACAAAATATTCTTCTGTTTATGCTGAATTGATTTATAGATAATTGTTTTATTCCGGATGAGTTAAAAATCGCTATAGTTAGGCCATTACGTAAGGGAGGTTCTTTCAAAAAGATCGAGAATTACAGACCTATTTCAATTTTAGCTGCGATTTGTCAGAGTGTTGAGAAGCATTTGTTTTTAACTATGAACAGTTTTCTTGATAGGAACAATATATTTTCGGGTACCCAATATGGTTTTACTTCTGGAATAAGTACTATTTTCCTTTTAGAATACTTTTCTGACGTATTATACTCTTACTTTTATAATAACAAAGTTTCACGTGCTCTCTGTCCAGACGCAAGTAATGCCTTCGATTCAGTAGATCATGAACCGCTTATCAAAAAACTTGAATTACTGGGATTTCGTGGTACGTACTTTTATCAGGCTATACTAACCAGCTACTTCTGTAATCGTGCTCATTTTTTCCAAGCTGGTGATTATTTTTTTTCGAAATTCCTTTTATAATCAGGGGTACCTCGGGGATCTATATTATCGTCACTTTTGTTTACCATTTATGTGAATGATTGGAAAAATGTCATATCTCTGTGCCGTATTTCTCAATACGCTGACAATACTGTTCTTGTTGCCACTGACTCCCGATATGATACTGCGCTTCAATTCCTACAAGATGGTATTTTTGTGATGGACGGTTTATATATATATATATATATATATATATATATATATATATATATATATATATATATATATTAACGCACAAAAACCAAAGCTTGTATGTTTTCGTAACCCACACAAAAAGACTGTTCCCATACCGTTCCTTCTTCATGGTTCTCGTTGTAGAGACCGTCGGTGTACTCCCATTCCGTTGTCTAACAGTGTATAATATTTAGGTGTTATTCTCAATAGTGACATGACTTGGAATACTCATCTAGTATTCCTTTGCAATAAGCTTCGTAGCTTATCATGTTTATTTAACAATTCACGTTTTCTGCTCCCGTTTCCGATTCGTAAGGTAATTCGTGCCCTTGTGTACAGTATTTTTAGGTGTGGAATTACTGTATTTTACCATTGTTCTTTTACCTGGCGTGAGAGGGTAATCCCTATCTTAAAGAAAAGGTTCTTCAGAGCGTTGCTCCTAATTTAGACATCCCAGCTGAAGCGAATCTGTTTTCTTTTCAGAAATTGCCTTCGTTTGATGCATTGTTCTTTCATTGCGTTATTTATAGGCACTTTTGGTGTAGTGAATTCCTTCATCTTCATGTACCTGTAAAAGCATTCATGCATAGTCCAATGTTTTCAAGTCCAAGATGCTATTCTCGCTTTGGTTGTTTTCGTAGAAGTTTTTATGTTCCTAGTATCTTTAATTTTTCGCCTGATCAGATATTTTCTTAGAGGTCGAAGCGTGTGTTAAAATTGTTTCTGCAAAATAGTTTTTCTGTAATGTTGTAGTGAATATGTTTTCTTGATCATCTTATTGTTTTTTTTTTGTTTTTTTTTGTTTTGTTTCTACGTTTATGTTGCTCACAGTCGGGTACAGCCCGACGAGTCCCTGAGACCTGGGCTGACGCGAGCCTCATTTGTATACTTATCTGCAATAAAGGTTATATTATTATTTTTAGTTTTGGCACGCCTTGGAAAATTTGAATTTCACGCGTTCATCGCAGAAGTTGAGGACGCGAACGTGCTTTTGCTAGAAAATGTATGTATATATTTTTTTAATCTCAATTCTGATGTAGTTAAATATTAGAAATTAAGCAAACTCGGAAGCCGTGTATTTCCTACGTCCTATACCAGCCTCTTTGACGCCTCCACACTGGTTAATGAGCTGGCTCCCGGATAGCTTTCTCATCGTAAGAACGCTAATAACCAATAGCAGAGTCAGCAAGATAAACGTGACAATTAATACTTTACGAAATATACGAGCAATGACCATTTGGGAGCAAGCTCACAAGCCAGTTTACAAACGACGAATATCTCATTACTTCAGAACCTACTAGTGAATCATCCGCCTTTTATCTCGTCGGGCATTGATCATATGTATAAAGTAGACGTTCTAAAATGTAACACTAACGCACTCCGAGAGTCATTCATTTCGAAAACTTCACTGGATTGTAAACCACCTTCCCGCATTTATCGCAACCATTGTTCCTGACTACTTATTTAGAACTGCCATTAATAATCTATACTGCTCAGATTGAGCTGCAAAGTGTACTACTGCCACTAACTCCCCACTCAACTCTGTTATTCGGATGGCATTGAGGGTATTTTAAATAAATAAATAAATTCGGTATAGGACACAGGAAATGCACGACCGCCGTTTTCGTACTGTTTATTTTGTTTTTTTATATTTTCTCATATCTCAGTTGAGCTCTGAAAAAAAGGTAGACATAAAACTTCTAGCAAAACTACGTTCTCGTGCCCCATTTCAGATATTACGTCCGGAATTCGAATTTTGCATGGCGGGTCCAACGTGTTAATCCTTACGGCCGCACCGTGGACAAACGTTAGGATCAGACGCAATTCTTGAAAATCTAGAAATAAGGCTCGACTTTGCGAAGGTTGACCTTTCAGACTTGTCGCTTGGGAGCTTGATCACAATTGAGCAACCCGATCGCGTCGTCTTGAGCTCGCCGTAAACCTAAGAAAGTAAACCCAGAAAACACCCCCCCCCCCCCCAAAAAAAAAAAAAAGAAAGCGAATAAAAAAATATTTAAAAAAATAACCGTAGAAAAATTATGCATTAAAAAGGAAAAAATAACGATTCGGTCACGTGAGCAAGGGTGCGTGTTCTTTCGAGCGGTAGCCGCGGGGTGGCGCCCCAGCTGCTTCCGCTGATATCGATATCGATTGGACGCCGGTCGGAATCAGCGGTGACGCTTGAGGTTTTTCACGGAGAAGTCTTTTTTTTTTCTCTCCTTTTGCTTTTGCTTTTTTTTTTCCCTCTTTTTATCACCCAAGCTGCAAGCGAAAGAAGAGAGGAAGAAACAGCAGAGAGCGAGACAGAGAAAGAGAGAGAGAAAGAGGTGGGCAGTGAGTCGGTCAGGCCAATTATTTGGGAACCCTGAAGATTCCTCGGGTATTTTTCTGTCCGGTCATCTCGTGTCCGTTCAGCGGCCATCTTTTTTTCTTTTTTTTTCTGCTCGCCTTTTCTTAGTTTCGGTTTGTGTTTGCTTTTATTTTATTTTTCGTTTTTCTTGCGGACCATTTTAAGGGGCAGAAAGTGCGGTTTTGTGCGCAAAAGAGCCCTTTATCTTTTTTTTTTCTTTTTTACTTGGCTTCCGTCGGCTTCGTTAGAAATAAAAGACTAGGGGCAGGACGGAATGTCAGGACAGCGTTCAGGACATCTCTCCCTGGAAAAAGAGGGCAGAGGAGGAGAGGTGGGAGAGGAGGGGAAGCCGAGGACATCCAAGGAATGGCTCGGAGATATTTTTGTTTTCACCGTCGTGCAGCTGGAAAAGAAATACCATTAGCAGAGGTGGTCCTGGTAATAGATAGTGGCGCAGATGCCATGGCCTCCACTGTCCAGTACAACGTTGACCACCAGAAATAGAAGACTCATTGCTGACCACGGTTAAGAACACTGTCCCCTCGACAAATATATACACTTTTGTTTTTTAATTGATCACCGAAGTAGAGCACGGAAAAGCGAGTAGAATCCTCTGTTTACAATTTCGAATTTTAGAAGAAGTTTCCTAAAATATTTCTGCTCGGTGCCCAGCTTTTTTTTTTATCATCGTAGTTTTCTCAACCTTTGACGACGTGTAGCCACCTTTTTTTGAGCACGTTAGCTGTGAGTGCGAGCCCAAAATGCCACCGGGTCACAGTCGATCGTCGTTTGAGAATAAGGTAACCTTTATACGTATACATGTATATTACGCTATGAGCATCGAGTGCTTTGCTAACTGATTTTTGTGTTTTTTTTTTTTTAATTATATTCGTATTTTTATACAATGCGTTGTCAATAAGGTTTTAGGTATATTAAAAAAACATAAATATTAAATACATTGAAATAAATAAACATATCTCTGGAGTTCAACCCATTGCACGCTTTTTCAACGGCTAGGATATTCACAATTTTAAAAAAAACATTCCTT
The DNA here is from genome assembly GCF_016920785.2 of Ixodes scapularis. NCBI lineage: Eukaryota > Metazoa > Arthropoda > Arachnida > Ixodida > Ixodidae > Ixodes > Ixodes scapularis. The sequence goes on along the minus strand of NW_024609883.1, from coordinate 81,308,232 downwards.
GCATCGTGTTTGTGTTTACACAATAGGCATGTATTATCCGTTCCAAATGCGTTTGAATGCGGACTAACTTCCTAATTTAATGTTTTAATGGTACTCAGAAAGTCTCCAAAAAAAATTATATGTTTATATTTACTAATTAAGTACTTATTGAACTGAAACAATGGGTGCCTCACCAAAGTGGCCTCTCGGCAATAACCAAATCGGCACTACTTTTTTTTTTTTGTGTGTGTGTGTGTGCGATCGGTAGTTTACTATTTGACCGACGTTTGGTAGAACATCCGGCATACGAGGAGTTTGTTAAAAATCCGCTCAATCTAGCACTTCTAATTTTTAGAGGTGCTCGAAAACGCAATTTTCGTCTTCCTCAATCATTTTAAACTAGTTTAAGTTGTTGTGCATTTTCAGATAAGATTGAACAACCATGTCCGGTGACTTTTTTTTTTTTTTTTTTTAGTTTTGATAAAAAAAAAATATTTTGCTGGCCCCATGCCCAGAAGAATAAAGCCAATCCTTGTACTGAAAAAAAAATTGTCTTTGGGAACAAAAATTGTAAATGTCTGTAGGCACAATTGCGCCTCATTAAACGTTAATTTTCTGTTCTGATTTCATCTGATCTTTTTATTGGTGACAACGTTGCACCAGGCGGAAAGACGATATAATTAGACAAATAAAAAAAAACGTGCCCAAATTACATAAGCTCACGATTCATCCTCAGATACGTCCAGTAGGGCATCAACCCCTAATATTAGCATATGTTGTATGCTATTATTAGGTCACTCACTCGCAACACAGCTATATCTGAAGGTACCTAATTATATCGCACCTCCAAGGGCCCTGAACTCGTCAAACACAAAATCGTAGCCGAAAGTTCGCGGAACGCGATGATTGGACGCCGGCAAAAAAAAACAAAAAAAGAAACGCGAAGTCATCGTCGGGAGAGTCAAGTCGGTGTGCTCCGCGAACTTCGGCCCCAACTTTGTCTTTGACGAGTTTAGAGCCCCAAGTCACCTATAAGAACTATAGAAATACGTGGAACGATTCCTACGAAATCGTTTAGAAGTTTTGACGTTTTTGTAGATCGCAGTATCACGATGAAATGGTAACGGAGAATGATAAAATTATCAGTGTGTTGCAACCGCAATACACTTATTATCTCATCCTTTTATCATAAAGTTTTTGCCTTTTTTTTTCACCCGGCACACACTTTGTGCTGGCGGGAATTTGCGCACGGAGTAAAAGTTGAAGGTGAGAACATCACGTGGGGACAGATAATAGAACTAGAAGCGCCTGTCGCAAGGAACGTAGTTTCTGTTCCTTTCTTTATTGGGAAAGGGGGGGGGGGGGTAATTAGTCTGTTCTTTGAAGACTCACTCAAACGCTACTACTTACTTTTTTTTTTCGTAAAATGAAGACATTCCTAAGCAATGCCCAACTAAACATTACCTTCAGCACCCTTTCAGGATGCTGGCCAATACAATCGGTCATCATTTTCTAAATGACCATCGCGTGTTTTCTTTAGCTTTTTTTGCCTGAGTGTTTTTTTTTTCTCTGCCTCAAAGTCGCTAGCGAACACATTACCACCCCCTTAGCTCCATTTGAATCCTGTCTAAGCTTCCAGTGCGATTCGGCCCGAAAACTGCTCGATACCGACCAGACCTTAACATTAAACCGGCAGAGCATAAAAGAAAAAAGAAACAGACCAAGTTCCTATTCTCGGGACCGCGACCACACCTCGAACACCTGCGCCAGGTCGATCCCCCTGCAACCTAAATCGCCTTGACCAAAACTTAAAGAAAAAAGCTCGTTCTTACATAAAATATTTTGCCACCGACTCGCGAATGAATCACAGCACGCACGCACTAAACGCACCAGCACATGCGTCTCAATCACAAGGCACAACCACACGCGCCCGGATCTTTAGAAACACCCTCTACCCTCCCCATTTTCGTCTTAGTGAACGGTCCGTGTGGCATTCTTTGATATGTCCGTGAAATCGACCTTCTATTGCCAGCTTGCCCAGCGTCCATACAGGCACGACTCACACGTCCACACCTTCTCAAAAGAGGAACTGGCACCGTAGGGTACATAAAAAACCCCCTTTACGTCTACTCCACCTTTACACACAAACACTCACACCACAGTCAGAACGCACACCATCAACAACAAGAACATTTTTATTCCTTACAAACCACAAGCATACAACAGTATATATGCCTTTTTTTATTGATAAAAGGAGTAAAAAAAACGTCCAGGGGATTTTAGAAGCGGGGCTGGGAGGAAGGGTTCGGGAATCGTGTACACAACACGGGCCCTGCCCTTCTTGTGTTATGGACTCTGAGCAACGGTGTTGGTAAAATACACAAACAAACGAAAAACTTCTAAACGCAATTGAAAATAAAATGTTAGAGGCATCGACGGGGGAAAATGGAAGGTCAGAAAAGAACGAAATAATATCGAAGGAACGGAACAAAAAATAAAATAAAATAAAAGAAGCGTAGAGGGTGTAGAAAAAATAAAGGGGGGGATATAAAAGAAGGGGTAGGAAGTCTCGGCGAGCGGCGGCGAGTCAATATTTGCCATGCGGAATGAGCCGATCGACGACTGCTGGGAGCGACCGCAACCAAATGGCGAATAAATCTCGAGCGACGCGTCAAATACGACCCCCAAAGTAAGCCGTGAAGACGCTGAGTTGAAAGAGGGAGAAGGCGGCGGGGTGTGTGTGTGGGGGGTGGGGGAAGGGGGAGCGATAGTTGAAATTTCGAGTACTGCGGGTTTCTTCTCCCACATCACTATAGGTCATAAAAATACGGGTGTTTGTGGAGTCCCTGTAGGACAGCGGTGTAGCCAGAATAAGGGGGGGGGGGGGGGGGGGGGGGAGCCGATTCCATTCCCGCTAAAAAGAATGACTGGTTACGCCACTGCTGTAGAAATGCAAAGACTAAAAACACACCGAGGGGAGAGCGTGAAGTACCTGCGCAATAGAAGACGTACGAAGGTGCCTGAACTTTACGCCTTTCAACACAGAGACCCGATTCGTAGACGTTTTGTCTTTCAACAGGTATTTTTCGCTGTACACCGTTCACCCTTAAGTTGATACTGCAGCCAATGATACAAGCACGAGAGCCTGAGGTTGCTGCTTTAAAGCGTCCTTTCGCAGAACGAGCGCTCGCGTTAGAAATGCACGTCTCAAAACGAGGAGCCCTGGCTAGTTCGCGCTGGTAGCTTTGGCTCGCAGTCTCTGCTTACGGGTGAACGGAGATATATAGGGAGTATTCACTGGCGGCCATAGCTATGTACGCGGCCGCTCAGCGCGTGCTGACGGCAAGCTTCAGCAGATCTTTCGCAACGTGGATGCCACACCATAAAGATTGCCGGTCTTAGCAGCCTATTAACGTGAACTCGGTCGGAGCATGCGCTCTGAGGAGAAGAAGCGAAGAAGACCGAGCTCTGTCGAACGGAAGGTATTTTGACTTCCTCTGTGCTTCTTCTCAATAGGCCTTCATTTCTGATCCGTAGGCTTACGGGTCCCTTGCGGACCTGGCCGCAGCCTTGGGCTACCCCTACAAAGGCGGTGGGCCACAACAGTCAATGCAGGGCACGCCCGGCATTGAAATGACCGACCTTCCCGAAAACCAACTTTTATCCGAAAATCCGTTTTCCGAAGACGGCACTGGACAGCTGCAGAACACTCCGCTCCCGATTCAAGTCAATCTACCCTACCACCAAGTATTGTCAACGCCGGAAGTGAGTCAGCTTTTTCAAGTTCTGGCCGGCGTCATTGAGCGACAACCGGCGTTCCTGGAAGCTCTGCAACAACTCGTTGCTCGATTCACGCCACAACCACAAGAAATGATTGATAACCCGAACCGGCCGACGCTGAAGGAAACAAGGCAAGATCCACGATTTAGACGAAAAAACGAAAGATCTCGGTCGCCCCATAGAACAAGTGGGAAAGGCGACGAAGAACCTCAACAAACGACCCAGGAAATGCAAGATGGCGGCCATCTCACGCCGGTACGCTTGACAGAACAAGATGGCGGTCGGCCTCCCCAAGCCAGCGCACCCCCGCTCAATGAAGGCACATTTCAAGGACACCCTCTGAAGCAGACGAAACCACCGGCACCACCAAATTTGTTGCCGGCCCCAGAGACAAACGACGACATAGAATGGCCGCTCCTAGGAATTTCCTCACGGAAAAGAAAATTGAGCTCGCAGCCTATGAGAAATGCCAACGAATCCACGCCGAGGTTGTTCCCGGTGCAAACTGTGGTGCTTCGCTCTGTCGGGAAGAAAGAAGTAAGTGCATTCACCGGAAAAGAAATTCGCGAAGCCATTGAAAGTGCCGGCATTCAAGCCCACGCCGACTACACCGTCCATCGGAATGAGAGGGCAAATGCCCTAGCCATTACTACCAGGGACCCTCTCCTCACAGAGAAGCTTCTGAAAATCAAGGCAATCCGCCAAGGGGAGGACACTAACGCGCTCCAACCCTACAAGGCTCTTGCCGGGAACCAATGTCGCGGAGTCGTGTACCTACGCGGTCAGAACAACGAGGTTACTCCTGAACAACTCCAGGAGGATATTGAGTGCAGAACTCACAAGCTGGTGGCAGCACGCCCATTGGGGACGAAGGGAAACACGATACTTGTCACATTTGAAGGCACAACTCGCCCCCAACGGGTAAGTTACATGCACGAAGTCCTCCCCGTGCGTGAGTACCGCCCGAGACCACTCGTATGCTTTAATTGTCATGCGATTGGACACAAAAAGGACGTTTGCCCGCGAGAGAAGGAGCGCTGCGGAACTTGCGGCTCTGAGCACGATGGCATGGAGAAGTGCTCGCAGATTCCGAAGTGCGCAAATTGTGGCGGGGCCCACGTGGCCACCAGCAATGAGTGCCCGAAGCGCGCCATTCCTCCGCGGCGCCCCGCCAAGAAAGCAGGTCAAAAATCGGCGCAAGGGATAGATAAACCCACTTTACCACCACCAGCGGGAAGAACGGCGAGCCAAGATGCCGGGACGTCGTATGCAGCAGTGACGATGGGAGCCTCTCAACCAACGGTATCACCGGAGTATCCGGCCCAACGGCTGGACATGGCGACACAGGTCCTTCAACTCCAATACGCGGGCTTTGCTCGGATGGAGAAGCAACTGGCCGAGCTCACGACAGCCATCCACAGACTCATAGACACTCGTAACGACCGACAATAATCCCCCCAAAAAAGGTACAAGCACCCAAAGTGCCTCACACAAACCCAAACAACACAAACACCGCGGCAAACTGCAACCATGGATCCTCCAATGGAACTGCGGTGGGTTGCAACAGAAACTTTATGAACTCAAAACGCGCCTCACTGCACTTAAAAACAAGACGCCCGACGTTATTCTTCTACAGGAAGCTAACGTAGAGAAAATTAAGATTAGGGGTTACAACACTTACATAAACCCCAGTATACAAAGACAAACCTCTAATTTTGGAACTGTAACCACTCTTGTAAAGAAAACACACCCACAGACACAACTGAACTCAGAGGCAGCGTGTTCTGACGACCGTGAAGTTGTTTCCACGAGGGTCAAAATTAAGGACACGCCCATTGATATACATAACACATACATCAGGCCAACCGTGGGCCCAAATGAAGCCAATTGGATCAAAGACCTGGTGAAGAAGGACAAGCGTACTATACTTGCGGGGGACTTCAATGCCAGACATACCGCGTGGGGATATCCGAACAAGAACGCCCGCGGCAAACATCTAAAAAAAGCCTGCGTCGCAGCTGGTCTTCACCTCTGCAACGAACCAGACACCCCCACGCGGCTGGCCCAGTGCTCCAACCAAAACGACACGTCCCCCGACCTAACTTGGACCTCTTCAAATCTACGGGTCCAGTGGCAAGTGCAGGCCGATCCAATGGGCCGCGACCACCTTCCCATTCATATACGACTTCTCATACGCACTTCGTCCCGGCGACAGGTCACTTTCACAAAATGGGACAGCTACCGCACCGCCATGACACGCCTCGCCGGCGTCCCCTTCGCGGAACGCATCCAACACGCGCTACGGGAGGCCCGCACTGAGTACAACGTGAAAGAAGACACACCGCAACCCGACTTGCACCTTATCAACTTGTGGGACAGGCGACTAAAGGCCCTTATGCGCTACAGAACCAGGAGATCCCTCCAGAACAAGATCCGCCTGAATCACGCCACGGCCGAGGCCAAGAAATACACAATCGAGCTCTGCCGTACCAACTGGCGGAAACTGTGCGACTCCTTTAACGAGCGGATAGGCTACCGTGCGCTTTGGCGGGCCTATAAAGGGCTCGCCGGGAAAACAAAAACCTGCAACACCGGAAGCAACTTGGCCCTCCGCCTCGACATTGCCGAAGAACAACTCGCGGCAGAGGCGGGAGATTATTTCTTCCCGCAGCAACCCGAGCCGCCCCCAGCAGATGTCTACGTCCGGCAGCCCATACAAAATGAACACCCGGCGGACGCTTTCTTCACGCTCGCCGAGCTCCAGGACGCTCTCGCGACAGCGCGAGCCAAGTCGGCACCTGGCCCGGACCTCGTTACTATCTCCGCGCTCCGGAACCTTCCGTCGGACGCCATGAAGGAGCTTCTTGACATCTTCAACGCCATCTGGGAGGAGGGTGAGCTACCTTCCGAATGGAAGAGATCTACAGTGATCCCTATTCCCAAGCCTGGAAAGGCTCCCAACATGGTGGCCAACCTTCGACCAATCTCCTTGACGTCAAACCTGTGCAAAGTTCTAGAGCGGATGGTCAATGCTCGTTTGTCCTGGATCCTCGAGTCGACTGGGGCCTTTCATCCGATGCAAACGGGCTTCCGTTCTCAACTCTCGACACAGCACAGCCTACTCATGCTTTACCATGACCTCTACGAGCGCCGGCTCTTCAAAAGCCAACCGCGTACGCTCGTGGCCATCGACTTACGCAAAGCATTCGATTCCATACCACACAGCACCGTTGTGAATGCAGCAAAGAGGCGAGGTATTCAGGGCCGCCTCCTAAACTTTATCAAGACATTTCTCCAAGACCGAACATTTCAGGTGTCCATCGGTCAAACCAAAAGCCAGTGGAGAACTAACAACATTGGAGTTCCCCAGGGGGCGGTCCTGTCGCCGCTTCTTTTTAACCTCGCTATGGTGGACCTGGCTCTCGCTCTCGAAGCCGTCCCGCAAATTCGCTTTACAATCTATGCGGACGACGTCACCCTATGGACGACGGCAGGTGGCGCGGAAAGCCAACAACTCTATATGCAGAAAGCGCTGAACATCGTCACGACCTTCGCCCTCCAATCAGGCCTCGAATTATCAAAGGAGAAGACCACTTATATGGTCATTCCCGGCCGACGCCGGAGAGCCCGTACAGACATTGAACTGCAGGTGGATGGAGTCCCTATTACCCAGACCGACTCTATCAAAACTCTAGGAGTCACATTCGACCGCAAAGGCGGCGCTATCACATGGCTCCGGCGGGTGAAGTCGCAGTGGAAAGAAGGCCTAAACTTACTCAAGGCCATCTCAAACAAGGCATGGGGTGCACAGGACGACCTCCTTCGACGCCTCGTCCGTACCATCCTGATCTCTAAGGTGGTGTACGGACTTAATTATCTTCGTCTCACCAAGAAACAAGAAGCTGCACTCACCACCATGTTACGAGCAGCCATGCGAGTTGTCACTGGACTTCCCCGCTTCACGCAGGTAGACCAACTCGAGAGCATCGCTCAAATGAATACCATCCGTGATATCGCCGATGAGATGCGGGTGAGCCAAGCTCAACGGCTGTCTCGCACTCCTCACGGTCGAATCATACTCACGTCCAGTGGTCGCGCCCACCTCATCAACGGCCCGCTCATGCCGACACCAACTCCACCTTGGAACGCGGAGGCAGTCACCCCTGTCAAACCCCTTCCAAGTCACGAAGGACCTGATCGCCCCGAGAGACGAGCTACGCAAGCGGCCATTCATAACAAGGAAATCAGCCAGTTCCTCAAACACGTAGAAGTCTTCTACACGGATGCAGCGAGGGACGATAGCGGCCGAACTGCAGTAGCATGGCACTCACCTACACGCAACGAGACGAGCAACCAGCTTACCTCACGTACACGAAGCACCTGCATGGCAGAACTTCTGGCGATTTTGTTCGCAGTGGAAACGGCCACGACCATGCCACGCCCAGAAATCAGTGAAACCCGCATATACACAGACTCCCAAGAGGCAGTGCGCGCACTTGGGCAGTCGAGCACGTGCAACGTTACGGTTGCGCACATCCGGGAACTGGTTCGCCTCGCCGGGGCTAAACAGAAGATCACCATCGCGTGGATTCCTGGCCACGCCAACATTCCGGGGAACGAGCGGGCGGACGGGGCCGCGAGGGCACTGCTAAAAGCAAGTATTCAGCCCTCACAAGGCCCGGTCCCTTCGCCCGTTCAACGAGATGTTTCAAGCAAAGAAGTCTTCGACCTCTATGAGATCAAAAAAGAAGAAAGAAATGCCCGGAAAGCGCGACTTGCTGCGCTCCTCCCTGTTAACCCCCATCCGATCCCTCGAGGGCTTCCAAGATGGGAACGAGTGGCCCTGCACAGACTTCAAACTCGCAGTATGCTAACTCCCGTTTGGCTTGCCAAATTCCACAGGCCAACAGACCAGGAGGACACGGGACCTGACCCAAGATGTCCCCACTGCGGTGTCCCCGCGACTTGTGACCACCTTGTATGGTTCTGTCCAGAGACGTCAAACGAACGGGCGGCGGCGATCAACAACCTGCCTCCTTCCCTTCGACCGAATACCCTATGGGAATGGGCCCACCCGAGGTCCTCAGAACCCGCGGATAGAACAGCCGTCTTTTCATCCCTCATCTCCTACCTCCGGTCCTCCGGGATCGGAAGGTACATCTGATCCATAATCATCGCTAGCTCCCTTTTCCCCTTCCCCCACGCCACACGAGGCCCACAAGCCAGAGGCGTGGTCCTTCAAATAAACGTTTCAATCAATCAATCATGCGCTCTGAATATTGCCCTCAAATATTGGCGACGTACGCGATCGAAAGTATTGCTGTGATCGGCCTTCCACGATTGGACGAATGCTGACTATGACGTCAGCAAAGAATTTCTCTTGGACGGAAATAAGAGGAATGGAAGGAAACTCCAATTTTAGCGGTGTTGGCAGCGTTGGTTTCAGAACGCAATGATTTCAAGCTTCCCCCATGCTCATTACAAACACCGTCGAGCTTGTTGTTCGCGAGGTAATGACATCACGAGAGGAACCATAAGAGGGCGCCAATAGACCCTTTCCGAAATTGAGTGCCATCTGGTGGTTTGTAAAGCAGTTACGGTTTTGCCATATCAATGGCGGAAATGAACTTGTATCGGCACCGTCACTTTCGCAAGTCAACAGCACGCGAGGAATTGTTCCAGTCAGTTCTTTTTCGATCACTTTCAGTTCGACGGTGACCAAGAACCTGCATTCAGAACAAAGCTCCAACCCACTCAGATGCCTCGAGAAAATTCTATACACCAAAATGCTTTAAAGCCGATTGCGTGCCGCACACAGATTGACTGAATCTGAGTTATTAGAAATAAACGCTTACGTAGCTCTTGCGTTCCATTCCTACGTCGCGTCGTACTGACCCCCCGAATGTACAGGCCTCGCAAGATCCGCTTAGGAGCATCTTCAACGTCTTCCTTTATCACTCACTAGAAGGCCGCCATTGGTATGGCACGGATGCCGTTCCACTGATGATGATAGTGATCAAAGTGGCCAGACTGAATTTCGGAAAGGGTCTATACCCCCTACAGTTCGAGAGCGTGCAGTTAAAACCTGTCCAATTCTTTAATAAAATATTTACAAAACAAGGTGGCTGGTGAGTGACTATGACTAGGCTTACTTACCAACTGAAATCGCCTCTGCATCTGTCTGCTCCTCTTTAGTACTCAACAAGATATTACTCTAAAATAAATGGCACATGTGTTAACCTACTTGTCTGTCTCTTAGTGTCGTTGTCATTTCTTCTGTTTTTCTGTGTGTTCTTCTTATTTTTAGCTGCTCCATTAGAAAGTATTGTATTGCCATGATTGCTTAAATTCATTTTTGCATTATTATGAATACCACAGGCGTCACATTATGCTCGATGTGTACCTTATATTCTAATCATGTCGTATTACACCTGAGACTGCAGTGGAAGAAATCGGAAGAACTTTCAGTAGAAGGAACAGACACAGAAAACGTCTCAACGTTTTTTGAGACGTTCTCTGTGTCTGTTCCTTCTACTGAAAGTTCTTCCGATTTCTTCCACCGCAGTCTCAGGTGTAATACGACATGATTTGCTACCACCAGCTCGCCTGCACTCTCACCGTCTTTTCCCTGTACCTTATATTCTAGTTTGTTTTGTTGTCTCTTTTCTACAATATTTCCCTTAAAGGGTGTTATGGCTCTTGTAGTAATAAATAAATAAAACGAATATCGTTTATCCAGTCAACCATCTAGTTACCGTCAAGAGTTTTGTGGAGTGATGTCGCCCCTTTGACTGACGACTACTCTGCAAGTCGGCTACGATTGTAGCAAGCCCCCAACTTCTCCCCTTCCCGGCCGCTTTTCTACTAGTATTGCAAGTCTTTTTCTTTTTTTTTTTTTTTTGCCTTCCTTGCCTTATATATGTATCACTTCCTTTCCTCTCAAACAGAACCAGTTGAACCCCTTCTGTTCGAACAACCTCTGCTTCTTTCCAAAGAACACCCCCCCCCCCCCCCCTTTTCCTTCCCCCTGTGTACCACTCAATGTGAGCACGATTTGCCCTGGAGGATCAAAACGAGCGGAGTAAGTACCCGAAAGTTCCCGTGGATATCCTCGAAGCCTCCCTAGAGGACACCCATGTCCACGCCAAAGCCGGTTCGTTCTAGTAGAAACATGTTTCTTTGCAGTAAGCCAGTGAACCCGATGCACTTGAAACTCGTAGAAAGACAAACTTCCACTCTAACGGTAACAGATAACCGCACGCTAAAGAAAATAAGAAAGACAAAACCACGCAGAAGTGCTCGCCCGGGAAAAGTCTTCTAAACGAGGACTCCGGGTACCAACAGCATAGAGAAGTCCATGCCCAAATACGGACACCGTGGGGATTCAGCTTACCCAATCGTCCTGGATATCTTCCCTGCTGTTCTGTGGACTACGTAAGGGCTAGCAGGTGCTTCACGAAGAGGCTTCGATATATACTTGCCAAAACGGCAAGTATGCTAGCGCTCATTCGCAAGTTCGGGCGTTGAGGGACGTCATTTCGTTGATGGGTATGAAGTCAACACAACTGCAGCCCATATGGATGGATGGATGAAAGTTGCTATACCCATTGTACTTGGCTGTAGCTTGCGCCACCTGGAAGAGTGAATGGATGGATGGTAACAGCTATGCCCTTTATAACTGGCGGTAGCTTGTGCCTCCTAGCCTAAAAACTTTAAAAAAAGCATCAAACCTCCCCTCTTAAGCCAATGAATTTATGTAACAATCACCAGGCCATGGGGGTGTTCACAAGGACGACCTTTGGTGTAGCGTGCAAAAAGAACTAAAAACATTACCCTCCCCCCCTCCCCCCCGCCTCCTCTGGTCAAACCTTCTCGGCGTCACCTCCAATACTGGACCCACTGGAGGACAGGGTTGAGACTTTGGGCCGTATACCACGCTGTGGTATACGGCCCAAAGTCCCAGTTTTCCTCAGTCCTGACTGTCCTCCCGCTGTGCTATTCGTTTTACTTTATTCAATACTTCCTATATAATTTCCTCCAATCATATAACGTCCTCGTTGTGACTGTAACCCATTTATCCTTCGTTATTCCATCACCGCCAGCGAAATCCAGCGAGTCCGCCAAATCCGTTACTGCTTCAGGGAAGGACGGGGCGAAGCCCCGTGCACTGCGAAACCAACTGTTCTAGCGGCCCCTTTACGCTATAGCATACGGCACCATAGTGTGTCCCTCCCCTCAAATTTAGCCCTATATGTATTTTCTCTTAACACTCCCGTTTTCACCTCAAACAGCGAAGGGCCTCCCCGTGAATCATCAAGCATCTTTTCCTGCAACACACTGCCGGTGTGAAAATACAGGACAACCGAAAAAAAAAAACACATTTACATTGACAGGGAATAAAAAATTAAGTTAAACGCCGCTCACACTCTCGCGACCGAGTAGGATCGAGAGACACCAGACCGGTTTTTAAGCCTCTTGCGACTTCTTAGGACCGGATGCGCTGCAGCGGAGCTGGTCCTAAGAGATCGCAAGAGGCTTAAAAACTGGTCTGGTCTCTCTTGCTCTTACTCGGTCGCAAGAGTGTGAACGAGCCTTTACAGTTATAATAGAGGCAAAATTATATTCATCTCACAAAAAGTATTTAACGACCAATGTGGTGACGTTGTGTTTCTAATTTTCTGAACGTGAAAATTCCAGATCAATAAATTGGGCAACTGTGGTGCACTTGGCTTGGCCACCTAGATCATCTAACATAACACTTTTACTCTACCAGTGCCGTCAGCACAACATTACTAAACGCTTCTGTTTGCCGCTCACCGCTGCCCCATTAGAGCTAGCCTCTAGCCATTTTGTTTTCTCCTGGTGAAGGGCCCCTTTAGCAAAAACACGAAGACGCCGAAAGGATTCGAAGATGGTAGAAAAATAGATATAACGGAACCTCCTTGAAGTCTCAAGCCGCGTTCATTATGCGAAAAGGTCATAAAAAAAGGCAGTTTGCAGACACTGCCTGCAGACATGTTCGAAACATACATACGTGTAAAGCAAACATTCGAACTTGCTCGAGGCACGTGCACAGATACTTCTGTTATCATGTTTGCAGCGAACGCTGTGCCTTTCATACGATATGCGGAGCGGAAGTTCGTCTGCTTCTTTTGCAGCGGTTGTGATGACATCAGAGCGCAGAGCTCTGATTGAATCTGAACGGAGGATAATGAGAGCCAATCAGAGCTCGGCGTCTTTCTGACGTCACCGCAACTCCTGCGCAAAAAGCAGACAAACTTGCGCTCCACATATGACCAGTGTGCATCAAGGTGGTAGCAGACATTTTGATCCAAAACGCGGCTTTCTTAGTCCCTAAGCGCACTGCCAGCTGCCATGCGCTCACAGTCTTCCACGAGTTTCTTTATTACGCCTATAGCTGTCCCGGATCTTCTACATGAAGATCCGGCCATCGTCAGTTTCACGGTTTACCAGACTCGCGCCTGGTCACGACAACATTGACTGCTTCCTATAACACCGCCTGACTGACAACTCAACTTCCCTATACGGAGCCGCCTTCCCCATACCTTGCGTGTAGGGGATTCGTGTGCAACCGGTCGTCTGGATATCCGGAGCGACCGGTCCGAAGGCTGACAGGCAGCTCGCGAGCCCGCGCGTTTCCTCCGAAGATTAGCATAAGCGTTGCATCCTTCGTCTTGTCGATTCACTGCGTGCCGAGTCAGAATTTGCATGTCTTGTTCCCATTAGCGGAACTTAATTAGCTTACTAATTACCGCACGCGTGGAAGAGGGGGAGGAGGAACCCCGCACAATCCGAGACCCCACTCTCGTCCCCCTTGGTGAATAAGGGCAAAGAAGACGGCTTCTTTGCCCAGAAGAGCGGAGTGGAGTAAATATATCCAGTCCGCACGTCTCCGCCCAGAAACTGCGCAATCAACGGTTCAAGTTGGCGTCTATTCCGTCGGCTCTGCCTTTGACTTTCGAGGCGCTGTTTTTGGGACGCATGCTCTGAAGAAGTCTTGGCTTTTCTGACGTGACTTCTGAAGATCGTTGCCTCTTTGTGTTGAGTTTTTTTTTTCCTTTTTTTTTTACAGCTTAAAGAAGAGACACGGTAACTGACTTGCCTTCGGTGCGTGCTGCATGGAAAATCATCGGGGCATGAATGAATCAAGAGTGGGCCTTCATTAACTCCCAAGACGCGTCCTCGAATAGTACTGGCGGAAGCAGTTGCGTGTCTTGTGGAAAAAATTCTGACGTCATTGCGGGGCTATGGTCCTCAAAAAAACTGCGTAAGACTATTAGCAACGGTTCAAAAGACCAAGGTAATTAGTTTATGGCTATTTTTAGTGCTCATGGAACAGCAACATTTTTCGCTAAGAAGTCACTATACAAGGCACTGATCCGTTCGGGAAATTCTTGCTCAAGACAGACTGTGCATGAATGTGGTCATTCAAGTCACTTTCATAAAGAAATTGCATTTTCGCAACATTACCACGGCATTCTAAGTAGCGTGACGTATAACGAGCAGGTCACAAGTACAGCGTTTCATAATAAGCTATCCAGAAGCTGTTTTCTGTGAGAATTGCGTCTCAGGTTACAAAACAGACTTAAACCATTTTGCGTTAAAGGGATTGTCCGGTCAAATTTTGTATTTGAGAAAACGATTGAATATCATTCTTATTGCCTCGAGACCCATCGTACGTGCAATATTTGGATTTTATAGACGCCTTACACACGCGCCAAATTACAGTTGCCATTGCTGACCTTCTCTTGTCTTACAGAGATGCCGAGAAACTGAAACGGTAGTTGACGATCCTCTACAAAGACAGATGCTTTAGAAAAGGACACAGTTGAATCCAATATGGCAATAACCTGGCCTGCTATGGTAATGATGAAGTTAGATAAACGGAATAAGAGGAAACAAAAACTGAAGGTCAGTTATGGCGGCGTCCACGCACAGCTGCTGCAAAGCGTCTATATGCCCCTATGCATGAGTGATTAAATTTATACTGCTCCAATCGCACTCTAGCGTAAACGCTGCTTTCAGTGGCAACATTGGAGCTCTGTCGTCACACAACACAAAGCGAGCATTTCTGTCTCGTCGATTACCTGCGAGTGAACGCCTCAGCGTGCTTCGTTCTTGTTGTTGTGCTCGACTTGCTTTGTGGTTGGGTGAGATTTTTGTTGCGCGGTTGGGTGCCAAAACCACCGGGCAGCACATGCGAGTCAAGGCACGACGTTCCACACTTTTCCGCGAGATGTAAGGGACGAGCAAAATGGACCGTTGCAGTGCGTAAGGACTGGGTTCCCGTCAAGATCGAGATCCCATTTGTGCAGCACTCATCTCACAGAAGAGAGCTACGAGCTGAGCTCTAAGCGGAAAGAAGGCTTGAAAGTCGAGGTGTAATGCTGTGCCATTGATAATAAACTACGTCCATCCACTCCTCGCCCAAATTGGATCAATCAATTTGATTATGCAGCGAAACCGAAACCAACAACTAGACCACCTGGAAACGATATTAGAAGTTGTATTTAGCACGCGTGCAGCCAAATTCTGTTTGATTCGCGTGTGCAAATAGAGCGCGACTACGGCTCACCATGCATGCTCGTCCAAGTCAAGTGACCAGATGCATTTGAACGGTTCGCCGTTTGCCTTCGACCCGCGGTCATCGCCTCTGAGGGAACGACCTGCAGCCTCATCACCAGTCCAGTGGATCCGCCGAAATGTGTACCTAGTTGCCGGTTCAGAGGCGAAATCTGCATCCTTTGCTTTGCAAGCGCTCCTAGTTTGATCGGTGGCCGTCGCAGTTGTGTTTGCGCGAAACAGCATACGTTTGGCTCGAAGCTTATGGCTGTTTTCGAGCAATATCCTGCTAAAAGGCGTGACGTTTTTCGCACACGCATTAAAAGAACCGTATATGAGTAGGGTACAGCCTAGGAGACTATATAATTCTAAACAAAATACAAGACATCCATCGACCAACGCTTGTTATTCCGGCCATCCGACAAACCTTTGCGTTTTGTGACGTCACGCAGCAGCTACGGATGTCAGCCATTGACACTGGCGAAATTCGTGGTGCAGTTTCGCACATACGCTCATGAAAGGTTTAATTAATAACGGGAGATTATGTATCAAAATAAAAACGAAGTTTGTCTACATGAAAGCTCCCTCGACGTAACGAGCGCAAAAGCTTAACTACTTCTGGTTTCGACCGGACAATACCTTTAATGTACTGTAGGAAAGGATGTTATACCAGATATGGCACCACGTAATGAGTGTATCCTCTAACTTACATGTTGTGTGCAGCGCTATAAAAGGCAGGGTACACGGGAAAGTGAGATTAGTTCCTATGTCAACTCTTGTACTGTTGTGCAGGGGCACGACTACCATAAACAAAAGGCGAGGGCAAAAACGATGCGAGGAAATTAAGTGTTTGTGTAAATTAATTTAAAGCGGTCGTGAGAACGCCCCAGTGAAACAACTTGTTAAAAATGCTATTTGAACAAGTTCCGGTAAGCGTAAGCTCAAAATGAAAACTAGTCACATTGCGGACTTGCTCAAATTACAATTACAGGTGTTTTTTTTGTTGTTGTTTTTTTGTATAACTATAATTTAAAATAATTTGAAGTACATTGCCCTGTACTTTTATAGACCGCACTACGCTTTTCTTCACCGGTGAAGGCAGGTTTCATGTTCCAAACACAAGCAGTCTCTTGCTTCCCAAAAGACTTTCGATCGCTTCGTTTCGGCGGGTTCGCGCTTGAAGCGCCACCAAAACGAGAAAAAAGGAGGTTTGGGGGTGATGCAACGAGTTTTGTACTTTGCGCAAATAGCGCTTAGAACGGATCCCTGACGTTAATGGCCGGTGAAACACCCGTTCGTTTTTCACCACATGCCGTCGAAGTCGCAAAAAGAACTAAAGAAAAACGAGCACCGTTCACCCCTCAACTCACAGTCAGAACGAGCGGCCACGTGATCTGGAGCCCATTATATGCCGCCAATGTTGAACATAGCCACGTACTGGGGTTGGCAAGGCACAGGACACGCGCTGAGTTCCGGACATTGTTATAGTTCGGCTATTGTCGTCATTGCAGTGATTGTATACGGGCCACTACCAGAATGCTTGTCGATCTATCGATAATCACGAAACCAAATCGAGTGCCCACGCAATGCTCGGGTCCAGTCTATGAGCTGTATTCAAATATCGTCACTGGGCAGTACTGCGACCGCCCAGCTACGTCATCACGTTTTGTGAACGATATATTGAATGGAAACGCTCGCGTTTGCCCTTGAAACTCCACCGCAACAAAGGAGTTTCTTGGCCAATGGCGTTGCGTGCGAGTATCCTAGAGTCCCACTAGTGCCAGTAAGCTCGTGTAAAGTGAAAAACATTCCAACTGAATATCGTTGCACCGCTCCTTTAAACGCTACAGGACCCTTCTTTGTCCTCCATGCTGATGGTTAACCAGCATGCCGGAGCAGGAAAGTTGAAATAGATCTCTGTAACAGTTCTGCACGTCATGTTGCTTTTAAAGCGCAGCTCTTAGGCGCTCGTTTCCGGCTTGAGCGGCGTCAGCGTCGGCGTAACCGCGACACCCCCCCCCCCCCCCCCCCGAGGTCACGTGACCCCCCTCCTCCAGGTCAGATGACCCCCCGCCCTCAGTACTTTTCCCTACTCCTCCCCAAGAGCTGCGCTCTAATTCGGCGTCACAGGGAGTTGTAAACGGCTTTCACTTTTTTCTGTCAATACCCGCTGATCACGCCTTTAAAACAGGCAATAGAAGACAGACGCGTTGGCGGGTAATGATTTGTTTGGCCAGGGTGGAGATAACATATTAAGATGATTTATATCTTGTTTTTATCGTGTTTTCATCGTGTCTTTTTTATTTTTTTTAACTGAATGGAACATTTTTAGTTAGAAAATCTCGGAAAGACGTTTTACTGTGGTTTAATGAAGTATTTTAGATATTGATTTGTTTACATACTTAAAGCTAATAAAATCAAGCAAATGTTTCGTAGGGTATACAAAAAAATTTAAATAACTCAACGTGACCCTATTTGGAAGCAGAAGCAGATTGCCGTGTAGAGTTGTAGAATACACTTAACAATTTGATGATCGTTGTTTACTGCTGTTTACGGCTTTATGAGCTATTTTTGGTTCATACTTGTTAATGTGAACAGCTGAACATTTTCTAAAAGATACGAAACCGTTCATCTGGTCAGCGGTGTCCTTGTCCACCCATTTAACTACATGTTTCGTAAAAAAATTCAGCAGTCGACATTAACAAGCGATTTACAGGCACAAATTAAAATACAAATTAAAAGCTGACGAAGCTTTTTTCTTATGAAGTCATGTCAAAATATGTTTTGTTTTTCCAACAAGTTGTTAATTCGTAAAATATTTATTCAAGCAGAGGTCCCAAAGTTTTCAAAGAGAACTGTTGCAGGGACCCTTTGGTAATGAAGGGTTAGGTAGCGAACAAACGTTTGCCCAGCATCTAACACCAATTAAAGGAACACCATCGCAAATAAACGAGAGTAAAATGGCCAAGTAAAAGAGAAAGTGTAATACAATATTATAAAAAAATTATACAATTCCAATGCCAAATTAGAAAAAAAAAACTATGCATAGCTCTTTTTTTATAAATGCATTCTTTGTTTTGCTTTTCTTTATTATTCCTTTATTATTTTTTTTAAATACAGAATCATTGCTTGGACCCATAGTCGCGGAGGCTAGTCGCGGGTTCCGACATTAGAAATAACCTTTACAATGCGGCAGGCAAACAAAACAAATGTACGCACATATCAAAGCATACACAAAACAATA
This sequence comes from Ixodes scapularis, assembly GCF_016920785.2. Classification (NCBI taxonomy): domain Eukaryota; kingdom Metazoa; phylum Arthropoda; class Arachnida; order Ixodida; family Ixodidae; genus Ixodes; species Ixodes scapularis. The sequence goes on along the minus strand of NW_024609883.1, from coordinate 81,289,646 downwards.
ATACATACTAATTGAAAAATATAGACAGGAGATATGATATTGAACTTATTCATTGGCTTGCAAATTAATTAGATAGTTCTTTAAGGATGGCAAAATATTGGGTTTACATTTGATGTCGGTAGGGATATCGTTCCATACTAGGGCACCGTTGAATTCAATAAGCCTTTCTCCATAAACATTTCTACAAGGTGGCAAGTTAAACAGATTATTTGTTGCAACCCTCATATTTCGTAATGGTAATTTAAATAGATGTAATGAAAGTGGGTCGTTAGTTTTTATTATTTTAACGACTGTTTCCGCTATTTTTAAGTTGTGTAGGAAGTCTAGTGTCAGCACATCAACTGATCGAAATAGAGGACCACTTGGTTCGGTATATCTAGAATAAGTAATGAGTCTCAGAGCTCTTTTCTGTAATCGACTGAGTGGCTCTTAATACGTGGTATATGTTCCACCCCAAGACTCTATACAGTAATTCAAGTGACTATGTACAAATGCAAAGTATAAAATGCGCAGTATAGACGAATTAAAAAACTCCGGAGCCTTTAGAAGCGTGTAGCAACCGTGTGCAAGTTTTGCGCTTATGTTTTTTATTTCATTCTTCCAGTGCATATCGGTTTCAAACAAGACACCTAAATATTTGTAACAGGACACATGCAGCAACTGCACATTATCTAAGTAGATAGCTAGTTCTTCATAATTTGTTTGCTTTCTCCTAGAGTGAAACACAGTGTACTTAGTTGTTTTTTTATGTTAAGTGTGAGTTGGTTTACAAGCTTACCACGTTAAGACCCTTGTAAGTTTTTCATTTACTTTACCTTGTAGTTCACTTTTTGTGTCCCCGACAAAAACTAATGTCGTCTCATCAGCATACATGAGTGCTTCAGACTGACTTAAAACAGAAGGAGAATCATTGACGTAGAGAGAAAAAAGAATGGGCTCCAGAACAGGGGCCTTGTGGTACCCCTGTAAGGCACTGTTTGTGGTGTAGAAATAAAATTAATCGTTACACATTGTGTTCGTTTAGAAAGATAACTTTTAAATAACTCTAATATCTTTCCCCTAAAACCGTACTCATGAAGCTTGTGCAATAATATGGTGTGATTAACTGTATCGAAGGCCTTACTTATATCCAAATAAACAACCACAGCAATTTTATTGCTGCGGTTGTTAACACAAGTACAGCGGAAGAGGTAGATCTGTTCGGCCTAAATCCGTGCTGACTAGGGCAGAGAATATTGTACTTACTTATAAATTCCTGAACGTGTTTACAAATTATTTTTTTTTTCAAAAATTTATTATTACACTTAATACTAATATTGGTTGATAACTAGACGGCTCGGAAGTATCTCCTTCTTTAAAAATGGGCACATCCTTTACTTTTTTGAGCTCATCAGGATATATCGCGCTTTCCAATGAGTGATTAAACAAGTGTAAAAAATGAACGCCTAAAATCTCTATATTATCTTTATTTCATTTTACTAGAACGGTATCGAGCCCAGCCAATTTGTTTACTCGAAGACTTCTAATCGCAGACGTAATTTCAGCCATCTGAATTTCCTGTATGACAAAGGTATTAAAAACCGAAGCCGCTAACCTCGTGGAAACTATCACATGTTGCAACTGTGTTGCTAGGAGAGGACCTATGTTTGTAAAGTAGTCATTAAAATTGTCTACCATTTCCTGGTTGGCTAGTTCGGGTTGCACGCGTCGATTGCGTGATTAAGTATATCCCAAATTTTTTGTGCATTCCCGCCGGCTTGTTTGATAAGAGAGGAGTAATATTGCCATTTCCTTTTCCGCATAAGAGAAACAGATGCGTTTCCTAATCTCTTAAATTGTCCTAAATAATAATTGTTTCTTTTGTTTTGTTTTGATTTACGATACCAGCTGTCTTTCTCAGTCAGTACGCCTAAAATTTGACTCGTCATCCAAGGGCAGACCGGCTCTTTATATCTGCGGTTTGCCCTACTTTCAGCGCTCTGAATTGCTGCGTTTTTCAGAGTATGATCAAAGTTTTGATATTCATTGTTGATGTCATGATTATACAAAGCATAAACATTTGTTTGTTCTAATATACTTCGTAGTAGGACATAGTTCTTGGTGCGTATTTTAGGACAAAGATTCGCATTTACAGACAACTGGTTTTGCAAAACAACAAAAATAGGCGGATGGTCCGCTATTGGATCAGAGTAAACTCCGGCACATACACCGCTATCGATGTTACAAAGCGCGTGATCAATCAATGTACTCAAAGTACTGGTAATCCGAGTGGGTTCACGTATAATATAGTGTAAGCTAAAGGATTCAAGAAGCAGAGTATAATCATTGCGCGTATTTCATGCCAGATCAATATTAAAATCTCCAAGTATTACAATGCGGCCGGTATGCTTCTGAGTCATTGGCTTTATTTTTGACTAGCAGTCAAAAATAAAGCCTATGAAAAAGACAGTTCCTGCTTATGTATGCGTATTGGGCATTTGTTTGAGAGGCATGACAATGTGTGTATAGACCAACTCAACTCTCTGACGTCATGACACTGCGGTGGCGCTGCTGTCGGTACTGCGCATGCGCAGATGCTTCTCCTCAAGGGAATATGGTTTCTGCGCACTCGCAATGCCCACACCCGAAGTGTTCAAACGCGGGCTTGTTTGTAAACAGTGTGTTGGTCAATAATTGAAAGCAGGACGGATAGACACGAGACATGTTAAAGAATCAATCAAACTTTATGCATACACGCGTCGCTTTTTTGAAGGAATGGAAACATGACATGGCAGTTAGTTGTGGAAGTGAGTTCCATGTTTTGGTTACGACGCAAGCGAATCAGAATGCGCCATAGATAGTTTTTATGCGTGATACAGATAGTAACGTCTCAGAATAAAAACGCAAAGGATACACGACTTTTTGATCCGTAAATTTAATCAATAAACATGTTTCGTGCTTGTTTACAAACTTCAATGTTTACGGGGCTATACAGTATTTGAGGCATTGATCAATTGTTATTTTTATTTTTAGAAAAGTGCATGCAAATGTACCGCTTTCGCGCTTATTGATAAAAAGCATTGCTCGAAGTGCCGTATACTGGGCAGTGTCTATGGGTTTGGGCGTTGTTTTGCATGTCACTTCATGAATAGGTAACCCGCTCGAAATATGAGAATGAATGAAGCAATGATAAAGCATTTGAAGGGTATCGAAGGAAAACATGTGCTGTAATTTTTATAGAATCGAGATATTTCTATATATCTCATTGGTGAGTTGTTGTTCTTGTTTTTTTTTTGTTGTTGTTTTCTTGTTTTTTTTTGCATTGATGTTGTGTTAACTGGTGACTCAGAGTAAGTCCTAAAAATGCGACATGCAAAAATTTTGCGGTATCACGAGGCTCGCCAGCGTGACCTCGACGGCTTCGGGTCTGAAGAACCGCCCGACCGGTCTCACGGCCTTGCCCCGAGATGAAGAGCCCCTAAATTGTAAAAAGAGAGCCATCTCAAACCACGGGGACCGTTCGCAGTTTAACGGCGGACGCCTCCCGCGCCAATCGGTCGCAAGCGCGCATGCGCTGTGCGTTGTAGCGTGGCGACGAGGAAACCAGGCGGAAATGGCTGCAGAGACACTCGCAGACGATCTACGCGTTCGTCACCGCCTCGCAGCTCGTATTACAAAATGCGGCCCAGAAACCACGTGACTCGGATCGAGTAGTTTGACACTCTCTGTAATAAGGGCTCTCTACCCCGACATCAATCTCGCTTCGCCATCTCGTGGCCGCGAGGGCAAACACCGAGTCGCCGTTCATTGCACGGCAGGAGCGTGGGTCGTACACTCTGCCTCCCCAACTGTACGGCGCCCAAGTTTGTCTGCTCCTTGCCCGCGTCGCGCGTCCTCTGTATTGCCCTTTGATTGGCGCGCCCCCCCACCCCCCTTCTTGCGGTTCAATGCGCCGAAGACGCGCTTCGGAACACCTGTATAGTCGGTGACAGGTCCAGAACGAAGTGGGAGCTCCTCCCACCTCTTTCCACTTTAGTAGTGCGAACGATGGAGAGGAGGCGACCTTCTTTTTCCGCCGTTCGCTCCGCTGAAGTGGAAAGGGGTGGGAGGAGGTTCAACTTCGTTCTGGACCTGTCACCGACTATAGAAAAGCAGAGCGTGGCATATTGTATTCACGCGTGGTGTTTCGTGATTGGTTGCTCGGCGTTCTTATGTGCAAATGCTGCAATCTGATTAGCTGTGGAGCGATAATCAGATGCACGGGACTCTCCACGGCTCTGCGTTTCGTAGGATCTCAGTGGCTATGGGGCACGTGACTTTAGGAATGAATTCAGCCAACAAAAGGGCGTTCTTGTTTTCACTCAAATATAAATTGGGATTTATTCGCCGTCGATTATGGCTTGTGCGCTCGCCAAGCATTCATACTGGGAGGAAAAATAAAAACGCCCGGTGAACTTTATAAAGAAGGCAACACCAAAGGCCACAAAATAAACTACGCTTGGACTACGCATTCTATATTTTTTTTTCGTATGCCGCCATTTTGTTGTTAAGTGCAGAGCGGAAGCAATAAACCCCTTTTGACAACTTCATTAAGCAACACTGAGTTGCGATAATGTCCAAAAGCCGAGCTCTTATTGGCTCCGGTTGGAAGGAGAGTGGGTAGACCTCGAGGCATCTAGCATTGAGGTCTACCCACTATCTTTCCAATAGGAGCCAATAAGAACTGGGCGTCGTACTGACGTCACCGCGACCTCTGCGCAAAAAACAGACGACTTGCCTTCCACATTGCTTGCTGCAGCGGCAAGTGAGAAACGCGCTCTCCGAGATGGATGCACAATGAAACCACAGCTATGGGCGCTTGTGCTCTAGCGCACTTGATCAAAGTTGCGCACGCGCGTGTTTCTGTTCTTATGAGGGGTGCATGGCATATGTATTGAACTATCTTGAACGCGTGTGCAATGGTTGCCTTCTGCCGAGCCAAACAAAAAAAAAAAGTGGTTAACGGTCACCAAACTAAACAACATGGCAACCTTTTAGGGTCAATCGTACCCCTGATCAGCATTCTGGTCTCACACGCCATAATCGCGCGTTTTCCCTTAATAATGCGGTGTAAACGACGCTTCGCACTTTCGCAAAAGCGTGCCGGCGAAATGACCGAACACCGCCTGACGCATTATTCTCGGAACCAAATACCTCGCTGACTTCGGCACGTGGTTTTGGAACAGCCACGCAATACACACACGCACAAAAAAAAAAAAAAAAAGAGCACAACCTATATTGTGTTGGGTAACCTTTAAACTCCTCAGCAGCGCAATAAAAAAAACATATATATATATATATACCCGAGTTCCCGAACTGTGAATAGCGGTTAACGGTCACAACGTATACTAGGGCGAGAGGACTGGCTCGCTGAAACTATTCTAATTCCGGGCAAAACTATCCTAATTGCTGCTTTGCTCGGACAAGGATCACAAAAACACGAAAAATGCTGGGGAGGTGAGGAATTGGGAAGAGTGGGGAGAGGGGGGTAGGCGGGGATTAGCCAACGAGTTCCGCAAGTTGCACGCAAATTAGCAGTTGGGAAGGCACAAGGGCGAAGGGGGCAACGTACAAAAAAAGAAAAGGGGGGGGGGGGGGGGGGGGGGGGCGTGCTCGAACCAGCGCGCCCGGTGCTTAGTTGAAGTGCTCCGACTCCAAGAATGTGAACGGCTGGTCGGTTGCTCCAGTGGGGAAATCGCCGCCTCTGAATGGCATTCGGACCCGGGGCCGAAAATCAATTTTCGGAATGTGAGCGGCGACGGTGGCTTTCGGGAGAGACCCTTGCTTGCCCTGCCTGCCTTCCGCTTGGCTCGTGGGTATACAAGCGAGAAGCACGCGGCCGTCCGAGTTGGTTGGGCGTCGTTTGCTGCCCCGCGTGGTTGAGTCTTCCGATATATATGGCCAACGACACGGTTGTGTAGGCAAAAGTGGACAGGCTTTCGGGTAGGCTCGTAAGTGACGTTGTTTAGTCGCCTCTGCATTTCATGGAGAAGAGGGGGGGCTGGGCGTAGTGAGCTTAAATCGGCATCTTTAACATCGCTCCTGTACCGTGTATGGATCGGTAACCATGGACTGACAGTCATGGCTAGAGCTACCACATATTGCGCATGTTACGCGTCCCCGACTGGATTCTTTAACGCCTTAGAAAAATCATGAGCCATTTCACTCTGTGACGGTGGGTGACCAGCGAAGCTGTTTAGCACACGACACACACGTGACACAAAATTTTAAACGAAGGTACCGACTATCGCCGCCCCGAAGAGCCGGAGGAAACTGGACACGCGCGACGGGAGCGCCCCTCGGCGGAAAGTAGACACGCGCGACGGGGCCGCCACCCCGGGAGAGCGGAAGAAAACTAGGCATGCAAGCGCTTGAAACGACGACAAAGAAAGGGCACGCGAGTTTTTGTTGACGCACATGAAAAATCCACGGAACCCTAGCTATAAACAGATTCCCTGTAAAATGTGATCCCTCGATTTCCCCCCGATGACGTCATGACGACAGTGTCACGCTGTCGCCGGCCGCGATACTGCCGGCGTCACAGCGGGCAGACGCCTGTTCTGCTGAAGGTCGCCCTCCAGCTTGACAGTCCACGGAAGCTTTGGCCGCCAGGGGTTGGGACGTCGTGACAACGGCGACACTCGCGTTTGCTCGTGCTTTTTGCCGGAGCTTCTACAACCAGCCGCCAGGATCGCGACGTCTGACAGCGTGACACTCCGGCTTCTGTGACGTCATTTGCTGTCACTTCGGGACCACTTTCGATGTACGGTGAGATAGGACGCTAAACAGACCAGTCATGGACGCGTTCCACGCCACCGTACTACTACATAAGTCACACTTTAGAGTAACGACTCTCCGGCCATCATGGACGGATGGATGGATGGATGTTAATAGCTATACTCTTTGTAACGGGTGGTAGCTTGCGCCACCTAGCTTCTTAAATTCATTGTTGCCGGTTAATTTGAATATTTATCTGAAATCGCAGGAAACGGTTTTCTCTCCTTTAGAAATGTTAAAAACAGACCGCGAAAGCGCAAAACGGTAACCCCTGGAGCTTTTTGACACCATATCTAAACTCAGAAAGTCGCATTTTTTTATCGTTAAGATCGCCAAAATGAACCCGACTCGCGCTAAGCATCATAATGGCGTCACTCACGAGGAACTTTGGGAATAGGGTGCTGATACGCTAAGCTTAGCTTATTCGGTGGATGGAGTCTCACGGTAAAATTAGCAGGCCACGTCGTACACGAAACGCACAGGGGGAGCCGCTGCCAAAAACCAATTACGGTGAATTAAGCTTTAGTCATATATAAGCCCGTTGCTGCCAAGTGCACGGCTCCACAGCTCCCGCAACGGGCATTTGACACTCCCATTATAGGGAGTATTCACTGGGCGCCATATTTGTGGGTGCTGTCTAGAGCGCATGCTACCGGCACTCTTGATGGTGCGGAATGCACGTTGCAAAAGAACTGTGGAAGGTAGCCGTCAGCACGCGCTCAACATTCGCGCACAGAGCTATGGCCGCCAGTGAATACTCTCTAAACTCTGTTTCACCTTGTGTTGTACTGCAGGAAAGGCTACAAACGCGAGCTCCTTGCTCTAGGGCGCCATAGAGTTATTACAATAAACGCTAGAGGTTCAGCTGGCGCTAGTGTGCTGTTGCATTTTGAAGCAGACAGCAAGCAGTCAGAAATTGACTTCCGGTATCGCATTTCTATGGGAAAAAGCGAGTGCATTTTCTCTCTGCGTTCGATTATAAGAACCAATATCACTAATAATTTGTACGTATACCAGGCACATTGTAACATTTCTCAGTCAGGCAGACGAAATAATTGGTCAGTTCCAGTATTTTTATTTGAAATTCGTGGTATGAAAAACGGTGTTAAAACCGCTTCGTACGTGTATTTATGCGCACTGTCGGACACTGTTAGCGCGAACACGGCGTCGACGCTTTCCAGCATGGGGGATATGGGTGCCAAACGATCGAAGGACACGCGGAAAACCAAGACAGACGGGAAGAACTACGCAGTAACACTGGATAAATAACTTTTTGTGCACGCAGACGATCAAAATAAATTGAAAGCCACGTAAATATAGTCAGATTTGCAATAAATAAGTACTACTTTATTCTTTCTGCTCATGAATATGTGCGAAGATGCTTGTTCTGGGTTCAAATCATCACCCGAACGCTTCAAATCTTTGCAAATAGGGGGAAGCCAGAGGACAGGTGCGCGATAGAAAACTGCCCAACATAGGAAATATTAAGAAAATACACCTTTCGTAGCCCACGTACTTTATTATTTACGTTTCAAACGTTTTTTTTTTTTTTTTTTTATCCACTCGTAAAGATGCACGACGGGGTCCTCTTCATTAGTGAGAGGACAGGCATATCAGCAACGTTAGCAACATATAAGCACCAACGGAATGCTGACGAACTTTGAACACACTCTACATTCCTTTCTATTGTTATTTTGCTTAGAATCGTCGCTCGTTTCTACATACCTGCCATGGAACAGAGGTTTGGGCCTGAAATATTGCGAAGCTTAGCATCGTTCAGTGGTAAAAGAAAATTGCTGTAACTAAAACAATTACACTTTCACAATAATAATAAAGTTACATACTACTCGGTACAACCGAAATAACAAAAGTTATTCATGTTATTTTCTGGCGACGAGACAAAATTCACGCGCGTTTTCCCGTAGGAATACACAGGAAGACTGGAAAAGTAGACTGCATGCTGTGTGCTTCAATTTGCAACCGGAAGTCCCATAGACACTAGCGCCAGCTGAGCCTCTAGCGTTTATTGTAATAACTTTATGTAGGGCACATCTCGGTGACACAAGCTCTCGTGCAGCCAGGGCAGCTGCCAACGCTATGAGCTCGCGCTTCTAGCCTTCGCTGTGGTACAACATAAGCTGAAACGGAGTACAGAGTATTAGCGCCGAGATGTTTCGGTAGCGTCCTCTTATGGTTTCCCTCCGTGACGTCACGACTGGGATTTGCCTCGCCGTGACGTCACCACTTGTTATTCTGGCTACTTACCATCAGGTGCGACGACGAGTTCGATGGTGTGTTTAAAAAGCATAATGGAAGCTAGGAGCCATCGCAATCCGAAACTAACACCGTCAAAGTTGACAATCTTACAATGCTCATATGCCCATGGCTTGGCCAATCGTGGGAAGCTGACCGCAGCGACGCTTTTGGTGGCTCACATCGCTAATAGAGCGAGAAATAAAAACAACCAACACCGACAAGTAGCAAGCAGGTGCAGAGAGCACACGAAGTTATCTTTCACGAGTCTGCAATCACTCGTGCGTTCGCGCTCACTTCACGAGCACCGACAGACCGCATGCCTGCGAAGCCTTCGCGTGTATTCCGCACGTGTTTAAGGCTTAACGTTGCCAAATTTTTCTTTTTTTTCTTGTTGTAGTGGGACTTTGGCATAAGAGCTCCTCCTGAGTTTAGTTCTGAGCACGCACTGCAAAAGACGAGCTCGACCGTCACCTGGAAAAAAATCAATACACAAACAAAGAAAAAGGAAAAAAAAACCAGCAAACAACCGACAAGAAAACCGATAGACGCGTCTTGGCAGGTATACACTTTAGAGCCCGAAAGGAGAACCAGCGGCCGGCCCAGCCGACTTGCGGGAAATCCCTCGGCGAGCTCTCCTCTCGGTGCCGCACGGGGCGCGAGCGCGCGCACTTCCAAAACAGAAACGATCAGGGCAGCCGCGCCCTCAGCCGGTACAAAGTGGACGGGACGCTCGCAAGCGCCATTCGTCTCATTCAAGGGACGCAATCTCGGGGCCCGGAATAAATAGGGTCGGCCCCCGAGGCCCGACGCCTTTGTCTTTGGGGCTCCTTTCCGTGCGAGGCGGTCTCGTCTTCCTCGCATTCGTCTTGCGGAGCCGACCATTGAGGCACGACCGAGTCCTCCCCCCCACCGCTCCATCTATTCAGACGCGGCGGACGACAATCGACTGCGAAGTTCGCCCTGCTTTGTGGGCCTTTTTTGTCTCGTGCTTAGACGGCGAGGACCGCTGTCGATGCTTTTTTCTGTATATGTGTTCCTATGCATCTTCCTCTTTTTTCTCCAGTTCCTCTTCATCATGAATGCACCGTGCAAGCACAACAAGGCCGCGGTTGCAGGGGTTTCTACGTCACGTATCGGAGGCCAATGCGAGGCCGCTGATTGGACACCAGTGCTGCGTCGTCGTTCGGATGGGGCTCGTGTTCTCCCTGATTAGACACGAATCTCAGCTGAACGCTGAGGAAGAATTTCGGTCGAGCCTGCGATTCGCCGCTAAGTTCCTCGGGGAATCAGTGTCATGAAACTGTGAGGTCACGGTGTGATGTGACGTCACGTAACACGAGGTCACTAGTTTTCCGCTGAAGTTAGCGGATAACGTTTTTTTTACTATAGTTAGCGAGAATTCGGCGTCGCGTGACGTCACGGTGTAACGTTACGTCACAATGTCATGTGTTGTCATTACGTCACGCGAAGTCGCGACTATAAATAGCACCTGCTAAATTTCGCGGGTAGATTTAAACGAGGCAGTGTAACTGTTTACAGCAGTGTGAAGTGTATTTGATATCAGCGAGGTTCGTTTTCAGATCACGGCAATAAGAAACCGCGAATTTTCTTTCCGGATAGTTCTGACCTTGCATGGCCGTGTTTCCGCAAAGGAATGCGTAAATGTCCTTCAGTTCTCCTCGGCTTCATTCAATCTCAACCGAAGCCCATCTTTCAATCATCCACACGGCTCCAAGTGCACAAACCTCCCTCTTTCCCACAAAAAAAAAGGGGGGGGGGAGAAACAAGCGTCGCGAGCGAGCAATCTAAGCGAGCACTTCCGGCGTCCCATATCATGGAAGATCCAGCACTCCTCACCAAGTGCGAGGACGGCCAAGGCCGCAATGCCTGAAAACCAAAGGACACGCCCACTGGGTCCCACAGCGCCCGCTCCGACTTTAAAAAAAAAAAAAAAAGAATCGTACGCGCAGCGTGGCTCTCTTTACCAATCAATCTCAAAACCCAATTAATCAAAATCGAAGCTCCCGATCCCCCCCCTCTCTCCCTCTCTATTTCCCTCGCTCTCGCTCTCTGGCACACAAGTACTCTTCCAACAAATCCTTTTGCTGAAGTGAGCAACGGACTTTCCGGCACAGCGTCTACACTATAAAATCGACACCCTTAAAGGCACATCGGTTGTTGTCACAGTATGAGGTTGTCGGTGTACACTCTACAATCGAAATATGCGGGCGAATCCAGCCAACTGAACGAATGGAATAAACGTCACGAAACCGCCACAAAACAAAATTTGTTGTTGTTTATTGTTGTTTATTTGTTTTTTTTGTTCCTTTATATCCCATTCAGGTCGTGCGGTTCCCTCATCCTCTCGCTTTGACCCTCTTCATGTTCCGTTTCACTTCAAGGCCTCCCAGAGCCGATGCTATAGACCTTTTCCACAAGGGTGCCGCCATCTTGAATTGTCGTCACTTCCAGTATGGGCGAAAACATTACTTTGCCCTCACCACGCCAACAGAAGACATTTAGGATATAAGCCTAACCGTCACACAGTATCGTTTTGGCTCCACTCTATTTTTTTTACTGGTTACAGGTTGAAACGTTTTACTTTTTTTTCGTCGCCCATACTGGAAGTGACGACAATTCAAGATGGCGGCGCCCCTGTGGAAAATGTCTATACGGAGAGCAAGTCGTCTGCTTGTACCGCTGGAGTTGCTGTGACGTCAGAACAACGCCGAGCTCTGATTGGCTTTGCTTGAAAGCATAGTAGGTAGACCTCAATGCTAGATGCCTTGAGATCTACCCACTATTTGTTTTTTTGTTTTTTTCATCCAGCCAACGAGAGTTTGGCGTTCTGACATCATCGCAACCCCTGTGCAAGAAGCAGACAAACTTGCGGGACGCAAGTTCTTCTGCTTCATAGGAACATAGGAAGCATAGGAACCGGCGTAGCCAATCAGGCAGCGCGAAAGGTGCGTCGTCATGGCGCTCGTCGTCTTTGCGCGTCTGCTAGCATCAGCTAAACAAATCACGCGAAGAAAATTAGTGCCGGTCCGCGGAACATTCATTGGTTTAGTCAGCGTTAACGAGCGAACTAAAGTGACGAGTGCCGTGACGATACATTTTTCGCGCTCCCTGATTGGCTCAGTCGAATCGTGGCGTCGTCCGCGGTCGGACTTGGACCGAAACGAAGTCTAGAGATGAACGCAAAGATGAAGAAAGTTATGCTACTATGCGGAGCGCAAGTTGGTCTGCTTCTTTTGCGGGGGTTGTGGTGAGGTCAGAACACCGAGCTGTGATTGGCTCTGATTGGCTCCGATTGGAAGGATAGCGGGTAGACCTCGAAGTAAGCTGCCTTGAGGTCTACCCACTATCCTTCCAATCAGATGCAAATCACAGCTCGGTGTCGTTCTGACGTCACCACAACCTCTGCAAAAGGAGCAGACGAACTTGCGCTCCGTCTAATGCGCGGCTCTGACGTCACGCCGCTGCGGTGGCGCTGTTGTAGGCACGGCGCATGCGCAGAAGCGTCATTCACGCTACTTTATTTTTCTGCTCACGCGCACTGCCCTCACTAGGCGTGGCCAAACGCTGACTTGGCTGTAGACAGCGTGTCGCCCTATAGAGGGCGCTTTGATCAGCTTGTTTTTCACATATAGATCGGCGTTAACCCAGCACATGGCGTGCGGACTGCATTCTTTGCGTCGTCTTTCCCGATTGATCGCGGTGTAGAGTCGGACTTGTGTTCAACCAAATGCTGCATCACCCGAATGCTGCGTAAAAACCACAAACAAATAAGTAATCTTGGTGTTCCCCATGGGTTGACTTCATCTTAGTCGCTGGAACTTGTTGCCATCTCAAGACTAAAGCACGTTTTCTGTACAGTTCATACGCTTGTCGAAGTAGTGCTAACATCGTTTGGTTGTCATAAAAAAAGTATGTTTTATACGCTCAAATGCTGTGTGTTTAATAAAACAACAAAAAAATATTTTCTTAAATGCAAATGCAAGTATCTTGCTTTGCCGTCTAAAGCTGGGAAGCAGCGAAGTTCCGCTTTTTTCTGTGGTTTTGACATGGAAGCGAGTAATAGTAGCTTCTAGTGTAGCCTGGAATGTCATCTTGCAATAGCCGACAGGCTACAGATATTTCTCGCACACACATCAAATACACCTTATTTTCAGCCCTCCACGTTTTAGAATATTTAGTTGGTTACATTAATTTTTTTTTTTTTTAAAGCAACACTCTCCAAGAATGCTCGAAGTCGACAAAAAGCTGTTGTTTTTATGTCGGCAAACGAAAGCTGTGCTTACCGCGCAAATAAAACCAAGGGCCTAGTTGAGTTGGTAAAACTTCAAACAGTACTCACTGATATAGAGGAAGCAGCTTTGTGGTTAACCGAGCAAGCTTGCACAGCATACGGTTTGTGGGCAAACACGTGTTGCGAGTTTGTGAGGTTCAAGCTTACAACTCGAGACTATAGGCATTTCTATTTCACGTATCAGTGACTCGTGTCTATTCTTTGTTTTTCTATCCTTGCAGGACAAGACCCAAAGAGGGCTTTCGTTCACAAATACCGCCCATTGCAGTGAAGATTCTACTATCTGTTGCAACATAAGATCTGCAGAAATTTCGTCCCCGAATTCCCAGAGAAGGGCTCTACTCAATAAAGACACACCAGTTGTTGTTGTTGTTGTTGTTGTTGTTTTTCTGGCGCCACAAAGTAGGGCATTGCGAAACATGCAGATTTATAAACACTTAAAGTTACTTAGAAATTAACCTTATATCATTTTTTCGAATCGGCAGTTCGTCTTCCCAAAACGGGATCACGAACGTTTCATCGACACAGCTTGCGACGTTTCGTCCCCCGCTTCTTACCGTGCATATCATTTCGGCTGCCCGTATCTTAACAATAGCCTAGCTTGCCGAACCCTTGGCAATTTTTACGAGATTTGGCACAAGCTCCAACCTGAGATTATAATTCATTTTCCCCGAATGGAGTGGAGCGAAGCGGGGGGTGACCGCGCGTAGCGCCGTTTGTTTGGAAGCCTAGCATTAGGGCTAGAAGATTTGTTAGTGCTAATAGGAACTGCCTAGGTGGCTCTACTATAGCTCTGAAATACCTCCAGCGAACGAAATGAAGGTTGTAACCCAATCTAGTCTAGCTAGCAACATAACTAGTTTGCAGACCAGACGTCGCAGGAGCGAACTAAACTCACAAGAGAACAAGTTTCCAAACGAATGCCACAGCGTCAATGAAACGTCTGTCGACGAGTCGCGTGTCCATAAGAAGGTTGTCCACGAAACCTGCTTCGCGAAGCGTGTTTCGGTGAAACGTATTTCCAAAAAAACGTTTTCGGCGAACCCATACGGACCCCACTTGTTGGGCGGGCCTACCTCGCATTGTCGTTTCGGCGTCAAGCGTTAGCAATGTAAAGTTGCGCAGCAAACGTCCAGCGATAAGAACTCGGCGCAGCAAGACAAAACAATTACACCGCCTCCTCTTTGGCGTATACGAACAAGCAACTTTTCGGCGAAACCTCGATAGACGTTTGCCTTAACCGTCGCCGAAACGTAGCAGCGGGTATACTAAGATGTCCAGTTATACTAACGCTTTCCCTTAATATCATCAGTGTAACTCTAAGCGGAACGCCGATTCCCCAACACTTTCTCTCTTCCGATCAAACCAACTCGTCGTCGTCTCTCGCGCGCCTGATCCGCGGAGATGACCTCCATTTCGGCGCGTTTCGGGCGCAGCAGAGGAGGACGGGGTCCGTATCATTCGCCCCAAAATCCCTGGCGAACCCTTCATAACCACCGGACCGAAACCAGCCAGCCCATAGCGCGGCGGCAGTTCTTTCGTCGACTGGCGTGCGTGCGACGCGGTTGAAATCCAACCCCCTCCCCCCCTCCTCACCGATCCTCCCTAACCTTCTCCACCACCGCCTTCATTTGGGAAGCGCAGAAATTCCTATCGACCTCTCTGCCTCTCTCTCTCATTCTCGTCCTTTCCCACCATCCTCTTCCCTCAATCGCCACGGGTCGATCCTCTCCAAGCTCTTCCTCATCCCCTTCCCGATCCTCTTTCAAAAGCTTCCCCCGAATGTGTTCTGGTTCCACCAGAACCGCTTTTGTTTTTTGTTTTTTTGTTTTGTTTTTTGTGTTTTTGTTTTTTGTTGTGCGTTCCATTTTAGGTTTCCTCTCTCTCTTTTTTCCCGCTCTCGCTCGAAGCCGGGCCTCGAACCCCCATCGGAATTTCCAGTTGTGGGACTGTATATCCTCGTCGCCTCCCTGCATGCTTGTGACCATCTAGCCGTGGGCTGCTGTGTTTTTTTGTTTTGTTTTTTCTTATTTAGTAAAAGGGGGGATTCACGTTTGAGGGGGTTGGCTCACAGTGTCGTAGTCATCGTAATTGCGAACAGACAAGCAGTAAGCAACTAATATGACGCTATTGATTAATACACGAAGCGACTGGTTATTGCTCTTAAGAAACAGTGACATCGCTACTACATCGTACGAAAGGACAGCCTGCCGATAATGTCCGAGCTGTGCTTCTACCTCACAAGAAGGTTCTGTCAAATTCGGTAATACACAAGCTGTCTGCAGACATATTTGGAGCTCACACATGTACTGTACGATGCAAATTAACACGCTCCGAACATGCTCGAGGCATGTCCGCACATAATTTTGTCGCCACTGTCTGCAGCCAACCGGGTACCTTTTGTATGGTGTATAGTCACCTCGGTGGCTCCGAGGCGAGAGCGCCGGCCTACGGATCCCCAGGTGGCGGGTTCGAATCCCGACCGAGGTGCCCGCAATAACACGGAGGCTTATTGCGGAGAAGGCGCCGTGTAATCGAGCTTTCGGTTGCATGTCAAAAGAACCCCAGGTGGTTTAAATTAATCCCCAGTCCTCCGCTGGGGCGTGCCAGATGCCCGTCGTAGGTTTGGCACGTAAAACCCCCAAATTTCGCTTTTTTTGTATGGTGTATAAGCAGTGTGTCTGAGGCTCAAAAATTCCAGCGTTAATATTTTAAAAAAATATAACTTTTTTGCTTTTGTATTTTAGCAATACCACTTAGATGTAATCGGTGCAAGGACGCAGGTAATAATTATGCGACCCCTAAACACCATAGTAAGTGTTCAGTAGGAACCATGTGACAACAGCGTAACATTCACTTTGATGATGAAAAAAAGCTCAATTGAAACCTCCTTAAATATTCGGCACGTGCGGTCGGCATGATTGATGTACACGAATGTTAGTCTTTTTTTAATGGTAGGAGTTGAACTGGACACGGTACTAATAACATCCCAGTGTAGTAGTACACAATCTGAGTCGGAATACTAAGTTCACCATTTTTCGCTGTTAAAAGTGAAATATCACTTCACGTAGAAATAACTTTAATCATGCAACAGTAAATAAAGGAAGGCAAAATGGCGTGTGACTTCCATACTTCAACCCGAGAGCAAAAAGTAAATAAACGGACGTACATATACGCGATTTCAGACGGTGTGTGTGCCTGTGCGTGTGTGTGAGTCTGTGTATGTTTCCGACTTTTTTTTTTATTCGCTTTGTTTCTGGCTGAAATAAGGAAATAACTTTAAAGGCGCGTTCTACCTGCTACAAATTATACAGACAATCTGCAAACTCTGTCTGAGGCATGTTTCTTCCTTGTATGGGAGAAACTGTTCGCGGACAAGTTGAAAGCAGGCATGTGTAAAGCAAACGTGCAATCGAACCCGCTTGGGGTGTGCCCGCAGAACATTTTGTCGTCTGCATCGACCACCGCGTCTTTCGTATGACGTACGAGGAGCGTGACGGGGGCTCAGTGACCTACCAATTGCTAAGATGCAGCTGCCTCAGGGACGCATGCGGTTCGCTGCTGCCGGCCCAAACTTTCGCTCCAAAAACTTGAAAGAGAGCAGACGGCGGTGGCTGCCGCCGTTCGGAGGTTTTCGCGGAGAATCGGGCGTTACGAAAGGCGCAATCTGGCGTGATTGCGGCACCACATTCCCCGAAAGGACTGCGCACAAATAGCCGCCACGCGAAAATCGCAAAAGGCCGCGCCCGCGCACGCGCTTCGCGCGACGAATCATGACAGTCCTCGGTACGCCCCGTGTTTCCTCCTCTACCACATGACATACGCGAGCAGACACAGGTTATCGAGGCAACAACGCTCGAGCCGCCGAGTCGGACGAACGCATGGAACTGGGGGAGAGGGTATCGTGTTGGCTATAGCTTGCGAGGCTGTCCCTTTCTCAACCCTCTCCTTTGGACCGGCTCCGTCTTCTGCTACACCAACGCTTTGTCGAACCTATAGGCGCACTCTGCCACGGTTGCGGTGCAAAAGAAAAAAAGACGGACTCGGTGACGTTGCAAGACGTGAAGGCAAGTTACGACTCATTACGTATTCAAATAAGTGAATAGCTTCACCTGTCACGATGCGTTTACGCTGCCACAGCTATCGTTTTGGTTTATGTTCATGTTCATAACCATGGCTGATGGCGGTATCTGCCGCTACTCACGCGCAACCGCGGCAACGAATCGAGAAAGCGCGTGATCTGTACCGCGGGTTCCCAAAATCCACCGTCGTCGTGGCGCTGCACGTTTACCAACAGCAGGCACGTAGCCAGGGGGGCGGCCCATGGGGCCCGCCCCCCCCCCCCCCCCCCCCCGAAACCCTCGATTTTGCCGGGAGCTCCTTTCCCCCTCCCCCTCATAAAGCATTTTGTCATGAACGCCCCCCCTCCTCCTCCTCCTCCTCCTCCTCCTCCTCCTCCTCCTCCTCCCCTCCTCCCCCCCCCCCCCCCACCCCCCGAAACAATGGCTACGTGCCTGTCCAACAGACATTCTGTGGGCAGTGTAATAGTCTATAGACTATTACACTGCCCACAGAATGTCTGCTCTGCGAATGTCGCTTCCCCGCATTGTAACAACTCATGGGGGGAAGCTCACTCAACGAAGCCAACAAACCCGATTCAACGAGACACATATATATACATATTGGGAAATCTCCGACTAAAGTCACCGAGAAAACGAAAACGGCAGGGCGTGTATTTCGAACGTCGCCTTTCGTTGGCTTTCGCAGTGCTTCAGTCCCGTGCACGA
Source organism: Ixodes scapularis (assembly GCF_016920785.2). Taxonomy (NCBI): domain Eukaryota; kingdom Metazoa; phylum Arthropoda; class Arachnida; order Ixodida; family Ixodidae; genus Ixodes; species Ixodes scapularis. The sequence goes on along the minus strand of NW_024609883.1, from coordinate 81,271,496 downwards.
CACGTTGAAGCATTGTCGAAGGCAGGAACCTCGCGCTGTAGGCGGGACAACTGAAGGATCCTCCCTGCCGTTCCCACCTTGTCAGTGACTAAGCGGGCAGACACTGAGGGAGAGGAGGAGACGAGAACGCGCGGGGACATCAGGGCGCCGAGCCCTTGTTTCAACGATTAGTGGGTAGACCTAAAGCTATGGCTGCCTTTATTTCTCCACTGCACTCGTCGAACGCCTTAGAATGCGGAGCGCCGGCGTCCGGCGTTTGGATTTCGCGTTGAAAAGCGTTCGACGAGAGCGGTGGAGATAAAGGCAGCCATAGCTTTAGGCCTACCCACTAATCACTCCAGCCAGAGCTCGGCGTTTTGACGCCTCCCGCGCGCTCTCTTGTCTCCACCCGTCCTCCGGTTTCTCGGCGCATACCAGTGCTCGATACTAGAGTCACCAACGAGTGTACGATTGAAACTAACAACATTTCAGCCATATTTTGGTGCTTAAAATCAATGCCTTTGGTTATCCAAAGCTCTATCAAAAATTGCAACAAAAAAAAAACGATTTCCCGTCCTCAAACAAAACAAAAAAATAAAAGCTAAAATAGTCCACGGCAGAACAAAACGACATCGCCTGAGCTTCCTCACACAGCATCTAGAGCTCAAAAAGTCGCATTCTTAAAAGAGTAACGATCGTCAATACACCATTTTCAAAATACCTCATCGGGCAATATTGGCGTTCGCCATTGCTCGGGCACGAAGCGTGTGATTGGATCCGAGTCCTCGCCGAACGCTGACGTCAGCGCTCGTGTCCAATACAGGCTGAGAGTACGCGATCAAGCAATGGCGGACTCGGGTAACTGGCGCAGCAGCTACTACTAGATGGCGCGCGCTCTTGAAAAGGGGTCTTTACGAAGCGCAAGTTCGTCTGCTTCTTTTTCAGGGGTCGTGGTGACGTCAGAACGCGGAGCTCTGATTGGCTCTGATTGAAGGATAGTGGGTAGACCTTAAGGTAGCTTGCTTTGAGGTCTACCCATTATCCTTTGATCGGAGCCAATCAGAGCTCGGCGCCGTTCTGACGTCACAAAACCCCCGCAAAAGAAGCAGACGAACTTGCGCTACGCATGATTCGCCCGCTCCATGCTCAGCACCAAGATGGTGGCGCCCACAAGAGAATCGGGGAACGGAGTGCGGATGCTGTAGGCATAGCCTATTTAGTGTCTTTATATAGTCTCTGGCAACTTAAAAACGCAGGGCGTGGCCAGTCCCAAGCATCTCATTATCGCTCCTAAGCCCATAAGAATGACGAACAACCAATCACGAAGAAAAAAACTTTAACATAACAATCCACGCCCTCCGTTTCTTGAGCTGTCAGCGACTGTAGTCGATACTAGAGTCACTGGATACTGAGAGGGTAGCGCCAAAGCTCCCCGTATGGTGGCCATTTTTCTTCAGAGAATGAACAGTTTTTCTTTGACCTCTTCATTCTTGCTGAGCCGATCCAAATTTTACCAGTTTGCTCTACAAAGACCCGGGATTTCGGTATCTACACACCAACGAAACAAGGGCTAATCATCACTCCGCAACCCGTCGATGCTTGGCGACACTGAAAAAATATGTTTTGCTGTCTTGAACTACGCAAGACCAACAATACCATTGTAAGAGATCTGCAGAGTTGAGCGTGAATGCATGATTTATAAGGTTATTAGATACACTGAGCCAAAGACGCTTATATTGGCGACGAACGCGTTCAGTACGACGATGCTGCACAGCGATCTTAGCGCGACTGATTCAAAACGAACCTTTCGAAGCTTCGAGTACCCGAAAATACCAAAATGGCGATTGCCATGACAACAGAAACCGATCCAGCCAATCACCTTGCGAGGTTTCGGTCGTCTGCATTCTAGTATATCGGTTTGTGTCCGGCTAGCAGGTAGGGAAGGCAACAGCGCTACTTTCCCACGATCCGGTGGCTGTGGTCGATACAAGAGCCTCAAGATCGAAATGAGAAATCACGCGGTCGAGAGGTGCTTGGGCGTTGAAATCGATGACTCTAAGCTTTGACCGTGCTTTTCTAAACGCACCAACATAGAGCTTGTCATTCGCAAGTGATGATAAGTTCCGTCGCGACACTCATTGACCAACGAACACGAATCCAAATGTTCGTTGACGGATTGATCGTTGACGAATTGCGAATGCATCGCAGTGAAAAGACGGAGAGGTTTCGAAGGAAAGGAGGTAAACAAAATAGTCCGCTATATGTATTTTAAAATTTTCCTGGCAAAAATTGGATTTCTACCTTCTTTCTTTTGGCCCATCATAAACGCTACGCGATTAGTAAAATGCCAATTTAAAATCATTTATATCCCAGCCCGAAATTCACTTCATGGACTTTTTGAGAGAGGTACGACGCAGGTGTTCTCCATCATAGCCACCGACTGGCGCGCTGAGAGCGGCAGAGCGTCTCTCTTACATGCCCCTTACCGAAAACTAAGACGTTTGAAATATACCACATTCTAACTTGAGTGTATTTGAAGTACAGTTCATAATTGTAAGTACACAATAAATAGACCGAAAATATACACTTCTTCTTTTTTACTTAGTACTAAAATATATTTCTGAAAATATTTTAAAAATACATTTTTTTAAACTACATATGAAGTTCCCTTCATGCGTTCTGAAATATGTAAATACTAAATTAGTAGGCCCAAAATACCTTTCACTTAGATTTTTTAAAATATGTATTTATTTCATGCAAAATATACTCTAACCCTAGTAAAAATGAAGCGATGAAAATTATGTGCAGAATACTCTTAAAATACCTCGAAATCGTAAATACTGTTGTGTTATGCTCTAAGTATCTTTTGAGTCCAATACTTTGGTGGTCTGATTTAAGCTAATAGAAGTATTGAAAAACTCGCCTACCAGAAGTTCATTTCAAGCAGATATTAAGTACATTGAAGTGCCTAAATACAACATTTGACTAGTTTGTCAATTGAGTTGTGCAGCATCGCACTGGTAAATCAGCCCAGTTTATGTTATTGTTTCTTTTTTTCTATCAAGAACAGAGCTGATGAGTTTCTTGCGCACAAATCACAAACGGGGTTCGGAAACTACAACCACAACACTTTCTGACATTGGAAAGCTTCAGCAAGTGCTGCGAGCAGATATTTTTGGCGTGTAATTGTGTTAGCACAATGTTAGTGCACTGAATGCGTATACTCACCATTGTACGTGATGTGAGCAGTGACTTCAATATAGTGACGTTAATGACCATATTAAATAGTCAACTAGTAAAGAAAAGCAAAATAACTATTTGAAGTGAAGAAACTAGCTTCACTCGCTTCATCCTGGGTGGTGCTACGCAGAGAAGCAATACAATTTTTTCTAGGAGCCGTTTTTATGGATATTGTTTTAGCGACTGCGCCGAAATGTTATTAGCTGTATTAATGCTTCTAGTAAGAGATATTGACCACGAACTTCAAAACACTGTGTCCCTTTGACAGACTCCCGAGGAGAATATCTAATACTTGGAACATTAATAAGTGCAGGGCTGGTCACCGGCCAAATGATTACCTTCAATATGTAGGCTATATAAGGCTCTAGAGCAGTTAACGGGACTGTCATTCAGGTGTTCAGTGCGTCATGGTGTTTGTGTTTTTGTTCGTTTATAATGGTTATTTGTAGGATGTATATAGTAGTGCCTTCAAATACCGCAAGGACACATTTACTAACAAAATCCCCCCCAAAATGTGTAGCTTTTCTGCACCAAAAAGTGCAGAAATGGCATCTTGAGGGTCAAGGATTTATATTTTTGGTATATCTGAAATTTTTCTGATTAATATTTATGATATATTTTGAATACCTTTCGCACGTATTTCGAATGCGGACAAAATAATACAGAATGAATACAAAATGAATATTCGTATTCGATATACTTCAAGTTCGTTTCAAGTACGGCCTCTTTTTGCTAAGGGTTGTTTTCAACACGCGCATGTTGCCTTCCGCCGTGCTTTGTCTGCGCACTCAATGTCCACGAAACGCCGAAGCTTTTTCGATTGTAGGAAGCTCCTGCCGTAGGCGGCACAACTGAGAGACATCCCTACCGTCTTCATCCTGGCAATGACTATGGATGGCATTGTCCATAGTCGGGTGATGACGTCCTCGTCGAGGTATAGTTAGCGTCCTCGCGTCTTGCCAACACTGTACCGCCAACTCTTGAAGTTTGCGACCACGGGTGGCGCTGACAGGCAATAACCGACATTGGCGCCCGTTAACAACTGATTTTGCACGCGCGATATATTCACCGTTACACTCGCAGCTTCTTTTTGGCGCCTTCAGTTTCTCCCCTACTGTCTTTCACTATCCACCTTAAAAATAATTGTATAAAAAGCACAACCCCCCCCCCCCCCCCCCAACCAGAAAAACAAAATTACGTTGAGGTTCTGCTCATCGTGACTTGCCTACTCATTAATCTTCCCCGGTCTCGCTCCGCGTTTTCTTTATTTTTTTCTTTCTCTTTTTTGTGGTTGAATCTTTCGACGTTAATTGCCTCCACTGAAAACGACGCAGCCATAGTGAGCTTGAGGCTGTAGCCGCAGCCGGATATAGAGCAATCTCTCACTTCGATTTATTTATTTATTTTAGTTTATGAGTGCCAAAAACGCAAACTATAATTTGTTCGTATACATTGGCGTACAGGACCGCCAACGCTAGAGATGAGAATGCGTGAGCCGCACTCGGGAATAACTCTGGTTAAAAAAAAAAAACGCTAGGGTTGTGACGTGCTGTACACAAGCAGGATCCGTCGCACTAATAAACATGGTGTCTTAAATTACCAAGGCTAAACATGTTTACCAATCAACAAAAAAAAAGAAAGAAATCATAAGCATGCCTCATTATTATTAACCAAACTTTCGCCGGGTGCTTGGTCTCAGTCTGTGTTTTGATGGAATATAAGTGAAATCAAAGGCTTGGTCAATTTTTCTGTCTTAATGTTTACAAAAGGCACCAGTCCAAAACATTGCCCTTTCTCTCTCTGTCCTTCTTTTTTTTTTCATTTTATTGTGTCTTTTTTTTTCTTTTTTTTTTTTGTAGCGAATCTTGTATCTTTTGTACACTTCTACCGCTTTGCGGTTTGACCATAGAGCCACCGACAGCTTAAAAAAAACGGGACATGACAAATTCCTGGCATCTCATTATCGCTCGGCAGGGCAGCCAATCAGATTGAGGCATTAGCCGGCAAGGACGCGGAAGAACCAATCACGAAGCAAACAAACATAAGTCACGCCCACTTACACTTCAAAAATATATATATATATTTTTTTTTATTCCTTTTTTCTAAGTTTTTGTTAGGCGATTTAATATGGTTTGATGAAACTACCCGATAAATACTTCGCTGCAGACTCACGCATATTCTAATAAAGCAAAAAAAACACTACTGCTCGAAACAGAAACCGAAACACGAGCACGGAAGCTCATGGCCGGAAGTCACGTGGCTACACCTGACCGCGGTTTTCTTTCTTTTTTTTCGCTTTTTTGACGTGTGAACCAGACGACGATGACGACGAATTTGCGTGCACCGTTTGTCGTGCGATTGTTTCGCATTTATATCCCTTACGCTCGATGTTCTGCGCATGACGATCGATTGGCCGGTACCATGAACGACTGTCCGGAGTAGCAGCCCCACGTCCAACGCAACGTTGGTTTGTCGTGCGCCGCCATCCCGTTGTACAGCCCGCAATACGTCGCCATTTTGAGAAGGACGTGTGCGTGTACTTCCTGTGACATGTGCAATATTTTGTGTTTTCGATCAACGTAGTGCCAACTTTTTGGAGGCCACAAAAATAGGTTTCATATTCTTTTCTATCTACGCCATGCGTAGGGGAAACCTTTCTTTCTCTACACCCCATTGATGAATAAGAGGTTAGATTCGCGGTTACACTTTTTGTCGCTTCACTTGATCCGAAAACCTAGCCTAAGAATTTTTCAAGTTAAAAAAACATCACCACGTGAGGCGACCGCTGACCCCAGTCCCCAAAGGAAATGCCTAGATGTGGTAAATCGTATTCGACAGGAAAATTCAAATAAAAATACAGGTATTCTAAAAAATAAATATATTTCACGCGAGTTTTTTCACAGAGCAAAAATGATCCAACAAGACTGAAAAACAAAAACAAAAAAAAACTTTCAGCCTTTACACTCTGGTGAAGAAGGAAGTCCACGGGGCCTGTACAATGGAAAGTAATGGCCGGCCGCTAGTCGGCAAGCCAGGGTGGAAAGGCTGCCGCCATCTATGGGCGACGGCGGCAACCAGATAAGTGACTTGCCGCCGTCGCTCATAGATGGCGGTAGGTGTCCAGAGTTCGGTGTCTTCATTTCTCGGCGGAGGACACGATCCTGGGGCAGCTAGCTCTTAGCAGCTCCGCTGTAAAAAAGAGGTTCCCCATTGAAAAGGCTTCAAAACTGCATTGCTACTATACTATGTTTCACCTTATGATGTACCACCGGAGAGGCTACAAGCACGAGCTCCTTGCTCTGGGGCAGATCCCGGCGGCGCAAGCTCTTGTGCATTAACGGCAGCTGACTATGCAATGAGCTCGCATTGCTACTAGTACAGATATCGAGAAATAACGTCATGAAAACATTTTGCCCTAAACCAGCTTTTAGAGGATGGCCAAAATACCTTCCGTCCCGGAGAATCCACATGTCTCTAAAGCAGCATTCATACTGCGAATACATCATAAAACAGACTGTCTGCAGAGCCAGTGTTTGGCGTGTTTCTTCCTTTCGTCCTGTTACCTTGGTTACACAACAACTCTCTGCAAACATGTTTGAGGCGAAGCCAACATGCCTCCAACATGCTTGTTCGCAGATAATTCCGTCACCATGACTGCGGCTCACACAAAATGTCGACTGCTACTCGAAACCCGACACCAAATATTCCTTTTTGACCTCTTCTCGCCAGCGTGCGCTAAAATCTTCGCTTTGGAGCTCGAGCAGTGCAGTGCCTTGTAGCAGGTCACCGAGTTTCCCTCGAGGGTTCCGCAGTCTAATGTAATCATTTCGCTCAAAAGGGTGTGCGCGGTAACATATTAGCGCCCGTTTTTCTTCACGGCATTATGACGTCTTATTACGCGGCGCTCTTTTTGACCCAGACGAGGCCGATATAGAACGATCTCGGACAAGCACCGGCGCCAGTCCACAACGTACTTTCTACACCTTTTACGTTCAGTTAGCTTTCTTTTTTTTTTTTCCTCCGCGTGGCAGCTAGTGCCGCGGCGTGTAATCCTCGGGCGATAATCCGCATATTTGTCCGTCGCACGTCAGCGCCAGGACTCGAGAGACCGCGCCGCCTCCGGTGAGGCCTAAGTGCTCTCCCACTTGGGGCAGATTAATACCGAGAGCAAAAAGTCGGCGCATCGAGCGGTCGCCTCGCACCGCTGCGCGTGGAGCGCCGGTGCACTTTGCCGGTGTAATCCGCGGCTAAGCCTGATCCATTTTAAACGCACTCGTGTTTTCAGTCTCTTTCTCTCTCTCTCTTTCGTGCTCTTGCGGACAACACGTTGTACGACTGTGGCAAAAGAACTGGCTAAATATGCCACTGTATCTTCCGTCCGAGTCGCGCCTTTTTGAGTTCGTACACACGTGGTGACCAAGGCACTCTATAGTTTTTAGGGAACAAAAAAAAAACATGGCGGCGATGCAGCTAAAAGGAATGCGGCATACACAACGTACCAACCGCGACGTTGAATCGATCCGCGGGCCAAGCAGGAAAGGCACAAGCAATGCCACTTTACGTGACGTTTGCCCAGCTTGTCTCGTCCTTCTTGCGGGCGATCAGTATGCGCCGGTCCCCGCAGACGTCAGCGGGACGTGCGCCTCGGCAGCCGACTACTTGCGCATGGCGAATTAACGCTGGCTGGCGGAAGATGAGAGCCTGGGAGGAGCTTCTGGCGAGATCTTGCCTCTGACTATCGGCGACGTCAGCGGCCAAAGGCGTCGCCGTGATCGTCCTTTAATGCATGGTTGAACGCTCACTATGACGCCTTGAGTACGATGCAATAAAAAAGGAATGTCGAACTTACTAACAAATTTGACGGTGTTGGTTTGTGAACGCGATGACTATGAGCTTTCACCGTGCTTTTAAAGCGATTATAAAAGCGATAGATAGTTTTGCCGAATTACCCAAGCGACAAAACAAATGCCGGGAAAGCAGGCGCACAAGCTGCGCGTGCTGGCCTCTTCAGCTCTAATTGTTCGAAAGGACAAATCGGAAAGAAATGGGACTTCGCACGCGCGTTCCACAGACGCTTTGTCTTGCTTATTTACTTCGAATCTTTTCTATAGGGAAGTCGAGCACGTGCAGTGCGTGTGCCCACGTTCCCAAACATAGCCTTCTCTATACTCAAAAAGCCTGGCAGTTCGACGACGGAGCCATAGAGAGCCGGACGCAGATTTGAAGCGCGAGGATCTGGTAACAGGGAGCATTTCTCGAGGAACCTCGACGTCAGCGCACAGCTTTCGCAGCGGCGAGGACCCGAGACATGGTTTTCAAACCCGACGAGAAAAAAAGCGGTAACGCAAGGAACGCGAGGAGCACCAACGGACATTCCATCGCGCTCGAGAAGTGTGTTTGGGCGTCTCGCCGCAGCGGGGCGCCCGTCACGTGGCTCTCCTCTCATTCGCTGTTTCTGCCCCTCTACCTTTTCACTTTCGGCGGCCGCGGCTCGTGGCGATCTGCCAGGCTTTGTCAGTATAGAGAAGGCTATGTCCCAACATTCTTTTTGACGCCTGGGTGATTTAGCCAAAGGTCTATTAGCTTTCTTATGATTTTCAGGCCAGTTTGAGGTCTATGTCTGGCCGTTTATTTTCCCCGCTAAATTTAGCGGGGGAAATTGTGAAAAGGGTGCATGGATTGTGCGCAGCCGCCATTATAGTTGGTCTCATCGTTTCCGGTGCGAAGCCCGATGGGCTCCGAGTTCGCGCCGAGCAGTGACGCAGCACTCGTGTGGAATGCCTTTCGATCCGAGTACACTCCGAATGCTGACCAGGCTCTCGTGTCCAATGCGTGCTCACAGTGCATGACCAACTCATGGCGACCACCCACAATCTATGCACAATTTCGAAATTTCGAAGAGGATCTATTATCCGAGTCCGCCATTATTTAGGAACGTACTATTAGTATGGAACCACACGCTTCGCGCTCAAGATATGGCGACTGCCAGGGTTGCTTGATGAAATTCTGAAAAGGCTTTGTTCTGCTCACTGCAGTACGATTGCTAATTCAGGTGTTTAACGTGTATCAAACAGTAGGGATTATACGACAGACCACCTCGAGATCAGCACATGCGGGATTAAACCCAGTACCTCAGTTTTACATCACTAACTATCGCTCCACGCGGTACGAGTTGCATTACACTAGCGCAAGTTTTGCTCAAAATGCAGGACTAAGTTCGCAAGTTGACTCAGAATTTTCTGCCAAGACATCGTTCGTTGAAACGGCTATGTATGTCTTTTTTTTTTTTTCTATTTAGTTTTTAGCAAGTCGGTTTTAGTAATTTCGTCTCTAAACAAGACGGGAAGTCAGAACATGACCCGCAATCCCTCGAAGCACCATTCTAGAAATTTGGAGAAGGGAAAACTTTCGACTAACAACCGGACCGGCCAGTCCTCAACTACACCCCGTTTCAACTCAACTTGAGAAAGGTCAAAAGCTACGCTGCCTCTAAGCCAATCAGAGCGATAGTGCGAAGCACGTCACAACTCACTGCCGGAGTGCGCACCGGTGGCACGACGTCTGGTGCCTTAAAGCGACGCTCCGATTGGCTCGTCACAAAGCCCTGGCTTTCGCATTTCGCCAAGTTGAGATAACCACACTCCTTCCACCCTTAAGCTGACACGGTGGTGGGCAACTAAGGGCTCGCCGGATCAATCAAGTGCCTTCCTTTCATCACACGACCCCTCTCTCTACGCGTGGGCATGGCATCGAGAGCGTGATCACGTGGTGAAAGGTCAACTATATGATTGGTCCAACGCCATGCAGCAACCACCGCACTGTCAGCTTAGGTGGAGTGGACGGAGTACGGACACGTTCCCTCTTCGCGTCCTTCGTAACAGAATGTGCGTCGCGACGCGTGGGAAGACCGTGACAGCTGGTGACATGTCGGTCGGTGTCCAACTGCTAGCATACCTACTTGCCGCTCGTGAACCCGCAGCAGCTACCCGCGCTGACGGACGCACGCTGTCGGCACACCGTCGCCATGTTTGCGGTGGGCAAACGGTTTGAAGAGGGGAGTGTGAGCCGCGGGGTGGGGGAGGACGCCACTTCGTCCGCGGGTATAGTACCCTAGACCTGGCCGTCAGCACTGGTGAGGGCCGTCTGTAGTGCAAACTTTCGTCGCGGTGATGCTGGCGCGACGACCCGGACGAAAGGATGTTGCTGGTCAGCCGAAACCCTCTCTGACCGCGAGAAACAGCTAGCCACGCCGTCAAATACAACCGATATCGGGGAGGTCGCTGGTTGAAAACGAAAAACGCGCAGAACAAACAAAGAAAAGCAAAAGCAAGGAAGGAAGGGAAAAAAAATTTGAAGTTTGGTTATAGTTGCCACGCTTCTTCGGGGACACAATGTGAATATCTAACGAGATGGTACTTTAACTGAAGCGCCAACAAAAATACCATATTTATCTTCATCATCTTCCGAGGATGTCCATTTTTTTGCTAGGTGTCTCTCTTGAAAAAGCTATAAAATGAGTTTCAGGTTTTTTTTTTTTTTTTTTAATAGTTAACTCAATCAATATCGCGTGTTCATAGAAGCCAGCGCAATGATCCATTCTCGTTTCAGTGGGTTTACATGTAGAGGAATAAAAAAAAATTATCCAAACCCGAGTCGGTACATCTGCAATAACAAGAGACTGATTGTTCTAGACATCTACATGTAGTTTCTCCAACAAATTGCACGGGTACAGTGCATCCTGCTTGTGACCTGAATGTCCAACGAGCCCGAATCTCTAATAGAACACGTGCACCCGTGTTTGTCGTATGAACCTGGCACATGTACGGATTTAAAAATCATCATTAACACATACGTATTCCAGTGAATAGCAAAATGAAAAATTGGGGTAGTTGGTTCATCGAAAGAATAAGCGCTTCAAAGACAGGGACAGAGAACAAGATGACGAAGAGCGCTACCCTCAACTGGATTGTTTATCGAAAAACACGCATTATACGTACATATCGTCGGGCTGTCGGCACAGAAGGCGAATTAGTTATCAGATAGGTGCAGGGACGGTACACTTATTCCGTCTGTCTCCCTTTCTCGCCCTTATGTTATACGCTTCCGAAAGATCCCTCTCAGTTTTATTTATCAGTTTTCCTAGCATTTTGCGCTTCTGTCAAATCAGGAGCATATGATCACCTGTCGCAGTTTATGGCGAAAATACCAGAGGGTATTCTCGTCATAAAGACGAAGCACGCTCTCGCGCCCTGTCATTGAAACACCTGCCCATCTGCCCAACGTACAACTTACCACGCCACTGGGATTTCATACATTACTGACGTAGCACATTCATTTGTCGCCACAGGTCGCCACGTGCTCCCAATTTGCCAGAAACAAAAAGTACTAGAAAACTGAAAAATAAAACTGAGGGAAATTTTCGAAGCGTATACACCATTTTCATTTACAGTCGTCCCCAGCCACCTAGTAAACATACCAGGTATGGGTGACGAAAAAAAAAACATTTTAAGTTGCAAAAACCAAAAAAAAACAGTGTTGGGTGTTGGGTAAAGTAACTCTAAAAGGTACTTCAAGTGAAGTACAATGTAAATTAGACGTGATGTACTTCAAGTAAAGTAGTAAAGAAGAAGTACACTGTGTGCAATGTACCTGAAATAAAGTACTATATACAATGTACTTTCGAAGTGAAGTACAACTACAAGTATTTTAACACAATCGTTCATGATGCCCTTTCATTCCCCTATGCAGTGATTTGTTTAACTGGTATGCATTGCACAGAGAAAATCAAGGCTGCATGACCTTTTTTTTTTTTTAAAAAAAAAAAAAGTGGCGAATATTTGATAATGAGGCCACAGAGTACTTATTTTCAGGAGTTCAGCCAAATTCTCAAAAAACCACTGTATAGTGATTTTCGTGCACTAGATTGTTGTACCCAAGGGGGTTAAGTGTACAAGGATATAGCATGACGTTAGCCTTGTAGCTTCCGCAAGCACTCCTCTCTTAGAGGAGACCCCTGTCCTTAATGAAAACAAAAAACAGTGAGTGAGCAAGCGAGCTGGTGATAATTGATCATAATGTGACACCTGAGATTGAGGTGCGAAAAAAAAATTAAGGAACTTTCAAGTCGAAGGAAAAGACAAAAGAGAATGTCTCAAAACATTCTGACGTTCTCATGTGTTGTCTTTTTCTTCGACTCGAAAGTTTAATCGTTCCGCACCACAGTCTCAGGTGATACATTACGATTAATTTTGCTCGCCTAATATTTTAAACCTCCTCGCTCGCACTGACCGACTGAGAAATAGCGAGAGTTCAAAAAGCTACGGGAAAGCCGCTACCAGAACAAGTGGAGCGATGCGTCGCCTACTCACTTTTCTGGTAAGGGTAGAATATTCCTCCCAGTATTTGTTTGGAGTTAACAAAGCATCATTTCGCGATACAAATTTAACAAAACCAAATTTGGGGAATGTACTTTGAAGTCGGGAATTGTACTTTCCTCAGAAAGTACCAGAAAAAAATATTCAGTAAGGTACAAATACATACTCCGAGAATGTACTTCAAGTAAGGTACAAGTTTCCTAAACCTACTTGAAGTAGTACTTTAAGTACAATGTACTTCAAGTACTTCCCAACACTGCAAAAAGTAGAGGTGAGGAAAAACAAGAATGGCTGGGGCTTATATCCTGAATGCCTTCAGTTGGTGTAGCGACGGCAAGACAATGTTTCCGCCCATGCTAACAGTGACAACATTCACGATGGGGCCTTCTGGCGTGCTGCCATCTTTGCCTGCTGGGCTGTGCAACGCCTTCTGAGCATGCGCTGTAGCTCTGTTGTGCGGTATACCAGACGCTGCGCGTGCGTTCAGCATTTTTTGCAGGGTGCTTTCAGGCTGAAACTTTTAAAGCGCAGCTCTAGGCGCCCGTTTCCGGCATGAGCGGCGCCGCCGTCGCCGTAGTTGGCGTCGGCGTAACCGCGCGTTGCATTATGAGCATACTTCCCCGCTAAACTTAGGAGAAAATTTCCCCGCTAAATTTAGCGGAAAAAATTCCCCGTGGAAACATTTCCCGGCTAAATTTAGCGGAAATAATTCCTCGCTAAATTTAGCGGAAAAATTTTCCCGCTAAATTTAGCGAAAATATTTCACCATTAAATTTAGCGGGGAATTTTATCCGCTAAATTTAACGACAATTTTCCGCTAAAAGGGAGAAAAGGAGGGGCAAACCCTTCCCCCCCCCCCCATACCCTCCCCCTCTTCCTCCTCAAGAGCTGCGCTTTGATTCGTCGTTGCAGAAAAGTGTAAACGTCTTCCTTTTTTTTTTTTTTTTAACGGAGTATTTTAAGCTTTGTTTACATTTCGCAAAAAAAGTTAGCGCTCAACTATTGTAAGTGTTTTTCGCATTTCGCCCGGAATTTTTCGAAATATCGAAATAAGTCCAGTGTCCTCGGTGCTCGCTCATTGCCGGTGCAACCTGTCGGGCGTTGCTTCGTCGGCTGGTGTCGACAACGTTCATCGCAGCCACGCGCCTAGGTTGGCAACAGAGCCACTAGACAGGCCACGCTTAGAGCATCGGCACTACGTTCCCCGTTATTCTTATGGGCGCCGACATTTTGGTGCTGAGTGCAGAGCAAGCGCCATTGACGATCATTGCGATTTGAAAGTATACGAATAACCGAGAAGAAGACCGATGTAAACGGTCCATGGATCACGAGAGACCCCAACTCAAGCGAAGAAATGCCCGAGCGAAAAAGAGTATTAAACATTGTGGAGAAGGAGAAACTGGACAAGACATACAACATTTAAACCTTTAATTAAAAAGAAAATACTACGATCCTTAGATTAAAACATTCATTTTTTTACCTTACGTTGCGTTCGTTTGTGTCAAGTGCACCTCACAAGTTCTGCTGGTACGTATCGTTTAAAGGGGCACTGACACTCCAAAGGTCGTATTTTTGTATTGTCTAAAACGATGCAAGTTGTAGTCATAGACAGCAAAAAGATACCGCATCGTGAAAAAATATTTGCCCACGAGCGCGTGCGCCTTTTTATTTTTGCCGCCCTTCTCTCCCGCTCCTCACCTCCTCGCTTCTTTTGATCGGTGACGTCAAAAATCATGTAATTTAGAAGCTTTGTAGGCGACATTTCTATAACATTTAATAACGGCAATCGTAAATCATGTTTTTTTAACGCAATTGCGAACGCACTATGGCCCTTCTTCTTAAAATAACAAAAATCGCAGTCCGGTGTGATGTCCCCTCCTAGATTTGTATCCTCCCTCGGAAAACATGGCGGAGCTCGACGCACATAGAAGAGGATGATCAGTGAGTCGGGGAATCGGACAAAGAAACCGGTTTTTCCCAGTCCACCGGCACCCTTTTCTCCCGCTCCTCACCTCCTCGCTTCGGGTCGCGGTGGTTTGGAGCGGAGGCGTGAAAGAAAGTTGACTCGCAGGACTCCGCAACATTTGACGTCATAGCACTGGCGCGGATCGCGCGGGAACTTCAAATTCGGCATTTGGAAATTGTTTTTTTTTTTTTTACTTGGCAAATACCCAATTCCCAAGTTTCGCATTTTGAGGGTAACGTCCCGGCATCGTTTTCAATCGTTTCGGATAATAAAAAAGAAATATGATGTTGATGTGTCAGTGCCAAAAGGAAAGTTTGCGCTCAACGACCTTTCGAATTCAACTCTTTCTTTGAATCAGTATTTACCAAAGACAATAGCCAGCTAACCGAGTTCGAAGGCATTCTCTCCTCTCGGATTCAAGACGCTGAAATCTAAAAATTGGGAGTTTTCAACTTGGTCAATCATGTTGACCCTAAGAAATGTCCTGACCTCGACTCTTTGCATAATTATTCTTTTACGGCGGTATACGGAGCAGACATCAAAATATTTACGCATAATTTTCAGTTTCTCTCAGATGTGAAGTTTAGCCCGCGCATTGGAAAAGATGAAAAATAATCCCCATTCATA
Source organism: Ixodes scapularis (assembly GCF_016920785.2). Lineage (NCBI taxonomy): Eukaryota > Metazoa > Arthropoda > Arachnida > Ixodida > Ixodidae > Ixodes > Ixodes scapularis. The sequence continues at coordinate 81,256,310 of NW_024609883.1, read as the reverse complement.
AATCTCGCGACCGCAATAACCCAATTAATTAGAGACTGATGTCATAAACTAGTACCTTCTGTGAACTACTTGAAGATATAATATTTAAGCATACGATAGAATACCTCCGAAGAAATCATGTTCTGGTCGAGTGCAGATTAACAAGGCTTCGTTCGCTACTACAATATATGAACGGGCACAAACATGTGTTAGATCTCTAGACTTTTCTAAAGCTTTTGATCGTGTTTCACACCCTAAACTTCTACTCAAGCTTTCTTAATTTTTTTAAAAATGGCCAATTAATAAACGTGATTGCTGCCTGCTTATCTGGGCAAACTCAATACGTCCTGTCATTTCGGGTGTACCCCCCCCCCCCCCCCTCCCCCAGGAATCAGTACTTGGCCCACTTTTTTTTCTTATTTTTATGAATGATATTTTAAAACAGATACAAGCGCCAATCAAGCTTTTTGCAGATGACTGTGTCATTTATTCGGAAATCCTAAACCCTCAAGATCAAATAAATCTCACTAATGCACTATTGCAGACTGAAAAATGGTCTTAACCGATGGCAAATGGAAATAAATTAAGACAAAACAGTATAGCTATGACCATAACTTTGAGAAATAATCCCTCACATTTTAATTTTAATTGCACAGTGAACTGAAAAAATTATGTAATCTGTAGACCACTATAAATACCTCGGTATTGGGTTTAATAAAAAAAACTGATTTGGAATCGACATGTTGATAAAATTGTGAACAAGGCTAGATCTAAACTTTTTACGCTTAGGCGTACACTTAAATTTGCAGATGCCGAGACAGACTATGACATATAAAACAATGATTAGACCGATGCTGGAGTACGCTAACCCTGTTTGGTTTTTTCGCACGACAAAAGGGATAAGCAGACTTTAAAGGCCGACGACCAGACACGAGATTATGCAAGGCAGAAGATTCTCCTCACCTTGGGGGAGGCGGTAACAGGCAACGGTAGACAGGGAAGGGGAGAGGAGGAAGCGGGGGACAAGTGGGAAGCGCGAACTGGTCGTCGTTCTTTAAGGCGTCCAAAAACAAGCTTTTAGGTTCACCTTCAACGCATTTGGAAACTGGACTTCTTGGACGCACTTGCTTACAGACACCAATATGAAGACGTCGGTAACTAGGGCAAAAATAATAGATGAACACTTCTGCATTCCTTTATCAACGGCAAGTTGAATATTCGCCTTGAACAATATTTCACCTTTTCATCTACCGGATCGGCAAGGATCAAGAGCAACATATCAATTCAGTAATACAGATTTAAACACGTTTTTTTTTTTTAATATTAAATTTTCGCTTTGGCAATTCAAGATTGGAATTCACTGTAAAATGAAAGTGCCACGCTTTCGTCGCTTACCACTTTTGATAACGCACTTCATTAGATATATGTCTAGATCACATTTTGGGTGTGTATTCATAGCGTATCTATTATGAAAACTTCCACTCCTGCTAATGCTTTCAACTGAGAGCAGCAGTATCGATAATATTTTAAGATGTCTAAATCACAAATTGTCCTCCAATAGACCGATCTCACCTGCCAGTTTGACTACGCCTCCGCTGCCGCAACGCATCGAGGGAGCTTTAGTCTTTCTGCACGAGCGACAACCTCGCTGGAACTTTGCGCGTGTGGAGCATGAGGCGGCACGGGTAGTCTTGTGTACTGCTGCCTGCCTCCTGCCAACTAAAGTTTTGGCGGCGTCACGCATGCGCCGAACGCTTGGTGAGATCGGTCTATTGTGTTGGTTTAGCGCAGGGATTTCTTCTCGAGCTGTTCCTCCATGTCTCCCCACTACCCTCCACCCCATTGACATCACCGACCCATTTACTTTTCCCGTCGGCCCGGCCTGTGTCCACAGAGGATTGGGAATATCGTGACGTCAGTTTCCTCAATAAACCTATCGGGGAAAGTGAATTTGCGTATAGGTCACATGACAGGACATCGTGTGACATCAATTTTTCCGCTAAATCTAGCGGGGAAACTGAATGTGTGTATAGGTCGCGTGACACAAAATCATGTGACGTCATGTTCCCCGCTAAATTTAGCAGGGAAACTGAATCGGTGCTAAGGTCACATGACGTCAATTTTCCCGCTAAATCTAGCGAGGAAACTATTTTTTGTAAAGGTCACGTGACATGAAATAACGTGACATCATTTTCCCCGCTAAATTTAGCGAGGAAACTGAATTGGTCTTGAGGTCACGTGACCAGTGGCGTCACAAGGGGGGTGGGGGGGTGGAGGGCGGGGAGGGAGGACCGCTTCGGGTGCAGCGCTCAGGGGGGTGTCGCGGCGGTTCCCGAAAAAGGGGGGGGGGGGGGGGGGACCCTCAATGACGCCACTGCACGTGACGTCAATCTTCCCGCTAAATTTAGCGGGAAAATCATAGTGACGTCATGTGACGTCACAGGCCACGGCTTAACGCAATGCGGCTAGACGAAATCCGAGGCAGCTAGCCAGAAAACGTTTCACGTTAAAATAGTTATAGTGCAAAAAAGCTTACGCCATCTCGTCTTGCTCTGCCGAGGACTGTTGTAATATTTCCGGAAGACGCAAAGCCGTTTCCTGCGACCTCAGAACAAACGTCAGATAACTGGCAACAATGATTTTAGGCAACAAGATGGATCAAGTTTTGTTTGTGTAAAGCGTAGCTTATTTGGCGGCACTTACTCGTTTTCACCTCAAAAGCGCAGTAAAAGAACAGTACGGCTCCCCGCGGAACGTTACCAATTTCCCTCTTTGACAACCAGATATTGTAAGAACTACTTCGCGCAACGCACAAATATTAAAGCGAAAAAAAAATTTTTTTTTTTTTTTTGCTGCGACGACGAGTATAATTGATTAAAGTAGCGATGCAGGCAAGAATTGGTTTGTGATACAGCTAAAAACAGCGCACAACAAAAACGATGAAAGTGTTTATATACGGGACAAGCGCGGTCCACGCGCGCTGCATCAGATATCGTTAGAATTCGGTCATTTTCGTCGCCACACTCAACCGAGAGCCGACTGGTGATGCAGTGCTCGAGACACGTTCGGCCGTGGCGCATCCGGCAGTGCTTTAAACCGTTAGATAGCTTTCAGACGGATAGAAGTGGAGAAATAACCCGCTCTTATTTCTAAAGTTTCGCATCGAAAATCCCGCTTCTAACGCCCCGACCCTCATGACCGTTTCCTTGTGCCCCACGATAAGCGATAAGCCGTGAGCGAAATTCGAAGCCAGTATCATGTCACGGACCATTTAGTCACGCCATATATGCGTAAGTGTTAGCCTAGCTTACCGGGCTTTCGTTCCTTTTTTTTTTTTTTAGGAACATGTACAACACTGATGAAGACCTGTCTTCAGATAATTCTTGTCATCATGTATGCAGCCAACACCGCGTCTTTTGGACGATTATCTATGACCAGAGTGAGAGCGGCTTCAGAACAACAAATACCGCTAGGAAACGTGTCAACACACACACACATGGTTAGCAACCTGTTTAATGTGCTGTTTTACACATGAAGGTCGCCGAAAAGGTCAAGCAGAAATACGCTTGTGAAAAAAAGCTGTGCTGCGGAACATTGTTCGGGTTGCCAACAAGTCAGTCTCCTTTCGTTGTTACGACGGCGAAGACTATGGGTTGCATGTACGCGTAATGTGACTGGGGCATGACGGCTTGGTTTAGAAACCTTTACAATTGGAGCAGAAATATGCTGGACACTATACACGGAGAGAGCAGAACCAGGCGCGCGGCGATGCAAATGAAGATCGGAAGGCTTTGGCGATCAACGAGTGTCGGGTCGCGTGTTCGAACCGTGTTCTTTTTTTTATATACTTTTTGTTTATCTTTTTTGCTGCCTAGGGGTAATATAAACTTCTCGCCTTCGATGTGCAAGGAACAGGGGCCGTTTTGTTTATACCTTTTTCATTTTGAAACACACAAAAAAAAAAACAAATCAGGAATAAAGCTAGAATGACTTATTCTTTTTTATTTTTTTTTCTTCTCGAAATTGATACACTAGTGTACGTAGAGATTTACATGACCAAAATTAGTCAAATACATAAAAAACAAAATGTCTGGTGAGCTTGACACAAAAAAAAAAAAAACTGAAAAGTGACACGGTAAATTTATTTTCTGCAATGTCGCTTCTTTTCTTTTTTTTTTTTGGTTCAATTTTGCTTTAGGTTCCTGGATAGGATAACCCAATGCAATTAACTACAAACCCACCCTCACCATTGTCCATTGCTGGTGGTCTCCGAAACGAAAACGTTCGGAGACTTTCGTCAAACGGTTCGTCCGCAATTTAACGTTTGCTAATATGCTCATTGTGGCTCGGGTGAATCGTCGACCGAAGGACAAAAGCAAGCCGTTTAGAAATACTGCAAGGTATTCCACGGCTGTGAGATACCTGACTGTCCTGTAAACTGTCCCCAAGACACCGATGTGTGCACTAAAAACACACACCTCCATGATCGCGTAGTGTAGAGCAAACAAATGTGTTTAAAGGCGTCGAAACTTTCGTGTTTTGTTTTTATGGTATCTGTTTTAATGAACTAAAATTTCTCTCGTCTGACAGTTCAAAATATCCACTAACGTTATATCCCTAAGTGTACGAGATTTATCAAGAATGCAGTCTAAACGGCTTCTTGCACGAACCCAAAAGAAGCGGGATCATCTCTTGCAGACTGATAATCTGTTCAGGATATGCAACTGGAGTTTGTGCAGTGCTATAACTTGGGGCCTAGCAAAATACAGAAAGAATTTGCCCATCACTTCATATCAAGCAGATTTAATTTGTCTTCTAGCAGGGCGCTGCTCGAACTTATTCCCTTTCAAAAATATATAAAGCGTAAACGAAACTAATGCACGCTCCGTATATCATGACAACCAAAGTTTTTGCTCTAAAAGGCACTGAGCCAAAAAATATTGTCTTATTGTCAAAAATAACGAGGTAAAAAAAAAACTTGTTTTAGCATGCATAGTGTACTTGCACCATTGAAACATATCAAGCGTTAATTCCTCGCGCTCTCCTCGCACACCAAAACATAAACGCCCATCCGATGTCTATATTTACACCATAATAATAATCTTTGTTTTCATGCGTCCGCAAACAGCACCATGCCTGAAAAGTGGTGCATTAAACTGATATAAATGTGGGTGCCATACCGCAAGTATTGACTTAGTGGTATATTCAACTGCTGCGTGACTGCGCGCCCTTCGATACCTCGACGGAAATAGTAAACAAATCGTGCACACAGATGACTTTCCTCGAACATATCACAATCTCAATAAACAGGACTGGAAGGCGATAGTCGCAAGGGGCCCGGCACAACGGTGCCGGATATTGCAACGTACACCATTCGTGCAAACCAGACCATACCCACACACGGGAGCGGAAGTTTTATATCAATACCGCTAGCGCCATCTACCAACAAAGAAGGAAAGCGATTTCCAATGGTTCTTCGGAAGGAGAGCGGCAAGGGTTCAAATTGTGGAAGCCGCGAATTAACGGAGCGAATTCACATCGCCCCGAAACGAGTTTGCGTTTCAGAACTGTGCCTTATGAATTTTCCGTGGAAACATTTTTACGCGCGTCGCAAGCTAATGCGACACATCGCAGTTGTTTAAAATGTTGTTCCCTGTGCGTAGAAAAGCGCTGCGCGACGGCCTAGTAAAAAACGTAATTCTAATATCGAAAATATTTGCTTGGAAAGGCAAGCATACCCACCAAAAAAATTCGATACGTCAATGATTTCAACAATCTCTTAAGAATAAAAAACACCAGAAAAATATAATGGGTTCGTGCCCGATAATCTCGAGCGCGTAGCTCCATGCAAAAGTAAACAAACGGTTTGAACGCCGTAGTTCGGGGCCCGCGGAGGGAAAGCTCGTGCTGCAGTAAACAGGAATTCTGAATCACATCCACACTTGCCCATTTCGATCTGGACGAGCATCGCACCAGCGTGCGGTCGTGCGTGATGCAATTTAAAGACCCCAAGCTAGCAGCCGTATACTGCACTGGCTAAATTTCTAATCTACAGCGGGAACCAATATCGCCACTCTCTAGCCGACCAAGCTCACGCTGACTAAATACTCCCGTCTTTTTGCTTCTGTTTCTTACACGAAAACTATTGTCTGCATTTGTTATGTCAGACAATGTCAGTTCGAGTGTTAAACGTCTATCATTCTCACTGTTCTTTTGCAAACATAAGCTTCAGTCGGCAAAAAACGATTCTAAAATGGCGTCCCAAAACGCGCGCATCACGTTACAAATGCGTCCCAAAACAAATTACATTTCTTTTTTCCTGGACTGCGCTTGACTAACCTTGCTTGACCAGCTGAAGACAGAGCGCGCCATTGAGTTTGTGCTGGACCGTTAACGACAGAATGTGTCGGGAAGCAGTTTATTAAATTTCCACTTTCGTAAAACACGGAAGCCGATGACTACTAATTACTAAGAACAGCGTTTCGGTCTTATTAACGCTGAAGGCGATTACGGCCACAAGCCCATCGGTGCGAAGGAAGTTCGTTGCACGGCTGCAATAAGAAAAGAAAAAGATAAACCTAACTAAATAAAAAGTAAAATGGTCCCGTCGAGAAGTGTCCGCCAATTAGAGCGTTATGTGCAGTTTTTGGAGAGTATAAATACTAGGTGAGCATGAACAAAGCGTCAGTTCGTAGCGAATCTGCACCACCATGAGGGTCTCTGTGAGTACTGCAGCAAAGTGGTTATTTGGGCTAGTTGGTAGTTTAGGTACAAAACGCCGAAAACAACATGGGCCAAGACAAAGTAATGCAACACAAGGCCCTGCATCTGTTGTCTTAATGCGTCTTCGTCCTTACTGTCCTACGGCGCTTTATGGTTCCTAAACTCTGTGATTACGCTCCCATTGCTCTACAACTCGACTGGCAATGATGCTCTATATTATAGTGGGAACCTTGTGAATACCATATACTAGCGCGCAAGTGCCTAAGTGCAATTTATGGCATACTACATGCATTAGTTGTTTGGTTTGTAAAAGTGGAGATGTCGCAGTGCAGCCCAGAGATCACTCGTTTAGCACGTGCTGTGCACTTGAGCGGGACAACTCAGATCTAGATGATCGGTTTGCACCCGTGTCTAACCAGTGAGCAGACGAGCGCTGCGCGTCAGCATTCGGCTGTTTCTTCTTCCGTTTCAGGAGTGTGAAACCGGAAACTGTTGGATGCCAGCCATAACACGTTCTGCGTTAAAAGTTCAAACCAACATTGATCCCTAATCCTAACTAAGAATCCCACGAACGACGACGCCGCAGGCCAGCCTGTGTTTCCTGGTCCTGGCAGGAGCCTCTTCAAGGGTCCTGGCGGGCTACGAGGACAGTGGATCCAGCAACGGCGGCGACTTTGGCGGAGGCGGAGGTTGGCAAGGCGGAGGCGGAGGCGGGGGTTGGCAAGGCGGAGGCGGAGGCGGAGGCGGAGGTTGGCAAGGCGGAGGCGGAGGCGGAGGTTGGCAAGGCGGAGGCGGAGGCGGAGGTTGGCAAGGCGGAGGCGGAGGCGGAGATTGGCAAGGCGGAGGCGGAGGTGGAGGCGGAGGTTGGCAAGGCGGAGGCGGAGGCGGAGGTTGGCAAGGCGGAGGCGGAGGCGGAGGCGGAGGGGGAGGCGGCAAGGGACACGCCAGCATCTCCTTCATAAAGCAGCCCGTGCTGGACGTCAAGTACGTGTCCAAGCCAGTGGTCACGTATGTCAAGCAGCCCGTGACCACCATCAGGCACCAGCTGAAGCCCGTCATCAGCTACAGCAGTGGACACGGAGGTGGAGGCGGAGGAGGTCACGGAGGTGGGGGCGGAGGAGGACATGGAGGAGGCTGGTGGTGAAGCGATGCTCCAGGTGGAAAGGTATGCACGCCCCCCATTAGTCGATTCCGGACATCAGATCGGCGTCCTTGGCGCACTAACCAAAATGTCTAGTGAAAGTACTATGTCCCCTAGTAAAAAAAAAAATAATTTTAAAAATAATCTACACCTTGCCGAACGCTAGATCAGTCTCCGACCAAATGTAGCGCTAGCAATACGGGCCAGATGCCAAAGTTTCCGAGCTTGACCGCCGTCATCTGATTCAAAGGATGAGAGCGATGTACATCTGGCAATTTTCAGCGGGAAAATGGCGGCCTAAGAAGCCCACGAGTGCATGGAGATTAATGTCACCAGCCCACCGAGAACGAGTCCCATTTTCCCATTAAAAGTTTCGGAAAACCCGTTATCACAGCTTTTGAATGAGATAAAGGTTACTTCTGAAACCTAGACACCTAGTCCCGACCGCTAGCGGTATACATTTCGGCAAAGGCTGGGCATTCGGCGTTTATCTTTGCGTTAAAAAAAAAAAAAAAAAAAAAAAAACTATATTTATTATATATATATTTATTTTTTTATTCATTTCTTCCTTTTCAGGGGGGAGGGTGGGTCGGGTGAGGTGGGCACGCTGTATGTAAGGGTGTTATTAATCCCGGAGCTTCCTTTCACGTCGAGCAGATGTCAAATTTTCATCAAAAGTGGACTTTAGTGGTGGATGTTATCGTGTGATCTTTCGAGGCGTGCTACTTTCCTGGGATATGTTCGGGGGACTAACACAACGGCAGACGACGCCGTCGTCCACTCGCGACGCCTGTCGATAGATGGCGCCACAAGCACAACCCTGGTAAAGCATGGCAGAGCCATTGAGCCCTGGCTTACTCGGCCGTCTGCGTCGGCATCCGGCTTGGCGTAGATTTCCGCAGGAAGGGAGCTACGCCTTGAAATTTCACAAGGTAATATGCGCCACTAAGATCCACCTTCGATAAAATTTGAGATAGCTACGTGCGGGAGCCGATCTTAAACAGCAAGCTCGCGTGTTCAAAACATCCTATGCTTTGACCGTGCTGCAATTTTTTTTTTTTTTTTGGCAGCCGTTAGTTTAGGGCAGGAGTGGTACAAAATTAAATAGAAAACGCGACAAGGGTATTAATTTCAGGCATAGGAAATATCGAGTTCTTCGGTGAACGACACGACATCTTTTGAATTAATAACACAGGACGGTAGCTTGTTCCATTCATCAATACATCGAACGAAAAATGAGTACTTAAAACGATCTGTTGAATATTCTAAATATACCTTTATTGTACTTCTTTCATAGAACCCAATCACAGCTAGTAGCAACACCAAAAGAAGGATGGAGGTCTCTTGTTCTCTACTTGATAATAATAACATATCTGCAGACACCATGTATAATCATGATGGGAGTGCCTTGTGCTACCAATCTGATTAAGTGTAGTTCTCTTCCCTTTGCCATGCGCCGGTACTCAAAAAAAGATGACATATCGTAGATGTTTTCTCTAGATGGATTAAGCTTAATAATTCAAGTAAAAAAAACTCTATCGGATTTGCGATTAGTTTAAGATGTGATCTAGCACGTGCAGCTAATAATGCACTGGAAGCTTATTAACATTCCATCCGACTATACCTAATTTATTCCGTAGAAATAAAAATTATCTTCTAATTAACCTCCAGCGGCATGCTGGGCACGATTCTATTCGAGATAAGACAACTCGACATCAATGAAGTGAATTTCGCTAAGGTCATTGTTATTCACATAATACATATATAAAACGAATAAACTGATGGCAAAATAATAGAATAAAAGTATAGGTATGCAACGTAATCTTGATAAATAAGAGACGAATGCCAGTGTTCTAGCTCAATACAATCCTTTCAACAACAGCAGGAAAACGTTGCCCTTGTGCAAAAATCCAGGGCTGTAAATAATTTGATGAAATTAAAGGCATAGTACAACGATTTTAATGTTGAAGGAATTAGCAGCCTGTATTTTTTATATAGTTTATCTACGCCCAAGTGAAAAAAAAAAAGCGCCATCTTACCCAGAAAAACTAATATTTCACCGCGTAATCGCAAAAAAAAAAAAAAAAAAAAAACGGGCAACTGGTTGATTTGCAGTTGCGTGTGGCGGTTAAGCGATCAACAGCGGCACGCCACTGGGGAACGGGGAAGTCAACAAACCATATCCCCTTCCGCTGCTACACTCGCGGGCAAAGCCGTGGCGAGGTCTTGTGTTGACAGCTCGCCGCGACCTTGGGTGAAACTAGGTGGTCCCGAAGAGACGTCACTCGAAAGACGGCGTGAGAGTTGAACATTTGGACATTCGATTTTTTTTTTATATATATATATAAGTAGCGCGCAAGAGAAAACATGATTTTCTGTTCTTCGTTCTATATGATACAGATTAGCACCCGCAGTTAATTGGTCAAAGTCCGAAAATCGTTGCACCGCCGCTTTAAGCGACAAAAACATGTGTTGTCCTGTATACTGACAGCGTATGCTTAATTACATCTTAATGTTTTCACTTAATAACAGCACCCTGACATGAAAGCATAAATCCCAGGCTGTTGTCGAAAACTAAGTTATATCTTTCCTCTCTCTCAAAAGGAGCAGGACTCTAAATAATTTGCATGACCTTACCCAAAAAACACATTTTTAACACAGGCTTCAGAGGCTTCATTTTTCAAAATGATTGTAATTGACTGACCTTCCCTTTTTGACTGTTCAGTAGCACAGCCACTTCACTTCCGTCTGATTTTGTCTTATTTTTCTGTTATAGTTTCATAGTAGGAACATACATAACTTGTAATGCCACGTTGCGTGTGCTTGCCTTTTCAGCCCATCTGTAACAAGTGGAAGGCGTCCCCAAGCCCTCCGGGTCTTCAAGTGGAGTAAAGAATGCGTTGGTTCCAATAAAAAAAAAACAAAAAAAAAACACGGAAGACACCTAAGCACTTCTTACGAGTTGTGAATGCGAAAGCATGAACGTCCTTCATCCGCCCCCTTACTTCGTCTGCGGAGTACTGGCGTGGACAGCTCCCCTCACCCCCCCCCCCCCCCCTCCGGACCTTCAGCCACGCCTGACATGTGACCCAAAGAGGAGGGAGAGAGGGGCTGCCGAGCTCGCGCCACCCTCTTTAGTTGCTCGTTTTTCGTGTTCACAAACAATGCCCGCATTAGTTGCCCGTTCTCCGCGGCGCTCCATGGGACCAGTTCATGCTTTCACATTTAAACAAACAAAAGCTGAAATGCTTGGCTCAACGGGGTTCACTTGGGGGCATGCAGACGCCCGCGCTAATTCTTTGAAGGGACCAAGAACAATACTGGATTCTCGGTGACCATAGCAGGGCATGAGTAGCACTTGAGGGTAGATAAACGTAATTTACGGTGCCAAATTTCGAAGAAAGCTGGCTTTTTTTTTTTTTTTTTTTTACATTTTTTCTTTTTCGGTAAGCTTTCTGACATCACGATTCGCACAGTTCTAACCAGTGTCGGGCGTGTCACGGCCGATAGCTGCTCGCGGACGGGCGCAGACGGATCGATTGCTACGGACAACTACGGAGACTGCGCTTGGCAACCATCAAATCCGTTGGTCGGTTAATATTCGGGCCCTCGTATGGCGAATTCGTGCGATGACGAAAATAGATTCGAGGGTGTTTCATCAACATCATAACCTAGAGTAATAAAGTATCGCTTATGTCCAAAATATAACAAATAACACCTTAAAGTTCCCCGTCATTGCCGCAGCCAAGCCCCTTTCCGGAAATGCAGTGGCGATGAGAGCTCTAAACATCCGAGTAATTTTCGAGCAGGGATTTGTACGCAGTCATAGTACAGATGAAAATGGTTTTCAATGCGGACCTATCCTTCGCACCAAAATCCAGCCATCCTTTAGTGTAACTAAAAGCAAGGGGGGCAAAGAAACCATGAAGACCGAAAGAACAATACCATTATAAAAACAAAAAAGTGTGGCATGTCTTTTTTAATTAAATCTTGCTGCGGCGTTATAGCTGTGCAACGTACAGAGCGAAACAGCGAAGGCTCATGAGCCAGAGACCATCAAAAAAAGAATGGCACATTTCAAACGAAGGGGTTTCAAAACACCCCAGCAGGGGTCCCAGAAGGAGTCCCTGCTGACTTTCGATGAACCGGAAACACGTGCATCCTTGACATATCTTCGTCTTTCGTCAGACGCTGCCCTCGGTAGGTAATGACTCACTGTCCAAGGCAAATCACACCTTAGAACAATAACATCATGGTGCCTTTTAATGTGCGCCCTAACCAACACAAGTCACCGACACAATCCGCATAGTATCTCACATGAACACACTGCCTCTTCTTAGAGGCAGACATTGGGCTTCGGGTCCTGGACCATCCTTGACGGGTAATCCACTTTCGGAACCAAAAGAAACTTTCAATCAACCAGGATTAACGTTGGAAACTCCGGTTTACATTACGAGGCACAAGCTGCTGTACAAGTCCTCTTCGAAGTTGAGCGACGCCGCACGAGATCCCTGGGATGCAATACAGAGAGATACGTCACTTCCGTACACTACATTCATTTCGCTGCCAATCAATCAAGATCTCCACTCTAACCTTGCTCCATAAGGTATGACGTAACCCAACCAGACAGAACAAAGGAAAAGCCCGACGAAGACTGAAAGCTCCTCAGAAGTCACGCAAGTTGTACTTCGCAGCCGCAACGTGAACAGAGGCATCAATAATGAGCAACATCAACATTTAAGCAAAAGCGAAGCAAACCCCGTTGTAGAGAAGCATCGCCAGCAAGAAGGGCAGGTGCGACAATGGGGACCTTTTGGTGCAGTTTCACGATTGACACTTGAGTCACATCTGTTCCGCTAGTGTTAGGTCTACGGGAAATCATACTGCAGGTCAGCAAGATTTTATGGACACGCAGAAACGTTGTACGTGTTGCGTTGAACAGATTCTGCTGTTCCCTTAATTTAGGACATAGAAGACGTGCCCTACAAGGAATAGGTGATCAGCGTGTACTGAATGTATACCAGCCTTTCTCACCAAGAATTATATTTCTTTACTAAGCACATGCTCTCGATCACTTCCGTTGTCCTTGGCGTCCATATTAGCGAGACAGCCAACAGCGCAAAAGAGAGTTTGAAATAACGCTCCCGCATTTGCAATTATATTTACGCGTTTAAAACTGTTTCTTGAATTGGCAAAACAAAAACAAAGTGTTTTTTTTTTTTTTCGCTCCATAGGCCTGGAGGCTATATGAATGTTACTGGCAAATAAGAGTGCTCCGTTAGCATCACTAAATCAGGCCGAGCTGCATGCCGAGACGTAGTCGTCAGAACCGCGAACGTTAGGAGAGTTGACCGACCTGTTCAAAGATCCCGACGTCGCTCATGAGGCCTCGAATAAACTGCAGTTGATGTTAATGCTCCTAGATGTTTGTCATATACTGTCAAAGATCGGCCAAAGAGCTAACAGGGTCTAGGATAGTACCTCCATCAGACGACAAGGTTCTCGATCGAACTTACGATTACGAGAACGCTAAATTGCAAGAATAAATAAAAGGAGCGTCCGCTTCCAGGAAGTGAACCTGGGGCCTCTGCGCGAAAGCCAAGCACGAAAACCATTCGGCCACGCACGCGCTAACTCGGCGACGCGCGTGGCAATATCTTTCTGAACAAATAATGTTCTACAACCACTTTTTAACTGAAACAAAAAATCTACAACTTTCAAGTAATGTTTTGGCAATCAATGCCATCATTTACATTTTGTTTTCTTGTATGCAGTTCTTATTTTCCCTCGCCTTTCAAACAGTTTACAATTTCTGGCCACATGGGATATCCATATCCATGACGTTGGGAGCGGGGGTTAGCGCGGTGGGAGGGGGGGGGGGGGGGGGGGAGGGGGGTTAAGCTTCATATGCCCTCCTCCACCCTCCCCCGGCTACGCCTCTGAAAACTTCCGAGAACTGAGTGTTTCATATAAAATCAAATATAATATGTTATCCTAAGTGATAATAGAATTTAGCAACCGTAACTAACCGACAGTGTAGCGATGCCTGGGCCATCAGTTTCCCTTATAATAAAGCGATTAGCTATTGGCGCAAATGCCTCTCGTCTTGCTGAAATGTAGCATGCTAAGCAGGTTGGCACAGTTAGGTGCAAATGATGCAGATCAATCTCTCAGTGATGCAATTGGTTTGTCGTTTTGGGGCATTTTTTCGGACCAGCCAAAAGCCCATTTTAGATTAACAAACATAACTTTTGGAGCACAATGCACACTCCATTCTTTCATTTCACTGCTAATACTTCAAGTGAATTGGTATACAGCCCAGTTGAAGGGCACTGCTTCTTTGACTCCCCACTTTCGTGTAACCACTTGTTAGCCTCCAGTGCAAAGCATAATTATACTACAAAGGTAATTTAATCACCTTTGTAGCTCAATTATCCACATTGATGGAATTTTAGGTGTAATTTTATGATATTACAAAATCAGCATGTGACTGACAAATATCAAATATGCATTAGTCTACCTGATCTGATTAAGGTTATTTCCAAACTTTGACTCCACTGCATTGGTGGCCTATAGTGTGGAGACCACTAATGGAAAAGCTGGGTTGCACCTATATGTAGCCCGTCTATTCCAAATCAATGTTATTCATGAATTCTCACCTTACACCCAAGTTACAGAAATTATTTACTTAAACTACAAATTTGAAAACTAAACACTAGCAAATGCTGCACGCAACTTGTCAGAATGCTGCCGTCTATCATATAGACTAACCACGGCTTTACTTTGCAAGGATTACTGCAAGGTAGGGAAGTTGTCACATCTACATTCACTAACCCATTTTATTTTTTTATTTTTTTTAGAAAGCTAACGTACGATTCTGCATCGTCCCCCTCTGGAGTACTTATCCACGAGCTGCGTGGCGGCGAAGCAAGATACGCAAAATGGCTATGTCTACTCCGCGGGTGTTAACCACTCCACAAGGCACCAGTGCATGGTGAGAAGCGCACTCAACAAGGAAACTATAGCCCGGCGGAACAGACCTTGAGTGAGAAATATCGCTAAAAGTCCACATAGCGTATATGTATGCGATACGAAAATCAAACCGAATAATACATTATACTAAGCGATAATCAAAACTTTAGAAAATTCGGAAAAGCTTACCGTGACGACTCGGCAATGTGGCGGCGCTTGAGCTATAAGTTTCCGTACTGATAAAAGCGAGATCAACTTTTGGTACAATGCTGGCGCGAATTCTCCTTCAGAGTTCTACAAAAATACAGCAAAATGAGCGGTTGTCTGATGTAGGTTAAGAAAAGCAGAACAAGCCCGTTCCCCATAACTCAGTGCTAGCTATGATTAGTGGTTTGTTCTAGTGATGGGCCGAACTTTTGCCGAATCGAAAATTCGGCGCCACCGAATCTTGAGATTCGGCAAAGCAGAATTTTTACCGAACTTTTCTATAGATTTGGCAAAGATTCGGCAAAAATGCATCGCTAATAGACTTAAAAGTTTATATATCGTCTTTTCGTGCGAAAAAAAAGTGTTTAGGTTCTTTTTTAATGCACACTAACGCAGTTATTAGTAAATAAGGTGATATTCTACAAGATAATTGTATCGGTGTCATTTTTGTGCGCTTGCTGGTAATTTTAAAGTGACTTTTTGCAGAAGTGGTGTGACAAGGCGGTTGGGTAGTAGCGGCCGCAGTCATGATACGCGAGTTTCGGTTTTGAGGCCTAAAGCGCAAGCCTGCAGGTGTGTATTGTTGAAATAAAGGTTGTAACACTGTGTTCTCACTTTGTCTGCGAGTCACCGTTTCGTGCGCGAAAATGAATGCAACGGCTGCTGAACCTTCACCAGAAGAGATAACAATATTATTGTAAATAAGCATGTTTTACGATTGGAGACACTTCAGCTTTGCATATGCAAGTATGCGTCCCATATTCGCAACGTCTCATTTTTAACAGTTAAAATGCCGGTTTCTGATGTTAGGACACACGGGACGTCTAGGAAGATAAGAAGGGTCAAGAATGTCGGATGTGCAACATGGAGCATGATAGTTCTGTGTTTAATTTTATGAAGATAGTGAAAACCGCGAAATAACACTAATTGAAAAGCAATATTATCTTGTTTTGGCACAACTATCTGTGAGCCGAAAACAGGATTGCTATAATGGCGAGGAGTGCTCTAAAGTGCTTGTCAGTCAATATGCAACACCTCGTTGCATCACTGGAAAGATCAAATGAAAATCCCGTTATCTGGAACGCACCGCAAAATGTGTCACTTGCTCAGTGGACTGCGTCGTTTTTGGGTAAATTTCTGGTCGACCTTCTGTTCTTGAGGCAGAAAATATTGAAGAGAACCACATTCGCAAAGGCTGACAAACACAGTAACCATGTCGCCTTCTCCGCACCTTGCCGTAGCCGCTGGCAGTACTCTAAACTGTACGATGGTAAATCGCACGGTGTCCATTTGCAATCCAGATCCCCGTCGTTTTCTCGCGCGTGCACAGACGTTTGCCGAATTTTCGCCGAATCTTTGCCGAAATTTTCTTCAAAAGTTCGGCACGTGCCGAACTTAGCGGAATCTGAAGTTCGGCAGATTCGGTTCATCACTAGTTTCTTCCCTCCACTCATCTCCCTTTCAGCCTTCGCTCTGCTACAGTGGAAAGAGTTGAGCACTTTGTGGGAGAAGCCTTTCCTGCTTTTTTTTTTTATGCAACAGACTAGAGCAAGGCAAGCACTTTGGTGCAGCTTGGCACACGTCAAAGTAAGAGCTCGCACTTATGTAGCGATCAAAGAACAGCGCCACTAAAGTTACCGTGAAAGCTAGGCAAACTTCACTGTATCGGTCTTTTGCCCAGCACCCGAACCGAAACGATGATGTACCTGCCCGTTTTCCCGGTCATTTTATTTTAATAACGCCCGCGTTTTTAGAGCCTGAAAAGTGCAAATAATTTCTTTGATGCAGAACGCAATGAGATATTGTAAGGCTAGCTGTACATCGTTAAGAATAAAGTAGACGCTTTGGTATGCATCCTACACCGGGCTATGCTTGCTGACGTCGGCAGATGCATGTCATGTGTGCCTCTGGGGATGGCCATTCCTTTCGTTTCCTGACCTTCTCTAGACATGTGCAAAAAGTGGATTTTGAGTTCGAAGCGAATAGTGGTTTTGCCCGAATATTTTCTAATCGAATATTGAATAGTTTGTCTAAGCCTTTCGCTACTGCGCCATGCTTAAACGAAATCCCAGCTGAACTCGTGAAGGTTGTCCGTCACTAAGCTAACTTAATTTTAATATAACTATATTTAGAGACTGTGGCATCAGAAAGTTTAATGCCTACAATGGAATGGCAAGCCAACGACACACGACATAAAATAAAATTTTCTGTAGGGATGCCCAGCTATACCCAATCGAGGGGATTTTTAAATCTCCCTGTTATATGCAAGGATTCTTTCTTAAATTTAGAATTAAAAAAAAAGCAATGACTAACGATGAATGCAGGTCGGCCTCTCTGCCTAATAGACTTGCATGATATCAACAAATTAATTTTTAAAATTTTATTGCAGAGCAGATATCAATTTATTTGCAAAGTTTCCGTTTCCTTTATGAATACTGTAAACGACTTAATTTTAACCAGGTCCTAATTTTCGCGAATTTCGCGAATCGCCTACAATTCGCAAAAAAATAGGTCCCGCAAAACAATTCCAGTAAAATGTAAACACGTTAGATTCTATATTGAGATCCCACCACATCGCGAAAATTAGAAACTGCGAATTACTCCAAAACTTCAGCTTTGACCTAAATCGCGAAATACGGAGCATGCGAACAATAGGTCATTCACAGTACACCATGCCGGTGCGTGCACCGTCCTGTTTTGAAAGTGTGCTTTCTTCCAGAGCTCGCAGCTGCAATATTTATACTTCTCTAAGTGTTGATTGCGGCGGGTTAGCCCCGTCGAGTGTGCTTCTTACCAACCACCGGCGAACTGCGGAGACGCAACATCCGCGGAACCAAGCCCCACCGGTGTTACTTCTCCGTAGTGCACCCGTGCTCGGTAAGAAGTACGCTCAACAAAGCCCGCCACGATCAACATATCGAAAAATATTATTATTGCCTTTCATTTCGAAGCAAATATCGAATAGCATATTATTCGAAACTATACTATTCTAAAATTAAAATATTCGCATAATCCTAACCTTTTCTATACTCCAGCCCCAGCAGAGGCTCTTTATAATACAGCTAATCCAGTGCTGTGAATGCCATCAGCTGACTACCCCTCACGTGCATTGCTGAACCTCTCCTGAAAGTTCCTGTGACACCCAGAATGCCTTTGATTGACTTCGGTGACTCGTAGTGCCCTCTGCAATTTTTAAGTTTTAAATACTAAAATATTACCGTATTTTTCAGAGTATAATACACTTTTTTTTTCAAAATTTTCGGCGGTGCGTTTTATACAATGGTGTGTCTTATATGTATATTTTTTTCTTTTTGGCAAACTCTGAAAGAACTCTTGCTGATGCTGATTTGTTGATGCAGATTAACCACACGTTATGAAGTTGCTTCGTGGCAAGTGCATAAATATACCTGCGTCTTATACCACAGGTGTTTCTTATATACTAATTTTTCCTTAAAAACTTGCAAAACGTGGGGGTTCATCTTATACAAAGATGCGTCTTATACACCATAAAATATGGTAATCCCAACGAAAGCAAACAGTCATGGATGACAGGTGAAAATCCTCTTAAAACTCACTTTTCTATAAGGTAAATGACAGGCGAGGGTCATTTCCTTACAGCTTTGTGGATGATAACAGTCATGATTAGGAAACTAGCTTAAAAAGTAGCCTGCACAGTTGCAATGGTAGTTAGCACCATAACATGCACATGCAATGAACACAACATGCCTGCATGCTTTATTAACAGTCATGCGGTTAAGTACACTTGATGGGTTGAACACATACTTCAGGAACAAACCCTAATAAAACAACTGGTCAAAACAAAAAGAAGCTGGTGAAACCAACAATACAACAACTGAGAAGCTCCACTATGATCAACAATCTCGGGCATCTAACTATAAAACACAAGACAAAAAAAATAATGAATAAAACGAATGAAGTTTGGAGCAGTAACGACACCAAAAGCAAAGAACAGCAGTGACACATCAAAATATCTGTTCATCAACATGTCCTTTATCAAACAAAGTACCATGCAGTAAAGAAAGACAATTCACAAACAAATTGATTAGTCAGTATGGCAATGGACAGCTACAGTTCCTTCTGTCACAACACCACCAGTCTTGACTTGGCAGGTCACATCTTGAACTAGATAGCCAAGAGCACATGGAGCCACGTGGCTGACACAGAAATGCACCTGATCTACAGAATGCCAACTCACGGTAGCCATAAACGCTGAAGACAACACTGCTTCTTGTACAGGCCTTCTTTTCACCAGATACTCACAGCTCCCCTAGTTTTCCCAATCTAAATCGTCACAACAGCTAGGAGTCACTAAATCTCCATCAAGTACCTAACGCCAATCTTTAATAAACACACTAGGGCAGCAAAAATCTTTTCTAGTCACTCTTTTGCCGACACAGTCACTTGCTGACCAACAGACTAAAACAGCCGCAGCTCCCGGATTCGGCGCAGGCGGGTTCATGACTATGGGACAACCTTAACAATGGAGGTAGAGTTTATGGAGGCACAACATTTGGCCGCTAGCTTCAGCGTTAAAAGTTGAGCACATGCGCATTATCCAGAGCGTCATGAACGTTTGCCGTTGTAGATGGGCAGATGGGACTCTGTGGGGAGGCACTAAACACCGGGGCAACTCTGCGGCACCCTCGACCTCCCGCAAACAAGGTGCGAAGAGAAGTCTCAGTCGCTGGCGGACTCGTAAGGTGTGTTTGTGAAAATCAAGCTACCACTATAGTCTGCCAGCTTGTAGACATTCGACAGCTGGAAGAGACAGAAAGGAGGCCAGTGGCAAGAGCCGAATTACTCCATCGTTGTCATGATAGTTCACACTATGGTGCACTAACGACAATATTGTAGTCAGCTTTGAGGGAGAGGCCTGTTGGGAATCTATGTAGTATCTAAGCTCACGCCACTAGCTCTGGTGGGAGATAGTTGGTTTGGGAGCAATGTATTTACAATGCAAGGAGATTTGCAAAATTGATTTGTGTTCAGGTTGTACCTAAAACTAGGATAGACCTCTTGCATGCCCAGACCAGCAATATAAATCATTATCGTTCACAATCATCACTGAACTTGGCATGATGCCATCAGGGGGTGGTGTCAACAACCACAATGTGTCAATGCACAGTCTTGCCCCTGTCATAAGTAAAAGCAGCTTCTGCTCTCAAACGTTTCTTTGACAACAATATTCTTGCACAACTGTATCAATGTAATTGCATCATTTAAAGACGCCTTCCTGTCAAACTTTCTTGCTAATTTCTGCAAAGCTACTTGATGCCTTCAGGACACTGGGGTGCCAACAGACTCTAAAAGGGAAAGCCTTCAACCAGGAAAGGTGAAAACAAGACAAAAGAGAAGGTATAAAAGTCTTTATAAGCCTTGAGTCAACCCTTTGACAGCACTGGAGTGCATAGAGCCTTTGTGGCAGTTGCAATCCACACATGCCCAGTTAGTACATTAGTGGCACAATGTAGCAATGCACTGCCCAACATGCACACATTTTTACTGGTACAGACATGGCCACAGCACACCCACACAAGGACAGATGTAACAGCTCCAGTAGACACAAGACCAGCAGTTCCCAAGAAGTACAAATGTGACCAGCCAACACCAGAAATCAAAGTTGAAGAGGAGAGTGTCCTTCAGCAGTGAAGATGAAAAGCAGCCAACATGGTTTCAATGAACAGAGCTCTCAAGTAAAAACCACCTGTAGCATATGACACCAACACTCAAGGGCAGGAAAACCTTCCAAAGTTGGAAAGTGAAATTGGAAGTTAAGAAAATCAGGCGTAAGAAATAAAATGCACACAACACTGAACAGATGATGTCTACAGGATGACACTGAGTCATGTAAGTCTCACACCTAATTTCAAACCAGGAACAGTACTGATCAAACATCTCTATCACAAAGTCTTGCTTATACTCCAAAGGTTATTCTATCCACACTCTGTGTGAGGGCTTCTGCCAGTTGCACCAAGGCATGCAGGAGAAGCGGCTCCTCCTACTGCTTCCACTTCTTTGCATGCCTCAGTGCAACCAGACGACGCCTTCCACACAGGCTGTCAGTTGAAAGTTAAGGCCGTTACATGTGGACGGATTGTACAAAACTGAAGAGAGACGTGTTCTCAATTTCGTTTCGTCAAGTATGAATTCCACTAATGTCTAAATTAACCTGTCTGTGTGTACAAATAAAAAGAACACCATGACTGTGTGTATCTAAATGGCTCTATGTCATAAATAGGAAACAGGATGAAAACAGTGCTAAGACAACACACGAACACGGGAGGTCATGACAACGACAGCAGAACAGCCGAAAGAATTCGCAGTCTTTGGACAAAGAAAACACATATCACACAACAGGACAGAGAGCTGCTCTTTCACATTCAGTAAGACCTGCACAATTCGTATGGCCGGGGTCGGCAATCATCGATCGTAGCAGGCCAAATGGCCGCAGAAATGGACAAGCAGTGGACCAATCGGGGGTACTGGCGGCTTGACAAATCTATCTTACACAAATTTCTTTTTAGCCCGGCAAAAGGCCAAACATGCTTATTGACGACAGTAGTCATGTTCAATCTGTTGGCTTTTACCTGTGAGGAAAGTCTAGCATCACCTTGATATGTTGAGGTAGGTCTATACAAAAAGCATGACAATGTAACAGTCATGCCACTGAGACAATGTGAGTTTAAGTTTCCTTAGATCTAAACATCTTGAGGTGGAGTAGCACTGTATCTAGTCCAGAACCTTGACAGAGTTCTTTATAAAAATCTTTTCAACTCAAAAGAAAAAAGAAATGTTCAAAGTTTTTCGCTGGCAACATCCAACCTGCAAGTCGTAGAATGCCGACCCCCAATGTGAAAATTGACTAATGACTCGATCGCACAAAAGTGTGTCGAAGTGGTACCTGCACCTGCCGGGTAATCAGTTCAGCGAGATTTCCGTTAATTCTGATGTTTGACCATGGAACTCTCACTGGGAATATGCATGCATTTATCACAACTGCTGCACCTGTCGGGTAATCAGTTCAGCGAGATTTCCAATAATTCTGAAGTTTGACCATGGAACTCTTACTAGGAATATGCATGCATTTATCACAACTGACTGGAATGCTGTCATAATTAAAATCTCTAAGCTTATACTCCTTTTAGGACCACACTTCACACACAGCTGCAAATACCTCTAGATCTCTCATAATACGGTAAATAACCTTGTGACTAAACATGCCAACTGTATTTGGCTCACATGGAAGGTAGTATGATAAGTAGTCATAATGAAATCTGATTATGTAGTAATCAAAGTCTAAAACGTCGTTACAGTCGCCGACCGATTTTTCAGACGCCGATAATTTGGATTTGTTCGATATTTTGGATCTAAAGGACGAACCATGGCCCAAAATGATTGATATAGTGCATTTTCAAAACCAATGTTTCGGACAGCTTGAAGTCCGAAAGTTTAATTTTTCAGACAAAATCGTCGCGAGCAATCGGCGTGAAACACCACCGAGAAGCCAACATTTTAGATTCTATATTGGCTGCACATGAATTGGCTTGGTTTGGCAGTGCTACTTGAGTACTTAAGTCCTTGCGCTAGGTGACGCTATACCTATGCCTTTTGTTTTTCTCTAGCTGCAAGTCATTATCATCATTATTGCTAGCATTTTGTTTTGTTCATTCGCCATTCTCCAGTCGTGGACTTGCACCCGTCATCTCGTCTCGGTGAATCGTGTTTTCGAACTACGCTGGCTTGGACGTCATGGTCCCTTCTGTCCTTCCGCTGCCGCAAAGTGTCGCTAAGAAGCATGGAAAGTACTCGACCATAACGCTAGAAAAAAAGGCAGTGATGATAAGCTAATAGGAAGTTGCCAAACGCAAGCGGAGGCATAACTTAAGGCAAGCCACTATTGGCGGCTTTTTTAAGCCCGCTTAGACGTAATAAAGGCAAGTATCTTTTTTTATCTGCTGATGTTTCGGACTGCTCTATTATTCGGATGTTTTTCCGGTCCCTGCAAAGTCCAAAAAATCGGTCGGCGACTATCCTTCACAAAAATATAAGGAGGTTCCTCTATATTTTGATTAAAAATCACTAAACATTAGGGTGAGAGCTACTCACCTAACTGAAGTCCCAGCAAACTCCACTGTCATAAAATATTGTAAGATCGTAAGAAAGTAGTTTAAAATGTTCACAACATTAGGTGTTATACCCCTGTCAGATGAGCGATTTATATTGGCATTTGGCAAAATGCCCATCAAATGATCAGCCAATTAACTGATCATCCTTATAATTAAGTTCCATGCGATGTGCGCTGGGTCGCCGATTCTTTTAACTGCCTTTTGCCTTTGATATCTTGATCCGACAGGGGTATAAGTATGATCAAAATTTAGGACTTAAAGCCAGCTCATATAATGTGTGGAATGTCAGGAACACAAACAAAAGAATGTGACTCACTCTGCTATAAATTCCAAAGGACCCTGAGACAGCAGCCACATTATAGTAGCATGTTAACTGTTGTTTCATTCATTATGGATGTTTACCATATAAGGCAGAAGATGACTAACCCACCCAACACTTAGCGGACTACAACTATCGTAAAGTGACGAATCACTTAAGCAAGAATTAAACAAAGACAGCTTTAAAAGACAATACATTTTAGATACCAAATATACACCAGTATATGTCTACATTAAGTGCAACATTTAAAAAAAAACTGTCCATGATAGTAAACATCCACTGCAAATCTACAGAAAAAGAAAAGCAGAAATCAGGAACTAGACGTAAAACAACTCTCTTCATAATTAAGAGTTTGCCAAATCAATCATTGGCTTTACAACAAAAACTTTTAAGACCCTTCAGAAAAACAGGTCGCTTTATAATAAAGAAAAGCTCAGATATGTAACTTAGCCAAGTCCAAAGTTTAAGTAAAACTTAAGTGCACTGCTTGAATCAGAGGCCCTTTGCAGCTGCATAGCGTGCCACGTCGTCACGACCGAGACCTTCAGAAACTGTTGATGGTAACCTCACTAGCAGATGCGAGCGGGGCAAGAAAGTGCAGACGCCTTTTTACCATCTCTTCCGAGCCGCTGTTCTTCCTCGGCGTCTCGGGAAGGCCGTCTTCGTCTCCCGGATCCATGGCACTCAATTCCTGAGATGAAGCACAAACCGTTTACCTTTGATTTTGAAACACGCCCGATCGAACCTCACTAAGATGTAGGTAACTGCTGCACCATCCCATGTAACCAACGTTGTTAGACCTATCAGTTGAAAGGCTCCACGGAAGAGCATCGTTTGAAAGAGGTTCTTCTCTTTTTCCTGCACATGAGCAGGTACAGTCGAATGCCGTTCCTGGCACCTGCAGTGGCAATGCTTCAACAAGCAATGGAGGAAAAACATTTTCGAACGATGCTCTTTTCGCGGAAACTTTGTTTACGCGAAAAGTTTGTTGTTTGTTTTGTTTAAGTGTCAGAAAAGAATCTTTTCCCACTGCAGGCAATGAGCATCCAATGTTCCGCCGGCTCCGCCGCTTCTGTCGAGAGGGCAGGCTTATAGCGTCGCAAGCACTACCGAAGGGACGTGACACGAAAAGGCGCTAGGCATTCTAGGAGGCATGTCAACTGACCTTGATCTAATAGTGCTGTAGGTAACAACAATGACTACAAAGAATGGTGCGCCTATCAGTTGCAGTAGAACCTCGTTGGTACCTTCTCAGTTACCATGTTGCTCCAGTTGCTACGTTCATCAATGTCACGAGTGTTTCACAGGCACAAGAATCCTTGTGGAATAATATAGTCTGTGAGAATTGCAAGCCATCTCATCTGTGGGCCCTCAAAAGTGTCTTTGGCCGTTATGTTTGCTCAGATCCTACTTTTTTTTCCTGCAGTTCCCCGAAAAACATGTCATTGAGGTTCTACATGCTGATGCTACCTTCATCTCGCTTGTTTTTTAACTAACGATTAAAGTATTTCAGAAAGATCTGCCACAACACCCCCCGTGACTCACTTTTGTTAGCTAAAAGGTGACACGACTGATTTTTTCTGCATGCAAGAGTTCCTCAAGCCATGTTTCTTTACAGTGCAGTGCACCTATGCACAAAAGAAGAAGCAAAACTGCTCAGGTGGGGCATGTGCTATTCATCAACTAGAATTTTGTTTATGCAAAAGTAACCAAGACTGGACTGCTTTCTCTTGATGCACCCAAGAGAAGGCAAAAAGCAAAAAGTAAGCAAACAGCAAAAAGTAAGCAAAAAGCAAAAGTAAGCAAAGGTGCTTACTTTTACAAAAAGCAAAAGTAAGCAAAAAGTAAAAAATGAGCAAAAGGACTAGACGCCCTTCTCTCAGTGCGCTTAAGAGAAAGCCGTCTGGTTGTTTTGGGACACCAGAAAAAATAAACATTATTACTATACAAAGCTTACAATACACATTACACATTACTTAGAAAAAAAAAAAAAAAAACAGCCGTTATGCTTATTTGTCAAAAATGTATAAAACAGAATGAGAAAACTAACTGAGGGTTCTTTTCATTCATCTCGTCATTCATCTCGTTTGAGATGAATGACGAGATGAATGACGAGATGAAAGGTGTTCCTCCTTTCTGCAGTAGAAAGGAGGAACACCTTTCTACTGCAGTAATGCAAAGGGAAAAGAATTTTTTCCAAGCAGGGAAGGAATGCCTTATCTTTTTAGAGTCTCCACTTGAAGAAAAAAGAACCTACATTCCTATATGTCTCTGAACAGAAAATGTTCAAAATCGGCCAATTAAATACTTTACGATTTTTTAAGACAAGAAATATTTTCTCTTGGCACGTGTACAGACTCAGCCTCACCGCAGACGTCAGGAGTCCGCTGTCGGCGGCAGGGTCCCATTCGAGCTCCTGAGACGCTGTTGACACAGGCCGTTTGGACTTCAAGTCCCCTGCACGCATGTAAACCTCAGCATGAAACATGCATCGCCCTTCCCATGAAAACTAAGACGACATTAGCAGCAAATTGCAGGTAGCTGGAATCATTTGAATGATATGTACTACATACAAACAAGTTGAACTACTTATGATTATTAAGTAGTAAAGTATGTAACTCAGAGAAATGTCTTAGTTGTGGATATGGCAGACCAGGTGTATAGTAAGTGATAGGTATGGTACCAAAAGCTTGTTTGGGTTATTGAAAGTGGAGGTCCCTTGTGCAGATGTAAAATATTGTGAGAGTTATTATTATTATGACACCTTTTTCCACGCCCCCACTATAACCTACCCTCACACAAAGGCCAATCCTCAAAGGCCAATTTAGGCCAGGCATGTTTGTTTCAGACAGCTCACAACCGGCATCTATAATTCATATACTAAAAATTTTAGAAAAAAAAAAAAGAAGTCTTGATAAAAGGAGTTCTATGGAAGCATTAAAACAAAATATTGCCGCGTGCATGGTGAAGTTGGCAATGCATATGGCTGCCATGCAGACGAACAGGATGCAAACCTTGTGCCAATTCTAGTTGGCCCAGATCTTCATTTTATAATTCTTCTTATATAACTCTTCTGGAAAGCTCCAGCTCATTCTCGGCTGTTATAGAATTCTGGTTCGGAACATATGCACCGCGTGCATAAAAGCAGCAGTAATGCGCTGTTCGGATGAGTCACCCTTCTGTTACTGACGCAAGAGGCTGGCACCTTTCTTTTTAAGTTTGTAGGCACAAGCTGCCTCATTAGATGTTTATTTTCAGTTTCACATTCATTTGCTATTTTTGTTTTGACAATTAATGCAAGAACTACCTTTCATGTATTTTACATTTTTTAAGACAGTTATGTTCAAACATTTGGCTTCAAGTTATCATAAAGAAGGAGTTTACATCAAAGATTTTCGCTTATGCAAGAATGCACAGACAAGGAGCCTAAGCATTCTCTTTCGTTTGATGACCACTGCCTTCGTGCTAGCCATTTGTAGGCCCATTCACCAGGATCCAGATCTATACAAAAGCAAAGTGCAATAGTCAAAATGATCATGCAACAAAGTTGCACTCCAGAATATGTAACATTTAAACACCGAAGTAACAAAATACATGGCAAGTGAATAGCAGAAAACTGAAGAACCTAGTTTACATCCATTACACCCTCACAAAATTCTGCTCAGGCCATTGCCTTCTTCTTCTCTGAATTAACTTTTGGAGAATATACCTTGGTACATTTTTACACGGAGCACAAGTTTGTCTGCTTCTTTTGCACGGGTTGTGGTGACAGCAGAATGCTGAGCTCTGATTGGCTCTGATTGGAGGATAGTGGGTAGACCACAAAGCAAGCTGCCTTGAGGCCTACCCACTATACTTCAATCAGGGCCAATCAGAGTTTGGTGTACTGACGTCACCACAACCCCTGCAAAAGAAGCAGACAAACTTGTGCTCCGCATTGAGGAAGGAGTGCACGTACAAGACCTAAACAACTTAAATAAAAAAAAAAAAAAAATGTGCTCTTTTGAAACGCACCAGTGCACATTCTTCTTGGTACCTCACCTAGACCATTGACGATGGGCGAAAGTGCCAGAGGTGTGGAGTTCCGGTTGTTCAGGATGGGCTTGGGAGGACTGCTATTCATGGCAATGGATGGAGACCTCGCCTTCACGATGTCCACGGAGGGCCGAGGTGTCGACGACAACATCTCGTTTTTCGTCTGTGGCAGCGGCCGATAGTCGTTGTTCCGGCTGCTGAAGCTCACCGCTGAGTGATAAAAATTATATAAAAATTTTCATATGTTCTACCACACAATAGTTGCAAGGACACTTGCACTGTAGGCAAGCAGTCTTTCTGTAGGCATCAATAGAACAGCAGAAACATTTATTCTAGAGGTTCTCAAGCTTTGATATCTTGAAGAACAGCTCTTGACTGATGGCCAGGAAACCCCATCCAATCTATGCATTGATCCAATAAAGCAGTGCAGAAGTCTGCAGACTTTATGAACAGTAATGCACATATTAGGAAGTGTTTGGAACACAAACTGGAGGAACACTTTACTTGGGGACGGGAACGACCGAACAAATTTGGGGACCTGGGAAAGCCTTGAGGGTACTCTGGGGAACCCCTGAAAAATTCCATTGGACAACTCGTCTCGTACTATTGAAAATCAAGTTTCTCCTGGTGCCCCTCTGTGATGCAGGAAAGCGCCACCGAGTCTTGTAAGGAGGCAAAGGCATGCGTCGCTCCCTTGCAGTAGAAGGCAAATATAAAAAAAAGCTATGCATGCATCGTTCATGTTAAAAGCAGTTATTGAAAAAAAAAAATTTAGAAACCGACATGAACAATTTCTACAACCTAACATGCATTAGCGCTACGTCCGTGTCACTTCTTTGTCTGGTCCTTGTCTTTTTGCGCTGTTTTTAGTTCCGAAGTATGTACCAACTCGCCCAAGCCTCAACTTTTGCAATCCCAAATAAAAGTAAAGTTGACTAGGGGTCTGGGAATGCTTGAAGTGTCACCTTTCACAGGAGAGTTGTTGGACTTGCGCTTGGGAGGGTTGGCAGTGCTGTAGGAACCCCCGCCACGCCGGAAGTAGGACATGTCCTCACGGAGCTTCTGGTGCTTGTGGCGCTTCTGGAGCCGCCAGGCGTACAGGAAGACGCCAATGAGGACCACAATAAGCACCACTGCCATGATCACAGCCACTCCTGCAAAGAACAGACAACAGGTCACAACAAAGGGAAGAGTACAGATGAGGTACTGGGTCCCACAAGAGCCGGCTAAGTTGGAAGAGATGAAAAGCATCAGCAGAACACAAGCAGACGGCGTTGTTCAGGCGGTGGTATCAAACATAGCACACTCGCACCAAATATGTACAAACTCATCTTTGAAAGCGACCCGCACTTGTTTCAGAAGTTTTGTCTGATTTGAGCAAAGCCAGAACCTAGAAAACTTCCTACGTCTAGTGGCCCACTGATAAAAATACCCAAGAAAATAAGCTCTTAAGTAGGACAAAACACTAGTATTATGAGGTCAGCATAGTTAACTGCTCGAATGCCTGTTCCAAGTACATGCTGGTGATATATGGCGTGCTATCAGTGAAGGAGATTAATCGTACCTTGATTGATGCTTGAGGTATACTTTCTACTTTGTGAGTAGCAAGTGCAGTTTGAGCATCTGTATTGATTAGGAAGAATGCTCTACAACATTTTGGAGCATGAATACTTCAACTTTAGCTCAAGGACGATTTCCAGGGACTTTATACAGAAAGTGCAATGGCTCACCTCCAGTTACATTTCTCTAATTCAGTCTGCTGAGTGAAACTATAGTACTGATGAAACAACTTGGATGATTTGCACATGACCCTACTTGTTGAACCAAGAGCTAAGTTGCTGTTCTTCCACAATAAGTTAATTTCATTGCATCAACTTTGGTTTCTTTATTTCATTAACAATATGTTTGGTGGAAACAAATAGGCACAAAAAAATATTGCCCTGAAAAAGTACTTGTCCTTCATTTTTATAATAGAGCAATGCTAGATGAGGCAAGCCGAGTTTTCTGCAATGCATAAATGAATGTGTATGTGCTGAAGAGACCTCAGACTCTCTCCTAATGTAATGCTAGCAGTTAGAATAAGATGCCAAAGCTTCAAAATTAAGAACAAATGTATATATTTCAATTTTCAAAATTAAAAACACAATTACAGAAGAAAAAAAATCACTTCCGAGTGTCTAAGAATACAGAACAAAACAATGAGCGACCAAAAGTATTAGAGGTTTTGCAGGCTGCGAGAGGCTAGCCAAGAGAAGAATGTCAAGGCTTACGTGTGCTTGTTGCTTTTGCATAGAGCAACTTCGTTGCTTGTGGGTGGAAAAAGTTGTTTTTATAGGGCACCAGTACGGGATTGACCCTATGCCATTCGGGAACATTTACCTGAAAGAAAGCGCGAAGCCACAAAATCAAACAATTTCATTGAGGCTCCCCAAGACTAGAAAGTAAAAAGCAAAGCCAGCTTCTTTTTTTTATTTGGTAGTGTGACACCAAGCATGATCCATGACAAATGAATCGAAATGTTTACAAGTTCAACTTTTCGATAATGCATATCGTATATAATCGCACGTATGGGCCGCGTTTGTGTAAGGGCCGCACCCCCCCCCCCCCTCCTGCCCCCCTATTTAAATCAAAATATATAAAAAGAAATAGATTTGAAAAAATATTGTGTATGTATCGGTCGTCCCCCCTTTTCCAAGGTGTGCTGACCACCGCTTCCGCAGAGTGCCGTATGCTCCGCCGTCAATACCCCGCCATATTTGTGCCTCTGCTTGTGCTTTTTGTAGTGTTTTGAAGTGATTTTGAAGCGCTGATAAGAAAGATTACAGAAGCAAAGCTTTTAAAAGCTGTCTTTTCTATGGTTCTCGCATCCTTCACGGTCGCCTTCCGCTCACGTGACAATAGCGGCTGTGAAATCGGACGCTCGTGTCCGATTTCACAGCAGCTACCATCACATCACACTAGGCTTCGTGAATGTTTTGTTCTGCTAAGTTGGTTTAATTACGCGGGCCCCACAACACGAGGGCAGTAAGCAGGTACTTCCGAAATGTCACTTATGCCCTGGAGTGGGGCGGATGTGCAACGGGTTGCACATATGGTGTCAACAAGATCTGTGTACAGTACCGGACAAAGGGTGCGGTCAAGTACGAGACCCGCGTACGGCGCGAGCTTGCCGGTATGTTACAGTCGCTCGACTTTGGCGTCAAAACGGGCGTTAGGAAAGAAACTCTTTGGAAAAGATGAATAAAGCAAACCCCCAAAAGTCACTTACTGGACGGCTTGAAAGAGCAACTCTAAACACCGTCAACGCCGGTCAGACACAAGCGCCGAGGATACCGCACGTTATACGACGATCGAGACCGAAAATAAAGGTGCTCGAGACCACTGCATGCCATCGCAAATATTTTTTACGCACATTCAAAACTATTTTGTTCTAAAAAATATTACAAGTCTCAAAATTAAAAAAAAAAAAAAAAAGTGTGGCCCTTACATGCATCTCTTCTACATGTATCCCTACTGAAACTTATAACTAAAGGTACCCTGTTTTCAGATTTACTTTTCTCCGGATTCGGTGGTGTTTGTTTGGGGTTTATTTTTTCGCATAGGTTCTGTATTTTTCAGTGTCAATCTCTAGTGCAAGACAAAAATCAATGTCTGTTGGGGCTCACGTTAAAAAAGACGGGACATAGGAATGGGGCTTCAAAACCTCCAGGAAAGGTCTACGTGACCCAAATGCTTCGAAAACGATCAGTACTAGAGCAACTGCATTGTCGTGCCTAAAACAAAAGCTACTCACAAATCACAGTCTTTTTGAGCAGAGCTCTAAAAATCCAACTGCCTCTCAAAAGTCAGACCCACCACCATAATTTCGTTCGGTTAAAAAAATTTGCAGCAGAAGCCATTATTGTTGGTTATCTATGAACTGCGATAGCATTTGTTACGAGACTCATGACACAACTCACTGTAAATGTGACTATGTAAATTTCGAGTAAACACAATATGCTATAAATCATTTACGATGCAATCATTGACGTCAGCGCGGCTGCAGCGCCACTTCAAAATTGAGTGATTGCTTTGTCTCTGTTTAATCGTTTAATATTCAAGTTGTTTCATCACCATCACTGACCATGTACCAACTAGCTCAACTCAAACCGATAATTGCTTCGTAGCCTGGACACAAATGTGAACGTGAGCATACTGCCACTCCGTATACGCGGCGCGGGTTTATCTGATTGCCAGGACGACATGGAGGACGACGTCCTAGAGGACGACGTCTAGAACGACCTCTAGGACAACCTCTAAGGTGATCTCAAGGACGACCTCAAGATCGACGTCGAGGACTATGTCTAGGACGACCTCTTGGACAACCTCTAAGATGACGTCGAGGACGACGTCCACATACGCGCAGTGCCTGCGTATGCGGGCACTGCGCGTATACGTTCTGCCTATGCGGGGGCGCCGCACCGCAGCAGTACGCATATGCACGGCACATTTGAGGCTAGATAGCGTGTTGCGAAAACTGGGAGAAGTAGCTAAAGAATGCTATCGCATTTGAAACTACGAATGAAACTCACAGCAGGTGGTTTGAAGATGGCCTCTGTCTTGTCTCCGATAATGGCCGCAAACTCAGCACATCGGCCTTCCCGCAGCGTCCCGTACACCTTGACCTTTTCAAGGGCACCTTTCTGGTAGCCAAAGTACGTCTCCAGTGGCCTGATGTTCAAGGTACGAAGTTCCACCACCACATCTGAAAAGAAAAAGATATTGTAAAGTTAATGTCAGTTTATTCCGGCCCTTAACCCCTTCACCGTTTTGGACGAGCCTAGCCCGTCCACTTAGAGCCGTCCCCAAATCGTTTAGGACGAGTGTAGCTTGTCCGCACACTCTACTCGCCCCTTAGCTGTTTTGAACGACTCAGGCTCGGTCGTAGCTTAGTTTGCAGCGTTGCCCAAAAATGGCAGCACATGTTTTTTTATGTTACACGTTTTTAAGGATGGCAACCAATTGTGGAGACATGTGGTGCAACCCGGGCCGCACGTGCGATAAAAAACAAAAACAGTCTAGGATGAAAAATTGCACAAAAAAATGGTAAAGGGGGTAGAGGGACACTACCACTCCTCAAAAAAATTGTGTTTATTTTTTGCCAAGCGATTTGGTATGGTGTAAGAAGACTGTCCAATCAATATTTCACTAGAGTAGCATATATCTTTAATAAAGTAAAATGATGCGACTTCTTGAAACCAAAACATGTGCACGGACGCTCAGAGGCGAGAGGTGCCTTAAGTCACGTGGCTATCGCTCCCAACTCGTTTTTTTTACGTTACTCTGCTTCTCGGGCGTGGGAAGCAGACGACGCCAACGAGGACGTTGCCTGAACCGTTTGCGATATACCCCTTCACCTCGCTGTTCTGCGCTTGAAGATTAATTGGCCAGTACCACAAACCACAGGTCGGAAGTAGCGGCCCCACAACCGTCATAATGTTGGTCTGTCGTACGATGCCATCGCATCGTGCAAAGTGCGGTACGTCACCATATTGCGAATGACATGCACATCTACTTCCTGTGATCTGCGCAATAATTTTTTTCGATCAATGTATTTGCAACCTCTTGGAAGCCACGAAAAATGGGGTTCATATTCTTTTACATTTCATATTCTTTTACATTGAATGTGTGCCTATATGACACATGACTTCGAATATATTTTGTATGCATCAGTTTAAACGGCACGTGATCATGGAAAAGAGAGTGAGTGCGACTGAAACTGGCAAATTCTCAACCGGCGGTTTTCAGGCAGATAGAATGCGAATGTCGAGCCGCAAATTATGTTCCGGGTAGTTGGGCTCTCATAGGTCATGTTCAAATAAAACATTGGCATGCATAAGTACCCTCTCAATGTCACTTAAGAGACAAAAAAACTGACAGCTGATCAATTCTCTATTTATTTTCACCTTATAAACTGTAGTACATATAGGCATATAAAGGTAAGCCCCTTGCAGAGTATTATTTAAGTAAAGTACTTGTAGTGCATTTAAAAAAAGTCATTTGTTATTTTATTAAAATTTACACATTTCACATGCAGAAGCATCAAATGTGCCCCTGACAACCATATTGTGCCACAACTTTTTCAAACAAACCGTGAACTATGTGCGAAACTTGTGTTTTTCTTGACATGACTATTATGGTATAATAGCTTGCAAACACCCAAGCCAATGGAGATAATCTAAAGGTAAAATATTTAGACCATTTCTCTTATCTATACAGGACCAGCGTAATGATTGAAAAATCAAACAGGAAACGGCACAACATACAAGACAGAAAGAAAAGACAGACAGAAAAGAAGAGTTTTTGGCTTAAAAGATTCGCCAACAAAAGCTGGTTTGTATAGGCAACCGGCTACGACAACGCTTCTCCAAACATGTGCACTTGCAAAAAGCCAAATTCCCAAAATAAAAAAATAAAAAACTTTGATGGTTTCGGAGGCGGACTTACTGGACACACATCCCTGGAAGTCTCCGTAGTCTCCAAACCTCGGGTCTCGCTTTGTGCCACCGACCACGACTAAACTAGAGCTGATGTCGACCGTGGGTCCGGAGGTGTCAGGAGTGGTGCTTGTCAGGACGTACTCCTTTCCATCAACCTGCCTCCAAGGAAGCAGGAGAAAAAGAGAAAAATGTAGGTTTTCGAGTTCTAGAATCTTTTCAAAACCCCGTCCGGCAACATTGGCAGTTGCCATTTGTTGGGCACGAAGAGTGCGATTGGATCTGTGTTGGCATCAAACGCTAACACAGAACTCATTCTCGATGCAAACTGAGCTGAGTTTGCACCAAATACCGACGTGGGCCTCGATCGTGTCCGATACAAGTTCAAAGTATCTGATCAAACAATGGCGGGCTCAGATAATTGGCACAGCAGTTACTCGATGGCACACACTCTCGAAAAGGGTCTATTCATCAAAAAACAAGAATAAAGAAAGGCCCGAAAGAGTAGGCATCTTGAACACATTGTCGATTTCGAATCAACTTGACAGTGGAGTGCAATACAACAAAATGATGTGAAGACAAAAAGAGCAAAGAATAGAAATCAAAAGGCTCAATAATGTCTACAGTGCCATGTTAATTAAGTGTTAGTAGCAGTAGTAGTAAAGTATATTCTTTATTCAGACAAAAAATGTCTGGGAGGCTGGGGCAAAAGAAGACAAAATTGTCTTGACCCCAGCACCTAATTACCGTGTCTGCACGATTCTAATGCGCACTTCTTTTCGCCAAAATCGGGGCCCAAAACCATATGTGCGTTACAATCAAAACTCAAAACTGAAACTCAATAAAGACGCAATGTTTGGTATAAAGTGGCCAGCACCATCGCCATTGTGACCGTTTGTTTACGTTCGCTATTTTGGTATCCGTATCACGCGCATTCTCTCGTGTCTACGTGCTCATGTCTGTTGTTTTAAGATGTAAAAACAAAAACAAATTCCACTGGGAGGTTTCATTTAAACGAAAGGCCATCACGCCGGCGGAGGAAGATAACAATGAAGCAGCACTGCGTGGCCTCAAATTCCAGCCACCCAACGAGCTCGCAAAGTGTTTGAAAGACCACCCTGCCAGAGGCGATGGTCGCGCACTCGTATATATGTATACGCGCAAGAAGCGCAGCACTTACAACACTTTAGATGAAAGCAAGTATTACCTCTTTGAACAGCAAAGAACCATCGCTGGACTCTTGCAACGGCAACTAGTGCACTATATTTATTTTTGTGTTGGCGCGCGTTTCGTAAAATCTGTTCTTTGAGGTATGTGTTCAATCTTCATTATTTTACCTGCACAATAGAATCGGCAGTAATTTACTTTGTGATTATCTGGTAGCTAAATCTGCCTGCACAATAGAATTGGGGGCACGTTAGAATCATGCAAACACAGTATTACACACAGCAGAAAAAAAATTACAAGAATAACGGAACCACTTAACATATCCTGAATATAGTTTGAGTAGACCAACAAGTTGAGACACTAAATGTATATTATGAGAAGCTTATTATATACTGGTGAAGGGTTTTTAAAATGCCCAGGACTGAACTGCCAGTTTGTGCCATTTTAGCTGTGGTTACTTGCACCAATTCTCCTTCCCTACCGTAAAATACTGGGCAAGTGCTCACTCAAACTTCAGAGATAATAAAAAAAATGGGGGAAGGGCACTTGTCTGATCATCAATTTTACATATAAATGTACTGTGCATATTTTCTCAGATCTTACAAATTTGGGGATGGGCGCTTAATGTGGAATGGGCTGATGCATGGTATTCTACAGTAGTTTAAGAACGCTTTCACAAATATTGATGTCCCACGCTTCTTCCACAGAAAACTTCCCAGATCGAGAGGAGCTGCCTTTCTTTAAAAGCTTGCACATTCTGACGAAAATGAATATGTCTAGAAATAAACCTACCACCACCCTAGCATCGTTTTCAATACGCTTGTAGTGCAGCCAGTGACGAAAGCCATCGGCAAAGTTCCCAGTCTGCTTGCCAAACACTGCGGAAAAAAATCTCCGTTACTAACATGACCGCGATGTCTGTGTTGCCCAAAGAACACGAGAGTTGTTCTGTACCCTTTGCAGATGCATGGTTTTCCTGTATTTGAAGCGCCCCCTCCGGCGTCACTGCGACCAGGACGTAATGTTGGCTGCACCGTGACAGAGACAGAGAAAAAAACACTCCCATTTATTACCAAAGAACCAAGACTACTGCAAACTGTTAGATAACTGAACCGGTCGGTAAAACCTATACGTGGAACGTTTATGAGAAACAATTGTTGGCGAAATCGCTGCGCAGATTAATGTTGAATCGCGCTACCATTGTGCACAGTCTTGTGCTTTGTAAATGCTCCTTTATTAAACTGCTTAGGAACTGCTGTGGAAATTATAGAAATATTTTTATTCAACATCCAAAAAGTCTTCTATCCCATTTAAAATCAATTCATAGAATTTCCTGGTCTGGGTGTCTACTTCCTGTGGATGGGCCTCCCACAACCAACAAACAGTTTGTAGTGTTTCTGCAATTGTTTTGCTCTTACTCAAAGGATATAAACTAGTGTTGTGCAAATATTGTTAGAAAGAAAGAAGTGAGGTTCAGCCAAAAAGACCCTCACATCTCGTGCAGCAACGGAAATGCGCAAGGTGTGCTCGGACGTTTGCTCCAACTATCGTGCTGGTGACACCATCATAGTTAATATCTCTTCATTGTATCAAACCCGTCTATTCACCAAGAGCCTGAATAGTATCTTTTAATAATGTGCTGTTCGATATTAGCCTTGAGACGAACTGCAATATTCATACTTTTCAAAGTGTTGACTGCAGTGGGATGACCCCGTGAAGTGCGCTTCTTACCAAGCACCGGAGCACTGTGGAGAAGCCAAACCCGCGGAGCTCGTGTGCTTTGCGGGTACTGCTTCGACAAGTGCTGATTGTTGGGCAAGTTGGTATGATACGTTAGAAAACATGATTGCGCTTTGAAGACGGGGACATAATGTCTGTCCTTCCTATGTCCCCGTCTTCAAAGCGCAATCATGTTTTCTAGGGTACTGCTTCCCCGCAGTGCACATGTGGTTGGTGAGAAGCGCACCCAACGGGTCTAACCCGCCGCGATTATGGAAGAACACACGTTAAAGACCGACGACCAATTCGCGCTTTACACTTTGCTCCCGCTTTCTCCTATCCCTCCTTTTGCCCTGTCTACCGTTGCCTGTCTCCTCCTCCTCCACAGTGAGGAGGATCTTCTGCCTTGCAGATTCTCGTGTCTGGTCGTCGCCCTTTAAGCAGTGATGTCTTGACAACATGCAATCATCATTCCTGCATGACTTCTTTTTTTTTTGTCAAATTTAAGATTGAAAAAAGAATATTCGCATATAGCAAGCAGTTTTAGAAATCCCCTCAATTAGGATATGGCTGCAACAAATTTGCTGTTTACATGCCACAGTTCATAAATATAATTTTTTTTTAAATTAACTGAACTTGTGGACAAGTGGAAGGTTCGGAACAACCTTCACGAGATCAAACGAACTTCCGTTTAAGCATGGTGCACGGTAGTGAAAGGGTTGGAGAAATTATCCGATATTCTAATCGAAAATATTCCACCAAAACTACAATTCATTTCAATTTTGCTTCAAACTCAAGATCCACTATTCGCACATGTCAAATATAAACATGATATGTATATTAAACATATTATGTATATAAATGTAATAAGATCCTTGGTAACTTTATTTGCCATTTAGAAGCTAATTAACATTCAATGGGTGCATTACCACTGATATGCACAATTGAAGTAGGTATATAACAGGTGTGTGCCACCTGCTTTGGTGGTCACAAACTAAGCCATGGATGTGAAAGTGAATAAGTTTTGTTTAAAAGCTTTCTCTCAGTAGCACCAACAACTTTGAATACCTAGTACAGCTTCGAAACAGTTTATGAACGAAGGTCAACTTAAAGTTGTCAATGAACAGGTATAAAGCGTAACTTAACATTGCAAACCTCGTAAAATGAGCAGGAAAAATCACTGGCAATTCAGCCATACGCTAGTGGAGGAACTTGCAGGTGAGCCCACCTTTGAGCGTACTGCACAAGGAGGATGGCTTGCCGCACGCTAGCCTTTGCCTTGGTCGAGAAGGCCAGGAGGATGGAAATGCGGTCCTGTCCCGATGTCTCGGGCATGAACATGTACTCGATCCATGCCTTGCCATCAAACTGGGCCCCAATGTCTGCATAAATTTATGACAGAATGCAGATCTTCAGCTATTTATTTATTTATTTATTTTTATTTTCAGTGACCCACCAACAGCTTAACGCCTCCTTAGTGGTGCACCTATCAATGAGTGAATGAGTAGAAAAAGGTTAAACAGGATAAAAGCGAAACATTAGAAAAAAACAATAGCCTCAAGACACTTTCGAAATTTACGCTTTTCATAAAAAATATCAAGGCTAGCATTCGCACAAATCTGTTCTAAATGATTATAAGTCAGTTGTAGGGGTGTCATGGGTGCAGCATAGTAAAAGTCGGTAGGGTAAAACAAAGTATAAAGTTTACAAAACTGACGAGGAACGTGCAAGTAGATGTGACTAAGTAGCTCTGGGGAATCAATTATACCATTTACAATCTTATACAAATATGTCAGTTCACGAATTGTACTCCTGTTGTGCGACGAATCTAACTTCACGAGTTCACAAATCCTCTCATAACTATAAAAATAATTCGGTTGAAAATAACGACCAAACAAAACACATTTCCTATAACTTTCCAGCAGAAAACAAGCCAAACATTCCCACCCCTGCCCATTTCAATATGGATGAACATTGTAATGGCATGCAGTCGTGTATCACTACTGCACGATGCACGTTAAAGACGCCAAGCCAGCAGATATGTACTGCACTGGATAAATTTCTCATCCACGGCGGAGATGCCAGACGCCCCCTGGGGCTGATTAACTTTATGCTGTATAAACAAATAGAACACAACACAATTACTTGCCGAGAGTGAGTGTAAGGCACCTTCATTGAAGGCTCCTTGATGCTAGTAAAGCTATCACTAAAGTGCTCCATAAGTGTCGTAGTGTTAATGTATGTCACCCTACAAACAATTTCATCTAGCACAGATAATACAATTCTGTTATAGTGACAAACTTCATAGCAACCTAACTTCTATTAATCATTACGACCCCAAAATAAGCTCAAAGAGCATCATGATATGGCATCAGGTGTATACAACCTCCCAATGTATGCAAATAAAGCTGTTTACAGCGTACCCTGATGGTCAGTGCTCTTTTAAATCCTTTAAAACATTAACTAATGCAGACATTGTTTTTAAGAAAACTTTCCTTACTTCATTAACCCCTTAGCCATTCTCATTTTTTTTTTTGCAATTTTTGTTTTCAAACTGTTTTTTTAATTTTTATTGCACGTGCAGCCAGTGTGTCACGCATGTCTCCACTACCGGTTGTATTTTTGAACATGTGCACCGCAAGAAAAAAATATTGACAGTAACATGTGCTGCCATCTCTCGGCGGTGCAGCAAACTAAGCTCTAAACGAGCCTGGGTCATCCAAAACAGCCAAGAAGCAAGTGAGGGTGCGCAAACAAGCTACACGCGCCCTATACGGTTTGGGGACGGCTCTAACTAGAAGAGCTAGGCTCGTTCAAAACGGTTAAAAGGTTGAAAAGGCTTCAGGTGTTTCAGCAGCCTTCACGAGTTAGAGGCGAGGGGAATTAGGCAGAGCACGTCGTGACAAATCCTCACCGGTCTGACAGACATCTCCCTGGTAAGACGTCATAGAGCAGTCACAACTTGTCAGATTGTTCTTCCAGTCCTCGATGCAGAGGCCACTGTGGTGGCACGGCGTGGAGTCGCACATCATCTTGCAGCCCGGGCGAATCTGACCTGAAGCAATACACAGCAATGTCAAGACCACGTGACGTTAGCGTGACAAAGAAATTTCACATCTCGTGCAACACAGAAGAGAAAGATATCAGATGATGTTCTTAAATTCCAATGTGTATCAACAAAACATATCAAACTGAAAGCACAAAGAGTTTGGCTCTTCTGCAGTGGCTGAGCATCGTATGACACAACCAGATTGATGAAGCAATTTTGGCTATTGTTCTAGTGCCACGAGTGCTCCAGAATGCACCGCTCAAACATGCCATCCCCCCTTAATACCACAATCCTAATACCATACTTTCCCTAGTTAAAACCCCCCCAAAAAATCACACTGTCTTTTTTGAACTACATGTAACATTACCTATTTCACAAATGTCAGCACTGTAAAAGAAGTAGAAGTGTGAAAATAATTGAAACTTCGAATACTTTACAAATAGTGTTTGCTATTCCATTCGATTTTCATCAAAAGTTGACTGCTTGAAGTGTTTGTGTTTTTCTAATAATTCCATAATTACGAAATGTGCCTTCAGAACGTCTCGATTTCACATGTCAAGTTTCACTGCAATGCACAGGTAGTCTCACACCACGCTCCACTGCTTTGCACTGGTGCATCCGCACCGAGCTTCACAGTTTTTCACGAGTGTGCTTGGACAAAGGCTCACGCAGCGGAGCATCTCAGTTGGCTCGATGGGCTCAAGAAGTTTGATCACTATTTGAGGTCAACCATCTTTGGATGCAATTATAGGCTCACTGTTAATTTGAAAGGGCTGAAAAAAAAAAGACTGTCAACTAATATTCAAATGAATAAGGTAGCCATTGCTAAGCTTGTTTTGTTACATTATTTTTATCTGACTCGTTTTATTTTTTATTGAACACAAGTATGTGAAATGCCTCTCATGCAATAAAACAGTTTCTTTTCACATGTACGCTCGCTGAAAGAAAGCTTCCGCTCCGATTTATTAAAGTGTCCATGCTCAGTGGACATCAAATGTTAAATATATTTGTATTTGAAACTATTCAATTCCATTCAGTCAACTTTTAAAATTCATATTTAATTCATACTGAAATACTTAATATCTGCGGACCTCTGGCTTATTAGATGCAATTTTGTTAGCAACGTTTTCGCATCTTGGGGCTTCTTGGGAGGTGAGAAGTTCAAACCTTAGGTGATATTCGCACACCGCTAAAAAAAAGTTTCAACAAGGGCACGGCTGTAATGTCAGATGCAACTTTTGGGGGAAAGTCACACAACTGGGCCACTTTGAAGACATCGAGTTCGAACCTTTGGTCACGTTCTGGTTCTCGACGTCCTTGATGAGGTCGACTTGGACGTTGCCAATGCGCAGACCCTGGAGGCAGCCCACCAGGCCGGGAAGGTTTGTGGTGGCACCCATGAAGTCCACCCCTCCCAGGTACATCTGACTGTTTGGGACGCTCTCGAACGTCCCACGGGCCGGCTTCACCAACTCTGCGTGCCGAAAGAGTTAGGCCAAGGTGAGAAACTAACCCGCATCCGGCAAAATTATACTTCCAAGCAATTTAAATGTACGCATTTTCCCAGGCTACAAGTTTAGCCTTTGTATAAGCCACACCCTCCTATGAACGGCTGTTTTCAGAATAAAAATTTGGTATGTGAGTAGCACCAATTTGTATAAGTCGCACCTATGGGTATTCATATGCCCAGCACAGCGAAACTGCATTTGAAAGCCCGCACCTGTCTATTATGATCGCAATATATCCACAAGCGAGAGCAAGTTTTAATGTTCTCGACTTATACAACAAAAAGTGCACATAAAACGCACTGTCGCATATAAAAAAACACCAACAAAGTATATCTAAAAAAAAAAAAAAAAAAATGTGACTTTTACATTGGGAAATATGGTAGGTATAATGGTTTGTCAGTCTTCACAGACTTGTCGAGTATCTCCAGGGGCCCAAATCTACATGGCGAGACCAAACAGTGTGGGGGCACCGGGAGGGCATCGCCGCCTGCTGCGACTGACCAGACCCATACTGCCGACCAATAGTAGCAGGCGGTGATGTCACACTCCCTTGGTCCCGCCTGGTCTTGCCGTGTAGATTAGGGCCCAAGGAAGCTGCATAAAGTTTCGGGGAGGGCAAAGTGACATTCACGACGATGGGAGTCAAGAAAAAACACCGTGGCGAATGACGGTTTTGCTGAACACGTGTTGGAATGACGGTGAGCCCTTCTCTGAAAAAAAGCAAATTTAAAAGCTGATTCCAGGTCTTAATAACTGGCTAAATCTGTGCAGAATTATGTGCAGATCTGCGCAGAATTATGTGCAGTATGCATCTGAAATTCGTGAATACTAAAACAGTTTCCATTACGCTTGCTTTTTTGCCCATTTTGTCGGAGGTTAAAGGGAACAAAAAAACTGCCCTCATGCATATTGAAGCAGCATCAGAGGGCCACGCATCCAATGCACCGCGTACCGAGTTGTTCTCCCTGTATCCAGGGGTCCTTGTAGTATGTGGTGAGGAACACAGCAGGGTGAGGGATGGTGACATTGTTCCCATTCACTTGCAAGACGGTGTAGTCTGCGTGCCTGTCCACAAACACTTGGACGATTCGTCCAGTTGCCAGGTCTGTAAAAGGACGCATAACATTACACTTGACATTTGCTGATGCTAGCCTTTCTAAAAAAACAGCTCTTCCCCCCACAAAAGAAAATACTTTCCATCTGTCAAACACTTAGCACATTGTGTATGAGTTCCTCCTGTGCTCCTCCCTCCTCTCCTGCTCATCCCTCCTCCTCCTCCTCCTCCTCACACGTTGCATCATGGGACATTTCCCATAATGCAACGCGTGACGTGAGGTCACCTGACCTTCTTGACGTCACATGGCCCTCGTGACATCACGTGACCCTCGCAACATCACAAGTCCCGCGCATTGCATTATGGGACATTTCTCATAATGCACCGCGCGGTGACGGCAACGGCGATGGCGATGCCGACGCCGCTCAAGCCGGAAACGGACGCGTAACAGCCGCGCTCTAAAAAAAATAGAAGTCCAGATTTAAAATTGTGTAGAGAGTGCAACTTTTTACTGAAAATAAATGGTTCTAAGTAGCAAATCAACTTAATATGGTAATACATGACCAGTGCAAAATGCAGCCAGCACCCATCAAGAAATGTAGCATTGTGTTTTTGTTTGTTTTTTGTAAAATCAAGAAACATTTATAGAAAAGCAGTAACTTCTTTTACCAATTGATGGGCAAGGTTTCACATACCAAAACACTATACACCAACTCATGTTTACAAACAAACCGGAGCACCCGTAGCGGACGCCACCGGCGCCGCGCATGCGCGGTGGACGGTGGGCAAGAAGCCCGCCGTCGCCCATAAACAAACCATTGAATTGCGTTGTTGTCGGCGTCGGTGGGAGTCCCCGTGCTCTTTTTCGCGTTGGAATTGTTGATTCTACGTCCTCCTAACAATTTCTGACTACTTGAGCGGCTTCAGCCAAACTATCGAGGCAAAACTTCGCGTGAATAATGTGACGTGTGGCTATTCATTTCACGTGGACGCCGCAGAATGGGCGCTAAAGCCTGACTCCCACGATGAGATTCTGCTCGCTATTTTCAGTCGCGACGTCGCTCGGACTGCAAAAGCGTGGACCGTAGCTGAGATGGTGGGCATCGATACTGAAAACAGCAAGTAGAATCGGGCATTACAAGTCGGTGATGGCCACTGGTAACAATGATCAACAACTTCTTGTATCTGTTTACACTTAGCCGACTTACCCCAACCAACCTTCAAATGTGTTTTGAGGCCTGCACTTAGTTCTTATTGCAATTACCGGGTCAACGTTTGGTTTACGGGCCGCTGTCGTTTGACCGAGCTGACGACAAAAAACAGCCAAGTTTGAAAGAGCAGACGACAGTTCGAACGCACGCGCAATGGAGTACGGGCAAGAAGCACCGCGTCCCGCGTCAACAAACCTTTCGAATGTCACGTTGTCGGCGTCTGTGTGAGTCTGCATATTCTTTTTCGCGTTGGAGTTGTCGATTCTACGTCCTCATCGCAATGTCTTACCACTTGAATCGCCTGAGCGAAATTATCAAGGCTCGTTACGCCGCTAAACTTTCCGTAAATAATTTGACGTG
This sequence comes from Ixodes scapularis, assembly GCF_016920785.2. Lineage (NCBI taxonomy): Eukaryota > Metazoa > Arthropoda > Arachnida > Ixodida > Ixodidae > Ixodes > Ixodes scapularis. Next base: position 81,212,243 of record NW_024609883.1, on the reverse strand, counting down.
CGGCGATTCATTCGCATGAACGCTGCAGAATGGACGCCAAAACCATGAAGAGATTCTTGTAGCTATTTTCGGTCGCGACTTCGCTCGTGCTGCAAAAGCGTAAAAGGTAGCGGCGATGATTGACGTCGATACTGAAAATCGGAAGCGGGAACAGACCAAGCGTAACAAGTAGGTGATGGCCACCGGTACCAATAATTAACATCTTGTATCTACTGTTTACACCGAGCTTACTTAAGCCTTTTGAGGCCTGCAATTACTTCTTATTGCGATCACCGGGTCAAAGTTTGGTCTACGGGCCGCTTTTGTTTGAACGAGCAGACGACAAAAAGCAGACAACTTTGAAAGAGCAGACGAAAGTTCAAACGATCAGGCGGCCGTGTGAATTTAAAGACGCACTGAACCCGTGGGTGGTCCGGACAACTTGGGGGTTTTCTCTCGTTCATGTTAGAACAAAGCAAATACATGTGGCGACCACAAATTGTGGCCCGCACACGCAATCGTAGTTCGACAGCGTCTGGTTTGCCCTTTTCATGGCTACTATCCACGTTCTCGTACGTACGGAGGGTGCAAAAACACATGAAAACTGATCTTCAAACCTTTCCAGACTGTCTTGGTAAAGCCCCCATCGCAGCATTTTGACGAGAAGGCAGGTTTTTTGTCTCGTTTCTTCCAAAGGAACGCGGGAATGCATGTCTGGCACGGCAACTTCTGCCCACCGCCCCAGACCGGAAGTGCGTCCGGCGCGCCACCACCGCGGCGTGACGTAGGAGAGTTGAGTTGGTGTATAGTCATGTGCAAATCGTGGATTTTCAGTTCAAAGCAAATTGAATGCGAATAGTGGTTTTCGCCGAATATTTTTGAATTCAGTATTTTTTCAGTCTTTCATTACCGTGCACCACGGTTAAACGAAAATTCAGCTAAACTCATGAATGTTGTTCCCAACTTTTAACCTGTCCACTTCTAGGCGCAGTTAATTTTAATATTACTATATGAACAGCAGCACATAAACGAGAGATTTGTCGCGGCTATCCAGATCGAAGGAATTTATAAACTTGCTTGCTATATATATGCAAGTATTCTTTCTTCTATTTCAAATTGGGCAAAAAAAATTATACAAGCTTGGTTATGCTGACAAAGACTGGTAAGCACGGAATCTGCAACGGGTCTTCCAGGGAAGAAGAGAAGGGAGTCTCAAGGGCACCGCCTGTTGAAGGTTGGCTGACATTTCCGACACACCCCGTGAGATGACGCTACATGATTGGAAAGGCCACGAAGCGCGTAAGCTCATTCTTGAGTCGTGCGAATGAGCTTGCTCTTGCATGGTCTATGTTAACGAGCCAGCAAAGCACTTGGCTCACAATCACAAGGGGCTGAGTTCATCCAGCCGGGGGACAGAAGACTTTTTATATGGTTCCCTATGGGCATAACTCAGTGTTGGTTTTTCGCTACAACCAACTACTACAGTTGGCCGTAGCGGCTGGCCCTTACAACCAAATGTTTCAGCCAAATGTTACAAAGCTCCATGAAAATCAGCTAATATAAACGCATTTTGTGTTAAAAAAAGAAGTACAAACAACGAACACGGGCTGTCAAGACGTTGCTGACCAGCATATAACAAGAATTTTGTTAATTCAAACTCTTAATTCAAACTCGTGGATAAATCAAACTAACATGCAGGTCCCGTCCTATGTGTCTCCAGGAAGGAAACTCCCGGTAATTCAAACTTTGCATTATTCCAACAAAGTTCTGGTGCCCCTTTGGTTTAAATTAACGAGATTTCACTGCACTCTTGTATAATCATGGTGGGTTAGCCCCGCTGAGTGTGCTTCTCACCAACACCTGTGCTAGGTGAAACACCTGCACTGCAGGGAAGTAATACCCACAGAACTCGTGGCTCTGCAGGTATAGCCAGTGCAATTACCAGTGCACGGGTGCTCGGTGAGAAGCGCACTCAATGGGGCCAACTCGCTGCGATCAACACTTCAGGAAGTATGAATATCACAGCTCCCCTCGGAGCGAATAATGAATAGAGCATTATTCGGAACTACTCTATTTAAAATTTTAATATTCCCACATCGCTACAAAACAGTAAATATACATACAGTGTTAACCAAACTTGTATGTAACGCACGTGATATATGTTTTCTCATGGCAGTGTTATCCTGGAAAAAAACTGAACAATGGCTTCTTGACATAGCATTTCAGGATGGTTTGTTCAGTACTGTGTCATGATACCCTAAGCTTGCTCGGCTGCCACTGAGATAGCACATCCATGAGAAAACACACATTTGGTTTGTTGATGAGCAATGTACCAAGAAGCTTGAGAACCCCTGTCATACAGAATATTAAATGAAGAGCAGTGTACCTGGGGCCTCCACAAACCCCTGCACGATGGACCTCTGCGAGTTGAAGGTGAAGACGACGCGCTTGCGCTTTTCAAAGTGGAGCTGCACAAAGTTGTTGAGGTGGTTGAAAGAATAGAGGAGCAGGGCCTCCGACTGGTATGTCCGGAAGCTGAGCAGGATGTTCTCCGCCAGCACGGGGTCAGAGATGTTGCCCAGGGTTGCCCGGTGGTAGCACGAGCTCGAAGTGATGAACGTCATGGAGTTCTGGTTCAGGTCTGGCGAGAGAGGGAGCCATGCCCACCATGAGCGAACGCGATCGGAAGCTCGCAACAAATTGGCGGGCTTCTATGTTTAGCGACATAAATGTCCCTCCCCAAACATAAGTAGCATATCTGGTTTGTTCCTTCATGGCACTGGTGAGCTTGGTTCATTTATATACACTTATGGGTCTACGAAAGCAATGAAGTTGAGCTGGTGACATAGGGCAAAAGTGAAACAGAATATAGAACTTGCAAAATCGGTTTCATATCCTTTTAAGAAAAAATATAATTAAAATTGTTCGCTTACTTAGCGAAAACAATGACCAAACACGAAAAGTTTGTTGACAAAAATGGTCGAGGTTGCCCACAACGTGGCAACCTCCACTTGTTCGGTTAGCACATTTTAAGCGGAAGAGAGAAGTTCTGAACAGTGACCCACGCAAAGAAACAAACATATACTCAACTGTTTTCACAGTTGGTGCCACTGTGCGCCAACGAGTTCTCGCACTCACAGTTGTACGAGCCCCAGTTTTCGTGGCAGGTGGCTCCATTTTGGCACGGATTGGACGAGCAGGAAGGCTGGCAGTCCATCACAATGTCGGGCACCCTAAGATGTCCAAAGGTGCGCCATAAAGAAACATTCTCGATGGCCAGTTCGAATGCAAGGATTGCGAAAAGTTTTGAAGTTGAAAAATGATATAGTACATATTGTATTTCCACAAACCTAACACAGCCTTACTGTTTAAAGCCCTTGTTTGGTCTCAATGTTGTCTTATTAGAACCAGCTAGAAACATCTGCCAAAAAGGTCTACCAGCGGTGCAACAACGGCAGCATTCAGACTTGGCAGAGGCCCTGAGAAAGCCACACATTTAGAAAAAAAAGGGCTCGCAAAAGTGACAGGCCAGAGGCAGGAGGGATGGCACAAATTTTTAAATGCTTGCACTTTCGAGCAGTACAAGCAGAGCTGAAAAATACCATAAAAATCCCCCCCCCCCATTCTCAGTTCATTCATAATTTGCAGCAGTACAGCACCACAATAATCAAGGTGTTGCATGTTGCTTGAAAGAAGACCACGAAATCTATTTTTTTTCTTCACTGCTTATGGGGTTGTCATAGGTTTGTGAAAATACAGTATATCACGACAAGGTGGTTAGGCAGTTAAGGAATCGGCTGAGGCAGTAGGCTGATAGCCTCTTATCGAAAGCAGATGGTAAAAATGCTGCGTGAGGGTAGTGATTGAAGCGGAACCTTCGTTAGCAGACGGCATCTTTAGTTAGTCAGGGTGTGCAGCTCATGCCAGTAGGAATTGTCACAAACTAAACTCACCTCTTTCTATTCCTAAAGGGGGAGGCAAATTGTGCAAAAGTTTAGAAACAGAAATGAAAATTGTGCAATTATTCCTAAGAGATACCTCCTCCAGTATAAACCCAACACATAACATAGCCACAACCGAAAGAAGAAAAGAAACTTTGGGAGTCAGATATCTAGCCTGTTATGAGTACTCAAATATTAAAAAGAACAAAACAAATGTACAAAAAACTTCCTATAACACTTACCATCTCTAAGCTTCAATCCTCTTGTGGGAATGACTAGTCTAACAAGTATATATTACTTTGGCTATACTAGCTTATTACTGTACAACTTTACTATTTGCTGCCATACAACTTTATACTCCTTGTTACTGTTCAACTTTAATGTTTGCAACTGTACAACTTTACTGTGATGAAAGATTAGGACTAACGAAGACATGGTCAGAAGCCACGAAAAAACAAACCCAATGAATAAAAACAAAACTAAGAAATTCGAGGTGTTGAGAAAATAAACTTAAAAGTCAGCAAACCTTCTGCTCAGATGATTGTAAAGATTGACAACATGGTTGTTGATAATGAGTCCCCTGAAGCAGCCAATGAAACCTTCCGTGATGTCTGGATGCGTCAGGAGGTCCCTGAAATAGTCAAGTAATCTCAGTCACCTGCAAGGTCCGAGAGAATACAAGTGAAACACACCTCACCTAAAAGAAAAATGTTCTAGGTAGCATTGTCCAGAATACAATCAGTGGATTAGTTCTATCCCATAGTGTATCTGATTTGCTAGGACAATGAAACTAAATGACAGCATTGTTTCTACACTTCTCCTTAACACTGGCTCTAACGAGAGGAATGCCCATTCTCCGTAAGCATTTGAAGTTCAACATAATTCAAACAAATTAGAGTACATATTCAATGAAATCAAGCAACTAAAGATCATAAATTCACATGTGCTTAATTAACTGATAGTTGAGCAACAGTGATGGTAATATGATAGCAAAAGAACAACAACAAATGATTGATAGTTAAGCAACTGTGATAGATAATGGGTACTTAAGCAACTGTGATAGATAATTGATAGCCAAGCTACTGTAGTAGATAACTGAAAGTTAAGCAACCGTGATAGTTAACTGATAGTTAAACGATTATGGTAATGGACCACAGAAAGCAAAGCAACTGTTGAGAGTTAATTGATAGGAAGAACATGCGATAGTTAACCGATAGGTTAAGAACATGCAATAGTTAACCGATAGGATAAGAACCTGCGATAGTTAACCAATAGTTAAAAGCAACTCTAATATGGCAGAGCAACCAACAGCGAAGAGACAAAGGACCCACTTGGGCGCTCCCCCGATGTAGAGGGGCCCCTCGAAAGGCCCGACTCCCTCGTCCTTGCCGAGGTCGACCATGACCGAGTCGAGGTTGACGGTGAAACGCATGTGGTGCGTGTCGTGGTCCAGCCACACCTGCTGCCACTCCCCCGTGTTCAGGCGGCTGCGGGATAGCAACTTCACAATGCGCGGCTCCCCATTTACCGTGTACTCGAAAGACAGCTCGTAGTCTGCAAAGGAAACAGAATGCAGTACATGCAGGCCTTTGAGTGTCGACCGGCACCCTCGAAAAGAGGCCCAACAGCTTTCGAAACTCGAACTAAGGGATCGTAAAATGACTCTGATATCCACAGTGGTATACTCAGACAAGATGAATGCACTTCTGCCATTCGGTACTGACTCTTATTTTATTTCTTCAGGGTATGCAAGTGGGCTAATTGGTACAGCAATCCCTCGTTACAACAAAGTCAACGGGACAGCAATAAATTCTATATGAGCGGTAATTCAATAAAAGCGATAGAGCTAAAAAAAGAGTGCCAGGTGTCTTCAAAATGAACAGGAACACTGCAGAACGCTCAGACTGTATATCGAATCAAACAGACCTTGGTTATGAAGATTTCACAGCAGCTTTATCGAGTGAAAAAATAATTAGACGGAGTGTGCTGATATTTTCATCTGGGCATCAGTTCTCCTAGAACTGCTCCAGGCATTGCAAGAATGCTGTCACCACTGCCGCACTCCACATTTTTTCGAAGCAGCCGTAGGGTGTTTCGCATCTCCACAGTCGTTGGCATTTTCCGAGGTGCCTCTCCAACGCCGCTTCCTGTTTATCCTGGTTGTACAATTGCAGCATCCATGGCAGGAGCAACAACGGAAACGTCCACATCGACAAGCACATATGAATACAAGTTATTGTATCGGTGGCTTCGCCAAAATGCTTTCAAAGACTTCCGTAGAGATCGTTGCAGCTTTGGGAATCGTGCGCCAGCTCGGCAAGCATGCTCGTGAGAGAAAATTTGACGTTCAAAAAGCAGTTGGCGATCTTTCGTCTTCGAGTCGTGGGCACGCTTACTTTTGCATAAGAAAGCTTCTGATACCCATTTAGTATGCCTTGCTTGTTTTGCAAAATGGTGGACAGTGTCGAACAGCCAATGCCGGAATGTTGAATTCTTTGGAAATTTCAAACTCGGGCAGGCCACTTTTCTCAACCTCGCAGATCTAAGCGACTTTCGGTGAACACTGCCAATCTCCCATATGACGCACATCACATGTGCATGTTGTACATATTACGCTGCAGGCCAAGCAGGCACAGGAGCGCGTGTCAGGGGCTTCCGAAGGGATGATCTCCTTTGCGCTTTATGGGCTCCATTGCTCTCTTGACCTGGTTCCGACAGGAGTCGGGCAGTGTCGGCTGCGGGCACCGTGTCGGAACGTGGATGCTGCTTCCACTTCTCTTTGCCCGCATCAGAGCATCAGCATTGGAAGCGGCACTCTGCGCTCTCTGCCTTCCGTCATCCGTTTGCTCCGTTTTCTTGCTTGCCGTTTTTCCAGTTTGCCGTTTGCCTCAGTGAAGAAGGGAAAGGCACCGCAAAGGTCTCCATGCACCTTCGCGTAGGCTTGCATGCTTTCAGCATCGCGGCTTTCGTAGTAAGCGTGGTCGGCTGCCGATACACTTTAATCCGATTCTAAATGCATGCATTTCGGTCGGAATTACGTTGAACTTCAATAAAAGCGATAATTTGAAAAAAGCAATACTGTTATAAGGAGGGAATACTTTACATAACCACTATGTAAAAGCACAAAAAAAAAAACAAGGACACAGAGCAGGAGTAAACACACGAAGCGCTTCCATCCACATTTTTTTCCCGTTTCTTTATTACTGCACAGCCTGATAACTTGAAAACAAAAATAATTGAAGCCAAATGTAGGTAAAAGATTATGTCAAAACATTCTAATCCTGGGTGCAGCTGTGAATATTCCTAGAGTTGATTCTTTTCTGTAGCAATAAATGACAACAATGGCGTCCTGGTCTTGATCAGGTAAAGATCTACATGGCATAGCTTTGCTTCGAACACTGGTCTTGGAGCTTTTTTTCTTATTTTATGACCAAACTTAATGAAACTGCACAAGCTTGTTCAGCTTTTTGTGCTGATTTCATATATCTGGTCATTTTCTCAGTCAGTAGCATTGTCCTCAAAATAATTAAAACTTGCCTGCCTTTGTTTGGAAAAACGATAGAAAAAAAACTGCTCAACAAAATATTCTTTCTAACACATGGCTAGATACTACGAAGTGTAGAGAATACAATGTTGGAAGCACTTTTAAGATAAACTCACTATTAGTGATTTTACCCCACATTGAAGTTCAGTGCTCAATGCATGTCTAACAAGTAATATAGCAAAATATCAAATAGAAATTTTCTAGACTTATATTAAAAACTCTGCTCACAACATTGTATGCTTCACACATTCAGCTACACATTTCAGGAATGGTTGTATTTCTATCTGCACTAGATGCTGAGATATCCCTCCTTTAAATTTTCAACGAGTCCGAAAATTGTGTTTTGTGAAAACAATGTTCTAGAGTCAACTTCAATGCACATGCAGCCCACATAGATAATATAAATTGATTTATAGCTCAAATATTCAATCCCGAAATTATAAGCCTGGTAGATTCAGAAGAACAGCCATCGCCATTTTCAAAAAAATGCAGTTTTAGAAAGTTTTTGGCTCCAAAGACCCATGTCCCCCCTTGATGAAGTGTGTGACCCCAAAAGAAAGTGGTAATCACTCTAATTACAGTTGCCTATCGATTTTTCTGACCTTGCAGGAACCAAAAAAAACTCAGAATAATAGACAAGGCAAGCGTTTTAATCTGCTGATTTTCTAATCAGCAGATTAAAACGCTTGCCTTTATTACGTCTAAGCGGGCTTAGAAAAGCCGTCAATAGTGCCTTGTTTCAGGTTATGCTTCCACTTGCATTCGGCCACTTTCTATTAGCTTGAGAATTGCAGCCTTTTCTCGCGTTATGGTCAAGTAGTTCCAGCGCATCTTAGCGACACTTCGCAGTGCCGTAAGAAGAGATGGGGCCATGACGTCCAAGCCAGCGTAGTCCGAAAACATGATTCACCGAAATAAGAGGCACAAGTCCACGACTGCAGAATGGCGAATGAACAAAGCAAATGATAACAATGATGATAATGACGTGCAACTAGAGAGAAAAAAATCCGTAGCATCACCTAGCGGTAGGACTTAGCAGCACTCAAGTAGTGCTGCCAAACCTACCTAATCTATGTGCAGCCAACATAGAATCTAAAATGGAAGCTTCTTAGGCGTGCTTCCTGCTAATCGCTTGCGACAATTTTTTCGAACAATTTAACTTTCAGACTTCAAACTGTTTGAAACATTGATCATGAATATGCACTATTTCTATTGGGTAGGTCATGGTTCCTCCTTTAGGTCCAAAATATTGAACAAGTCCAAATTATCGGCGACTGTAGTTTATATTTTTATCACCTTATATCTCTACTATAGAATGCTTACCATATTCATAAGTGAGCTATGTGCACAATGAAGAACTTGATGTCCACTAGATATTCATTTGTCTTCCTGCATGACTTGCACCACCAACTTAATATGCATTCGTCGGAACTATCAAGTAAGTCAGTGACTTTTGTACACTACTCACCACTCTATTAAAATCATTAAAATCACTCACCACTGGTGATCATGGCAAGGAGGTAGCCATGCTTGTCGTGCAATGCAGCCTGATACAGAACGACTGCACGCTTGCTAGAAGTCCTGAAGCTGAAGGCAAGGTCTCCACGCCTCCAGCCAGTTTGTACTTCCAAGTAAGAAGGAGCTGTCTTGAATGTGATCACGTACTGTTGCGTGTCTGAAAGAAAACGTGCCAATCAAAATAAATTGTGTATACTTTTTTGCATCACTGGATACGTCTTAGGTATACACGCTCACGCCCACAGCAATGATGTTAAAGCATTACATACGCTTCTCTTTTACAAACATGGTCAGAGAGCTACGAAAGGCAGCACACTCATGCCGGAAAGCAGGACAAACTGATATCTTCTTTCTGGCATTCTTATCACATTAGTGACTATAGAGTGATGCACCTTAACTCAGATTGCAATCCCTTATATACACATTAAAAAATGACAGTTTGTTCAATGAAAATAAGCAATCGCCTAAAACAGCACGCTGGGTTATTAGCTGTCAAGTTCTATATCGCTGTGCAGAGTATGTTCGGTCTTCAGCACTACTGTATTTTGTTCTGAATGTTATCTATTACTGAAGTCTCACCAAAGCAGAATGAATTGTCATAAATGGCCATTTGTAAAGCCAAAATGAGTAAAGACTTTGCTTTTCCAGGTTGTGCAAAAAAAAAATTAAAGCCAAAAACTAGTCATGTTTGAATGGTGGATTTTAAGTTTGAAGCAAATTTGAAGCAATATCGGTTTTGGTTGGACACTTTCTGATTGAATATAGAATATTTTCTCCAAGCCGCTCACTACCGTTGCACCATGCTTAAACGAAAACTTAGCTAAACTGGTTAAGGTTGTTCCCAAGCTTTAACTTGTTCATTTATAAGGTAATTTTAATATAACCATATTTATGGACTGCAACCTCAGTAAGTCCAATGCCTTGAGATGGCAAGCAAATGACGGGTTTGACATAAAATTAAACCTATAGAGATGCCCAGCTGTATCTAATAGAGTGGATTCACGAATATTGTTATATGTAAATAATCTTGACTCAATCACAAATTTAAAAAAAAGAGAATCGCGAATGAGGAACGCAGGTTGTCAGGGCATCTCTGCCTAACATACTCTTGCATAACAGCAACAGTTTGGCACTGAAACTTTTAGTGGCATGTAGATATCAACATTCACAAAGTCGTTTCTTTTCAAATACACCAGGCGCGCTCGTGCACAATCCCGCATTGAAGGTGTGCTTCTCTCCCAAGCACGCAACTGCGATATTCATACTTTTCCAAGTGTCGATCGCCGCGGGTTACTCCATTGAGCGCGCTCCTCACTGAGCACCAGTGCACTGCAGAGAAGCAACACCCACGGGAGCAAGCTCCGCAAGTGTTGCTTCTCCGTAGCGCACCGGTGCGCGGTAAGAAGTTCGCTCAATGGGGCTAACCGCTGCCATCAAAACTAGAAAACATGAATATCGCAGTTCATCTCGTAACGAATATCGAACAGTGTATTATTCGAAACTACTATTCGAAATTTCGAGTATTCGCACAGCACTACCAAAAACCTTTTTCACTGGTTGCTTTTGGCAAGTGCCTCTACATAACTTACCATTTGAGAAAGCATACTATAAACTTCTTTTGAGTTTCATTCATTAGCTTCGCTTATTTATTTTGCATGCTCATGCTACCCCTCAACTAAAAGATGTGTAAGTCTACACAAACTTTAGCCTCCATCCATTTTGATCATGTTGCTTTTTACATATTTGATGTAGCCTTGTACTGACTGATGGTTGATCTTGTTTCCTATATATATTGTCTGGACATCACACAAGTTCAGTTTCGGTTTCGCCTCTGTCAGGTTCGCTTTCCGAACTAAGAACCTTTGCACCCACATCAAGACTCATGTCAAGCTTCCTCTTGTGCATCTAAACCAAAAAAATAGTTTTGATGTGTGGGATGTTTTTCACCAAAATTGTATTTTTGAATGCCTGCCTACTGGTTTGTTTACCTTTTATCACTTTTAAATGCAACTGAACATACATGCATTTTTAATATAAGCTAGATTTCATTTTGCTCATTTATTGTATACCTCCTCCTACTTGGGCTTATTAAAAAAAAAGGTTTAGAGAAAAGTCGTGAAGCGAAAACGTAAACACACAACAACAACTGGATCCAAGATCAATCTCACTGGTGTCCGTGCACTCCAGGGGCCCAAGGGTCATCCTCGCTTCGGCATCGTGTGCCAAGCCCTTGGGTTGCAGCATGTAGATGCGCACAATCCCGAGGTCCTCCTTGCGGTGGTACACTCCCTCGTCGAGGCGCCAGCGCGCGTCGCCCACGTCGCAGTTGCACAACCGCGAAGCGTTAGAGCAGCTCCGTGTCTCCGCACACTGACACCAGGCGGGGTGGTCGCTGCCGATGCTCGAAACGTAACGGTTGTCCGCCGACGACTCCATCCAGGTGTAGCTCTGCAGCCTGCAGGGTGAATCAGAGAGCATATGCTAGTGGCTTCGACGAACTAAGGCCGGCGCGTCCATTTGCGTGCACCAGCCTTAATGTGATGCCGAGTCAGGTCATTCCATGATGCCACTGTCATGTGACGTCATAGAGGTTACACGCCACGGACACAAAATCGGTAAGGATGGCCCTACAAATGCTACGTATTTAAAACAATCCAGTCTTCTGTGTGTAAAGGGCCTATGTACAGCTAGTACTGAAGAAAGCAAAACTTAAAACCAGAAACCTGATTGTACCACTGCATTAAACAACCAGATGTGTTAATACTGGAGCACTGAAGATTATGTAGCATCATGGGAGCTTACCCCAAGGGAGCCTTGAAGCACTCATAAGTGATGTGCTGGTAACACTGTTTCGATGCATAGATGAGTGACTGCAACATTTCAGGGGTGAACTCGCGGTATGTGATGTCCATGTAGAACCCTTCCAGGCCGTACTTGCGCACCACCTGCAAACATTAAGGTTACCCGGGGAAACAAACAGATTATTGCTCACAGGCAAAATGATTTTTATTATATTGTTTATATATTTCTAAATCAAATTATGAAAAAATAATTGTTTATGTAGTTATGAATAACAGCAAAGTAATCTCTCATTATAACGAAGTCAACGGTACGAAAAAAAAGTTCAATATAAGCAGTAATTCGATAAAAGCGAGCCAAAAAACAGCGAATGCAGCCTTGAAATTGAACGGGAACACTGCGGAACACTGTGACCATATATTTATTAAACAAAACTCTGTTATGAACAACTCGCGTCAGCTTTACCAAGTAAAAAAAAATATTACATGGAGTTTGTCAATAATTTCATCCAGGCATCTGTTCTCCTAAAACTGCTCCAGGCATCGGAAGAACACTATTACCGCCGCTGCACTCCACATTATTTCAAAGCAGCCGTAGGATGTTTCGCGTCTTTTCAGTCGTCAGGGTTTCCCAAGGTGCCTCTAGGACATCGCTTTGTATACCCTGGCCGCATGCAAGGTCTACGATCGCAGCATCCGTGGCAGGAGCAACAACGGGAATGTCCGTATCAACAAGCGCGAATGAATCTAAGTTATTTTCGGTGGCTTCGCCAACATGTTTTTACAGACTCCTGTATAGATCGTTGCAGCTCTGGGAATTCTGCACCGGCTCAGCAAGCATGCTCACGAGAGAAAATCCGACGTGCGCGAAAACACTTGGTGATCTTTCATCTTCGAATCGCGGGCACACTTTCTCTTGATGAAAGACTTCTGGAACCCATCCAGTATGCCTCGCTTACTCTGCAAAATGGTGGACAGTGCCGAACAGCCGATCCTGGAATGTCAAATTCTTTGGCGATTTCGGACTTGGGATGGCCAATTTTCTCAACCACGGAGATCTAACTTCCTTTCTCCCATACGGCGCATGTGTACCCGTGTACGCCTGTCCGCTCAGGCGCGTGCGTCGAGGGCTTCCGAAGGGATGGTCTCCTCTGGGCTTCATTGGCTCCATCACTGCCTTGACCTGATCCCGACAGGAGTATGGTAGCATCGACCGCGGGCACCGTGAGTAGCTTCAGAACGTGGACGCTGCTCCTGCTGCTCCCTGGCCACGTCGGAGCGTCGATGCATCGACACCGGAAGCGGCGCTCTGCCTTCCGTCACTGGTTTGTTCCATTTTCTTGTTCGCCATTTTTCCCAGTTTGTCAATTGCCTCGGTGGAGAAGAGGAAGGGAACGCAAGCGTCTTTGTACGCCTCCGTGTGGGCTTGCGGGCTTTCGGCTCCTCGGCCTTCCTAATAAGTGTGGTCGGCCGCCAACACACCGAATAATCTGGTTAAAAATGCGTGCATTTCAGTCGGGACCACACTGAACTTTGATAAAAGCGATAATATGAAAAAAGCTATTCCATTATAACAAGGGATTACTGTAATTGTTCCAATAACAATGGGTGATGATTTTTTTCTAAAAGCACGTAACTTAGTAGGGTTTTGACAGACAATCCCAAACATCCATTCAGCAGCATTTTCAGACATAGTAATATGATTGACACAGCCTAGGATAGCTATTTTTATTATTAAGGCACTTTGGCAAGGTCAGGGGTCATCTTAACCATGGCCCCTGAATACCTGCATGCAACGTGAAGGCAGCATTCAGAGCCGGTCGTAGCTTGGAATGCTGACTGAACCCGGACACCTGCGTGCCATCCAATTACCTGAACCCTTGCGAGACAGAATGTAGCTTTGATAGGGTTCAAGGCAGCTAGCCTAGACTCATCAGCTAACTAAACCAAACACTAAAAGCAATGTTGAATTAACCTAAGACTGAGGTGGAGAAAAAACATCAAAACGCAGAAGAGACAAAAAATAGACGGGAGACGTCATCCTGTCTATTTTCTGTCCCTTCTATGTTTCGATGTTTCTTCTCTACCCCTGTCACAGGTTGATTCAACGTGGTTAATATTCACCAGCTCGCCTGCACCCTTACCATATTTTCACTAAAACAAAAAGGTGCAAGGGAGGTGACAGAGGGAGACGTACACACCACAGCGCTCTGCTGCGTGCGTCTCCTCTTCGCTGCCTCGAGTCTTTTGTGCCATTGTAGCTCAGCCCAACCAATCAATGTTTATATTCGAGTGCAGGTTAAAGAGAAGTGGGAAAGGTTCCTGCCCACAAATCCCACCACCGTTTTCATTTTAGCAGAGCAAATGCTGAAGAAGAGGAGAGTGAAGAAGAAGAAACCACCAAGCGAGCAGAGAGCTGCAACCTGCAACAGACTACAGTGTAAAACTGCAAGATGCCTCCATTCAGGCTTCACGGCATCGACCGACTGGAAGGCTACCGTACCATTTCCCGCTGCATGTTGTGGTTGACCTTGGTGGCTATGGACCCGTCGGGACGCTGCATGTCGCACTCGACGTGGGCAGGAGGTAGAGGACCATTGCGGTCGATGTCGATCTTGTACGTGCCCGACTTCCGGTAGCCCACGAGGAACAGCTCTTGGCACGTCCGTTTGTATGTGGCTGCAAAGACATTGCTCTTCGATCGGGAGGTTCGCTGTCTTCAAAGATAAAGCGGACACCGATGATGCCCCATGACCAACTTCAAAAGCACCAACCTGAAAGTACTATAAATGTATAGTCAGAGTGTCTAACAGAATTCCTTTCCCCGACAGGACTGCAGCAAAATTCTATGCCTGTGCCACTGTATATACTGTTGGAGCACAAGTGATGAAATGCGGCCAGAAGTCGAGATTTGGCAATGAAATTCTTGTGCCCAAGGTCTTAATGCAGAGTTGTATTTTAACAGAAACCAACTCAGATTTCGCGAGTGTCGCATAGTCGCGTGGCCTGGCATGGCAAGTAACATTGGGTGTCAAGTAACGGTTGTGGGGATTGTGATCCCTCAACATTCTGTCGCGTCAGCGTTTTGGCGCGCCGTGGCGGCCGAGCTGGCGTAGCGAGAGGTGGTGCTACTTACCACTGTGAGTGGCTTCCTCCTCTCCCCCTTGGGGCGATTTCCGTAACGAACCCCCGCACAAAGGAGATCGACGTGTCGCTCCTTGATTGGCCACTTCGCCCCCGCCGTTATCTTAAAACCAGCGGACAGCAGTCTCGCTTTCTTCTTCCTGGGATTCGGCGGCGGCTACAACGGGGAACCTTCCGGCGCACCGGTGAGCGTTTACCCCGTCCTTTGTACATTTGTGAACGACCGTTCGGCCGTGGGCGATCTCCACACCGACGGCGTTCACCAGCTTATAGCCGCTGTGTTGTTGTTATTTTGTTTCATTGTAAATAAACAGTTTATCACCGTTACCAACGTGACTGGTGTCTGTTTGCGCTCAACGAGCAGCATGCCACGCGAGTACAAACCCGCTTTGCGGTAGAACGTCTCGCCGCGAACGTGGTACTCCCAAAGGCAGTGGCCCCAAGGAGAACCACAATTTGGCGCCCAACGTGGGGCTCGAACCCACGACCCCGAGATTAAGAGTCTCGTGCTCTACCGACTGAGCTAGCCGGGCGCCGCCCCCATCGGGGAAATGACGCACCCACTGCTCACGCAATCATGCAGCGTGTCAGGGCGAGAAAAAGCCCGACTGTCGTCGTTGTTGCGCCGCTATGACGCAATGTTCACGGACCGACCGGGCTGCACAAACGAAGTGCGCCATCGCATTGACACGGGCGACGAACTGCCAAGAAGGCAGAACGCTCGACCCGTAAGCTTGGCTAAACGAAAAGCCATCGACCGTGCCCTGGACGAAATGATCGACACCGGAGTCGTCCGGCGATCTAACAGCCCCTGGGCATTCCCCGTGGTGCTGGTCCCGAAGAAAGACGGCAGCTCACGTCTTTGCGTGGACTACCGCCGTCTCAACGACGTCACACGAAAGGACGCTTACCCGCTACCGAGCATCGACTCGATTCTGTCCAACTTGGGCAGTGCGCGGTACTTCACCACCCTGGACGCTAGCCGAGGCTACCTCCAGGTTCGGATGGAGCCAGGTGACGAGGCAAAAACAGCCTTCTGTTGTCACCGCGGGCTTTTCGAATTCACACGAATGCCCTTCGGTCTGTGCGGAGCGCCTATGACGTTCCAGCGATTGATCGACCGAGTACTGGGAGAAGCCAAATGGAAACACGCAATGGCCTATCTCGACGACATTGTCGTCTACTCCAACACCTTCGAAGATCACCTACGTCATCTCGAGGACGTACTCGACCGGCTAAAAGCTGCGGGAATGACCCTGAACCCCGAAAAGGCTCAAATAGCCGAAACCCGCATCGCCTTGCTCGGGTTCGAACTGGATCGCAGGCGCCTTGCGCCACACCCCGACAAACTACAGGCAATCCTGGAGTTTCCTGCGCCAACCGACGTGAGCTCCCTCCGTCGCTACCTGGGAATGGTGAACTTCTATCACCAATTCATCCCAAACTGCGCGACGCTTCAAGCACCACTGACACGCCTATTGCGAAAGTCCGTGAGTTGGAGCTGGGGTCCCGAGCAGGAAGCGGCCTTTCGCCGCACCTCTCGAGCGCTCGCGGACACAGCTGAACTCAAGCTACCCGACTTGAACAAGCCCTTTCTGATCCAAACAGATGCCAGCAATCTTGGCTTGGGCGCGGTCCTGCTCCAACAGCACGAAGGTGTACTCCGATTGGTGGCCTTCGCCAGCCGCTCGTTGACGCCAGCTGAAAGGAACTACAGCACATGCGAACAAGAGTGCTTGGCCATCGTCTTTGCACTCCGGCGTTTCGACATTTATGTCGACGGGACCACTTTCGTGATCGAAACAGATCACCAAAGCCTAATATGGCTCTCCCGACTTCGCGAACCCGCTGGTCGCTTGGCAAGATGGGCTTTGATGCTGCAAAAATACGACTACGTCGTGCGGTACCGGAAAGGCAGCACAAACGTGGTGGCGGACGCATTGTCACGAGCCCCCATAGACTGCACACAAATTTCCGCAAAGACCCAGGCCGAGCCAACGACATCCACATTGTCAGGCGAAGCCGTGACTCAGTCCCAAAGGGAGGCAGCAGATCTGACCACCCCGGACGAGACGATCAACCACCTAGACGCAGTGAGCGCCGTGGGAATCGTGTTCAGCAAAGAAGAGCTTCTGAAAGCCCAGCAGAATGATCCGTTTTGTCGAAAGGTGATCGACGGACTCGCGGAAGAGTCGGACGCCGTGGAGGCGGGCGGTGCGACCGCCAGGCGCAACACTACTGGTATTGTAGTAGGCGCCGAGTGCCGGGACGTATCTGGTATTGGTGCGGGCACGGAGGATTCATATCTGCTGAGCAATGACGGGCTCTTGCTGAGGTACATACCCTCCGAGAACGACTCCGACGAGGCGTTCAAGGTAGTGGTACCCCGCAGTCTGAGAAACGCAGTTTTGCGCTACTATCACGACTCGCACTTGGCCGGACACGCGAGCGGCTCCAAGACTTACTCAAAGTTATGTCGCATCGCCACCTGGCCGGGCATGAAACGGGACGTTTTCCGTTATGCCCGCACCTGCCACTCTTGCCAAAGCTTCAAACCAAGAGGCGGCAAACCCCCGGGCCTAATGCAACCGATTCCGAGCCAGCAATCATGGTCTCTGGCAGCCTGCGACGTGGTCGGCCCCCTACCGAGGAGCCCTAAAGGACACCAGTATCTACTGGTTGTAACTGACCACTTCAGCAAATGGACGGAACTTTTTCCACTCCGTAAGCTGACAGCCCGAGCGATCACGGAGAAGCTCATGGAGGTTTTCACTCGTTTTGGGTTCCCCGAAGCTCTTTTGACTGATCGGGCGAGCTACTTCGTCGGGAAGGTATTCGTGGACGCGTGCAAGGCCCTTGGCATAAAGCACAGAACAACCACGCCGCACCACCCGCAGTCGAACATCACGGAGCGATGTAACAGAAACATCAAACCAATGCTGGCCGCCTTCGCGGAAAGGCACCGTGACTGGGACACATATATCCCCGAGATCGGGTTCGCACTTCGGACCACTCTCAACCGTTCGACAGGCTTCACCCCCGCCTTCCTCACATTCGGGAGAGAGCTTCCGAACCCCATGGACCGTGTCCTAGGGGGGAGCGCCGGGGTGGACAACGCGCAGCCGACGCAAACGGACCACGCGCGACAGCTACAAACTCGGATGACGGAAGCCTTCTCGGAGGCGCGTCGCAATCTCGGGGTAGCACGAGCGAAACAAAAAGCTCAGTACGACCGCTCGCATCGAGATCTCCGCTACAAAGTGGGCGATCTCGTCCTCAGACGCAACCATGTTCTGAGTGATGCCAGCAAAGGCTTCTCGGCCGCATTGGCTCCGAAGTGGTGTGGCCCGTACCGAGTGCAGGAACTTCTCTCCCCACTCGTGTACAAGCTGACAAACTTGCAATCAAGAAAAGTCGGTGGGCCGGTACATGTGTGCGATCTGAAACCCTACCATGAGAGGGAAAACGGGGCCAACGAGCAAACTCAGCCCCCGCAGAAACATGCACACGCAGCGCGAGACGACGCCAGCAGCGAACAACAGTCGTCTCGCTACAATCTGCGGAGACGGAGGAACTATTATCCGAAGTTTTCGTAGAGGCAGCCCCTGTAAGTGGCGAAATGTCACATTAAGGGAAGTGCAACACACAATGCACCGGCTGCCTTCGCGAACGCGCCAGACACCACTGTTTACTGGCAAGCAGTGACCTAGATACGTCACCTCAGCGTTCGCTCCCGGATGAACCCGTAGGGGAATCCCCCAAACACGGCTTCCGAGGGAAAGGGTACGCGTAACTGCCATTGGTCAGTTATTGCCACCTACGCTCACGTGGGCCACATGTCAACGCAAGAGCGCGGTGCGAGCGTCGTCACAAGCGGTCGGAGACCAAGTGGTCATTCTACCGCAGTACGTTCCGCACCTACGAAGAGGACCTCCAGCCTTTGCTTCGCGTCGTTCGGGAGCTGCTGTCTCCTGGCTACGGTAGTTCAGCGGTGTCCAGGGTCCAGAGCTGCGCGTGATTCGTCAGGCGGCCCCGCTACCCCAGCCGGCCGCGGACCAAACCAGCAACCCGTCGTTTTCGTAGGCCGTCGGGATCGTCATCCGGTCAGGGACTACCGGCTCTTCATCTTCGGTATCCTCGCCGCGGTCGGAAAGCTCGCCGACCAGGGACCAGCTGTTCCCATCGTCCCGTAACAAGTCCCAAGGGCCCCAGGGACGTGGCGCAGCTCGCCCAGCAGGGCTCGTAAGGAGCACTGGGACTCCGAGACGGACGTCTACCGCCAAAAGTCCAAGGGCGCCCCTCAAGTACGACGTCTGAGCGTTCGGCGGAATGCTGCTGTGGGACATTCGTCACTTTGGGCTCGACGCCCCACCCCGGCCTGGGCGCTCAGGAGGTGACCCGCCAAGTGCGCGACCGTCACGGGATGACGCAATTGATCGACTGCAGCTGGGAGCTGTACCGCTGGTGAGGGACCGCTGTACAAACTTTTGGACCATGGACCAATGAGCCGGGCTGTTGTTTCCCGTGTAGTTGCAGCAGCTGGCGGCCTTTTTTCTTTTTTTTATTATTTTAGTCTTGTTGTGTGTTTGTGTTGGTCTACCCGTTTGCGGGTGACTATTGGCTAAGGAGGGGGGAGTGTGGGGATTGTGATCCCTCAACATTCTGTCGCGTCAGCGTTTTGGCGCGCCGTGGCGGCCGAGCTGGCGTAGCGAGAGGTGGCGCTACTTACCACTGTGAGTGGCTTCCTCCTCTCCCCCTTGGGGCGATTTCCGTAACGAACCCCCGCACAAAGGAGATCGACGTGTCGCTCCTTGATTGGCCACTTCGCCCCCGCCGTTATCTTAAAACCAGCGGACAGCAGTCTCGCTTTCTTCTTCCTGGGATTCGGCGGCGGCTACAACGGGGAACCTTCCGGCGCACCGGTGAGCGTTTACCCCGTCCTTTGTACATTTGTGAACGACCGTTCGGCCGTGGGCGATCTCCACACCGACGGCGTTCACCAGCTTATAGCCGCTGTGTTGTTGTTATTTTGTTTCATTGTAAATAAACAGTTTATCACCGTTACCAACGTGACTGGTGTCTGTTTGCGCTCAACGAGCAGCATGCCACGCGAGTACGAACCCGCTTTGCGGTAGAACGTCTCGCCGCGAACGTGGTACTCCCAAAGGCAGTGGCCCCAAGGAGAACCACACGGTGTAATGTGATGTCAGGTCACGTAACGACAGGTCACGTAGCACTGTTGTTACATCGCCTGACACCAAAACTTGACACCGTCAAGTCACGTGACCATGTCATATGATGAATCAGAGCGTGCCAATAAAAAGACTTAATGAAAACTCAATGTTTCTCATGCAACCCTGCATACGACGGTTTGATTGGTAGATCAAAATACAACTGCCAACTTACATTTTTTTGCTACTGGACAGACCCGAAACCATGGGCTAGAGCAAGGGTCCTAAAACTTTCCGATCTTGAAGAACACCTACTGTAAGCAACTTAATTTTAATGAGGGCCTAATTCCCGCAAATATATTATGCCATGGTAACTAATAACTAATGGTAAATAAACCACTCCCAATAGCAAAATTGTGTACACGCGAAATATTCCTGGAAGTCACACTCCATCAAATTCACGAAATATTGAGCCGATGAAAATGAAGTCGTTTACAATTTCTTTTTTTATTGATAGCCAAGGAACTCCTTCTGCTCTTGGCATTGTTGCATTTAAGTAGTTCAGAGGCCTAGAGACTTGGCAAAGTTTAATTATTTGTGCATAATTATGCGTCATTAGAGGGCTTAGACCTACTGAAATAGCAAGTCGGAGCCGTCTAGCCTACCAGTGGAAAACACCTTACACAGGGGAGAAACAGTTGAGGAAATCTGGAAACCCATGAGGGTGCTCTGAAACCCAAGGACTTCTAGGAACTCGCTTTGGTATAGTAGGTAGCCCAAAAGGTGGAGGTGTGCAGTGTCAAGAATTACTGCCACAAAGCAAGACGATTTTAGCGGTCGATCGTTGGGGATTCCTACGGCACACACAACGAACAGCATCAAGCTCTGGCACGAGACGGCAGGTGGCAAAGACAAAGACTCACAGAAGTGGCACGTCTTGCCCGTGTAGCCCGTCCCGTTGCAGTTGCACTTGAACTGGTTGCCCTCAAGGTAGCACTGTCCCCCGTGCTCGCAGGCATTGGGGTTGTTGCACAGGTTGATGAGACGACAGTTGTCCAGGGAGACCTCTCCGTGGGCGTACTCAGTGCCCACCACCTTGCGGGGGTCCACCCACTCCTTTGCCACGTAGATGTCCCGGATGCACCCCACAAAACCTGCATCAAAATGTTTTGCACACCGCGACTCTGTTTTTGCGGCCCCATGTGCGTGGCAACAAACATTTACAGCAGTTGGCCTGGAACCCATCTCTGACTGGCGTGCTTACCACGCGTCCTAAAAAGGGATCTCTCGATTTCTGTCCGACGACGTCATAAAAGTGTCATGCCGTCGCCGACCGCTATCTTGGCGGTAGTCACGGTGGTGGATGAGACCGATGCCTATATTCTGCTATGGGTCACCCTCTAGCTTGATCGTCCACGGAAGCCTCGACAGTCGGGAGTTGGGACACTGTGACGGCAGCATCACACGCATACTTTTTGTCGAGACTTGCACGCCAAACTGCCAGGATCGCGACATTTGATAGCATGACACTCTGGCTTCTGCGACGTAATTTGTTGCCACTTCAGGATCATGTTTGATGTGTGGGTGGGATAGGACGCTAAACACACCAGTCTAAGACACGTTATAGGCACCGCGATCTCATTGGCCTTAACAATGTAAGATATACTGACACATCCCAGAAGTATAAAAAAGTGAACAGTCTAGAAAGCTAGAGAACATTCAAAAACTTTTTTAGAAACGATGGCATCTATTGGCCCTCGAAAGCGTTATTCCCAGACAATTCATTCTTCGTTGCGGTTTCTGAAAAACATATCACCACAGTTTTACCGTACAACTCCAGACTTTTCGAGCGGCTCAACGTTCTTAATGTGCGGCACAAATGTATGCCCACTAAAATTTTGCCAAAATGTGTACTGTAAACGACTTAATTTTTCGCGAGGACCCATGTTTCAGATATTTTTGCAACTCAAAGGATATAGCAAAACACTGACCATGCGAGTATATCACCTTGTGGCAACAAATATGTAGCATATCGCTCCAAAACGTGAAATTTCGGGATCACTGAGCATTCTCAAAATCCACCCTTGCAAGATTTTGCGAAATATTAAGCGTGAAAAAGTAAAGTCGTTTACAGTACTGTGTAATTTCTAACAACCACGACTAAGCCCACTTGCCCAATGTGCAAAAAAAAAAAAAAATGCTTACTTTCATGTAACAAAGCGAATGTGAAGCTCACCCATGACATGCTCCTTGGGAAACCCACCAATCACCAGGGGTCCCACCAGCTCGACTGGACGATTGTAAGTGTCCCTTAACTTGCGGTTAAAGTCGATTGTGAGCTCCACCACCCTGAAAAGATTGACTCTACTTAAAATGATTCAAGACAGTAGGTGCTATAGTCAGTGGCAGGTTAAGAGTTTGGGGGAAACTCCTCCTACCCCTTTCCACTTTAGATGAGTGACCTCTGGAGAGTGACCACTGGAGTGACCTCTGGAGAAGAAGTGACCTAATCTCCAGCATTCACTCTGCTAAAGTGAAAAGAGGTGGGAGGAGCTTCCCCTGAACTCTTAGCCCGTCACTGATTATAGTTAAGAAGTGAAAACGGTATGCGAGAAACTGGTAGGTAGACAGTAACTAACTACGGCAGGCATTGCATGTATTATGTGTAATGACAACCGAATCGCAGACTCAGCGTGACTACTTTTAAAGAGAAACTATGGCTTACAAGTGTATGTATTACCAGGGTTCTACTGTACAGGAATTTTGCATTTGGTTGAGAGAACTCTGTTATGCTTCAGTGAAAAACACGCATTTGTAATTATTAAAATTATCAGAAGAGCATGTTTTTTGATAATTACGATAATAAAAGAAAGAAAATTTTCTGATGATTAAACAATCAGAAAAACAAAAATTTCTAATTACTGATGTTTACAAAAAGAAAAAGATTGGTCGGTGAATAGGTTTACTATGCTGCATAAATTCCCGTGGAACTTTTGCCGCAGCGAAGAAACGTCTACGGGCTCCTGCCTCATGACAACGTCGGGTGCACAAGAAGCAAATGCCCATGGCTCAGAGTCCAGCAGAGGCCAATGTGCAGCCCCCTGCACCGTCATCTCCAAAGTGCATATCTGGAATTGCGTGCGATTGCTTTTAACACTTCCCCAAGTTGCGTGAGAGAGTCGTGTGAACTGCCCGTGCCCCAGAGCACGCGAGCTTGGCCGCTGTCCAGAGCGATAAGCGAAGATTGTGGAATTACGGCGGTTGGAGCGTCGCATTGAAGCGAGCAAACGAGCAGGCCAGCAGATAAGAAAGAATGCGCGTGCACACTGTGTGGCTCTCAACACCATCTGTGTGACATCCCTTCCATGACCAAGTCTTCGTGACAGCGACCTCTTAACTTTGCACCCTCTTCCAAGCGCAAAAAAAACATAATTCTACGTTAAAAAAAAGGATTTTTAATGGTTAAGGAAACATAATTCTGATCATTCCAGTTCATATAAAAGAAATTCAAAATATTAAAATTAATAAGAAATTAATAAAATATCAACCTTATTCTGATGATTAAGATTAGCTGGAATATCTGGCAGGTTCTTTTGTGACAGTTATCCATTGAGACAATATGCTAATAGCCGCGTCCCACTAGAGCAACAGACAGCAACAAACGACAGCGACACACGACAACGAGCGACAGACGACACCGACAAACAGCCTGTTTGTCGGAATCCGCCGTCCCACTTGGCGGACACGACACAGAACACGGGGACAAGAAAACTTGTTTCCTAGTGGGACTGGAGTTGTCAACAAAACACTTCAAAATACACAGACAAACTGAGTCTGGCGACACGGTTTTCGTGTTTTGCTCTTTGGGCATAAAACGTGCCGACAGACACGGTGAAAGTGGAGACGATTACTTTATTTCTTCATTAAAGCTTCCGCTTCTCTTCATTTGCCGTTGGCGACTTTCTGTAAACAGTCGTGACAATCGACGCCAAACTTTTTCCGAACTAGAATACACAAATCGTTCCTTTTTTTGGGTTGCTCGAGGAATTCTAGGTGAGCGCCACGGAATTCCACGCCTTTTTTGAGGTTGTTTATAACCTCATATCCGAATGATCGAGGGCAGGCGTTTTTTGGAGGACAGTACGGCATCCCGATTATCACAGAACGCGACGACAAGTCTCTCGTCTGCCGGAATGGCTTGCCTCGGAATGTTGTGTCCTACTTCGTGGTGAGCGGTCTTACTTTGGTCAGTTCTCGAACATGAGTGTATCCATCCTGATGCAGGGGCGTAGACCTCGGCGTCTTGAAGCACCATCTCGCGCACCAAGTTTTCGCGAGCAAAACCAGCCACAGCAAATTCCCTTTCGCAACACGACCGTCCGGCGCCAGCAAGCAAGCCGCGCCCGCGACCACTACGTGCAATCGAGGGACCGGAACTGCGGGGCCGGGAACGAGGAGTGGCCGCCAAGGGCTTTTCGTTCCGGGAGGAAGGGTAGAAGGGTGGGAGGGGAGGCAACAGAAGGCACAAGCGGGCGAGGAGGATAAGTTTGTCTCCGAGACATGTTCCTCAGTGGGACTGCTTGCTGCGCTTCTAGTCCAACGACAGACAAGAACTCGTCCGTCGTCGAACGTTTGTCGGCGCGTGTCGGCGATTGTCGTGGGTGTCGGTCGTTGCAGTGGGACAGCATCGGCGACACGGAACTTTGTGGTGTTGTCGGACAAAAATTGGTGTTTGTCGTTCTAGTGGGACGAGGCTATAAAGCAACTCCATTCTAACTCAATGCATGATCCAATTCATCCCAATCAGACCTGTCTTACTCATTTTCAAAGACGACTCCAACTTGGTGCCACTGCCCGTCAGTGAGTTGCTTCCCTTTACTCAGGAACCAATAGTGCGACGGATTCGTTTCGTCCGGGACAATAGTGAAGATGGCCGTTCCTTTCTTGAGGCGAATCTAGAATCAAAAGGGAATATCAATTATCCATCAAGTTATCCCTTCACCATGTTCTTGTCCCTCTTACCCAGGCCACAGTTTAATAAAAGTTGTTAAATTTAGGGCACATCTGATGAGTTTCCGTGACTAAGATCAAGACCATGGTACAATATCGAGTTGGAGCTTTGCCAACTGCATATGGCTTAGTGAAGCAAAAGTAATTTAGCACATCAGAGTAGTAAGCAAGTAATGCGATATTTGCTGAAAATGGTGAAAACTATAGCAGTAAAATATTTCCTTTTTCCAATGACAGAGTGTATCGTATCAGGGGTGCTCAACCGCAGCAGCCGAATCCAGCTCAGAATTGGATGTACAAACACAGTCATCACTCGAACTACGCTCCGTAACTATCAGATCAGTCCACTCAGCAAATATCTGGCTTCACATTCATAAAAAAATTAGAGCAGCTACAGAAATTAAGACCATAAGAACGCCAGCACTGCACATGCTATAAGCAACACAAATCGAAATGCGTAACTATAATGAACATTGGCAACACAAGCCATGAACCATAAGAGCAAGTACTTAAGGGGCAGTATATGACACAACAGATGTGACTGCCCATTTTGTTCTTGGGTCAAGAAAGAAAGCAGACTCAGATTTTTATTATTTTTTAGTGTTGTGCCAATTTTGGATTTTGAGTTTGAAGCAAATTCGAAGCGAATGGTGGTTTTGGCCAAATATTTTTAAACTGAATACTGGATAGTTTCTCTAGGCCTTTCTCTACCATGCATCATGCTTAAACGAAAATTCAGCTGAACTTGTGAAGGTTGTTCCCAGCCTTCTAGTTGTCCACTTCTAAGCTCGGTTCATTTTAATGTACCGTAAAATCCCGAGAGATGCCCCACCCCCGAAAGGTAACCCACCCCTGTGTTTGGCTTGATTTGCTATTTCTTTTTAAACACCAAAAGATAGCCCACTCCTACTAATTGTAGTGTTCGCATCAATGATGACCTTCGCGTAAATGCGTCTAGTTAGTTATGGCGGGATATAAGCGAAAACTGCTGACTGGGCAGATGTCATCTTTGCTTCATTTCCTCTCGCTGCGATGAAAAGTTTCACAGAAACACATAATCTAAAAATAGCATTTTTTTAACTTTTCTCGTTTGCACATTGAAAGTTAGCCCACTCCTTATTTTCACCCAATTTTCAATTGATTTTAGGTGGGCTATCTCTCGGGGTTTTATGGTAAATATATTTATGAACTGTGGCATGTAAACAACAAAATTGTTGCAGCTATCCTAATCGAGAAAATTTATAAATCTGCTCGCTATATGCAAATATTTTTTTCTTCAAGTGTACTATGTACTATGGTAGGAATGAAGTAATGGCCGGCCGCAAGTCGGCAAGCCAGAGTGGAAAGGCTCGAGAGGTTGCCGTAAACACTGAGCGACTGTGGCAACCAGACAACTGGCAAGCCAGTTGTCTGGTTGCTGCCATCGCTCATAGATGGCGGTAGCTGTCCAGAGTTTGGTGTCATCATTTGTTTGCTGACGGATACATATGATACTGGGGAAACTAGCCCTTAACAGCTTTGCTGTAAAACAAAACAAGCACAAATGATGAGCTCAACTTGTCAAGACATCGCTGCCTTGCCTAACACATACTCTGGCATAATCACGGCAGGGTTAGTCCCGTTAAGTGTGCTTCTTACCGAGCAGTCATGCATTGCGGGGAAGCAATACCCACCGAGCCCGCAAGCTCTGCGTATTGCTTCCCTGCAGCGCAGAGGCGCTCGGCAAGAAGCACACTCAACAGGGCGAACTCGCTGCGATCAACATATCAAAAAAAAGAAATATTGCAGTTCATCTCGGAGTGAATATCGAATAGCGTATTATCCTAAACTACTATTCACAAATTCGAATATTTGCACAACACTGTTATTTTTTCTTTAAAAGTCGATGCATTGAAAAACTAACGAATTCCTGTCCTGCATTTCATGAAAGTTACAAGTTTTAAAAGAAGGTGGAATATCCTTTTGCAGTTCTTAAAATACACACTGGCTCTATAACAAATCAAGAAACTACTGAGTGAAAGTTTGAAACTCCATCTAATGGTTCTTTTAAGAACACATTTACTTTATGGAGAGTCAAGAATGCATCACCCTATCACTGAATCTCCTCCCGCCAGTTAGCGCAACCCACCCAAAATCTGAAATCCAATTCACTTTCAGCAGCACTCACCTCCCAGAATCCCTGTCCCTTGTCGGACCGGAGGAGGCTCGAAGCAATGACAGTCTCGTTCTGGTGCGTCTTGAAGTCGACCGAGATGTCGAGCCTCCGCGCGCTCGGCAGGTTGAGTTTGAGCCGAGACTCGGCAAACGGGAATGTGAGCGGGATTGTGTCCACAAGCGCACACCCATACTCGACGGGAAAGATCCCAATGTGGCGCGCATTGGGCTCCCCTTTCCTCAGCGACTGGAGGCAGTTGTCCCGGTTGAAGTAGACTTCGCGGATGCAGCCCACCAGCTTCAGGTCCGTCACCAGGCCCGGGAAGACGGCCGTACCATCTGCACCAGTTATGAGAGTTGCAATTGGTTGCGGATGGAAAAGAGCCAGTACAGAAATTTTACGGCCTACACCAATAAACTGCTTGTGTACCATTTAAATATTTGCGCAAGAGTTAACCTGAAATGAAATGCAACTCATGCCACCTCCCTCCCTCCCAGGCGACTGGTGGTTACTGAAAAAGCGATCACCGGCTGCCTAGAGAGCGTCAGTGCATTCCATTTCAGGCGGAAGTCAGTTTATTTTTGTGCATTTACCCTCCACCTGGGAGAGTTCCCCCAAAAATTATTATATCTAATCATGTAAGTATGTTTTTTTTTTCTAACTAATGTGTGTAAAGTGGAAATCAATGCATCTTCTCAGAGCAGCGGTTCTGAAACTGTGGTCTGCAGACCCCTAGGGGTTTCCGAGAGATTTATGCCAATCCGTGCCAAGTAAAAAAAAACGAAAAAAAAACAAAAAAAGCTTTCCTATGCAGTTTTCCAGAAGATCTCTGATGCAGGATGTATTGAAGATGCTCAGACGGCCTCGTCATGCATTTGCATGTGGACATCATTTCTTCTTATCCATACTTTTTAAGAATTACAAATTCACATGTTCACAGAATATATTTTTGATAAGTGCCGAGCTGCAGAGCATTGGGAGTTTAACAGAGGTAAAATATGATAAATGCAGAATCTGTGGTAAAAATAAGAACAACCTCTGAATTTGACCAGAAATAACATGTTCAGTGCAACCCCCAGATAACAGCTGCACTTATAACATACTACTGTTAAAACAAAGACATCTAGAGGAACTAGGTACAAAATAAAATAGCATAAAAGAGACAGACAAGAGAGTAGACAGGACAGGTACTAACTTTCAATCAGTGTTAAAACTACAAAAAATTTAGTGCCCGTCCCATCTACCATAATATGCAAGGGATGTACCATCCCCGAAAGATAATCCACCCATATTTCTGGCACGATTTGCTTTTTTTTTTTTTTTTAAACTTCGAAAGATAGGTAGTTTCAAGTAATTGCAGGCCCTAGCCAATAGTGACCTTGGCAGAAATGGTGTTATTTAGCCCAAGCGGGAGATAAGTGAACATCGCTGACTGGGAACGGCAGTCGAATTTAGTTCGCTCCTCCTTGCGATCACAAGTTTTGCAGGTCACAAAATCTAAAACAAGCACTCTTTCAAACTTTATTTTTTTAAAGGACACGGAAGGACAGCATAGTACTTATTTTCCCCACAATTTGCTTTCGACTGCGAGCTATCTCTCAGGATATTACGGTCCTCTCTTGTCCTTGTCCCGTGCTTTTTTGTTTTGTACCTAAATATGAACCACCTAGCAGAGCAACACAGTTTACTAGAGGGGGTAGTTGAGAAAAGCAGCAAGTGCACAGATATGTCAGCATTCTTATAAACAATTTCTTGTTAAAACAGGTACATCTTTTGAACAGCCGAAGAGTCGGATGCAAGCGTGCTTGGATGATTACCTCTGCTGGTGAGTGGAACACCGCCGATGTAGAGGTCTGGATCCAGGTGCAAGTGGTGGTTGGTGTCGGTCAGACGGATGGAGTGTGACAACTTATCTAGGTACAGGCTGACCTGGTTGGCATTGTGGATCATGGTGAAATTATGCCACCTGGAACGATACATGGTGTCCAGAAGTTAGATTACATTACGCGTGATGTTTGCCTTTCCAATTACTCGACTGCCACCTCAATTTCTGAGAAATTTGTTATGAAGAATTTGCGGCCGGCTTTTAGACACAATAGAGATATAACTCCCTCTTCTGTGCCAGGTGGCACACTGACTCCATCAAACAATTATGAGACCTAAAGGCTCCTTAACCAGGCAAGTGCAAGTGGTGAATTCTAAATTTGATGCAAATTCAAATCGTGGTCTTGACCGAATAATTTTTAATCGCCTATCGAATTGTTTCTCCAAGCCTTTGACTATCGTGCACCGTGCTCAAACAGAAATTCAGCTGAACTCGTGAAGGCTGTTCCCAACGTTCCACTTGTACACTTCCAAGCTTACTTAATTTAAGTATAACCACCATAAAATACCGGGCAAGCACCCACTCAAAATTTAGAGATAATCGCGAAAAAAATGGGGGATGAGCGCTTGTCCAGCCATCAATTTTACATATAAATGTACTGTGCATATTTTCTCAGATCTTACAAATTTGGGAATGGGCGCTTAATGTGTAATGGGCGGATGCGTGGTATTCTATGGTATTTACATATTCAGGAACTGTGGCATGTGTCGCAGCTATACTAATTGAGGGGATTTATAATCTGCTTACTATATATGCAAATACCTTTTCTTCAATATAAAATTCGACAAAACAGCGATGTCTTGACACAGGTTGTCAAGACATCGCTGTTTAACATATAACACTCGCATAATCATGATGGGTTAGCCCCGTTGAGTGCGCTTCTCACCGAGTACCCATGCACCGAGGGAAAGTAGCACCTGCAGAGCCCGTGAGCTTCACGGGCATTGCTTCCCCGCACTGCACAGCTGCTCAATGAGAAGCAGACTCAATGGGGCTAAGCTAACCCACTGCAATCAAAACTTTGAAAAGTATGAATATCGCAGTTCGTATCAAAGTGAATATCGAATAGCATATTATTCAATACTATTCAAAAATTTGAATATTCGCACAACCCACATTTGCGTCTGCGCGCAATCAGACACTGGCGCCATCTTTCAGGAAGCCCTGGAATCCTTTCAATTTGCGTATAACTAAGCTCAAGGATTTGCAGCATACGTGAGATCAGAGCTATACACTATCTATGATAAATAGATAACATTGTCAGAACTATTTCGAGCCTACGGCAAAAGTATGATTCAAAACATATGTGCGATTCGAAGTGTACCTACCAGGGCTACAACTCATTCGATTACGCTAAAGTATAAATGCATA
The DNA here is from genome assembly GCF_016920785.2 of Ixodes scapularis. Taxonomy (NCBI): domain Eukaryota; kingdom Metazoa; phylum Arthropoda; class Arachnida; order Ixodida; family Ixodidae; genus Ixodes; species Ixodes scapularis. Next base: position 81,181,727 of record NW_024609883.1, on the reverse strand, counting down.
AACCGTCTTTTATGACAAACTAGAGTGTAATCTCACTTTCGGGCCAAAATCTGCAGCTTACATCTGGTCGTGAAGGTTGGCCCCCATGGTGACGTTGAAAGGACCGTCTCCAAAGTCGAGATGGAAGAAGAGCATGCCTCCCTTAACGCTGGCAGCAACTTCATTCTTAGGGTCGTGTTCCCCAGTCACCGTGAACAGCACAGCCTCAGGAACGTACAGCTAGAACAAAGCAGGCAGAAAAGAACAAAAAAAAGAAAAAGAAATAGCTTATGATTGAGGTTTTGTGTTTTGGGGGTTTATTTACCTTCGAATTTGCCGTTTTTTGGGGGATTTCTTTCTTTCCACAAATTCTGTGTTTTTGGTGTCGAGTTTCAGTGTCGGACAAACAATCCGAGTTTATCAGCGTTTACGTTACAAAAACAGGATACGGGCATAATGTCAGCCAACTTCTAGAGAATGTATGTGCGACCTAGTCGGAAAACCTCCCATACCATTAAGCAAAAGAAATTAGATAAAAAGTTGGGTTCCCAAACAAACAAGCAGCCTCACAGACAGTTCAGTGCAGACTGTACTTTGGGTCAACACCAAATGAAGCTGTGGTTAAATATCTATTCTCGTGAAACTTGCACTTTTCTTATTCAAGGGAAGCTCCAATTCAGAGTTTTTCAGTTTTCCCGATGTAAATAAAATTGATTTGTTGCTTCACTTTTGGAGTTTATCGGTAATTGTCGAAAACATAAAATACAGAATATCTCTAGATGGCCCAAATTAATCCTCTGTCCTTCGCCAGGGCGTGCCAGATGCCCTTTGTCAATTCAAATAACTAAACTTAGATCTTTTAGCCAAACTCTAACAATCATTTAAAACTAGGTAAAATAAAATGATTCCATTTTCTTCGATGTTGATTACCACTAGTTCAGAGAACAAAGAAAGTTCTACTCACCCTGAACACGATGCCTATCCTATTGGAATCGGAGTGAACCCTGTCTTTCCAGTCGTAGATGCGATACGTAATGTAGGAGTTCCCACGCAATGTGACGGTCGTCAGGTCTGTGGGTCAAAATATTTCAGCATTGAGTGGTACGGAGATACCCCTATGCACAAGTGAAAGGACAAGATATATTGCCACATCTAACTGTTGCTTAACGTTAACATAACATAATAAGCTTCCCTTCCTTATAGATATGCTGGGACCACGAATAACAATGGTTATGAAAATATTCTTTAAGTCAATTTTAAAAGTACTAAAAGCAAAACTGACTTTTTTTAGGTTTGCGGTTCTGTCTCGTCGAGAAACAGTGGCAGAAGAAACCGCGCAAGAATTAGAACACGAACTGATAAAAATTTTATGGCAACTTGCTAGGCAATTATGTTGGATACGTGAAACTTTCTTGCATCACAAACGTTTAGCGATACTCTTGAGTTTCCAGATGCCAGACTCCTATGTTCAAGGCGCTCTTCAACAGATAGTTTAATGCATACCATGTGTACCCTCAATAGTTGTTCTTAAGATGATGTGATACTACCTCTAATCGGGCTGACAGACCTGGCGATCTTAAGAGCCTTCCATACTCTCGAGCCCCTCTTCCCCTGTACGCACATGTGGTCGAGCTCCTCTGGTCACATGACCTACCCGTTAACCAATCGGCGTCGAGCACCTTACTCCTCCTCTCCCACTTGATAAAAATCATAATCGGTGTCGATGCCTCACGGCCACGCTTTTATCTGGCATTCACTTTTATCTCGGATTCACGAAATGCCAAGCACCTACCCAAAGAATGTTTCCCGTTAGAACGTGCGACAGGGTGTCAAGTTGCTATCCGCCAGGCACAGAGCAGATGCCACGGAGGGCCTTTTCGCCAAATGGTACCTCAACTCACGGCTATGTGTCGCGAGATGCTGGAAAGGCACTAGCTTAATAATCATACTGTCCCCTACACTCAGGCAGTCTTGTGCACATCGCTCGAAAAAAGTAATCAATTACAATTACAATTACTCTTGCTTAAAAAGTATTCAATTAGCTTACCCAATTACTTGAAAAGAAAAGTAATTGGCCATTACTCGAAAAAGTGACCATTACTGCCTTGATCACTTCAGATTTTCGAAATGACAGAGGTTTCAGCCTGTATGAAAACTGGTCTTTTGTACCGTCCACCAATGGACTAGAATTACCGATTTACGACCTGTATATCTTCCTGATCAACCAATTTTTGTAAACCGTCCTCCTGTCGGGGACTCAGTTTGAGGATTCCTCGGCAAGAAACTTGTACGTAAAAAGGGCCCCGTTAGAGAGGGGAGGGAAGAAATGGTAATGGCTACATGGAATTTTACAACTTCCAACAGTAACTACCGCGATTATGTACTTCCTAATAAACAGAGTCAAATGATCACCAAAATGACTCGAAAAAGCAATCGATTACGGGTAAGTTCAGGGCTCAGTCTGCACTCAGAGCAGCGTTTTTTCCTACACCCTCCCCTCCGAGAAAAAAGGCTCCCCGGTGAAGAGCTAACCACGAGCCAAAAAGAAGTAACAACAATGGCTCCTCACTGTCGTATCCGCACATGTGGTCCTCGTAGCGCGTTCCGAAGCAGTCGCAGCCGTAGTAGCTGTAATGGTTCACGCAGCGTCCCCCGTTGAGGCAGTAGTCATACTTGGAGCACAGGTCCACACACCCATCGATCACGTCTTCCCTGGCCACAAGCGACGCTTCCACAGGCGCACCGTCACCCAGATGGAAGGATATCTTGCCCAGGCAGCCAAAGAAGCTGTCCGTGTTGTAGTGCAGGTCGACAGACGAGTTGCGCGGGTCAATCGCTGTGGGGATTGATGAAATGAAAATTGTGAGATGAAAATGGGCCACAACCAAAAGACTGCACCCCTAAAGAGAGAGTGCAAGGTATCGAGTATATGATTCCCTGCGTGAAATGTTTGGCTACATACATCGGCGAAACCAAGAACTTTTGGGAGAGGATCCGCCAGCATCAAAACAATGTTTGCAATTTCGATCACGAGCACAGCGTGGCGGGCACTGCATTGACTTCAAGAACACCCACGTCCACAACATGACAACTAACCACCGACAAACACTTTTCTTGAGATCGACGAACATTCAAACTAAGCCAGAAAACGCCAATAGGTCGCTTGGTGCTTTGCCACCTGCCTGTGTCAACAGGTTGTGCGATATCACTGATGCAAAGAGAAATGTACCACCACAAAAAAAGTACAAAATAAAATTTAAAAAATACTGATTTTCCACAGCCATCACTACAGTCACCCCTGAAAAGGAGGCCTTATACGCCTCAAAACATTAAGCCCCTAGTTAGGGCTTGGTTGGACGTCCCCCTTTATAATTAGTCGTGCCCTAACCAGAGATATCACTGTCAAACGGTCGCAATCAGGTGAATAAGCTTGGATGACACTATCAGTCATGGAAGTGCCATTTGACCTTTTGGAGCAGGCGTTGTAGCAGGCAAAATGTTGTTTTTGAGCAGGTAGTGGCCCTTTTGGAGCAGGGTCCGGCATATCTTGGCATATTACTTGAAAATGAAATAATGCTGCATTGCTACATAAAGCCCATCTCTATTATTGGAACACAGCGCCTGTCGCCTTTTTAAGAGAGGATATATAATATTAAACAAAGTACGCACAAAAAGACATTTCTTAAATAAAGTTTATCTGCTCGCCAGATAAAAAATAAAATACAATTAAACATGTCACACTGTGTTCTGATGGTACAGGACATTTAGTTTTATCAGCCTGCACTTCTAAGGTATCTGCAGCAGCATCTAACGACCCTCACTGTTGTGGAATGTTTTAGTTCAGATTAGAGTTGTCTTTCGGGCAGCCGCTTCAAATATTGCGGTATCTAATATTCGCTTCAGAGATTCCGATTAATTTTCGATGTGCTGGCGAAATCACGATCGGATCACGGCGAGTTAACCCGTTGAGTGCGCTCCTTGGCATGTGCCGACGCGCTGCAGAGAAGCGAAACCCGCAAAGCAGACACCGCAGTCGTGCGAGTCGCGCAGTGCTTTGTGCTCCGAAAAGGACGGTGAGGCTTTGCCAGCAGTACATCCAGAGTTTGGTGCAGCTCAACTATACTTCGTTTCAGCTTCGGTGCGAACGCAGCCGAAGCTGCAAGCGCGCGCATGGAGCCCGTAACGGTGCCCACACTGCACGAGCCCAAGCGCGAGTCAGGAATGCACAGAGCATTGGGCTCGCGCTAGCTTTGACTTCGCTGGTAGCTAGTGGACGGGAACAGGACGGGCCAACACTGAAAACATCCACAAGCTCGGCCTTTTTTTTTTAAATAGGCTGCTCAGTGGGACGGTTCTTCTAGGTTCTTCGCTTAGCCTCTGCGGCTTTGGTCTCAGATGCTGCTAACGTTGTTCCTTTCAGTGATGGTGATGATAATGCGTTCTCGCAGTTTCGGTTTGCGTAACAGTTGCGGCGCGGAAAATACCTCGGTACCGCCACGCGCTCTGATAAGACTTCAATTTTTATTTTTTATTGCTTCATCTCATCTCGGCGCAGGCATGGCGCAATTCTTCGGTAAATTCACAATTTGGCGCTACATGTAGCAGGATTGCGTCCTTGGCGCAATTTGGCGCAATTGGCGCAGCACTTCCATCACTGCACTATTACCACCTAAAGGATCCCCTTTCCCAATACCCTAAAATGGTGAGCAAGTGTCCACCAAATATTTGGAGACAATATTGAAAAATGGGGGGGGATGAATACTTGCTAGGTCCAAGATAAAAAGTGCAGAAAGGGCACATGATAGAGTGGGCTTCCTTGCATTTGCATCGGGGTACCGTATTTTCCAGACTATAGTCCGCATCCAGTGCATAGTCCTCCGGGGCCAATTAGGGTTCAAAAATACAAGTTCTTAGATAGTTCACACCCGGTGCATAGTCCACACTTAGTGCCTAGTACGAACAAAAAAATTATAGTACATGCACACCTTAAAAAATGCCTGCTGTATTAGCTCACAAAGAAGCATGTATCATACATAAATCAATGTTTTAATATTCTGTTATTCATAAAATCCTTCACGTCTTGTAATAGTGAATGATCTAGAAAAAACAAATCCTTGTATTGTCCGCACCTGTAGATGGTCTTGCATCACATAGAATTTCAGTTTTAAAACATGTATAGCCTGTGGACTATAGCCCAGAAAATACAGTACTTGGAGAAGTAGCTGACAAGGAGGAGCATCTTGGTTAGCTAGGCGGGCTCAGATGCATGGTGTGGGCACTTGAAATGTTCTTTGCTTAAATTTTAAACATTTCAAAAGTAGCAGATGGGTGCCAATTGTGACATGAGCGTAAGCTTGTATTTTATGCGAGTCCCTCGTACGGGTAACAAAGTGGATCCATGGGAATTGTAACTATGATGCACTAGCCCCTTTGGGCACATAGTATATCTAAGAATTTAGACGGCTAATCGTTATAAGTTTATTAGTAAACAAGTGACAAGATATACCCAATTCAAAGTCTTTTCTTGTTGAATGGATTATCAGCTCAATAATAATGAGAATGACCTAATAGTAATGTTATTCCCTATGACCTAATGACCTAACAGTTATGACCTAATAGTAATGTAACACTTTGAGATAAAGAGAATGCCCCAATAGTAATATATTTGCTAACATCTTCCACAACTGCCAAAGACAACCTATTTTTGGCATGCAATGAAGCACAGACAAGAATATAAATTAACAAAATAAAAACTAGGAGACATCAGCATACAATAAATTCAAAACAGAAATAAATATACATTAATAAACAACCACTCTCCCAATGCAGTATATTTATGAACATAATAAAAATCATGTAATATGATAATAATGAAAAGGCAAGTTAGATTACGATGGTTGTCGTGCCCATCAATTGTAATAGGTCCCCTCCTGTTCATCTCGATCTGAATGAGCATTGAACAAGTGTGCGGTCATGCATGATCACTGCGTACAAAGATCCAAGGTTGGCAGTCCAACTGCACTGGCCAAATCGCTCATCCACAGTGAAGACACTAGAGGACATTACAAGGCAGATAGAATTTCCACTGTTTAAACCTTTATACAACAGATCTGGTTTTTGCACACAAGAAGGATCACCCCTATAGTGGTTAACTGTTTTGTCTCGAGAAAATAAGCTAAAACAGAAAAGATAGCAGCCTATATGTAGTATTATGATTCGCCCTAATAATAATGAAGCAATTGCTACAGATGAAAGCTTATTCCTTAGACATGCACTTAGAATACACAGATCCTCATGCTAAGAGCTCACAAACATGGCATTTTTACTTCGTCAGCATTGCATGGTGGAGCAAAGCACACACTGCATGCTCCAGCATAGAACAAAATCCAAAGAAAAAAAAAAGATGTCTCACATCCAATGTACAAGTGTGAAGGCGTATCCTCTGTTCCAATGTCGTAGCCTCCTCGATGCATCAGTGACGACAGGATGATAGTGAGATCTTCATGGTCAACACGAATTCTCATTTCCCCTTTTGAAGGCACCACCCGCAGGTTCACAGTGTGCCACCTGTCCTGGTTCAGACCTAGGATGAAGGGTAATGCAAATGGTGGATTTAACTGTGATAATTGATTGTGTAAAAACCCTAATGGCTAAGCAGCTAAAGTAGAGTCACTAAGTGTCTCATAAACAAATAGTGAACATAAGTGACAGGAGAGAAGGACTTATGAAGCAAATACAGTAAGGGCTGAATCACGGACATGCGACTGCCCATGCCTGTAGAGGCTAAAAACCAGTATAGATTAAACGAGTAAAAGAAATAGATTTCCCTAACAATTTTGCACTCGAAGTGTGCGCACATCACAAATTTTCAACCACAGTGCATTAAAATTTTGGTGCATCACTTCTCCAATACACAAATATAGAAAATCAAAGAGTGCTAAATGATGACTATAGCTAGAGTAAAGAACATCATAAGCTTAAACTAACAAAGGAGGTACAAATCTGAAGTGTCCAATGCAAATTGAGTCACCAACCAAAACTTCAATGAATTTCTGTTTTTCTAGATTATTTGATGAATTTATTAATGTTGTTTGAAGATTAGAAAGTTCGAATAGCAGTTTTGAATAACATATTATTCAATATTTGTTACGAGGTGAACTGCAATATCCTTCGTTTTCGAAGTTTTGATCGCGGCGGCTTAGCCCCATTGAGCGCGCTTCCTTCCGAGTACGGGTGCATTGCAAAGAAGCAGCACCCGTGGAAGCGAGCTCCGCAGGTGTTGCTTCTCCGCAGTGCACCTGTGTTCGGTAAGAAGCACAGTAAACGGGGTAACCCACCACGATCAACACTTGGAAGAGTACGAATATCGCCACTGGGTGCTTGGGTAGAAGCACATTTTCAAAGGGGGATGCTGCACATGCGCACCTGGTGTATTCAAAAAGAAACGAAAGAACTTTGCGAATGTTGATATCCACATCGTAGCAAAATTTTCAAAATTAAACTGTGTAGGAAGAGATGCCCTGACAACCTGCAATCATCATTCGCGATTCTTTTCTTTTTTTTTTAAAGTCGAGATTTAAGAAAAGATTTTTGCATATAGCAAGCTTTGTAAATCCATTCATTTAGGTATAGCTGGGCACCTATATAAGTTTAATTTTACGTCAAATCCATGGCTGCCGAGCGCACGTGAACGGCGAGCCTCCACAGCGCTTTTGCACAGCGTACATTCCACACCATCAGGATCGCCATTCCTAGCAGACGATGGACCCCTGGTAGCACAGGGCTCTGCAAACATCTCGAGATGTCCTAACGTTGTACGGACGATGCATGGATGTGCACAAGATATCTGTGTTGCCCGAACATGTGCTGAGCATGCGCTGTGAACGGGGCAGTCAAACATGATGGTGTCCAGTGCGTACCCCTGGTAACAAAGAATTTTTCAACAAGGTGCACTTGGTGATCGGTGGCCGAATGCGACACTGCAACTCAGACAACGCGGAGCACAATCTTACACTGCAGATCTCAGGCGTCCTGGGCACTGCAGCACATTTCGATCTGGATGAGTATCGTACCGCCATGCAGTCGTGTGTATCACTGCTGCATGATGCACGTTAATTAAAGACCATAGGAGAGCATAGTACTGCATCGCCTAAATTTTTCGTCTGCAGCGGGGACACCAAATGCCCATTGGGGCTGGCTGACTTCGCTGTGGCTAAACAGGCACACAACACAATTGAGTGTGTTCACCTTTTCCCATGTAGAAGACCTCATTGCCTTCCGTGTTGAAGATGTGGATGATCTTGAGCCTCCCATTTTCGAGCATCACGTACAGCTCGTAATTTGGCACCCTGTCTTCTTCGGAAGACTCCTCGAGCAAGTGGTAGAAAAGCAATCCATGTGGCTTTTCTGTCCTGCAAAAACAAGGGTATGGTCGAAGTAACTTGTAATGGCCGTATTTGCCAGGCAACACATAACATTGAGGAAACATCCAAAACATGCATTGCACATGTCTCAAAACATTTCTCATATGTGTGCTACATATGCAATGCATGTTTTCTATGTTACCTCAATGTTATGTGTTGCCGGGCAAGTAACTAGGGCTATTTCTTTTAAGTCTGGCAGTATTACCCTATGTCGGGACAAAATCTAGTTATCTTAAACTACTGTTATTACATTTAGGTCATACACTTGAAATTAGTGGGGAAAAAAACAGGAATCTCATCAAGCAATACGATGTGACAAGAGGGACTCCAGTTGAGGCTGAGTTACGTAAAATTATCAATAAATGGGACAGTACATGTATTCGAAGAAATATTAAAACAAAACCTTCACCATGCAACAAACATAAAAAGCTTCCTTTTTTGTATTAGGTTTGGTAGGTATGTTGGTTCTTGCACCAACAAGCTTCTAAAATAACTCAAAGTTGAAAAAAAAACACTGGCAAAAGTGCTTACCCAGTCGTCACAAGAAGTTCAAGTGGTTGTAATTAGACCAGTCAGTAAATTCTGGTGACAACTGGCAACACTGATTCTATGCAATGATATGACCTCGGTAATATTACTCTAAACTTTGCTTATTTGGTAGCCTGACACATTCCCCTCCCGCAAGACAGGCTTCAAAACACAGCCCCACTCACTTGAACTGGAAGCTGACTTCTCTGGCATGCTGCAGAGGCCAGTACTTTGGCTCCACCCTCAAGAAGGATGACTCCTTAAGGAAAGTGAACACTTGACTAGATGACAGCTTGTATCCACCGGCACGGTTCGTGCTGCTGTCCCCGCCGGTGCCACTGCTTTGGCTAGGTTGCATGGTGACGACATCACCGGCGTCCGACTGCGCTCGCGCACCAAACTCCACGACACCAACCAGATGGAGTAGGCTGCACACCGCCGAAAAAGTCCAGAACCCCCTTTGGCACACCATGGCGGCGATAGAACCCTGACGGCACCACCCTGCCGCTCCTGAAGAAAGAGTTCAAGAACGACGAGTAGAAAAAAATAGCCTGGCTTAGACACTATGCCAAATGCAATGAGGGGTTCTTTTTACCAGAAACGAAGGTCCTTCTAACTGCAAAAATTAAATTGTAGGCATCGCTAAATGCTCAGCCCCTGTCCAAATGTAGCGCTATAGAGGTTACACGACCAAGTGACGGAGTGGCGGAACTTATCTTTATTCAATTTAAAAGTTGTACAGGCAGTTCACGGAAATATTCAACGAGGAAATGGAACCTGTTTCTGGAAGAATATGTGACTCGTCTCCATGTATCTGTGGGCTCTTTGGCCGCCATTTCCTCAATGAGGATTTCTGAAAATCGCTAATAACTTTTAAACGAAGATGGCAGTAAGTCCTGAAACCCGGGAACCTGTTCCCAACTACTAGTGCTACATTTGTACAGAGAAAAAACAATGCATAGTTTGTTTTTGCAGTAAGAAAAGCATGTTTCTCTTTTCTCCTTAACACTTGTTATAATTTTTTTTTGCCGTATCTCAAAGGTATAATACCTATGTAGAAAGAGTTGCATATGTGCCTATTCTAAAGTTGTTATTTATTTGCTGTCTAACATAAAATCAAGATTTTTTTTTGTGGAGGACACTTTTTTTAATGAGTCATTTTTTCTATTTAAAGGCAATGGGATGCTCCAGGAAAGTTATCTAGAATTAATGAACTGCTTTGCCAACAATCTAATCTATATCAAAATTTCAGAAACAAAGTTAGTATTAACCATGTTGAATTAACCTGAGACTGGGGTAGAGAAGAAACATCAAAACGTAGAAGAGACAGAAAATAAACAGGACAATGTCTCAATTTTTTTATTTGAGACGTCGTCCTGTCTATTTTCTGTCTCTTCTACGTCTTGATGTTTCTTCTCTACCCCAGTCTCAGGTTAATTCAACATGGTTAATATTCACCAGCTCGCCTGCACCCTTACGATTTTTTCAAAGTTAGTATGTTTTCACAATCCCCCCTAAAGTTGTTGACCTAAATATTAATATTTACCTCCACACATTACATTGTGTCATCTGCCATTGTACTCGAATCGTTTTCCCAGACACAGTGAAGTATCTAGGTATTTTCCATTCTGATCTTTCCTGCAATTCCCACCTTACATTTCTTCCATATAATCTCCGAAAGCTCATAGTTTACTCATTATTTATTGGTACTCTCCGATACAATATAACAGTTTTTTTGAAAATGCTCTGAATTATGGAGGTTAAAAGTAAATAATGTCTTAAAGGAACGCTGAAGCTAGGAAAAAGAAAGAGGACATTCATACCTCACAATAAATGTTTGTCGAAAAAAAAAAAATTGTTCTGCCCAATATTTATGTTAACTTTTTAATTTTTCGATTTGCGGGCGAAACCAATGATAGTAGCGTTTGCACACAACTAGTGTGCACTCTGAGTGCCCAGCAAACTCAGTGTGCCTATTTCCTACCTAGTTTTCTAACCAGGTAAAAACAAAGACTTTTTTTCCTAGGTTTATTGCTTTTTAAAAGGAATGCTGCACAATGTCTATTAGAAACCTCCTACATCCTATCTGGATGTTTTGCATATTATCTATGCCAAACTTCTAATTCCAATCTCTTTGTTGAAACGGTAGTGCTTGGTCAATAGTAGAAGACACTTTGTCTGAACATGCGACAACTATGAACGGTTTCACGATTCTCTGTCCCCATATGCTACACCTGTCATGGCAACACCAGCAGTTATTCTACGTTCCTCAAATTTTTAATTCCTTACCTTGTAATTTCCCTGTTTTTACTTCCAGAAAAAAGCTTAGGAAAGTGCTTCGCCAATTCCCATCCACCGACGTATCCCTCTAATTGTTTACAACTTGGCCTTGCATGTGTTTTTTTTTAATTGTTAATATCTACTCCCAAGCACTTCATTTGTTTTCTTGCTATTGTGTTTGAGTGTGTTCAATAAAGTTGACACAACAGGTGTGTTTGCAATATAATCCAAAGGTGATAAGTGTCAAATGCTGTTGTGTATATTTCTTTTGAGAGTGACTTTGTGCTCTTTTTTTCTTACACATTTGGTACCTCAGATTGCATTTGGAAATACCCTACAATGTGTAACTTTTTGAGAAACAATTAGAGTGTTAAGTGACATGACCAAACTTTTTTATATATATTTAATTTTGTGCCACTTTTTTTCTGTAATGGAAGCTTGAGGCTTGAATTGGTGTAAAGACTGTTCAAGTGCACACATTTTTTTTTATTATAAGACTGCCTTCTATTTTGGACACTTATAACTTTATGACTGCAACTTTGGTTTAGTCACACAAGCCTTTAAAGGACACATGCAAAGAAAAAACACTTTTTTTTAAACAGCTTAGATGGAAAAATGATGTCATAAAACAATTTTACAACGAAAAAAAAAATTTTAGAACCCGCGGGCGCTGGGGAAAAGTGGCCCTTATTTATCAGGTGACTGGCCCTTATTTATCACGTGGTGCTTTGCGCTCTTTTGGAAGCTTCCTTTGGCGTCTAAAAGTAACTTATTCGTCTTTGTTTGAAGTATAACAAAAAACTGAAATTAATAAGTAACTTTTTGGAGCCCAAAGGAAACTCCTGAAAAAGCACAAGCAGATGTGGTAGACCTGTGCGCCGGTCCGATGACGGCGGCGGCGCCCCGAAGCAGATGAACTTGAGCGGCGGCGGCGACGGCGGCGTGGAGGAACGCGTTGAGGCGGCGTCGCACAACGCTCAGCGTGCGGCGACGGCGTGACTTTGCGGCAGCGGCGACGCAGCGCGGCAGCGCGCGGGCCTACAGGAACTCTACTACCACGTGACCAACAGCGGCACCCGCGGGCGCCAACTACAAATTCGTTTTACGCCGTAAATATAGCTCTAATTTTTTTTCTTCGTTGTAAATTCGTTTTATAATATTCTTTGTTCATCTAGCCTGTTAAAAAAAAAGTTTTTTTTCCTTTGCATGTGTTCTTTAAAGCAGGCTGCCTATCCACTATACTTCAATCAGAGCCAATCACAGCTCGGCGTTCTGGTGTCACCACTGGAGTCACTAAATAAAGCTAAGCTCTCAAAGTACCGAAACTCCAAAACTATGCGTCTGAAGCGCGTCAGGCGCCGCCATCTTGGGTCCACGCACAGATGGAGGGATGATTCTAGCCGAGCCAAGCCGAGCTGCAGCCGTTGGCTGTAGCTCGGCTTTTTTATTTTATTATTATTATTTACTATTGTTGTTGTTACTGTTGTTGACACAATCAGTGGCTGCATTCTAGCATGTTTTATAAAAACTGAAAATGCAAGGTCATGGCTATATACAATAAAAGTCTGAAGGGGTGCCCTCTCCCGAGAGATCGCCCATCCCGTTTTTCTGGCTAAATATCTACAAATTGAGAATTCCGAAACATCGCCCACCTACGATTCCAGTCGGACGTCACGCGGTGACCGACGGGAATCGCATCAACCGCGCGATCTGTCGTACCGGCGAGTTTCTAGTGGATTCCCGCGTTTTCGTCGCGATCTGCGCGCGCGCTGTCGATTCCCGTAACACGCGAGTTGTTCCCGCGTGTATATTGCATCGTGAAAGACGATTCTGATGCGTGCGCGATCTACGGTATTTGTTCCCGTGACAAGCGCGTTCGTAGAGGGTTCCCACGTTTTTCTTCGCGATCTGCGCGCGCGATATCGGTTCCCGTGACAGGCAAGTCTGAAGCGGGTTCCCGCGTGTTTATTGCACCATACGACTTGAATCTGCCGCGTCCGCAATTTGCAGTGTTCGTTCCCGTGAGATGCGAGTTCTCGGCGGGTTTCCGCGGGTCCTTCGCACCGTGAAACGCGAATCCGCTGCGTCTGCAACCTGCTATGTCCTTTCCCGTGACGCAGGAGTTCGTGGCGAATTCACGCGTGTTTATCGCATCGTGAAACGCGACTTCGCCGTGTCCGCGATCTGCAGTATCAGTTCCCGCGTCACGTGGTTTGTAGCCGATGTCCAGGTGGGGAATCGGCTACACCTGGGGGTATCGGCATTAATTTTCGACAAAGCTTTGCTCTGGCATCCCCAAAGATAGCCCACCCCATATTTTTCATAATTTGTTTCTTCATTTTGGATAGGCGTTCTTGGGGAATTTGAAGGTAGTATAAATAAATAAATAGCAGCGACAAAAAAAGTATTGGTAAATTAAATTTGGGACCGATTAGCACAAGGAAGTAATTTCCAACTGGTTAGAAAAAAATGTTATAAAAAAGTGTTCCTTACCTGATGTTACCAAACAGCCTGACTTTTTTTTTTTTTTTTTTTCAAGGTTTTAAGCAGTAGTTTCTACATCATCTTTGGTTCTGAAATACAGAAAGAATAGAAAAATGTCATTACATCAACATACAATATTTCAATTACTGTTTTCTCTGCTGTCCTATCGAAACTCGTTTCATTACATTTGTTATGATCTCAATTGTTGAGAGCAAGCACTGCACCTTAAAATTATATTCAAAGCTTTTCAAGAGGAACATATCTTTAAAACGTGCATACAGGTAATAGAATCAAATTCCAGAGTAACCTGTTTTTCCAAGAAGCAGATGCCCTCAATGACTGCGATTTTACATATCAGAAACCAGCATTAAAAAAATTGAGTGCAGTTGTGCCTGATGTTTGATTACCATCCTAAATACGATAAAAACCTAACTGCAGTACGAAAAAAAATATTATTACTTTACAACCACACTTATCACAATTATATTCACAATTATCTACTGAGCAATGCATCCACTACCCACACAAACTGATAAGGAAGACTTGTTACTCAAATGCGTAGCCTTACAAATACAACCGACAGCACGCATAGCACTATCAGCAACAATATACATAATCAGACAGCTTAATTCTGTCTCGAGCAAACAGCAAAAATCAATGAAGCCAATTAATTCTGCAAATACATCAATAATGGCGCACCACCTGCATTTGATAATACTCATCTGCAAACAATAAAGCTGTTCCGACTCCTCGAAGCGGCTAAAACAATATACTGTACTTCAACCAATGCAGAACCTCAGTGCCGCTGCACTGCGCAGCAACATACTTTCCGGCTAACGCACATCCACAAGCAACAGCTGGCCTCCAGACATGTGCGGCTACACATGCACTAACGCAGATTCGGAGAAAGACGCACACGGATAGCGGGCTTCGCTCAAGCATGAATCCGGAACCGAGCCGGCTTGATGAGATGCAATATGTAATTCACGCATCGCGGCCCACGGGCTTGGAATTAAACGCCCGACACAGGAGCTCCTGTCATTTGGATCTATCGGTGAAGAAGACGACGGAGAGAAAATGAGGTCACTTAAAACGTCAACTTCCAAGAGCTTTCGTCTGCCTTGGCAGGCTACCAAAGTGGCTCTCGTAAATCTGAACGGCGAGAGCAACGTGCACTGGATCCAGTTATCACCAAGCAGAACTGCATCGCGCCCGAGCTCTGCGCGATACAAAAACAATCCCGCCGACGATGCTCTTATCACCACGCCATTTTGGTGCGAGCGGCGACTTGCGAAAGAGTTGACGTCATAAGCGTCTGGAGTCCGTGTCATATTCCATTTCGTGTGGTCGTGGCTTCGTTGATGTACACAGTGGCGGAAAGAGAGGGGGGGAGGGGGATCTGGATGTCTTAACCCCCTCCCCTCCCCCCCTCCCCCCTTCTTGAATTCTGCACGTGTAAAAATTTAGGGCATGGAAACGGGGGGGGGGGGGGGGGGGGGGTCTTAAACATAAGATATGCTGACCAACACCTGACCTTCCCGATGTACAGCGTAGGGTGCCAAAGGTGCGAAATTTGCCACAAAAGTTCTTGCTAGGTAATGCGATTGTTTTACAAAGATCTTCAGAGAAGATGTCTTTGTTAAACCAAAAGCAGTTGTTTGTCAAACCAAATGCAGTTTATTTGCAGTTGATTGGAGTTTCTCTGTTGTCATTTTCAAAAAACAGAAACTCACCCTCTAGTCACAACTTCATACAGATTATTGCTTTACCTTAGAAGGCGAACTTGAATAATTTATCTCAAGATGGTCAATTGGATCTTAGTGTATGTACATGCCTCAATACAGTTTAAACTCGATCATAGCTTTAAAAACTACAAAGACCATGTCTAATATCAGCCCTTGGTAGGGGAAAAGTAATACATGAAATTCGAAAACCGCTTTGTCGACGGCCAGATAACACTAACGATTCATGTGTGTGTATGTATGTGTGTGCAATGAAGATCAAACATAAATAGTCTACATCTGTGTCTCATACTGGCTACTGTTCCCGTAACTCTGTCCCCAGACAAGCAGCTGTCATAAACTTAATCCAGATGGCTTTGCCCGGAACGCGTCTCCGACTGGTGTGTTTGCCGCGTCCAAAAAAGTAGTCCCTCCATTTCCGCCTGATGACGTCATAAAAGTTACCATGCTGTCGTCAGTCGCGATCCTGGCGGCGTCCCAACAGCTGTTGTGTATGTGGCAGACGCCTGTTCTGCCTCAGGTCGCTCTCCAGTGTGGCAGACCACGGAAGCTTCGACGGCCAGGAGTTGGAACGCCGTGACGACAGCGACACTCGCGTTCGATTGTGCTACTCGCAACCTTCTCGTTAGCATATCTGCGATCAACCGCCAGGACCGCGACATGAAACAGCATGACACTCCGACTTCTGTGACGTCATTTGTTGCCCCTTGATGTATGGGCAGCATGGGACGCTAAACGCACCAGACGAGGACACGCTCCAGGCACCATAATACAGTCTTCTATACCCGTTTTCACCTCAAGAAAAAAGGACGTTTTGCGCATTGTTCATACGCGACGCGAAGTAGTTCTTACGAGATTTGGTGTCAGGGGAAAAAGCGATGCTTTTAGCATTCGAAACGCTTGCGTCTTGGTTAGATAGCAGATATGTAATCTAAAATTCACCTGCGTATATTTTAATTATCAATATAAAGAGGGAATTTAGTAATGCTCCGCGTGGAGCCGGACTTTTTTTACTACGGTTCTTGAGGTGAAAACAGGTATAGAAGGGATGTAGTGGCAAACGCGGGATGCAGTGGCATACGCTCCGTTATGAATTCGGATCCCGGCGGCTAGCTTTACATTCCGACCTAGATTGAGGGTTCGGTGATGGGTAGTTCATTATTGCGGCGACAAAAAGCACTGTTGGTATTTCCTTTCGGTTTACTTCTGCCCGATATATGAAAACTACTGACCCAGCAAAATTAATTTAGTGGCATGTTCTTTACTCGCGGACTGGCTTGCAAGTTGGGGACAGAAATTTAAACTATGCCCGGTTTCTTTAGCTGCTCACAGTTCATATATGCAGAAGTTGCCCAACGTTTGTGTTCCTAAATTTATTCATTTGATCTGCAACTGTAACTCCGAATAAAAACACTACCTTCCTTGTTTTGCCATAGCAAGAAAACAACAACGAATTTTATCACATGCTTTGATAAAATTTTACCACAACAGGGTGGATAATAAATATCAAAATGATTTAAAGCTTGATTTAAATAATTATTTAAATCACAGCAATTTGGTTATAAAAATTTTAAGTCGCACCACTTTGCCTATAATGAAAATACATAAACACTTTTCCCCCAAACAATACTCAAAAACATTTCTCTTTAATTTACTGTTTGCCTATCAGCGCTCTTCCCATGGGTATTTATTTTGTATTTGGAGTAAACAATGATCAAGCAGAACATATTTATATCGGGCAGAAATTAGAGAAAACACATCTAGTGATAAAAACGTCACCAATTTCTAGATGAAGAGATTTAATTCACGTCAGTTTGATTCAAATAAAAATCTGATTTATTCGATTAAAAAATATCCTAATTTTTTTTTCACACTGACCACACACAAAGAAAAACACATTCATCAACTTAGCAATGAATGCTGCTAAGAACACGACCAAATAAATAAAAGGGGAAAGTTCCAAAAATTTCACTTTCCGACGGCTAAAAAAAAAAATTGCTCAGTTCATGATCTTGAGCCAAAACACTTTGCCTCGCATGCACCACAAAATAATAATAATAATATTAATAAACTAGCTTGAAAATACGTACGCACAGAGCTGAATCCAACTTTATGCATCCTATAAAACGTTACGAAGTGAGAAAAAAACGTTACGACAGGCGAACACCCAACAATACACACAGACAAACAACAACAAAAAAACGCAATAAGGATGTTCGCATGAAGGCATTTAGGGAAATAATACAATCGGTTGCACACCACAGAAGTGCATGGCACAATTACAAAAGTAGAATTTGCTAAAGGCACTGAAAGTAAAAGACACTTCTGATGACAAATCCGGGCGAAAACTATGCGAACCGACTTTTTGCCACTACATGCTTCTGTACTCTGGCACGATTAAAAGAAATGCAGCCTGGCGGCAACATAAAATGCACATCCAATCTAATGGACAAGCGGCGTCTGCCAAGAGCACCCGATGGCTGCTAACGCGAGAGGAAGCAACCGATGCACAGCAACGACGAAAATAGTCTCTGGAGAAGGGGAACAAGAAGGACAAAGGACAAACACAAATCTCCAAACACAGCTATGTGACTGGTGAGCGACCGAAAAAATCCGCCAGGTCCGGTTATCGAACACGGGAGCTCTCCATTACAGGTGGAGCGCTCTACCAACTGAGCTAACCAGGGGTTAGACGTCAGTAGAGCATACGGGTTTTATCAGTCTAACACCACCAGTCTAACACCAACAAGGGTGAAGCTTGCAATTTAAGGTTATGATTATAATGTAATTTTAAATGCAAGGGTGCAAGCGAGCTGGACAAGAACGACGAAAATAATCCCTGGAGAAGGGGAACAAGAAGGACAAAGGACAAACACAAATCTCCAAACAAAGCTATGTGACTGGTGAGCGACCGAAAAAATCCGCCTGGTTCGGTTATCGAACACGGGAGCTCTCCATTACAGGTGGAGCGCTCTACCAACTGAGCTAACCAGGGGTTAGACGTCAGTAGAGCATACGGGTTTTATCAGTCTAACACCACCAGTCTAACACCAACAAGGGTGAAGCTTGCAATTTAAGGTTATGATTATAATGTAATTTTAAATGCAAGGGTGCAAGCGAGCTGGACAAGAACGACGAAAATAATCCCTGGAGAAGGGGAACAAGAAGGACAAAGGACAAACACAAATCTCCAAACAAAGCTATGTGACTGGTGAGCGACCGAAAAAATCCGCCAGGTCCGGTTATCGAACACGGGAGCTCTCCATTACAGGTGGAGCGCTCTACCAACTGAGCTAACCAGGGGTTAGACGTCAGTAGAGCATACGGGTTTTATCAGTCTAACACCACCAGTCTAACACCAACAAGGGTGAAGCTTGCAATTTAAGGTTATGATTATAATGTAATTTTAAATGCAAGGGTGCAAGCGAGCTGGACAAGAACGACGAAAATAATCCCTGGAGAAAAGGAACAAGAAGGACAAAGGACAACCACAAATTCGGTCGCGCACCAGTCACCAGCTGTGTTTGGAGATTTGTGTTTGTCCTTTGTCCTCCTTGTTCCCCTTCTCCAGGGATTATTTTCATCATTCTTGTCCAGCTCGCTTGCACCTTTGCATTTAAAATTGCATTATAATCAAATATGTACAGCAGTTTTCTCCTCCAGTTGTCGACTGCAGTGCCACAGGCGGCCGTCCACTTTTTTCGGTACAGCGCCTCCCATTGACGATGGCCTCGCTTTGCCACAACTCACCCTTCTAGGACGCTGTAACCATAGTAACATGATCAGTTGCATCGCGGGCTGCCAGACAAACTTTCGAAACATGCTGCAGCTAACCCGAACCGGGTTTTTTTTTCTCCTTCTTTTTACTGACGTGCGTATATAGAAGAAAAGTCATTTGAGATCACCAAATATACTAATATATATGGCGATAAAAAAAAAATGACCTGGCCAGAATTTGCAAGCTAAGAATAAAACGAAATCACTGCCTCACCGCTATCCAATCAGTAAAGCACAACTGCAGCGTCCGTATGGACTGGAAGTTCAACAGTGATATCCGTTCGTTCAGAGGCTTCACAGTATCGGCACATCCTCCGACAAAACGCTGGAATATCCCCCAGAGAAGGCACTATAAGTGACGCCAACGAATGTTTGCCACGCGTCAAGAGTGATATCCCACAACTCGCACGAGATACAAGCCTGGGACGTACACTCTAGGACGTACGAGATCGGGAAAGGGAGGGAGGGGGGGTACCTTTTAGTAGGGTTATTTCACGCGCTACTCCAAGGTCTCTTTTGCGGCCAGCTTTATCATCGACGTGGGCTTCCTGTGCTATCTGAGTTTTCTCTCTTCCAGCAGGTGGGCTTGTCAGGCGTTCTTCGAGTGCCGCTGATAAGAGCACTTTGATAGCTCCCTCCCTCCGGCCAAAAAGACACTACCCTGGCGTGCTCGGGGCTTCAGACATCGCTGTTTGGAAGCTCGACGCACCTAGAGCACTTGGCATTGTGAAGCTGTAGAATGAGGGAGTTAATCTTAATGCCTTGAAAGGTTAAATAGATTACAAAGAAATGCCATATTAAGACCTGCCATGGTTCAGAAAGGACAGACGAAGTGTATAAGTTATCGGATAACGACTGGCAAGACTTTTTACGGACGAGATACAGTTTAGTTTTCTAAAGCTCCTGCGCTAAGTCGTACACAGTGCTAAACAAGACAGATAATTCTAAACTGTGCTATGTAAAATATTTTCGAATTTGTCTAGGCAAAAAAAAAAAAATTACAAAAAAGAAAACGTTCCTTCCAGCTACAGCCTGGACATAATGAATATTATGTTGGAGTGAGGACATCGTTGGTTAGTTAGCAATCACCAAGTAATACATGATCTGCTCAAGTATTATCCGAACAGAAAACCAAAAGGAATGGCATGTTGTCGTAGCAAAAATATTTATTATTTCCTACTATCACAGCAAAATAATCTGCAAAAAGTTAGCTTCTTTCGCTGGTCATTTCTCAGGTTAGTAAAGATAACTTAGCATATTTAAACAGAAGCATGGATGAGAAATTGATATGCTACAAGCAAGAACTAAGTGCCTGCACCTAACCTTATTTTTACTCTTGCTTGGTAGAAGAGCGTGTTGGTTTACTGTTATTTTTACTGTAGTGCGCAAGTCTCCTGGGAGTCCAAAAAGCGCAACATAGCACCCCTGCTCCTGATCTGAATTAATCTAAGTACTCTGCAGTTTGTTCTATTAGCCTGTTTTATAACACTGATACGAACAGAAAAGGCCGGCAGTCCTCTAGGGTGGATTTTGGATGGCCTAGCCATCTGCCTTCAACCCAGTGAGGCATGTCCTTGCCTGTTCCGCTGGGCGACCTTCCGCCTGTTCTATCTCCTGCGCTTCTGACCAATGATGTTTTGGGGAACGGACCGCCTGTCTCACAAGACAGTGCCCAGCCCACTCCAATCAATGCGACGATCCCGATCAACGGAGGTCCCAGCATACCTTCAGCGCTGCCTCATGAAGAGCAATCAAGCGATATGCCGTACCAGGAGGTCACCTCAGGTAAACGGAAACGTTGCAGAGACATCGACACGAAGTCGAAGCCGACCACCGGTCTCGTCGTCCTGTTTACCCCGGCCGATCCGACAGTGAGCGTCGAATCCATCAATTCACTGCGCCTCTCGGACACCTTCCAGGAACTGGCGCCTTCCTGCATTATTGAGGTGCGCCCAAACAAGTGGAAAAACGTGATTGCCGTTGACACCCGAAACGGTCAGACCACGCAATTGCTCTTGAAGTTGACCACCCTTTGCGGTATAAAAGTACGAGCTTTTGAACCAAGGGGGAAGACCTCCAGTGTCGGTGTTATTCACGACGTTGATCCAGAACTTACTGACGCCGTGTTACTTGCGTCTATGCGCTCAGACGCGCCCATAAAGGAGGTACGCCGTCTTGGCAAGTCGCGCACCGTTCGTATTGAATTTCAATCACCGACGCTGCCAGAACATGCCTATGTTGGATTGGTCCGACACCAAGTCACTCTGCATGTCAACAGCCCTTTGCAGTGCAAGAAATGTGGTCATTTTGGCCACGTGTCTGCGTCGTGCAAGCGAGAGGTACAATGTCTCCGGTGCTCAAAGCCACACTCCACTGACAAATGCGACGCCCCCAGCCCGTGCTGCATTAACTGTAAGAAATCCCACGAAACAACGTCAATGCGTTGCTCCCAATGGCAGAAACAGCGAAGTATCTGCCGCTATAGTTGCGAGAATAACATCCCCTTTGCTGAAGCTCGAGCTGAGGTCAACAAGAGTCACGGAAGCAAGGCTAATGTATCTAAGCAAACCCTGCAAGAAGACCCAGCAGCAACTGGGGACCTTGCCTCCTCGGACAAGCCACGGCATCCGAGACGTTCCAGACGTCGCTCGTCAGACCACCGACAACCATCATCGCAAGATCCTGCTGAAGAGAAGGTGAGCTCCATGGAAACAGAGATGCCTACCAACGATGTCTGTTCTGTGTCGGCCCCGGTTCTGGTATCAATTCCAGAACTAAACCTTCCACACACCTACGCCGAGGCACTACGCAGTGAACCTAGGCTGCCTACAGCTGCTACTGCCTCTGCTCAAATACCTCTAGCTCCTGAAGCATCACATTGCAGAACAGCTTCTGAAGGTCCACGCAGTACAACGCTGTCCGCCTTGATTCGCCTTGCGATTTCCACAGCACGGGAATTTATTTCCATCATGGCGTTCCCAGGGGCGCGTACACTGCTGCAAATTCTCTCCTTCATTGAGCCACTTGTCGACAGCATTCTAAAATGAACCCAACTTATATATTTTTTTTCCTAATAACAATTCAACATTTATCTTCATACACGTACAGCGTGGCAACACAGGTAAAGAATAAAGCCAAGCCGATCATACCTACAGTTCTACAGTGGAACGCTCGTGGCCTTCGAACACGTCTCCCTGACCTCAGACAGCATCTCTTCCTGAATCCTGTGGACGTTCTTGCCATACAAGAGCCATTAACGCAACCTGGGGACTTTAGACTCTCACCATACGTGATTTACAGCAGTGCGCCGGCGCTAGCAAATGGACGAAGCCGAGCGCTACTGCTGGTGAAAGCTGGACTCTCGCATAACCACGTCGATCTCTCTGCGTTTTCCTCACACAGCGCAGAATACGTGGCCGCCACGATTCGCGTTCGTGGGGTGGAGTTCACAGTGGTGTCTGTGTACGTGGCTCCGGGTTCCACATCCGACTGGGACGCAAGAATCTTGAGGGACATAGCCCGTCAATGTCCCGGCAGACTTTTATTTTGCGGGGACTTCAACGCCCACAATACCACATGGGGTGATAATCAGACCACACCAAGGGGGTCAGCACTTGAGGAGGTTACCACCTCCCTTGGCCTGGAGGCCCTTAACGACGGCTCTGAAACATTTGTCCGTCAGGGTGTCCACGGCAGTGTTCTAGATCTGACCTTCGCACCACGGGACATTGCAGCCTCTTGGACAGTAATGGCAGACACGTGGGGGAGCGATCATGTCCCAATCATGGTAGTATCACCTCATACGAGAACCAGGAAGTACAAGAAGTACGAAGTTACACACTGGGATCTATTCCGCCAACATCTCAGCAAAGCCCTGGAACATGGACCAATGAACGATCTTGGCACAGCAATCACGAACGCCCTCAGCCTATCAACGAGAACAGTCAATTTGCCAATCCAAAGGCCTGCACCGGATTTGAAATACCTCAACTTGCGCGCTGCTCGCAGGAGAGCCCAGCGGAAAGCTCGCCGAACGAACATTGCAGCTGACTGGCAGCACCACCGGAAGCTTGACGCGAAATTTCGCCGACATACGACACGACTTCAACGTAAGCAATGGAACCAGCTATGCGCCTCTTTCGCATCCCCAGGAGGCCTCACTAAAGCGTGGAAAATAGCCAGAGCACTCTCTGCGGAAAAAGTGCCGACACATCCTACTGCTGGACTCGCCATTTCTCTACAGCTAACACTAGAGGCGACTGCAGAGCTCCTTGCCGACGAATTTTCTAGAAATATCCCGTCACCTGCGGGGTATCGTCCCTTCACCATCTCACCCCCAGATGGCCCTCCTCCTATTTATTTTGACACGGATTTTACAGTTGACGAGCTGAAGGCAGCCCTTGTGCAATGCACGCGCCGCAGTGCTCCAGGACCAGACGGTGTCACGTATCAAGCCCTACGCAACATTGACGAGTGCCATTACCCTAATCTTCTTCAGGCGCTCAATCAAGTGTGGCAAACTTCAGAGATTCCCGATGCCTGGAAGCTCTCGCACGTGATACCAATACCCAAGTCTGGCAAACCGCTCACGTCACCCGAGTCGTATAGACCAATTTCACTGACCAGCTGCGTTGGAAAGCTTCTCGAAAGGCTAGTCCTCAGGCGCCTAACTTGGCATCTGGACGCAACAAAGGCTCTACCTGGTCAACTTTCTGGATTCAGAAGACACCGCTGCACAGCGGATGCTATCTGCGATATTGTATCTGCACTGGAAGAGGCCCGCGCGACCCGCCAAGTGATGTACTGCGTGTTTTTGGACATACGCAAAGCATTTGATGCTTTACCTCATGACACAATTCTTCACCAACTCAGCAATTTTGGAATATCAGGCCGGGCTTATAACTACATCCGCGCCTTCCTTCAAAACCGATCATTTGTCGTCAAAGTCCTCAATGCCACGAGTACCCCAAGACATGTCACACAGGGAGTACCGCAAGGGAGTGTGATTAGCCCGTTTCTCTTTAACTTGGCGATGGCATCCCTTCCTGGAGTCATACCACAAACAGACAACCCCCTGGATCCGCGCGTCAATATTGCAATATATGCAGACGATGTGGCAATATGGGCGGTAGGAACCACGGATAAGGCAAAACTCACCGGCCAAACTTTGCAGGTAGCGCTGGACAAAACGGTGGCAGAAATTTCGCGCCTTGGATTGACCCTATCCGCACAAAAATCAACCCTGCTTTTCAGCCACCCTACCTATGCAAGACAGACTCATCATATCCTTATTGAAGGCACTGAGGTGACAAGAGAGAAAACGCACCTCTACCTTGGACATCTTATTGATGAGACGGGGAGTTGGCGACCAGCAGTAAAACGACTTCTCATGCAGTGCCGGCAACTACTAGGCCTACTGAGAAAATTCCGTGCCCACAGTCAGCAGGGCCTTCCTCCCAACGGGTTGCTCACCCTCTACAAAGGCCTTATAAAGTCGAAGTTTCTCTATTCGCTACCTCTTGCAAACATCCGCGGTCCACAGAGAGACCAGCTGGAAAGGTTTCACAGAGTTGCATTACGCCTCTGTTTGGGATTACCCTCCAACTCCCCGAATATACCTACTCTCGTAGAGGCAAGAGAACAACCGCTATTCCTCAAGGGAGAGGAGAGCAGCAAAAGGCACCTAATTCGCATTCATGTGGCGCTATCTACTGATTATCTTCTGATGAATCTCCACTCGAGGTCCTCGTCACACTTCGGCCGAATCGCTGCAGAGTTCACGAATGAGATCGGTGACCCTGGACCTCGGTTCCCCATCCGCCCACCCCACTCGACAGAACCACCTCTCAACGTGCAGGGATCACTCCCCGACGTCCGGGCGAGAAAAGACGTTCATCCAGTTGTCGCACGCACTGCTGTGGCAGTAGCACTTGAGGAGAAGTACGCCAGCAGCCTTGAAATATATACAGATGGTTCCGTAAATAGAAGCGCAGGTACGGCAACCGCCGCTTACGTGATTCCATCCATTGGGAAAGAATACGCCGTCCGTATAAACCTTGAAACATCGTCCACGACTGCGGAAATGGTCGCTATACTCTTGGCCCTGGAATACCTTAGGACCACCGAGTGGATGACCGCTGCGGTAATATTAACGGACTCCCGCACGGCCTTGCGCAATTTAGCCAATGCCGGCGAGGGATCACTGCTCGCTCAAGAAACAGCCCATCTTGCAACGACACTACAAGAACGCGGGTGGACATTAGCATTTCAGTGGGTCCCGGCGCACTCAGGAATTGTGGGTAATGAGCGCGCCGACACCCTAGTCAAGAACGCACACGCTCTACCCTCACCTACTTACCACCTCCGACCCTTTCATGAAGCGAGACTTCTTATTGCCAGAAATATCAGGAGTCGGCACCCAGACCCATCTACAGCGCGAGGCACACCCCCCATCCCAGTCCCTGATTCCAGACTGACAAGGGCAGACGCATCGCTACTCCATCGACTCCGGACAGGGAGTGCGTTTACGAGGCTAGCACTTCATCGCTACGGCCGAGCCGGCAGAGTTGACAGCCCGGAGTGCACAGTGTGTGGGGACCCCGAGGACATCACCCATATACTCCTCATCTGCCCAGAATACGACGCAGCAAGGAAAGTGCTCTTCGCCACTGTCCTAAAAGCAGGAGGACGAACGGCTACAACCACGTGTCTCCTTTTTCCCACTGGTAGCCGGCGGCAAGCATGGAGCATTTTCCGTGCCGTGCTAGAGTTTCTCCACCAGACAGAGCTTGCCGAGCGCCTGTGACCCCTGCATGTCTTCTCCTCACACTCCTATCGCGCCCGTCACCCACTCCCCCCCTTTCCTCCTCTCCCCTCTCCCTTCCCAACCTTTAAATCCGCCTGGAACTTTGAACTTGTGATTCCTCTTTAATACCCTATCCCACTTTTAATCCCTCATCCCTTTGTTCATGCGAGTCTTTTCCCCTATTAGGGTGAATAATAGTACGCATGAACATTTACCCCCTTTTCCCGTATTTCAACATTCCCCCCCCCCCCTTACTGTAGTGCATTTAATTGCATCCAGTCGCAACATACAACCCGTGTTTTGAATCAGACTGAAAGCATTTCTAAAAATAAAAACTCTCAAGTTTAAGATAACGTCATCAACACCGGCAGATGTCAGGGCAGAAGCGTGACATGAGAGCTAGCGACATGATAGTTAACTCAAAATCACTTTATAACTTTTAATAAATTATTTCCTTGGGGGACATATCCCAATCAGTGATTTGTAGTCCGTCGTCGAGATAGGGATAGGTGTTAGATTTCGGAAAACGAATATTGAGAATTATTTGTACTGTGCCCTATGATTACCATAGTGAGGGTTTGTTTCGAAAGTTCAGAATGGTAAAAATATTTAGCCTCTATGACTATAGATTATGCATCAGCTTAAAACTCGAGAACAAAAAAAAAATACGCGTTTCTTGTCAGACTTATTCGAGTTAGTGCCGAACGATCACGTCTATTTAACCCGACACATGGAATATCGGAGGGTTACCGGCTGTAAGACAAACTATGGTACACAAACTCTATGTTACACTATACCTAAATTGCTCAACTACCTCGCCAGCAACGAAATTTGTTTAGACTCCATATCAACTAAAGATTTGCGTTCATTCTATTTGCGCTTGTGATTCTTCATCGATGCCTACTACGTTACCTATTAACTACTTGTTTCTTTGAACTGTATAGGGTTATTTTTAGAGCTACAACAGTGTCTATTGTGTAGTGTTTATAATAATTCTGATGAAGTTTTTTTTTTTTTTTTTTTGTCTTTCTTATGTATATGCGTGTGTGCGCTTCTTTCTTTTTTTTTTTTTTTTTTTGTGCTGCTGCGCCTGTCACCGTATGGGGCTTCGGGCTCGTCAAGCCTCCACTGGAGGCTTTTTTTCCCTTCTGTCCCTCCAACTCATTTTGAAAATATAGTTATTATATAAATTCCGAACCGCGCTCTACAGTGACGAACGGCCCACCATGCCAAAACAAAAACGGAAAAGCGCGCGCGAAGCCCCGCCCCCAAGTGACGTCAGAGGCCGACGCGGGAGCAGGCAGCGAATGGACGCGAACCAACCTAGTAGAGGCGCGACATCAATGGGTCGCGTGCCTGCAGGAAAGATGCGTCACGTGCACGTCAGACTCCGTTGTCCCTTTGAGGGCGGGGCATTCTGCGCACTCTCGAGTTACGGTATCGCGGCAGCCTAAACTTAGCATGAAGATAAAGCTGTTTTCGTGAAATCTAACGGCGGCCACGACTTCTTTCGAGGACAAGCCACAAAAATCTAATAGACCTTTTCGGAAAATACCACAAGGCCGGTGAATTGTGGGGCTGTTCCGATGTACGCTCAAATCGGCTCGTACGCTTCTGTCTCATCACTGTAAGATCACACAAAACAGACCGAACACATTAAGAAGTTGATGCGTACCCTGCTTACATTGGGAAGTTTCAGTAGACCGTTCCCGCAGCCCGCTAAGCACCCGCATAGCGCTCCGTAATCCGCCACAAGACCTTGAACTGTGCAGACAAGGCTGGCGGCGCGCATGCGCAGCTGCGGCGTTTTATTAGGGAGTTTTCGTAGGCCGCGTTGTCCCCTCCGCTAAGCATTCCGCCACGAAGAAGTTGCTACTGCGCCTGCGCGCCGATAGCCTTGACTGTGGAGTTCCCGCTATCGTAGCGGGTTGCGGAGGGCCTTGCGGGACGGCGAAAACGATCTACGAAAACTCCCTATTCACGGATACCGTAGCGGAGGAGAAAGACTATCTACTAAAACCTCCTAATAGGGAGTTTTCGTATATCGTTTTTGCTGTCCAGCAATACTCTCCGCAACCCTCTACGGTATACGGCCGCGAACTTTACAGTCAAGGCCAAGGGCGCGCAGGCGCAGTAGCGGCTTCTTGGTTGCGGAGGACTTAGCGGAGGGCGAAACGCGATCTACGAAAACTCCCTAATATCGCCCTGCTTTCTTCGCGTTCTGAAATCTCAAAATGCTAAGCCAACATGAGCCGCTCCTTCACGCGCCGTAAATCGGATTGCCGTAATGCGTCGAAAAGACGGTAGGTGGCGTTGCGTATTTCCGGAGTGATCAATTGGGACGTGACTACTGAAATCAGTATTTACACAGTTAATTAGTGAATTCTAGTCAAGCAGATCGCTAATCATCTCTTCGCAATCGTGCCCGACGTCAACCGCGTCTAACGACGTTAACTCGAGAGAAAGAAAAAAAATATTTAAGTACATTACGTATCGAATATTTTTGTTCCACAAATTTATTGTCAAGAATAACACGCTTCATAGTGTAGAACCTAAGTAGATCTTTAGACCCCCTGTTGTCTTCCTGTTGCCAAATTTTAAAGCCCTAGGCTGATTTGCTTGACACTTAAAAGGTATCTATCTGAAGAAACCTATTAGCGCAGTTTGTGGGCGTCCCTACCCGTATTCGCCTTATACCATGTCTCCTAGCTGTTAGTCAAGCGGAAATTCCCAAGAATAGAAATTTGGTAAGAAAAAAAAAAAAAAAGAGATGGCGCGGAGAAACGGAAATGCGACGCAGACAATGGTAATGAGAGATTTTGAAATAATGCACTCGAATAATAATGGCTACGAAAGGAACCAGCTACAATGCGCGTCAGGATAGTGTTGACATAACCGGAAGCGGATTCAGAGGGGAGGTGGGGGGGGGGGGGGGAGGGGGGGTTCCGGATGTCCTGACCCCCCCCCCCCCCCCCTTCTCGAATTCTATGTGTAAAAATTTAGGGCGGGGAAACGGGGGTGCTAGGGTGCCTAGGGTGCACATATGATACGCTGACCCCCCCCCCCCCTCCTTTCCCTCTTCTGGAAATACCTGCGTCCGCCCAAAATTAACAGAGACCCCATATATTACATGTTTATCACAATATTAATGAGAAAAATAATGGGAATAATATGAGATTTCTTTTATTTTCATGGTACAGCTGCTTTTGATACTTGCTTTTAGCCAACGCTACGATTTAATGGGAGCAATCAATCAGCGTCAAAAGCGCAAGTCGATAGGCTTTTTTTTAATTATTTATGATTGGTTCAGGGATGATAGAACACGTACAGAAACATTACGAAGACCACGATAGTGCGCTTTTGAAGTTGTCTGATCGGTCCCATCAGCTCCTAGCGTCGGGGTTGAAGGTGAAACGAAGAAGGGTACAAGAAAAATTAAAGCCCCACAACTTCATCCCCGGCAAACGACAGGAAACATGGAGCACTATCACTATCCAGAAAATAATACCATGCAGAAAATAACGTAAAAAAAAAAAAAAGTTCTGACTCAGTTTTTTTTTTTCTGTTTTTTTTATCTTTTATTTTTATTCGATCAGTAAGGCACACCGTCTGCACATTTTGAGTATTTGACAACGAAAATGCCTCGCGCATGCGCTGAAGTGAACCATCAGACGGGGGGAAGGGTCTGCTCATGTGCGCCGCGACACCAGACTGCGGCGTAGCGTCACAAGCTAAAGTCTCCTGATACAGCTGGCGCTGTAGTACCTCATCTCTCGTAACAACGTAGCGTCTGAGTATTGCTCAGCTCGGTTAGTATGTCGGCGGGGCAACGGCTCGGCATGTTCGTCCAGTAGTTGCCGAGGGATACGCGTCTACGCTCCATTTCACGAACAGCTGCGGTGCTTGGAGTTCTCGCATGCAAACCAGAGCGTTGGGTCGAGTTAGGCTTACGCGCCTGTGCCAATTTTTCCGCACTGCAGACGCGTCTAAATGGGCACGGTGCTTTGTCACACTTATCGGTATACTTTCAAAAAGAAACAGATCACAAGGTTTCGCACGCAGACTGTTTCCGAACTTTCACGAACTCACGCCACTGCCTTCAACTCCGATATAATAAATAAAAAAATAATAATAATAACCGTGGGAAACAACAGCACGAAGAAAAACCGAATCGAAATTATATCCCGCAAACGTAATTTTTTTGTTTCACGTTTTCTATTTTTTTTTCTCTTTTTACGTTACAGGCACTATTATTTGAAGGAAAACGAAATAACTTTAGGAATTAATTGAAGCACATCGGTGCAACCTGCTTCGCTCGCCACGCACTTCCGTTCTCGAGCGTGCGGTTTCGTTTTACGTAGGGTGCCTGAAGGCTCCCTAGTTTTACGCTCCGCTTGCACCTGCAGAGGGCGCACCGCGCGAACTGAAAAGGTATTTTGCTTCTAGATGATAATGGATGAAGGCTCTCGGTAAAGGATCTTTGAAGATCACGTGTAGCTGCTCCACTTTAGGATCGAGTCAAGCGCGGGAAAACCGGTGAAGGGGTGAGACGCACGCTTGGGTGCAATTGGGTGCACGTTTTGGAAATGTAATTGGCTTCAAAAGTATAGTTCGCCGAAGTCGGAATTACCGGTGTATGGTGCGAGCCAGCGCGCACCGGTTTCTGTGCTTACTGTGACGAAAAACACCGATAAATATTCGTCGGGGTCAAAGAAAGGTTTCTTGATAAAACCCCTGAATCGGGTGTTTCTGAGCACGCTCTACAACTTCGTCATTGAAAGTTTTGCTCTAAATTGAATATTTCGAAAGTTCATTAACTAATCGAAATTAATTAGTTACTTGGCCAAAATAAAAAAAAAAATAGCCTGACTTGCTCCAAATAATGAACGACCTTATTCCTTGGTTATCGTCCTCCTAAGATACACCAAAACATTTTTTTTTTCTTTCAAGCTTGGCTAAAGTTACGTGGAACACCCCGCATATAAACTCTCTCTCAGAGACACACACCCACAAGTACAAGGACGTGCGTCAGCCGACACACACACACACGCGCATCCATATTCACACACACACGCATGCGACAAAAGCCGCGTGCGTCCGCTTTGTTCCTTGCCGACGATCGATGATCACTGTCGACGACGCCAATCACTGGGGCCTCGGGAGCACGTGCGAGCAAGAAGCGGACACGTGCCATCCTCCTCGCCCTTTCGCTCGCCCCGTCTCCTCTGCCCCCCGCCGTCGTAAACGCTTCGCGTGCTACGCACTTTCCTCGCAATCAGCGCGTTGCACGCGAGCCTCATGCACGCGGAAGGGTAGCGAGTCCAGCCCCCCTCCCGCAAACCCCGATTGCTCCCGAACCACCCCGACTCTCGAACCTTTAGTTTACGCTCTAACCGCGGGGCGAATATTCGGCGCTGGTGGCGGCCTTTGCTCCGCCCATTGGCCAAACTCTCCCAATATACGGCCCCGAAAAGGGTCTATTCTAGAGCGTGGGGGTTTTATTTGTTAGGCGAGATTGAGAAATACAGCGAGAGAGAGAGAGTTAAAGATGCGTGGGAAAATGTACGGTGAAAATACGAATAAAATTACACCGAAAGAACAAAACAAGTATCAAAACGAAGAACGAAACAAGAAGTCGGAAAATGGCGTATGAAATTATACATTTCTGGGCTGAAATAGTTGGCAACTGTTCGCTCGTTCCTTCATGCCGTTTATCGAGCTAGATTTGTTTCTAAAGTTTTCCCTCGTTTCTCCCGATAAATCAATGTGTTTTACTTTTCTTATTCAATTTCACTTATCTTTTGCTTCTTTTTCGTAGAGGTTTCCCGGTGTCATACAATGTGCAAACCAACCCGTTATCAAGTATGGCTAAGCAACAAATAGTTTGTCACGATGTGGAGGCACTCTAAAAACTCGAGTGTTTCGGCTTTCCCGCAAACCACTTAGGCAACCCACGAAGAGAGCCGACGAATGGCGAGCCTAAAAATATGTTTCAACCAACAGTTTAAAAAAAAAGTAAAAAAGAAAAAAAAAGTTTGTGTTGCGACGCTGAGGACGGACTTACATCATGTTTAGTTAGGGTGAGTGCACTAAGCCTAGGCCAATCTTGAAATTGTACTTGGCACCCATCTGCGAGAAGTCACCCGGCCGATTGCTCGACGCGCGCGACCAGTGCGAGACGCAGGCGCAGTGACGACAAACAGCACGCCGACCATCTACAGCGCCACCTCTATCAATTTCATTCTGAATCGGCATCGCTGTGACCAAACAGCTTTCAGGAATAGATGTCATCCACAACAAACAACAACAACAAAACCGAAAAAAGAATTCCCGCAGTTCCTCGTCGTGTCAAGCCAATTAAGCCCAGCGGCAGCCGATCGGCACTACACAGATTGCTGCACACGGACTATACTATACACACTGCACGCTAACCGCGACGTCGTGTGACGTGACATGACGGTGCCACGTGACGGTGTCTCGTCACGTCGTGACGTTACGGAAGCACGTCACAATGTCACGTTACGTGTCACGTGGTCCCGTGACGGTTAGCGGAGAAATTACCCAGCGACGACGACCCCGCTGCGAAAGTTCGCCCTAATAGCGCAAAATACATCAAAACACACCCAAACACACACACACAACTTATAAAATATTTCTCGTCCCAAACGTGATTTCTGTCTGTTTTCATAGCGATTTCTTTTACAGCCTCGTGATCGGAAATCCGCGGTGCCAGACGTTCTTTTCTGTTCACGCGAGCGTGTTTATGCAGACGACCGAAAGAGCCACGTCTGATAATCGCTTGGCGGGGTCGGAGTCCACTGAGAGAGAGAGAGAGAAGGAGAAGGGTGGGGAGGCATTTCCAACAAAGCTGCTTTTCCACGCTTTCAGTCCACAATAGTGGCGAGAGTTGAGCGAGGGCTGGGGTGAGGAGACCCGTGGGAAGCAGACACCTGGTGCGGATGGGAGGTAGCAGTCTGAAGGGAGGGAGAATATAAAATAACCTACACGAAAAAAAAAAAAGAAAAGAAAAGCGTATAGCCGGCCGGCGACAAGAGAGGCAGCTGTCACCTTGACTCTGCGACTCCCAACGGTTCCGCGGTGTCCACGCAGCGGAAACTTCTCGTTTCTCTTACAAGCGGCATTATATATATATATATATATTTTTTTTTTCTTTTTCTCACGGGTTCTATTTATGAGCTACGAAACGGGACCTCGGAATAAAGCTGCTAATTCTTCATCGTACGATTCTCATGTCACATTGGTCACACAAAAAGCTGTCTGCTCACATATTTGAAGCACACATACGCACGAAGCAAACATGCTTGAACATGCTTGCGGCGTGTACGCGGCAAAGCTGACGGACCGAAAACCGACTCCGCAGTGTCAAACTAAGTAGCGCCAATTTCCCCGTATATGGTCGCCATTTTAGTTCATGGAATGGGCAGTTTCTCCTTCAACTCTCAATTCTTGGCGAGCCGACCTAAATTCGCTGGTGACGGATATAGCTTCATAGAGACGTTTCTCGAATGTGCTCGCTTGGCGGCACATTCGATAACGTGAGAACAATACCATTTGTAAGAAGATCTGTGGAAATGAGCACGGTCGACAAGCGGATTGCACGCACAGGGCCTAGGACGCTTATATCGGTGAGGAACGCTTTCACCACGACGATGAGTTCCATAAGCAATCCTGGCGCGCTACTAGTCCGGGCCCCGAACCTTTCCGAGCTTCCAAACTTTCAAATGAACCGAAATGGCGATTTGTCACGGCAACTAAGACCGATCAGCCAATCGCTTCGCGAGATTTCGGTCGTCTGCATATTAGTATCTGCTTGCCTCCGGCTAGCAGGAAGGGAAGGCAGTGACGCTACTTTCCCGCGATCCAGTGACTTTGCGTCAAACCAAGATGGCGACCATAACTATCCGGAAACAGTAAGTCGTCTGCATCTTGCTCAGGAGTTGTGGTGACGTCAGAAGGACGCTGAGCTCTGATTGGCTCTGATTGAAAGGATAGTGGGTAGGCCTCAAAGCAAGCTGCCTTGGGGACTACTCCCTATCCTTAATCGTAGCCAATCAGAGCTCGGCGTCGTTCTGACGTCACCACAACCCCTGCAAAAGAAGCAGACGAACTTGCACTCCCCACACTCCGTTTCACCTCATGCGGGGCGCAAGTTCTTCTGCTTCTAGCACAGGGGTTGCGATGATGTCAGAATGCCTAGCTCTTATTGGCTGATCGTAAAAATATAGTGGGTAGACCTCGAGGCATCTAGCATTGAGCTCTACCCACTATCCTTCCGATCAAAGCCAATCAGAACTGGGCGTCGATCTCACCATGTCGGTTTCGTCGCGGGAGCCTGTCTTCTTTCTGCACGGGCAGAGCACGAGACAAGACGAGCCGTCTCGTGCACTGGCGCCTGGCACCTGTGAACCAGACTTGGGAAGTAATCCCTTACTTTTTCGAGTAATTTTGTAATTGCCTGGTTACTTTTTTTTTTGCGGCAGTATTCTGTAATGTAATTTCGTTACAAAATATTGGTAACGGATTACTTTAATAACTCGTTACTTAAAAAAAAATATATGAGCATAATACAGTAACTGGAGCATTACGAGAAGAACGTTCAATAGCATAAAGAGAGCAAGTTCAGCAAAATAGAAAACATCGTGAAGAGGGGAATAACCGAAAGGAAAACACGATTTTTTTTTGTAAGAACGGTCACTAGAACCACTACAACACCGTGCAAGGCCTATTAAAATATGCAAAAAACGGAGATCAAGAAAGCAACGCCGAGTAAGCAATATGTCTTCTTGATCTCCTATAGCGGAAGTAGACGCTGCTACTGAGCACGTGCTAGCTTTGTCTGCAGAATTCCAGGAATCATTTCCGGTAGCCATGGCAGCGGGATAGCGGGTGCAGTTGCAGCTGCCTTGTGTCAGCTTACAGGTGAACGGAGTGCACCTACGTTGTCTCTTAATTACAATAGTTTATTTTTACAAGGACTACAATAATGCGGGCGTATGCGAAATACATTGTATAGTGTTGCAGAAATGTTTTGAAAACTGCTTTGCTGTTTCTTGATAAGTGCACGAGAAAAGTAACGTGAAAATGACCTGTAACGTAACGGGTAAAGGAATCCATTACTTTTCAGCGAAAGTAATTTGTAACGATAATTCATTACACATTGGAGGCTCGGCAATTTGTAATTGTAATCCATGACATTTTTCAAGTAAGGGGCACGAGTCGGCTGTGAACTACAGTTATAGCGGCGCCGCGCATCCGTGGAACGATGAGTGAGATCGGTCCACTGTATACTATCGCCAGTCATAAGACAATCCGGGAATTGAGTCTCGTACTCTAAGCGAAGGTGGTAGTCCACCAGAACGGAGCTCGAGCTCGTCCGACCACGGAAGTAACAAACAAACCAACAATCTCTCCATCCCTTTCTCTCTCTCTCTCCCACTAAGTATAGCTATTCAGTATAGAACCACTAACTCTACGTAGACCAAATCAGAGTTACAGCCTTGACCTAGATATCCCTTACTCGAGGCATATATCTAGGTCAAGCACATCTAGGATATCGAGGCATATCAGTTCGTTTGCGGAGTTTTGGGCTGACTGTCGATCAGTAAAACTCGGTGATAACGCAGCAGGTCTAACCATGGAAGCCTAATTGTATGATACGAAAAAGAAACACGATAACGAGCTGTTGCCTACTGCAGCCGATCGGAAAGTCTAGAGCGGAATGGGACGGGTGTGTTGCAATGACGCGTTATCGTTATTTAATCACCACAGTTTCTTTTTAGCGCAAACAATCAAAGGACGCGCTAATGTGGCGTAACAGATAAGCGGAATGATAAAGACCCATAACAAAACGCGATCACAATGGGAAGCTATGAGAAACAAGATCGCAACCTTTTTCATTGTGTTCTAAACGAAAACGCTTAAGAAAGGGAGAGGTCAAGGTTTTCATCCATACATTTTTTTCACTGAAAACTTCCACTGAGGCTAACTTCCGACTGTCTAAACAACACAATTACTTTGGGTCAATGCCATATGAGACTTGATTCTTCGTGATTTTTTTTTCTTCATTTGCTTGGGTCACGGTTATGTGAACGTAAGAAGTGACGAAGCTGCGACCCATCAGCGCCTCTATTAAAATCCCGCCATCAAAAGGTTTTAGAGCCAAACTTGTGCCAAGAGACTGATTGGACTACACTCGGAAATATCGAGCAGCCGTTGCATCCAGTTCGTGCGTCGTGCTGTACTGACGTATCGAAGGGACTCGTACATTATCCGCTTGGCAGTATCTTCAACTTCTTTCTTCTTCAGCCTCCAGGAGGCCGGCATTAGTCTCGCACAGATGCCATACACTGCGATGATGATAGTGATTAAAGTTGCCAGCCTGAAGTTCGAAAAGGGTCTATTGCGCCCGATGAGCACGGGGCAGCAAAATGGCACCACCCACAGGACAATCGGGGGACCAAGTGCCGATACTTCTAAGCATAGTTTATGTAGTGCAGACGGTGTAGAGTACGCGGCACCGTTGGCGTGCGAAAGCGATATCGGCACTTTTCCGCATTTTACTGACCAACCGGGTACCGGCGGAAACAAACTTCGGTCGCTTAGGTCAGTGATCCGAAAGAGTTCTTTCCATCACACTACTTGTGACGACAGCCTTTAAATTATAGGATAAAACAAAATAAGAAAAGAAAAAACGGCGACCGCTTGTTCGCGTTGACTGCGTCTCTCTCTCTCTCTCTCTCTCTGTAAGTGCGTGCGTGCGTATGCGTGCGTGTGCGTGTGTGCGCGTACGACCGTCCCAGCTCTTACTGGGTATATTCTCTCGGGCATTATTTAATCGTAAAAAAAGCAATAAATAAACCAATGAACGGACCGGAATGAAACTTTACAAGGTCGTGCACACAATTTAGGCAGTTAGAGCATTCGTCCTACCCAGAGTTTGTGAGAAAATCTTTCTAAAAAAAAAGTAAGAAAAGAAAAACGTGTCTTTTCTATGTAAGGGAGCAAAAGCGGAAATAAACTGTCTGGTTGACGCTTCTAATAATAGATGGTACCACACACGTTCGGAACTGCTGGATCTGCTTTCGGATGTTCATCTCAAAACAACATTCGATTTTTTTTTTTTCATGTAGTGTCATTTGTGAGTAGGTACAGTGTCAACTAGGCGGTTTGTTTCCGGTGCATCTATGAATAAAACTTCTTTTCTCTTCTACGTATTTATTCATAAATCTACATTCACGAAATTAGTGTACGATAAATGCAGCGACGTGACTGGTCCGAGTCATTTTGGGGCAGCTCTCGGAGCAGGCAAAGTAACTTTTGGAGCATAATAAGCGCACACTTCATTTTCAGTCCTACCACTGCACATTTCATGTTAAGATTAATGTGTCGGCCTGCTAAACTGAAAGGCAATGTCTACTTTGTTTTCTAACTTACATGCAACCCTTGGTTAGCATTGTTTGCACAGACAGAGCGGTTCCCTCAAACACAGATTTAGCATTCATTTAAGTGGAGAATCACCAGACACAGTAACAAGATGGCTGAGAAACGACAGCAGCTGTGAATGGTTACTTGATGTGCTGAATCCCACTAAAATAATGTTAGAATACAATACTTTTGAGCACCTAAATTAATGTTTCCTTCAAGTTCCAGGGGGTTTAATGAAGCTGCAATTTGTAATTCAGATAAAGGAACAAAACACTTGCCATCTGATTATAAACGACAATTACATTTTATCTGTAAAACTTCCCAACAACAATTGGCAATTGACAAAAACAATACCACCCAAATGGTAAAGGTTATTTCCACTGCACCTGCCAATGTAGTCATAATTTACTCACACCTATCTATATAAAAGTGACAGCTAAACAAAAGAGTTGCCCTAAAAAAATAAACCTACAGAAGAATGCATATAAATCGTCTTGCAACAACAAAGTATCCTCGCTATACCTCGAATTGGAAAAAGGTACCGCCAGGCTGCCGCCGTCTATCATATCTACAAGTCGAAGTTGTATTCAGACATTGTCACATGTCACTCTGAAAGAGTGCTTTCACCTTAGCACACGGGTGCGCCGCGGCGAAACAAGACACGCAAAATTGCGGTGCCTACCTACTCCGCGGATGACGTTTCTCTGCAGTACACCGGTGCGCGATGAGAAGCGCACTCAACGAAACTAACGAACCCGCCAGCCAGAAGTATAACAGACCATGAACATGAGAATGATTGCGAAGCTTCCGGGTGTACTGCCAGTCTTTGACATGAAATGAAATGAAATCAAATAGTAGATTACTTGAGGAGATAATCAAAAGTTCTGAAAACTCCCATGCACATATCTTAACGATCCGACCTGGTAGCGAGGCTGGAGCTATTATATTTTCAGTATTATTAAAGTGAAATTAAGTTTTGGCGCAATGATGGCGCAAATACTTCACATTTTGGTAAAATGTAGCAGGATGCAGCACGGTAAGCACTTTGGCGCGGTTTTTGGAGCAAAAATGGCGCGGCCATCACATCACCTTAAATGTACCATCCAAAAAAACGCCTTTATGAAAAGTTCCATCACTTCGTTGGCTGCCTTACTAAATGAGACAGCACGCAAAGTTGATTAAACGTTTCAAATTCTGTAATGCTACAACAACAGCCGTTGGTCTCATTTAAGAGAAATTATATGAATTGGTCTTAAATACAAAAGAATACGTCATGTACGTTGACGAAAAAATTTTTCTAGAATTTTCGCAGCACTTCCTGAGCAGTTTAAAAAAATAAACGTTTACGCGGTACAAGACGGTGCAAAATGCTATCGCATTTCAACGACAATCTGCGGGGCAATTTCGGCATTCATTTTTACTTTTTTTCTTCTTCTTTTTACGATTTAATTGTGCTTGAGAACCTCCTCTGTAGGTGTGTGATGAAACGTGTCAGGCTCGTTTGCACGACATGTTTCGTCAGTCGAAGACAGGGCAAGCCCGGCGTGGAAGCGTTGCCGCAGTGCGACAGGAATGCAAAACTCGTTCCTCTCGTCGGTTTGAATGCGAGCAGCAGGCGAACGAGAACGCATGCACGTAATTATGGTAATTGTGCCGGGGTGACTGAGCGCCGACTGAGACACGTCGGCAGTGGCGAGCGTCTCGAGGAAGGAAAACAAACGCTGTCTTGGCTCGCATCGCAGCCTTTCACTTGTCTGGAAACACTGCAGGACACAGCTAGCACGAAACACGACAGCGAAGATTCTTTGCATCGATAAAATATTGACATTTTTTTTTATCCCCGGAGAGTGGGCAAAGAGAAGGACAGGACAACCAAGCTGCTCAAACTTAATTCCAATAGGTCATTCAAGAAAAAAAAAAACGCTGCAGAAGGTGCATTTTTTCTGCGTGCGTGCGTGCGTGCGTGCGTGCGTGCGTGCGTGCGTGCGTGCGTGCGTGCGTGTGTGCGTGCGTGTGTGTGTGTGTGCGTGTGTGTGTGTGTGTGTGTGTGTGTGTGTGTGTGTGTGTGTGTGTGTGTGTGTGTGTGTGTGTGTGTGTGTGTGTGTGTGTGTGTGTGTGTGTGTGTGTGTGTGTGTGTGTGTGTGTGTGTGTGTGTGAGTGTGTGTGTCGTTTTCGCTTGCTGCAGTCTCGGGTCGAGTTAGGTCTAGCCAGTATGGCGTGGTTTATACTGTGAAGGCTACGAGTGATCACGCGCTCTTCGATGGAATCACTATTCGCGCAGTTCTAGTTAAAATAGTCACGAGAGCGGCCATTGAGTCTCTCAACTCTTCTCGTCAGTCACATATTTTCTTCGAAAACTAAATTTAAGAAAGAAAAAAAAGGAAGAAAAGTTCAACCGGTTAAATTACAACCTGGATGTCCAAAGGGAGGCATTCGTGAAAGACGCAACAACACGCCCTCGAATAATTAGCGCGGTAATTAACGCGGTACACTATACTGCAGAGGCGTCAGTCGTTGTAGGCGGGCGGTTCAGACAAAAGAAAAAAAAAAAAGCGCCGTTGTATACTACACGCACGGACACCACTTCCAAGGTCTTCTTTCCCACGCACGTTGCACGAAGTGCGCCAGAAAGTGACGGACGGACCCGGACGAACGGAAACGCGATGATGCAATCCGCGCGCGCCGTGCTTCGGAAACTATAACTCCGTTCGCCCTCGGCCTGAACAAAGTGTCGTGGACGCTATGCGCTCGTTGAATCAGGACTTCATCTTCCGCTACGTGATTGCGTTCTCGCCCATATACCCACGCGCAAAGAGCGGGGTCAGCTGGATGATGAAAGCGAAGGCGGGTCCGGCGAACGCGGAGTCCCCACCGCACTGTCAGATTCGAATGCCGCGCGCCAAGTTTCCTCCTCCCGTGCGGCATTCAAAGCACGGATTTTGCAGTGAGTCGCGTTCGGATCTGTGTGCAGACAGTCTCTTGTATGATGGATAAGCAGCGTGACCCTGGCTTTAGAGGCGACGAGATTTGCTACTCTCCGTTTGACCTTGCGGTGGATCAGAGTGCGAGCCGTCTCGGCCAATCCAACACTGCGATCGCATAGCACGTGACTACGCGCACCGCGAGTAGCTGCGTCCCCTTCAGAGGTCACGCGAACGCTCGGCACTAAATTGGCTCTGAGTGCGTCGTAAAGTGAAACGGAGTTAGATGGGATTCCGGATTAGATCGGTTGCTGCGATCGTCGTTGATGACGACGAGGCTCATAGAAAGAATCTCGGCGCCGGCGACCTCGCGGATACATTATCGTTCGTCACTATCCAGCTGTCACGCACAAAACACGTCGTTCGTTTTCTTCGACGAGGTGTTCTGTCACGTACAAAAAGAGAGAAACAAAATCCTATCTCTTTTCCGTAAACATTCGCGCCGCGGTACGCATCTTATACCGGCGTGCATCACTATACTGTGTGATGCTTCGGCCAGGTGACGCTAGCTACCGCCCGTTACAAAGGGCGGTAGCTAGGTAGTTCTGAACATGAGCAGCTCTCTCCTGCGGAAAATCAGACGCCGCGCGCTTTCACAGCTCGGTGACGGAGCAGTTTTCGCTAGGTGACAAGAAGCGGAAATATACTTGTATACGGTGTACATGGATGCACACCGAATCCGAGAACAAAACGAGGCTGTGTCACTGTACTCCACCAAAACCGGCGACAAGCTGTTTCAGTGACTACTTGTTACGGTTTCTGTCTTTGACGTCATGACCTGGATTATCGATTGCCAACGACCATCTCCGCGGAGCCTCTAAGAAGCACGGCGGAAGTACAGTCACCATATCCTTGAGAACTCGACAGTCTGGCGTTCCTCCCATTTCAATTATTGAAAGTAGAGAATTCATCGTACTGAAGACCGGAGCGCTTGGCCAATCCTGGAAGGCCGACCCATAGCGTCCTCTATACTCACAAAGCCTGGCAGTTCGACGACGGAGCCATAGAGTGCCCGGTCGCAGATTTGGAGCGCGAGGATCTGGTAGCACAGACCATCAAATAGCCATTTCTCAGAAATCCTGGACGTCAGCGCACAACTTTTGCAGCGGCGAGGTCCCGAAACACACTTGTTCGGTCGGGAGAAGTGTGTTTCGGCGTATCGCCGCAGCGGGGCGCCAGCCACGTGGTTCTCCTCTCATCCGTTGTCTGCCGCTCCACCTTTTCCATTTCGGCGGCCGCTTCTCGTGGCGATCTGCTAGGCTTTGTCAGTATGTAGACGGCTATGGCCGACCACAACTTCGACGCTTTTGGGTCACGCAAGTCGCCAATGGGAAGACGGCCGACAACAGCGTTCACGTGGCCTCCGCGAAACGTCACGTATTCAGCACGAGAGTCGGGTTGGAAGAGGATAGTGGTCGCGGATCTTGTGACGGTCCCAGCAACCCGATCTTTTCTTTCTTTCTTTCTTTTTCTTTTTTGCTCCGCTCGCTTTCGCCTTCGTCCTCGTCGTCGGACTTTGGAGACACGCAGCAGCACGATCGCTAAACCGCTGTCCCACCGCTTATACGACATACAAAAGACACGCAGTGTTTGCCGCAGACACGACGACAAAAGCATGTGCGGACAGGTGCCAAGCATGTTCAACAATAATTGCCTTATAGTCATACATGTCTACACTCTCAGAAATATGGGAAGGGGAGGGTGTAGTATTTACACCCATTGTTCCATATTATGACACCCCAAAACTACATTTTGACGTTCAGTCCACTCACGTCGAACTGACGATACAAAATTTTACGCGCGTTTTGAGAGCGGTGTGATAAACTTCCTAAATTGCTAATGTACGCATAAAAAAATCTACAGAAAAAAAATTACGTTTTGCAGCGATGTAAGTACTACACCCTCTCTTTCTGAGAGTGTACGCTTCGAACGTCTATAGGGGACAGAGGGTGTAAGTACAACACCTCCCCCTTTCCTGGGAATGTATGCTTCGAACGTCTCTGCAAACAGTTTTGGCATGGACGATGTGACAGGACCATCGCGAAGAAACACGTTTCAGACATTGCGTGCAGACTGTATTATTCTTATGATGTAGTACGACGGCGTCTTTATAATGCCAAGGAACAGCAGATATGACAAAAAGAAACAAACTCTGAAGCGCCCGAGAATACAAGCCGCACTGAAGCTGTTCTTTAGAGGCGTTTTCCGGGCATGTGTGACCAAGCAAGGAGTCGGCGCATAGAACATCCACGAATACGACGCCGTTCGTTTTATGCGGCCACAGCGCCTCGATTCAAGATTCAAGAGCGCTTTCGCGACATGCACCGTGGGCACTCGTCTCGCTCGACGGCAGATTCTCCCAGAAACAAGTTCCGCGCCAAAACAAGCGACTTTACAAGAAAAAGAAGGAAAAAAATGCGTCGTTTAGCAATTTCGCTTTGCGGATGACCTTTTCTTTTCTTTTTTTGGCTCGGTATTCTTTAAAAAATTTAAAAGAGCGACTTTTTTTTTTTTTTTTCTACGTAACCATTTAAAGGTTCGCCTTCAGCAGCATTGTAGAAGAATGATATTTTGGAATAAAGTTGTGGTTGCGTCACGCATGCGTACAGCTGATTTAGAAAGGTCCAAGTCTACTGAAGTCTGCATTCCTTTTTTCTTTCCTTTTTTTTTTTTTTTCTTTTCACGGCAACCTTACGCAAAGACGATAAAAAAAATTAGGACAAAGCTAGACTAGTCGAGGTGATGGACCACACTCTTTTGCCTATACTCGAAAATTCGAAGCCACTCGACACCGACGACGATATCTCACCACCGCATTGCTGAACGAGGGTGATCGCGTCGGAGATACCGCACATTACACCTCTCATACCGCACAATCGAACGACGAAAAAAAAAAAAGTGTGTTAAGAGTCTTGTAACGTTCGCATGGATGTCCATCAGACGTTGAGTAATCTCCATAGAGCAAGCAGATGGCTTTGTTGGCTGCATACACACACAGGAGCCCGAGCGCAGCAGCCACCGATCCGATATTGAGCAATCAAGCAGCGTCCAAAGTGAATCGTCAAAACGCTCGTCGTCTTTACGCGCTTGCGATCACCGGCTAAACAATTCACGCATAAATGCGCCGTGATCCTGCTCTCTTTTTAATACGATAGCGTTTAGGAGCTCGTGTTGCAGAAAATCCGGCGACGGCGTTCGGCGGGACCAAAAAGTCCCACGATGCAACGCGCGCAGCCACGTGTGTCACACGCGACGTCACACGTGGCTGCGCGCGTTGCATTGTGGGATTTACCCGCTAAAAATGGAGGAAACATTTTCCCGTCAAATTTAGCGGAAAACATTTCCCGCCAATTTTGGCGCGTCGACAGGGTCATGACGTCACAGCCACGTGTGACGTCACGTGACACGTGACGCTAGGAACTAGACCGTGGACACACGCTTGCGCGGCTTGGCAACGAGCGCGCGCTTTTATATGAGAAGGCATTGCGAATGCGACCCGGTAACGCTATCGCGTTCAACTCATAAAGGCGAAGCTTAAAAAAACCCTGAAAAGGAAAAAAAAAATTTTTCTTTAGCAGTTTGATTGGGACACGCCTGTCAAAAAATAAATTTGACCCGAAAAAAAAAAAAAAAAAGTTTTTTAGGGCAATATTGACGGCGCGAGACGGCGATTTAGTCGGCAGTCCCTCCTTTCCACTTGTTTTCTCTCTCGGCATTTCGGGCGCGTGGAGGAGCGGCTTCGCCTTCACGACCGAGATGGTCATTCAGGAATGACCAGCGACGTCATGGACTTCGCGCGCAGAATTTCAAATAAAACTCTCGCCGTCAAAATTGTTTTTATTTTTTTTATTTTTTGTTGCTTT
Source organism: Ixodes scapularis (assembly GCF_016920785.2). Classification (NCBI taxonomy): domain Eukaryota; kingdom Metazoa; phylum Arthropoda; class Arachnida; order Ixodida; family Ixodidae; genus Ixodes; species Ixodes scapularis. Next base: position 81,137,420 of record NW_024609883.1, on the reverse strand, counting down.
TGCCACGATGGGTTACGCTTGCCGCCTAAGTCATTTAGCGCCTAAGACCAATGTCTGGGACTGCCTCTGTGCTTGAGGGACTGTGTAGCGACTTTTGTGAGGCACCAAATTGCTCACACCTAATTGTAGTCGAGTGTTTATACCACAATTTTATTTCTCAAAAAAGAAAAGAACTACGCTTTCTTGTTTTAGTAAAAAGTTGGTTGTAGTACTTCTCTCTCTCTCTCTCTGGGATATGTGCGGACGACGGAATACACCTGTGGATAGTGTTGCCAATTTAGCTACTTTGTAGCTAGACCTAGCTACTTTAGGCTAGAACTAGCTACGAAATTTCTCCGTCGCCTACGAGTAGCTAAATTGGCTCTTTTTCTAAAATCTAGCTCCATACCTAGCTATTTCCGTGAATTCTAGCTTTTTATAGCATATTTTCTGCGGTTGGTAACTTGGTAACTTTTTTTTTTTTTACTTAGGTTGTGGACTACATACGATTGAGTGGGCCACATAAAGGTTTGGGGACCGTTACAAGCGGTACTTGAATTTTTCTGTGCTGTATCTAGGGGTGTCGCGAACCGGCCGAGGTTCGAGTTCGATCAGGTTCGACTTTTTCAAACTTTTAGTGTAAAATTCGACGACCTTTTATTGAGGTTCGACTCGTGTGCGCATGCGCGATAAGCTGGTCAGTTGGCTTGGGATTAGATGGTGATGGCTCAGGGATGAATGAAGGGCAGCGCTGATTGATTATTTCAGTTAATACAGTATACAAAAATTAAGGTATTAACCCACTCAGGGATTAAAATTGGTTTATTTTAATTGCAACTGTTCATAAAGTGTAATAACCCTTTGCATAAAAAAAAAAATTCTCCAAACCTAGACATGTTTTGTATCAAGGACTGGCCACACTGTCCACAAAGTCGAACCGGTCGAATCTGGTGAAAAGTTCAAAGGTTCGTCGAACCGGTTCGACCCAGTCGAACCCCGAAAGTTAGACCTAAAAATCCGGTTCGACAAAAGTTCGCGACACCCCTAGCTGCATCCAAACGCGCCACGAGTTCTCTTTACTGAGATAGAGTGCCTCATTGTTGCTGGAGTTAACTGAAGTCATGATATGTATGGATTGTAGACCGGATTAATCGCACAGGAAAGAATCCCTTGCCTTGACAGTGCTCTCTTTGCCTCTTTCTAACGCTGGCGATGTCTTCGTATGGAACAGCGGAAGAAGACGCTGCAGGCGCCATTTTATATGATCAGCCAACAGGGGTTGTAATTAAAGTTTTTGACAAGTTTGCGAGGCTTATATAGTTTCTTCTCCTGTCGAAAGATTTCATTGTTGCCCGTCATGGCTACAGGAAATGGCAATTTCACGTTTCTTGATCTGAAGACAAACGTTGACCCGCAAAAAAACTGCATGATTTCGCCTCAATTTCGAATCTGTAAATGAACCCAATTAACTCCTCCTAAACGCAGGATGTGTACAAAATGCAGCGTGGTCTGAACAAATTTAAGGGCGCGGGGTCAAGTTTCGGTTCTAGCAGACGATTTTCTGAATGTTTGGAGGTCGATCCCTTCAGCGCGACGTACCCTTCCTGTTTCAGGCTCACTAGTCAGAACTGATAACTTTGCTCCTGAATCTGGTGAGTTTATCGATATGTCTTCCAAAAATCCACTACCAAACGGCGGTGCAATGAGAAATAAATATTGTTCTAATGAGTATAAATAAGCTGGTTTAAATGTTCATTTTATAGAAGTGCTATGTTTCAATAAGACTTGGGTAAATTTAGCTACTTTTGGCATATTTTTGGAAACTTTAGCTACTTTTAGCTATTTTGGGTAGCCTTTTAGTTTCTTTTCTTACTTATGATTTGGCAACACTGCTTGTGGATAGATAACACATGAGGTATCTGCAAGCGTAGAATCAAAGTAGAAAACGCGACGGTCCACTATCCTATAGAATCTGCATCGCTACCCGTGAGCAAAAATTTCGTCGTACGGATTCACAGGTCCCCGGTTCGAGCCTCGGCCGAGTTTCCCGCAACCTGGCGAGATCTCAGTGCATGCAGTGAGCAGCGTCATGCGATAGAATTTATTTCACTCGGAAAGTGAGTAGGGACTGGCGGGTGTCCAGGTGTTGTGAAAGAGCTAGCGGCCACGCATCAGGTGTGACCCAATTCACCAACCTGCACCCCCCCCCCCCCCCCCTCCCTGTACACTTTTTTTTTACAGTTGTTTAATCAACGTTAAAAAAATAGATATATACACAGACACAGTTTATGACATAGACTGCGGTTGCACGTTCTGGGTCCTCAGGCGGTCTACTATACTAATCGACCCCCGTGCTTGGCTTGCGGCTTGTCAGATTCACTAATTTGGCACATAAACCTCTCGGAATAAATTTCCAGACGATCTATTAAAGGGGTAACCCGCAATTTACGGGGGAAGTCTGCATTTTCGTAATAGGACTACGATCTACATCTAACGACCAACAACGTAAAAAAAAATATATATATATATATATATATATATATATATTGTTTTTTTTTTTTTGTTTTTGTTTTTGTAAAATGCTTTAAAAAAATTAAGGGTGGTGGCGGTTTGTTTTAAAGTTTTCGAGTTTCAAGAGACGCAGGGCGTGGCAAGTACCGAGCATTTCATTCTCACTCTGCAGCCAATGAGAATGCGGCATTAGCAGACACGAAGGCCGAAGAACCAATCAGGAAGCATGAAGCGTGAATTAACATCATAAGGCACGCCTCTGCGTTCCTGAAGCTGTCAGATACTATAGACCGATTCTACAGTGCAATGTAGGCTCCAGGAGGCTACTCAGGGGTGGATGGTCAGGCTTGAGGGAGGGGGGTCTACTGAGAGATGATCGAAGTTACGGGGCCGAAACGTGACACAATAATTGCTGCTACTAAAAACTAATATTTTGGCTGGTGTATGTCAACTTTTTTCATTAAAAAAATGTTGACCTTAAGGAAGGGGGGGCGGGGGGGAGACGCAGCCCCCCCCCCTTCCCCTCTTTCCAAGTCCGCCCATGGCTCCTTTTAGGAGAGTCGTGTAGCTTTCGTCGCACGAGGACAAAAAGAACAAAAAAAGAAAAAGGGAAGCACTGGGAAAACTAAGGTAAGGCCCGAAAACAATGGCCTAACGGCAGCAAAAGCTAAGATGAACAAACAGCAGGGAAAAAGAAGAGCAAAAAAAAAAAAGGGGGGGGGGGGGGTATATGCATTGACAAATTCTGTCTGGCAAGTGTGGGGCAAATGGCAGAACTAACGCAATTCTGATAACGAAACAGGCAACCAAACGAGATAAAGGAAACAAGGTAGTGGAGAAAAGAATGAATATAACATTCAAAACCTCCATCATCCGCCAGCGGCGGTGTCATGCGTTACAACGTAATGTGTCATTAAGTAGCCTAATACGCGAGACGCACTTGGCATACTAATTACGCCGGACAAGGAACAAAGAAAGATACCAGGATAAAATGCGAAAATAGCAGAACGAACAATACAAGGCCCGTATACGAGGGAAAATCACGGTGAGAGACACAAGCACGTGTTGAAACGGAAGCGGCAAAAACAACAGGGTATAAAATTTAAATTGCGTTTAACCCAATGGGACATTACACATTTTAAAACGCGCATAGAAAGCATACCAGCGTGAACTTCACTGCGCATGATCGGCATCATTAAATTATTTTCATAATCTTGTTTTTACAGCACAAAGTTGACATTTCATAATAATTTAATGAATATGTGGGTAGGCGTCGCTTGTTTCATGTGATGTCCGCGTTGTTGTGCTATTATTATTATCAGTATAAGTAGTAGTAGTAGTGTGAATTATTATTATTAGTATCTAATTATTTTGATATTGACCCGTTCCTTCTTGTTATCAGTATTATTATTCCAGCATTGTGATGATAAAGCGTGCCATCCGAAGTCTGCACAACCATTGAATAGAAGTATCCACGTTAAACATACATCGAATAAAAACAGAGCAAAAATCATCCCAAGTATTGACATTCTGTAAAACCAATTTGCACATTCTCGGTCTGGGGGTGCAAAAAAGGCGCGCGAAGCGAACTCTGACACTCCAGATAACGGCCTCTTAACTCAAAAAGCTGAGGGGCAACAAAAAGAAAACAAAGGAAAGGGGTAAAGATATAAAAAAAAATATATAAACACGAAACACCAAAACGGCATGCATTCCACAACCCAGAGCACCCTTTATTGACACTCAAGGAGGAACAGTTAAACCCCTCTCCTTTCATATTCTTCCTTTCTCACTACCAACAAACTCAAACGATCTTAACAAAGAAACAAAAGAAGAGGAGGAAAAAAAGAAGACACTCAAAGTCCATTATCCCGCGTGAGAGCGCCAAATGGTCCGAAATGCGAGCAGCCCCCCAACAGACAGATCGCTCGCTGAAGAGCGGCAAAATCCCGAGACAGCCTCCTTTATCAGCCTGTTTACCGCACGGTCGCTGATAAGAGGAAAGCGCTTTTGCCACTATTTGCCACCGCTCGTACTCTCTCCCGGAACAAACACACGAAAGAGCAATGTGTCACAACAACGTTTTAAAACAGTGACTACAAAACGGTTCGCCAAGATGAAACGATGAAACGAAACGCGCGCTGCAAATTGCAAAATGTTTTTTTTTTTTTCTTGAGCACGAATTACCCAGCTTGTCTAACCGGTTGGAAAGCGTCCCCGGCTAAATAAATCAAACCATCGCTTCCCAGTCGACCGGCGAGTTGAGATAATGTCAACACAAAAAACTCGAGGGAACATTGAAAGAGAAGAGATTGAGATCAACAGTAAAAAGCGCTCCGACTCACCGAGTCCACGCGACGACAGATTACGTCCTTTTGGGAGCTTCTTGTTCTGGTACTTCTTTCTTTCTTTCCCTTCCTCAGTACACGGGGCTGGTTGATCAGGCTGTTCTCCGTAGACGCAGATCAGTCGTGTCAGTGTCGGGTGCTTGTATCCGGTTTTAGAAGCGATCCCGAGAACGTTGAAGCACGTTGAGCCCGGCGACGTGGTGGTGATTGTGTACGGAGACGCGCTCAGTAGCAGGAGTCCGAGCTTTTGGAGGAGCGAGAAAGGTTTGGCTACACGAGTACGCCGGTAGATAAATCTCGGTGTCGACTACTCGCCGGCACTCGACGCGACAACGGACTAGGAACATCTGTCGACCGCTTCCACACTCCCCGTGTTCGCGGCGTTCGCGGGACGGCGCACGTGACCGAGGAACCGGCGTGAGAAGGTTTGCGCTAGCTCGCGATAGATGGCGCTTGCTGAAGAGAGCCCTCCGGTTGCAGAGCAGAGACAACTGGATAAAAGCCGGTAGGGGAACATGGCGCCCAGCGATCGTCGAGGCCGCGCGTAGTTTCGTTTGAGGTTTCATGTACTTGTCCGCTTTCCGTTTCGTTTTGGATGAGTATCGTAGCGGCATTTTGTCCTGTAATAACTACTGCGTGCGCGGGGCACGTCAATGTCCCTGGTTAATGCTTGTATTGCTTGCACTGATTGGATAGCCCCGTCTTTGGGGAGACACTGAGGAAAAGGAAGTCATTTGCAGACCACGACCAACTCTAGACAAACTGTAAACTGTCCAAACGAACAAATTTGATTTTTATTCGCTTTAGTTACCTGCAATGTTCTAGCATTATATAAAAAATAGAGCATGAACTATCGATTCTTTCTTAAATTACTTATTTGTGTTTACGTTATTTGTGTTTACCACATAGGCACATATGTGTACGGGCGGAAACGCCTTCTATGCGACCTGTACTTAAATGTACAAATAAATATCTTTGTTTTTGTTTTTTTAGTCATGTTCATATTATTGTGATTTTCTGTGCGACCGAACGCTTGCCAGGTGATATCCAGGGTCTCTCGACTCACAACAGTGGCGTCACTAGGGTCAGTGGCAGGTCAGTGGCACCCGGGGCGGTAGCACTCTGCGACGACCCCCCCCCCCCCCCCCCCCCCCCGGCTCTCGTGGCCATCCGCAACATCCTCCTGAGTGCTGCACCCGGGGAAAATTTGCATCCCCCCTTTCCTTGTAACCCCACTGACTCACAAAAAAAAAAAATTTTACATTATGATATAGTCACATCCATCATAAGTATAGTAAAAGTGAGATGGGCTTTAACCCCAGCTCACGCTGCGCAGCCATTGAGGCTGCGGCAGGACACAACAAAAACAATCAGGAAGAAATCGCGAAATTACTATTTAGTAATTAAAAAATGCCAATTTTCTAAGCGCTACCAATGGGGTCACAGCATGTCATTTGACAAAAACAATGAGAAACCAAACATAAAAAAAAAAGAACTAATTGTCTGAACTCGGCGTTGGTCGAGTTCAGAGTTACTATATAATAATAAAAAAAAAATTAACTTGCTAACGTCTTGTTTGCCACCTTCTAAAGAAATATCAGAATCCTTCTGCGACACACTCACCCCGACGAAAGTAAACAAATGGTCCAATTCCTTTATAAAAGACGCACAACAAACAAACACTAGTCTCGGGCATATGCCAAATATCCCAAGCTGCCAACATTTCACATATATATTTATATATTCATTACTCTTAAACATCATCACCTGCGATTAGTGTCGAGTTTATCGAGCTTAATTTACGTGGCGCCCTCTCTCCGCGTGGGCAAGAAGTTGTGAACTTTAACACTCATTTGCGAGAGAGATCTTGGCACGTCTCCAATATACCTCCACGGGGTTCTGCTCGTCTCGAAGCAATCAGGAAAGATCCGTCAAAAAGTATTAAAATAATAAGCGATAAAAAATGACAATAAAATCAGGAAAAAGAAACTCCAAACTATTGCGACGTTAAGCAACTGCTCGTACGCAAGTTCGGTCATTAGGTAGTCTTACGAGGACGTCCGCGTAATTGCCTGGTGTACCGCGCTTCGGAGGGAGGGGCTTCATCGAGAAAGTGTGTAGCAGCTCTTGACGAGATTGGGGTGCGGTTCGTAGAATATATATTCCGTTCAGCCCTAAGCGTGACAATGCGGTGGGAGCTACGCGTTCGCCGGACAAGTCAGCCGCCTCCCTTTCGTAACCTGACCCAGCTCTCCGCCAACACCAACTAAGTAATCAAAGCCCCTACACTAGCGTTTTGCCGCCTTGGTGTTTCCGTGAGTCAAGGCGCCGGGATCCCCAGGTTGTGGGTTCGAATCCCAGCCGAGGTGCCAGCAATCCGCGGAGAGCTAGCCGTTTGCTTCTTGCGCAGGAATTTCGGTGACGTCAGGGCGACGCAGAGCTCTGATTGGCTTTGATTGAAAGGATAGTGGGTAGACATCAGTGCTATAGAAGCCTTGAAGTTTATAGTCCGTTGCAAGTCAATAAAGTAGGGCGAGGGTAAGACGAGTTGCGGAGGAGGAAGCAGACCGAACGCTACAGTGAGGAGGTTTCCCCCTCTCTTCTCCAGCGTTCTGTCGGCTTCCTCCTCCCCGGCCCGTCTTATCCTCGCCCTACCTTTTTAAGGTCCGAAATCATCACAACCCCTGTGCAAGCAGCAGACGAACTTGTGCTTCTATCGAATTCCTTCAAGTTGCTCATTAGGAGATCCCCAGGTGTTCGAAAGTAGTTTTCGGTCCTCCGCTGGGACGTGCCAGATGCCCTTCGTTGCTTTGGCACGTAAAAACCTCCAGATTTAAACCGGCGTTTTGACGTCATCACAGCCAGATTGGACACGACTGCTCAGTCAGCGTTCGGGAGGAGCTCGTGTCCAATCAACGCGTCGAAGGGCGCTCGGCTTCGGACTCGGATCCAATTGCTGACTCGGGTGTGATGACGTCATACGTGGAGGTAAAGGAAACTGTTCAGTTTTATTCTAGGCCGCGTTGTCCCTATGTGTACGTATGAGAGGGAGTGGCGTGATCCCGTGGCGAAAGATATACAAGGCGTAAGATTGGTTCAAACGGGCTCGTAGCTTCCACCGCAGTGTTGGCGCTCCCCGAAATATGCTCCCCGAAACAACTTTTTTTAAATTTTTTTAACTAGAGACATAAAAATTCAGCCCTTAATATAGTTTTTCATGCGGATTTCAAATATGTATTTAGTTTTCACCTAGCTACTATAGTTATCGATTTATGAAATACACAATGCAAAAAAGAGCACTTTTTCCGGGAAGGTTTTGATATACTAAATTTACAAGAAAAGTATCGTGCTGTATCTTATTTGACCCTTCAGAGATTGCAGAGTGCTGATATCTAGCCACACTTTGCACAAAAATACTAGAACTATGCAAAAAAAGTTTGTGCTCTGTACCTAATTATTTTCAGTCTACCTTGAAACAATAAATAAGAAGTTCCATAACTAATGCTGATAGAAAATTCAGTTTCAATTAGATATCAGCCCTCTACATGTCTTGAGGAACATGTGTACCAAATTTCGTTACTATAGGTTAACTATAAGTTCACAAAAGGCTGCCCGGAAAACGTGAAATTTTCAAAAAACGTGAAAATGAGAAACACAAGTTTGAAAGTTTGTGAAGTTTCTATTCATTGAAATGCCACTCTATTTGCATAAAATCTGGCCACAATGGCAAAATGCACTGACAAGTTTCTAAAACCCTCCAGCACAATAACTTTGTCCCTCCTGGCCCTTGCGGGTTGTTTCCTCACTCCGGGCCCTCTTCACTGTGCTGCGACGATGTGCCCTGGCTTCCACTGTTTGCTTGGCGTTCATTTTCTTGATGCGCATTTGATCGCAATGGTCACCATGCATGACCAAATCTTCAGAAGGAAGTACTCCAATCTCTTCCAGCACTCTTTCAAAGCCTGTATGGCCTTTGTTGTACCAAAGTACAGCAATCTCTGTGGCCGTCTCCACAATAGTCCTGGAGGCGAACTTGGTTTTCTGGCACAGCAGCCATATTTTACTATTGAGCGGAGGAGACGGCTGCCTCCGCATGCGAAATGGCGGGTGGCGCGTTACTTTCGCGGCAGAAGGACGCAAACCACACAAATTTTCGCGACTTTTGCCCGGCTCTCACGTCACCACTGCTCACTTGGACGCATATTTAGATATTTCTTGTGCGATTTGCAGCTTGATATTTTCAGAAATGAAAGGTTATAGTCCAAGGTCGGCAATGCAACAAAAAAGAAAAAGTGAAATTTTTTCAGGAAATTGCGACTTTTCGACCCACGTCTCCCCTTAAGGGGTGAACGGTGTTGAAGCAGATTCCGTCGTCTCGTTTTATTCTTTTTGTTCTTTACTAACCTCGCTGAAACTGGTCCTTGGTGGAGTTGTGTTGACCCTAAAGACCTTCCATTCGTCGTTCGTTGTCTTGATGTCAGAACGCTGCCCCCCTTTTTTCTTCGTCAGACGAAAAATATAAGCGGAAAGGGCGGTCGGTCTGATCAGTTGACCGACTACCTACTGAAAAAAAGAAAAAATATAAAGACAGACAAATACCATCTCCGGAATATGCTTATAAAAAAAATCGTGATTATCGTGTTTGGTTTCCCATCGGCCCAGTGGAAGAAAACAAAGCAAGAAGTATACGTCATCTACGAAAAACAAAAGAGGAAACAGATCACGCCGCTCAAGAAATTGGGCTAAGATTGGGGTCAATCTTCGTCGGTGTTCCCGATGAGCTGTTACAAAAATCGCCGAATACCTTTTTTTATTTTATTTCTTTTTCAGGTGGGTGTGTTTAGATACAGAAGTGAGACTGCACTGCATAAACTGCAGCATGCAGGGGATTGTGCGCAGTCAAAAACACCACGGGCTGACCTTGAGCCCGCGAAGCTTTTTACCTTCTTGCCTTGAGAATGAACCGACTCAATTGCCACTCCCGCGGGCGAAACCATCCATTCTCGTCCGCAGATAAAATCGCCGCCATAACTCAATTGAGTTTGTTGTGCGCTTACTACTGTTGTACAAGAGGGAAAAAAAACAAAAAACGTGACTTTGGTGGGGCGCTAGAATAGTACGCGTCCCGTAAAACTCGGCAGTCTTCGCGAATATTGCGTCAGTGGTCACTATAAGCGGAGAACAAGTCTTACGCAGGACTTGCAGTGACTCAGAACAACGCCGAGTTGTGATTGGCTTTGATTGGGTCTAACGCAGGGATCTCATTGGCTACTGCGAAGCGTGAACCAGAAGGATCCCAAAACGCCCTGCATATCTTAAGGTGACCGAGATTATAGATCATATTATGGTATATTCGAAAGTTGCATGGCAACGATTAAGTGAGGATGCGCTTATTAAGCGGAGCCCGCGTCGTGATTGCGTGCCGATGAATAGTTCTCTGTTGCTATTCTGAGACTGGGCGAAAAATGCTGATTCACTAGGTTGTGCGCATGCGCGGGGTCGGATGTCCCGCAGCATCGGATATTTCTTAGAAGAGAGCAATTGTGCATGCTCAGAACGCCTTCCACAACCCTGTACACGAAGATAGCGCATGCAGCGTGCAGAGGGCATCGATTGGACGACCTGCGACGTATACTCTCGGAAACATGATAAATGTATTCTATATTTTCTAAATTAGATAGTAGTTCCATTTTAAAACCATCTTACCTTTTTTTAAGAAAATAAAACTTAAAAATGTTTTTAAATATCGATATATATCACAAAATAAAACTGACCCGAAGCAAAAGAAAAAAATTATTTTAGCCTAGTATTTGCGCCGCAAGACGCAATCCAGGTGGAGGTGCCCCGGATCTAGGTTCCGCCCATTAGCGAAAGGTGAGTGCTTTTGTAAGCATAGCTTCTCAGCTCTCATTGGCTGGAGAGATGATGGACCTGTGGAATATATCTTTGTTACAAAATGGTTGCTGTGTTCTGTGATACTGATGAAGAAACGAACTATCAGAATAAAGTTATTACTGTTTGCAAAAATATCATGAGACCGCCACTTCCGCTTTGATTTCACCTTCTCGGTAATTAACAAAGTGCAGTTGTCTTATATGTGACCTTCTTCGGTCACCGTCTCGGTAATTAAGAAGGTAGTGCAGTTGTCTTATATTCGACAACTGCACTGCTTCTTCGGCCCTGTTCATGGCTTGCATGTGACGTCATCCAAACTGTTCTGGTGGCCATTTTCATTTGTTCTTGCCGAGAAAATAACAAATTCGGTGGAATGAAATGTGTGTTGCAGGTGGCAGGGCAAGACAACCACAATGGCACTCGGCAACAAGCCACGTCTACTTGAACGTCGACAAGCGTCGTTTTGGGCGCGTCCACTATACGTTTTGGGGCCATGGGAAATCTACACCCCCCCCCCCCCCCCCCCCACCTTGAGATCCCCTACTCTCTTTCATCATCATCATAATCACAACCATAAATAATAAATTATGACGGTTTCCGCAAGTGGCAAAGCAGCGGTCAGTGTGAGTTATAAGAGAGTTTTAGTATTGCGTATGCGGAGCGCTAGTTCGTCTGCTTCCTGAGCAGGGATTGCGGTGACGTCGGAACGCCGAGCCAATCAGAGCCAATCAGAGCCAATCAGAGCTCGGTGTTCTGACGTCAGTTTGCAACCCCTGCACAAAAAGCAGACGAATTTCCGCTCTGCGCTTGCGTTGTACTTTGCGTGCTCCAAGCTGCGAATGCGTGTCATCGCCACGAGCTAATCCAAGACCCCCAGTTTGGGCTTTGCGCACGCGCAGTGTGGAACAGGCAACGATAACGCAAACTTACAGTGATTGCGTTCGCTCGTATATACGCAATACTAAAACTCACTACAGTCGGAGACAGCTTAAGAAAGATGTTCGTCTCGGATTTCTTGTACAGTTTTTTCGCGCTTTCATTTTCGCAACTTAACAAGGTTAAGAAACGAAGCAAAATGCGCAAACGTATACGAAGTCACGCCCTGCGTTTCTTAAATTGTTGAGAATCATAAAAGTCAAACGTTTCATTTTCTGCCGAAAGAGTCAAACGTCGTACGTTGTCTCCAGGACAGGATGTCCACCAGACGCACCTATTATCACGCATGAATTCCGCAACACTGTTCTTGTTATCACACTTTAAATCGTGGATCACCAGAGGGCAGTGGCACCTGAAATGTCTTTTTTTTTTCCTCTTTTTATTTTCACCGAGGAGCGACTACATCCCGTCCGGAGCGGTTAGTTTTCGAAGAATTAGAGGTACGACAAGGTAAACGAAAAAGTAAGAGAGCAAAACCAAAACCAAAAAACAAAAACTCTGGCAGAAGCACGTAAGCGCGACGTGCGGGACGTGCCCTGGAAACCCGATGCGCCATCTTGGCTCCCGTCGAAAGCGCAGAGTGGAGGAGCATGTGCACTTTCGTCGGTTCCAGGTCGGCGGGACGTGTCGATACTCGCGTTCCAGGTTATACGTATACACGCCGCATCCGGAACACGCGTGGGGAACGAAACTAGAGCCACTAAATACGCTTCAAAGTAACGACGTTTCAGCCATCTTGGTGCGTAAAATCATCGTTGCCAGTTATCTGAAGATTTATCTGAAATGGCGGGAAACGCTCTATATACCGTCCTCCAGAAGGGTTAAAACTGTCCTTGACAGAGCAGGACCACAGTGAGCAGGACGATATACCGCCTGAGCCTCTTGACACTGCGTATATCCAGAGTTTTAGTTTGCTACTAAAGACTCTCTTATACCTCTACTTAAACTTTGTACCAAAACTACTAAACTCCCTACTCTACTAGCACTCTTTGTTATAGATATGCCAAACGCTCAGAGTAGCGGCACTCTGCTCCTCAATTGCCTTGAGGCGCCGCCATTTTGGTGCCTAGTTTGTGCAGAACGGGCGCAATCGGTGATCGGTTCGATTCAAGAATGCGGCTTCCTGAGCTTCGGATACGGCGTCAGGGAGCTCAGTTGATATTTAAAACCGTTTCCTGCGATTTTGGATCGGAGCTCGGAGCCCGATTTCAGACTCGGAGCTCGGATTTCAGATCGCAGCTCAGAGCACTTGGAGGGAAAGCTCGCGCTGTAGAACCCGGGGGTCCTGGGTTCAACACCATTCCAATAGACCGATCTCACAGCCAGTTTTATTACGCCACCGCTGCCGCCATGCATCGTGGGTGATGTAGTCTTTCTGCACGCGCGACAACCCCGCTGGAGGTCTGCGCGAGCAGAGCACGAGGCAGTGCGAGCTGCCTCGTGAACTGGTGCCTGCCTCCTATGAACTACAGTGATGGCGGCGTCACGCATGCGTGGAACGCTTAGTGGGATCGGTCTATAGTCTATATTTACTACTATACTCCGTTTCACCTTATGTTGTACCGCAGAGAAGGCTAGAAGCGCGAGCTCATAGCGTTGGGAGCTGCCCCTAATGCACGAGAGCTTGTGCCGCCGAAATGTGCCCTAGAGCAAGGATCTCGCGCTTGTGGCCTTTCCTGCGGTACATCATAAGGTGAAACAGAGTATAGTACACTCAGCCCAGAGCACGGTAACCGAGAGGTACGATCTCCTCAACCCAGCGCGCGCGTGTTCGTTGCTTCAAAAAGCGAGCAAATCACGCGCCATACGACCGAGCACTAAAGATGGAACCTGCCAGAAGCGCTTTCTAGAAAGGTCTATGGGAAGTATTCACTGGACGCCATATTTGTGCAAGGGTGCTGTTTAATGCGCATGCTCAGAACGAGCTCACATCAATAGGCGGCTAAGACCAGCACTCTTGATGGTGCGGAATGCACGTTGCAAAAGAACTGTGGAAGCTCGCCATCAGCACGCGCTCAGAATTGGCGCACACTGCTATGGCCGCCAGTGAATACTCCCTATATTGCACCAGCCCGTTTGAATATACGCCACCACTGCCGCGCAATGGATCGAGGGAACTCTGGTCCTTCAGCACGTGCGACAATCTAGCTGGAGCTCTGAGCGTGTAGAGCTCGAGATACCACTAGCCCTCCTTTGCGACCTGCCTCGTGTGAACTAAATTTATGGCGGCGTCACGCCTGCGCCGAACTTTTAGTGAGATCGGTCTATCTATCCCCACCGCTGCCCGTTTCGATCTGGATGAACATCGTACCGGCGTGCGGCAGCGTATGCATCGCTACTGCGTGGGCCCCAGGCTATAGCTGTTGTACTGTTCTGGCTAAATCTCCCATCTACAGCTGAGACACCAGGCGCCCATTGGCGCTGACTAACTTCCGGTGGTATAAACATACACACAACGCAGTTATTATTAATTAAGCCGTCATGGATGAGTTCAATGGGGTATTTGGTGAAAGTACCAAAATTATGGCACCGTCACTTTAACCTTTAACGGAAGTAAGGTCGTGTTTATTCCGAGACCTGCACGTTACGTCGTAAAGGCGGCGTGGTCTTGTAGCGTGGTTACGTGTGGCTAATAACGTCAGTTCCACGTCGATTTTCTTCTTTTTTTGTGTTTGTGTCAGTTATTTTCTACGTGTCCTCCCATGTGTGTTACGCGTGTTTGATATTAAAAACGAACACCTGGCCAGCGGAGACTCAAAATTCATATTTGCCGTGTGACTAATTAGACAGCGTGAAGCTAGTCTGGGATGTCTGTCGTCTGCGGAGTAGATGAGCAAGTTCGCCGGTGCAGCACGACTTTGCTAACCTGTGGTCGGGCATCGCGCGGTACTGATTACGCAAAAGCACACCAGTGTACGATGCTCATCCAAATCGAAACGGATATGGACAACAGCAGGGATGTGAATCGAACTTATGATCCCTGGTAGAGCCCCTAAATGAACTACGCTTAAAGTATCGGCACTCTGTTCCTGATATTGTCGTGGGCGGCGCCATCTCGGTGCTTGTGCAGAGCACACGCAACTGCCGTTCGTTATCATACAAAAGTGCGACTTCCTCAGCATTAGTTTCGGTGTTAACCTAGGGATCCTGGGATCAATCCCCACCTCTGCCCGTTTCGATCTGGATGAGCATCGTACAGGCGTAACTTATTTAGAGTCACTGAACCCTGGGTACCTGCCTGGGTTCAGCAGCACGAGCAGTGCGATTGGCCTATCGTGGAACCACGGCAATGCACGTCGATTCACGGTGGCACGTGCGTACGTGCGGCAGACCCGAAGAAAAGAAGAGGGCAGCTGTCTTGCCCGTTCCACAATTTCACTTTTAGAAGACCTGCAGCTCTCGCCGGGTACCGGAGGACATGTCGGCCCGAGACCAGATGCGCCAGAAGCTCGACGAGCTGATGGGCACTGGTCGAGATGGCACCAAGAACCCGATTCACTACTCGGACCCCAAGGTGTGTCGCTGTTTCCTCCTGGGACTGTGTCCTCACGATGCTCTGGCAGGCACCAAGATGTCTTTGGGTGCCTGTCTGAAGATACACAACTACGCGCTCAAGGCCGACTTTGAAAACAGTTCGACGACGTACCGCTCCAGCCAACATCGCTTCTATCAGTTGACGGTGCTCACCTATCTCCAAAAGGTACAGGATGTCTTTTATCTTAAAGTATAGGTAAATAATAGGTCACGAAAATAATCCCTGGAGAAGGGGAACAAGAGGGACAAAGGAAAAACGCAAGTCTCCAGGGGTTATTTGTCCCTCTTGTTCCCCTTTTCCAGGGATTATTTTCGTGATTCTTGTCCAGCTCGCTTGCACCTTTGCATTTAATTGCATTATAATAAAAAAATAATAGGTGTAATGTTTCCTATTGGGTGGTTGGGATTTTCAGTGGCGCACGTTGGTCCACCAGTTTGTTGTTATGAGTGGTTTGTCGTGTTCAGAAAGCCAGCGTTCAAAGTTGTTTGTTTCGTACCATCAAATACATTGTGCACAAGAAATTGTAAACTTTTTACCGCAGTGACCTCCAACAACAAATTTGCGAATTAACATGACACGCAAATGTAATTTAGCAGACATCGTGGACCCAAATTTACATGGCGCATCCGGTACATCTTGCAGTATTAGGCTTTGCGTGGCAGGTGTAAAATAAAATCTGGCTATAGATAGCTTGGACTGGTTTGTTTGGCCCGCCATACTGGCGACTTACCTACCGCAAGCAGACCCTTTACCGCAGTTTTTCTTCTTTCATTCAGTTCATCTATGGCAGCTTGTGCTTAGTACGTCCTATTTAAATTTACCATTTTTATCTCTAAAAACTAAGTAAAACAATTTTTTAACCCATTTAAGTGTTTGTAAGCGGGTAGTGCTTATTAAATACTGCATACTACCTATAAATTTCCCATTTTATTTCTAAAACCTGTGACAAAGGTTTCTTTTTCATCAAAACCCATTTAAAAATTTGTTGCCAGTTTAAAAATAAAATTTTTTAGGCTTTTGTTCGACCTCTAGTGTACATGTCTAAACAAGGCCAGTTGAATTTTTCGGCACATGAGGTAATGAGAAGGTTCGGTTCCTAATTTCTGTGGGCGTGAATATTTCCGTTCGCCGTTTTCGATCGTGGCAATTTGCTTTTTTAGAATGTACCCTTTAGATGGCACGAGGTTCGGGATAGGTTGCAGTTGGCAACAGTAACAGACGATGCAGGATCAAGGTCGTTGCAAACAGAGCAGAAAGAGCGCTCGGAAGGCATGAAGGCATGGAATGCCCGCGGCTTCTCCTGTTTGGTAATTCTATCCGCTTCTTCCAATATCGTGCTTTAGATTTGTTTGTGAGACGCGCCAAGTTGAAAAGCAAAACTTTTTTTTTTTTTTTTGTTACAGGCACGAGGCTTTAGCTGGAGATTAGACCGCGTGGGACTGTCATAGGACTGTCACCAGCTCGGTTTCCAATGCAACCAGATAGGCACACAAAGCTTCTAGCTCCCGGTTTTGGACTTCCATTAGGCATTCTAGACTTAGTGTGAACATCTATGATCTATCTATGTCTCACTCCAGCGGCATGTTTGAATCGCTGTATGGGTCAAATAAAACAATAGAACCAAAAGCACATGTCCCAGACCACGTGACTATTCATAGCGCCCTAAGTTGATATCGAAGCGCGTAAGGTATACATTCACACAAGACGTAGATTCGACATGGCCTACTTGCGTCGCTGTTACTTATTCTCTATAAGGAACTACACGCTCGGTGGTGCGGAATGAACGGCGTTGAAGCCGCTGGCGACGCGCGTTTTCGAGCATGACCGTACGGGAGACCAAATGCTGCGTCACAAGATATGGCATCCTACCGTGGCTCGTATACCAAAGACAATTTTAATCGCAGCTGACGTTGATCATGTGCATCTGCTTCGAATGTATACACTCTAAAAAAAGCCTGGTAGTAAAAGAACTTCTAGGGATTCTTCGGCTTGTCCATATTTTGCACCCTAAACGTTGATATAAGACCCTTTAAAAGGATTCTCTGTAAAAAAAGCCTATAAAGGGTCCTTTTAAGCTCCTTTTGTACTGCGAAATAGTTCTTCATCGCCCAGTTGCCTTTCTAGTGCGCCAGGGGGCGATAGCGTTAAAGGCGAAACTCTTCTTTACGAGCTGAAAGACTTCTTGGGTCATCAAAAAAACCTTTCAAGACAATTTTTTTTTAAGTATACATTTTGTCCTAATTAATTTTCACGCACTTGTTCTAAGGGTCCGGACACGAGAACGGGGCTCAGCAAAGGGCTTTATTTGCAGGGTGCTCATGCAAGGAAAGCGCGCTCCGAAGCCACGTGCCATTCATGCCTGAATAATCTTCCAAGCGCTGCACACGACCACATTAAGGCTTCAACATGAAGCACAGCGCTACAAGCAGATCGCGCTAAGCGCGTGCTGACGGGAGCGTTCACCAGCTTTGTATCGCACCGTCAAAACTGTTTTGCTCAAGGCAGACGATAAGTAGCTGACGGTACGTGAGCATCACTACATCAGCGCTTCGCTGCATGTGAGAACAGGCCTTTAGGCTGTCACGTACGTTAGGGTAATGAGAGGAACCGTGCAAAATATTACCGCGGTGTGAACACCATGAGCGGTGACGGTCCCGCAGTGTCGTTCGTGGGGTGAAAGGGGCTTTTAGAACCGCTTGGAGGTTTCACCAATGTGTCAGCACAAAAGGAATCGTTCATAGCGATGGCGCTTCTGCGCATTAGCGCTTCTATCAATATGGTTTTGGCCGCAGATACAGTTTGAGAAATGTGCTTAGAAGTCAAATATTACGCTGAATTTACTTCATCAGTATGAAAAGAATGCGCTCCATCGAAACAATCTGCTAAGGCCAAAAGCTTTTCGTCTTCTACTGAGGACATTAACTCTAAGAACAGTTAGGGATTGTAATAAACGGAACAATAAACAATATGGAGTGCACAGTACTTTAACACGAATTAAATGCAACTACAGGACGCAAAGAATTTTGTTTCTACCTACACTAACACTGCTTGCCCCGACGCTGGTTCCAGGTGGTCCGTTCTTGCGAAATACTTGACAGGGCTAAGAAGGGCAGGCTGACCCGCTGTCAGTCGAGCTCCTGGAACGGCAGCGCGGCGGAAAAGGCCAAGGAGCTCAAGACGTACGGAGAGACGGTGGACAAGAAACTCGTCCAGGCAGAAGAACTGGGCTCTCAGGGCAAAGTTGACGAGGCCCTGGCTCTTATTCGCGAGGTGGAGAAGCTCAAGCGAAAGCGGAACCGTATTGAAAAGTGAGTGATTGGGTCTCGATACAACGCGAGCCTTGCTTACTCCTTTGCAGACGGCATTTGATGTACTCTTGCCAGTCAGGGTTCCCAAACACACACGTGATCCGACGGATGTCCCTATGAAGTCTCAATATCCCACGGATGTCCTTTGTAGCTCCACAGGACCATCTGTGTTGTCCGAGGAGCAACCACCTTTTCTAAGAAAATGCCTTCCCAACAGGAGGCCGCGAGGATCAGCGATCGTTTTCCAGAGACTTAACATCCAAAAAGTTTCAGCGGTGGGATGGCATACTCCCCCATTTCGCACATAACTTGTATACAGATACCGTTACCACTTTTTCACTTCAAAATGAAATATAACTCTAATTGGGTACATAGATGTCGTAGTTGCACATATTTACTCACAGCAAGTTCAGCCTCTGTTGAATTTTTCAACGGCCAGGCAAGAAACAGACCGTCAGAACTAAAGCTCCTCGGGGCATATCGCGTTAATATTTTCTCGAATCGGCATCAGTGCGGTATTTTTTTATCTATAGCTTAGATGTATTTCATTTTGACAACCACAGCCACAACTACTGGCAAGGAAACTGAACTATAGGAAGCACTTTGTTCACGTTCTTTTCCCACAAAGCTCCGTTCTTGCTTCGACAAACGTAATTGTTGTCGACGCTTGTAAAAAAAGAAAGAAAAAAAAAAAAGACTTTATTATTGAAGGGCGTCGGGACAAGCACGTTGCCCTGAGCATCGCTTCTGTAGCTCGAGGGCTTGTTAGTAACTCAATTTTTTACACCCCATGGGCCTTCAAACCTTATTAGTTTTTTTTTTTTTTCCACAGCTGAAGTAAACCACAAGAGTCGTGACTGTTTGATTGCCTTTGCAATAGTTGATAAACTTCGTGAATAAAGTCGATATGCGCCATTGAACAGCTCCTTCTTAGTCGTAACACACAACAAAATGCAAGTTCGGTTAGTCGTAGCCACTCAGACCAACCGCACCGCCGTCAGTATATAGTCGGGCAATTGTTCCTTAAAATGTCTCGAGTAAAATACGCATAATTGA
This sequence comes from Ixodes scapularis, assembly GCF_016920785.2. Lineage (NCBI taxonomy): Eukaryota > Metazoa > Arthropoda > Arachnida > Ixodida > Ixodidae > Ixodes > Ixodes scapularis. The sequence continues at coordinate 81,117,852 of NW_024609883.1, read as the reverse complement.
GTCACAGTATAAACTCTAGTGTGAATGTTTTCTCAATTTTAACAAAGTAAAAAGCAGTAAAATAAAAATTGCAAAAATTATACAATACCTTGCAGCGCCTAGACAGCCGGGAGTGTACAACTCGATTTAGCAGTGCGCAATCTATGAGAACAGAGCATCACCCAATCAGAACAATCAGAACAATCAGAAACAAATCGCCAAGCTGCGAAAATAGTCAAGGTAAGAGTGAATTTTATGTAAGACAGAACATAGTTGTTGTTTTTTTCTTCTTAAATGCTATACGTGCAGTGAAGAATGCAAGGAATGAACGAATGTAGGAGATTGTGGCTTTGTGAATTCGAGGAGTGGGCCCAACGGCTGAGTGAGGAGTAATCAGTATCCAAGACTTCTACGTAAAACAAGAATAAAAACAAAACACAAAAATAAATAACATATATACATGTAGTAAATCGCACCACCTACCTGCGTAGATGTCACTTTGAATACTGATTTAATATGCAACCCGTCAAAATTGTATTTTCTGGTTTATTTAACGACAAAAACTATTCCATCTAGGTGAGTTCGGGATTTTTTATAGTGAGCAACGTCTTCGTCTTGTTGTGAATAGGGCTTGCGCACGAAGACTGGTAAGTACTCCAGACTGTGTTTGCGTAAAACGGGTCGGCCAACGTGTTATTTTACGTTGATACGTCGTGAACTCATTGAAATAACCTCAGGTTTTGGCCGAGAAAACTATATGATTGGTTGGTAAGTAATTGAACTATGACTTTAACCATTACCCGTTGTACGTATCTGTAAGTATACATACGATGCCTTGGGATATACTTTTTTTTTCTCCTTTCCGGGTTTGTCTCTTGCATAAATAGTTTGGGCAGCACTACACTATAGTCGGTGATAGGTCAAGAACGAAGTGGAAGCTCCTCCCACCCCTTTCCACTTCAGCGGAGCAATCGGTAGAGAGGAGGTCGCCTTCTCTCCAGCGTTCGCTCTACCAAAGTGGAAAGAGGTGAGACGAGCTTCCACTTCGTTCTTGGCCTGTCTCCGACTATAGGGGTCAGCTTTGTGTGGCATTTGCGAAGAGAGGAGGGCAGGTGTCTAGCTTTAATAGGCGCAGCACCCACTCTCGTGCCTTTGAATGCATTGCCGCAGAAAGTTGCCCCCGTGTGTAGACTTATCTGTAGGCACCAAAGAGACATGAGATACAAGACATGTCTTGGTTCATTTAATGGACCGAAGTAATTGATCACTTTTTTGTGGCACATTTTTGTGCATAAAGAATGACTATCGCGGCTCGGTATGATATTACTACGAGAAAGAAAAATATGTTACAAGTTCTAATACTGACAACCTTCACACGCATAACGCACCAGAAAAAAAAAAACAAAAAAAAAACAGGAAGTTATTTCTTTGTAGTTCTTGTTACATGGATATCAACCTACTCTGAGAAGAGCGCGTGTGCCAGAGCAGTGTTTCGGATCGATGCAGGAACAAAATAAGCAGAAAGGCAGAAAAGTCGACAGCACTGGACTAGCCTATTGAGTAAGCTGGTGCGGACCGGAATCATCTAACAAATGTTTCTTAATTTAGTGTCAAGCACAAATTTCTCTTAACGTTTGTCGCATTTTCTTTTTTGTATCCGCTTTGTATTATTCACGAAGCCTCCCTGTGACGGCACAGAAGTATAGTGAAATTATTATTTCCCCAGCTTCCTTCTTTCTTTTCTTGTAGGTACCTATTCCGCAAGAGCAGCGAACCTGCGAAAGAACAGAAGCAGATCATCTGCGACGAGTGCCTCCTCTGCATCGGCCTGGATGACAACGAACAGCGGGTGGCGAACCACTCAAGTGGTCGTCTTCACAACGCCCTTCTTGAGATGAGACGCAAGATCGCGGGACTAGCCGCAAGCCTCGAGAAAGCCCAACTGCCCGTAGAATGGGCCAAAATAGACTTCAGTCAGCAACAGAACCGGCCTACTTCGAACCTCGACTTGGCCTCAACGAGAGCTCGGAGCTACTCTCCAAGACGTCGCTCTCGGACAAGATCGAGACACAGTTCCCGAAGTTGGTCATCGAGTTCCTCGTCGTCAAGGTCACGGTTCTCGTCGTCTCGGTCGACAATAAGTTCCAGGAGGTCGTCGAGGTCCTGGTCGAGGTCTAGAAGCCGGCACAGCAGTCGACGTCGAAGTAGATCTCGCAGTGGGTCCTATGAAAGGCGTCGGGGCAGGTCCAGGAGCAAGTCTAGGGACGACCATTCGCGCCGACGACGCAGAAGCACTTCGAGTCGGTCCTGGAGCACTTCCGACTCGAGAGAGTATACGCCGCGAAGGCGGCGTAGTTCCAGAAGCAGAAGTAGGTCGCGGTCCAGGAGCAGCGAAACTGGCGACACCATAAAGCCTACGGATAACCCAAGAGGAACGAGTCCCTATAAAAGCAAATCGGGGAATGAGGCACGTCCCACTTTCCTGGGGACTTGGATAGCTCTGCGCGAAGAGCCAACTCTTATAAGCAACACTAAACAAAGTCTGGGAAATGACTCAAAGACTAATCCAGAGCTCAATCTTCAGTGTAGGGGGTTGGTGGTTGCAGAAGACAAATCAAAACCTACTGTGAAACAGGAGGAAACCCAGCGACAACCACTGAGCGACGATAGTTGTCTATCAGGGAGACTCGACGTAGTGGCCGTGGAAAAGTCAAAGATTCAGAGCACTAGAAGCGTAAAGTCTACTTTAGCGAAAGATGGAAGTCTTAGCGTTCAAGCCAAATTCGATCGGCCTTCCAAATGTCCTAGAATTGTTATAATGACGACAAAACTCAATGTGAAGAACGAAGAAATAAAACAAAATTCTCCGAGCAGAGGTCGTTGCTGCGGGATTATTGAGGATGCCGTGCCCGTGAAAGGCTCCACACCAGTGCAGAACTCCAAAGGGGAACCGCGTATCACGACAAAAGACGATACCAGGTTGAGATTAGGAATTGTGCTCAAACCCCAGTGCTCGAGTCTGAAAGCTAATGTGAAGCAAGAACATAATCAAGAGCCTACAAATGAAGGTTGTGACCCAGGGATAAATAATACTATCTCACCAACAGAGAAGTCAAGGCTATTTCAAAGCGCCAGGGACGAAGTATGTATAACAAACGAGCACGATGCGATCGTAAACCCAAACTCGACGTTCAAAAGAGATCCAAATTTTCACGTGAACCACGAAAAAGCCGAAAATAAGATTCCAAGCTCAGGTTGTCACGCTACCGCAGCTGCGAATGCTGCGCAAGTGAAGAAGCCAAAATTGCTTCGTAAAGCAAAAGTCGGTACCTTCAACATAAAAGAAAATGACGCAAACATGTGTAGCAGGCCACATTCGAAAAGTGCATCGAATGTTCCAGTAACGACAAAACAAAGCGCGAAGGCCGCACCAACTAAAGACGTCTCTTTATTCGAAACCACACGTCTGGAAAAAAATCAGATCACCCTTTCAAGGCAGAAGTCGGTACTAAACCAAGTGGGCAACGGCGAGCAATGTACTTTGTCAGGAAGTGTCAAGGTGGAAAAGAACACTTTAAGAGGACTGCCTGACAGTTGCTCGGTCACTCATGTAGAGAATCAGAAAGGTCTAAACAGCGAGCCTCCAGTCTCCAGTCAGAGTCCTCTGCCGTCCAAAGTCAAGAGCGAACCAGTTGGCAACGTCATTTATAGACCTCACGTCTTGACAGAAGGCACCAAAAACGTGGGCCAAATTAAGAAAACAGCAAACGCTCGGGCGACGATCAAACAAACGTCGAAGCACGCACAGCGTCAAACAGATTACTGTGACAAAAAATGTTCCGCAGAGGTGGCACAGGACGTCTCATGCGAGAAAAAGCTTACTACTGTCGACAATACAAAAACTGAGGCTCGTGTCTGTCATGAAAGCCGCCCAGAAAGAAAACAAAAGACAGGCGATGAATCTAAACATTTCCCGTCGATTTCTTCGACAGGGTCCATTACCAACTGCCAGGAACAGGTTGCTCAGTTGTCCTCGTTGAAGCCATCGTCAAATATCAAAAAAGAATCAAGGTCTGAGCAAGATCAACCAGGACTCGGATTGCTAGATGCTTCGCTAAAACCCACGTCATCCACAACAGGAAAAACTCGTAAACCAATATCTAGTTCCCCGGATAACTCCCGTTCAAAAGAGGCACAAAGTGTTAAGCGAGTGAAATTTGAGAGATCAACGCCACGGGATAGGTCGACCGAAGGTACAGCGTCTTCAGAAAGAAAAAAAGACATCGTTGCCAAAAACGCTAGACCCAAGAAGAAGGTCAAGAAGAGCGCTAACTTGAAGCCCCGGCCTGCATCACAGAAACCGGCAAGATCCGTTAAGAAAGCGAAAGACGTTGAGCCGCTGGAAACATCCCACTCAGAAAGTATGTCTGAATGTCAGTCATCCGAAGAAATAGAAGCACGAAGCAACGAACAATCTGTCAGTGTTAAAAATAAGAATAAGCTGAAGAAAGTACTAAGGAAACCAAAATCAAAGGCTGGTGCTAGGAAAAGGCAACGGCGGTAAGTCTTGGTTGTCCAAGTGGGATACATATACACATTGACTGAAGCCGTTTTCTTTATACATTTATAGCTTAATTGGTCAACTTATATTCCAACTTACACTATTTGAGCGTGTTGGTGCTTTTTTTAAACATTTAGAAAGTGGAGACACATAAGGGACGTTACAGTGTGACAACGCGTGTCTCTGAAAGCGTCGCTGCGGTTGCCTTTTTTTGTAAATGATTAGTCTAGAACTCGTCAAGTTACTTGTACAGTTTTAACGCTGCACAGTCTTGTGCTGAGTTACATGCGTTTGACATTCTGAATTGAGGGATGTGTGAGTGCGTAATCTAGAAATATATTCACCATAAATTTTGTTCATAGCTGAGGATACGGTATGAGTCCTCACATCTTCAGGATCGTCTCTTACCATTCATTCACTTGGAGCAACAAGTACGATACACAATAGGTACCAACAAAATATCACAAAAAATTTTTAAAAAAACGTAATAATAATTTTTGGCAGTTTTATGTTTTTCAGTGCTATAGATGTGTGTTTGTTACGAAAGTATAAGTTACAGAAAAGCTTCTAAAAGTAGCATTTTATTCATTGTTTACATAAAGATTGAAGTCAAACGGTTGAACATTTTGTTTATGTTAATTAAGTAAGCTTACCCAATATCTAAATTCATCGATTGACCGCTTGAAAAAATAATCAGTCCGAACGAATTAAAAGATACGTCACAGTTGATACAACTCACATCATGGACGGTCAATATAAACTACAATTGTCTGTTAATGCAAATGTGTCTCAGCGCTATTTATGACACAAGGAACAAATCAATCCTTTATTGAATAATTTTGAGCTTGGCAAAAAAAATCTAAATGTCATCAGTCTGTTTTGTTTTCGTTCGTTTGTGCAGGGCAGCCAGAAAGCAGCCGAGTTCAGTGTCAGAAGACACAACGTCTACTTCTTCTGGGAGTACAAATATTTCTACCAAAGAGGCAAAAAAGCGTACATTCAAGAAGAAGGTTAAGAAGGTTGGAACCAAGGCGCTGGGATCAAAATCTTCAACTGCTAAGAAACAGAGCGCACGAAGCCGCCACTCACCCAAATCCAAAAGGAGAGCAGTGAAGAAAAGGAAATGTCCGTCTCCCAGCCCCGAAACTTCTTGTTCCTCCTCCGATGAGGAGTCAACCCAAGTGTCCAGTTCAAGTGATGGTACGAAATGTACCAAGCACGAACACAAAGTTAAGTCCGACGTCAGCAGGAGCTGCAAGCGTCCTAAGAACAAACGTAGCTGACAATCGTCAAAGTAGTGTTGGAGACACCATTGCAGAACTCTGTTATCGGCATCCTTTAGGTAACGCATTCAGTTCAGAAATCGGTGGCCAAGAGACCGGGCAACAGCACTGGATTAGGCTGAAAAGAAAGGACGTGCCTGGAAATCAAAGTGTGAAAAAATATCACGTTTGAAGAGATTCCTCTCTTTTTTGTCTGAGGTTTGTGCGTGTGTGTGTATAAATAGAATTGAAGGAAAATGACAAACTTGAGTATTGATTAAAATTATGTTCAACAAAATGGTGTTTTACAAGTATGCTGAATATGTTTATTATTATTACACTCCCGTTTTCAGCAGTAATATGTTTTCCCCTCGTCTTTGAAGATTGCTGAAAGGAGTATTTACAGATGTTGCAACTCGCCGTTCTTCTTTTCGATGGTCGAGACACCATGGCACTTAAAATGTTCTGCAAATGAGAAATGAGAATAATAAAGGCTTTCTGGATTTAAAAAGAAACAAAAAAACATTATGACATGTCGACACAGTCTGAGGCCCAAACTACCGCCTTTATTTGGGCCGTGCGCGACCAAGAGCGTCGCTGTGATCGGCCTTCCACGATTGGCCGAACGCCCACTATGACGTTTTGAGTAACATTATTCCTGCTCTCATCGACGGGAATCAGATCAAAGTCAGACTCTCAATTCTGACGGTGTTAGTTTTAAAACGCGATGACTAGGCTTCCACCGTGCTTTTCACGCGCCATCGAAGTCATTTGCGTCCAATAATATTGGCCGTGACGTCAAACATGGGAATCATAAGAGGGCGCCACCGACGCATTTCGTCGCCAATAGGGAGTATTCACTGGCGGCCATAGCTGTGTTCGCGAATGCTGAGCGCGTGCTGATGGCGAGCTTCGACAGTTCTTTTGCAACGTGCATTCCGCACCATCCAGAGTGCCGGTCTTAGCAGCCTATTGATGTGAGCTCGTTCTGAGCATGAGCTCTAAACAGCACCCACAAATATGGCGTCCAGTGAATACTCCCTATATGCATCCCTAAAGGGATACTGAACCAAGGAATTTGGTGTCCATAATAAGTGGCGCACGTTCTTTCCACGAGCCAGCAGCCGCCGGTGTGCGCGAGCACAGGCAACAAAAATGACGTCACAGACCTCCATTCGTGGTTGAGATGACAGTGAAATGTATGGGCTTTGGACCAAAGGAGAATAAAGACAAGTTTTTCATCTACACAGTGGTGCCTGGTGTAAAACGTAAGCGATGAATTGGTCTAACAAGCACGTAGCTTTCACTTGTAGAGATGAAAAGCCTGTCTTTATTCTCCTTTAGTCCGAAGCCCATGCATTTCATTGTCCTCTTAACCGCGAATGGAGGTCTGTGACGTCATTTTTGTTGCGTGTGCTCGCGCACACCGGCGGCTGCTGGCTGGTGGAAAGAACGTGCGCCACTTATTACGGGCACTAAATTCTTTGGTTCAGTATCCCTTTAAAGCCCTGTGCAGAGCCGTTTATACTGAGACAGTGGAAGTCTGGCAACCACAGCGGCTTTGTGTGACAACCGGGGGATGACTACTTAAAGGTGCCATGAAACGAATTTTGGGTTGGGATGAATGATTTTAAATTGGGACTTTACTAATCGCATATCGTTTAGTTGGCCACAAGAAAGAGGCTAGAAAGTCAACAGCCAGCTTTTCGGTACGAACATTTGAAAATATAGCGGACTATTTTGTACCTTCTTGCCTTCGAAAGCTCTCCGCCTCTTCACTATGATACATCCGCGGTTCCAAAAGCGCGTCACCGGCGCCAAACTGACGTCAGCAGAGCCCAGCTCACGCATTGGACACGAGAACTGCGTCACTCGGACGTATGCGCTCGTCAACAATCAATCCGTCGACGAATATTTGGATTCGCGTTCGTGGCCAATGAGTGCCCTGACGGAACTTATTGTCACTGGGGAATGACAAGTTCTATGGTGTGCATAAAAAGCACGGTGGAAGCTAGGAGTCATCGCACCGGTGCCGAAGAAATGTCACGACCACGTGATTTCACAATTCGCATTTGAGTTGAGGATTAAAGCTAAGGAGGAAGAAGTAGAAAAATCGTTTCATGACCCCTTTAAGTCCGACATTTTGTGTGTCTGACTCATATGAACTCTATGCAATTTCTCAGGAAAAAAAGAAGATAAAGAAGTAAGGCCATTTTGTGTTATCGAAAAATTCGCTGGTTCTAGAGTGCAGCAAGCTCCGCTCATTGGCCAAACTCTCTCAGTATAATCTGCTTTGGCTCCGTGATAAAAGCGTTTTCTTGCAAGTACGGGCCGCCAACCATATAGTTGTGGAAACACGCAAGACACGTGCCTCGAGCGGCTGCTCCGCTGCTTTTCGCTTCCGATTGTGTGTTTGTGTATATGTTCATGCAGCCTGAAGTTAGTCTGCCTCAACGGGCGACTTGTCTCTCGGCTGTAGATGAGCAATTTAGGCAGTGCAGTACAACCGCTAGCTTGGGGTTCTTTAACGTGCACCACGCAGTAGTGATACACAACCGCACACCGGTACGATGCTTATCCAGATCGAAATGGGCAGGGGTGCGGATTGAGCTATAGGATTCGTGGATTCTGCAGCGTGAGCTTTCGCTCCATATGCTCCAAACAGGTGTGCGCTAGCCCACTCAAGCATCGAATCCCCCCCCCCCCCCCCCCCCTTTCCAATTCGCTTCCAAGGGCCGCTCATTTCAGAGTTGCGCCGCCAACGCAAACACATAATGGGGCTTTAGGCATTCCTACTCATGAAGCATGACCTAGGATTCTAGAAAAGTTACGTGACGGCCTGCGGTGAGTTCACAAGCTGTGGCCATGCGCTTGCGCAAAAACCTGTTTTTCGAAAACCCGAGTGCAGGTACCATCGTCTTGACGTGACCTCCAAATCACGAATTTATGCTCTGTACACTAACGCGTAGAAAAAATTGGGTAGAGGAAATAAATATATGCAATACTTCCATTTGAAAGTCCGCGCATACCTGCGCGGACTTTCAATTTTATATAGCGTAATGCCTTATTTTGACCAAAAATAACACATCGCGCTAATCAGTTTTATATAGCGTAATGTCTTATTTTGACCAAGTCTTCGCCGCTGGCACACATTTCGCGACAAGCAACAGTGAATACCCATTTTCTGTAGCATAATTTTTTTCGCATGTCCTGTATTTGGGAGTTTTAGCTTAGTGCTGCAACCATGGCGTTACAGCCATGACGAAACTAAACCGAAAACGTAAAAAAAAAAAGAAAAAAAAAAAAACAGCCGGAAAGGAATATTACGGTTTAAGAATACAGTCGGCTAAAATGATTGCTTCACAGTACATTTCCTGCTGGGTTCCGGTATGGCGACAACGGAAACATTAGAAATATTTAGCGAGCCATTACCGTGACCCGCATACCGTATACTACCAAGCCTTTGAAGAATGCTTTAAAGCGCGCGCCTGCAGCGGTCACGGTATCCCCCAGGCGCGTGCTTAAAAGCATGCTTCAAAGGCTCCGGTCGTGCGGTACGCAGAACACGGTAACGGTTAGTTAAAAGTCCCTATTAGGGACTCTTCGTATCGCAAGTTGCGGACTGTGGGTCCCGCGGGCGCGTGCTCAAGCCATGCTCAAGGTGACGGCCCAACTTACAGCAAGCAACGCAAAGCTCTTGCGAACGATCTACGAAAGGTCCATATACTGCTGATCCCATTTTTTTTTTCGTTACATTACGAAAGCTAACGCCTGATTACCCACAAGTCACCGGGACATCTGTGCCTCATATCAAGCGCGGGTACCACTTCGTGGATATAGCCTGGTATGCGACATTCCAGACTCGAAGATTTCGGTGACTTCAACGCAACGTAAGAAGAGGGTACTGTGTGAACCAGCCTTTACGGTAACGTCGTGTAATGCTTTTCTATAGACAGCTTTAGCATAGCGTTGCCGCACGGAGCGGTATTGCCACCGGGAGCTCGAGCTGTACCTCCGAAGCATGCTCGTTAGCGCGCACAAGCAGCACTGCCGTGCCCATGGTAGCCCTCTGTGACGCTATACTAAAACTGCCTACTGGCCATCTTAGAGTATACGAAATACAGAAGTCATCCAAAATACACGTTTGTTCAACGAACCTGGAAATCCCTAGTGCAACGCAATCACAGTCACACAAATGACAGCCCGAATAGAAAACACTAACCTGTACAGTCGATTACCACCATCCGTAACCGCCGTAGGATGGCCATCCGTATCCGCCATAACCACCGTAGCCTCCATAACCGCCGTAGCCACCGTATCCGCCGTATCCGCCATATCCACCGTATCCTCCGTAGCCTCCTCCGTAGCCTCCTCCGTAGCCTCCGTGGCCACCGTAATGGTGCAGGCCGTGCAGTCCGAGAAGTCCAAGACCGCCGAGTCCGCCCAGACCTCCGAGCCCGGCTCCTCCGGCTCCCAGGGCTGCAAGGGCCAGCAACTTCTTCTTCTTGAACGCATGCGTGCTGGCTATTGTCAGGTAGATGACGAAGGCGACCGTCTGAAAAGCGGAAATCACCGTCAGAATACTCAAACGTATTCACTGGGGACAGCTCAGGAATATATGACTAGTGCTCAAATGCATGAAACTTTAGAGCACAACTATTATGTTCAATATAATCGGCTGCCAAGTTAAACTGCCATGCAGGGTCTGGTGAAGAGAGGAAATACACTCGGTCAATTACCATAGTTTGTAGCACAGGGAGAACACTAGACAATCTCCTATAGTCTTCGCCACTGGCACACAAAATTCTATCGACTATGGCATATGTAAACATTGTAAAGGTAATATCTCGACTATCTTATATGTCAATATTGTAAAGTTTGTAAAGTTTGCAAAATATTGTAAAGTAAAGACGCGTCATTGAGAAACTCATGAGATTGAACAAAAATGTAGGAGGAACATACCGGTGTCTACATTCGGTTCATGTACTACCCCAGATCCTCTAGATAAACACTGATTTAATACGCCGAATCGCGTCAAAAAAAAAAAAAAAAGGCTCGGAAACCCTATATTCGCCGAAATCGGTGCTATTTCTACGATGCTCATAAGCAGGCTATTTTGTTTTTATGTTCATAAACAGTGTTGGCTAATTGTTTCCATGGGTTTCTCAGACGTAAATTGGCCAGGTACATGCGAAAAAGATGAATCATTTTTAGCGTAGAATCAACAACTTGACCAATGAGTTTTTTCCTGAAACAAGAAAGCAAACCAAGCAATGGTGACGCTGGAAACAACCAGCCGATCTCAACTCACCAGGAGTCTCATGATGGTAACTTGCGAGAGATTTTCAGTCCATTATATACCCTGGAAGTCGCGGACGTCCCACCCACACCCCTTCAATCGGAACCCCCCTGCGGTCAAACAATTTACCGCTCTCTCCATCTCCCCAAGCCGCTCTCCCCGCAAACGAATCAAGGGAGTGCAAAAGCGGTTCCTCGAGAAAGTCCCTCAAGCATTCTGCTTGCAGAGTGCGAACCTACCAGGACGGAAGGAACTGTCCGCAGTTCCTCTTCCTCCCGCACGAGCTCTCCGCGCAGTCGGTTCTTTATGTGTGTACTTTGAGAATAGACGAGCACGTCGTCCGAGCAGAACGAACGGCCAGATACTGTCTTCGTTTATTTGCCTTTTTGTGTTTCGTTATTTTCGTTGTTGTCTTGAGTCCGGTGGTTCTTGCAACGTACCACGCTTGAGCGAGAGTGAAAGGAGGCACAGTGACCCAGTGAAACGCAACCGCTGGCTCTCTTGTTTTCGGAGTGCCTCTTACATCTCACTCACGTTTCAATAAAGTAAAGCAGGCGCGTTTACTCATAAACCAGGAAAGATATTACGATTTATCATCTCGAATGACTTCTAAAAAATGGGTCGCTCTGCTTTGCCACTAGCGAACGATAAACCTCAATTGTAGGAGTGCGCGAGAGGGGTTCAGATCGAATAGTGCTGAGTCAGTGTTAGCCTTCACAGAGCTAAGAAAATTTATCGAGAAACCGGCTCTATTGGCAGTAGTGAAACTGGAGATGATGCTTCGCTATTCGATTTGAAGCAATATGATCACGCCTCTACATACCTCAGCAAGCTTTACAAGAATGAGAAAGACGTCTTACTTGTTGTGATTGGACCGCAATGCGGTCAAGTGTTTAACACTGTAACGTCACGGGATACATTATGATTGACCGAGCGTCTGGATGAGAAAGCTGTGGTCACCTTACGCGTCTTGTTTCGTGATTCGATCTTAGCGTTCTTATCGGCTAATCCCTTAATCTGATTGGCTGTGGAAAGCTAATAATATGCATGGGACTCGCGACGCCCTGCGGTTCATCTGTGACTATAACAAAAGCACAGTGTGGTAATCTAGGTGTATATCTCACAATAAATACTGCAGGTGTCTATCAGGTAAACTATACATGCATTTTTAATCGAGCAAGAACGTTTGGTTGCCGGAAGCAAAATAACGAACCACTGGCGCGCGCGCGCGCTTTTGATTTGAATGCATCCATCAAATCTTGAGACGCTCGCGAGAGGAAGTTTGACATTCCATTTACGGTCCGCGGAGAGATGAACTCATGCTCCCGAAACAACGCCGCGCTTCGGAGCTGACACGTGCGAGAAGTCAGCAACAACTTCACAAAAGAAATCTCTCCCCCTTTTTCTCTCTCTCTCCCATCAAGACGCGTTCTTGCATTCCAACCAGGACCGCTCTAAATATTTTTTTTCAGTTTTGTCACTTCCGGTTTGAAGCAGGGCGTCATCTGGATTGTCCCGACAAACTTTTAGTTTGGCTTTTGCATTTGCTCAGCTGTGCATTTACGTTCAACTCCTTGGTGCCATCTCGGCGGTTTAAAAGCTTCTCGTAACGAAGGCGTATAAGTCACGTGTGTAAAGGTCACGTGAAATGAAGCCATGTGACGTCATTTTCCCCGCAAACTTTAGCGGGGAAATTCGCGGTTACAATTTTTGAGGCTTCACTTCACCTGAAAGCCTGGGCTATAAACTTTTCGCGTGAAAAAAGTTGCGAAACACTGCCGCGTGCGTGGCGACGTTGCCAACGTTTTCTTTCGCCAGTGAATAAGGACCTTTAGTTAACCGTTACCGTACCGTTACCGTACTACCGTTACCGTGGTAGTCTGGGTGAGACCTGAGGAAGTTCAGGCTCCGGTGTTGAATCCAGCTCAGCGACCACGGTGTTACATTGTCGAAATTGAACGTGGTGGCGTTCTTCAATGCAACCATCGCCACCTTGTGCATTTAGGTGAAACAGAACAACCTCAGAATTTACCTGAGGCAGCGCAGCACGTCGACATTTCTGGCTCATTTCGACAACCTGCAAACCCGGCAGAGCCACGGCCGGCCGAGGAACCGGCCCCCGTCGCAAGGGACAGCGATGGTGTTGGGAGAATTCGCAGTGGCCGACGTGTTATTCCGCCGGCTCGTTTGAATTTGTGAACTTAAATTCTGCGATTTGCCTCCACCTCCGATCTTTCTTAAAGTAAGGAGATGTATACGTTTCCATCTACTGTCTGTGTAAATTATCTGCCAAAAGTTTGTGGCACCCCCTGTCTTTGTAAATAGTTAGTTCATCCTCGAGATTAAATTCATTCCGACTGCTGACTCGATACCTGTTGATTCGATACCGGCGTTGGTGAAAGGGACACTTGAACGAAATTTTAAATATACCCGTCGCGTTCAGAAATAGGCTGAATATCCATAAATGACAATCGCACGTTTGTATTTTGATCGTGATGACTGTATGTTTTGTTATGAGGCCTGCTTAGGCAAGCACTCGGAGAGCAGCCACCGGAGAGCACGTGACATCCGGCGCAATCGTGACGTAGCCTGTCCCGGGACGAGCAAAGCTACGGTGAGGCTGACGTCGACGAGACGATTGCAAGCAGGGCATATGGCAGCCGCCATGTCTCTGCTCATGCGGGCAAGTGCATGCAATTACAAGCTTTCCAAAGCTACGTTCCCGCGTACACGCAGCCACACTTGCACACCTGGGGCACCAGTGACGCTATAGTTCTAGGCGAGACAGGCATCGTCACTACGTGTCAGTGTTACTAGAGAGAGATTACAAATTAGGCTTTAGCGACATCCCCCAGGTGCCATTCGGTAATCTTTTAATTTGTTTTAAAATTTCTTTTCTTGTCTTTTTCAACGACAGAGTGGTGTCTCCGATGTGATTGCTGCTCCTTTGAACACGTATAGACCAAGAAATAAGCGCCGAAGTTTCGCTGTGGTATCCCTTTGAAAGGGCCATGAAGGGGCTTCTTTAGCTTTTCTCCTCAAACCCAAATTGAAATGAAAAATCCCACGATGAATCCAAACTTCCACCGTCTTTTTTTAAGCAAACCATGAAACTTGTCATACGCAAGCGATGATAAGCTCCGTCACGGCACTCATTGGCCAGGAACACGAATTCAAATATTCGTGGACGAATTGATTGTTGATGGGGTCCTTAACATGCACCACGCAGTAGTGATACACGACTGCATGCTTTTACGATTTTCATCTAGATCAAAACGGGCAGGGATGGTGACTTAACCCAGAATCTCTCGGTTCAAGGTAGACAGCAAAGCAAATTGTTGTGTATATGTTTATACAGCCGGAAGTTAGTCTGCCTCAGTGGGCGTGGCTATAATTAACCTTGGCGGCATATATGATAGGCAGCAGGCCACATGGGTGCTTGTTCTGGCTCCGAGTTGAGGGGATGAACGACGCTCATAGATCTGGAATTTATTTGCCGACTGCCATTGCTTAGAAAGGAAAAACTAAGGCTAGTTTATTCAGTTTTAACGCCAGGGAGTGATTTTCAATAGTATCTAGCGAAAGTTAAAAAAAAATTGTTTCATGGCCCTTTTTAAGCTGTCAATTACTATACGGGGAGCAAGTGTTTCAAAACGCGTCTTTGGCGCATAGGGGCGCAAGGAGAAGCACACCTATCAAAGGGCAGGGCAGAGACCGTGCAGTGACGAGGCAGTCAAGAGCGAGCCGTCATTGGTCGAGGTCGGGGGGAGGGGGGAGGGGGGGGGGGGGGGGACTCAAGCACTTGGACGCATCTCTAGGGGATCTTGGACGCATCCCTAGGGTAAGCAAAACGCACGACGTGCGAAAAGAGCAGACGCATCACCCGATAGGTCAATAGACCCTTTCCGGAATTCAGTGCCATCTGGTGACTCAAATGGCAGTTTATCTTTTACTATACTAATGGCGGCAATGAACCTGTGGTCTGCAGTATTTAATAGGGATCCTTCACTTAAAGGTCAACGGTAAACGAGAATGTGCACTTCACTACAATTATTTTTCAATCTCTTATAGTGTCAATGACGAAACAAATGCAGTCAGTCGGAACGAAGCGCCAAGCCGCATAGACGCCTTGATAGATTTCTATACATCAAGGGGCTTTGAAGCCGAGTGAGTGTTACTAACAGATTGACTGGGACCGAGTTAGAAATGAACTCTTACGCAGCTCTTGCGTCCAATTCCTGCCTCACGCCGCGCTAACATCTAAAATGTATAGGCCACAAATCATCTGCTTAGGAGCATCTTCAACTTCTTCCTCCATCAGTAAACAGAAGGCCGCCATTAGTATAGCACATATGCCGTTTTCAGATGATGATGATAATGATCAAAGTGGCCAGACTGAATTCCGGAAAGGGTCTATTACCGGGGAAGCGTTCTGCACCCGAGACGTCGGCGCTTCTGGTCGTCCTCCGGAAAGACGTGACGCTGGGGTGACATAAGAAGGAACTCGTCCTCGGCCCTTCCGGAAAGGGAGTTATGGCGGCTCGTAAAGGCAGATAAGAGCGCCGCATTCTGGAGCGGAACCCGGAGAGAGTGAGAGAAAAAAAAAATCCGCTTGGCAATTCGAATGAGAGTCGCGACCAGGAAGAAAAAGTGACATGGTGCGGCATGAATTTGCGTACGCAACTCGTTGCGGTTCGCTGATGTGAGACGCCCGGTGGCTGACGTGATCGTCAAGTGCAGGGTCTGGCAGCCTGCGACCGGATTTATTGGACGTCCGGTACGGGAACTTGCGCTGGAGTACCAACGGGAGCCACTTGCCTATACACAGCATACACATCTCTATAGGGCAGGAACGGATACGTGGAGGTAGCCACAAAAGCTTGTCCGTGCTCGCGCGACGAAAACTATACCTTCTACAAATTGTGCTACTTCGATGGTCCTACTCAATAAAAAAGACGTACAACTGAATATTTTTTTAATTGTGTTGTGTGTATGTTTATATACAGCTTAAAGTTAGTCTGCCTCAAATGGCGACTTGTCTCTCGGCTGTAGATGAACAATTTACGCAGTGCAGTACAACCGTTAGCCTGGGGTTTTTAACGTACACCACGCAGTAGTGATACACGACCGCACAACGGTATGGGGCTCATCCAGATCGAAACGGGCAAAAAATGGGGACTGAACCCAGCATCCCTGGGTTCTGCAGCGTGAGCTTTCGCTCCACGCGTTCCAAGCTGGTGTGCATGTGCGCTAGTCTACTTAACCACCGACCCCCATAATTTTTTTTTTAAGTTATAGCAAGAGGAGTTTTTTTTTTTTTTTTGTCGATAACGAACCTTGGAGAAGGGGAACAAGAGGGGCGAAGGACAAACATAGCTAGCTAGGTGACCATGGCTACGCGCTGAAAACAAATCCGCCTAGTCCTGGTATCGTCTATTCTGCCCAGTTCGCCTGCACCTTCGCATTAATTGCATTCTCATCGCAGCTTTCCTGTTTTGCTCATATTACCCAGGTATCTTCTTCGAAAACAGCTATCGTGGATGGTAGATCGAGCTTGAACGCATGCTGACAGCGAGCTTTCACCGCACGGAATCACTTTAGCAAGACGTCATTCTGATAACAACACATTAATATCTTCTCTTTCCAGTTATTTGGCTATGCGGGTAGAAGCTCAGGGAAAGGGGGAGATGAGAGTGCACGGGGACGTCAGCGCGCCGAGCTCTGATTCGAAGGATTAGTGCGTAGACGTAAAGCTAGCTGTCTTTACCTCTACTCTCTGCTTGATCGCTTTAGACCACCGAACGCCGGCGTCCAGCGTTTCGCGTTCAAACGCGTTTGAACCCTGAATAGAGACAAAGGCAGCTATTTCCCCCAATCTGAGGTTTCCCTCAGCATACATCATGGTTTAGGGCATGACAGGGGCTTTAAGCGTGGACTCTCAGCCAAGGTGCTACAAATTTAAAAGGGGGATTGCGTGCTGCGGGCAATTAGGACAAAGGAAATACCTACGTGTCGTATTAGAGCCGTTCTAGTCTCTGATGGCTCAAGAAACGCAATAACATTGGCAGCGGAGCAATGCGGAGTGCAAGTTTGCCTGCTTCTTGCACAGGGGTAGCAGTGACCTCAGAACGCCGAGCTATGATTGGGTCCGATCAGAAGAATAGTGGGTAGACCTCAAAGCAAGCTGCCTAGGGGTCCACTTACTATCTTTCAATCGGAGCCAACCAGAGCTCGGCATTCTGACGTCATCAACCCCTGCACAAGAAGCAAACATTCTTGCGGGGGAATCGGTGGCCGAGCGGGCTAGCGCACACCAGCTCAGAGCACGTGGAGCGAAAGTTCGCGCTGCAGAACCAAGAAATCCTGGGTTAATAATTGGAGTTGTGCGGATATTTATACAGCGTGTAGTTGGTCAGCCATTTCAAAGTTGCGACGAGTCACTCGCTGTAGATAAGCAGTTTAGCCTGTGCAGTACAACCGTCAGCTTGGGGCCTTCAGCGTGCACCACGCAGTAGTGTGGTACGATGCTGGGGATTGAACCCAGGATTCCTGGGTTCTGTAGGCCGAAATTTCGCTACACGTGCTCCCAGCTGGTGTACGCTAGCCCACTCAGCCACCAGTCCCCGGATCCTGGGATCAATCCCCGCCCTTGCTCGTTTCGATCTGGATGAGCATCGTACCGGCGTGCGCGGTCGTGTATCACTACTGCGTGGTGCACGTTAAAGACCCCAGGCTGCGGTTGCACTGCACTAGCTAAATTGCTCGTCTGCAGCGAGTGACTCCTCGCAACTTTGAAACGGCTGACCAACTGCACGCTGTATCAATATCTACACAACCCCAGTTATCAGACGAACTTGCGATCCGCATAGTGAAATGCTCGGCACCTGACACGACCTGCGTTTCTAAAGCTGTCGTGACTATAGTTACAATAGTCACGTAGGGCGTCATACCAGAATCATTGGAACATGCATTAAACCCACACATAATTTTTTTTTTAAAAGTAAGACTACATTAAGTTCCTTCGAAGAGACGAAGATACAACAACCAGCTTCAAAATCTACGAAAGAAACAACATATTTAACTTTTATTTATATTTTACGCTTCGCCGGTGGCGTGTGGGCGGGCAAAACAGACAAACGCCAACGGAGCGAGAAAGGTATTCATTGACCGTGTCCAAAAGTTCTCCTTCCAGTGAGCTAATTTTGGCACTTCCTTTTTGCACCACCTCCGACCCAGCATGGCGCCACAATCGATTTCCGACATCTTCGTGCGAGGTTTACGTTTACGCACACGCGTGCACGAGTGTGGCGTCGCAAAAGTTTAAAAGAAAAGTGCGCGGCAAAACAAATTCCCCAACCCGTCTCGCAGGATTAGAATATTGGGAAAAGCCCTTCCTACAGAGCTCTCTGCTCTCCAGGGTTTGTGCTTTCCTGCTCTCAACTCACCCATGTGCACTCTCCAGCGTTCGCTCTGCTAAAGTGGAAAGAGCGAAGAGATTTGAAGAGCTGCTTGTACAGATATTCTTAACTTGCGACAGATTATAATCACCATATATCTTGGAAAAATAACTCAATTGGAAATCTCAAAATGGCAGCAGACTCCCGGTAGACAGAAAGAACGCAGCACATAGGAGTGCCAATATACACATTAATACCAATATTTATTACGCTTGAATATCACCAAATGGCAAAAAAGTCATGTTTTTTTAATGAGCAAATACGCCAAGCGCTATTAAGCAAGGACAGGAAAGACTTTTGGCATATATGTTTTATTTTCATGTTTGTAGATGGACCAAGGACAGGAGGCATGAGTGCAAGGATGAAGGGAGTAGTAGCTATACTTTTTTGTATTGGGCGACAGCTGGCGTCTCCTATCTATAACTCCTAGCGGGGTGTACCTCTTAGGATAAACCTAATGAAGCTTCTCAAACCGCCAGTACAAATTTGTACATGTTTTTTAGAAACGAGCAGCGGAGGTATTTGTCTCACTGGTGTTAAAAATCACGAGCTTCGGAATTAACTATAGGTAATTAGCAATGTAGTATAGGCTGAAGGGGGCATACGTGTTTCAGTTTTTATTAATAAGCGAGCCCTTCATTGTTTACTGATCAAGTATACTGAGCACAAATATTTCACCTTGGTTTGACGTGGAAAATTATATACAGAAAGAGTCGTGATGCTGAGAATTACATAACATCATAAATAGTTTGTAAAATACGCGGCACAGCTCACCAATATGACATTGGGGATGTTTTGCACCGAAAAACCCCCTTGTCCTAGATGTTTCTACGGTGTTCACATCTTTGTATTGTTCAATTTTAAAGGGAAATTAACCAGCTGAACACCTTTGCCGATCAAATTTCGAGATATTTCGACACGTCATCGGGCTGCGTTCTATAAACATCAACTTCACATGCACCCCGCACCACATATAGTTTTTAAAAAATAACAACCAATACAGACGGCACGAAGCACCCGTGCGACTACGAAATCACGCTCTCGTGTTGGCAGCTCTTCCACGTAATATCCTCGAAGACGAGTTTCAATCTTTTCTTAGAAAAGGGTGTTTTCTGACTTTGCAGGGACTTGGCAGTGTGAGCAATCTTTTAATACAAAACTCTGAAGCTTAATATTTCGAGTAAAATAAACTAACCAAACCAAAAGTGACATTCGGCTTTCCCGCCATACAACTTCTCCTAAAGCGCAGGTGACATCAACAATGAACCGTTCGTTTCGGTAGAATTTAGTAGTTACCGCAGCATGCCCGATGAGTTGTAGCGGCGCTTAGTGTGGCTTGGGAGCGTTGCGCCGCGTTACCATGGTGAGTAACACGGATAAGGCGTTGCCAGGACATTCGTGCTTCGTATGCTGCTTGGTTGCCAGTATCGCATTACGAAGAACAATACGAATTGCGTGTTTCTGTTACGTACCGAATGCATTTTGCTAACCCAAGACATACGACGGTCCTCCTGGAGGAGGCTCAGCGTAAACGCGACGTTGTCTTGGGCTCGCGGAGTGGTGTTTACCGATGCCCTCGTTCCCCGCATATTCGCGCGCAACACTCCAGTAAACCACAGGCGCAGAAAAGTCTCAGCGCTGGATGAAACGTTGGGTGCATGTGCAAGAAAGATTGCGGTGTACGAGACGACGGTCTGACAGAAGGTTTTTTGGCATGGACCAGGAGGAGTATACCGCAAACTACAGCGCGTCAGCCTGGAGTGGTCCCTGTGACTCCCTTCACGCGTGGAATCAAGAATCGCGCGACAGAACGGAACGAAATACAATGGTGCGCCATTTTTTTGTATTTCTTGACTAGAAAAAAAAAAAAAAGAAAATCTTATGCTGTTGCCAAACCAAACGATTTGCCCCATTTTCGCGAGAGAGAAGCGCTCGAGTATTTCAGTCTACGCATCTGCGGACTGAAAGGTTTTTGTTGTTGTTGAATTAAATAAAACGCAATGTGTTTGCAACTCACGATCGAAAACGAAGACGAGCTGACTCCGTTCACTTCGACCAATCGTCTGACGAGCCTCAACTGATGTCACAAACCACATAAATTCAAAAACTGCTAGTTTTTTGTGTGTGTTTTTTTCAGTTTTTTTTTTTCGGAGTGTTTATTGCTGGATTTGTTAAATTAATTTTTGCGGTGAGCAAGCATGACTTTCCACTAAAACTTTGTCAACATTACCTGAAATACACCTGGCATCTATTGCATTCGTTGAACTGAACTTCCAGATCGCCTTCATGGTCCCCTTTAAAGGTGGTCATGATATGAAGAACAATCTCCGAAATGATTAAGGCCTCAAGTATGTTCCGTTTTTTCTAGAGGACATACGACACGAAACTTGATCTCTCGGGGTGTTTGCAAGTAAAATAGATCCCTACAAGTGGTAATTATTAGACGCAGTAGCTAAACCCACCGTCGACAGCGGCTCGGGTATTCAAGCACGCTCGCCCCTTAGCAGATTCATAAGGAACTCCCTTATCACGTACGGGCCTGATAGAGCCTCAACTATTTCACAGATCAAGAAAATAGATTTCAATCCTGAAAACGCTCGGCTCGCTCAAAATAAGAGTGTTCGAAGCGTGTTTCGACTCGCATTGCGCTCCTAAGGTTGTAAATTATCACGTAGGTTTACGCGCTTGCTCATGCATACGACACTAAACTGTAGCTTCTGAATTTCGAATAGCATCGCGGACAAAGCTCTAAAATAACTCACTTTCTTCTAATGATCACCGGTTGTGTGTAAGAATTCCCACGGGAAGTGTGGCGTGACGCCACAACAGTCATCAAGAAAAACCGTCAACCTACTTGCGAATAACAAGACTTGGAAGTATTCTAATTCAAAGTAGAAGTATGTACCATTGTGATAATAAGAATATTATTAATAAGAGAAGAAGAAGAAGAAAAGAAGAATAGAATTTAAGTGTTTCGCGTCCTGCTAAAACCTGCATACGGTTAAAGGTTGGTGGGTTGCCTCGCGATCCCATCATAATCATCATTAACTTTTATGTGATATATGTCGTGGCCAAGTATAGTATACATTACGCCGGCCGTATTCCTTGTCAGCCGCAAATTTACCGCAATCGTGGCTCTACGTTTTCTTCCTTTTTTTCCTTTCTTTTTTTTTCTTTTTTTTTTTTTTTTAGCGAGTAGCAGAACGGACGTTCCGAGTGGTTGATTTTTACCTCCAAGGAAACAAAATAATACTGCCGTTTGGGAAATTCCTGGTGGAAACTTTCGACGTGAATACAAGTTTGTTTTAGGTCCGAGGACTCCGGAGGTGTCCTCGGACCTAAAATTCATTCATTCAGACCATACTGGAGACGGTGTCTACTTCAGCAAACCCAAATTTCTTCGGGAAATGTCATTCGATATTTGTTATCTAGTTTGTGTCATGTCATTCAAAGCAAACAAAACTGAGCGAAGCCCAGACGGACAAGCGAAGATATACAGACGCAGTGCTGCCTTTCAAATAAATAATTTCCTTAAAAAAATGTAGAAAACAGCATAAACAAACACAATTACATTAACTTTTTTGTTTGTTTTCTAAATAAAATTTATTAATAATACGTGTTTGCAAAAATGCGCTAATTTGTGTTTGTGGTTTCTTATAGTAAGGTGCCTGTGCGGTGGTGATACGGATCAACAAAAGTTAAAACCCTTCTGAATAAAAATAACGTTTTTTGCTACACCTTTACGTGGAAAATTGGCATTCAAATAATGTTGGTTGGCTTTATGGAGCTAAAGAAACAAAACTCTTACAGTACCAGATTACCTAAAACTCAAGTAAATAAGTTTAAAAAAAAAGGTAAACTTCAACGCCAGGTAATGGCCTAAATGGCCGGCAGTAGAAGTCACGTGCTAGCAATGAATGATAGGACACAATCAACCGTGACTGTGGGCGGTTCTTGCATTAATACGGTAGTAGGATGTATACGTCAACATTGTGATAATCTAAGGTATTGTGCTTAACATGTTGTGATGGCGATCATTTTCTGTACATTTGTGTTTCTCTTTTGATTGCTGTATTATTTCCCCACTTAGTCGCTGCTGCTGTAGGCGGTCAGGTACCCGTCAAGCTGTACCTCACAGCTTTTTTTCCTGATCGCACCCATCATCTTATGGTGGAAATAAACACTATTATTATTATTAATAATATAATGTTGTACCGAAGCTTCAATGTGACACCTGGACGAACCAATAATCTCTGGATGGAGCACTGTAGATACGTTTCGATAACAAATGAACTACCCTAAATGCACTGGGAACGGGTTAATATAAATCAGCTAGCTATGTAAGTAGCACTCTAGATGAATTGCTATGGGCCAATCAACAGCCGAGAATCACTAGGCAAAAGCTGCAGCCCTTAACTTTTGAGTGTGTGCGTCAGTTCAACCGAAAACAAACACGGAGTCATGATATGTGGCTCCATACTTGGTTTCACCTTAAGTCCAGACGCAGCCGACGCTGCGAGCTGATCGGATCAATTTGACAGCGTCAAAAGCGATCCATCATGGTGTTCGTCGTGTTTCTGTACGTGTTCTACCATCACTGAACCAATTATAAACAGAAAAAAAGGCCCAGTGACTTGCGCTTTTGACAATGCTTGATTGGTCCCATTACCTTGTAACGTGGGCTGCGTCTGGATTCAATCTGAGACAAAGTATAGCGTCCTCTATTTAATGCCCACACAAGGCTCATTCGATTTCCCTGCACCAGCCTGCACCGGGGCAGAAAGGTGCAGGGCAATGTGCTCCCGGTTGCATTTTCAGATAGGCTCCACTCGTAAATCGAATACGGAGGTGTGCACCGAGTGCAGCTGGTGCAGGAGGTAGAGGCAAATAGAACGCAACAATAGTGAACACGCGTTTGCAAGTTTGGCCTCTGATTGGCAGTCCTGCTACTGGTGTGTGTAGATCCTCTACAAGTCGAGTCTGGATAGATGGTTAGATGGTACGGCTCTGTTATATGGTATTGGTTGTATACCCCTTGTACCGGAGGTAGCTTGCGCCACCTATAGCTTAAAAAAAATGAATCAAATTCATCAAAATTTCAAATTTTGTTCTAAATTGAATTTCTAGTTAAATCGTCTACCCAACGAATCGTTGGTGTTATTACGCTTCTCCAGACCTTTTTCACCGATTTTCTAACCTTATTTTTTTGTGATTGCTAAGGCGTCAAAACGCCTTCCTAGGGCGTACCCATGGTTGCCAGAATGTTGACCCACCAAAGAGTGTTTTTCGGTGGTGGTTAGACTAGCTTTTGAAGAAGCGTGGCTACTTGCAAACGTGTATACGCTGCCGTAAAATTCTTCATTCGCGATGCTGAAAACAATACGCTCAAAACATCCTCAATGATAGTGTTTAGGAAACATTTTATTTCAGAAGCCAATAGTCGAGCAGTGAGCAATAGTTTGTGGTAATCGAGGGAGCTGTAGTCAGGGTGATCAGAGCTGGGGTTCTTGTAGCTTTGGAGGTGAAGGAATCAGAGTACAGATGGTTGTGGTGTGGCTCCCGCGGTGCTGTGCTCTCGGGACGGAGTGATAATTCAGAACGCTGTTGAAAGAAGAATAAGGAATGTTAGTATGCGTGCCAAACTCATAACCTTCGTTTATTTATATTTCTATGTAAACATCTGCTGCACGAACCACTTTAAAAAAGATTATTACTACTACTCTGGTACATCCAGAATCCAGGAAATTAGATTTTCTTATTACCAGAAAGTTGGGACGCAAACGAGCTGGTGCTGGTTGTTATAATAATAATAATATTATTATTATTATTATTATTATTGCTGGTTGTTATAATAATAATATTATTATTACTGCTGGTTGTTATAATAATAATAATAATTCTGTGTCGTTCCGTTCCTCGTTCTCTTGAGTCTCGGAGTTTTAGTCTATCATGTTAACTTCCTGATCACTTTCTTATAGTTTAAGTCGTTCCCGTCGTTCACAAAAGCAATTTACTTGAAGTTCAGACGAACGTTTGTATATTGAATTCGGTGTCATTGCAACGTACTTCATATCTAAAATACGAAACTCAACAGTGCAACAGGATATATTCCCCAAAATTGCTTAATCCCTACTAGCAAATGAGTAACAAGACATATAATCGCTGTAAACTTCTTGAAGAGTTCACACCCCCTCAATATTTTCTCTCTTCCTCCGATTCAGTAATGAATGAAAGAAATCATTTGCCGCAAAACATCGTACGTTCAACTACCCCACAATCATTTTGGGTCGACTCAGGAGCGTACCTGCGACATCGAACAACATGTTACTTTCATCGGGTGCGTGCATAAAATCCTTCATGATTTTGTATATTGCTTATTTTATATAACTCTACAAAAATCCCGAATGGGGCTTAGTAGTATCGTAAACAAATAAATAAATAAGCCCTGGTCGATCGAGCCCAGGTATAGTGAAAAACAGTATTTTAGCACTTAAAACCTGCTTATGTGCATTGCTTTACTATGTCCATGACCTTTTTTTTGTATTGGATTTTTTTTTTTTAATTTTGAAAGGTTAAAAAAATTATCCTTTAATCTTCCAGTTAGAAAATGAAGGTTTGGCAATCACATATTTCTATTACTCTCACTGACAGTTTAAGAAACCGGGCGTAGCTTTCTCCCACGCACTCCTAGCTTCATGATTTCTTCTTCCGTATTTGTATCGGCTAATTCCGCGATTTCGTTGACTGTGAACCAATGATAAGATATTCGAGACATATCACGGTCTGAGTATCTTAAATTGCCAATGTCTATGCTGCTAACCATTAGAGATCCAAACGAGTTGTTAGCAATCGAGATTCTTCTTTACTAGATGCCACTCAATCCAAGACAGCCGCTTTGTATCAAATAGCTCGGGTTGCATATGTGTTTCTTTTTCTAATTTATATCTGATTGAAATCTTATAAAGCCAAAAGGATTACTAAATGTTTTTTCCTAGGATGAATATCTCGTTTCCACGTTTGACGTCTGAGGACACTTACCCATCCCAAGGGCAGCAGGAGTTCCACGCCCTCTAGCGCCCGTAGTAGTAGTACGGGTAATAGGAGTGGTAGTATCCCAACGGCGACGCGTAGTGGCCGTAGTAGTGCAGGGCGTCGCCGACGTAGTACTGCGGCGCCGCCACAGTGTAAGCCACGGCGAACATGGCGAGAACGGCCAGAAGTACCTGGACATTGGGCCAATAGATCTCTTCAATGCTGAACGCACCAAGACAGCTTTACCGCAGGCCGTAACGAGTTATTACTTCAAATATACTACGCCACAAGCTCCAGGCCGCCTCAGTGGCTCCGAGGAAAAGCGCCAGCCCACGAATCCTCAGGTGGTGGGTTCGAATCCTAACGGAGGTATTCGCATTCTGACCGAGGCCTATTGGGAACAAGGCGCCGTGTAGCCGAGATTTTGGTTGCGTGTCAAAATATTCCACACAGTCATTTTCCAAGGTGGTCGAAAGTAATCCTCGGTCGTTCGCTGGTGTCTGCTTGCCAGATTGCCCTTTGTTGGTTTTGCACCTAAAAATCCATCCCCCCACTCAATTTGAATTTGACCATAAGCTTTTGAAAGCGATTTGTGAACATCAGTTGCAGGCATTCTCTACTTCATTAGGTTGCATAATTTTAATGTAGCGTACATAATCTGCCTGCTCAAGGCGAAATATATGGTATACTCTAGTGACGTTTTGTTTTTGTTTTTAAAATATAATTGTTTCGTAAAATGAGATGATAGGCTTAGAGAATTATCTACCAAGTGACTGTTCTGGCTAAGTTTAATTCTGCGTTTAATCTAATATGCAGCGAATGCAGTTTTTGTAATAAACTTAAAACATGTTTTGCAACGCCCGCTCCAGATGATATATCGTTGATTTTGGCGCCAAGAACATTAAGGTTATTGTACAGTAATAACTCTGCGTGTAGGTGCTCAACTACAAATATAATATTTCTGAGATAGCAGAAGGCAAATAATAGGCATTGTACATTTGAAGAAAAAAAATACGAAAGCGTATTGTGAGATCAAAGTAAACTTACCAGGACCTTCATGTTGCTTCTGCGGAGCACACGGTTCTCAAACCTTGACTAGTGTTGGAAGGGAATGTGTGTTCCGTTCTCCGCTACGCGCCTTTTATAGGAATCCGTCAAGGCAGCGAGCAGCTTGATGGAAACTTGGAATGTTGCGTAACAAGAGCGTACGTGCAACCGATTCACGAGTTCCAGGGTTGCCTTCGATCGAAGGAAGTAAAATAAAAACATCGATACAAGCGAGGAGCGTGCATAGAGGTCGAGGTTAGCATGTTCAACCATGTGAGACACATGCTTCGCGGTACGTGGCGCCACTGAAAAAAATACTTAAGAACCCGGAAAAGGCTAATTCGAGATGAAGAAAGTACACATGGCGACGAAGGTGTCGCGAGATTAATTTGCATGTCTCACGCGGAGGATCCCCCCGAAAAAAATCGTGTATGCATGCATCGCGCAGCCCCCGTTGCCAACTCTGTCAAGGGCTTTCCTGCCCTTTACTCTTTCAAAGCGGGTCGAATAGTTAGAAAGGCAAAACGGCTTTCCTTGGTTTAGGAAAGTGCGGTTTAACAAGGCTGATGTGGTTGTTCATCTAAGGTACCCGTGTTAAAATGGGTACAAGGGAGCATAACGCGTGCTCGCGGGCATGGTGAGTAGAAGAAAATGGAATAGAGTGGGGAAGTGTGGGCGGCAATACACGACAAGCAATTATGTTAATAAACATGTAGAAACAAAGTTAGTGCATTTACGCAAGAATCGCATGACCAATGAACCTAAATACATATACATTTGCATCAAAATATCTTTATAAGTTTCAAAAATAAAAGTGGTAAATCGGCGTAGTTACCACGGTTGTCGCTATAGTTGTGTGTATTAAACATTTTTATCTTCCCCAAGACAGGGATAGTTCTAAAAAGCTCAGTTTAATGTCATTTTTGCAATGCCACAATGAACGAGTAAAGGAACTGTCCTTAGCGTCAAAATATATATACCTGTAGCAAGAAAGAGATTATGTTTTCGAGCTAAGGGCAACACGCTGCTAAACTTATGTCTTGAAAACCTTCTTCTTTTTTTTTCTCCTAATACAGTACACGCTTGAAACAGTGCCAATTT
This sequence comes from Ixodes scapularis, assembly GCF_016920785.2. Lineage (NCBI taxonomy): Eukaryota > Metazoa > Arthropoda > Arachnida > Ixodida > Ixodidae > Ixodes > Ixodes scapularis. Next base: position 81,090,114 of record NW_024609883.1, on the reverse strand, counting down.
AAGTGGGTAGTGTTGTGTTAAACAATATGTATTGAGTTCTTAACGTTTCTAGAATATCTTTTTAATTATATCTAACATCAGCTGTCTGTTAACCTCTCCCCATCTTTTACAGCGTTGGAGGTACTAGAATGAAAAAATAAATAAGTGGTAAAGAATATTATCACAGACGCATTCTGTGTTTCAGTTTTCGATTACGATACGTATTATGTACACACCACTAGCTAGAAGCAGCGTATTTCGTTTTTATTGCTAGCATGTCAAAGCCAAAACTTGAAAACAAAGTTCTGTCTCTCCTGGTTCTAGCTTTTCGATAAAAAAACAACAACAACAGAACGTAGAACAATTTGTATTTACAAATTGCGGGAAATTTACAACCCGCGTCGTTGTAACTCCTTTGGTAGTCAAGGGGTGCACTCTGAAAAATCTGGAGCGTGTACTTTCCCGTAAAGCACTTGCTTTGTCGTCTTTCATGACAGCGAATGCACTAATCACTGCAGTCGGAGCGTTTGTTTGCCACACAGCGTTAGTTCCCGAGGTGGCCGCAAGGGGGGCGCCACCCCTCGATCCCCTCTCCTCGAGAGTCACTCAATACCCAAGAAACGCAGGGTGTGGTTTATTTGGTTCACGCTTCTTACTTTGTGACTGATTCTTCGGCGTTCTTATCGGCTAATGCTGCAATCTGATTGGACGCGGAACGATAATGACATGCTCGGGGCTCACCCCCCCCCCCCCCCCGGTTCCTAAACCGACAGGAACTGTATATGTTGCATGTCCAACGTTCTAGGGTGCCTTCATGTGCGCCCTAGAATGCTTTAGCACACATGAAGGCTCCCTACAACGTTCTAATGCGTCGTAGTGGAACGCAGTGAGATGTGAAGCAGTCGGTTTTACTCGTAGACACGGGTCTGAGCCAGTTTTAAGCTGCGCTAAAAGAAACTACCAGCTTTCAGTTCGCCTCCAACATCCTTAGGTGCAACGTCGTGTGGAGAAAATACAGGGTGTTTCGGCGAATACTGAATTTAAAAAAAAAAAAAATCTCTATGAATAGGGAGAAGAGGAAAAAAACTATTTTCGGGAAACAACTGCCGGCCACGGCAGATGTCGGGGATTGCAGAAAAACCATTAATGGCGAAATAATTACTTACAGTTTGCTAATGCTCTTTTTTATTTAGTTAAAATAAACACATGGTTTCAATAGGGTGCCTTCAGGTTTCAATAAGAAACTTGCTGAGTGTCATCGAAAACGCGGAAGATTTTCTAATCATTCGCGTTCTCGTATTTAAGTTAAACGAAGTTGCACTTGGATCCACCCATATTTAATGCTTTTATTGTATTTACCATTTGACTAACGAAGTCATCTTCCACACTACCGCGTGGTTCTCATGCTGTCAATTCCGCTAAACATAAAATCACAGCCATGCTAGGATTGTCTAAAGTTGAATGTACATGTTGTGCTTACGAATCTACTGTAGTATACTTACAAGTTTATTATTAGACTTGAAAACATCCATCGAAGGAATAAGAGGGTAGGGCTGTGACAATGACCTTGTAGACGAAATATTGTATGCCTAAATTGGTTGCCTCGATGTGCATGAAGGCACTGTAACTTAAGGCTTCCTGGTGTTTTCACAGAATAATCATATTGAACTGGCGATTGACGCTTGAAGAAGAAAAGTTTACTGTGATAGAAAATGGTAAACACTACGGCAAAATTCCACCAGCTGGACTGTGCACCGTAATTGAATTTTTGGAAGTAGTGGTAATTGCGTCAAGAACGAGGCAAGTGCTAAAAGCAGACTAGTAAGAAATGGCTGCAGTTAACTATAATGTGTTTTCAAGCACATAATGCGAATTTCTAATCCTCCGCCACACAAGTAACTCAATTTTTAACAAAGCCCAACTGCTCAGTTTGCACCTGCAAAACACGCAGCGTTTTCGTTGGCAACGGAAGCTCTGACGGAGCATAAGGCAAAGAGAGACACCTCAGCTTTCTACTGCCGTCCTAGTAAAATAACTTCGTTCTAAGAAAGACAACATTTACGGTATCGAGGGAAGCTCAATTATTCGAGGATGATAACTGTGTGCACCACCAACCATGTTGATCAAAACCGGGAATAAGTCAACTTCAGCAACTCTGACCCTACCATGTCTGATCTGACGTCATGACACGACCAGCCATGCATACTTGCCAAATTTGGCATAAAGTTTCGTATTGGTGTTTATAACTGATCTTTAAAAAAAAAAATCACATATCGCCATATTATTGCGGTCCTCTCTACGTGACTAGCGCCAAAAACGTAGTAACTTCCGGATATCACCAGACAAGACCTTTCAACACCTTCATGCCAATTCGGAGCTTAAGTTTGTCTGCTTCTAGCACAGGGGTTGCGATCATGTCAAAACGCCGAGCCCTTATTGAAAAGAAGAAAAAAAAATAGTGGGTAGACCTTAAGGCGTTTAGCATTAAGGTCTACCCACTATCTTTTTCAATCAGCCAATCAGAGCTCGGCGTCGTTCTGACGTCATCGCAACTCCTGTGCAAGAAGCAGACGACTTGCTTTCCGCATACCATTCATGCACGCTGGTCTTCGGTCACTCCCGTGTGACGTGATCCGCATTCCCCCAACAATGATTACGCGCTCCATTCACCCTTCAAGGGGCACGGAAACGAACTTTTAGTGCTCATTTTATTATTTAGCTATATACCATGTCGCATCAGCACCTGAAGAGCATCAGTCTCTCGTTTGTAAGCGCAAGTAAAGTAATTCTAAAACTAATAAAACGATGTTCCACTTAAACCTGGTAATTGAAGGGGCCGAAGCTTTCTTGCGGGATCGTGACGTGTTGCCCCTTCCGCAGTGGCGCCACCATCGGCGGGACACCGTACTCATATACAGGGTGTCACAAAAAAAAAAATTTGCACGTTTTCTTTTTACCGCAAAAATAAAGTGGGCATCGCCGAACGCTCATTTTCTGCCCAAAGGTAGCGCTAGAGGTCACAACCAGATGCCAAACAAAGTTTCAGCCCGATCCGATACCTTAATCAAAAGTTTTAAGTAAATTTCTGAAGATTTCTATGGGAAAATGGCGGCCGACGGAGTTTTCGAGTACATGGGGCTCTATGGAGGGCACCAGAAATCAAAAACGGGCGAAAATGGGCTCCATTTTCCCATTGAAATTTTCAGAAAATCGCTTATAACTTTTGAATAAGGTATCGGATCGGGCTGAAACTTTGGCATCTGGTTGTGACCTCCAGCGCTACCTTTGGGCGGAAATGAGCGTTCGGCGATGCCTAGTTTATTTTTGTGGTGAAAAAACCCTGTAATTTTTTTTTCTCTGACACCCCTGTAGACACCCTAGCCGTGAACGCAATGACGCAATCGTGCTGCTTCGCACGGGGCGCGATTATTTTTTTTATACCACCGAGTTGTTACGGTGTTTATTCATCACGTTTGCGTGCAGGATGCTGTGCTATTGCGCGGCAGAGGGCTGCGACAACAGCGTGCTGAATTACAAGACGCCAAGCCACGGATTTCCGAACGGTGAGAAATTCCGAAGCGTCTGGATCCGTCTCACGCATCTCGGGCGCTGATGAAGACCGATCGCCTGTGCAGTGACCATTTTCGCGATGGGGAGTATGAAAGGCGGAACACTCTTTTCAGGAGTCTGGGTCTTCCTAGCGAGAATATTCGGCTGCTACCAGGGGTTGTGCCAACAGTTTTTTTTCTGAGGAAAGAAAATCAGAAGAGCTCAGCGAACCGCACGAAAAGCGAAGCAAACTGGTAAGTTAGCACGTTGTTAATAAAACACCAAATAAGGCATACCTCCAAGTTGGCCAATCATTATTGAATGCGAGGCGTTTCTCGGCGACCCCTACGCCTGTCAGATTTTGCCGGGCGAACGGTCGGTCTGTCGGATAGTTCGTACGGCTCTAGACCAAATCGCCTGACCGTCACCATGTGAGAGAGTGACTACTCGTCCTCACTGACATATTCCGAGTCCCCTTGCTAGTCAAAATCCTCGTCCTATCGAGTTCATAGACCTTGGCGGAACGCACCGCGGACTCAAAAAGCCGAAATGAATACGTCACGAATGTCATCGTGCAGCTGTCCAGACCTCCACCACTCCGAAACGCGAGATTGTAACACGCATAAGCCACCGCCGTGGCGGCGCTCATAATCACGCCAGCCTTTGGCTGTGCTGAGGAGCCTGACGTCACAATTGCGACGGAGTTCCCATGACACATCGCACGCCTCGATGGCCAGTTTCGAAGCGGTCGCTAGAATCGGACGCTTGAAACGAAAGGTATATATCCATCCGCTCAAAATACGAACGTGCGATTGTCATCTACAATATCACAGGTCCTTTCACTCATTTTGGAAAGGTTTATGTTTATTTTGATTTTCGTTTCTGTACCCCTTTCCGTTTATTTTGATTTTCGTTTCTGTGCCAAAGCTAGAACCGCGAGCTCCGCGCTCCTGGGTCCGAGACGTGCCCTTCTAGCGCGAGCGCTAGTTCTGTGGAAGAACTTTTAAGCCGCGAGCTTGTGCTCTCGTGCTTGTGATATTGGCTGCAGTTTCAGCTTTACTCCGGGGTCACACCGGTAATACATCCTACGAAAGACAGTCTGCATACAGATTCGAACGCGAGTCGCCGCCTGATCCGTGCTTCGAATGCCGCATGGCGATGAGTTAAAGACGAAAGCTTGGCACGCGGCATTCGAACCAGGGCAGACTAAATTCTCGCTGTCTAAATTTGCATGCATGCTACAAATTCGACTAATACTTTGGAGACAGGTGTAACCGCTGAAACGGGCTGTTTGTCTTATGTTTTCGAGAATATTCGGCAGTAGTAAGACTTAGTGAACAAAAGGTTAGAGCGCAAACAAGCTGGTGGTGGTTAAACATTTGACTAAAAACATCAAGGCAGCCCATGGAAACGCGTCAGAGGTGTTTCACTGCGTTTGTACACATCGCAAACCTCGTCAAAAACAGACACGCGCATCAGATTCAGACACGAAAAACAACTCTCCGCCAGCACCAAAAGGCAGTAAGTGACACAAAATGCAAAATCAAGAAGCCGGCACATTGGGGTTAGATGACGCACGGCCGCTTGCGTTGCGACATGCGGTGCCGACGAAAAAAGGCAGGTTTGCGCGGTTTTAAAGCGCTGCGAGGAAAAATTTCCCCGGGTTGAAGGTCGCGACAGCGTAAAACACACCTCACGTGGTGCGATTTAGACCAACAGCTGCACGTCTCTTCGCCGAGCAGTACATGCCTACCGCGTGCTGGGAACCGAAAGCACGCACGGTGTCTGTATAGTTCAACTCAACCCACTGACGTCATGGCACTGCGGTGGCACTGCTGTCGGTACCGCGCCATGCGCAGACTCTTCACTTTTCCAAAATTTGGTTTCTGCGCATGCGCAGTGCAGGGCGAAGCGGGCTTGTTTGGAAACACCGTGTTGGTGCGTACTGGCAGCGGGGGTTCCGTAGCACATTATCTTGACTAGTCACTCTGTTGTGTCGTGTACGAGGGGTGATCAGAAAGTTTTGCAACTTGCATATAACAAAAGCTACAGAGGGTTTTGAAAAAAAAAAAAAGATATTTTTTTAACATAATCCCTCCTCACACTAACGCACTTCTCCCATTTGCCTTAAAGGCTTTTGATACCTCGCAAAAAAAAAAAGTTATTGTTTGTTAAGCCACTGCTCTGTGGCAGTTCGCAGCGCACTCAAGTCATCAAACCTTGTTCCTTTTAGGTGTCTTTTTTTAGATTCAGGAATAAAAAGAACCCACTAGGGGCCAGTTCAAGACTGTAGGGTGGGTGGTCATGCTCTTCGAAAGCACACTCTCGAATGACAGCCTGGGCAACGCGAGACTTGTAAAAGGTGGAGTTGTTACCAATCCTCGTCGTTTTTCCAAGATGGCTTCACGCGGTTTTCGGAGAACGTTGGCATAGTATTCGCCTGTTATTGTCCTGCTGTTTTCCAAATAATCAATCAGCAGGAGCCCTTTTGCTTCCCAAAAAACTGTCGCCTTCACTTTCTTCCCCGAGTGTTGTGTCTTGAATTTTTTCGGAGGGGGGGACCCCGAATGCCTCCACTGCATAGCCTGCTGTTTTGTTTCGGGGTCCCACTGGTAAAGCCGCGTCTCATCCCCAGTCACAAGGCGGGCGAATAAATCTTCTGGGTCGATTTCCTAAATGTTCAAAAGCTCCCTTGACGAATGCAAGCGGTGCTATTGATTATGCCTAGATAGGTTCCGTTGCACCCGTCGTGCCGAGACCTTCGACATAACCAAAACGTCATGGATGATTCGTGAAAGCACTGCCATACTAAATGTACAATTCTGTAGCAACTTCGGACACCTTAATTTGGCGATTCTTCATAATGAGGCTCTCAGCTCGGGCTATATGATCCAAATCGGTCGAAGTGCTGGGCCGCCCTGACCTTGGGTCGTCTTCCACGTCCACACGACCTCGTTTAAACTCGTTGAACTAAAACGTTACTGTAGCATATGAAGAGCATTCATCGCCATACACAGTCACCATTCTACTGCGAATTTCCTTGGCGGAACTCACTTGTTTGCACAAAAGCTTTATCATGCTCCGGTACTCAAGTTTGAAATCAGGGGAGGGCGCCATGTTTAACTGACTGGTGCAGTCCAAAAGCGGAACCGGAAGTCTTGGTATTACGAACATGTTTGGCTAGACTCTAGAGAGGTGAGCTAACCAACTGTTATAGAGACATCACTGTCACACTTTTCGTTATAGCCGAGTTGCAAAACTTTCAGATCACCCCTCGTATCTTTTGATAAACTTAAAAGTTACTAAACTCTGTTCCACTTTTACGTCAAACCCCTACCCTATGAAGCCAGTCAAGCAGTCAAAAGTGAATCGTCACGGCGCTGGTTGTCTTTGTGCGTTTACAATTCCGACTTAAACCAATCACACGCTGTGAATCCGCCGCAATCCTGCGTTTCTTTCCGCGATTGGTGTAGCCGGTGACGGAAAACGCGCAAAGACGACGAGCGCAAAGATGACGATGCACTTTTGACGCTGCTTGATTGGCTCTGTCGGATTGTAACGTCGACTGAGGAATTGAAGAGAAACAGGGCATGCGGGGCGCAAGTTCGTCTGCTTCTTTTGCAAGGGGCTTGTGGTGACGTCAGAACGGCGAGCTCTGACTGGCTCGGTTTGGAAGGATATAGGCAACCTGCAATCCTGTTTGGTTTGGCGCCATCTAGTGATTGAAACAAGAAATATTGGGTACCCCTGGGAGTGATGGCTGCATTGTTCAAACGTGAGCTATTAGCCGAGGTGGCGCCGCTTAGCCTAGTGTCTGAAGCAAGAAATACTGGGTATCCCAAGAAGCCGTGATCGCGTAACGTGCCAGTAGAGCGGAAGCTACGGCCCTGGCGGGCCAACCGGAACGTGACTGCCTATCACCGGAGCGCGCCTCAACTCCGGAGAAGTATCAGGCTTTTCGCTGCGTCATGCTCCAATATGAGTGCGTTGCGCTCGTATACGTCGCGCATTTCGAAGCCTTCGGCGCGCAATGTGGCGCTTATCGTTCACCCTTTGCCAAGTTACAACGAGACAGGATATAATCGTGCGCTCTCACCCTACTGGCGCCGCCTGGCCGTTGCCGGTTGGCTATAGCGGGTAGACCTCAAAGCAAGCTTCCTTGAGGTCTACCCTACTATAGCGTTCAATCAGAGCCCACCAGAGCTCGGCGTTGTGACGTCACCACAACCCCTGCGAAAGAAGCAGACGAACCAGGCGCTCCGCAAAGACACGTTTCGATTACACCTGTAAAGTGCAAATTAAGCAGTGACGATGAGCAAGTAAAGGCCCGTTCACACACTTGCGACTCCTTAGAACCAAAGAAATCTTAAGGCCCGTTCACTTTTTTGCGATTGAGTAAGACCGAGAGGGACCAAACCGGTTTTTAAGCCTCTTGAGATCTCTTAAGACCAGCTCCGCAGCAGCGCAACTGGTCCTAAGAAGTCGCAAAAGGCTTAAAAACCGGTCTGGTTTCTCTCGGTCTTACTCGGTTGCAAGTGCGCGAACGGCGCTTTAGTGTGTCTTACGACGACAGAACACACTGGCACGCTGGCGCCATCTATCGGGTGATTCTGGAACTGCATTTCCCTATAGCGAAGGTTTGGCGGTATTTGCGAGATCGAGTGCACTGAGAAATGTTCGTTTATAACATTGACAAAAGTTTTCCATGCCAAGAAAGAAAGTATGATGCGGGAAATAAATATAATATATACAGGTGCGCCAAGTGTCTCAGTGCTACCCGATAGGTGGTGCCAGTGCATCCTCTCGTCGTAAGAGATTTTAAGAGGTTTCAAGGCACTCGGTCCTAAGAAGTTGCAAGTGTGTGAACGGGCCTTTAAGCGTCATGCTCATCGTGCTGTGCACATCGCATTTCTTTAACGCGAAATGTTCTTTGTCTAGTAGCTCCGGAGTTGGTGAAGCCGCATTTCGTGGAGCCGCATTTCGTAAAGCCGCATTTCGTAAAGCCGCATTTCGTGAAGCCGTGGCCTGTGACGTCCCATAATGCAACACGGGCAGTGTTAGATTATAGGACGTCACCAATTCAGTTTCTCCGCTAAATTTAACCGGGAAGTTGAACTGGCGTATAGGTTTTTGACGCCCCGTAATGCAACGCGCGCAGTGTTGCATTATAGGACGTCACAGACCTACAAATAAATTCAGTTTCTTTGTTAAATTTAGCGGGAAGTTGAATTAGTGTATAGGTGAAGTGACGTGAGGTCACGTGACGGCGATTTCCCAGCTAAGTTTAGCGGGAAAACTAACGTCCGGTGACCTACAAACCAATTCACTTTCCCCGCTACATTTAGCAGGGAAATCGACATCACGTGACCTATACGGCAATTTGGTCTCTCCTCTAAACTTAGCGGAAAAGGAAATGTTGCGTGACCTACACGCCAATTCAGTTTCCCCGCTAAATTAAGCGGGGAATTGAAGTCTGTGACCTGATTTTACGTGATGCTAGAACGTTTCACGCGTATGCAACAAAATTTCGTCTTTTTTTTTTTTTATAGTCATATTCTGACCTTTGTCAATCGCTAGGATCTTTCTATTTTGCGCCTTGATCGGCTGTCTGCGTGCACTGCAGAAAAAAAGAACTTGCCGCCATCTTGCATCGTGATTCCTTCTGCGGCTTTCTTGTCTGCTGATGACGCAATCGAATTGGCTGCGAAGCAAAAACTGTAAACGCCGATCGCAAAAAAACAAAAAAAAAATCGATAATGTATTTGAAGTACAGCGGTTCTGTTCGCGTTTGGACCATCTATGCGGTGTGCAAGTTCGCCTGATCCTTGCGCACCTCGTGCGTTTCATTCCCGCCAAATACACCCGCGTCCTTTAGTTCACTCTCGACCTCAATCAATGACGAAACGGGCTTGGCTGCTTCGTCATCACGCATTCACTGGGCGTTCGCTGTGGCGTCACTTTGATCGCCGTGCTCCGCCCTACGCGTCGAACATTCTACGCCGATTATTCCAGAAGCTCACGCATGTACACATAAGGGGCTCCGCGTGGCGAACCGGAGTGAGTTTCGCCCCAGCGTTCGACTCTGCTCTTTCGCCGACTTCGACGCCCGCGACGCTTTGTTGTTATCTTCTGTTTCCTTTTTATTTTTGGGCACAAGTTCGGCCCGCATTAAACGTTTCAGTTTCCCCAGTTATTCTTTGTTTCATCTTGTCATTCGTGACAGTATGTGCAACTGCGACGCTCATCAAGGACACATCTATTCACGAGCCATGTGGTATACAGGGTGTTCGCCCTTAAGCGTGACGGGATGTAGGCGTATAAATTGTACGTTTGTCTTCATTCGCAGCTGTTACGTTTTCAGGCAGATGAAACTTAGTGTTTTGAAATTATCAGCAGAAAATCGTGCCGCGTGCACCACTGTTCGGACTTTCTGTTATATTCCACTCAGCTTTGACACGTCCCGCCACTCGCGGCGCTGTATTTCGACGGTGGTGGCACTATCGAAAATTAATTTTACGGCAAAAAAAAATTAAATTTAATGTGATATAATTTTCGAAGATTGTCGCAGATAAAGGAGCCTTGAGCAGTTTATTGTGTGTACGGAGCCGAAGATCCGCACGCTTACAAAACACTTTAAGTGTCACCAAAATTTAGGGGTGTGTAATAGACGTTTTCCAAAAATCAATCTACCCACCCTGTGCGGAGCAAAACCCGACCCTCTAATGGTGGCGCTAAAGTCAGTGGATCGTGGGAAAGTAGCGCTGGACACAAACAGATACTAACATACAGAGGGCCAAAACCTCGCAAGGCGATTGGCTAATCTGGTTAGAAATTTTTATTTACAACAGTGGTGCCATGCCTACAACAAAACCAAAAACCGAAAACGCGCTATGTACAGTATATACAGGCTCCACAATCCACAAGCCAAGTTAGCCAACCCCTCAATGTTGTTATGGAAATCGCCATCTCGGTCCATTCAAATCTTTGAAGCTTCCACCCAGGTAACACGAAAACATTAGAATAATGTTATTTTTATGTTCGTCCCAAACGTTCGAGGAATGTTCTTAATGTCCGCCTGTATAAAGCTATTTGAACGTTTGGCAGAACATTCTTATAACGTTTTGATAAACGTTATTTGAACACTTGGAAAACAATTTTGCAACGTAAATACAATGTCCGGAAAACATTAGCATAACATTACTGTAAACATTGTAGTAACATTTGTACAACATAAATAAATTTTTTACACAGCGTTATTACAACAGAAATATAATGTTTACAAAACATTAAAATAATGTTCTGGCAAACGTTATAATAATATTCGTAAAACATGTTATTACCACATTATAGTCGGTGACAGGTCAAGAACCAAGTAGAAGCTTCTCCCACCTCTTTCCACTTGAGCAGAGCAAACGCTGGAGAGGAGGTCGTCTCCTCTCCAGCGTTCGCTCTACTAAAGAGGAAAGAGGTGGGAGGAGCTTCCACTTGGTTCTTGACCTGTCACCGACTACAGAAAAATGTATGCAAAATGTTCGGAGGAGTGTTCTGAACCATGAAGACAAATATATACTGTAAAAGTCTGGTTCAGACAGTTGTGTTTGACTGCATTGCCAGGGCTGTTGCCGAGAGACGGTGAATTGCCATGGCAACACCTGTCACATACGGTAACTCAGTCGTCTTACCAAGGTGCAAGCCCTGCAACACAGTCAAATTAGTGTTTGAAGTAGCCTTAGTTCAGATGTGCCCTACACACAGTATATATATGCCTTTATGGTTCAGAAGTATTCCTCCAAACTTTGCAGACATTTTACCAGCGTAACATTCTCTTCTGTTTCACAAGCTTTAACACTCCTTGAAACAATATATGGTGGGCCAAAACAATTCTACACAGCAATGACACCCTAGCTATTATTGAGTCTTGTTTACTCAGAAGATGGGGGCTTTGCAATGAGCATAAAAATGTGAGGCACAATCATTATTAGACCTTTTCAAAACAGCAGATTAACACATTTCAATATTCCACACCAGTGAAAAGACTAAATAAAACAGACATGTATGGTTTGTCTTCGTGACTCTTAACAGTCCCTCCAAAATTTTTTTCATAAAAGCAATTGCATTTTTTTTTCCGTGAACACTAACCAAGCTAGGTGCGCTTTTTGCTAATACAATCGTAACAAAAAAAAACAAGAAAAAAAAAAAAAAAAAACAAGAAAAAAAAAAGCCACAGTAGCGTGCAACCTCGAACTATGTGTGCGCGTCCTGCCGGTGGCGTGGGGAACTATCCCCTCTAATACTGGCAGATAGCGAGATTAGCGACTATCAACCAGGGTTGCCAGGTTGGGCTATAAATAGCCAAATTGGGCTAGTTTTATTTGCAGTTGGCGGGAGAAAATGGTAGTTGGCTATTTGGCTAGTATTGGGCTATTTCTGACCTGTGCATCAGGCAATTTCTGACCTGTGCTGGAACCAAAATGCCTAAAAGCACTTAGGTTTATAGGTTCAAATGTGTTTTTTAGAGTAGATAGATAGTCTTATTCAACCCTGGAGGGTCGCAGCACCACAGAAAGGCCATTGGCCCGTACCTGAGGCCTGCGGTGCCGCAGTACAACAGGAACTTAACACAACAGTAACAAGGACATTAACGGTAATTAATGTTTACCGCAAAGATCATATGGGATGGTACGTGTCAGTCCGAAAAGGAGGTGTCCGTCACAGCCGGAGGAAGTCTAATGCCTCCTTGCACCAGGCTTTCAAGTCCTCTTTCTCTTGGGGGGCGCTTCAGTCCCTTAACCCTGATAAGTACGCGACAGCAAACAAATTCGTCTTCTTTTTGCGCGCCTTGTGCAATTGTTTACCTCCGAATTTTGTCCGAATGCAAGCATGTGTTGTTATTCCTCTAACTCAACAAGTGACGGCGCGATTCCTTGCGGCCTTAACAGCACCTGTTCTGCGCATTCTTTAGGTTGTCTGTTGATTGGCTAATTCTGCATAGTTATACCGTGACGTCATTCTGGTCATCGTTGTCATGCGCTTGTACGAGCATTTCAGGAAGTTCGCCGAACGTGCAAGGGACGCCATTTCTGGGGCATTTGGTGGATATAAATGTATTATGTGTCTTTTCTGCTCAAAATAAACGTTTCAAATGATAAGATTGTTTGTTTGTTTTTTGGCTATTTTTGGGCTATTTTTCTGGATCGACATTTGGCTATTTTTGGGCTATATCTCGTAGACGTTTGGCGGGTTGGAGTTCAAACACCTGGCAACCCTGCTATCAACACCAAGGTTATATGACCTGCACTGCTGCCGTACTGACAGTCATTTGCCTAAAGTGGCGCACTGTACACTGACATTGAAATGTTTTGTCAGCTGAACAGACAATGCGCTTTTCAAGAACTTTATTTGCAACGATGCATGCTTTTGGTTCAATATGGTTGTCGTGATGTGAATCAAAGCTTATTGTGCTTCACTGGAACTGTAGCGGAAATAAAAGGAAAGACATTCTGTTGCGTTCCGCAATTCCAAGTACACACGATCAGCTTGTTCGATACAGATAACCAGCCTTATCGAGATGCAGTGTAGAGAGTGCCACTCTAGGCGTATGGTCGCTAGTATGGCAGCAGGGCGGCAGAGCAGGTCATCTAAACGGATGCTGACAGCAGCTAATTTCACAGCTAGCTGCAGCAGCCATCGATACTAGTTCTTTTCGCTGCCGTCATGAAGTGCGCGAGTATCTCGAGGCAGCACGCTCCTGTGGCTTCGTTGAATCTTTCCACGTCTGTACATACATGTCAGAAAAGGATTCTACTCCAAATGGCCTTTTAACTTATGATTATTGTAATATCTTTGCACTCTTCACCCAAAGTTTCAAGTGAGATCTAAGCAGAGAATGATAAACAAGCAAATAAAACTTGATCTATGTTTATCATTCTCCCAAACTTGTCAAATCTGTTTGGCCATATACTGGTTGTCCCAGCAATTGAACAAAGTGTGTTTGTGAGAGGCATAATAATTTAAAATATTGAACACTAAACCATCACAAAGCTTCTTTGTGACAACAGATGTAAGCATAAATATAGAAAGACACTTGTTCGGAACATAAACAGCTGTGTGCGCCTCACATTTTCCTGGGGAGGAATAATCAGAAATTCATTTATTCAGCTTAGCCATAATGCCACTCGACACACCACTAATTGAAGAAAAAAGTGTTCCCTTGGCAGAAAGTGTGGGATACAACCATCACCAGATTTAGCGCAGCAAAAACAAGCTACCATACAGGTGATTAATTTTAGAAGAACTTGTAGTTGGGCTAGTTGGTGAACGTTGGAAATCATAGTGTAAGGCGCGAAAAAGCAATGGACACAAGAGAGAAAACAGACATACAGGTGCCACTCACAACTGTACTTGAAAAGTGCAGAAAGAAAGGAATACATACATTGTCATCTTCATCACGTCCACGCATGCGCTTAGCCATGTGTTAGATGAGGCGTATATCACATGGCTAAGCGCATGCGTGGACGTGATGAAGATGACGATAGATGTATTCCTGTTTTTCTGAACTTTTCAAATATATATAGTTGTGAGTGGCACCTGTATGTCTGTTTTCTCTCTTATGTCCGTTGTTTTTTTGCGCCGAACACTATGATTCCCAGGTGATTAATTGCAGTCTACCCCTGCTGTGAAAAGAAAACAGTTTGGTACATGTTTATGAGTACATTTATTGACTCTCCAAATTTGGAACATTGATGTATACATGAGCAGCGACAATATTGCTAGACTATGCACTTAAAATTCTTTTCCCTGTAAAAAAAAAAAATTAAAGTGAACAATTATGAAAAAAAATTCACACTTTCGAAGAAGCTTGAAGGCCTGTAAATTGGGTTCATGAAGCTCACATAATTAAAGAAAGGAGCGAGAAAACTCAACAGTGTTTCTCTACCGCAAAAATAAACTAGACATCACAACGACCTCAAACTCTGGTAGAATGTAGCCCTGGCGATTGGAGTAGGGTACAAAAGTTTGAAAACACGACATTACATGGGTCAAAATATAATAAAAATAAAAGAATAAAAAAATTCTCTATGAGCTGACGTCCATCTTAAGCCTAATTTGCGGTACATAAAAAATAGCACCGAGGATGCTAGCACTAATTTTGGTGGAAAAAACTTGCCATCATGAAAGAAAGCATAATTATCTTTCCTGCTCACAAACTTTCTCATTAAAATGAATGCTACAAGAACTAAAATGTCACCTTACAATTTTACAGTGGACTCGCTTCACACCAAAATTATTTCTCTTTATTATAATTTAGTAAATGTTCTCAAACGTTCACACCCTACTCCAACCGCGAAGGCGTTTCAGAGGAGTTTGAGCTCTCCGCATTCTCATACCGAGCAGCTATAAATGTTCAAGTTGCAAAAGTAAAAATAGAGCTATAAAAAGCTTAAAAACCTGTCTGGAACACGTGATTAGGAAAAGGTTTTAAAAGAAATGTCCACAACCGATGTCTAGATGAAAGCAAGACAAAAAACAAAACAAAACATTATTGCCATACTGAGCAGGTGGCAAATACTCAAGAATAAATTGTTTTTAAAAGATAAAATAAAAGTAAACACAGAATGTCGTCTTTCTAGAGCTGAGATTCGCACCAGCACTTCCTGCTTTGGACACGATGCTTAGGACTTCTTTGCCTGCAAACAAAACAACACAACACTAAATACAAAACACCTAAACTTGTTAACAAGGTGCTATAAAGGAAGCATAGCATGCTTTCCTGAACTCACTTCGCTTAGTTCAATATTCAGCCCTTTGTCAAAGATTTGCAGGGATGACGGAGAGATAATGTGGGCAGTTGTCGACTAATAGCAAACATTTTTGTTAAAAAAGTAGTGTGAGTTGCACCTGTTTTCAAACAAGTTTCTCGAAAAGTTCTCCTGCCCTCCTTGCCATTGTGCACACCTGTGGGGACTGACATTTTCAGCTTTTGCAACAGGCAAAACAAACAGTCGTGTCTCCATGTGGGATCAGACCTCTCACTAGCATTTGCCCAAATTTCACGAAGAATTTCCAAAATCGCAAAGAAACTGCTGGGCAGACCGTCGCACTGATGACCTAGCCCATTTCGCTACTATAGCTCGCTTGCCAAGCTCAAAAGACCTTACGACCGGATTTCAGTACCACCCGACTCTGAATCTGTGTCCACGCAAAGATCACTGAAACCGTTCGGTAGCACTGCGTAAAACCTCTTTCGCTCCGTTGTCGCTGTCCTCCGCTCCGTCGACCATCAAATCCCTATCCACCGCCACAAAAACTGAGTTCGGAAAAATGTCTGCAAGATGGTCGCGGACGCTCTCGGCAATAATTCTTTTTTGCCGGTTGCACAGACGATGTAACGGTTTTCTATGTCATTTCATTTTTCCCCCTCTTGTTACTTTTGAAACAAAGAAATGACAGGATACCAGTTTACGTCAGATTGTTTTCAAGAAAATAAGCAGTGCACAGTGGTTATCAAAAAGGTGGTTACTTACGGTTCTCGAGTCCCGCCGTCCAGAAGCTGTTCGGTTGTCCGCTTTATCAGTCAGCAGTCACCGTTGTGGACGCGGCTGGACGTAGCTTAATTGGAAATCAAAGTAACTCAAAGTTCAAACTAGTTCAAGCTATTCAAACTGTCCCAGAAGTTCGCTCGAAGAAATCGAACCGGCGAAACCTGTAGTGGCAGGGGCCACAGTTGCAGTGGCGGGAACGCGGACGGATGAATATTGGCTGTTCCGGCTGTTCCCTTTATAACGGGCGGTACCTTGCGCCACCTAGCTTCGAAGTAATTCATTAAGAAAAATTTCCTTTTTTCTTCTTTCCGTTTTCTCCCGTACTTAATCCTCTTCCTTCACCTCCTTGCAACTATCACAGGGCAGGTAGAGTACTTTTCAGAAAGACCTTTAAAAAATCGGGCAAATAAAAAAAAAGGAACCGGCGAACATATATTTTTTACATTATTTTATTGTTTTACAAATAAAGTTATTTTAATGTTTTATTTTCAACATTATTTTATTGTTCTACAAATAAAGTTACAATAGCGTTTTATTATTAACACTGAAAAAATATTAGTAATGAATCTTCCAAAATCATTATTTTAAAGTTCTATTTTTAACATTATTTGACAATTACATATTTGATGTTACATTAATGTTTCAATATTAACACAGAAATGACGTTAGTAATAAATGTTCCAAAATCAT
The DNA here is from genome assembly GCF_016920785.2 of Ixodes scapularis. Taxonomy (NCBI): domain Eukaryota; kingdom Metazoa; phylum Arthropoda; class Arachnida; order Ixodida; family Ixodidae; genus Ixodes; species Ixodes scapularis. The sequence continues at coordinate 81,073,354 of NW_024609883.1, read as the reverse complement.
TATTTGAACGTTCTATTTTTAACGTTATTTCACAGTTACATATATGATGTTACATTAACGTTTCAATATTAACACAGAAATAACGTTAGTAATAGATGTTCCAAAATCATTATTTGAACGTTCTATTTTTAACGTTATTTCACAGTTACATGTGTGATGTTACATTAACGTTTCAATATTAACACAGAAATAACGTTAGTAATAAATGTTCCAAAATCAATATTTGAACGTTCTATTTTTAACGTTATTTCACAGTTACATATGTGATGTTACATTAACGTTTCAATAATAACACAGAAATAACGTTAGTAATAAATGTTCCAAAATCATTATTTGAACATTCTATTTTTAACGTTATTTCGCAGTTACATATGTGATGTTAAATTAACGTTAATAACACAACATATAACATTAGATGTTTTACTGGAACGTTATACTAATGTTTCAAATACAACTAAAACATAGTATGTTTAACTTGAACGTTACATTAATGTTGAGGTATAACACATAACGTTATTTAAACATACGCAACAATAAAATAACGTTACTATACAATGTTTGGTGCTACCTGGGCAGGGGCTTGTTCTAAACCAGTTGCGCCGAGATCGCCATGGAGCATCATCGTACTGGAAGCGTTACTCGCCAATATAAGCGTCTTTGGCGCCGTGTATGCAATCAACTCATCAATCATACCCATCTCCACGGATCCCTTATAATTGTATTGTTCTTCTTGCATATTTCAAAACAGTAAACTTTATTTTTCAGTGCCTCCAAGCACCGACACAGCATGTGGTGGCGGTACGAAGATGTGCACTTGTTTCGCCAGTGTGTGGATGGCAAAACCTCGGTATACAAGAAACATTTCCATAAAGCTACCCGTCAATAGCGAGATTAAATCGGCTCACCAAGAACGGAGGAGTCAAGGAGAAATTGCTCGTTTTACGAACATAGATGGCGACCATACGGGGAGCTTGGCCCTACTTTCCCAAGATCCCGTGACTTTAGGTGGCGCTACACAACTTCCACACAACAGGAAAAGCTAACGTCTTCGAAAGCATAAAGCAGAAAGGGGAAAAGGCGTTTGTCTCTTTACGTCACCTTCAATTCATGATATCAAGCGTACTTGATTTAGCCGAGCATGATCTGCTATCGCCGCCATTAAAACGGCAATACTGTATCTTTTTGAAACTGCCACAAGGTGACTGACTTTTCAAGACGGGTCTATTCAGGTAGGATTGACATTCCGATAACATTTTCTAGTTGCCAGAGTTCAAGCGGTGATGGTTAAATTGGCGGCTGTCTGTCCCCATCTCGACGCCAGTGCCGCGGTGCGGTCAAGTACAAAGCGCTCCAATGCCGTTGCGAAGAAGTTCTGTAAGAAAAAGTTCAAACATTAATAGTTTCCTTTTCGTCGAACAAATGCGTCGAGTCGTGAAAGCGTCGGCAGTTCGAAACTGCGCTGACAAACCATTCGGGCGACTGTCTAAAGTCGGAATATTCTTGCATTTCTAAATGTACTCCAATCATTTCTTTCTTCCTTTTTTTTTTTTTGCGTAAAGAATTTTGAAGATAGAAAGCCGGCAAATACTTTACCACAATAGTTTCTAAAAGTTTCGAATATATTGCTAAAATATTTTGAACCCCTGGTGTAACTTTAGAACTTTAGATCCGAAAACGTTCGCGGTGCACAGGTGCACGAATCCAATCATAAAGGCATTTTGCAACGCGCGTACTGTGACAGAAGTAATAATTACACATCTGGTGACTTTCAGCTTTTCTTTTTTTTTTTTTCAGTGTCTAAAACATTACGTAACAGAGTATAGATTTGAGGTGTTCGCTACACCGCGCAGCGCCGGAATTCGTGAAGGTCATGTAAGTTATTCCTGAAGCATCAAAGCGAGAATGGTCGCACTTTCATTGATCTAATCTGTTGTCTTTAGAGTCTTTCGTTCTAATTTAATCCTTTTCGCCAGCGAAGTTTTGAACAATTAAGCTGAAAGATAACCCCTCGGTTTTATAGCCTTGTAAATATTAAGTTTCAACCATTCGCGAGAGGATTTCTGTGCACGCCAAACTGCAGACGTCGATAAATAATGCGTCGTCATTGCTGTTACGACTCAAGACCAGGGTTCATTAAATTTGGCGACGCATTGTACGAGGGTATTTAAAAAAAAGACAATACTAGCTGTTACTCGAAAACATTACTTTAAATTTAGGGTTGAATAAAGCCCTTTAGAAAAACAGCTTGGTAGTATGAGACGTATAAAACGTAGCCCCAGTGTGAATACAGGTTTATCAGGAGCTTTTGAGCATCTTCAAACCCTGTCGTTTTCTGACATCTGATTCATTAAAAATTATGTATAAACATGAGAGTCACAAAAGCTTCTCAGACCTAATGTACATCATTTTTAAAGCTAAATTGTAAAGATTGATTTTTCGAAAATATATATTGTGTATATATAAGAATTTGTATTTATTATGAACTTATTTATTGCAGTGAGTGCGTACCCAGGCAGCACACCAATGTTGGACCTACATTGGGCCAACAATGGCAAACGCTGGCTCCGGAGGTTGGTCCAACATTGGTATTCTGGCCGAGCGCAACTTCTTCCAATGTTGGCCCAGCCATTGGCACCAACGTTGGGCCATCGTTCAACCAATGTTCCAGCCATCAATGGCACCAACGTTGGGCCATCGTTCAACCAACCTTCCAGCCGTCATTGGCGCCAACGTTGGGCCATCGTTCAACCAATGCTCCAGCCATTATTGGCACCTTTTTTAGGCCATCGTTAAACCAATATTTCAGCCATCGTTGGCATCCACACTATGTCATTGGCTATGCCAATTTTGGCTTTCACACTAATTCAATGGCTATGCCATCATTGGTATACAAGTTCAATCATTGAATATTGAACTTGTATACCAATGATGGCATAGCCATTGAATTAGTGTGAAAGCCAAAATTGGCATAGCCAATGACATAGTCCGTTATCTGCAGTCAAGTTGATTCATTGGCATGTCCCAGTGTTAATGCCATATCTTTAATGCTGGCCATGCAATGATGGCAATGTGTTTAAATCCTGGTTATTCCAACATTGGGTTTTAAGAACCCCTGGCCTGTTTCTTATTAGCAGCCCACTGCAAGAAAAACATTCTGGGCACAAATGGCAAGGTCCGCCTATGCTCTGTCTGTGCACTATTTTATCTGGCGAGCAAATGACTATTTCAAGATCAATTAATACTTTTTTCGGAACTTTTATTGAAAGGGGCTAGGGAGGAAGCTCAGCGGGGAGCCTATGCCTGGTCCTGGGGAAGGTCCTGGGGCGAGTCCTGGGGCTGGGGAGCCATTACGGCTTCCGAACGCCCCTTCCTGCAGCCTCCCCTGTCGCAAGACCCTGGCAGCCACTTCAGCACCATTTTTAAGCTGCCGATTCTTCAATTGTTAGCTTCGCACTGATGGCATCTACGAAAAGATCCAAAGGTCAAAGATCAACGCTTTCAAACCCACATTGGTCTTAGTAAAGCACACTCCCAAGCAGCACTTCAACAAATGTTAAGGTTTGAGTGTCCCCTAAAAAGTCCCTCGCTCACGACTTTTCAGTCCTTGCGACGTAGCACCCGTGGTAGCCGATGATCAGGGGTCTACGACGTCCGGGCCGAGGTCCGAACGTAGTGACGAGGCAGTTGACCGATGGCCGAAGGCTTGAATCAGGCCCCGTACGCCGGTGGCAGCCTATGACCAGGTGTCCGCCAAGGTCTGGACCGAAGGACGTAGCGACGAGGCAGTTGGGCGTTGGCCGAAGGCTTGAGTCAGGCTCAGAACGTCTGTGGCACGGAGTGGCAGCGGGTGTTCAACTGCGCCACGCATGCAGTCTTGTCTACCTCCGAAAGGTTGGCGCCCGGACTGCGTGAGAAGTGGGTTGTGGGTCGGGCCTCTTGACGTCTGGTCACGCCGACGGAGGTCCGGCCTGGTCGCGTCTGCACCGTCCTTTGTCAACCGCCCGAGTCCCCTCTCGCGCTCCTCGCATGCCCCCCCCCCCCCCCCCCCCTCGTCTTCTTCTTTCTCGTCCTCTTCGGCTGGTCGCGGGATCGCTCATCACACCAGACTAAAGCCTGGTTCAGACAGTTGCGTTTTACTGCGTTTTACTGCGTTGCGGCAGCGAGAAACCAGGACATCCCTGCTGCTTATATCGCGTGCCAAGATGATTCCTTGAATTGGATTCCACGCTTCATACGAAGCACAGATGTGCCGGTGACTCGCTTTCGGTACTCGACGCAACGCAGTCAAACCCACTCAAACGCAAGTGTCTGAAACGGCCTTAAGCCAATCAATTGGCGACGTGCGCGACCGAAAGCGTCGCTGTGGTCGGCCTTTCACGATTGGCCCAAAAGCTCACTATGACGTCGGAAAGGGTATACCATCGACGGAAATAAGAAGAATGAAGGAACTTTAATTTCGATTGTGTTGGCAGTGTTCCTTTGAGAGCGCAATGATTTCAGGCTTCCACCATGCTATTTACAAACACCATCGAACTTGTTGTTCGCAAGGTAATGACGTCACAAGGGGGAACCATAGGAGGGCGCCAGGCCACTGGCTAAGACAGGCAATTGGTGGCCAGCTTAAACCAATCGATTGCCAACTTTGGTAACCCGTTGGCTCTATTACAGCTTATATTTCTGAGGGCGTTGTCATTACCGTAGTCAGTACTGCAGTTGCCGTATTTTGTACGCACTTTGAAGTCATTTTTGGGCAAGCAGGCATAATGCTCAGCTTCTTCTGTTATAGACCTTTCCAATGTTTAGAAATCCACAGCTCAGCGTGCGATCTCCACAGCTCAGCGCGCGCGTGTGCGTCGCTTCGGAAAGCGAGCAAATCACGCGCGATATGCACGAACACTGAAAATGAAACCGGCCAGCAGCCCTTTTCTGGAAAGGTCTATATGTTGCGTGATAACCTTTCTTTGCAGATTGAAATGCGCATCAGCTTTATGTCACCTCCTACCTCAAACATAGGGTGTTCGAGATGTTAATTCAACGCAATTTTTTATTCGTGAAGACATGTAATTGCTTAATCAGTCGCTGGATATTTGTTTAAGGTTTTATTTTTTTTGCTAAAATTATTAGTGCTTTTTATTTATTTTTTTAATTTTGCCCGGTTCAGTCTGAATTACAGGCCGCGTTTTGCGGCTCAGCAAAGCGGGTTGCCTTGAGATTTTTAAGATCACATACAGCTGACAATACACCCGTGTCCTAGGTTGGGGAGGCGGGTGGAAATTTCGGGGTTGAACCCTGCCTCCTCCCCCCCCCCCCCCCTCTTTGGAAAGGTTTCCGGGCTGCGTCGCTAAATGGGCATAAGAGAAGAGGCACTATGCTTTTTGCCGTATAAACATATACACAAATCGAAGGAAGCGTGCATTTTGTATTTTGTGTGGAATTTACTAAGCATAACTATCAGTTTTGGGAAGACGCGTGTTCGTTATAGTCGGGGACAGGTGGTAGAAGCTCCTCCCATCTCTTTCCATATTTGTAGATCGAAAGATCAGGAGGAGTCGACCTCCTCCCCAGCTTTTATTTTTAACCTGTCACCGAACACGGTTTTTTTCTGCGTGGACGTTCAAACTTGCTGCAGCTCGCAATGCATACAACGTTCTAATTCAGTTGCTAACTTTCTCTGCGTGTGAAGACAGAGGAATCGTTCCCCCCGGAGGCATAGCTAGAGATTGTTCTCAGCGTGCGCGAAAGAACTAAGCCAATTATATATAACATTGGTAAGCCACTGGCTAAGACAGGCCAATGTTGCCCAGCCTAAGTCGATCGATTACCAATGTCGGTAATTGATTGGCTTAAGCTGGCCAACATTGGCCTGTCTTAGCCAATCGATTACCAATGATGGCAACACAGTGGCTAACGTAGACCAATGTTGGCCAGCCTAAGCCAATTCATTACCAATGTTCGTAACCAATTGGCTAAGACAGGCCAATGTTGGCGAACCTAAGCCCACCAATAGCCAACGTTGCTAAGCCGTTGGCTGAGGTTGGCCAATGTTGGCCAGTCTAAACCAATCGATTGCCAACGTTGGTAAGCCATTGGCTGAGGTAGGCCAATGTTGGGCGGCCTAAGCCAATCGATTACCAACGTTGGTGAGCCGTTGGTCAAGTGAGGCCAACGTTGGCCAGTATATTCCAGTGTACCACCAATATTGGTTTTGCGATGGCCACATTGGCCCAATATTGGACCATTGTTTGCCAATTGAATACCAATGTTGGCCCGACGTCGTGTGCTGTCTGGGGTACTTTTCACTTACGGAATGCTTTGCAACTGTTTGTGTGTGTGTTTGTTTGTGTGTGCGTGCGTGTGCGTGTATTTGTGTGTGTGTGTGTGTGTTTGTGTGTGTGTGTGTGTGCGCGCGTGCTCTGTATTTCTATTATTTTATAAAAAAAATACCTTTGGCCAAAATTGCAGACTTCCATCTTTGCGGTCGTCAGTTTGTCCATCCGAAATAGGTACCAAATCCAAAAGCGAGATTTATTTAATAAATAGTGATTGCTTTTCTAGGTTTTCATATCCTCGCATTCACAAACATTCAGACAAAAAACACTACAAAAAGAATTGCAAAAATAATTTTACCATTTCTTTGGATTTTTCTTTTATTTAACACAACAATTTAATATTATGCGATGCTTATAAGGTATTTAAGACATACGCTCCTTGTGTTTTGCGTGTCGATCACTGTTCATCGTTTTCCGCTGATCACCCCTATAATAGTGGTCACCGAAATTCAAAGTGTTAATAAGCATGGTTCTTCACCAAGAGAGTATCAGATGTAAAACAAATTGTGAGCAACAGCAGAGGCTTTATTTTCGACGTTTCGAGCTGCTCTTTTTTAACCCTACACTTGGAAGAGAGCAGGCTCTACTCAATGCGACGAAAATAAAACCTCTACTGCTGCTCACAATTTCTTCTACGTTTAGTCACGGAAACAGTGACTGTATACCGTGAATCGAAGCAATAAGTAAAAATCCAGGACAGTTTCCATCAGCAATATCACGTAAATTTAGGTCAACCATCTTAGCTACAGGCTCATGCTTCAAGAATTCCTACCAAAGCAATAACATAATGTTTTGTTTTTTTTCGGCAGTTGGGAAACTTTTTGCAGCGACATGGCCAATGCTTTTTCCGATAGTAACACTGCCGACAATCAGTCACTTGAGTCGACGATTCTTCCGGAGCTCTACATCAAAGCCAACCACGGCCAGCGAAAATTTAACATCCAAATTCTCGACTCGGCGCAAATGTCGTTCGATAGCGAGCCGAACGCCAGCCAGCAGTTCCTCGACGTGGGCTGCGGAACGGGCGACTTCACTCGGCAAGAACTGTTGCCGCGCTGTCAGCCCTGCCGCAGGATTGTGGCCACCGACGTCTCCCGAGCAATGGTGGAGTTCGCCAGAGAGAACTTTGGGCATCCGCGGATCACGTACGAGGTACACGACATCGGAAGCGACGTCTCGGGACTCGTGCAGAAGTACGGCAAGTTTGACCGCGTCTACTCTTTCTTCGCACTCAACTGGACAGAGGACCTCACCGCGGCTCTGCACAACGTTGCAAACTTGATGACCGACGACGGCGAGTGCTTGCTAGTGTTCACGGCTCGACACGCAATGTACACAGTGTGGAGGAGAATCGTGGAAATGGATCGATGGAAGTCGTACAAAGCAGTGAGTGTGTTCGTTCATCTAGTTCTTATATTTTGACCTTTTAGCGAATGATGAAACGGTTCCTAGTAATCCGCCACAGCGAGTCCACTTATCTTTGCACGCGCAGCTTCAAAGTTCATCATGTCAGTCTGTGTTCTATAAAGACACACGAGCCTCCTAGTGCATTCAGTTAAAAATTTAATGCATAAAGTGTACATACATTGTCTCCTGTTATCAAGTGAAACCGAACGCTTAAGGCAAGCGAAGCTACTCTGCTGGGCAAACTCTTCAAAGATTACATTTGTATGTCATTAATTTTGAGCCCAATGATTCAGTAAGTGAACTTATAATTCTACGAGGACTTCTATTTTGGTTGCAAACTTCAGAATCACAATTTAAAAAAAAGGGTTTCACAGCTTTACACGACATTCGGATTATTCATGGTCTTGACTCACCCCTTTCAACCCCACCGTGTTCATGGATAAAATCCTTTCGATATGCCCACGTCTAGTACTGCATAATCTCGATTCTAAGTGGTATTTCACTGTTACGAAAATTTCTTCGCATTGTGTTGCTACAGGGTAACTTACGCTTAAATGCTATTGAGAAGAACGCTGGAACAAAAATAGAAACATCTAAGATGAAGAACGAATGTTCCGAGCTGCACTCAGGGTTTTGTGACCTCGGTTTAAGAAGGATGAACGTTCCTCGCAACAACAAAGGCTGAATTTGATCCCGCTTTTATCGTCTCTAACCCCGAAGGGCGAAATGTCCAAATAACACGCGGTATAATCTTCGAATCCATCTGCTGGTACGACAGGCTGATAGCGCCGGAGTATGGGTTAACAAATGCATAGCGTAGGCCTATTTGCTTCACGCTTATCACAACTTATTTTACTAGGTAGAGTACATCCTACTCCCCGATAATACAATGGCCTTGGCGAAAACAGGTTTGACGCAGTTTGAATGGTTGGAGTACCAGCAGCCTTGAGTTTTTCCTATTGAATTGGAAGTGGTAGGAGGCGCCACCTATTGCCATGGAAGTCGTGGTTACCAAACATTCGCCGGTGGGCAAAGAGCGCGCCGCAGGCCTTTCGGTCGATGCAAGTGCTTGCTCAATATGTGTCGCAGCATGTTCCCTAAACATTTTTGGAGCAAAATTATGTTTGGGGGAAATTATAATATCTAAAGCGTCTTCATACACAACTGTTTGAATAAAATAGCAAACGCTGATGAGATATGAAATTTAAAAAATTTGTGGACACATCAAACATTTATATGCAATGTAACGTAGGGAGCCTTTATGAGCACACGATGCAACCAATCAGCGTTGATGAGTTATGCAACTTTAAAAGGGTAATGTCCGCTAGTATTTTTTGCTCAGTACGAGCACCTGCAGAGATACACGATAAGACTGGGAAGTCATTTTTCCAGGTGTCCCCAAAATATATTGAAGGTATAAAAAGGGCAGCCAAAATCAGCGACTTCGCGTTCCTCAAATGCTTCCTTAACTGGTCACATTTTCGCATTAAATTTTCAAGTCTCAACTCCAAATACGCACAAAAAAGAAATGATTTGCAGGAATGTCTTGTGCCATAGCCAGTTCCTTTTTTTATATTATTCGGAGTTGAGACTTCGAAATATTTTTTGCGCGACTGTGACCAGTAAAACAGGTATTCGAGCGCTGATATTTGCGGGCCATTTTAGTGCGGATCATAAGTCGTATTTTGGAACACCCTTTAGATAAAAATGGACAGTTTCATTTAAACACTGACAATGCTTTATTTCTCAACCAATTGTAACCACTGGCGACGTTCTTGAAAGTCCTGCTTTTGGTGGCACTCTGTTTTGCAGGGCCGTTGGCCGAGTTCCTTGGTGGCATGCTGTTTTGCTTCAGCTTGCGGTGTACAATACACTGTTCTTGAAAATAGCAGAATCGGAATCTCTCCCCTAGCCCCTTCCTCCCCGCGAAGAGCCGTATGCGGCTCGCGAGCCGTAGCTTGGCCACCCTTCCCTTGACTATGAAGAAGGACGAAGTACAAAGCCGTTTCGAAAAAGAGAGCTCGCGCTTTAGATCTCTTCAATCTCTGACAGACTCCGTATATGTATATTCGCTTTTTCTCTCGTGAGTTGAAAGAGGGGGATCGTAGGCCGAGTGGGCTAGCGCAAACTAGAGCCACTCTAGCGCACACCAGCTCGGAGCCCGTGGAGCGAAAGCTCGCGCTGCAGAACCCAGGATCCTGAGCTCAATCCCTCAATCCTGGCCGTTTCGATCTCGATGAGCATCGTACCGGCGTGCGGTCGTGTATCACTACTGCGTGGTGCACGTTAAAAATCCCAGGCTAGCGGTTGTACTGCACTGGCTCAATTGCTCATCTATAGCTGGGAGACTCGTCGCCCGTTGAGGCAGACCAAGCTCTAGGCTGTATAAACATACGCACAACAATTTGCTGTGCTTTCGTGAGTTGAAACGTGGTGCCGCCAGTGTGCGAATAACACACAACCACCTCCGGTTCTGAACTAAACGGTGGGTTTCGCAGTATTTGCGAAATCAAATATACGCGCTATCTTCTGGAAATGGTCACTTATAGTACTGCCAGGCTTAAATCAGTCTTATGATAAAAAAATGATGAGTAAAAAATTAGAAAATACACGTGAACCGGAAGTGTGCCGGGGCTACCCAAAAGACGGCGCCACTGAGTATTGCTGAAAAAAAAGAGCGAATATGTAAATAAAATGCAGTGTACAGACATACACTTAAATATTATCTCGCAATTCGTCACCCCGGACTATTCAAAATCGGGTTGCTGAAGTCGTCCTCGTGAAAATGATAGGAGCACACACGTTTGTTACACAAAGAATCCGGCTCAGTTTGATCTGACCTATGTTTTTTTGGAAACGGCGTCAAAACCTGCAGACCTGCAGCGAACTGCCCATTCCCACCGGCTACAATGATATACCCCATCATTTAGTTGAGATGCATCAATCGAGAACAGGAACGAGATCATAAACGCCGTCTACACTCACACGCGTGGGTCCCAAGGAAAACGAAAGAAGGACTAGTCCTTTCCCTGCGATCCGCGGTTCTTGCAGCCATCCACAGTTCGCACCACGTCGGCGATCGAATCCTTCTTATACAACCGACCCATTACAGCGGTGTCGGAGATTGTAGTATATATATACTGCAATCTCCGGCACCGCGAGACGTTCGAACCGCCAGGGGAGAAATGGGCACAGTATATGAGCGTTGTTTAATGCAAATGAGCGGAGAAGGATGTGTCCCCCCCCCCCCCCCCTCCTTAGTAAAGCATTTTCTTATAACTTCGTGACTCGATCTTTGGTCTTCTTATCATCAAATATTGCAATATTGTTCGTTGCATAGCGAGAGTGTATATAAGATCGCCGGATGCCCTAACCGCAGTCAACCTACTCATATATATTACACGAAAGGCGCGGAGTTTCTCTGCAGACATGATGACAGGCTTATCGGTGGACACTCCACAAGCATGGTTCGAAATAAGCGGGTTTTCGTTATACAAATACGTGTGCTTCGAGCATCTCTATACGGACAGTTTTTGTGCGGTAAATATGGTAGGACCGGTGATACAAGGAAGGAATACGCGTCAGACAGTGTCTGCACACTGTCTTTAGTATATGATGAAATGTATTAGCTGTGTGACTGCGGTTTGGTTTATACTCCGTTCATCCTTAAGCTGAGACTAGAAGCTCCGCCTTCAGCGCGAGCTTTCTGTCCTCACTAACGAAAGTGTGAACGCGCAGGCACGCGTTCACACTTGAACCAAGCGGCACCGTGACGATTCACTTTTCAAGCTGCTTGGTTGACTCCGTCGAATCACAGCGCGCGTCGACTACGGTTATACTTAAAAGTGAAGCGGAGTATATAGTTTGGCACGTCACTCAAATGAAAGCGCGGGCCTATAACCAGTGCACCGTTCTGTGTGTGGAGGGCGACATGCCTATAGAGGAGTGAATCGCTTACTCGTGTATACAATCTTTTCTATTTTGTTTCCCGTATAGGCCGTCGAGCGTTTCATTCCAGAAACTCAAAACATCGAACACGCGTCGGACCTTAGCTCCTACGTGCTGCGCGTTCTCGAGGGTGCCAACCTCGAGCCGCGCACCTGGAAGGTACTGACCCAAAACACAGACCCCGGAAATGTGGAGAAACACATCGGTAAGATTTTTTTTTTTTTTTTCGTAAAGACTTTGTCATAGTTCCTTATGCCGACGCCCACGCGTGGCCGGACGAAAAGATCCTCAGCTATGGATCGATTTCTCGCTAATGTTCTGCGGTGCAGTTTCGTCTGAAAACGACGCTGCTTATCAGACCTGTCTTTGAAGACGGCGGCCCTCGACGTACCGCCATGAATGTTGTCCGAAAAGTTGTCTGTCCGATCCAAACGGCAATACGATGTGCCGCGCCTCTGATTGTTCTCCTGACTTCTCCTGACCGTTGATTGTTCTCCTGACTTCTCCTGACCTCCGATTGTTCTCCTGTCACATCGCGCGTATGTGCTATTCGTACTTTCCAGGGACTACACTCGTGGGTGACTGTTCTCCCTGCTCCCAGGACACGTAGAAACGCGCAATCTGCGTCTGACAGCAGCGACAAACAACGTTAAAAGCTGCCGGAGCACCTTCTCTGTTGCAGAGAACAATAGGGACTAACAAGAACAACTTAACAAACGCAGGCCATCGCTTAGTATGCTCATGCTTTTGCTCCGTGATTCGTTCTTGGGGAGCGATAATAAGATTATCGAGACTCCAGTGCGCATTTGAAGCTGTCAGTGGCATAACTATAGATGTAAGACTACGAAAGCCTTATACGGATGTGTTTCCTATATCTCTTGCCGTATAGGCCATCACGGTTGCACAGTTTGGTCAGATGTGCTGTGTCGGTGTTCAGTTGCGTGGAACTTGCATCTTCGCCGAACATCCATTACTATATTTACTAACCACGTACCCCGGATTCCTACCTCCTATGTGTTAAATAATAATACTGTTGACCTCGTCTCCACTTATAAATATCTTGGAATTCATTTGCAACCTGATCTGTCATGGCACTACCATATAAAGCTCACCCTGGCGGCTGCTAACCGCTCTTTCGGATTTCTCAAGCGTAACCTTAAACAGGCTCCTCCTAACATACGCAAACTTGCCTTTTCCACACTAATACGTCCGAAATTAAAATATGCATCAGCCATTTGGGATCCCGAACATGCTTACATCATAAACGACATTGAATCACTGCAAAATCGTGCCGCTCGCTTCATATTTTCAGATTATTCTCGTCATTCCAGCGTCACAGCACTAAAACGCCGAGCGGAGCTACCCGAACTACTCCATCGTCGCAAACTTTCACGCCTATCTCTTTTCCATAAACTTTACCACCACGCGTCACTTCACGGTGATTTCTTCGAGCCACCTGCCGTTATTTTTCCACGCCGCGATCACCCCTACAAAGTTAAACGCGTAACCTGTAAGTCATCTGCTTTTTCCCGGTCATTCATTCCACGTACCACAATCGATTGGAATAATCTACCATCGCACATTGCCTCAGGAAAAGACACCACGAAGTTTCAAGAACAAATTCAAAATACTGATGCCATCTGACTTTTGCTGTTTTACATTGTTGTTTCCTTTTTTCCGGAACGTGCAGAGCAAATGTGTACTATTTTGTTTTTACCTTGACTCAGCTTTATTGCAGTGTGATGAGTGAGTGTATGTTTTTTTATTCGTTTTTGAGTGTATCCTTTATTTTCTTTTTATTATTAAGTGTATTGATTGTTTTCTAGTATTCTCATATGTTGCTCACTGTGCACTAGTTCCTATTGGAACGATTTATGTACCCCCCCCCCCCCCTATGTAATACCCTCTCCCGAGGGCCTTTAGGTGTAATATGAATAAATAAATAAATAAATAAATATACGGTGACTGGAACGCGTCTCAGACTGGTTTGTTTACCGCGTCCGATAAAGTGGTCCCTCGATTTCCGCACCGCTTGATGGCGTCGTGGAAGTGTCACGCTGTCGCCGGCCGCGATACTGGCGGCGTCACAGCATCGCTGGTGGACGTGGCTGACGCCTGTTCTGCTGCAGGTCGCTCTCCTGCTTGGACAGTCCTCGGAAGCTTCGGCGGCCAGGTGTTGGGACGCCGTGACGACAGCGACACTCGCGTTTGCTCGCGCTTTTTGCCGGAAGTTCTACGACCAACCGCCAGGATCGCGACATCCGACAGCGTGACACTCTGACTTTTGTGACGTCATTTGTTTTCACTTCGAGACCCCCCCTTCGACGGATGGGCGGAATAGGACGCTAAACACACCAGTCAGAGAAGCATTCCAGGCACAGTACCAGCACTGTGCCCTTGCTATCAAGAAGGTGACGATTTAATGACCGTGGTCTGTCTGGGAAAGAAACTCGGCGAATAAATAGGTCGAAAATTTGTAAAGTCCCCAAAAACTAAGTGTGACTTGTGACACAGAACATGAGGTTACATGGGATATAACCCTTCCGAAAAACCCAATATAACTTTTCGCTATCTGAATTATGGAACTGGAAATCTATCTGGATACTATCTCGATTCCAGGTTTTCAGAAATTATTCCCTTGCCTGCAATCTGGACCTCAGGTTTCCAGAACCAGTTCCAGTTAGATTTCCAGTTCCCTAATCCACATAGTGAAAAGTTATACTGGGCTTTTCGGTCGGGTACTTCATGATCAGTTTCACAAGTGACACTTCCAAAGATCACGGGGCATTTTCATGACTAAATAGCATTATTGGGACAAATAATTCGCTTCACCTAACGATCCTTTTTTTTTCTGCCGTAAAAAACAAACAAAAAAAAAAACGTTTTCTTGCAATTTCTTTTTCTTTTTTTCTTTTTTTTTTTTTTTTTCAGAAAGGGAACGCTCATTGAATCCCATCTTACCCGTGCTTCCCGAAGAATCAAGGACGCAATTCAAGAGCGACGTGGCCGCGGTTATCCGCAAGTTTTGTACTGAAACACCGGCCGGGAATTCACAGTATATCGGGCACAATTTCGTGGTTCACGCCAGAAAAGTTTCAAAATGAGCATAAAAAATGAAGCGAATTTGGTTATTCTACCGGTCCTTTGTATAAAATTATTCACGTTATTCATATAGTGCGGCAGAGGTACCGGTACATGCATGTAGACACCTTTTTGTTTACACAAAAGGACGCAAAAAAAATTATGGAATTGAAACTAACAAATCACGAGTGATATTATGCCTGTCAAATCCCATTGAGAAATCGTTATGTTCAAAACAAATAAACGCAGGATTATGGCTCGATGACGTATAGCTGGTTCACGACTCGTTCAGGCAACGACTGCGTCGTCTGCTAAATTTATCAAATAGATTTCTTCGTCTGAATGTTTGAACCGGTTTGTGGCCGACACGGTAAGTTTGTCCTCGCTTTCTGAAGCCGCTGAGACCCTAAGGAACGCAGGTTGTAGCTTCTTATGTCCATATTTCTATAACTTCATTGATCAACACTCTCTGTAAATATATGCTTCAGGATTTTTTCTTTTTTTGTTTTTATACCAACGGTAAGAAAAACTTTGTGCTTTTGTTCTTGTTGTGACGCACTTTTTGGGGACTGTTGCAAATGACAATAAAAAGAAAATTACTTGGTAATTAGGTCAATTTTAAGTTTGTTTTCTTCCGATCACTCCTCGTGAACTCTGCGGTGTCTTTGGATCCTGGATTGAACCGAAGAAAGACAGCGGGGAGTGGTAACTCAAGCCGAGAACGTTGGCTTAGGAAAATGTCTTCTCTGCGAACCCTGAGCCGCGTTGGCCTTTCTTGGGGGTAAGCAGAACATGTCGGTTTTCGGTTTCCAGCTGTACGACCTTTAATAATCTTAGTTGACCTACACGCCATCTGGTGTTTGCGAACGGCGGCGCAGCCAGTTGAAGCAGGCCTCGTTACATTTGTGACACGCACGACTTATTCCCATCAAGTACTGCGTAAGTAGGGCTGGGCGTGGATAAAACGTTTTAACCCTACTAATCGCTACCTCTTAGTCAATTCAATAATCGAAAAATTGGCTGTGTTTATCTACAACCGGTATTATCAAAAAAACTGTGTTTTTTTGTTGTTTTTTTTTGCGATGTCATTTATAAGCGAATGTACACCTTATTTGAAACTTAAGGCTGTTCCACACAAAAAAAATAGGGCAAATCATTTCAACAATACAATATTTTACATTATATTTAGCCTGACAATCAGTCTGGATTACAACGAAAGGGAATACTAAGGTGTTTTACCGTGGAATACTGCAGTGCTGCATTCTGAAGTACATAAATGCGCACGAAGAAGAAGCAAGCACTTTTACTCCCTTCCCGAAATTCCTAACGCAAAACTAAACCAATTAACCGGTTAAATAAATTTATTGCTTTAAAATCATTGATCGATTATTCGGATAGTCAATCGGCCCACTGTCCAGCCCTGGTGTGAACACCTCCGCAGAAGACCCCAACATATCTCGTGGTATGAGCAAAGAGAACAATTGGGTATTAAGCCAAGGCTTGGATGGGGCAACACTGGTTCACACTGTAGATGAGCAATTTCGCCAGTGCAGTACGACTGCTAACCTGGGGTCTTTAACCTGCTCACGCAGTAGTGATACATGACCGCACGCCGGTACGATGCTCATCCAGACCGAAACGGGCAGGGGTGCAGATTGAACCCAGGATACCTGGGTTCTGCAGCGCGAGCTTTCGCTCCCGAGACTTCTCTCGTGATACAACGTAAAGGTCAAGTTTCAGCTATTCCCGAAAAGAAGTCTGAATACGAGAACCTCCAGGGATGTATATAATGCGTCAAAATTGCAGTAGGGGCGGAAGGCCGCGAATTCAGCAAATTTGGCTCACATTTTTCAATTATGCTTAAACTATACGATGCACGGAATGCATCTCCGAGGGGTGTGTTTAGCGTACCCTATTCCACCCATACATCAAAATAGTTCCGAAGTGGACACAAGTGACGTCAGACAAGCCGGCCTGTCATGCTATCGGATGTCGCGATCCTGGCAGTTGATGCTAGAATCCTCCATAAAAACTACGAGTGAATGGAACTCTCTGTCGTCGTTGCGTCCACCCAGACGTCCCCCTCCTGGCTGCACAAGCTTCCGTGGACTGATGTCGAGCTGGAGGGCGACCTGCAGCTGGACAATTTTCTCTCGTATTCACCACCGCTGTGGGGACACTGTTAGGATCGCGACCGTCACAATATGGCACTTCTATGACGTCATCAGGCGGAAATGGAGGGACCACTTTTTAAGACACGGTAAACAGACCAGTCGGAGGCACGTTCCAGGCATCAAATAGTGCTACGAATCGATGAACTCTGCGTCATCCACATCTTTTCTCGTAAAAGACACAGGTTCGTACCTAGCCCCCAAAGCGAACACAAGCGTCGCTGCGGTCGCCGCGCCCTGATTGGGTGAGGTGTACCGTGACGTCAGGGGGAGTACTCCGCTCCGCGATCTCGCATCGGCTCGCTTCCCAGTACCGATTTCCTGGTTTGGCGTTGTGTGCCGCAAGCTCTTCGAGGAGCTGGACTTCGTTTACCCGGTGTACAAGACGTTGAGTTAGGCCGATATTGACGTGCTTCCGTACATTTTATAAGCCTGCTCGTACCTTTCACCTTTATTAGTGGGTTGCAAATCCCGAAAGCTATCGGCGGAGGCAATTCCGCCGATGAACCTCCTCGTCCGTCCACTAGACACACGGCAATCTTGCGAGGGGTCGGTGAAGCGGTGGCGCAAGTGTTTCAGACGCTAGAATTCTGTTCCTTGCATGTTCATGATTTAGGAAGATATTACATCCCGCTTTCAAGGCATTTGAAGTAGCATTTATATCATGGGCCTTTGGGTGGTCGCCAAATTAGCTCGCGACCCCGACTCTGCGCTGCCACTCTGTATGTGCTGGTTCGCAGATGTTTTAAAGGCCCTGCGTCTGATGATCTTTGAGGTGCTTCCAGCCTTTGGTATCCTTCTTCCAGCCTTTGGTATTCGGAAAATACACCGTTGAGCCTGAATTGTCATTTCCAATTAAAAGAGACACTGCTGCAGGTCCCCAAAAGCTTCCTCAGCCTCCACACTCCCTACAGCTGGACCCTCTGACACCAGAGGAAAACAGGAGTAAAAGCAAGCATTCGAACGGCTGTCCAGTGGTAGATGCAGCACTAGTAGCAGAAAATGTGGAACCTGTGTAGGGCGACAGTCTGCGTGAGAAAAGCTTGGGATATTTTAGCCTCAGGACAATTCAATTTAAGTAAAATCTCAATTTCAGGGCTTAAGGGACTAATAACAAGCTAGACACCTACACCTTCGCTTACGTTTGTTATACATTACTCGAGGCTTGATATAAACAAGTTCACAGATACCACCCATGTAATCCATTGAAATACTATCCGAATCCAACAAAGGTCAAATGCGAGCAATGTATATTATAAATGTATCTTGTTTTTTTACTTTGCCCCAGCAATTGGACTGTCGTACTTGTGATTCTCTCCCCATGGCCCACAGACTGTATTTAGTATGTTGCTCGAACAACATGCAGCTTTTCTGCTTCGGCGATCTTGTTTAAAAACAGAGATACAAAAAAAAAGTATACATAACCTGCTCATTCATTCAGACCATCAGCAGCATGTATTCTGCGAAATGTAAATCTATAGTGATGCTCCTGCAATTGTGGCCATATTTCTTCATTTTCATATACCAGCTGCGATTCATGCGTTGCCTGCCCTGTCAACCATGCTTCAAATGTTGGTTGAAGTTTCGCCTTTAGCTACAGGCCATACCTCAATAAAGGCACATATAAAAGTTTACACTTCCTACAAAAAACACGCCAAAAAAAGATTAAATAGAAACGAGCGCGCCGACAGCTGGCGTCGTCACAGCCTCCACAGTGCGACCGGGGCGAGTCGGGGAAAAATTCTCTCCTCGCCGTGACGTCACCCCGGTTCGCCGTAAGGGGGCGCCACGCGAACTTCTCGGGCGGAGGGGCATATTCGCGACTCCAACTCACTATAGGTGGCGCCACTCGTTTTTCCAAAATGGTGGTTATAGTGAGGGTCGGAAATGCGTGGCCGCTGCTCAGAGCCCTGCCGCTGCTGAGCCCGTCTAGTGTGCTGGCTTCGCAGGGCGACACAAATTATTTCTGGTAATACGAAAAGGCTAGGGGCCGTGTTCCAAAATTTACTCGATTTTACTCCAGGGTAAAGGTTTTTTTTTTTTTACCTTGGCGTTTTAAAACCTACTCGCGTCCAGCGTTTGTGAATCTGTGTTGTAACGTGACACGACCCGCCGGAGTAAGCGGATTCATTTGGCTGAGATCTGGAACACAGCCAGGGTGCTATGAGCGGAGGTCACCTCTTTATCCTGAATACATAAACGGTGTTTAGCGTATAATATTTACGACAGGTGGCACGCTTTAACTCTGAAGCGAAACCGAAACTAATCTTTATTTTGGATTTAATTCTCGGTACGGGACTTAATTTCGCCCTCGCCCTTCGTTCTTGAGTTGCAACGGACTGTAGTAAAGTAAATTCCATACCGTCTGCAGCACTACGTTGTGACAGTGAAGAGTGTTGTTTGCGTTCGGAAATGACATTTCGCGAGCCATGATCGCGAACAGTTCAGCTGTGCCCGCTGAGAAGGAGAATCGGGAGACCCTCAAGAACGCTTCCCGTTTCTGCCGCGGGAGGGCGAGCAACGAGCTGGAGGCGCGAATTATCTTGTATCACAGATGACGTCGTTTCCGAGATTCCAAGCATGGGCGGAAATATATCTATGGCATTGTCGATCTTTTTCCGATGAGTTTCGGTTTGAGACAGCCTCCGGCCGTGAAGTACCGGCTGTTCGCGAGAAAAACGAGCCGTGTTTGGCGGTCCGCGTAATTAAACGACGCATCGCAGAAAGCTGAAACTTTGAGAATATGACGCTAGCGATGGTGAGAGAAGACGATAATTCTCCGTGAGCCAACGTCTACTTATTTCTAATTTTATCACGGATGGAAAATGATGAACGGGTGTAAAATTGAAAATAAATGTCTAATGAGGCGAGCTTGCGCCCACAAACTAAAACATCCTGCGTCGGTGACGGAAGTGTGACTGACCCGAAGCGAAGCAGCGCGTTGCTGCTGCTTTTATATGCGTGGTACACGCAGAAATGTTCTAAACCAGACGACTCAATGATTGCCTAGATAGACGGGAACTTTTCAAAACAGTACAAATTAATAAAAGAAAGATCCAGCCGAGCGTGTGGCAACCACTTGCCTTGCCGATTGTACCACGCGCGCGCCAATACTCAATAAAAAAACGAGTTGACGTTTAAAATATAAGGTGTTTGAAAAGCCGATGTTCAATCTAAAATTGGCCGTGAAGATTGGCGCCTGCACGTAGCAATCTAAACTTTTTGTCAGAAATGTATTTCACAGGCGGGTTTTACCTTGTAAAATTACAAAACGTAATTCCCTTTATGTAAAAAAAAGGGCCAAAAGGTTTGTTATGGTCAACGACGGACGGTGACGCTAACGACCGAGTTGAGTGGTGGGGCGTGTTTGGCGCACGCATCGATAGATGGCACTATACGGCTAGAGCTCCTTCCGGCTTGCTTTTAAAAATATCGAGACTGCCCGCGATGACCGTGGTCTATTAAAATGATTATAACCCGTTTGTAATTGGTTTAAAAATAAATGCGGACAATGATGAGAAAATTTGAAGTGGCAAAAATAAAAGAAAACGCGGTTGCAAACGTGCTCTTGCTGCCGACGGATTTCGTCTGCGTGTCGTCTGCTTTCATTCTCTGGTCAACTACACCTTCAGACGCTGCTCCCGATATTTTTTTTTATTTTTGTTACTTCAAATGGGTGGCTATCATTGTCCGCATATTTATTGTTAAGCCAAAAGTTTATATATAGTTCCCTCCTAGAAAATGTCGAAACCTTATGTTTGCGGCATTTTCCGGTTTGGTTTGGTTCAAACCTTTGTTCTGCCCCGCGAAGCTGAACCAGAAGTAAGCCGAAGTCTAAGAACTTTGAAACGATACAAATTTCGGATCGACATCGCAAACCTGGTCTAGTTTTGTGCGTGACACCTTTCGGGCAGATGCGTTTATACACAAACCTAATCATAAAAGTGTTTTGCTCTACACGCGGCAACCATGCATCTCTCGTTGGTAACAGGTGTCGACCCTGAACCGTATCTTTTTTTTGAAAACATCACGCGAAGCAAAGTGTACGGTGTTTTCATCTTTCGCTGCCTGTGGCGTGCTGAGCTGGGATTCGCATCCGATACGTAAGCTTTCTTTTACAAATAGCTCGCTACTCAATGCAGTACAAATGTCTACAAAAAAAAGAAGTCCGCGTCAACTATTTTATGCTACGTCGTCAAGGCTAGCGCTGTTCCGCATTGCGGAGCTGCAGCACTGTGGAAGCTGCGCTACGAAATAGTTGACGGCGAGCATCGAGATGTGCGTTCTGGTTTAATCTTTGTTGTTAACAGATTTTCGGAGCTGCCATGGACCTGATACAGTCATGTCTCATTAATATGGACTCCGTCAATAGAATTTTAGGGAACCATTTTCGCACATCCCATGCGGTACGGTGGGCTTTCCGGTACGAACCGCGCTCGTTTTACCGCAGAAGACTCCTACATGCACAGATCGTACCAGAAGGCCCATCGTGCGCGGGGGTGCAAAAATGATTCCCTGAAACTCTCTAATATGGATACCCCTCTATATAAATGTCATTTTCGGGAACAAGCTGCGAAAATACATGAATTTTTTTTTAAATCCAAGTTACGTAATAACAAAATGATAGTTTTCTGAAAGTTAAATTTATGCCAGAAAGTGTAAAATGCGTTCTAAATGCTCCAACCTCTACCTTTTCTTTAGTATCGGTGGACCGAAAATAATTTATAAAAAAAATAACTATGCAGTGTAAACTAATGAAACTTTCTGGGAGTACTCTCTAGGTGTTACTAGATGTAAATATGACATGTTTCTAAATCAACTATTTTTGCAGAATTTTTTTTTTTTGTAGTGTCCTCTTCTACCCCCACCCCCTTAATTATACGTTTTATGGCGCATGTTTATATTAAAAAAAGGGGGCAATCAATGCCGAAGACAAACAACTTCTTTTTTGTTAATTCGTGCATCGAGCACGCAGTTCGAGCTATTCATTGTTAAATTTTGTTCCGGAAATCTGTCCATACCGAATCCACACGCCGATGCCTGCCGCAAGGACGATCCCTCATTTGACGCCGGAGGGTCTCGTGTTAATGACAAAATTTGCATCGCTTTTGCGTCACAATGCGTCGAAGCATTCACTTTTTGTTTAGTTGTTCTTTTTCAATTATTTTTTTTTATTCGCCTTTATGATTAAAGCGTAGCTCGAACTGGGTGCTCGATCCAGGATTTTGAAAAACTGGGCCGGCCTTCGACGTGGATTGCCTCCATTTCTTCAATACCAACATGTGCCCAAAACGTCTAATTAAAAAAGAAAATTAGTGAATTTTCATTAGTTAGTCATATATTAGTTGCATTCTCTCTTGGAGATAATGTCCGCCTGGTTGTATAACTCACTTGCGCGTACCGCATTTCTGTAGCTTTGAAGGTTTTTTTTCTTTTTATTTAGAAAAATTTGTATTTAATAAAACAAAAAGTATATGGTCATATTAGGGAGGCTAATAGGACCATATACGGAAACGTATGTATAAAGTATATGCCTACATTGCCATATATGGACGTATATAGAAAAATTTATATATGGTCATATCGAGAATCAGGCAAATGTACCTGGGGTTCTTCGCTTTCGGGCAAAACCCGATATTACCCGATTTTTGCACCCCGAACACTTTTTTATGAAAATAGACCGGTTTCTCCCCAAATACCGGTCTTTAAATCAGCTGAATTTATAGAAAATAAGAGCAATTTTGAACTTCTGTTTCAGAACTGCTTCCTCGATCACTCGTTTGATGATAACAAACTTCTTCGACTTGCGTTACCCATGCATATATTCGCTTCAGAATGAGTCAGAAGACGGAAATATACTGTAAGATCGGGCACATTGCTATATCATATACTTTATTGACTTTTGTTCGTGTAAATAACACATTTCAGGTACTTGCCCTCCATAAATAAGACCTGAGAAAACCCGATTTCCTAATGGCTTCAGAAAGACCCGATTTCTACCCGATTATCGAGCTGACAAAGAGCGCCCGATTTTTACCACCCGATTTTCGAACAAAATAAAACCCGAAAACGAAGAACCCTACATATATGGCGCCTTATTTGCCCAATTCTTGATATGGGCATATGAAAGCTTTACACACGCGCCAGATTGAGCCGCCACTGCCGACCTTCTCCTGTCTCACCGAGAGGCCGAGCCACTGAAGCGGGCGTTGACCAGCCTCGACAAAGGCAGGGAGAAGGACAAAGTAGCACCTAAACTGGCAACAACCTCTCCTGCTGTGGCAACGATGAAGCGAAGCGAACGGAACAAGAGGAAACAAAAACTGATTGTCGGTTATGGCGGCGCACATGCACAGCAGCTGCAAAGCGTCTATATGGATTTTTCTTTTATTAATAGATATAGGTCTATACATGGCATTTCTGTACCGTATGTAAGTTGAAATTTAAAGCAGGTGGCTCAAATGTTGCTGCAGCACAACGTAAATACTAGGGATGCCGCGAACTTTTTCGAATCGAAGTTTCGATAATCGAATCGAGCGGTTCGAAAGGTTCGAAAGATTTCAATTTTTCGAATTGTCTACATCGTAAAATTTCGAATTTTCGACCTTTTTGAGCTAAGAAGTTCGACGCTTTTCGAACCGTCGAACTTCTTACGCTAAAAAATTCGATCTTTTTCGAACTTTCGAACTTATTGCGCTGCAAAGTTCGATGCTTGTCAAACTTCCGAACTTGACTGACAAAAAAATTCGATGAATTTCGAACTTTTAAACTTATTTATCAAGAGAATTCGAAAATTTTCAAACTTTCGAATCCTGAAAAGTCAGAATTTCGACGAACTTCGAACTTTTAGGGTAAACGTTCGACGTTCGTCGAACTTCGAAAGACTAGCGGACGGTTTCATTTGAATTCAAGTAGTAAGGTACATTCGTAGTTTTTTTTTTTTTCGAACTTTTACACGCGGTGCTGCGTTCCTTACGAAAGACAATGGCGTTTGTTTCAATGTTCTGGCATGCTTAGTTTTAAAGAAATAAATTTCTGAAGGGCCGAGGAAGGACGACGGGTTTTTGATGATTATCGTTTGTGCCAGATTTGAAGCGCGCTGTAGCCGAAGCTATTTGTGGTAGAGATGTTATACTTTTTAAGAATGATCTATGTATAGCCTAGGTAAGTGCCGTCTTAAAGGGATACTTCAACGAAATTTGAAATATTCCCGTCGTGTTCAAACATAGGTTGAATATGATCCACAATATCCGTAAATGACAATCGCACGTTTGTATTTTGATCCTGGTGGCTGTATTTTTCGTTATAAACGGCCCACTCTGGCAAGCGCTCGGAGAAGGCCCAGCTTAGAGCACGTGACATCCAATGCAATCGTGACGTAGGTCGTCTCAAGACGAGCAAAGCTACGGCGAGGCTGACGTCGAGAGGATGGCCTAGTCGTTCCAGCCACCGAAGCGGCTGCTTTTGTACGAATTTTGAGTGACGGGTTAATCTTCTATAATCTTGTAGGGGGACAATAGCGACTTCTGCGACACACAAAAGGGATTCTCGGGAAGAGGGGAGTTCCTCCTTCCCCCCTTCTCTCGTCGTGGCCAGAGACGAGACAACCTCCGTCACTAGCTATCAAGGTTCCTAGACGAGCATTACAAACGAGGCGTTTGCGACATCCACCAGGTGCTCTTTGCTAATCATTTAATTCGTTTTAAAATTCCTTTTCGAGACTTTTTTTAACAAGATATTGGTATGTTCCATGTGATACTGCTCTTTTGAACACATATAGACCAAAAAATGAGCGCCGAAATTTCGTTGTAGTATCCCTTTAAGATGTGATTATTGTTATTCAACGTGAGTTTCGAAAAAAATGTCCAAACATGTATCTACATGCAATTATGCCCTAAACTTGATATTTATTTTCGTCTAAGTTGTTTGAGGTATCGCATTTAAATTAACACCACAGACAGTACATATCATTGCCATCTGCAGAATACAAAATAATGTATTTATTGTTTTTTCACGTTAAGGAATAAATTAACTCATGGGTGAAGATTTCTAATAGTGTTCAAGTTCAGCACCGTCATTAAAAGAAAACTTTTTTTTTTTCGCTTCACGATCCTGGGACGTGTTTCTTTTACACATTTCGGTACACACTTCGGTAAAAGTACACATTTCGGTAAAAGAAACTTGTTACGAAGTTCTGAACCTCTGAATACGCAAGAATGCAACACTTCCGGCGAATTCTTGATAGTTTTTGTTTTTTTTCTCCGGCTTTTTGTCCCCGCATTTATTCTTTTTATTTTTTTTTATTTATATTTTTTTATTTTTTTTACTATTGGCACAGGTATTTAGGTCGAAAAGACATAGGCGTGAACTTCCGAACCACTAAGTTTGTTGTCAGAAGGCACTACATGCACTAATTGCTCGAGGTTGCTGGATATCCACAGGAACATATTTTAAGGCAGTTGATGTATATGATATGTCCAAAGAAGTCAATTCGGAAAAATCCTAGACCTTCAAAGCGAGTAGTCCTTCCATATTTTCATAAAATTTCGCACAACATCAAAGCGTTAGCCAGCAGGTTTAATATTGGCACTGCCTTTTCTACAGATTATAGATAGAGCCGTTTGACCCCTTTTGCCTCAACTGTTTCAGGTTGCACGATAAAACACAGAGAAAAGGATGTAGAATGTTCGTCGGGTGTCGTTTACAAGATACCCTTTGATTGTGGCCTCTGTTATATTGGACAGACTAAACGTTGTATAAATGAGCGCATGATGGAACACAAACGTTGTATAATGAAACAAGACCCGTACTCCGAAGTGTCAAAACATGTTATCGAATGTAGAAACTGTGTACCGTTGTGGCATCTAACTTCAGTAGAGTTGCGGGAAAAAGATGATCATAAGCGGTTGATAAAAGAGTCATTAACGATATTAGGTCACGGGAATGCAGTTAATAAGCCGTCGTTTGGGTTGGACAATGAACTGCGGCGTTTTCTTAGGCTGTGAAAAGTTCTGACCTTCAAGGTTTATGTCTGTCGGTTTTCGGGAAGAAGGGACGATGGGTCGTTCTTTTCTTTTTCTTTTTTGTATATGTGTTACTGGGCTTGGGGTTACCAGTGTGTTTGGCGGTCGGGAAGCGAGGGGTCAAAGATAAGAGAAGTGCGTGACGCAGAGTCTGTTGTCCTTGTTGTTTAGTCAGAGGTTACGTTGGTGGAAAGTGGCATTCTTTGGGGTTCTCACCCTCTCCCCCTTTTTTTCTTTTGTATCGAAGTGCCTATATAACCAGGTTTGGAAAATAAAAATTTCAGCTGTGTTAGAGACTTTTTAGTGTTGTGTCGTTTACCCGCAGTCTCGGGGTTTTTTCAAACATGTGCAATGTACACCAGCTCGTTTGCGCCCTTACTTTTTGTTCATTAACCCTCTTACCCCCCGTTTTTCCTCTTCCGACGCCACTTGTATGGTAGAACGCTCCTCGACCTCGAGTTGTGTCGGCTTTTTGCGAGGCGATTCCTCCGTCCCAGAAAATAAACCTCCAGGACAATTACAAACTTAACTTACTATATGCCAGCGTCACTCGGGCGGCGTTCGATCCGATTACTACCAGCGTGCAAGGGGTGGCGAGGTAGTTTGCCAGGTCGCTTTAAGGTTTTTCTGAGCCTCAACCTCCTCCTCGTCCCTGGCCGTTTCGAACTGGATGAGTCTCGTAAAACAGTGTGTTCGTGTGATCACTACTCCGTGATGCATGTTAAAGACCCCCCCCCCCCCCCCCCCCCCGGGCTGGCGGTCACAATTACTGATCCATGGTCACACGTCACTCTGCACTGGCAAATATTCCAGCACAACCGGGACACTCGTCGTCTCATTTAATTGCCTGACCAACTTCGCAGAATCTAGATATCACACCCTAACTTTTCTCAACTTGATTTTGTGAAAACCAGTGAGTCGTGAAAACGTTATTTGAAACAAACTGTGGAGGAACTTGAAAACCGGACTTCGAACTTTGAAAACTTGGACTAGAAAGAAATTTAAAATCTTCGAAGTTTCTTTTTTTTTTTTTTTTTGAATTTAGCGTTAAAGGAGAATCGAAACCTTCGTACTTTTCGAACTTTATGCAGAAAGAAATTCGAAGCGTTTGAAGTTTTCGAATTTTATTTCCAAAGAATTTCGAAATCTTCGAATTTATCGAACCTGAAGTAAAAAAATATTCGAAATATTCGAATCCGAAATTTTAGAAACCGTGAAAGCTTCGACCTTTTTGAATTCGAAACTTCACTGTGATCAAAAGTTGCGAATATTTCGAATTCGAACCTCGGTCGGTCGGTACGAAAATATCGAATTTTTTCGAAATCGAACCTCAGTTCGCTTCTCAAATATCGAAACCTTTCGAAATCGAACTTGGGGTGGTTCGCGACATCCCTAGTAAATACCGAGCCGCAAGCATTCGCGAAATGGATTCTGCACCCGCGAATCTCTGCAGACGCCCTCCGCTCTACGCACTCCGTAATGAAGACGCCTGCCCGACTGCGCATGCGCACCGCTACAGCCTTGTCAGTAGTGTTCCGGATCTCGTAGCTGATTACGGAGAGCTTTGCGTGACGGCGGAAATAATCGACCCTATTCCAGAACCCCATCAAGCAGTATTGGCGGTCGCCATTTCTTGGGCGCCAAGCGTTATCAGGAGAGCAAGTCGTCTGCTTTTTGCTCAGGAGTTGTGGTGACGTCAGAACGACGCCGAGATCTGATTGGCCGTAATTGAAAGGATAGTGGGTATACCTCAATGCTAGATGCCTTCAGGTCTACCCACTATTTTATTCAATCACCCGGTAAGAACTCGGCGTCGTTCTGACATCACTGCCACTCCCGAGCAAGAAGCAGACGACTTGCTCGCCGCATATGATTGGATAAGAGTCCTCGCCGAACGCTGACGTAACCCTCGTGTCCTATAACTGTTCAGCGCATGCGGCCAAGCAATGGCGGACTCGGAAAATCGGCGCACCAACCACTAGATAAGGCACACTTTTGAGAAGGGTATACACTGCAGCAACGTCCGAAACGGAGGTTATAGTTCCGCACATTTGACTGGCATTGTGCGAGGGTCTTTTCGTTTAAATTGTTAATCAAAGACGTCTTTAGCTTCACAGCCACGTGAAGCCGATTACGGAAGCGGCTTTTTATAGACAACTAAGGACATAAAACATAACCACGTTTTGTATTATGCCTAAGTTATATAGCCAGCGTTTCTATAGCATTTACAGCATGTTCGCGTTTCTCGCTGCCTTTCAGAAACAAGTATCGCACCTCAACGCGAAACTTGCGTATTTTGTAAGAAAACGTGATTGTATAGTTAAAAGAATATTTGTAATCCACTTGATCTTTTCTAATTTAACTTGAGTGTTTAGAGCGTTCTGTAATGCTTACCCGGTATATTTAAGGAACACGTACGCTCCAGGGCCGGTTTACAGATCAATGCGGGTGTCTCTTCTTCCGCCGGTATACACCTCACACGCAACAGAGATTTTGAGGCCACGAGACCAGCTTCGTGGGAAACAAAGTAACTAGCGTTCCAGCCGATTCCTCCTAAAGATGAAGCCCTTGCCTGTCGTTTTCTTTAATTCTCGCTAAACACGGCTTTCCCTAGAAATAACTTCACGCAGAAAACAAATATTACATTAGTGCATGGCCCATTTGTCTATTAAAATTGGTATGAACGATTGATTACCTCGGAATTATCGCAGACACAAGAGGGGGCCGTCGCACAATTGTAACGAGCAGACTTATAGGCGGTATAGGAGTAGAGGAGGAAGACAGTATAATTAGTGAACTGGAAGCTATCGGCCAAGGGGAATGGGAAAAGGCGGAGCAGAGAGTTCCTGGTTCTCGGCCACCAGTGTCCATGATGGCCGAGAAACGATTCGGCCTAGAGCCGAATCCGTATTACCCAGGGGCTCCGGAAGCGGGGGGGCAGGGTGGGCTTGAGCCCCTCCTGTCCTCAGGACCGAGCTGCCGAGCCCCCCCTCCCCCTCCCTCTTTTTTTTTTTTTTTAGTTTGTGTGTTTGCAGGTTATCTGGTATGGGCCTTCGGCCTATTTGCTGTACCTCCGTCTCTCCTGAGCCGAAATAAATGAAATGACTCTTTATACATGCTGACCTACCGCCCTCCTCAACTCCGCCAAGCACAAAAAGCACCGGGGCGACGGAGAGGCTTGCTTGAAAAGTCAAAACCAGAAGAAAATGACAGGCAGGACTCATGAGCCTGATTGACAACCAGTTTAGAGCGAGCAAAGAGGAGACAGCGAAACGAATGGATTCCGACAAGACGACGTCGGCGAGCGTTTGTCTGCTTCCCCCGTGTGGAAGCAAGAAGCCCAGAAGATGCATGGTGCTTCTGGCCCGCGGACAAAACAGGCAGGCGGTACTACCGCGGCGCTTAAAGGCCATCATTAGGAAAAGGGGGAGGGGGGGGGGGGGGGGCTGGTGAGCTTGAGTGGGGATTCGGGAGTGCTTAGAAAAGGCGAAAGTCTACGAGCTCCCAAATTTGACAAGGCGCCTTTGATGGCGAAAGCTTTGCGCGCATGCGGCGTCGTGCCCGCAGGGTGGTGAGGCATGAGGCGACACATGTTTACAAACTGAGGACAACACAACACGAAGTCTGAAACACAGCTCTTATCCTTCAGTACCCTCCTTTTGTGATGCCCCCCAACTTGTATTGACGCCAGGAGTCCGAAGCGATCACGGTCGATGCACTTGATCCTGAGGTACATACCGATGTATGCAACCTCTGCTTCCAGTTAAGACATCCGATGGCCCAACTTGCTGTGTTTGAGACTCCGTGTTGTGTTGTCCTTTTTTCCCCCGAGTCTCGGGGTTTTGTCTAAAACTTTTAACACTTGTTTGTCTACGTCTGCGTTAATACATCATGCTTCCCCGAGAATCCCTAAATGAAGGAAGGTTTTCATTTTTAGACATAGCCAATTTGGCATAGGCACAGCTGCGGTTGACATGTAACAGTTGGTATAGGAAAGAAAAAATAAAGAACACATGGTGCGGCTGATTTCAGTGGTTATCCAATCATTGTATGAGTTGTCAGTGCAAGCTTCTTACTGTTATTTTACTGAACCATTGTTTTAATTTGTTTTCCATGGATATGTGCGTGAATATGCGAACGCGGTGCATTAATATGTTTTCATTCAAATGTGGCAATTAATGTCAACCTGAAACCAACCTAACCTTGAGGATTTCGGAGATGTCGAGCCCCCCCTCTAAAGAAAGACTTCCGGAGCCTCTGGTATTACCCGTCTGTCTTGTCTTCATCGTCCGCAGGTAACAGAACTTATTCACGAAACGATCTTACGACAACTAAAACGTGCGCACGACAACACAATGCAATCCTACGACAGTTCCAAAGGTGGCGCACTTTTAACGTCCAAATCCACATGGCCAGCAACATAGCTCGCTTACGTCGCCGCGACAACCAACGGGCATTCCTGCGTGCTCTCCGCGCGTGTCGCGACTGCAAACACCGAGAGAAAAGAAAGAGAAAAGTACTTGAAACTGAACGCCGCGGAGACAAACGCTGGAACCACGGGTACCCGAAAAAGCTACAACGACAACGATCCCACCGACAAAGCGACTGCCAGACTGGCTATAGTACGCTCTAGCAGTGTACTCCGACATGATGTTCCGACGACCCTGGTCAGGGTGCCACAACCGGCTGGCTTGCTGTATGGAATATGCCCACGCGATCATGGGACCTTCATGAACCCTTCCTGTATGAATAGTTTGAACTCTGGCTTCTATATTCGGCTAAGAAGGCAGGTCTTTATCCTCGTTGTCCCCTTGCTGTCAGGTGCAGCGGTAGCGAACGCTCTCGTCGAAAAGGGAAACTAATTATTTCTATCTATTTTTTGTGTGTTATATAAACGCCATATGGATTGCCTCCGCAACGTAGGTATACGCACTGTTTCTAGTATTGTCCCTTTATCCAACATGACGGTGCGCCAACATATGTCGAGCCCGAACAGTTCTTTTTGCAGTTGTTCATAATATCGGTTGTAAAAGACCGTTCCCAAAGCGGTTACCACGAACGGGCTGCCAGTGAAGTTCCGCTCCCAGACTGTACAGGTATTTACGTGGCTCTTGGTGGCACTGTTATAGTTTAAACGTATTTTCCTGTACCTCGGCTCCCTCCCGCGTTCCGAAGCCACGAAACACGCCGCGGCGATTTGTTTAAATGTGCGCCACTTTGCAGAGCCGTGCGGGCCGTCTCCTTCTAGCAACGATTTGTGTTGACTTCGTAGCGGTCGAGTTCGCAGCAGTCCACCAAGCGGTTATCCCGTCATCGGCAGAGGTAGGCATTCGCGGGCCCTTATTAATCGACATCTCGTAGCGTCGACTTTACATCACACGGACACAATTCCTAAACAAGCGTTGCCGGAAAGACCACGCGAAACTGACACCGTGGCCAACTTTGTTGTTAGTTTTTTTCACCAAAGCGGCTCGGTACTAATAACATCTGAGTGAGCGTACTTTCCGTTGTGGTGCTGCTCTTACTGACATGATGTCGTCCCGACATGCCACTGAAGCTACAGACATTCACGAGGTGGTTTTTGGTTATCGTTGAATTCAGTTTAAAATATGTTTTCTTGCGTTTTCCGACCAAAGGAAAGAGATCAGCTCTGTCATTTCACTTACATCTCAAGCCTCTTTCCCCTTTTTCCGCGCGCGGAATCGGACCTTAAATGTGCTTGTAACGCTGCGCTTAGTTTATTGTCACCCCGTAGTCGGTCACGTGACATGAAAATCACCACTGCGTGTAAAATACACGCATTGATCAGCAAACCAACCCAGGTGTTTTAGGTATAATATGTTTTATGGTTTCTCGCCACCCACTGTTGGACTATGCCGTCTGAAACATCGAACGTGTTGTGAAATAAGTAATTAAATAACCAAAACAGTTTTGTTTCGAAGTAATGCTGATAAACCCGAATCAGGGCTCTAAATTTCATGGGTTTCCACCGGAGCAATGACCAAAATATGCTTTTCATCTCAACAGTTGGTGACACTTCAACAGTAACATGGCCAAATTTGCTTCTTCCGGTTCCGATGCTGACACTGTCAACGAACGGGCGCTTAAGACGTTTATTGCCCCGGAGCTCTACGCAAAAAGCAACCAATTTCCCCGACAAACTAACATCAAAACTCTCGACATGATGCAAATGTCGTTTGGTAGCAAACCGAATGCCAGCCAGCAGTTCATTGACGTGGGCTGCGGGACGGGCGACTTCACTCGGCAAGAACTGCTGCCACGCTGTCAGCCCTGCCGCAGGATTGTGGCCACCGACGTCTCCCGAGAAATGCTGGAGTACGCCAGGGAGAACTTCGGGCATCCGCAGATCGCGTACGAGGTACAGGACATCGAAAGCGACGTCTCGGAACTCGTGCAGAAGTACGGCAAGTTCGATCGCGTCTACTCGTTCTTCGCCCTGCACTGGACGGAGGACCTCACTGCGGCCCTCCGCAACGTGGCAGACTTGATGACCGACGACGGCGAGTGCCTGCTGGTGTTCCCGGCTCGTATTACCCTGTACAGGGTGTGGAGGAAAATTGTGGCGATGGATCGGTGGAAACAGTACAAAGCGGTGAGTTCATCTGTTCATTTTGCTTCCGTGTTTCGTCATTTTGAGTCGCTACATATTCTTAGAGCGATGCCTACATACAAACAGATGACAGCCAACAGCTTTCTCAGCACGCGCAACTGAAAAACTTCTTTTATGAGTCCGCGTTTGGTCACGACCACCCGTCCCTTCTACAGTCGCGGACAGCTCAGGATACTCAAGGCATGGCTTATTACGTACACGGAACTTTCGAATACATGGAACGGAATAATGGCCGTTACTAGAGAACACTGTCAGTAACTGGAAAAAAAAACGGGCCCCATTTTTTGTTTAAATTTTCAGAAAATCACTTACAACTTTTGAATGGGATCACGGTTTGTTTTGATACATTGGCACCTGGATTTGGACCTTTAGCGCTACATTTGAACGGAGAATGAGCGTTTTGGGGGATCACTTTGTACGTTCACGTCTGTTTCTTCGGCGTCCTTATACCGGGTAATGCCGCAATCTGATTGATTGCGTAGCTATAAGGTGCTCGGGACTAAACACACCCTGCGTGCTTTATTTTGTCTGTGAATATAAGAAATTGAACTCGGAGCACCTTATAGAACAGTCGACGGATAAAGAGTGGACGTATGAAACGTAAATGAGTTGGGATCGAGGATATTTCAGACCAGCTACTTGAGTTAGTTTATCTATTTAGTATTACTGTGAGGACTTGCACCTTGTGATTTGAGTTTTTTTTTTGGACTGATTCACAGGGTCAAACACATTGTAGATCAGGCAGGACCAGCTGAAGTTAGAAACATATAAAGAAAAAGAGATTGAGCCCACAGTGCCGAGTTTGCAAATGTAAAATTCAACTGCCAGGACAGTGTTTATTTTTATTGTGTCCTGACAAGTACAAAAATTTGAAAATGTTAAGTGGAGTACTTCTACAGTGTCGTAAGTAACAATAAGATATCCACGAAAGTTACAAACTATTCACGTACAAATAAACCTAATGCCAGTACCACAGACGTGCAACGTAAATGGAGGAACCTGCATTTAGTTTCGGAAAGGGGAGGACGAACAGACGTCTATCATGTTGGGGATCGGGAAAGAGCGTCTGTGGCGACTGAGGGTCCGGTTGAACGCGTGATTGAATAACTGAGAACACAGGCGGCAACCTGTTTCGAAGTGGATATTCAAAAGCTTGTGCGACGTCGTGCTAAATGCCTAGACCTGTGCAGTGATTGCGGGAAGTAGCTTACGGTATGCATTCCAGCTTCATGCATATTGAAACGTCTTTCATCACCCTTGTTGTTTTCACCCAGTTAAACAAAAATTCAAAAAAGCAACAACAAAAAAAGCCTCGTATTATTACTTAAAATCAATGTCGCTATAATTATCTTTTCTTCGACATAAAAGGTAAACTAATCGGGAGAATGGCCCAACCATCCTTCACTTTCTCGTAGGTCGTTGAGCGCTTCATTCCGCCAAGCCAGGACATCGAAGACAGGTCGGGCCTCACCTCATACATGCTGGGAGTCCTCGAGGGTTCCAACCTGAATCCGCGCACGTGCCAGGTGCTGTCCGAAGACTTGAGTCACATGCATGTGGACAAATACGTCCGTAAGTTTTCGTCACTATCCTAGCCTGGTTTCTCTTGTCTCGACGACACGTGAACGGACAGCAACATCTATAGGACCATAGATATATTTTTTAAGGTGACAGCCGTTATTGGCAGCAGGTTTCGCAGCGGTGTTTCGCGTAGGGCAGTTGTGGCGCGTGACGTCACAGTCACATGACGTCACGCTGTCCCGTGACCACATCACGCGACGTTTCAGCTACGTGACCGTCAGGATGTCTCGCGACATTTCGCATAGAAATGTTCGCGCCAAATTTAGCGGAGCAATTTTCCCGCTAAACTTAGCAGAGCAATTTTCCTCCTAAATTTAGCACGGCAATTTTTCCCACTAAATTTAGCGGCAAAACCTTTCCCCGCATGGCCAGCTGAGCTCTGATTGGCATTGATTGAAAGGATTTCGGGCAGATCTCAATGCTAAATGCCTTAAGGTCTACCCACTATTTTTTTTTTTTTTTTTTTTTTTTTTTTACGAATTAAACGGTTACGCCGTCGTCATCGGCGTAACTGCGGCGACGTTTCGGCATGATGACGTTTCGGCACCGTGTCGAAACGTCCTCGCGGCGTCACCTGACCTCCGTGACATCACGAGGGTCACGTGACCTCACGGTAACGCCGACGGCGACGCCGCTCGGAGGGAGGAGTAGCAGACAGGATGAGGAGGTGAGGAGGAGGGGGGACGGGTGTACCCTTTCCTCAGTACCCTTCCCTCCTCCTCAAGAGCTGGGCTCTGATTCGGCGTTAAGCGCGAAACACATGCACGACGAAACTGTCCGATCCGACGTGCGGACTGCCGGAATGACTTTGGGGGGAGAGGGTTTTCGTAGCATCGGAGAGCGTTGAAAACCCTCGCCTCCGACCGTCGTATTGCGCGGTCGGACGTCGGATCGGACGGTTTCGTCGTACATGTGTTTCGCGCTTTACAGGGAGTTAGTTGTAAACGGCTTTCGCCTGCGCAAGAAGAAGACGAACCTGCGCTCCGCATTGTATTGGTCACGAGTGCTGCGTCAACTCTCGGCGTGAACTCAGATCCAATCGCACGCTTCGCGCAAGAAGTGATCGAAGCCCAAAACATGGCGGCCCTCAGACCACTATATTTCCGCATGGAGGTTAGAAGTACTAGGAGGGGGCACGTTGCAATATTGGTGAAGCCTATAGTCATAAAATTTTTTAAACGGTATTGTGCCCAGCATGACCGCAGATCTTTCTGGCGATTGGTGCGCGTGACATGTCACGTGCGAGATGGATGGTTGATTGTAGGAGGATTCCTTGCAGGCTTTCGCGCGCTCCGTCCCGTAGGTTTTATCAGATCGAAGGCTAGACGAAGGCTAGCGACGGTCACGTGATGTGGTCATGTTGGGCTGGTAAGTGAGGAGAGTAAGGAGGAAAATGAGAAAGAGGCGAGGCGTCAAGGGAGCATGACTTGTGGAGGCTACGCGGTTGACGTCATGCCCTTCCTACCCTTCTATTCTCCATGATATTTCCGGCCTCCTAGGGCAATTTCAATGGAAAGAGAGAGCCCATTTTGGCCCGTTTTCGGTTCCTGGTGCCATAGAGCCCCATCTAATTGAAAACTCCGTCGGCCGCCATTTTCCCATTGAAATTTTCAGAAAATCACTTATTACTTTTGATTAAGTTATTGTATCGGACTGACACTTTGGCATCTGGTTGTGACCTCTTGCGCTACCTTTGGGCGGAGAATGAGCGTTCGGCGACGCCTAGTTTATTTTTGCGGTAAAAAAGACCGTGTAAATTTTCTTTTGTGACACCCTGTAGGTGGTGTTGAACTCTCCCTTGCCCTCTTCCCTTTCTTTTAGAGGTGGAACTCTCACTAGATCCCATTCTGCCATTGCTGCCCGAAGGATCGAAGACAGTATTCAAGTCGGACGTGGCGGAAATCATCCGCAAGATGTGGACTGAAAAACCAAGCGGGGGTCCGCAGTATCTCAGTGACATATTTGTGGTTCACGCCCAAAAATATTTAAAATAAGCTTTTAAATAACATTTTTTTTTGCATACTTTGTTTAATTAATGCTAAAAAAATTATTTACATTCACATAGCAGTCACCGAGTACCAATATAAACTTAATACGTTAACTTTTGCAGTCAAACAGGAGGCCCAGAGTATAAATACGTGCCATTGAGTCATTTCTGAAACCAATAAAAGCAGGATTTCCCACTGGCAACGGGTAAGCCGTTTGTTAGGGCTCGCTGTAGTCGTGCTTCCTCAGGAGTTGCTGAATAGGACAGAATAAATCTTTTCAGTCAATGGGGACGTTTAGCAAACCGTTACCGTACTACCGTTACCGTAGGCCTAACTGCGCATGCGCGACCGCGTACCGTTCAAATCCTGCAAAATTACGACTAGGGTGCCTTCATGTGCGCTTCACATAGAGTGAAGCGCACATGAAGAGGGTGTGGGAAAGAGAAACAGGCCAACTGCCTGTTTCCCTTTCCCACACCCTCTTCCACCGCCATTTTGTCCCTCTCATTGTTTCCCCGTGCGCCGGAAAGTGGCCTTTGCGTCCATCGGTCCTCCCATCCCAGGGGGAAAACGCTAATCCTCCTCCCTTCGTGGGTTCCACAACGCTGCTCCGAACTTGTGAGATAAGGTGCTTGTTTCCGGGAGGGTTATAAACACCACGGATTATCGCCGAGAACCAAAATGGCTGCTGGTTTGTCGGCGAGCGGTATTACAAAGGGTGGCATCACCCTAGCAAAGTGCACATGAAGGCTCCCTAGGCACAAGTTGAAGGGACAGCACAGGGACGCAGGAGACACAAAGGTTGAGAAAGAAAAAAATGCACATGACAGGCAGGAGAGGGAGAAAAGGCACTTTTGAGTGGCTTCGAAGGGGAGAATAAAACAAAAGATATTGCTTCTTAAGTCTCCCTTTGTCCTATTGTTGGGTTCCCAAGCAATTAGCAAACCCCCTCCCCTCCCTGAACCCCCCGCCCCAATCGAGTTTGCGAGGAGGGCGAGGGGAGGTTGGACCCTTGGCCGAGGGCCTCTTCCGCGCTTTGCGGCCCTGCCTGGGGCCGGAAGAGGATGAATATTTTCAACTTGGGACCCCCGCGTGGCCGTTGACACCAATCCTGTCCGACCGGATTTCTCCGGGACCCATATGCTCAGTCTTGGGTAGGTTACTTTTAAAAAGTAATTCGTTACAGTAAGTTACTTTCAGAAAAAAAGTAGCGAAGTTACCGTTACAGTTGGCGCAACAAAAGAGTAACGTACTCGTTACAGTTACTTTTAAAAAGTAACGACCGTTACTTTTCAGTTATTTTTCTATGACACAAAAAATAACAAAAACTAGAAAACGCCCCTCACACCGTTTTATTGTACAAAACTAAAAAGTATGCTTTTTACTTAATATTGTAGCTTAGCAGCAGTTGCTTCTTGAAGTTAGTGTTTGAAAGTTTCCACACCAGAGTAGCGGCGCAAACCAAAATATGAAACATGCTCAGTGCGGAGTAGTGGCGCTAATCAAAATACGAGACATGCGCAGTGCCCTCCACGTGTATTGTTGTTTCACGGTTGACTCACCCGATTAAAAAGCGTTTGCACAGAAAAAAGAAAAAACACAACATATATAGTGCTTCAAGACAATAAGATGTAAGTGTTCAGTCACAAAGTACAAGCGTTGCAACCTAAGAACGAAGGGCGAGGGTAAGACGGGCCGGGGAGGAGGAAGCAGACGGAACGCTGGAGAAGAGAGGGAGAAACCTCCTTCTCTCTTTAGCGTTCCGTATGCTTCCTCCGGCCCGTCTTACCCTCGCCCTTCGTTCTTAAAAGGACCATGAAATGATTTTAAAATCGAGTTTCATCCACCGCACGTCGTAAAAGGTGTGAAAAGAAACACAAAAACACAAAAATAGGGAGCCAAAAAAAAATTATTTGCTATAGAACTTTTAAAAGAAAACTGGACTCTTTTGCGCCTTCCTTCCTTCGCCTGTTCACTACGATGCATCCGCGGAAATGGAGCACGTCAGCCAAATCCAGGTCGCCTATTGGGTAAGAGCCTACCTCACCAGCACCGCGATCGTAAACAATAAATATCCGGCGAATTTTTCCTAAAAGTTTTGTTAAATAATATTCAGATCCACATTTTGTAGCATAATTAGAGATGTGTGGCGAAAATTGCCAAATTTGATAATGCTGAGAGCCAGGCGCCATCTATCGTGTGGTAAACGAAGCAACTACTGCGCGTGCGCAGTAGGGCAGGGCCGACAGTTACTTGGGTGGCGACCAGCGACGAACGTTTATTTTCTTTGTTTTCCTTCCCCTCAAAACTCTGACTGACTGAACGTTTATTTTTCTACGTGTTCTTCCCGCGCGTGCCGACTTCAAGCAGCAAGAAAACAGTACTTAAAACAGACCACGACGAACAAGAACGCTGTAGGCCTAGCAGGCATTCCGACTCGGCGCTGCGTTGCTTCGTCGCAAGACCGTCTGCCTACGATCGGCTGGCGTGCTAAATGGAATATGCCCGCGCGACCCTTGTGGACCCTTCCCGTATTATAGTTTGATCACTGACCTCAATTCTAGATTAAGAGGTGAGGTCAATCTCTTCCCCTTGTTTTCCGAGGCAGTGTTGACGAACACTCGTCGAAAAGGGACTCTCGTCGATTCTATCTTCTTGTTTTGTGTGATATAGAGCTGAAATAAACGCCGTATGGATTACCTTCGTAACACGGTATGTACACTTTGTTATTGGTATGCCATTTTTATTCTGACAGACTGATACGTACAACCCCGGTCCAACCTTTCTTTGCCGAGTGTCGCGTCAGTATCGAGTTGCAATCGTAAAAGAACGGTCCCGAAGCGCTTACAAACAGCGCGAATACAAGACTTCCATCAAGCGCGCGCGTCCGCTCCGAGTGTAAACAGGTAGTTACGTGGCTCTTGCTGACACTCATGTTCAAACGTATCTTTTTTAACGTCGGCTCGCTCCTGCATCTCCGAGGCCGCGAAAAACGCCATCTACGTCGCTTTGCAAACGACTGACACGGGCCGGCCCTTCTGCCAACAATGACGGGGTGGTTGACTTCTGGAGTCTTCACCGGAAGACTCGCTGCACTTCCCAACAGGCATACCGGCGTATGGGACTAGTCCCATGCTGTCGCTGTAGCGCAACATATCTCATTGAATCTCGCTCAGCTGCGATGCGGCGATGAGAGGCGCCGATTCAGGAAATACGTCGGTGACATCAGCGCAGTAATACCTACCGGCGCACCCCAACTCGTTGCCGCTAACACTCCCATTGCATCCTCGATCATCCGCACCGGTGCGCACCGGGGCACTGAGGTGCGCCCCTTCATCTTCGATCAAGTGCACCGGTGCGCACCGTATGTCCTCGATCAACGAAGCGCACCCTCCCGGTGCGGCTTTTCGTTGCCCCAACGCGCACCAAGAAAATCGGCGGTGCGCCGGGGGGCAGTCCCAGCAGTCCCATCAGGCATTGCGGCCAGGAGCGGGAATCGAGAAGATGGCGGGAGTAGCAGACGCGCAGACTATCGAGATGGCGATCTTGCAAAAACGAACACGCCTCGCAGCTGCACTAGATGATTTCCTCGGGTCTTCTGACGGCGAGACGACGAGCTTCTCACCGTCGCCGCGATTACTGGCGATTGCTGCCGTGGCAAGGAGCGCTCGAAAAGCACGAACTTCGTGGAAAGCGGCGCGAGGCGTTTCGATGACAGCGAGGTACGGCTATTATCCGGTGTTTCGTTTTCTTGGAACTAATAATGTTGGCCAACATACACATGTGGAATTGTCACCCGCTTCGTGACCCCATCGACAATCACGTCCACGATGTTTATTTCTGTGGGACCGTCAAATTCGCGAGTAAAAAAATAGAAGAAATTGACAGCAGACGGGCACCGTGCGCTGACCTACGCAAGAAAAAACGAACAAAACGCGAAGTGACGCAAGGTGGAGCTCGCCGCGGTGCACCGGCGCGGCGCAGTTTGTCCTCGATGTTGCACCGACATCGCGCTGCACGACCGAGGAGCGCTGTGCACTGTGCTGGTTTCAGGGCGATTCCGGTGCGAGTTGATCGAAGATGCTACCATTCTCCTACTGCCGAGAGAACTTCCGGTTCCGGAAACGGCCTACGTCACGGCTTCTTTTGCGGTCAGTTGGGGAGAATGAAAAAGTCGATATTTCAATAATTTTTTTGTGTAGAAGTTAATAAACCGAGACGAAAACGGATGCCTGTTCGGCATTCAGTGAACATTGACGGTTTAATGTAAAAGTTATCTGGAAAAAGTAAAAAGGTCATTTCATGGTCCCTTTAAGTTGCAACGGACTATAGATATTTTTTCATAAAATCTACACGTGGCTCGTAACTCGCGAGAAAGAACGTATTCACAACTTTGTGCAAGGCCAACTTGACACTCGAAATGTCGGAATAGACGATTTGGAAAGTGCAAGGAATGGCTAAATTGCACCTCCGTTCAGTGATATATTATTCATAAAACACTGGAAAGTAACGACAAAAGTAACGTCGTTACTTTCATCGTTACCTTTGAAAAAAGTAATAGAACTAGTTACAAGGTACATTTTTGAAAAGTAACTCGTTACAGTTACAAGTTACCAAAAAGTAACGAAGTTACAGTAACGCGTTACTACCCAAGACTGCATATGCTCCGGTTTTGCGGATTGGTTTGGACCGCGCTTTACCGGGACGCTCGTCAATGGGAAGCAGGGGCCGAAGTGGTGTATTGCCTCACCCGGAAGCCCCAAAGGGTCCAAACCTACCCCGGGCTCAGCTCAACCACCAGCATGCCTTTCCCAGGATATGGGTATGCCATGAACAGCCAGGCATGGGAAGGTGAATTTATGTGGCTCGGGGTCCGTGGTGATGCCACTCACCAAACGCCTACTAACGCCCCCTGCAAGAACAATGTGTCTGCGAATATTCTGGTTCATGTCCATAAGCCATCAATGTGGTAATGGAAATCAAACTGTAACGTCCGAGCATGAAATGCTCGTCTAAACAGTCAACAAACGCACATAGCAACAATGAACACTGATGGCATAATCTGCAATATCCCATGTCGCAGCTATAGTGTTTAGGCTACGAGTTCGCAGGTCAACACTGCTTGGATTCCTCTTTGATTTTATGTAACAGAAATGAAAAGTGAAAAACCAGATATGTTTTTTTGAATGCGGGCCAAATGTTTCCGAAAAAAATTACAGATCGTGTAGACCATGATGCTACACTTTAAACTGCCATGGGGCCTATATTTAGTATTAGTAAAACACGTAGCAGCCTGGATCATTTAGTTCTTAATTAGTTCTGCATAATTTACTTTGCAATTTTTAAACTGAAAAAATGGCGGGAAGCATTAGAAAACACTAAATCAGCCAAACTGTAAAATACGGGGAGTGGGCAACCTTTAATATGACAGAAAAACTCTATAAAAAAATTAGTGATAAACAGGGCTCTTGCTACAAACCATATGGATAGACAACTGATACCGCAGTTTGTGGACGCAGCAGATTTGCATATCAAGGTGCAAGAAACATGCGAAAGCCTGCCACAGACTTGAATGTCAATGGAAGCGATACCGCGCATGCAGGGAGCGACCGAAAAATGTGAGAGCCCGCTCTGAACTCGCATGCGACGGGAACGGACACCACAGATTACAGGTGCGACAGACTTGCGTTTCATGGTGCGATAAGCACGCAGCTAGGAAACCGCCACAAACTCGCGTGTCATGAGCAAACGATATCACGCGTGCCGATTGCGGACAGGAAACGTGAGAGACATAGTTCGACGTGAGCGCGTTGGTGAAGTTAAATAAAAACAGAAAGAATACACATAGGGACAAACAGAACAGCACCGAAAGAGGTGCTGTTCTGTCCGTCCCTATGTTTATTCTTTCTGTTTTTATTAAACGTGAGAACCCGCTACAAACTTTTTCATGTCAGGGGAACGGACCCCGCAGATCGCGGAGGCAGCAGATTCAAGTGTCACGATGCGATAAGCATGTGGTAACACGCCACGAACTTGTTTGTCACACGTACCGGATCATGCGGTTGATTATTCCCGTCGACATCACATGATATTCGACGTAAATGGGGGGAAGTGTTTTTAGGATATTAATGTTATATTCATAAAACAAAAATGAGATGTGCGATACTTCAGGGGAGGGCATTCACAGTATTTTAGTGTTTATTGATTATGCCCAGCAAGTTTCCTATTAAAAGGGCACCCTCATTTTAACAATAAGAAAATTAACTGTGCAAAACTAATTAAAAATTTATCATCTACGCTGCTACATAGTGCACAACACAAGCCCCATAGTAGTTAAGGGTATGGCACCAACATTTTTTTTTTTTTTATGCAATGCATTGTTTGCAGAAAGAAATAACTGGCTGCCATGCAGTGAAAGGTTTAGGCATGGGGGTGACTGCCCCTTAAAGAACACATGCAAAGGAAAAAAACTTTTTTTTTAACATCCTGGTTGGGAAAATAAACTTATAAAACGAATTTACAACAAAAAGGAAACATTTTTAGAGCTATATTTACGACGCGATACGAATTTGTAGTTGGCGCCCGCGGGTGCCGCTGAAAAGTGGTCTCTATTTGTCCCATGGTGCTTGCACTCTTTTCGAAGCTTCCTATGGCCTCTAAAAGTATCTTATTCATCTGTTTGAAGTACAAACAAAAAGAAAAAAAATCACATCTCCACGTGGTGAATGATGTTGATTGGGGCAAAGCTTTGGTGTTGCTGATGATACTGATTTTATTGTTCATAGGTAGTGCTGAGTTCCGGGTTGCGTTTCGACTTCATTACTGCTTTATGGTCGGTGAAATGCAGAGCCAGTGGTTCTTCTAGCGGATCAGCTTGGATCCGC
Source organism: Ixodes scapularis (assembly GCF_016920785.2). Classification (NCBI taxonomy): domain Eukaryota; kingdom Metazoa; phylum Arthropoda; class Arachnida; order Ixodida; family Ixodidae; genus Ixodes; species Ixodes scapularis. The sequence continues at coordinate 81,030,311 of NW_024609883.1, read as the reverse complement.
TAGAAGCCGTGGATTCAACTCCGGCACCGTGGCGAAGGGGAGTCGCGGTCGGGGGAAGCTCGTCAGGGCTGCCCTGCAGCGCTTAGCGCGCCCCTCAGCGCCCCAGTGCTCCTGCAGGAAGTCCAGGACAGCCGGGTCCACCTCCCGGGGTCGGCCCTCTGTCGGTCTCCCCAACCAGGCGTGGGGCTCCTCACCGGGCCCCACAGGGTCCGGGTCGGGCGTGGCACTTCGCTCACTGTGTTGAAGCTCGACCTCCTCCATGGCCAAGGGAGGGAGGCGGGTGGTGAACGCCGCTATCGAAGTAGCGATATCCGCCACCGTTCGCTGCAGCTCCGCAATCTCGGCGGTTGACATCTGATAAGGCCCAAGAAAGTCCGAAACTGCACTGATCTCCGTTGTCAAACGTGAGGAATAAAGGTGCCAAGGGTGGCTTATTGAGTGGCCCTTGTGGCTGTCTAAGAATTTGTCGCGTCGTTCGAAGCCGGAGCCCTCCCAAGAAGCTTGCGGGCACGCCGAAAGTAGCTAAGATCGTCGCCCCTGTTCGGGGCCGGGGCCCATAGAACAAAGAGGATCGGACCCTATTGTAAACCAAAAATAGCCCAGCTCTGTCCGGAGACGGAGCACGTAGGACGAAAGCGGGAATGGATTTTTAGAGCGCAGCTCTTAGGGGCCCGTTCCCGGCTTGAGCGGCGTCGCCGTCGCCGTCGGCGTAACCAAGGTCATCCCAAGGTCACGTGACCCCCAAGGTCACGTGACCCCTCCCAAGGTCATCTCAAGGTCACGTGACCCCACGTGACTCCCAAGGTCACGTGACCCCTCCCAAGGTCACGTGACCCCAAGACCCCACGTGACCCTTTGAAGGTCACGTGACCCCCGTCACGTGACCCCTCTGAGGTCACGTGACCCCCCGAGGTCACGTGACCCCCCTCCCCGAAGTCACGTGACACCCCCCCCCCCCCCCCCCGAGGTCACGTGACCGCCCCCCCGGAGCATATTAAAGAATGAGGGGAGGAGGAGGGGTCTACCCTCCCCTCAGTACCCTTCACTCCTCCTCCTCAAGAGCTGCGCTCCAATTCGGCGTTACAGGGATTTGTAAACGGCTTTCACTTTTTTAAAAGGTAACTGCAAAGAAAAAAAGTGTATTTTTAAACAGCCTAATAAACCGATCTCACCAAGCATTCGGCGCATGCGCGAGGCCGCCATAACTTTAGTTTACAGGAGGCAATCGGCAGTGCACGAGGCTGCTCGTGCCCTGCACGTGCAGAGCTACAGCGGGGTTGTCACACGCGCAGAAAGATTAAAGTTCCCTCGATGCAATGCGGCAGCGGTGGCGTACTCAAACTGGCTGGTGAGATCGGTCTATTGGGACCACTATGTCACAAAACAAATTTCCTGCCAAAAACGAAATTGTTTACAGCAATATTTATTGCGCGAGACTCATTTTAGTTTGCGGCTCTTTCGTCCGTTTTAAATCGCGCGCCACAAAGTTGGTATTACACGTCACGGAGTGACGTATAGCAGCCACTCCGCGCACGTTGAAAGAGCGGGAGTTTTAAATGTGGGAAAGTTGTGACTCCGACTAAATTGCGTCCTGCGGCGTAAATATTGCTAGAAAAAAAATTGTTTTTTCGCGAAAGATTTGTTTTGTGACATGCTTGCCCTAAAAAGGCTGTTTAAAAAAACTCATTTTTTTTTTACTTTTCTTTGCAGTTACCCTTTAAAGCCACTTTAACTCTGCCGCCTTTGTTTAGGTCCGGGCCCATAGAACGTCAGCAGGGATCGGACCCTATATGTAAACCCGAAAATAATCCTGCTCTGTACGGAGCCGGACAGAGCAGGCCTAGTACAGATAGCGGACGTGAGACAAAGGGGTTCAAGATTGTTAACTCGGCGGTCAGACAAAGTTTCTTCTAAAATCTCGCGGAAGGCGAGGTCAATCCCTTGTCGAGAGTGAGCCTTTCTGAGTTCTATCAATTGAAGTCTCCGGAGAACAAAGAAAAGGCTCGAAGAGCGATCAAACTTGCGTCTCGTCGCTCCGATGAACGAAGGAAAGATGAAGCCAGAAGGGAAGAATACTTCCCTAAGCGCTATAGCACCATTTAATTTTTTTTTTTTTTTTCAAAAGAGCTTTGAAACGTTGACGTCAGTTCCGGTATAGAAGTAAAAAGCAGTTGTGAACTTGATAGTAAGTGCGACAGAGGCTGAAGTGTAATTCCCGCTCTAACTTCAGGTAAGTAACATTCGTGAGAACTGGCAATTATATACGCATTTTACCGCAGCGTTGAGCGGCTACATGCACTGTAGCTACATGCAACGCTACATCCATGACAGACTGATGGGATGGCAATCGATGTGAGCATGGACGCCGGACGGATGGACAGACGTAACTTTTAGAGCCCCAAGGAAACTCTTAAAAAAGCGCAAGCAGACGCGATAGACCTGTGCGCTGGTCAGATGACGGCGGCGGCGCCCCGAAGCAGACGAACTTGTGCGGCGGCAACGGCGTGCAGAAACGCGTTGACGCGGCGTCGCACAACGTTCAGCGTGCTGCGGCGGCATGACCTGTGGGCGTTAAGCGCGATCCAAACCAACGCTTCTTTTTGCGCCTGTAGGTCGTGCGGCTGCGGATGTGACGCATTTCGTGGCGTTTTTGCTGTTTCCGGGCGCGCTTTCTGAGTCAGAACCGTGCGCTTTGGTTTGGACGGGCGAAACTTCAGGCGAGCGCGCACGCGCGCACGCAGGCACGAGCGCACAAGCAAAGTGCAACTGCGACAGACTGGCCGGCCAGACGGCGAGAGAAAGAGAGAGAGAGAGAGATTGCGCTGTCATGTTGGAAGAGAATAAAAGGGGGGGAGGAGAGGGCAGCCAGACGGCGAGAAACGCGGAGCCGGAACTAGCTTGCCCTCCACCGATTGGCCGGGACACAGGCGCGCCCTGCTACGTCACCGCGCGTTTTTGTGCGCGTTGAGAAAGAAGTTGAAATCATAGAGTTATTATAATGCACGCTAGAGGTTCAACTGGCGCTAGTGTGCTGCTGCAAATTGAAGCAGACAGCAACCAGTCCGAAATTGACTTCCGGTAATGCATTTCTATGGGAAAAAGCGAGTGCATTTTCTCTCTGCGCTCGATTATAAGAGCAAATATCACGAATAATTTGTACTTACAAGGCACATTGGAACATTTCTCAGTCACGCAGACGAAATAACTGGTCAGTTACGGCATTTTTATTTGAAATTCGTGGCATGAAAAACGGTGTTAAAGGGCAACTCCACTCAATATTGGCTACTGAGAAAACAATGTAATTCTATTCAGTATAATCTAGAAAGGCTACAAGTCAAATATTGGAATTGAATTCCGTCTAAAAAAGTTGTACAAGCGCGAAAGTACCAATATCGGCTAACTATAGCGGGAACGTGCGGCGCAGCCAACACTGCACTTCCGCCGATCTGCTTCCGCCGCTTCCACCGTCAGTGACGTCTATAGCATGCGCAGGTGTTTTCTTCATTTTTTCGTTTCGAGGTACAGATCCCACAGGCGGCGCCACGTTCGCCGCCTCCGGCGGTCACTCTGCCCTCTGACTCTACCAACTATTGTGACTCCACCTACTCTACCTCGGAGGCGGTGTCCACGTGATCTGCGAGCGAACGCGGAGGCTCCGGTTGCGTCTTTGCCGTTGTGCTGGATGTGCCGTGCTCATCTTTCGTTGTTTCGTGTTTTATTTAGTCAAGAGGCGCGTAGATTTGTTCCTGGTGTGCCTTTGCAATGGCTGATAGAAAGCGCCAAGGGAGAGGCTCACGTTGTTGTGTCGCTGGCTGCCCGAACTACCAGCTAAACAGCCCAAGAGTCCTCGCTTCCACAGGTTTCCTGGCGACATTGAACGGCGGAAACTTTGGACGGACGCCCTGTACCTATGGGACCCCGAGAAGTCCTTGTCGCCAACTGCCAGGATATTGATCTGTTCCGATCACTTCTTGCCCGAATGCTACGAGCGAAATATGCGCGTGTTAGCTGACTGTGGCTTCTCGACGAAGTACGCGAAACTGAAGCCGGACGCCGTGCCGTCGATCTTCGCACGCGGCACAGCTTCCCCGACAGCAGACGGCTCAACGGTGGCTCCATCATGTTCAGATCTCGACAGCCAGGAAATTGAGTGGCTAACGCGATTTTACGTCGGCAACATATGCAATCAAATATTACTCCAGCACATCGCTTTGGCATAAACAAGTGTTGAGCGATTGCTCATGCAACCAGAACACGTTTTCACTACGCGATCGCGGGCTTTCGAGATGTATCTTTCTCGCGGGGCAATCTTTCTCGCGGGGCGCACCACACAAGTTATTAGAACAACGAACAGAAGCCACACATGCTGACTACGTTGCAACAGTCCTTCCTCAGACCCGTTCGGGTTAGAAATACAGCTCTCCCAGCGTGCAAGCGCGTGCAGCGTGCACGAGAACGTAGCGTTGACAAGCTTGTGATTGCATTGGCTTCCCCGCATAAAATAAGATATGACGGCGGCTACAGGCCCAGCTTGCATCTACTACAATTGCGTACAAAATATACCTTGGCAAGAACTTACCTCATTGTGTGTTTCGGTTCACAACGGAAATGAAGCGGGAGCCGTCCTGTGCAGCCGATGCAATGCAGACGACGTGCGCCTGTCCGTGCGGAAGGCCACGTGACCCTTTGTATCCCACGTGGGCTATGTTCCAAATCTTACCCGAGTAACCTGCCTCCTACGTCAGCGGGTAATACCACGTGACATCGCGAGTAAACGATCCGCGACTCGATTTTGGAACGGCCAGGATAATCACCTGGATACTACGCGGATTGGCTTCGTCTTGGGCGACGGCAAAAAGAAAACACAGCAGCGATGACAGAAAATAGCAGACGATCCTTTTGATCATGGAGAAAGCACCCGAAGAACGGTTATGTTAATGACGATGCGGTGTATTTTGAGGTGGATCCACCAGCTCCTTTTACTCACCTTCGTTTTGAGCTGTATATTGAGATCAAAATTACTTACTCCTTACAGCTAGACATGAAAAAATGGGTTTTTATTAATCAGCGCGATCGCTGCAATTCTAGTCACGGTGCCCTAAACGCATATATTCCACGCATTGTAATTTGCACCGATTATGTTTTGCAGAAATATATTCCACACGGTGTAGCGGTCCAGCGCGAGGGTGCTTTCTCCAGATTATGAAACTCACGTTCGCTTTGACGCGAATGTGATTACAGTGAAATTTTCGAAGCCTTCACTGCTTTACAAACGTTATCCTCTCATTACACACACTCTGGAGGAAACAAAAATATTACATTATCATATAACGAGTTCAAACATTTTCGGCCTTGAACGTGAGATTACGGCATCCCCCAACGCCGAGGACGAGGATGCGGAGAAGCTCCTGTTTACGCTCGCACTCAGATAATAACAAGTACACGTTCCCGGGGAAGGTGGACGGTCTGGATGTAATGCAGTCAATTCCTGCGTTGACAACAGCAAATCGCAATAACCACACATGCTGCACCTAATTCTTTGTCATTTCGAACGTCCGCCACCAAAACCAACGGAGCAAGCGAGCTTTGACGGCTGTCGGCGCAGAAAGCAGACGACGAACAGATCACGTGACGTATTTACTCGATTTGATCCGACTTTACCCCCCGATCGAGGAGGGTAGCGCGAGTAATTACTCCGGAGTGAACAACCCGCTTCTGGAACGCGAGTTCTGACGTCATCGAGTAAGCTCGAGTAAGTTTTGGAACGCCACGGTACGAAACTTTTACTCCGGAGTCGGATCGAGTAAATTTTGGAACACAGCCCCGGTGTGTGCATGCTCTCGACGTCGACTGTAGACGCTGACGATAGTGTTGCCCATCCTTGCCGAAGTTTCGGTTTCGTTTTGCGATTTTGCTTCTTTCAAGATTACTCGGAAATTAATTTACTTTTCGGGGAAAAGAGTATGCAGGGTCGTTTATGAGTGCTTTGCAAGGTAACATCATCCACTAACTCCAAATTTTCAAAATTGAGCGGAGTTGCCCTTTAAAACCGCTTCGTACGTGTATTTATGTGCACTGTCGGACACTGTTAGCGCGAACACGGCGTCGTCGCTTTCCAGCATGGGAGATATACGTGCCGAAACGAACGAATTACATGTGAAAAACCAAGAGAAACGGCAAGAACTACGCAGTAACACTGGATAAGTAACTCCTTATGCATGCAGACGATCAAAATAAATTGAAAGCCACGTAATATACTAGTAGTCAGATATGCAATAAATAAGTACTGCTTTATTCTTTCTGCTCGTGAATATGTGCGAAGATGCTTGTTCTGGGTTCAAATCATCAGCCGCACGCTCCAAATCTTTGCAAATAGGGAGAAGCAGAGAACAGGTGCCTGATTAAAACTGCCCGACATAAGAAATAGTGAAAAGACGCACCTTTCGTAGCCGACATACTTATTTTTTTAACAGATTGTCAAGATGCACGACGGAGTCATTTCCATATAGTGAGTGACAGAACGGGCATATTAGCAATATATAAGCGCCATCGGAATGCTAGCGAACCTTGAACGCACTCTACATTCCTTTCGATTGTTATTTTGCTTAGAATCGTCGCTCAGTTTTACATACATGCCATGGAACAGAGGTTTGGGCCTGAAATATAGCGAAGTTTAACATCGTTCAGTAGTAAAGAAAAATGCTGTAACTAAAGCAATTACACATTCACTATATCAATAAACGTACATACTATCCGGTACAACTGAAATAAGAAAAGTTATTCGTGTTATTTTCCGGCGAAGAGACAAAATGCACGCGCGTTTTCCCATAGGAATGCACAGGAGCACCGCAAAAGTAGACTGGTTGCTGTCTGCTTCAATTTGCCTCCCGGAAGTCGCATAGACACTAGCGCCAGTTGAACCTCTAGCGTACATTATAATAACTCTATGGTTGAAATCAACCAACTTTCTTGTGAAGAAAGGTAAAAAACACAGGCGAGCTGGTGAATGGTATCCATAATAAACCTGAGACGAAAAAAAAATAAAAAAAAACGGACAGTACAACTGTCCGTTTTTTTATTTTTCCTTCGTCTCAGGTTTATTATGGATAACTTTCTTGTGCGCGCCCGGAAAGAGCGAAGAAGCGGCGCGACGTCACGAAAATACGTCACATCCGCAGCCGCACGACCTACAGGCGCAAAAAGCGTTGGTTTGGCGGCGTACAGTTACACCACGTGACCAGCAGTGGCTCCCGCGGGCACCAACTACAAATTCGTTTTGCGCCATATAGTTCTCAATTTTTTTCTCCGTTGTAAATTCGTTTTATATTCTTTTTCCATCCAGCCTGTTTAAAACAAAAGTTTTTTTTTTTTTACTTTTTTTTTTTTTTACTTTTGCAGTGATGTGATTGGTCGAAACCGTTTTGAAGCACCTTTTGGAGCAGCCGAAACAATGATTTGGAACAGCAAAAAGTGGCCTTTGGAGCAGCCAAAACAGTGTTTTGGAGCAACAAAAGTAACGTTTGGAGCAGCTAAAACAGTGTTTCGGAGCAGAAAAAGTGGCTTTTGGAGCAGATATTTTTAGAAAAATAAACATATTCATTTAAAGTGCTGGACAAACGACAGACACTTTCTTTCAACATGTAACTTAAACGCCTATGACATCACACATTTTACAATTATTCAGTTAAATGATACATATATATGTACCCGCTATAGGTAAATAAGAACCAAACTGCACATATTAAGATTTATTTGAAAAGGACGATTTTAGTAGTAAATAGGACAGCATTGGGTTGACTAGTTCTATAATAGATGGAAGCAGTCTCCAACTGATGAAACACGTAACTACTGCAGTGCAGTGCGAAATTGTCGCGCGAGCAGTGATGACTGTTCGATCTAAACCATGCCACTCCGCTCCATCGCCAACTGGTTTCCAAAATTGTATGCAAAATGTAACTGTCCAGCATACAACAAGAAACAGTCCAGCGGCACGTGCTAGCCAGGCCGGCAAAAACAACAAACAAAAAAAAAAGCTAAAAAAAAAATCAGCACATCGACGCAAGACATTGCGAGCCAGGGTCACAAAGTTCTTGGAGTGCTTTGTGCAACGTCTGAACTCGAGACAAACAAGCGCGCTGTGCGGGTTCAGCGTGCAGACATATTGCCTCTTTGCTTTAGCTCACATCTGTTCAACTTTCTTTCGCGGCAGATTTTTCCCGTACCGGGGTCTTTCTCGAAAGAGAGAAACCTAGGTAATCAATACTTCGACACTGCAGACTTTGAGCTAGATGGATTTTTGTAGTAGCGTATTACAAAAATGTTGGTGAACATGCGGCCAGGGGTTTCCCCAGGATTCTAATCAAGGAGGGGGGGGGGGGGGGGGGGGGGAGGCGAGGCTAGGTAAAATATAAAACTGTTTCTTTTTTAGTCCACTAGCTAAATTACAGACGTCTATTAACCAAATGCTCATACCCGAAACGTGTGTTTCCCTTTCTCTATATATACACCTGAGAGGTGGTGTTTTCTACTTAATCTGAAAAAAAGAATTTTATTTTATTTTTTCCTTTTTTTTTTTAGATTCAAGGGGGGGGGGGGGGGTCCAGGAAAACTAGGGGGGGGTCTCGACCCCCCCTAGGGGGGGGGGGTCTAGGGAAATCCCTGCATGCGGCGGTCCTTACGTTTTAGTTTAGGAAGCGCCATATCTGCAGCGACGTGGGGACGGCAACACCCGATGTCGCGCGACCACGGTGATTGGCAGCGAAGGACGAAATATAATTTTCCCACGGCCGTTGCTTTCAGGAGTGAGTGCTCACAAACTCCCGCCACGCAAAAACGGAGTTTCGTTTCACAGCATGCCGACATGGCTGGTACCCAGCACGCCATGGCGTCGGAGCGTCCGCACACGCCTGCGCCTATTGTTGAAATTTTTTTTAAAAAGACGCGAAACAGCGAGATTGGCGAGATCGCGAAACGAGAAACTGCGGAAAATCCGTGCAAGACCGGATGAACAATTGATGCAGGACGATGAAAATAATCCCTGGAGAAGGGGAACAAGAGGGACAAAGGACAAACATAAATCTCCAAACACAGCTAGGTGACTGGTGAGCGACCGAAAAAATCCGCCTGGTCCGGGTATCGAACCCGGGACTTCTCCATTACAGGTGGAGCGCTCTACCAACTGAGCTAACCATGGGGTTGGACGTGAGTAGAGCAAACGGGTTTTATCAGTTGCCACCAGTCTAACACCAACAAGGGTGAAGCTTGCAAGTTAAGGTTGTAATTATAATGCAATTAAATGCAAAGGTGCAAGCGAGCTGGACAAGAATGATGACTGTGTCGGGCGGCCGCTTGCGCCACATAACGCGCCACATAACCCACGCATGCTCAATTATGGTACTCAGTTTAGTTCCGGTTTTGAAAGGCGACCGAAATTGGTATTTTGTGACGCAGGTTTGGCGTAGATTTCCCATATTTTGGCAAAATGTAGCAGGATGTAGCAGGGTTAGCCCCAGGGCGCAGTTTGGCGCTATTGGCGCAGCAATCACATCACTGCCTTTGCATGTGTTCTTTAAGCATTTCACATACTGTGACTTAATTTTTCCGCCAACGATTCGGGCAATATATGAAAGCTACGGAAGCTACACCACTCGATCCGCGAAAATTAGAATCCGCGAATAATTTAAAACTTTCAGCTTTTCCCCGATTCGCGAAAATTTGAGCCCGTGAAAATTAATTCGTTTACAGTATTCAAAAATATTACAGCGGAGCTGTTAAGGGCTAGGTTCCCCAGGATCGTGTCCGGTATGTCGGCACAAACCTACCTGGACAGCTACCGCCATCTATAAGCGACCGCGGCAAGCACACAACCAGTCTGGTTGCCGCCGTAGCTCGTAGATGGCGGCAACCTTTCCAGTTGTCGTAGAAGAATGGACCTTTTCCACATACCGACGGCACCAGGCGGTGGCTGCACGAACTAAAAATCGAGGAAGTGACCTACCTGCGCTACCAATCGATAATGGGAGCTACGCTACCAGTTTCTTCGCTCTCCGAGCAGCGGCGCCTGCCCAACGCGACTTTAAAGAGGGGCATCCGTGGCGTCCACCCAAACGTCGTGTTCTCCTTTCCGTCGACGTTATTTTTTTGTGTAACACAATTATATATATGCTGAAGTTACGTGTTCTACTCGCTGATATACAGCCTCCTTCCGAATTTCCTCGATTTTTCGTTCCGACTTCCGCCGCTTGGCATCGGGCGCTCGCGCGTGCGCAGAACGCTTCCCGGAAAAGGTCCATTGATAGTTGGGCGCGTCGGTGGGATTTCATTGTAGGAAACAGCCCGAAAAACAGACGATGACGAAGAAGCACACGTAACGAGCGCAGCGTTCGTCATGTTTGTTTCTTCGTCCTAGTCTGTTTTGCGCACCGTTTCCTACGCTCCTATCTGTTTCCGTTTAGACTCACGATGGGTCGGCCGTGCGCCCTTTAGAGGAAAGGAGACAGGCTGCGGAAGGAGCGGCGACGTACGCAGCAGCGCGAATGGGTCCGCAACCGCCGCAAAGACGCTGTCGCCTCGACTTCCACTGCGTCCAACGCTTCAGATTCCCTTGCCAAAGAGCACATCGCTCGCCTGGAAAGCCGCCGCCGAGAACAGAACCAGCGATGTAAAGGGCGCCGGCGGGCCAACGCCACGGACGACGATCGTGCCACGGAGGCCAAGCGCAAGCGCGAGGCCCGGCGACTAGGGATGCCGCGAACCACCCCAGGTTTGATTTCGAAAGGTTTTGATATTTGCGAAGCGAACTGAGGTTCGATTTCGAAAAATTTCGATATTTTCGTACCGACCGAGGTTCGAAATCGAAAAATTCGCAACTTTCGATCACAGTGGAGTTTCGAATTCGAAAAGGTCGAAGCCTGCACGGTTTCTAAAATTTCGGATTCGAATATTTCTTACTTCAGGTTCGATAAATTCGAAGATTTCGATTTTCTTTAAAAATAAAATTCGAAAACTTCGAATTTTTATAGACATGAAGTTCGAACAATTCGAAGATTTCGATTTCTTTCTGCATAAAGTTCGATTCTCTTTTAACGCTAAAGACGAAAAAAAAAAAAAAAAACTTCAAAGATTTTTAATTCCTTTCTAGTCCAAGTTTTCAAAGTTCGAAGTCCGGTTTTCAAGTTCCTCCAGTTTCAGTTTCAAATAATGTTTTCACGACTCACTGGTTTTCACAAAATCAAGTTTAGAAAAGTTAGGGTGTGATATCTAAATTCTGCGAAGTTGGTCAGGCAATTAAATGAGACGAGTGTCCCGGATGTGCTGGAATATTTGCCAGTGCAGAGTGACATGTGACCATGGATCAGCAATTGTGACTGCCAGCACGGGGGGGGGGGGGGGGGGGTCTTTAACATGCATCACGCAGTAGTGATTACACGAACACACTGTTTTACGAGACTCATCCAGTTCGAAACGGGCAGGGGCGAGCAGTAGGTTGAGGCTCAGAAAAACCTTGAAGCGACCTGGCAAACTACCTTGCCACCCCTTGCACGCTGGTAGTAATCCGATCGAACGCCGCCCGAGTGACGCTGGCATATAGTAATTTAAGTTTGTAATTGTCCTGGAGGTTTGTTTTCTGGGACGGAGGAATCGCCTCGCAAAAAGCCGACACAACTCGCGGTCGAGGAGCGTCATACCATACAAGTGGCGTCGGAAGAGGAAAAACGGGGGGAAAGAGAATAGTGGAGCGGGGGGGGGGGGGGGGGGGGGGGGGGGGGGGGCTTCAGTTCCTTTCCCTCCTTCCAGATATTTCGGACTGTTAAAGAAAACAATACGGGGAAAGCTTATTTTAATCTGAAATTATTTATGCATATGTATAGCTACTGTCGCTCTTCACTGCATAAAAGATTGCGTAGATGGTCATTGTTAGAAACTCGTTGTCAGAGGGCACTACCCGTCACATGCTTAGTGGTTCGGAAGTTCAAAGCTAAGTCTTTTCGACCTAAATACTTGTGCCAATAGTAAAAAAAAGAAGAAAAAAAAGAATGCGGGGATAAAAATGAAAGCCGTTTACAATTCCCTGTAACGCCGGTTAGACCGCAGCTCTTGAGGAGGAAGATGGAAGCATACTGAGGGATAGGTGACTCCTTGAGGTCACGTGAACTCAAGGGGGTCACGTGACTTCAGGGGGTCACGTGACTTCAGGGGGTCACGTGACCTGAAGGGGTCACACGACCTTAGGGGGGTCACGTGACCTCAAGGGGGTCGCGTGACTTCAGGGGGTCACGTGACCTAGGGGTGTCACATGACCTGGGTGGGTCACGTGACCCCCAGAAGACACGTGACCTAGGGGTGTCACGTGACCTGGGTGGGTCACGTGACCTCGGGCGGGTCACGTGACCTCGCGGTTACGCCGACGCCGCTCAAGCCGGAAACGGGCCCCTAAGAGCTGCGCTGTAAAACCTGGAGAAAAAAAAAAAAAACTATCAAGAATTCGCCGGAAGTGTTGTATTCTTGCATATTCAGAGGTTCAGAACTTCGAAACAAGTACAGTCGAATCTCATTATTTCAAACTCGAGGGGGACTGAAAATTTGTTTGAATTAAGCGAAGTTTTAATTAAAACACATAGGATGGGACCTGCATGTTAGTTTGAATTATCCACAAGTTTGAATTAAGAGAAACTGAATTAATGAAAGTCGACTGTATCTTTTACCAAAATGTGTACAGGCTAAAAGAAACACGTCCCAGGAACGGGAAGCGAAAAAAAAAAGTTTTCTTTTAATGACGTGCCAAACTTGAACACTATTAGAAATCTTCTCCCATGAGTTAATTTATTCCTTAACGTGAAAAAACAATACATTATTTTGTATTCTGCAGATGGCAATGATATGTACTGTCTGTGGTGTTAATTTAAATGCGATACCTAAAACAACTTAGACGAAAATAAATATCAAGTTTAGGGCATAATTGCATGTGGATACATGTTTCGACATTTCTTTGAAACTAACGTTGAATAACAATAATCACATCTTAAGACGGCACTCATCCTTAAAGAAGTATAACATCTCTACCATAAATAGCTTCGGCTACAGCGCGCTTCAAATCTGGCACAAACAATAATCGTCAAAAACCCGTCGTCCTTCCTCGGCCCTTCGGGAATTTATTTCTTTAAAACTAAGCATGCCAGAATATTGAAACAAACGACATTGTCTTTCGTAAGGAACGCAGCACCGCATGTAGAAGTTCGAGAAAAAAAAGTTATTACGAATGTACCTCACTACTTGAATTTAAATGAAACCGTCCGCCAATCTTTCAAAGTTCGACAAATTTTTCTAATTATCTTCATAAATAAGTTCGAAAGTCGCAATTCATCGAATTTTTTGGCCAGTCAAGTTTGGAAGTTCGACAAGCATCAAACATTGCAGCGCAATAAGTTCGAAAAAGATCAAATTTTTTAGCGTAATAAGTTCGACGGTTCGAAAAGCGTCGAACTTCTTAGCTTAACAAGTTCGAAAATTCGACTTCCGTCGAATCTTACGATATAGACAATTCGAAAAATCGAAATCTTTCAAACCTTTCGAATCGCTTGATTCAATCATCGAAACTTCGATTCGAAAAACGTTTGCCGCATCTCTACCGGCGACGACTGCACTTCACGCCGGCTGAACAGTTCCCAGGTGCGACGGCGAGGTTTCGGAGGGAGTTCGTGGAGAACCCGCTTGGCGTGACGTGCGCCGTGTGCGACCGACTCTGGTTCGCCGGAGACATATCCATGATCGGCGGCGTGTCTGACGAGAAGCGGGAATCGGGCGCATGCGCGTTGCGGCAGTGTATCAAGTACAGCTCCGCTGGTCTTCCTTCTTCACAAGAGTGGAAAGGCCGAAAGTTTTTTTTTTTTTTTTTCAATCAACTCCACAACACCCTCATGAAATGACAGAGCAACCAGCCTAGACATTATAAAACTTTTATCATATATCTATACACGGTTGCAACCACTACAACAGAAACAAACTTGAAATCGGCTGCTGAACTTGTTAAGTCACGAATAAACATGAAGATGAATTTGAAACAAAAGCTGGCTTGACAAATGATGATATCTAGACATGTGAGAAACAAAGGTGCTACACGGACGACTTGGTGTAGCATAATCGAGGAATAAGAGGTAGCATGGTTACTGCTATTGTAGCATGATAGTTCCTGATAACTTTTGATAGCTCCAGATTAATAAAAAAAAGGCAGACATTAAGTTAGAGAAGCACTCACCTTGCAACTGTCTTTGCTGCAATGTGTCACACAAATATACTCTGGATACAAAAGACGTGCCATTGATAAAAGTTAAAAGAAAATACAACAGCACACTAGACTCCTAACCACTGGATGTTTGCTGGACTAGAGCAGACAAACTACATGACCACCCGAACCGTCGCGTTCCACATGAAATTCAAAGAGTTAGAGGACGATGACACTCCAAGTTCGAGGTTCACGTTGATTGACTTCGACTGAAGCAGGAAGCCACCGTGCGAGATGTGCATTGCTAAAACTGCCTCGAAGTTGGTTAAAAGGAGTTAAAAATAAATCTCGAAATTAAAAGAATGGTCGAAGAGTTGATAACGTTTTCAACAAGTTTGGGGCCGTCAACCCCTTTAGAGTTTGGGTATGAATCCGGTTTTCGTGGACACCCAAACTCGAACCAGATATGGTCGGCTAGTTGGAGGGACGACTCCTGGCCGGCTCCGGCATCATCATCATGTTGACGGAGCGGAGTGCGTCGATGGACGGCATCTCGATGGGGGTGAGGAAGATGAACTGGCCGTTGCTTTTCCGCCGTGTCATCTCCAGAATCATCTCCAGGCTTACTCTCCGCTTGCCCATGTCCTAAAAACGGTCGTGGATGGGTGAAAAAAGAAAAGAAATTGTCACTGCCTCGAAACAAACTTTCTGTTATGATGTTACGTTCTTGAGAAATTTGAAAGCACTAGTACCAGGCGGACGACGAAGACGACAACGAGAGCAAAACTGAACTGTGTTTATACGAGGTACGGCAACGGCTGCCCGCAGATAATCTCGTCATGACGTCTGCATCAAACACCATGTCTTGTGTATAATTTCTGAGGAGAGCGACCGCGGATTCAGGTCGAGCCATGTCGTAGGCATCGCTGCCGTACCCTCCCACGACGCGGCGGACAACGTACCATGAAGATGTCGAACTCGTCCATGATGCGGAAGGGGCACTCCATGGTGTCCCACAGGGCCAGGACGAAGCAGACGGTCGAGAAGGATCGTTCGCCCCCGGACAGCGCCTTTAAGTCCTGCCTCGCTCCGTTGGCCCCGCAGGCAATGGCAGCGTTCTCCTTGGGCTCCACCTGCGAGATGGTTGGCCTTTCTTCAGTCTCAACATGTCGGTCGGAAACGGCTGCACAAAGGCCGCAATCCCATTTCCTCACGACCGAGTTCTTGCGATTGTTCACGACAAGTGAAAACGGTGGCATGCTACAGCCACCTATGAGACGACCCTGGAACTGCATTTCCCTGGAGCGCAGGTTTTTCAGGATTTGCGAGATCAAATGCATGTACAATGTACGAGAAATGGTTGTTTGTAACATTGTCAGATGTCTTTTGAACAAAAAGAAAGGAATCATGTGCGAAAAAAGTGGGCAATATACGGAAATGCCGAAAGTTTATCTACTCGCTAGATAGCACAAAGTATGTTCTCTCGTAAGAGAGATTAAGGCGCACAGTCCCAAGCAGATGCAGGTTTGTGAACCAGCCTTAATGGGGCTACCTGCATCTGCACCACAAAGGTTGAATCGATGGCAACCAAAGAATGACCGTCCTTCATTCTGTCTTGCCCAGTTCGGCTCGGCGGAAGTCGTTACTAAAGTGGTATTCACAGCAAGAAGGAATCCTGCAGACTTCTCCCCGGAGTGCGGCGCATTTGACGGTTGGGTGGTAGAGAAGTTCCCAATTTGGCGGCAGATAGGCTTACTTTTAACAACGTTACGTCGAGAAGCAACTCGGTGTCGAGCCTACAAACTGCTTAACTCGTCTGCATTGACATGAAGAGTAGAAACTGATAAATTGCACCGCAAATGCTGATGTTCCCTCCCCAGCGCCTCGTCGGTGCGAGCAATGAAGCCAAGGAGAGAACTGCGTTTGCCGTTGATGTCACGCACTCCCCCTCCCAGTATTTCTTCCCCGTGTGAATACCGCGCTGACTACTTACAATGCGGAAGTCATAGTGAGTTCAGCTTAGGGGAGCATTTTTTTTACGGTAACATCACCAGTCTCGCACATTTTTAACTTTGAAAATACAAATAAACATGAAAACAAGCCCACATAAATGGCCTAAAGGTTTGAAACCAGAGTAGGTCTGACGAACCAGTAACCAACGGATGGGAAAATGCATGTCGTGTTTGCCGGGGGATAGTGTTGCAGATCGGCTACGCCGCCACAAGCACAGTGGCGCTTGTCATCTTATCTTCCACCTTCTCTCTCCCTTTCCCTCTCGCCTTCCCCTTGCCTGTCTACCATATAAAGCGCAAGCTGCGCACGAATAAACGTTGATTACCAGCCGCTATCGTCACGTTCTTGCGGCGTCGTAACAGTGGCGACGACGATGCGATAGTATATCTTCCGCTGCTCTGTCGGCAGACATGGTCAGCTATGCAGTTCCGCCGCAGTTCGACGAGGCCGTTGACAAATGGCCCGCTTACCAAATCCGTCTGGAGGCGTTCTTCGAAGGCAACGGGGTGACAGACGGGAAGAAGAAACGCGCCTTACTCGTCGCAGCGCTGAGTACCAACACCGTGGACGTCATCAGCGGACGCGGTGCTCCAGCAAAGGTAAATGAGCTTCCGTACAGCGAAGTGGTCAGCCTTCTGCAGCAACATTTCTCGCCAAAACTGAACGAAACGGCCCAGTCGTATAAGTTCTTCTCCCGCAACCAGCTGCCGGGGGAACCGGTAAGAGACTTCGTTGTGGCCATCCGACAAATAGCAGACACGTGCAACTTCGGGGACACATTGGACCGGATGCTGAAGGATCGGATAGTCTGCGGCCTCCAAAATTCAACGGTGCGTCGGCAACTTTTGGCTAAGCCGTTCTTGACGAGAACCGAAGCCGAGGAAGTCGCCGTAGCAGCAGAAATGGCGGAAGAAAATGTAAAGGAAATGCAACGCGCCACGACAGAGGATGGGGGCGTGCACGCCGTGGGAAGCAGGACGGCAAGGCAGAAATGGCGGGAGACTGAGTCGCCGTGTTCCAGGTGTGGCAGAGGGGGACACCAGCCAGACGCGTGCCGTTTTCGGTCAGCGCAATGCTACAACTGCCGCCAACGAGGTCATATCGCCAAGGCTTGTTTCCGTCGCGCCGACAGACCAGTCACCGCGTCAACAAGGCCAACCCCACAGCACGTCAATGCACTGGCCCCGCGGGATGAACAAGAGTGGGATACCAGAACAGAGGGCCTGTTCATGTTGGGGGCGTCAATGGAACACGTCGGGCACATCGAGACCACTCAGCCTATTGCGGGTACCTTCGACTGGGGGGGCGTGCCTGTCAACATGCAACTCGATACGGGGTCTCCGGTGTCGGTCATCACGTGGCCTACCTACATGCGGCACAAAGCTGCGTGGCCGAGCCTCCAGGATTCTCCTCTGAAGTTGACTTGTTTCCTCGGAAAACTACCAGTGCGCGGGCAGCTGAAGCTCAAGGTGGCCTTGGGAGACCAAGCCAGGGAAGGAACACTGACTGTCCTGGGCTGCTCCGGCCCCAACCTGTGTGGACGCGACCTCATACACGCATTCGACCTGCTGGAGATGCCGGTACTCAGCGTAGCAACAGAAGGTGAGCCTTCGGCCTCCAGTTTCGGGGACAAGGTCAATCTCAAGGGGTTGCTAGACGAATTCGCGGAAGTGTTCGAGCCAGGGCTGGGCCTCATTCAGGGGCCGCCAGTCCACCTTCAGCCTCGAGCGGACGCAGCTCCGAAGTTTTGTAAAGCACGTCAAGTGCCGTACGCCTTACGCTCAAAGGTAGAGGCAGAAATTGACCGGTTAGTGGAAACGGGCGTTATTATCCCAATTCCCCATTCCGATTGGGCAGCGCCTGTTGTGCCGGTAGTAAAGCGTAATGGTAGCATACGCCTTTGCGGAGATTTCAAGATCACGGTTAATCAAGCATGTCGCACTGAACAGTATCCGCTTCCGCGAGTGGAAGATATTCTTGCAACGCTGAACGGAGGCGAAGTTTTTACTACGATCGACTTACGCGATGCGTACAATCAGCTCCCGTTAGATAAGGCATCTATGCTACTCACGACCGTGAATACGCAGAAAGGGCTATTCTGTTTTACTCGTCTGCCATTCGGCATCGCGTCAGCACCAGCGTTGTTCCAGCGGCGTATGGAGTCGATTCTTCAAGGCCTATCGGGAGTCCAGGTCTATCTGGATGACGTCATTATCGCTGAGAAACGTAATGACTGCACCCTACTTAGGAAAGTATTGCAAAGATTTCGTGAGTCGGGGGTACGGGTGCATCCAGGGAAGTCCAAGTTTCGACAGACCGAGGTGGACTTTTTGGGGCACCGAATTAGCAATCTAGGGGTGCAACCTAAGACAGAAAACATAGATGCAATCCTCCAAGTTAGGGCGCCCCGAACAGTAGCCGAAGTAAGGTCCTTTGCAGGGCTGGTGACTTACTACCACAAGTTCCTCAAGAACGCGTCCTCGATCATGGCGCCGTTGTACGAGCTTCTCCGCGCGGAGGCAAAGTGGGAATGGGGACCCAGACAGCAACGCGCGTTTAGCGAGGCGAAGACCCAACTCAAAAAAGCTGACTTCTTGGCGCATTTTGACCCAGACAAGCCGTTAATTCTTGAGTGTGACGCGTCACCATTGGGCATTGGCGCCGTACTGTCTCACGATGTTGGCCAGGAGGTCCTGCGCCCCATAGGGTTCCGCTCTCGCACACTCACAGCCGCCGAGCGGAATTATTCACAGTTAGAGCGGGAGGCCCTCGCTTTGGTGTTCGGTGTGTCGAAATTCCGAACATACCTCTTGGGAAGGTGTTTCACGCTCGCGACTGACCATAAACCCTTGTTGGGGTTGTTTCATCCTGATAAGGCCGTACCGGCGATGGCCGCGGGGCGGATCCAACGGTGGGCTCTGCTGCTGGGGGCCTACAACTACGTCATCCAGCGCAAGGACGGCAAAGCCAATATTCCGGCCGACGCACTCAGCCGGCTTCCAGCGTCTGGATCAGCACCCCCTGAATCGGCGGAAGACGAGGATGGCTGTGAGTATGTTCTCCTCACTGAAAGCCTCAACGATGGCGCCTTGTCGGCTAAGCAGTTGGCCGTTTTGACGGCGGAAGATGATGGTTTCGCAAAGGTGCGGAAGTGGGTACAGGAAGGCTGGCCCTCTCGCCTAGCACTAGAGGACAGCCATTTAAAACCCTACTTTGACAGGAGAGACGAGATGACTGTTAGCCATGGGCTTTTGTATTGGGGCCATCGCGTGGTTGTGCCGCAGGTTGCCAGACCAGCAATGCTACGACTACTGCATGATACGCATCAGGGAATGGGCTCCATGAAGACGCTAGCTCGCTCAATGCTGTGGTCCCCGTGCATTGACCAAGATATTGAGCGACTCGTAAAGACGTGCCATATTTGTGTGCAGGCCGCACCGATGCCACCTAGACAAACACCTGTTCCGTGGCCGGAGACGGGGCGACGCTGGTCCAGATTGCACATCGATTTTGCGGGACCAGTGGATGGTTTTATGTTGTTAGTTGTGGTAGATTCACACACGAAGTGGATTGAGGCGGTGCCCATAAAAAGTGCCAATGGGGTTTCTACGGTTGAGGCGTTGCGAACGGTATTTAGCACCTTCGGGTTGCCAGAAACCATTGTATCTGACAATGGCCCACAGTTTACATGTGAAGAGTTTGGAAAGTTTCTGCGGCTCAATAACATCGTTCACCTTCGTACGGCACCTTACCACCCCCAGTCTAATGGGCTGGCGGAGCGCGCCGTCCGTACAGTGAAACAGGGACTTAAAAAAAACAAGCAAGGGTCGCTGCAGACTCGTCTAGCAAGGGTGCTGCATCAGTACCGTCGGACACCTTCCGCAGGTGGCAAGACCCCGGCCATGCTGCTAATGGGATACGAGCTGCGCTCAAGGCTAGATAATGCGGTCGTACCCCCACCATCACGAGTCAACGATCGAAACGACACTTATACCAACAATCCTGTCCACACAGGGGAACCAGTATGGGTGCGAAATTTTGGAAGAGGTGAACTGTGGACACCAGCTAGAGTACAGTCCACGGACGGCGCACGCATGGTCACCGCCGACGGCAACGAGGGAGACGTCCTTCACAGACACCTCGATCAAGTCAAGCCCCGGCTTCCCGAGAGTCCACCGGAAAGTGCTTCCAGTCCGTCACGTCTCCCGCCGCCGGAGGCAGCGCCAGGCCTGCAGCGACCGACTCGAACCAGGAGAGCCCCAGTGCGGTTTTCTCCCTAGGAGGGAGAAGACTGTTGCAGATCGGCTACGCCGCCACAAGCACAGTGGCGCTTGTCATCTTATCTTCCACCTTCTTTCTCCCTTTCCCTCTCGCCTTCCCCTTGCCTGTCTACCATATAAAGCGCAAGCTGCGCACGAATAAACGTTGATTACCAGCCGCTATCGTCACGTTCTTGCGGCGTCGTAACAGATAGAGTTAGAGAGGCTGTTCCCATTTATTCGATGAGTGGCCTGTGTTGAGCAAGTGGAACTGAGTGCAATGAAAGACTTCTTCAAATACCGTATTTATTCAAATATAAGGCGGTTACGAATATAAGGCGAGGGGGCAGTTGAAGGACCCAAGAAAAAGAAAAAAAATCGTCATATTGCTATACAGAGCTTCGAATATAAGGCGGGGTATGACTCTGAGACTACGGATTTTGGTAAAAAAAAACTTTGCCTTATATTCGAATAAATACGGTAAGAAGGTTCTCACTGCCACCCACATCCCTGCATGCGGCGTCCTCGTCTTTTGCTACGCACTGCCGCACCACTCTCTCTGGTAAGTTTTTCTGTGTTAGCCAACTACGTCCCTCACGATTTCTCTACTTTCCTGACGTTTCGAAATTCCCGTGGAAATTCTAAGTTTCCCAAACTAATTGTGTAAAAAAAAATTAAAATAATACAGTGTAGACCGCATATAACGTATGTCGCGGGAGTCGCAAAAATCCGCACTATAAGCGGTACCGCGTTATAACCAAAACATAAATTTTTCAGGCCAAAATACATGCCATGAGACAACTTACCTTTGTGAAATAATTTATTTTATTTTAGATGAAAAATAAAGCTTAGTTTGAGGAAAGTCTTTATTTCACCAGACTAGTACACTTCTCTCTCAAGTGTGTCACACATTTTGAAAGAAATGAGCGACTTTTGCCTGGCGCAGCCTTTTAATGGCGTCGCGGGTTGCGGACGGACAGTGCGAGCGTTCAGGATTGCTAACCCTAATCACTTTTCTCCTATGATGAAAACGCGTGAAAATTCGCATCCTTTATACGATACGCGCCAGTAATACCTTCAACTTTAGCACAGGCATGAAATGCTCCAAATAAGAAATCCGGGCGATGTTCGAAAACACAAATGCTTAGAAAGCACCACTGTAGTCGAAGTAAACAAACACGACGACACGGGCGTTTCTGCCGTCTTGAGAGTGCCGCCACGACAACGCCGCACGAGTAGGTGGATCTTCCCTTCTAGTACGTGCTGGGTTATCACAGCGACACACAACGAAAATTCACAGTCAAGGATAGCGCTTTTACGCGGAACGATGAGCTTTCACCACGCAGTCTACGTCGACAATCACAACCGACGCCACGTTTGCGGATAGAAGAAGCCGGCCTGCGACAGGCATGCAAAGCACGTGAAAACACTTCTCCTCGACCTGCGATTGGTCTGTCGTTGCGGTTGTCTCCAACGCAGCGGAGGGACGCACGCATGTGAACGACACATGCGTGCGTCCCTCCGTCGCTATGGCAACTGAAGCCTCCTTCTTCGCTTCTCCCCGCGCGTCCCTTCGTCGCTATGGCAACTGAAGCCTCTTTCTTCGCTTCTCCCCGCTTCTTTGAGCAATTTCCTTGCCCCGCGAGTGCGCTTGCAGCCAGCGCCGTTATCTAGTGTCGCACAGGGAAGCGTGCTCGCTGCACTGGTTGGTCGGCGCGGTCGGCGGGCTGTTCCAGAAACCGCACTATAACCGGTATTTCCCTTCGCACGCCTGCATTTTAAGCGGTATGTAATTACATGGAGTTCTATGGGAGGCGAATTGGTGGTTTAAAAAAGCCGCATTATACCCGGCCCTGCACTATAAACGGTTACGCTGTAAGTGGTCTATACTGAACTTTGATGATTTCTTGTAAAGATATTAGGATCTTTGCCCGCTTCTCAAAAACTTCCCTTCACATGAGCAGAGCATGGGTTCTCCAAGTGGGTTCCTAGGAATTCTGAGGTCTCTCACAGTAACCTCTGAAGTTCCCCGAATATCGTCGACCCAGAGTGAAATGTTTTTCCAGTTTAAGCACTACTTTAGCAGTTCAGTGTGAACAGGCTACAAAACGTAGGACCAGGATTAGGAAACACAAAGACAGGGCACCGACTTAAAACTGAAAGTTTATTGCTGCGCAAAAATAGAAATGACTACAGAAAGAGGGGGAGGGAAGGGAACAAAAAAGCAAAGCGATAACATCCTGTGCCTCTCGCCCTTGGGGAACGTAGCTGACCATTGTAACCTCGATATAACGAACTTCAATGTAACGAAATCTTCGATTTAACGAAGTATTTTATTTTTCATAATTTCTTGCCCATAGACCCCATGTATTTTTAGTCTCTATATAACGAAGTCTAAGTCTATAACGAAGTGCCATTGCCATAGAAGGCAATAAATAAATCAACTCTAAAAAACAACTTCGCAAAAAAATTGTGGTTAAAAAAAAAAAAATTATGCGCAAACGCGAGCGCTTGATAGGTTACTTCACGGGGACAGGCCTTTCAACGTTCCCAGGCTGCCCGAGGATGCGGCGCCGGTAGCGCCGGCGAGGCATGCGGCAAAGCGGATTCCGCGAGGCTGGCCAGAAAATGCCGAGCAAAAAGTTAACACGGCATACCAGCATCACCACTGACATTCACTGATAACCATAGTCCACTCCACTGCACCGCGGGTAGCGCGGGAGCCAACTTCAGCGGGGGAGCGACGTGATGGCGCGACTGCACGGGCAGTGCCATCTAAGAGAAGACCGAAAAGACCGATTATCGTCTTGCGAGCGTGGGCGCAAGCGGCGCAAGCATCACTGTGGGCGCAAGGGTGGCAAGGGGGCAAGTAAACTGTGCGGTGAAGAGTGCTGTGTAGGTTGGAAACATTGGCACCGCCTAAACTGCCTAAACTAAACAGCTTTATTTTTTAACCGGGCGGTTCACTTACGTGCTTGCTGCCATAAGGAAACGTAAAGTTCTTTCTTTGGATGAGAAAGCAAACGTTTTGGACGCCATCCTGAAGAAACTGCCGAGATCACGAGCACTCGGGAAGTGCTCGACGCAATGGACGTACTGAGGAGGTACACGGCGTCGCATGGGCAGCAGGATGCCGTGCAAGCGCTCTGGGCGCTCGAACGCCGTATGACGCCGCTGCTACTGTCGGATAAGGCGCAAGCAAAACTCGCGGACTACTTCGCCCCTAAATAAATGTCATTTTCGGTGAGTTTTCATACCCGTAAAATGTTTCGGAATTTTTTTTCGCATGCTAAAGCCAAATTTCGATTTAGCGAAATTTCAATGTAACGAAGTAAATTGCGAATTTTACCGACTTCGTTACATCGAGGTTCAACTGTAGTAGGTGTGGCTGCTCATCGTCATCCCACAACATTAAGATTTTGTCTCGACACAGAAACAAGACTGCGAGAGAGATAGACGAAGCATATTTTATGGCATCTCATGGAGTGGACTCACGTGCAAGCACTCCAGACGAGGTAGATATTACTGAAAACTGTGGCAGGTTCGTGTGACTATATGTAGGTGTGGCAGATGCCGGATGTTATCAGTTTGCTTTTTTTTGTCCTCTTCTCTTTCCCCTTTTTGTGTTTATTTGTTTTTGCACAGCAAGAAACTTTCAGTCGTAAGTTCGCGCCCTGCCTGTGTGTTTCCGCGTCCTGGTCCTACGTTTTTTAGCGCAGTTTCCACCAAGCAAGTATGCACTACCAACTAGCCCGACTACATGCCTTGTACTTTAGCAGGCCTGAGCTGTCCATTGATGCGTAACTATGAGCCAAACACTCCTTAGTAGGTGCATCACTGTTCCCGAGGTCTTTGAGCTTCTGCATTGCTTCACATACGGGACATCTTCCAACTATGCCAGGTTCGTCGTCACGTGCAGGGGACCGACCGACAACTCACCCTGATGTGCAGCATCTGCTTGTTGTGGTCGAAGTCGAGGCTGCCCTGGAAGTTCTGCTGCATCAGGGTCGATGAAAAGATGAGCTTGAGGCGCAGCACCGTCTGCTCGCACAGGTTGCAGTACTTGGCCTGACGCTCTTTCGTCATCCGCAGCAGTTTCTGCGAGGGGCGGAGCAAACGCGAACTTCAACGAGGCTGTCAACGCGAGAGTCAAAAGAATGTGAAGTGACGGCAGAAATCGAATGAGTATTGCCCTCGCAATCATTGCAGAGAATGCAAAGCAGGTTTGAAGGCTTCCACCTGTTTCGTGCGGCAGTTGTTTGGGGTTCAAAAGAAAGCATGTTGAAGTGTCAAGTCAACTTGGCATAACATTCATTTACAGTCTAAGCTCGTTATAACAGACCTTGATTTTGACCAAGATTTCGGTCTGTTGTAAAAGGAGTATGTTGTATACAGATATGAAGTTGAGTCAATGGTGCATTGAAGAAAAACAACCGCCTTCACAAATCGGTATGTTATATCCAAACGTCTACTGTAACCAGGTATGTTATAAAGAGGTTAGACTGTATGATTGTGTTGCGTGTATGTCTAGGCAGCCGAAAGTTAGTTGGCCTCAGAAGGCGTCTGGTGTCTCAGCTGAAGAAGGGAAATTTAGCCAGTACACTACAACATAACATAGCACTAAGGAGCCCCTCGATTCAAAACCTAACCTAACTTGCTTTTACAACTTATAATAAGGGCTAATAAATGTTTGGCATGTACCAGCAAGCATGAGGTTCGTAACTAATACACATTCCCAGAAAATCAGTTCCATATGATTCAACTTGATTAAATCTGCAAAGACCCCTCCACTTTGCTTTTTTTGCATGCCTGGGGTATTTTGAATACTAATTTTTTTAACCACAAATGTGCCTTTGAAGAAGTGAACTACATATTTATGTTGTGTGATGCTAGTCCCCGTAATGACCCGAAGGCCACAGTATTTAAAATTAATAAATAAACACTAAAAAATGTCCCATGGAACCTGCTGTTACACGTGCTTTCTAGTAGTACAGTATCACATAAACCACATAGAACCAGCTCTAAAATCAAACAACCCCACTTAACGAGCCCATTGCGATGCAATGCTGCTCTACACCGCACCAATTAAAGTCATTTCTTTTTCCTCAGCTGCAGTATAACAAACATCCTTGTTCGACGCACACCGCTCCAATATTCACTGAAGGGACGAGAACTGCAGCAACGGGTCTCGGTTGTTCCATATCCAGCACGAGCTTTCTTCCCTCGTAACACCTCAGCAGCTCGTTATCTTCAAGCGAGCACACGCAACCAAAGCATGGTGGAAAGCAACGAATGCATGCAAGCGACCAGGTATCCAACAGAAATGCCGTTCTCATGTCATCGGCGGCTATGGCAGTACCTTGAGGAACTCGCGGAGCTCATCGATGCCCTTCTTGATCTTGTCATACTTGGCCTTGGATTCGGTGTACTGCCGGGTTATCTCCTCCCTGTCCCCAGTCCTAAAAGCAACGGAAGATGTATTTTGAAAAAGATGTGCTCAATCCTACGAATACGGTCGGTGTGCGCAAAATGTTTTCTTCCGCAGCATTTTGTGGGGCTCGTGGCGGACCTTACAGTTTAAAAGTGTCGGCCGTACGGAGCTTGATGTACAGGGCGAGCCTCGTGTCGCCTTAAACGAATGGAGCGCGCGAGCGTTCGTTGCAGTTGGCTTAGTGCCGCCACGTGCTCCTTCTCGTTTTTGGTCGCCCGTTCGCTCACCCCTTGGTCTCACCCTGGTTGTTGGGATGGAACGCGTCAGCCGCTCTGTGTGCGATCGATTGTGGTTTAGCCGAGACCTGGTGTCTATGCCGAAGGCTTGCCACAAGGTTCTTTAGTCATCGTAGCCAGAGAGTAAGCCGTCTGCATTCAAGGCCTATGCTATGCGCCTATGCAGTGTTCGTGCTGGCAAGATCTTGAATCTCGCCACGTGCTACGGGTAGGCGTTTCCGCCGATGGCAGAGGGTCCGCCTCAATTGGATCTCGCGAACGATCCGCCCAGCGCTCTAAGCCTTTTGCACGAGGATGGGGCGGTAGAAGCATACATTGGAGCAAGCCGAGGCTGTTCTGCAGCATAAACGCGCCTGCGAGAAAGAACGCCGCCGATGTGTAGGCACCAGCCGACACTGTCCCTTCGCATCAAATTCCTTAATTGTCTGTGCCATTTTTTTCCTTTAATTTCCTTTGGTTATAAGGATAGAAACTGAGGGGAAGGAGGAGATGAACGTGTGCGGGGACATCGGAGCAGCGAGCTCTGGTTGGAATGGTTAATGGGTACATTCAAAGCCAGTTGCCTTTGTTTCTGCTCACTGTTCAAAAGTGTTTGAATGGCGAGCAAAGACAGAGGCAGCTTGCTTTGCGTGTACACACAAAATCATATAAAGCCGTCACAGTGTCACGTGATATTATGGTGCATGCGACGTCCGTGTCACATCACGATGTCACGCGACGTCATTGTGTCATGACACGAGACATCATGACTTCGCGAAGTCAGTCCCATCATGAAGCGAGACATCATGGCTTCACGACGTCATGCAATGTCATTGTGCCATCATGACACGAGACATCATGGCTTCGTAATGCCATGTGACGTCATTTAGCCATCCTGACACGAGACATCATGGCTTTGTAATGCCGTCACGACACGAGACATCACGGTTACACATGATGTCGTAAAGTGGCACGACGTCACAGTATCATGCGAGGTCAGTTTCATCTGACGTCAGGCTGTCACGTGACATTGACGTCATCGAAGCCGCGCGCCAGAAACACAAAATCCCCGAGTCTGGTCACGTAAAGACTATGCCTTGTAAGAAGCTAGACGAACAAAAAAGCAGCAGTAAGCCTTAACTTCCCGCCGAAACCAACCTGAGTTCTTCCTCCTGCAACTGTGCCTCAAGGGCCTGAATGTCGGCCTCAATGACGTTGGCCTTTCTTCTCGTCAGCAGGCGCTCTCGGGACTGAGCCATTGCCTTCTCCGTCAGTTTCTACGAGGCGTGTCAAGAAACAAAGCGCCCACAATCAAGAGCAAATCCTTGGGTAAACACCTCGAACGCCGCTTTAAAGGGACCCGTATATTACAAAAGACAATTTCCCCAAACACCCAAAAAATTAGCACAACATTTATGTGTCAGACTAAATTTGAGTTTGGAACAATTTTGATATTTCGACATCTCAGCACGAAACAGAAACATGTATTGGAATCTTACCTAGAAAACTCATTAAAAATACCAATTGTTTTAGAGTTTTTTGCAAAGTGTCTCAAGTGCAGACTTACGCCATGCACCCCCCCCCCCCCCCCACCCCCACCTCTCCCCCCTCCAAAAAAATACCTTACCAGGAAAAAAGACATTTTTCTGCCAAGTCTTCACGCTACCCATGCTTAGCCTATAATGCACTTTTCTCCTCACACCACTCACCACAATGTTCTTGCCAGTGACCTTGATCTGCGTCTCGATGGCAGACTTGCGCTCTTCAATGGTCGCGATGCGGTCGTCGTAGCTTTTCCGGTTGCTCTTCACCTTCTGGAATTCTGCGTCTGCTTCGAGGAGCTTGGTCTGCAAAACAGGTAACGGAGAAAACGACTGTCACATTGATAGTGTGAAGTCGGGAGGTGCAGGTCGAGAAACAAACTCTTCGACTTGAAATTCCATTTTTTTTAACGCTTTTTGATTTGTATAATTTCTAGAAGTCATCCTTGAGGTCGTCCAAGAGGTCGCCCTAGACGTCGTCCTGGAGGGCGTCCTTGAGGGCGTCCTCTAGGCATTGTCCTAGACGTAAAATTAACAGCTTCGCTGGTCCTCCATCTTCACACGAGCTTGAAGGGCTCTACAATTTTTTTTTTTCAAGAACCTCTTCAGCTTCTTTTTACGAACTTATGTTTCAAAGGGCGGGGCTCTCACCTTGGCGATGTTGGACTCTTCCATGAGACGCTTGCGAGTCTCTTCCACTTCTCGCAGCTTGGTTGCAAGGGCCTTGAGCTCCGTCTTGATCTCAGCCTGCTCCTGCTTGGTCGACGCCAACCTGGATTCCAGGCTATTGGTCTCCTCCTCCAGGTCGCTCAATGCCTCCTCCTAAAATTAAGAAGTCATATGGGCTCAATTGCAATTAGACTCAACCTGAAACAATTTTCAATAAATTATCATGTTCGTTCAAACGTATCCCCAAACACATCTGAATGCCCTTGGGGACAATGTACTGCTGCATGCCCGTCCGCCCCCCATTTTTGGTTTTAATGGACAGCTCCGGTTCATTACAACGTTAGGAAAACAATGCAGTCCTCCTTAGTGTCGCCTAAAGAGATCTCACGCCACCTACCTTGGTCTAATGCCACCTGAAATTCGACAAAACTGACCAACGAAGTTTGAAGAGCATGAAATTGCGCAAATCTGCTAATTCTAGCAGGCAAGGTGAGCACACCCAACAACGCAGTCAATGCTACCATGTTGGCACAGCCCACCCTGTGATACCTACGTCATGCTCAGGGCAGCTCAGAGAGATGTGTTCGCTTGTTTTGTCTTCTTTCAAGCATAGCCAACAGGCAACGCTAGCAGCATACTCATTGTTGGTCACGTGATTCGCTGAACGCGTGGGCGCTTGTGTGTACTCGTGCGTCATCATCGGCAGAATCGCGTGTTAAAGCGCGAGTTGGCAACGTTGAGTACAACACACTTTTAGAAACCCGCAGCGACATGTATGTGTGGTTTTTCTGAATTTAACCTTCCACTAATATGTTCAAAATAAGCCCTAGGGAGAAATATGCCTTTTTTTGTGCCAAAACGCAGGCTCTGGCCGCGGTAGTGCAGGCGTGTGTCGGGTGTAGCGGACTGCCTATTGTAGCGGACGACATTTTCACCCTCGCACCGTTCTGTGCTCTGCCACCCGGTACGTGACATCACAATTTGTACCATACGGTTAGAGCGTGGAGGTTATGACACAGGAGCAATGTTGCCCGCCGCAGGCAAGGTTTCGGTTTGTGGTAAGTTTTAAATGGAAAGAACTGTTTGTTAATACCTTGGAATATATATTCAACCATTAACTCAAACCTCTTGGAATTGACTGGAGTTGCCCTTTGAACTAAACTCCATGGATGGGACACTTATGCCTAGCCAACCAACCAGCCAGCCAGCCAGCCAGCCAGCCAGCCAGCCAGCCAGCCAGCCAGCCAGCCAGCCAGCCAGCCAGGCACCCCCCCCCCCCCCCCCCCCAACACACACACACACAGAAAAAAATTAATGTATAATTACACTCAAATGTGTATTTTCATTTTAAAGCTCTTTCGTCCGCTTGTATGTGCAGATCTCACTTGCATGTGCACATCTCACTTGCAAGTATACTCAACCAAAGGAGATGCTGAACAAAGCCACATGCTCATGAGCCAAGCTTTGGCAGCATTAGAGCACTGCAGAAGCCACGCTAGCCTCGACAAAGCGGAGCAGTATGGCCGACGCCGAGTTAGGGCATGCACAGGTGCCCCTACAGAGGCCCTCTAACCCAACCCCGCAAGTCGAACCCACCAGGGTAGTAACGTTGGTTGGCTCGGGGTCTTCGATACGCTGGAGCTCCTGGATCTTGGACCGCAGCTCCACGTCTTCGCGCTTCATGGCGTCCAGCTGCTTGCTCAGGAGGCAGCTCTCCTTCCGACTCTGCATCAGGCTCTCGTTGAATGTGGCCGCCTCCGTCTTCAGCTCCTGCATCCGCATCTCGATCTGCTTCAGCTCTGCCGTCTTCTCCCTGCATAACGCATCGGACATGTATATAGGTACATTGCAATCCACTTATGCGGAGCGCAAGTTTATTTGCTTTTTGCACAGGGGTTCAAAGATGTCAGAACGCCAAGCTCTTAGTGGCTGATTGAAAAAAAACAAAAAAACCTTCGAGCAGACCTCAAGACACCTAGCATTTAGGTCTTCCCACTACCCTTTCAATCAAAGCCAATCAGAACTTGGCGTCATTCTGACATTACCGCCACTCGTATACCAGAACCAGACGACTTGCTCTCCGCATTACGATACCACATACATGAGGAGCCCCTGGAACTGCATATTAATAGAGCAAAGGTTTTGCAGTGCATTTGTGAGGTCAAATGTATTTATAACATGGTCATTTATGGTCTTTTTAGTGGTCATTTATAGCATTGCGAAAAGTTTTTCGAGCCAATAAAGAAAGGACGGTGCTCAAAAATAAATTGCTAACGACCATATGAAGTGTGCTCCAATCGACAGTGGTAGCTGCTGCATTGTGGGGAGGCACGTTGAAGGAGATTTGCCTTCAGCCAGTCTGCTGCACGTTTGCAATGGGTTCTTTGCTTTTAGTGAAAGTGATAAAGGAGACGCGTGTGAAGAGATGTGTGCGTTGGTGGAATGATTGTGCGAGACATTGCCAGTGATGTGATTGGCCTAAGCCATTTTGGAGCACCTTTCGGAGCAGCCAAAATCGTGTCTTGAAGCAGCAAAAGTGGCTTTTGGAGCAGCCAAGACAATGTTTCAGAGCAGCAAAAGTGGCTTCTGGAGCAGATATTCTTAGAAAAATTAAAATATCTGTTTTAAGCGCAGTACTAACGATGTGACTTGTTGTGACAGAACTCGCTGCTTGCAGTTTAGTTTCACTGCTTAGACATCCTACAAGTGTACAGTGCTGGAGGCATTGCCGAGCAATTCCGAAAAACTGCTTTCCAAAGGTTTACTAGTTCCCGACGTGCCAGATTTTCGTCAAAAGTAAGCAAACGTGAAACAATAAACTGCAAGCGGCGCGGCTGGCGCCTCTGTCGTGCAATCATGTCCGTACGCACTAAAAGGATAACTTCGGCAGGCTTGCAGTTGCGCACGTTTCGTCACACAAGCAAAGACAACGGTTGTTCAATCGAAACCGAAACCATGCCCCTCCACTCCGTCACCAACTGATTCCCAAATTTGTATGCAGAATGTAACTGTCGAGCATACGACAAAAAATAGTCCAGCGGCTCGTGCTTGCCAAGCCGGCCAACTAAAGCCCCTTCATTTTTCAAAAGTAGCGCAAGGTGCGTCGATGCATGTGCAACGTGCAGCCTTTGGGAAGATCATGGCGGCACAGCGCAGCACTGAGCTGGATTTCAGACGCCATGTTTTTCCCACAAGTGGCACGCGGCACGTGTCGAGCATTTCCACAACAATGAATGGTGCCACTCTTCCCAGGATAAAGGGGATTTACGGCAAACAAAGTACAAGCTGAACAAAAAAAATAAATAAATAGAAGAACTTGAGCGTATTGATGCAAGAACATAGTGACAGTTGCACACACAGGGACAAGGACAGAGAAGAGGAACACGTAGACGACAGACAGGCGCACCTGTCTGTCGTCTACGTGTTCCTCTTCTCTGTCCTTGTCCCTGTGTGCGCAACTGTCACTATGTTCAATAACTACCAACTCGCCCAACTGTCAACTCTACTTCAGTTTATTTGATGCAAGACTTTGCGAGCCAGGGTCAAAAAGTTCTTGGAGCGCTTAAGCAACGACTGAACTCGAGACAAACAGGCGCGCAGTGCGGGTTCAGCGTGCATACATTGCCTTTGTTTTAGCTCACTTCTCTTCACCAACTTTCGCGGCAGATTTTTCACGTACCGGGGACCCTCTCAAAAAAAAAAAAAAAAAAGCCCACTGAGAAAAACCTAGGTAATCAATACTTCGACACAGCAGTCTTTGAGTTAAAGGGGCGGTGCAACAATTTAATGATTAAAAGAATTTGCATCTCGTAATTTTGAAGTTGTTTATCGTGTCCCGGAGGATAGAGAAAACACCTCCTTCATTAAAAATGTTGCGATTCCGCTGCATAATCGCAAAGCAAAAGTCTAGCTTTTTCCCCTACCTGCAGCCCCAAATCGCAGCCGAAGGAACTACGGCAAAAAGATTACGTGACCTCGCTCGGCTCTAAGCTGCAGCCTAACGCCCACTAATGTCAGCAGAGAGAGGGAGGGGAAGCGTCCTCCGAGATAGCACTTGGGAACCTACACAGCACTCCGAATGACATCACTAGGAGGGGGACCAGGTGTGACCCTGAAGGCTGGGAGTGAGTTGAGGGGTGCCCGAAATGCAAATATTTATCTCTTTTTACCCACGAACTAGAACACGCAGGCGAAATCCGTTTTCTATTCTTTACTTCAGAAGTGTCAGAGGGCAACTTCCAGAAATCTTTGACTGAAGTTCGGAAATCGTTGCACCCCCCCCTTTAAAGCGGGACTTTTATAGTAACGTATGATTTAAACAGGAACAGGAATGTTGACGAACATGCTGCAGTACTTAGTTTCATTTTAGAAACCGCCATATCTGCCGCAACGTGAAGACGGCAACACCTGACGTCGCGCGACCGCGGTGACTGGGAGGCAGGGACCAAATATAGTTTTCCCGTGGCCGTTGCTTTCAGGAGCGAGTGCTTCAGCTCACAAAGTAACACCCTCCGCACAAAAACATGGTTTTGTTTCACAGCATGACGGCATAACTGATACCTATCATGCTAGCGTCGGAGCGTCCACACACACCCGCGTCTATCAATGACAATATTTTTTAAAAAAAGACGCGAGACGAGAGCGCAAAACACGAGATGGCGGGAAAACCATGCAAGACCGGACGGACAGTTGAGTCAGGGTACTTTGTGTCGGGCGGCCACTTGTGCCACGTAACACACGCATGATCAATTACAGTATACTCGGTTTAGTTTCTGTTTTGAAAGGCAACCGAAATTGGTTTTTTGGCACAGGCTTGATGCAGATTAGCCATATTTTGGCAAAATGTAGCAGGATGTAGCAGGGTTAGCCGGGCCCTTGGCACAGTTTGCCGCAATTGGCGTAGCAATCACACCACTGCATTGCATGTGTTGGAAAAGGACGCAGAGACACGCTTGGTTTTCTTGGCTGAAACACTCTTTTAGAACGGGGGCGCCCATGACCGCGCCAAGCTGGTCACGGGGGCCTCCCCCGTGACCGGCTTGGTGCGAGCCATTCAGCAGAGCCGCAGAGACTGCATGTGAACGGAACCTGGCGCAGGCGGTGGGAAGGCAAAAGAGTGTGTCCGCACGGCGCTACCATGCGGGTATTTCGCGACGGCAGCTGCCGGGGAAATTGTGGGAGGAAGGGAGAGCATTCTCCCCACAACCGCGTGGTTTTTTTTTGGAACAGCGGCAGCGGCGGCCTACAGAGGTGGGGGGAGCGAGACAGCCTTGCCATGTGTGAGGAACAACGAGGAGAGAGAGAGAGAGCGGCACTTGTGCCGTAGAGTGGGGTTTTGCATTCGTACACAAGCATTTCTTACCGGGAAAGGGCACTCACAGCTACCACTCTCTAAGAACAGAAAATATATGTGGCAGCCAAACGTTCCACAGCTACCCGATAGGTGGTGCTAGTGTCTTCTCTCGTCATAAGAGATCACAAGAGGTTGCCAGGGTCTCGGTCGTAAACAGTCGCAAGTTTGTGAACCAAACTTTAGTCAATGTAAAGGGCTGTCCAAACATGACATATTTTTACAGCCGGGTTAAGAAGGGCTAGTTTTCTCAAATGACTTGATGACTCATAACTCTGGACAGCTACTGCCACCTAAGAGCAACAGTGGCAACCAGACAACCGGCTTGCCGGTTGTCTGGTTGCCGCCGTCGCTCATAGATGGCGGCAACCTTCCAAGCCTTTCTATTCTAGATTGCCGACTTGCGGCCGGCCATTACTTCATTCCCAAAATAGTACAACTTTGCTGGTCTTCCTTCTTCACCAGAGTGGAAAGGCTGAAATTTTTTTTGTAATCACAGCATTAGCAATACTGGAAGTTGAAATTTTTCTCAGGTTCCGGTCCGCTTTGGAACATTCTTTTCCTGAGTGGAAAGCTTCCCCCGGCATGGGTCCAGACAGCCACTCACGTGCTCTGCTGGCTACCGTTGATCCAGTGTCTTCCCTCGTCATAAACTTGGAGCAAGCGCAGCACACTAAATTGCGCTTGTACGCCAATGTGTAAACCGGACTTAGGAGATAAGCCCCACTCACGTGATCTGGTCCTCCACGCCAGCTTTGAGGAGCTCGGCACGTTGCTGGTTCGAAGAGTAGTAGCGGAAGTTTGGCGCAGGGTAAAGCTGGTCGCCCTTGGCCGTGAACGCCTCTGAACAGTTGGTCGGCACCGACGAGACCCTCATCAACGCGTTCCTTGCCTCCTCGTTGCTCTCAATCAGCGCCACCTTCTCCACCATTCTCTGCAAGCAGAAATCGACAAATATGTTCCTTCCGCGTGGCTAACTGAACGAAGGATTTCACGCAGACACTATTTTCCGCGAGGTCTTTTTTCTCGGTTGGACAACCGTTCTGAACGGTGCAGTAATCAATCACAATGACTATATAGGGTGACCCAAGTCACCTGGCTCGATCTAAAATGTACCGTAAAACTCGACGCCTGCACATAGCAATTTCAACTTTTCGTCAAAGGTGTATTTCACAGGTCGTTTTTTTTCTTGTAAAATTACAAAGCATAGCTCTCTTTCTGTAAAAAAAAAAGGGCAAGAAACTTGCCTGGGTCAACAGCGGGCGGCGATGCAGACGACCATGTAGCGGGGTGTGTTTGGCGCTCATATTGATAGATGATGCTACCTCCTTGTTCCGGCTTGCTTTTAAAGAAATATTGAAAGTGTCCGTGTCGACCGTGGTCTATTTTTAAGAACGTAATCTTTTTTGTAATCTACCTCTGGCTTAAAAATAAATGCAGACAATGATAGCAAAACTTCAAGTAACAAAAATAAAAGAAAACACGTTTGCATAACGACAGCGCTTTTGTTACCAACAGATTTCGTCTGCGTGTCGCCTGCTTTCTTTCGCTCGTCAGCTACACCTTCATACGATGCTCTCGACGCCATCTATCAATACACACGGCAAACGCACCCCTCTACTTGACTTGGTCGTCTGCGTCGCCGCCCGCCGTTGACCCAGGCAAGTTTCTTGGCCCTATTTTTTACAGAAAGAGAGCTACGCTTTGTAATTTTACATGAAAAAACTAACCAGTGAAATACAGCTTTGACAAAAAGTTTAGGTTGGTACCTGCAGGCGTCGATTTCTACGGTCCATTTAAGATCGAAACTGGTAACTTGGGTAACCCTATACATTAAAAAAAAAGTATTCAAATAGATGACTCAAACGCTCGAGAAGAAACGTAACTGGTCGTTACCTGAAATGGTAACCGTTACTTTGCCGACTACTTCGCGTTTCTGAAACGACAGATTTTTCTGCCGGACGGAAAACGGGTCTTTCGTATTGTCCATTATTGGACGAAAATAACCGAATCACCAAATCACCAATTGCCCATCTTCTTCCATCATTAATTTTCGTAAACCGTCCTCCTGTCAGAGACTCGGTTCGAGGGATTTCTTGGTCGAAAACTTAAAGAAAGAAAGTGTGCCAATTGAAAGGGGAGGAAAAGATAGTAACGGTTAGGAATAATTGCAGTACTTCCAAAAGTAATCAGGTTACTCTCGCAATTACTTCCCAATAAAAGTAACCGAATCAATACAAAATCACTCCAAAAACTAATCGATTACGAGTGACACGACCGCTCATAACGAGTACCGTACAAGTCTGGGTAAGAGTCCGTCCATTCTTCGGGACGGTCCCCATGTTCTACCCCGCTGCTTGGAGCGCGTGCTCCGCCTGGTGTCTTCGGCACCTATGTACCGCTCACACGCCAAAAGCATGTGGGAGAGTGACCTCCAGAACAGACGTTCATTACGTCCACCGCCCTGCCACAGCACCGACTGGACCGCGACTGACGACACCACAACACGTCTGTTACGTCGTCAGGCGGAAATCGAGGGGCCACTTATCAAATCGAGGTAAAGACGCCAGTCGGAGAAACGTTCCAGGCACCATAGTTGCACGGGGTCTCCGTCGGTCGGATGGCACGTCGAAATGGTCTGTCCGTACACATTCTACGGGCGACCCGTACATCTCACAGATTACGAATCCGTGTACAGCAATGTCTCGCTAACGCAGACATCTGCAATACCCCGAAAAGCGTCCATAATGTGAGCTGTCCCGAAAATGCGTTATCTATGTGACGGCCCGTCCATTCTAACGGGGTCCGATTTAACGAGTCACGACTGTATACAATACAACTTGGCAGGTACCATGCTGCTCTCACGGCGGTTTGTCAGCCTTCTCGTAACAGCATTTATGAACTTCCGCTCAAACATTCTCAGGTAGTCGCCAAGCCGTCACTCTCGGTTAGTGGTAATCTCAAGAGACTGTCACTGGCTGACTGGCAGGGACCAATCAACTTCTCGCTGATCGGTTACTCGCCTGATCAATCAGGGTGTTGATGACATCTGGATCTTGGATGTCAAGGTTCTCCAAAACGCTGATGAATTTCGAGGACCTCATACACTTTGTATGGTAGTTGTATGTCTGCAACAAAAGCAAAAAAGAGGGCAACAAAATGTTAAGCAGAAAAGTAGAAAGTGACACCAGTAATAATAAAAAGCAGCAAATAAACCTATTTTAGATTTAGTCAAATGCCTTTACAGTGCAATCCACTTATAACGATACCACATATTACAATGTCCTGCTTATAACGATCACTTCCTAGACTAGAAACGCTCAGAGTCTAATCCAGATACAATGATGACCGGTTTAAACGATTGAATTTTCGGGTTTTCTGATCACTGGTCATGCAATTTTTCTTTCACTACGTACAATGAGACCAGTTTCAGGTATGCCCTTCGTTTTGGTCGTTTCTAAGTCACATTCCCCAACAAACTAGAATTTCCCCATTCATCCCTCCTCAATTTCCGTACTTTTCTCGTTCTATAGAAACTCTACCGGGAACATACGGGGGCATAAAAGGTACTCGTGCTGTGTGAAAGTTTTTTCAGCAGGAAGTTAGTCAGCCCCAATGGGCGTCTGGTGCCTCCGCTATTAGATGAGAAATTCAGCAAGTGCAGTACCACTGCTGGCTAGAAGTCTTAACGTGCATCACACAGTAGTGATACACGACCGCACACCGGTACGATTCTCGTCTGGATCGGAACGGGTAGGGGTGGGGACTGAGCCCATAGATCCCCAAATTCTGCAGCGCGAGCTTTCGCTCCACACGTTCCGAGGCGCGATGCGTTTACACACTCGGTCGCCGGTCCCCCTGTCGAGGACACCATCAGGATTAGGTCAAGACATCTGCAAACTCAGCTGAAAGCAAAAGATTTTGCACAAGAGGCTCCCGTCCATCACCTTTCCCAGGTAGGAGCTCGTCACGATGGACGGCTTCTTGTCCCTGCCCATGACCTTGGCCATCAGCTGGAACAGAAGCTTGGCGTCTTGGTCGTTGTCCACGAGAAAGGTGTACAGCAGACTCTTGAGGCAGCTCTCTGTCGCCAGGTCCCAGCGCTGGTCCTTCAGCTTCAGCAAGGAGCCTGGCAAACACACCCCACTCAGTACAGCAGCCGAGGCACATCAACGCTGTTCAAGGGGACGCACCACCCTAAATATGATTTTTATGTAATTTGGAGGGTGTCCCACCTCTGTCTCTAGTAGCACTTTTTGAACTTTCACCTCCATAGGATTACTTTATGAGGAGCTACAAGGAGAGGTGTCTGCTCCCGGTAGAGTCACCACTGTTTGTTAGAAAATCTGTCATACCAAATTGTTGAACAATATTTAGCACATCTAAGCTTGAGCCTCAACCAGGACATATGGAGGGGGGGGGGGCTATCTATTTTTGATGCTATAAACTTGGCTTTTTGCAGTGATGTGATTGGCCTAAGCCGTTTTGGAGCATCTTTCGGAGCAGCCAAAACAGTGTTTTGGAGCAGCAATGGTAGCTTTCGGAGCAGCTTAAACAGTGTTTTGGAGCAGCAAAAGTTGCTTTTGGAGCAGATATGCTTAGAAAAATTAAAATATTTAGTTCAAGTGCTGGACAAACGGAGGACACTATGCTCGCCGCAATAAACAAATTATAGTCAATTTAGACCACCTGGGAGTTTTTCAACATGTAACTGAAATGCCAATGACATTACAGATTTTGCAATGCTTCAGTTAAATGGTATATTTATATGTACCCGCTATAGGTAAATAAGAACCAAACTGCACATACTAAAGTTTATTTGAAAATGACCAGCTTAGTAGTAAATAGCACAGCATTACGTTGACTATAGTTATATAATAAATGGAAGTAGTCTCCAACTGATGAAACACGTAACTACTGCAGTGCAATGCAAAATTATAGCGTGAGCGGAGATGGCTGTTCGATCAAAACCATGCCACTCCGCTCCGTCGCCAACTGGTTCCTAAAATTGTATGCAAAATGTAACTGTCCAGCATATGACAAGACAGTCCAGTGGCACGTGCTTGCCAGGCAGGTAGGCGAGGTACAAGCTAAACAC
This sequence comes from Ixodes scapularis, assembly GCF_016920785.2. Taxonomy (NCBI): domain Eukaryota; kingdom Metazoa; phylum Arthropoda; class Arachnida; order Ixodida; family Ixodidae; genus Ixodes; species Ixodes scapularis. The sequence continues at coordinate 80,991,454 of NW_024609883.1, read as the reverse complement.
ATACACACACACACAGAAAAAAAGAACCTGAGACATCGATGCAAGACATTGCGAGCCAGGTTCAAAAAGTTCTGGCGAGCACCTCCTCGAAACCCTTGGTCCACAAGTTGAACCCTAGCACTGCCAGTGCAAGCGATGCCCCCACTGTTCTTTGACACGCAAACTAGGTCTTCGGGCAGCGCTTCCAGATCAGGGCATTGAACGATTCATTTGTGTTTTGTGTTTTCATTCTGGAACACCTTAGCTGCAGGTCCTTGTGTGCGAGGCGATTGCAGATGGGCACCAGCTGCTTGGTCACCTCTCTGGGGAGGCTGGACAGCGAGGCTTTTGCTGGGACAGCTTCCCTGCTGCCTTCAGGGCCAGGTGACTATTAAAATGACACAAAGACCGTTCCCCCTTTGGGCATGCCATGTACCTTGGCTCCTCGTCTGTTGAGTATGAGAGCACGAGTCTCGCCATCACTCCTCGTTGCGTGCACCCGAGGTCTGGGACGATCTTCTTGAGTGCACATGCACAGTAGTCGGCAAGTTTCTCCATACCCGCATTGGTAAGCTTCCCCTTGCCTTCCCACCCTTTTGTGGCTTTATTTAGGGTATCCAAGGCGGCGTACATCCGCTTAGCTACACGATTCACCCAGTCCTTGTGGATTTGTGAATCATGAGAGGTCCAGGGCAGCAACAATGGTGTTTGACTTTCAATCACAGTTGCAAGAGGCTCTTGTGTACTGCAGGCCCTGTTGTGTGATGGAGCGACTGAAGATCTTGGTTGCAGACTTAACTTCCGTGGCATTTGCTCATCCACCGAAGTTTTTGTCAGCCTATGCTTTTCAAGCCACGCCTCATACTCGTCAGACTCCTCTCTTGGGCCGAGCGAACACTTGTGGCAGTAACCTGCTGATGACAGCAAAACCCAGCACAAGTCCAGTCTCCAGTTCTATCGCCACACCGACGTCGAAATGCAAGGTATGGCCGCGCTTACGCTCCATTTTGTTGAAGGCCACACACACGTCTAGAAAATGTTCGCCATTTACTGGGCTGGAACGGGTTCACATCACTTGCGCTGCTTGCTTTGTAGAAGCAGTTGCCGCCAACATCACCACGTCATAAACTCCGACAGCGAACTCTTGAAATGACTTAAGGTGGATCGGTCGTGGCATATTCATACGCGCGAAGAAATTTGTCAGTTTAGTGTGGCCGATACCACACTCCCGGAAACTCGGAATGATACGTATGACTAGCTCATTTTGTTTAGTATCCTCGATTGTTGACGAATGTGAAGAGTCCACAATGTCCGCACAGCGTGGGCATTCCACAACAAACTGAAGGAGCACTCCTTTGTTGCGCACTGTAAACTTGAGGTCTGGCTAGAAGCAATTTGGGCACAGAAGACAGTATACCAAGTCCTTGATCGCGGGAACGTCAATTGAGCGATACCCATCTAATGGATCTACGGCGACAGCCAGAGTGTCGAACCGATATTTTTATTGGTTCGGTTCGGGTTCGGGTTCACGGCTTTCGGTTCAGTTCCGGTTCAGTTCCGGGGCGCAAAAAATAACGGTTCAAACCGGTTCGAACCGGTTCGAACCGGTTTGAACCGCTAAATTGAGAATATATTTTCCGCGTTGTTCTGTCAATAGGCGCTATTTAGGCCGTGAAACTAACTGCTGTAAACGATCTGATTTTTGCGAGGACCTATTTTTGAGAATTTCGCGAATCGCCTACAATTCGCGAAAAATGGGTCCCGCGAACAATTTCGGTAAAATGTTAACAGATTGAAATTTATATTGAGATTCCACCGCGTCGAGAAAATTACAACCCGCGAATTATTCCAAAACTTCAGCTTTGACCTAAATCGCGAAATATTGAGCCCACGAAAAATAAGTCGTTTACAGTATATAGTTTTTTTTTTATTGTTTGTTCAATTCAGTTTTATTCTCAGGTACCAAAATTATAAAATTCTGTTATTTATTCCTACACAACAAGAAAGGAAAATCTACATTAACATACAAAACGTCGTGTTTATACGACTCAACATCCCTTCGTTTACCAGAGTCACATATATTGTACCTGAATCGAAATGTTTTCGCGAAGTGAAGTAGGTTGCCTAAAATACCCGTGATTGGTAGAACTTTGTATCGCAGTATTATATGTTGAATCGTGGTTTTGCCCTTGAACTAAGGAATTAATTACAGTGAATACAATCATGAAATGGGCACCTCGTCGCCATATATATCATGACACGTGTTTTACGGAATACGTTTCACAATATATATATGATGACGAGACGACTGAGCTTAAGGGAATATAATTTTCAAAATGTCACGAAAGTCACGGGACAAGTCCTTCCAGTCTATATTTTATAGGAACACTAAGCGACAATCGCAATGCTTGTTTTTCTAACTAGCATATTGTTTGCTCTCAGCACCGTGATGCGGGCGACGAATCATGCGAAAAGGTGTGGCTGAAATTGTTCACTCTAACCTATGAGCACCTTAGTACTGAGATCGAATCTGACCTGAAACAGTGCTTACCCATGTGAACATTTTCTTATATTGGATAAACTGGCATAGCCTGGATGTTGAGGTTTGCTCTTGACAAAATGCAGGTCAATTTAATTTGCAAATAAGCATCACCCTCGCTAATTGATGATTTTTGTTAAATAGAACAAAGTGGTATTTCATGCTCTACTCAATTCGGAAGCTACCTAATTGGACACTTTCTGAGAGTTTAAGTGTGCAATCGTCATAGTTCCACCACTCGTTCCAGTAAAAAAAGGCGATAGCAAAAACACATAAAAAACGCGATAATAAACTTCTATATATTTGAGAAGTTATATATGCGTGAGGAACACATATAGTTATTTAAATTAGCTTCAAAATAATAAAAAAAAACATTATTTACATCTTTTCAAAATCACCTATAACGTGTCTATAGAGGATAAAAGCGCCGAAAAATATTTGCCGAACATCTTTCAGATAATTTAAGGGCGCATTTCCTTATATATCTTGGAGGTGAGAATCTTCTATTTATGCTGCCAAATCTTCAGACAGGAATTAAGTATATTTTTATTATCATCGATAAATTTGACTTTATGAAGTTCACATAACCGCCTGAGACCGACACGGAAGGACGATACTCGAAAATACGCCAGCTGTTGTGTCTTCGGCAACGTGCTTTTGTTAGCTGTTTTGCAGTGTAAAATAGTGGGTTGCAGGGCATGCCAAAAAACACTGTGGTCACATGATATATCGGAAGGCAAATACACGAAATGTGCAGAAATAAGGAGATGACACGCAATTTTTTTCTAAATAATCCCTTACACAACTCTTTACTGCAAAAAGAAATGCATAGAAATGCATAAAATGATATTCCTAATTAAACATAGATGCCGCGCAGGGCAAACAAAGATTTTTTAGAATCCTAATATAAATCACTTTTGGGCATCAGCTTGCCTCAGCTCGAAACGTCGCGGGATACTACCTCGGGAGGCTAATGTTATCTTAGGTTTTACGTGCACTTGTTTTGAGACCTTACTTCATGACTCTGTTCTTTATCAGTCATGTGCTCCAACATTTCATTAGGCTGCCGTATATCATCGCGAGACTACTATAAATACTACACAACTTTACACATTGGACGTCTAGTGCTGGTGTTGCGAACGTCGCACTTCACCAGAAAGCTGAAGTATTTAACATGGTTTGCACGTGACGTAATCGCACTAGATACTGGTTGTCATTGCGAGTTGTTCTTGCTGAGAAAATCAAATCCGGTTTGGCAAAATGCACGCTGCAAAAGTTTCACGCTCAGTGCAAGCTATGTATTTGAGAGGCACACATTTTTCTTGTTGGTACATCGTCGTTAGGCACGGCGCGAGTATCTGGCACAACGAAAACGTGCTTTCTGGCAAGAGTGTTTTTACAAATAAAAGTTGTACCAACTACCCATCTGTCACTATCGTTTCCAGGCCACGCTTTCTAGTCTGCGCCGAAAATGTGGGGCAGAGGAATCTTTACGACACAGTATGCTTTAAAACTACCCCCCTCCCCACTCCCTTTTTTTTTAGTGTCTCCTCAAGATACTTTTTATTCCTCAGGGATTGCCTGCTCCGTATTGAGTGGTGTTCACTCGACAATTATATTTGTGTCACTTGTTAACAGTAATTTTTCGTTGCTTTAACTTTGCACCAAACTGTGAAGGTTAAACAAAATACAGGGCGGTCGAAACTTGGAGAACTTGAGAGCGACACTCCTGTGAGACTTAGAGCGGCTGCCGACGTTCGGCTATCCCCGTGAGGCCACTAGGATCTTTCTTTTCAGGTGTCCCTCCCGTACACACTAATAGTTCCATGTAACGTCCGACTAATACGTCACATTTAGACCCTTTATCACTTCTATTCTCGGGACAACTTTCTGAGGCAGTTCAGCAATAACGAAAACATGTTTGGGAGCCTCAATGGTGTGCATACATGTAAAATGGGTCGTGCAGCACCTTTTTTTTTTTTTTTTACCTTAAGTTCAATAAATACCGCTAAGTTGTAATCCTTGACGTTGATAACTTGCAAAAGCATCCATTAGTTTTCCCCTCCGCAAAATGGCAGACAGTCGAAAGAAAGAAATGAAACAGCTTTCCCCTCCTCAACTCACAATTAGAACTATCAGCCACGTGATCTGATCCTAATATATACACCGTCAGTGTTTATCATAGTCATACGCAGGGTTGGCAAAGCATAGAGCATGGGCTGATCTTCAGATATAGCTTTAGTTGGGCTATAATGCCCGAGCCCCACTAAAGCGACAAACAGAAACAAACGACAGCGGCTAGCCTTAAACCAGAGTATTTCGCGATTTGACAGGCTTTGTAGAATAAAGAAGGCTATGCTCAAACACGAGTATCATGCACACGATGGTACCATTTGCAGGCTTGTAAACACTCGTGCTAACTTCGCGAGCACCGAACAACTCAAAGCCGTATAAAGGTACCATCGCGAACATGCTGCATGTGTCTGAGGCTTGACGCTTTCGTTTGTTTCTGTTTCTAGCTCTAGTGGGACTCGGGCCCATCATAATCTTTGAGTTGAACACGAGCGTTACCCGAATGTTTGGCGATACTGGTTGTCATGAACCAGAGCATTTGACTCGGGATCATGACAATCGGGTACATCATGGTGTCACGTGACTCTCAGTGTGAAGTTGCGATGTCATGTGACGTCACGGTATCAACAACGTTAATAGATCTAGCGACGTCCTCAATTCGAATCGACTTAACGCGGTGAGTCACGTGACGTCACGGGGTCACGTGATGTGACATTACTTGACAGCATGTCTTGACATCATGACGCCACGTGACATTGTGACACATGGCTAATCATAGTGCCAATAAGAAAGCGCCGCAAAAAACCAGGATTTATTATACATTGCAATTCTGTATATGACGATTTGATCAATACGTAGAGGAATACACGTGCCAATAATAATAAATTTGTAATACTAACAAAAAAAAATACCGTGAACCGTTTTGAACCGGTTACCGTTATATTTTTTCCGGTTCAGTTCCGGTTCAGTTCCAAGATGACGGTGAAGATTTCGGTTCGGTTCAGTTCCGGTTCGGCTAAAAATAACGGTTCTGTTCCGGTTTTCGGTTCGGTTCGGTTCCGGTTCGACACCCTGGCGACAGCTGCCTCTTCTGTTGGGCCATTGTCGGAGCCCATTTCCGTAAGCAGCGCAATCTTTCGCACGGTCGCCGTGGACATGTTTTCCTAAGTGTTTTTTTTTTTCTGTAAATAATGCACATATGGCTATAAGACTTTAGGAAAGAGTGCATTACAGTAAAACCTCGTTATAACAAAATGGGATATAACAAACTAATGGATATAACAAAGCAATCATAATTCCCCTTGCTTGCTAATAGTGGGAAGAAATGGACATTGGCTATAACAAACTAATGGTTATAACGAAATAATTACGACCGCTCCTTCAACTTTGTTATAACGAGGTTTTACTGTATTAGTTGCTCCACCCCAACAAATAAAAATTAGAAAAGCCATTTTTTCCACAAAAATCGCAATTTCACTTTTGTGTTTCCCTTTAAGTTGATTGCCATGATCATACTACAGTAGCATCCCGAGATATGGCCACCTACAATTGAGAGAAAATAAGGTAAAAATGAAGAGGGAACTAACTTTTCGTGAGCAATCAAGATAAACTAAAAAATACAATTTTTGTATTTCATAATTTATCAGACTTGTTATCACCTTGGGGAGGTGATAAGGTGTACATTATAGTCCCCCCCCCCCCCCCCCCAGTCAGTAAAGCTTGTTTGCCTCCCGCCGTAGCTAACTAACCCCGTTTCGGCCAAGTGCAATTGACCATGGCACTGCAATCACAAAAAGCAGGCAATCTTTCCGAGTTCTCAAAAAAAAAATAGTAAATCGCGCCAAAATAGGGGGGCTCTTTTTTTGAGGGTGGGTCACCTCTCGAGACATTACGCGAGTGTGAAAGTCTCGTATCGTAAACACACTCTGTGAAAACATACCTAACATTAAGAGTCGGAAAACATACACAAATATCGGGAGTTAAAGGGATGCTGAACCGAAATCTGGATTCCCCAAAACACCCGGTAAAAGCGTGCAACGGGATACTACCAACACCAAAACATCACTCATACAGCGATATCTCGAACGGATGACCGATTTTTCAAAAAAGGAGGCGCCTTTGGCAGAAATGTAGACGTCATGTTTCTCCGGGAAGGAGTGGGAACGGCCTCGCGTCTTCTCTGCCTCGCCGCCTGGAGCAACCGAAGCGAAGAGAGGAGGAAACTAGGTACTTTGACATCATGCGCCTCGTCGGCCTGGTTCAATCTCGACCTCTTTTTCCAAAAATACGGCCGTCCATTTGAGATATCGCCTTACTAGTAGTGTTGTAGTGATTGTTACAGCGTCCCGCCTACTTCTCCTGCATTTTTTTTTTTTTTTTATTTAAATTTTGGTTTACCATCCCTTTAACGCAGTATTTAACTTTCGCGACGCAAACGCAAGTTGTTAGCAGACGACGCAAGTAATCGTCTAAGCAGTGCCACCGTGGCTGCGGCAAAGCGGAACTCAAAAAGCAAATCCGTTGCGTGACAAGTAGCTGTCGGTGCAATCGCTGCTTCGAATCGTAGGTAAGCTACCGTAACTTCGCCAAGGGTCCTCAAAACCTCAAACTCACAGGCCCCCACCCCTAACCCCCACCTCCCTCCTTCCCTCCCTACCTCCCCTTCCCCTCCCTCTCCCCCCCTCCCTCCCTCCCTCCCTCCCTCCCTCCCTCCCCCTCCCCCCCCCCCCCAAAAACAAAATTGTAGTGGCTTAGCTCGGCTATGCCAGGATATACGTAGCGTGAGCTTAGGCTCATCTGGTTATTCTTAGCTTTCCTGGTTGTCTAGGATTAGCTTGACTATCATGCTTACTGCTGCTTCAGGGTGATTCCACGTCAATTCATGCAATGATGGTCCGGGTCATAATTTAGATATTTTTGTTAAAAATATATATGAAAGCCATGTTTTTGGGAGGAACATTCAGCTAGATATGAACGCCGTAACAATTTTTTTCGCTGAGATATAAAATAGAGAAGCTTGAGGCGTGGAAATTGAGAAGATTTCACAATGCTACTTTGCACAGTCGTCATTTCCTTATCGAACCTTTCACGGCACCATAACTTTTTTAATATGTTTTACAAAGGTTATACAACACATACATAAGCAATTAAAAATATCCATAAAATATTTCTATGCAAACAAAAATATCAAACATGGCATAGAAACGCGTTTTAGAGACATATTCACAATTTTTTTGCAAATAAACCATCTTTCATAATACTTCACAAAACATATCAAAATACGGGTATTTAAATATTCTTTACGAATATATAAAGATAATATACCTTCCCTTAAATATAGTTTTGTTATCAACGCGGAAATGCGGCTGATTTCTCAAAATGTGGCAAGATTGGGCGTTGATATTTAAAAAACTCCATCTTTTATTTTCTTTAAACTCCCCTTGGCATTTTGCAGTGACTTGAACTAACCTGTGATGGCAAAAGATTGAGTAACATATGACCTCCAAGCGGGAAATGCTACGACAAACCTTCACTCGGAGCGAGCCGACGTCTTCGTCAAGGCGGCTTTGCTGCACAGCACCAAACGTTTTGAGCGTTAGTTATGGCATGTATTTTATATTATTAAAATTCTTTTTTTCATAAGGGCTGAGTATTAGTGACGCGAAAATGGACTTTGAGCTGGAATACCATTAATTAGCTTACAATTCACAGGAACAAAACGGCCCCACTGTGTGAATTCGTTAACTATGCATATATAAGCTTAAAACTCTCAGTTATGCGAGTGGCCATGTATACATCCGGCCTCTCGGCATATGATGACTTCCACAAATGAGAAGCCTGGATTCCTCTCACAGGTTTCATGGTGGTCCACTCTGCTTGCTTTACCGCACGAAACTCTCGAACCCGTTCCACGGACAGGTGGAACATGCAGACATTTGTTACTTTTTTACGTAGCACTTCCACAAAGTCTTTAGCGGTGGCAATCGTTGAGTTGAGCGAAGATCTCAACTTGGTGAGCGTTGGTTCTTCCACCTACTTCATCACAAGCGCTTTCTCCGTGTCTAGTGGCTGAAAAGATCCATCTTGCCGAAGAGTGGGGCTTCCGAGACAATTCGTGGAATTAGAAGCGATTCTTGAAATGCGCCGCCGCTCCGTCTGATACAAGAGTTATTTCAAAAAAGACTGGGAAATGAACATTAACATACTCTTTTATGGCCTATGTGGCTAGAAGAGCGTGAGCTGTGTCATGTGTCGTGTACCATCGGTGACAACGGCAAAGCTTTGCGTGCCTTGCGTGGACGTAACCACACTTGTGGAGAGAGACACTTGAGTTTTTTTTCTATGAAAACTCTGCACTTCGGTTGGAAAGAGTACTGTCCATTTTTCCACAAAATCGAAGTGGAACATCACTGCCTTGGGTGGTAAGGCGGTTCTTGTGTCATATATCAGGCTTCGTTCAAGGTCAAGGATGTAAGAATGCCTCATATACTTTTCGCTCTCCTATGCCGCAGGAAGGCAGAAGTGTCCATAACCTTTTTGACGAGTTCGCCAGCGTCCCATAACGCGAAACAGATCTCTTCGTCTTCGTCGAGATGAAGCGACTGCAGCGAGATGCTCTGCGTTTTTGGGCACTTTTCGCAACGGCGCAGAAAGCAATCGTTCTGTGGAGCGCAGAAGAGGTAGGTGCGCTTGAGGTCGTCTTCAGTAAATGTCTTCTTTGGGGCATTTGTTATTGCCGTTAAAAGCAACTGATAATTGACGCAATATATGCATGTGCACACCTCGTGCTCGGGACTTTTTTTTTACCCGTTTTGGTCGTAGGGAATAAAATTTGGAGATGCCTAGTTCGGGATGGGGATGGTCCTTCCTAAACAGCTGGTAAGCTTCCTTAATAGAGCGGGTCATAAACCTTTTTACGACTTTGAACATGTCGTTGATCATGGCTTTGACGACGTCCTTTTTGTTGGGGCTTTGAACAGAGCATGCGAGGTCGTCGCGTGTGTAGTACTCAATTGCAACCCTCACGTCTTCGGCATTCGCCTTTTTCCCCATGTAGGGATCAGGGGTTGCCCAAACACCACCTTTGCGCTTCAGTTTTCATGTTTAATCAATCATGTAGGCAGTCGCTTCCGACACCAGACGCAATATTGTTTTCTTCAGGATGATTGGTGGCAGAAGCAAGTACAATCGCTTGCGTTCCTGGTGGGAACTACATGCCTTCAGCACTTCGCAAAACGCGTCAAACCACTCTGCGCAGTGCTCACAACTGTCTTCGAGTTCGAAAGTTTCGTGCGGTGAAGCAAGCAAAGTGGACCACCGTAAAACCTGTCAAAGGAATCCAGGAAACTCATCTGTGAAAGTCATCATATGCCAAGAGGCCAGATGTATACATGGCCATTCGCGCAACTGAGAGTTTTAAGCTTATGTATGATGCATAGGTAGCGAATTTGCAGAGTGGGGCCTTTTTATTCCTGTGAATTGTAAGCTAATTAATGGTATTCCAGCTCAAAGTTCCTTTTCCCGTCACTAATACTCACCGCTTATAAAAAAAGAATTTTAATAATATAAAATACATGCCATAACTAACGCTCAAAACGTTTGGTGCTGTGCGGCAAAGCCGGAATGACGAAGACGTCGGCTCGCTCCGAGTGAAGGTTTGTCGTAGCATTTCCCGCTTGGAGGTCATATGTTACTCAATCTTTTGCCATCACAGGTTAGTTCAAGTCACTGCAAAGTGCCAAGGGGAGTTTAAAGAAAATAAAAGATGGAGTTTTTTAAATATCGACGCCCAATCTTGCCACATTTTGAGAAATCAGCCGCATTTCCGCGTTGATAACAAAACTATATTTAAGGGTAGGTATATTATCTTTATATATTCGTAAAGAATATTTAAGTATGCGCATTTTGATATGTTTTGTGAAGTATTATGAAATATGGTTTATTTGCAAAAAAATTGTGAATATGTCTCTAAAACGCGTTTTTGTGCCGTGTTTGATATTTTTGTTTGCATTGAAATATTTTATGGATATCTTTAATTGTTTGTGTATGTGTTGTATAACTTTTGTAAAACCCATTAAAAAAGTTATGGTGCCGTGAAAGGTTCGATAAGGAAATGACGACTGTGCAAAGTAGCATTGTGAAATCTTCTCAATTTCCACGCCTCAAGCTTCTCTATTTTATATCTAAGCGAAAAAAATTGTTACGGCGTTCATATCTAGCTGAATGTTCCTCCCAAGAACATGGCTTTCATATATATTTTTAACAAAAATATCTAAATTATGACCCGGACCATCATTGCATGAACTGACGTGGAATCACCCTTCAATGACACACACACAGTATACGCATTATGTGACACATGTATATATATATATATATATATATATTTTTTTTTTTTTGCGCTCAGAATATGGTTTGGTGGTCAGTGTAGTAACATGCTGCCGTCTCTATGGCCCCACGCAGTATTTGGAATCGATTGTCTGTCTCTGATACACAATATCTATGGTGGTTCCCCAATGGGTCGTCTGTACAGTTAGAACACTGGCACATTCGGCCACACTGTTTAGAACCGGTAGATTTGGTAGCATGGGCGGGTAACGATACCCACTGGTAACGCTAAAGAGTGGAATCTTCTGCTAAACGAAAAAATTCTTGCATGTTGCACAAACCCGCGCCACGGTTTCACCCCACTCAGGCGGCGCCGCTAAACTCAACGTTTCACGCATGGCACTACTTACCGGCATCAAGTCTTTCATGTGCCACAGTCTTTCACACAAGTTGCACACATATCAACACGGATTGTTTACAAAGTCCGTCTCGAAGGTCCGAGTCACACTGGCGCTTTCACTAAGTTTCACCGTATAGTCAGTCAATCGGCGAGCCTTGACGTCGTCGACGGCGTCTTGTTGTTCCTGCTGCTAAGATGGTCGGGCACGTCGCTCAGCCTCCTGGCGATGCCGCTTCGCTAGACGTTCCTCCCTTTGCTCCGATGTCTCCGCAGCACGTTTAGCCTTCTTCTGTTCGGTCTTCCCACGCTCAACCGCTAATTGCCGGGCAACTACTTCGGGATCAGAGTTAAGCTTCACCGCACTTCTGCGTTGCTGAGGAGCAATTTCGCTCTCCTTCTCCATAACTATAGGTCTGTTTTTCTTGGCCAGGGGGGGCTGTAGCGTTCACGAGACGCAATCACAAAAGCGCTTCCGATAGCGTTCGCGACCATTTAATGGTGACATGAAGCGGCATCCTGGCGTTCCATCATGTACACTCCACGGGCAAAAACTAGCATCTGTATAGCTTCCCTCGGCGTCTGCTCGCGTCTGTCGCGGCTATGGCGTCACTCCCCTGGAATGCGAAGACCGGAGAGGCAAGCGCGGTGGCGGCAGCGGCGGCTCTGGCGCGCCAGCTGTGCGCCGTGTGACGTCACTGCTCCTCGTGCTTGCGCAGACCAGCGAGGAGCATGCGGTGGCAATGGAGCCCACGGCAGAGGCGTCTCCGGCGCACCAGCTGTGCGCTGTGTGACATCACTGCTCCTCGCGCTTGCACAGCACGGAGCACGGCTCATTATGCGAGCCACGCGAAACTGCTCAACCCCGGCCAGTGTAGCTCACTCAATAAAAAGAGCATCAAATTAAAATGTTGAACCTACCAGGTCCAGAGGTCAGCCTTTGAAATCACCACGCAATCGTATGTACAATTGCAGGTACGGCACAGACAATTAGAATCAACCGAAAAATCCGAACTGAGGGGCTTCAAGCTCCGAGAATCAGCTGTACTAAACCCACCGGCGGGATGAGAACGGAAGGGAGGAGCTTCAGTTGTCCCGCCTCCGGCATGACCCTGCCACCTCTGATAGCACTTTGACATCTAGCGAGCTCCGAGCGCACGCTCAGAGCCAACGCATGGCAGAAGGGAATGAGCGCGTTCTAAAGGCTGGGCGCTTGAAAAAGATGCCCTGCCGGTCTCGTCCTGTTAGAGACAAAAGTTATCCACTAAACGCACTTCGAGGACACCCAGGCTTGACCCTTCTTAGGGATGCTATCAATAATCTCTATATTCAAAATGGCCATTGAGAAAACGGCAAATGAAGGTTATATCGTGCCAAAACCGACCTTCGAATTTTCCCGTGCTCTTTAGAGGGGTGATGCTCTTTAGAAGGGTGATGTCGCAGGTCGTGTAACTCGCAAGTTAAGCAGGCAGTCTAAGAAAAACAAAGTACTCTGCACTTTTTTTGTTGTTGTTTTGCTGGCCTAAATTTTCTGCCGTTAATTTCATGCGCGTATAGGTTCTTATAACCCGTCAAAGTCAAGTTGTACAGCACCCCTATTACAACATTTGACATTACATTTTCAGTGTTGCCAGTAGAGCATTTTAGCCTCTCAGACTAACTTCAAAATTTCAATACCTTTCTAAAAAAAAATTAAAGAAAAATTATTGTAATTGGTATTTTAGGTTACTAGTTCGGATGTGTCAACCTTAACATCTCGAGAGATGACCCACACCCAAAAGACAACCCACCCCTATGTGTGGCCACGATTTGCTTTTTTTTTTTTAAAGACACCGAAAGATAGCCCACTTCTAATAATTGCAGGGCCCTGGCAAAATGGTAACCTCGACAAAAAAGGTGTTACTCAGCCACGGCAGGAGATAAGCTAACGTTCCTCACTGGGAAGGACTGTCGTCTTTAGTGCATTTTGTAAGTTTTAGCAGGTCACAAAATCTAAAACTAGCATTTTTTCTCCATTGTTTTATCACACACTGAAAGTTAGTCCAAACCTTATTTTCCCTCGATTTGTTTTCTATTTTAGGTGGGTTATCTGTTGGGATATTACTGTAGGCAAATCGGTGACTACCGAAATTTCACCTTTAATAAAAGATCCCCACGAAGCGAAGCACACTAAAATAAGAAAGATGCAGCACGAAAAGCAACGACAAACAGCGAAGAAAAGGCGCAGGCAGCCGACCGACCTAGGGGTCCCTTGGGAGGCTTGCGGAAGTGTCCTTTCCGCACGGCGATCTCGATCTCGCCGAGCAGGGCTGGGATGTGCCTGCCGAACTTCTGCAGACTGTTCTTCTTGCTTGCCCTCAGGTTCTGAATAGAAGCGCTCACGGCATTCTGCTGCTCCCTCAGGTCCATCTCTTCGCTCCTGCACAGACACCCACAGGAATTCTCGCACGCCACAGAAAAAATAAAACGGTGCAATTTGCCACGTGTTTTCATGCTATTCCCAAACAGGGATCCCAAAATGAGCGACGGGCTTGCATGGCCTACAACTTTCAAACCACAAACAACAAAACGACACTGCTTGCAGGACACAGGTGGAACTCAGAAAGTTTTATTTGAAAGGCCTTACTCATCGCAGTCATGTCAGGGAGAGGTATGTCACCATGCAAGGTTAGGGCAGGTCATGCGACACCCAAACATCCGTGTCATGCGAGATCACGGTGTCAGCGTCATGCGACTCGTCAGTGTCACGTGATGACCGTCACATAATGCCATGACATCACGCGACTGCAACAACTATCACGTCATGTGCGAACGTGACATAATCACGGCGTTCACGTGACGACACCACAGCATACCTTTCTGAATGCCGATGAGGTCCCTTGACGCTTCAACAAATCGTACACCTCGAGTGCGCGCGCATGCAGCCACAGCGCGGCAAAGGGCACGGAGTTGTGTGCCGGAGGTTGTGCATTCGAAAGACGTGCCCTGCCTTTTTTTAAAATTCTGTCGGCCACTATAAATGAAACGCATTTAAAAAGAGCAACGAGGCAAAGCCGACTAACCGTATGCGGTGGAGGTTCTGCGAGTTGGCCATTTCGGACTGCTTCACCTGCTCGAAATGGTGATTCGCAGTCCGCAGCCTCGACTTGAGCTCTTCTCTCCTCTGCTCCAACTCCTGGATCTCCGCCTCCCGCTTGGCCTTCTCGTTCGCATAGTAGTCCTCGTCACTGAAAATCCAAGTACCCCTTTTCAATCAGAGACTCACGCGACGAATCACTTGTTTGTGTGCCATATTTTCAGGTCTTCACGTTGCACCATTTGTTAAGTCTCGCACCCCCCTGCCTATAAATGGCCATTTGCAGACATGTACACATTAGTGAAATAAAGTAACTACCATATTTACTCGCATAATGAACACCTTTTTTTCCCCAAAAATTTACATATATTTGGGTTCATTACGTGGGGTAAAATTTTTGCATTTACACACTTAGTGCAAATGTCATTTTAGGTGCCAATATGACATGGCAGGGTACTGTGGCATGTCTTCATTGATAGAGGCGCACCCATGGCTGGTCTGGGGCGCGCCACAGTAACCATGCTCAATATATTGCAAACCTTCTTTAGGGCACTTTTGGCATGCCTTTTGCCGAAGAAAAACCACTCTACGAAGCTCACTCAGCATGGAGAGCATTGTGACCGTTCTTAGGCCTAACCACTTTCACAATATCACTGTCCGAAAGCGAATCACAGACGACGGCGTGTTTGTTGACATCAATGCATCCGATGGACGAAGACGTCCGGGGCTGGGCAATTCCTCGACTCCAGCTTCGCTAGGCATGCGCGCCACTTGGTTTCACGGTTTATCACTTCCACAACCACGCAATTGCAGGCATTATGAGAGCTGCTTGGCTTGGCTTGACTAGGCCCCGCCACTTGGCATCAATAGAAAATTGGCTTCAAGATTCACGGAGCCGAAAATTAAAAATGTGTTTATTACGCGAGAAAACAAATAGTCCAAATATTGATGCCCATTGTGGAGGGTGCATTCATTATGCTAGTGCGTTCAATATGCGAGTAAATACGGTACCTAAATACAGTTACACATTACTCGCTCAAAAAGTAACCCAGTGTCTTACTTGTCACTGTGAAGAAAAAGTAACGAAGCATGTTACTTTTTCTCGCTGACAACATAACAAAAGAACACCAAACCACGCGACATTGCTGCCCAGTGCTCGGAGGCCCACTGCGCTGAACAGCCAGGCATTTTCAAATCAAAAAGGTCCCAAAAAAAACATTTCTTTCTTCGAAGATGCAGTACATATGATTCACATGCTGTAACGCTTATCATCGCACCCAAAAAAAAAAAAATCTTACAGTAAGTTGTTTAGCGAGCCTCATACAAAAATGAGGGGAAAAGCTTATATTTTTTTTTTTTTATTTCATCCCAGGCTGAAGATTCCACACATGTGACACGCATGAGCGAATGAACGTTTTTCGAGTGATGAGCGCCATCTGGGGGACTGCCTGCAACTTAGAGATGAAGGGCAGCCCAACGTGAAATAAGTGCAGCAATAGAGGCTGACAACGTTGGTCGCGTAGGAAGGTGCCCTGTGAAAATGACGACAGTGGGAAGCAAGCCCAGGGGAAAGGATGCAATACATCTGCACACACTCACTGGAAAAAAGGTCCATTAAAATGAAACTACCCAGCACAAGCCTGGCAGGAAAACCTTGCCTACAATCCCCAGGACATCAGAGACAGTGAAAGAGAGACAGGAATGCAACGGCATAGTAGAAGTAAAGAACTCACATGGACCTAAGCTCTTCGATCCTTTTTCGAAGAATCAGGGCTTCCTTCTTTTTCTCCTGCATTTCCCTCTCTATCCGGTTGGCAGATTGCTGCAGAGAGAAAAACAGTAGCACCACAGCTTTACATTGAAAACGAGATAGACCGAAGTTCCCAGATAATCCCAAAAGACGATTTGAAGGCAGACATGTTAATGTGAGACCATGTCACCAGCAGGTAACTTTGCACTGTGGTGAAAGGAGGTGGGGTAATTCAATACTGCAAGAGTCGAGTTTTCAAGATAAGTTGGAAACATACAACGGCACTAATCTGGGATCTGAACAACACTAAACTAATAATTATGGGTTATTAAAAAAAACGTGGACACCAAATTCAGCCATGGCAGTATACCTACTACTGGTTATCTTTTATATCAGGGAGGTTCAGACATGTCTCTTCTAGAAGCAGGGACAGATAGCACCTTCATGAAAAGTGTGGATGCGTGCTGGTAAAGGAAGCCAGGACATAACATGCCGACATAGACGTTTGCTACAGAGTTTTCTGCTTAGCACCTGGTTACTACACAAATAAAAAATTTATGTGATTCGACTGAAGCACTGCCCGGACTAGTCCCGTCAAACTCTACACTCCACGCGTGTCGCTAGTATACTCAAGCACAATGTTTATGTGAAATCAATGACTTCATAGGTAGAAAATTTGTAGTAAGCAGTCATTTTACTTTGTAGAATCACAAGCTATCCATTAAGAAACAATTCATCACAACTGTCGCATTAACACATTGCACGAAGTTCCAAGAAACCACATAAGACGAATTTGAAAAGGAATTAGACATCAGGAAGATACGATTAGATGTCTACCCCACGGGATCGTCCCTCATTTTCCTGGCTCTACACCCTCTCCCATCGCTTTCCCACTTTCCAGTGTAGCGTCTTTCACCCTCCCCTCCTTCACCTATATATGCAAACTTCGGGTCAATAAATGTTGTTGCTAGTTGGAAGTCTTTGTGTCCGTGCCCCCTTTCTATGTATCTTCCTCATGTCTAATTACCGTTACCAACACGCTCGTTTTGTACTTGAAAAGGAATGTTTTGTACACATTCCCCAGTTGTGAGGCCAGTACGGTTTCTTGTCAGACACTCGCATATCTAGAAAATTGGCTTAACTTTGTCAAATGGGAACACAACAAGCCTCCTGAAACTGTTTTAAATTAAGATTCGACGTCTGCACTTCTCTATTCGGTAGACTTTTTTGTGTATTTTTTTTTTATATATATTTTTTTAATGTTGTCCTGCTTTGTCATTTTCTCTGAGAAGGTAAGAACAGCAGAGAACAGTTCTAGTTGTACTGTGTCCAGTGCAAGCTTCCTACTTTCGGCAAACGCTTCAACGTTTTGTGAGGTTCGACCAAGCACAAGTTGCCGTTCTTGCCTAGTCATAGACTGTTTTATACAAAAAAAAAAAATTAATTAAAAGAGGCATTTTAACGCATTGACAGATCACACACACGTTGCGGGACTTTAAACTCTGAACCGACCCGCACCGCACCGAATATACTGAATCCGACTCGCCTGTCTGCCCAACGAGAAAGACGCTCAACTCACGTCGGTTTCCCGCTGTGCTTCCTTCTTGGCGCTGAACTCCTTCCTGCCAGCCAGGAAGACAGGTTGCACCTGTTGAATGCGGTTAAGCACCTCATCCAGCTCCTCCTGGAGGCTCCTCTGCTTCTCCGCGTGAGACTGTGCCTTACCCTATGGGAAGCAAAAAAATTGTGCCTCGTCCGCAAGCGCTCTATGACCTCGAGACAAGGGGGACGCACCCCGAGCATTCCGTCTGTGCGAGTTGCGACTCTCGGCCACGTTCAGAGTGCTCAGCTGTGCAATTCGCTAAACGCCGTTTCGGCGCAATTCAGCAAATGGCACAACCCGTAGCTCCAGCGAGCCAATCATGTCGGAAAGAGGTACATGCTGGCAACATGCTGCCACCGTGCAGCCCGTGCTTCCCTAACACTGCTATTCAGCAACCCAGCAAGCATGTATAAAAAAACACGTCATGATTCCCCTCCCGACCAAACAGAAACAGATTTCTCCAACACACTTTGAGAGAAGACACACAAACCTCGAAGTCGGCCATCCGTTCCTTCAGCTTCGCGGACGTGGCCTCTTCCTTCGCGAGGGACGCCTCCGACTGCTTCAGCAACTGAAAGGCGACAAAAAATAGGACCTCCATTGCTGCGGAAGTTTCCGGGGCCATTTGACGTACGTTACAGTCGGAGCAACGAGGGAATGCGCACGAGAAGCCAGTCCAAAGATTGGCAGCTCGTGCACTATGATGCGACGTTGTTGCGTAAGCCACGACACGACATTGTGATGTCGATACATATGTCACGTGACTGCCCGACGTTCCGCGACACTGTGACGTCACTCAACACCGTGCTGTCATAGAATTATGACATATGGCGATGTCAACCGTGACGTAAAGTGACACCCTAATGTTGTGCGATACTGCAACGCCATACGGCGAGACGAACACCAACACAGGCGAGGAAGGTCCGCGAAGGGTTCCCACATAAAAGCAGTCACTTTAAGAGGTCGGAGACGTGAAAGAGCGACGCGGGAGTTCTTCTCCGAGGAAGCGAGGGACTCTACCTCTTCCTCCTCCTGCACCCTGGTCCAGAGCAGCTCCCCCTTCAACCTCTCCAGCTTGAGCCGCTGGTCCTCGAGGTTCTGAAGCAGGCGCCACTGCTTCTCGTAGCGCTTCACCTGCTTCTCCAGCTCCGGCAGGACCTGCAATGTGCAGTCGCCGCAACTTCGCAATGTTTGCAGCCTGATACGGCATCGGCGCACGGGGCGTTCCGATCGGCTTCCCCACTGCTTTACTGCATCAACGCCAAGACCCAAAGAGGTCCCCCGGCCATCAATCGAGAGAGATGGTCCTTTTTCTCGCGACTGGATTGTTTGAGAGCCCCTATGTTGCGGAGTGGCGCCACCAACTTGTCACTAGCACAAGAGTCACACTTCGAGGTAACGACACTTTGACCCTTTTGTTGCTTGGAATCATTGTTGCCAACAGTAATGCTCGAGCTTTCCAACTCTATATCTAAAGCTCGCAAAGCCGCATCTCAGATTGCCAATCGCACCTGCTCAGTACCAGGCGACGGCGACAAGCCAATCAGGGAATGCAGTGTCGATACCCTAAGAGCAGCCGATGTAGTGGCTCTAGCTTGCACCCTCAAGTGTGGCTGCAGTCCTTCCGAAGTCTCCGAAGCGGTGCGACGCCAGGCCGCCGATCTGCTGCCAAAAGGAAGTGCTCACCTTCTCCTTCCGGACCACCTCCATTTCAGCGAGTGCCCGCTCTTCCTCGATGTGGCAGTAGTCAAGCTTGAGTTTCTCCAGCTGCGTAGCCTTCATGAAGAACTGCGGGTAGAGAGCGGCACGTCGTCAAGCGAGGCCGCTTGGCAAGGATCCCAAGGAGACTAAAAGCACGCAACTCACGAGGTACTTGTCTTTGGCACTCTTGCTCTGGAGGAAGTTCCGGCTCGTCTCTTGGTTCAGGATCATCACGGGGTTTTCAATCTGAAACAATCATTCTCATCGTTAATTAATCTTTCAATCTTTTCGAAATACCAATAAATGCTAAATAAACGCATGGCTGCAGAGCTTGTGTGCAGGTGTTAACAACAAAAGAGATCTAGAACAAAAGGTGCAAGTTATGCTATAAGCCAAATATGTGTGTGAGCTCGCTAATGATGTTGCTATGCGCTTTTACGGTGGAGCAGTCTTGAGACAGATTACGAGCCAAGCCCGGTCAGTTATGCAGCGCTACATCCGTGTCACTTCTTTGTCTGGTCCTCGTCTTTCCGCGCTGTTTTTAATACCGCAGTTATAGACACTGCCAGAATAGGAACGGCAGAGCGTATGTTTCAGACGTCTGGCCTCCAGCAAGCACTCTATGCTTTCCACCATGCCTTGGACGTGCATGCGTGCTCAAGACGCCAAAGCATTGTTGAAGGTAAAAAGATTGTGCTGGAGGCAAGACAGCTGAAACTCCTCCCTGCCATCCTCGCCTTGTCAGAGACTAAAGTGCCCCTGACAAACTTACAAGACTCCGCCCAAGTACTGTGACCTAGACAAAAAAGCTGCTGCAGTGGTTTCACGCTGATGCTAGACCTACGGGAGCCGCTATTAGACACGAGAAAGTGAAAGCTCGGGCGCAGACACCCGCCAAAATGTACAGCACAACATACAGTGTAGTGCTAACTCGGTGCTGGAGACACAGTGCAGACTTTGCACTATACAGTGATGTGATTGGCCTAATCCATTTTGGAGCACCTTTCGGAGCAGCAAAAACAGTGTTTTGGAGCAGCAAATGTGGCCTTCGGAGCAACCAAAACGGTGTTTTGGAGCAGCAGAAGTGGCTTTTGGAGAAGCCAAGACAACGTTTCGGAGCAGCAAAACTCGCTTTTGGAGCAGATATTCTAATAAAAATAAAAATATCTGTTGTCAGTGCTGTTTAAACGAAGGACCCTTTGAGTTGTGTTGTATTGTGTTCTCATTTGACTTATTGTGACAGAACTCGATGCTTGTGGTTATACTGCTGAGACGTCCCACAAATGCACAGTGCTGTAGGCATTGCCGAGCGATTTCGAAAAACCGCTTGCCACCGTTTTACTGGTTCCCGACGTGCCAGATTTTCGTCAAAAGTAAGCAAACGTGAAACAATGGATTGCAAGCGTACCGGCTGGTGCCTCTGTCATGCAATCATGTTCGCATGCATGTGAGGGCAATGTCTGCAGGCTTCCAGTTGCGCATGCTTCGTCGTACGAACGGGGACAACGCCAGTTCGATCGAAACCGAAACCATGCCACTCCGCTTTGTCGCCAACTGATTCCCAAAATTGTATGCAAAATGTGACTGTCGAGCATACGACAAAAAACAGACCAGCGGCGCGTGCTTGCCAGGCTGGCAAACCAAATACAAGCTAAACACACACACACACACAGACAAAAAAAATAATAACCTGAGCGCATTGATGCAAGGCATCGCGAGCCAGAATCAAAACTTTCTTGGAGCGCTTTGTGCAACGACTGAACTCGAGACAAACATGCGCGCTGTGCGGGTTCAGCGTGCAGACATTGCCTTCCTTGGTTTAGCTCATTTCCCTTCACCGACTTCCTTTCGCGGTAGATTTTTCACGTACCGGGGTCCCTCTCGAAAGAAAGCCCACCAAGAGAAACCTAGGTAATCAATACTTCGACACAGCTGTCTTTGAGTTAAAGAGGGACATTTATACTAACGTATGATTTAAACAAGAACAGGAATGTTGATGAACATGCTGGGGTACTTAGTTTCATTTTAGAAAGCGCCATATCTGCAGAGACATGGGGACAACAACACCCGACGTCGCGCGACCACGCTGACTGGAAGGCAAGGACCAAATATAGTTTTCCCACGGCCGTTGCTTTCAGGAGTGCTTCAGCTCACAAAGTAACTCCCGCCGCGCAAAAACGTAATTTCGTTTCACAGCACGACGGCATGGCTGGTACTTGGCTTGCTAGCGTCGGAGCGTCCGCGCACATTGTTGAAAATATTTTTGAAAAAGACGCGAGTCGAGAACCATGAGACGACGAGAGCGCAAAACGCAGGACGGCTAGAAAACCATGCAAAACCGGATGGCTAATTGATGCATGGTACTTTGTGTCGGACAGCCGCTTGTGCCACATAACACAGGCATGCTCAATTACAGTACTCAGCTTAGTTTCGGTTCTGAAAGGCGACCGAAATTGGTTTTTTTACACATGCTTGGAGCACATTACCCATACCTTGGTCAAATGTAGCAGGATGTAGCAGGGTTAGCCCCTTGGCGCAGTTTGGCACAGCAATCACATCACTGACCATACCAGCACTGCACCAGTGCTCTGCAGCATGTGACCTTACCTGTCCTTGTTTACACAGACAATGCAGCGCAAACTCAGATAGTGCCGGCTTTGAAAAATCTCAGCGCTGCATGTCCCGACCGACCTCAAAGGCGTGTTCACACATACACCGTAAGGCTACAAAAGCACTATGAGCGAGTGCCGGAAATAACGCTGACCTTGCAGACACAGAGCTGACTTTGCACTATATAAATGATACAGCACTGATGCAATGCTCCGTCAGTGCTAAGTTAAGCTCAAGTCAGCACTGTGTCAGCGCCGTTCTTAGCGTTGATTTAGCACTGCAGTGTACGTCTTATCCGGCCTTTAGAGAGAGAAAGAGAGAGAGAAGGCCCACCTGGATGTTGAACTGGTCAAGGATGTGGAGGAGTTCGTCTCGCTTTGTGGAGATCACCGTTCCCGTCCCAGACTTGAGCTTGTACGTGGAGGCGCCCTCAGCCGTGAGTCGTCGGTGAACAATAATGGAGTTGCCATACTCCTCGGGCTTGTAGGCGTCCCGGCCATGGTTCCTCAGCCGTATCGTCACTTCCGCTGCCCTGGAAAACCGTGGAGGTCAGCTTAAGGGCCGGTTCCCACATACGTCGCAGTGCTAAATCTACAATAGCAATAGCGCTGATGCAGCGCCAACTCTAACGTAACTCAGCACTGATGTAGCACTGTATCATTGCTATACTATAGCCAAAAGTCAGTGCTGCAAGAAGAGCAAGATCAGTGCTATTTCCAGTGCTGAGCAACTTTGTTCAATACCGATACCTCTCTTTCCTTCTTTCAAGGTGAAGCTATCGGAAGCTGGTACACTGTGAATCAAATTATTGTGTACGCTGTCCGGACAATATTGAGAAGGGGTCATCAGACTTGGTGGACAGTTGACACAATATAAAGTCCCCCTAAATAATCAAGCAGTCTGAAAAAACTAACTGACCCCCCACCCTTACTTCAAGAGAAGAGAGAATTCCTTTTGAACATGAGAAACAGCAGACATTTTAAGCCCTTCCTTGAGTCTTTGCTTTATTCCCAATAAAATCAATTATGCGTCCCACTTAATGGGAAAACTTGCAAAACTTCTCCACTTCTGCTTGAAGACAGACCACAAAAAGGTAAAAGAAAGAGTATCCGCACCGTTTCCCGGTTTCCACGAGGTTCTTGACAGATGTGCCCCGTGAAGCAGTGTTTGCTTTTCCGCCCAGTCCGATGATGAGCGACGTCAGGATGGCGCTCTTGCCACCTAGCAGATGATTGGTCGATCACATCAATTGGCTATGTTGGCCCTTGCTTAGGAATTAAACCAGCGGGCGGTTTGCAATACACTGATCTACATCAACCTCAATAGGTAGCAATGCCACTAAAACAATGGTGACGCTTCCTGTGCACAGTTTAAGGCCCACCATCACAGGTGACCCCAGATCACTCAAGAATTCAATGTCGCCTTTGTAATAAGAAACTCCAAAATTAACCAGATATTGGACAGGATACTTTGTAACAATGTGCTCTCTTTTTTGCTTTCTTTTTTTGTGTGCTTTCTTTTTTTAACACAACATATGCCTTAGATACCAAATTAACCATGATTTCTATTAATTACCGATGTTGAGACTGAGGAAGTTTGTTGTCTGGGGAAGTTTGTTGTTCAACTTCCTTTCAACATTCCTAACTTATGATAAATAATACTCATAAGCATATTCAGTTCACAAATTTGAGTGAAATCAGTATGCATGGTTCGAACTTGGGTGGATCTTGAAAGTTCCTCATCCCTATAGTATTCCGAAATTATGTGCACTGATATCACTCTAGTCTACAGTCCTTCCCATGAATTTGGCACTTTTCTTCCATTGTACCTAGGCTTCAGCTCCTTATCCCAATAGTGGAAGCCCTTTGCTCTTTTTTTTATAGGAACTCTCTGCTGTCAGAGAGTTGTGTTGGATGTCTTTTCCACCCCTACCCCGTCCCGTGACTGAAGAATGTAGTGTTTAAAATAAATAAATAAATAAATAAAATCTACCCTCAGAATCGGGGCCCCAATGACTTTTTTACTAATTTAATTTGCACTGAACCTAAGCGCATTGAACGTAGTAACTTAATAAACCTTTCTTTTCTCGAATTTTGCTTTATTTTAGAAGTTATAGGCAAATTAAAATAGCAAAAACAAGCAAAAAATAACCTCCCTCATGACGTCCATGGTTGCTTCAGTGGCCGTGAACTAGAGGAGGGGTAGTGAGCTATGCGAGCGCTCACGGCTGCCGTACTCCGTGTCGACGGTGCGAGAAGGCGCCACTAAAGCATGCTTTGAATAGGCTGTAATGCAGCGGGCAGCCAGGGCGGCTCACATTGCATTTGCTGCGCGGTTAAACACTAATTCGGCATGACACTTCATTAGCCACAAACGACAGCAAACACGGGTTAAAGATCAGTTCAGAACGGGAGCCACTTCCCGCTGCCATACCGCGAAACGGCCAAACTGCCAGACAAAGCTGCTCGCCGAAGGCCTCCGGAAGGCTCGGAGCCAGTGGGATCCTCCAGTCCCTACGACCGCAGCGCCGCCGCATACATCCGGTACCTTTCCGTGTCGGCGCCTGATCCCACTACTCCTTTCTATCATGCGCCGCCTTTTTCACCGCTTGGTGGCGGTTTTGTTGACGGGTCATTTCTTGTTTCTGTACTTTATATACTGCATTTGTTTCTTTTCTGATCAAAAATACTGAGAAAAAACTACTTTTATACATAGTTAAAACGGTTCGCGCCACTTATATTTTGTATTTCGACTAAAAAGATGCTTTTAGCGGCTCTGACCAGTAGTAAGCCCAGGACCAAAGACGTCACATTTTGCGCGCTTTCAGTACCACGGGTCGCCCCCGTCGGTAGAAGAGGTTTCCGCGTCGTTCGGTTAAAATATGACGCACTGATATTTAGTTACTCTCTCCGTGCCCGCTGGCTTGCCCGAACCCCAAGAGACGTGGAAACCGCAAAAAAGGTAGACGCTTAAGTATGATTGCAGGGCCCCTTTAAATATAACTTCTACAAGATCACACTTCCCTTTAAAGGGGCACTGAGCTGCTTTTCGTAGAAAATAATTACATCTCTTTGCGAAGGACACGATGCTGGGGAAACTAGCCCTTAACAGCTACGCTGTAAAACGCCCCTAGGCCGCCGCCATGTTGCTGATGATGATGCAGCTGGTGCGACTGTCATGCCCCCTATCAGCTAGAAATTTTCTGCCAGTCTCTTCGACTGTGGAAACCCGCTCGGCGAGACTCTCCACTTATGTTTTGCGGTTTTGCATTCAGTTTTCCAGCCTCTCTTGGAAAGTTTCCACTTCATTTTTTGCATGCATGGCGCATACCCCTTTTCTGTTATCTTCCACTGCGAGAAATAGGGCTGGTAAGTGCCTGCCATTCAAGCATTTCTGCTTGACATTCACTGGAAACAAAGGAGGGAAAGGATGTCGAAAGGCCCTCGACACGATTTTGCGAACAATGACAACTGTTCTCCCTCTCCCAGAGATAATACATGTACAGTACTCTCAGTCATAGCTAAAAATAGCTGTACAAATTGGGAACAGGTCAGTCGCGTCCATTTCTTTGCCTTGGTGGTGGTGCGAAAAAAAGAAAGCTCTCCTCAAAACGAAGACCTCTTGGATTCAGTCTGATCGTCAGGATGTGAGAGTTATCGACATTGCACTGCTGTGTAATTTGAAATATTTCTCAAAAAATCCTTTTTTTGATAACGCTGGACCGCGTGGTACATACAATATGTTGTTCGAACGTTAACGCTCGCTAAATAGTATGTCCCGAGTCCTGTCCATCGGTAAACACACTATTTGTGCGCGTGAAACATGCGTGACTTTCGGCTATCTTATGCTGTAAATAATTTTCAACCACTAAGCGCTTTGTTGTTTGACGCACGGCTGAGCAGGCAACACCTTCAAAACTTGCCATAAAATAAAACAAAACATCCTAGTCGCATTCGTTCTGCCGCGCACGTACCCAACAAAAATAGTTTACAATTTTTTGTTTGTTTTGTTTCAAATATAGTACAATGCTTTCTCAATGTCCTCAGGAAAGCCGTTAGCAGTGTTTGAAATTGCGCCTACGCAGGCTGCGCCCATTAAATCACAGTCCAGTCGGTTGGGGTTAGCAGGGACGCCAGCGAGACTAGCCTCAAACCAAGTGACTGGGCTCGAAAAAGGTACTCTTGTCCCTGGGGCTGAGTCTTTCTTGAAAAGGTGTATAGTAAGCTCGCAGCAATAGGAATACATGGGCACTATTTTCTCTTGGGGGGGCACTTCCTCGAATCCCCACCACCTTAATGAAACTTGAACAATGAAAATAGTTACTTACGTGGAGATTCTGATTTTTATTATTATTGCTCTTTTTAGGCGCACTATCTGTTATATTCCAAGAAAAACGTCAAGTTTTTGGCTTAGAAGACGTAAAACAACAATTATTGTTTGAAACCACCGTCCGACGGCACCCCCTAGTGTCTGCTCTAAGAGGCAGAAAGAGAGGTGCATGACAATCCTTGATTACATTTTCAATGGAAAAAATGTCCACCACAAGTGTAATTTCAGGTTTCTTAGGATGCTTAGAGCCCGTAGATTGGGTTATCAACATAAATAGACAACCTCAAAAACTATTTCAGTGCACCATTAAACTATTTGAGTGCCCCTTTAAGCTTGCTCTCTCCAGAGCCTGACAAGTACCAGCGTTGTGTAACCATCCTGCCGACTTATCCTGCTAACGGTTCAAGTACCCGACCCAATCCTCCCATGACCAATCAGATGGCAGTGGTCCAACTCACTTCCATTCCTTCCAATGATGAAATTGGTGTGGTCCGAAAACGAAAAGTCAAGCTTGGTGTGGCACATGAAGTTCCTCAGCTGCACGGACTCTATGATTCCAATGGACTGCTTTGTCTGAAAAAGGTTAAAACAAAGTCAAGGCATGAGCCCCGTCTGGTGATCTCGAAGCACAAATTTTGAGCTTGCCTCCAAGTTTCAAAGCCTGCCCCAAAGAGGAGAAAATTGTTATTTGCTACAAAAGAGAGTACTAAAATGGCAAGGAGGCCTGATGCCTGGCAATATTCTACACTCGTTTTCACCTCGCAATTGACCGCACCAAACGCCACTACGAGCCATCCCAGCCAATTCAGTGCCGTGAGCGTATCCTGCAATCGCACATCCCATGCATTGTCCCGAAGGTAGCGTGACACTAGCGCAGCATATTTCTTGTTTTCTAATAGAACGATCCCACCGAGCATTCGGCGCAAGAGTGACACCGCCGTAACTTTAGTCCACACGAGGCCAGTGGCAGCAACGTTCTTAGATCTATCAGTTGACAAGCTCCACGGAGAAGCGTCCTTCGAAAACGGCTCTCCGTTGTCCGCACGTAAGCAGGTACAGGCGGGTAGCGATCTTATCCCAGCCAGCAGCACCGCACCCAAGAAAGATAAAGGAGGACCGTTTTCGAACTACACTTTTTTTGCCGCAAACTTGTATGTTTAGCACAAAAGATGCAATAGAATCACCGCAGGCAATGTGCATCGAATGTTACACCAGTTCCGTCGCTTCTGTCCGCATGGGCTGGGATGGCAGCGTAACAAGTGCCCTTAAATGGACGCACCACGAAAAGGTGCTAGGCATCGTAGGAAACCTGTCAATTGACTTCGCTCGAGAAACGTTGAATGGCAGCGCACGACATGGCTTGCGCCATCTCGGGCTCTGCTTGCACGCATCTGCTGTAGGGTTGTCACTTGTGCAGAAAGGATAAAGTTTCCGCGACGCATTGCAGCAGTGTAATGAAACTGGCTGGTGAGATCAGTCCATTAAACGGAGAGATCAGCCACCACATCTAATGGCGAATTCGGGTGGTCAGTCGCCGGCGAGAACGAGCCAGCGGAACCGGCAACCAGAAACGCGCCGGCGCCACACCACGTGACCCTCACCACCCGAACACGAAACGCCAGACGGTGGCAGTTTACTTCGCCTCTTGCCCGCGCGACACCGCTAGTGAGAGCCTGTCGCACCTGTCGCCGCCGTCACTCATGTCCCAACGACTTGGATTGACTTTCGTAGCGGCTGCTAAAGTTACTTCAAATCAGTTTCCTTCTTTCGTTCATTTTTTTCCTCACTGACCTTCTCTCTCATTTCGGAAGTGACGACACCGGATACAGTCTGGCGCCTACTCGCCCGGCCGTTCGGAGCTCGGGCGGAAAAAGCGCCGGAAAGTTGCCGGTGCATGCCGGAGAACCACCACCCGAACGGTGCGCGCCAGCCGGAAACTGACCACGCGAACACTATTGCCGGCTTTCCGGCAAAATAAGTTGCCGACGATTGACCACGCGAATTCGCCATAAGACTAACTATTTTTGTCAGTAACTAAAATTCTAACTAAGATTTTACACACTTGCAAAGTCGAAACTTCAAATCTGAGTAGGCTATTGCGAATGCAAAGTACACATGCCGCGAAACCTCACAAACAGCGCCTAGTCATTGTAGATTTCGGTAAAATTTAAATACGAAACAGTTCTCTTTTCTATACAGCGTGACAGAACAATAGGTCAGAAATCAAAATGTTAAAACGCTGGGCTATTGAAAGCTCCGTCGATGCCTCGACCCACCGTAAATTAGCGGAGAGTCCACAGGTGCGCGGAGCAGGAAGAAACCTGCATTACGTTTGATAGCTTCACGGAAATTCAATCATGTTTTTGTAGCCCATTCAGTTTCAATAACCGCAACCAACCCGTCGTGAACTCAAACAATTAAGAGGCAATTTGCGCGATCGGCATGGACCCTATTTCCATGTTTCAGGAACGCAATACCTAAAAAAAGCACAAAAGACAAAATACCTGAGATGAACTCTCTTGAGATCCACATCGCAACTTCTTGGTCGGGGAGCAATCGCTCCCTGACCAGTTTTCGATGTCCTCGGTCCTTCGTTTGGTCATTGCGACGGCGACGACAACAGTCCCAGCAGCTGTAAACTTCGATGAAACGCGGACGCGAAGAAATCAGTCGGTTCTGAGTAGCCACACCACATTAACCACAACAAACGCTTACGTTTCGCGGAAGAAACGCGCAGCGTGGCTTCATGAACGCTTCAACACGCTTCGGCGACCAAACCCGCAAGAGAACGAAACTACGTTACAAAGCACTCCAAAGCAATACCAGGTGTTATAACCTGGCGTCGTTGCGTTCCTAGCTAAGCTGAAACAAGTCAGAAACAAAAGAATGCTACCGTTTTGGAAGAAAGTCGGTGGAAGAGAGAAATATCAGCTGTTCGGCTGTTTTCGCGCCAAGCCGTCAGCACATCCCGGATGCGTCCGGTCGAGCCTTTCAAAACCAGAAGGCTCATAGTAGCACCCATAAACGCCTCGGCCACTGTAATAACTGTGGTCTTTTACTGGTCTTTTACGTGAGGTAATAGCGGGTAATATTTACCTTAGCTTCGGAAATTCATGCAACTCGAAAATCCCGTGAACGATCACCCAACAGCACAGCACAGTCTTTTTTTATCTTTTTTTTTTTCTTTTAGCTTTGGCTTGGCTTATTTTGGCTACAGCTTCAGAGGAGAGGCTTGGCTCTAGAGTTACGTTGGCGCAAACGGCGCAAAGGGCGCAAAGCGCGCAAAGCATTTGTGTGACGTCTACTGAAGTAAACGGTAGCTTGCGCTACCTGGCCGTGTAGAATCCAACCTTGTAGAGCCTGTCATGTGACCTCCGAGATCCCGAAGCGCGCGAAGCGCGAACCACGCGAACCGGGCGAACCCTTGGCGCGAACGCTTGTCCAGACTCCGGCCGACCCATTCGAGCGGAGAGAGCGTAATCGAAAAAAAAGAGAAGGAGGTGGCGTCTCTCCGCGAGGAGGCGCTCCCAACCCAGCCATGGCAGAGAGCCATGGTAAAGTCCCTTGATGTTTTTTCACTGCGAAAAAATATCCAGGGACGCTAAGCCATGGTGCAGAATATCTCAGAGACCATGAAAAGTATGTAATAGGTAAGGGTAACAGAAATGCAGCTGTAGTGAAAAATAGAGCACTTTGGAATTACAACAGGTATGAGGTGGTGAGAGAGATTTGGAAAGGGATCATGGTGCCTGGCTTGACTTTTGGAAACGCAGTGCTATGCATGAAATCCGAAGTGCATGCGAGACTAGAAATAAAACAGCGCGGAGTAGGTAGACTGGCTTTGGGGGCACATTGCAAAACGCCAAACCAGGGAGTACAAGGAGTATATGGTCAGCTAGAACGAAAGGGACAAACACAGACAGAGAGAAACAGAGACATACACACCGCTGTCTCTGTTTCTCTCTGTCTGTGTTTGTCCCTTTCGTTCTAGCTGACCATATACTTAAATTATGTACCAACTAGCTCAACTTCAACCTGTTATTCAGTACAAGGAGACATGGGATGGGCATCATTTGAGAGCAGGGAAGCGGTGAGCAAGGTAGAATTTGAGGATAGGTTGAGGCAAATGGACGGGGAGCAATGGGCACGAAAGGTTTTCAGCTATTTATGCGTGAGGAGTGTAGACACAAAGTGGAGACAGCGCACTAGGAAATTAAGAGGAAAGTTTTTGGGCTATAGCGAAGATACGGAAGAGCAAGCCTCAGTTAAGAAGAAAGTTAAGGCCACAGAAAGAGATCGGTGGCTAGAGGGAATGCAGACAAAGACGGCTCTGGAAAGCTATAGATTAAACAAAAGAGTTATTGCCAAAGAAAGCATTTATGACAATTCTAGGGGAAGCTCATTGCTGTTTGAGGCAAGAACGGGTGTTCTGCGAACCAGAACATACAGAGTGAAGTACCAGGAAATTGATACAGTGTGCACTGCTTGTGGAGAGGAGGACGAGACGGCTGAGCACTTGATACTCTACTGTAAAGGGCTTCACCCTATGCCTACCGAAGACAACATAGATTTAATAAAGTCATTGGGTTTTAGAGACAGCGAAGGGAGAGTGGATTTCAAGACTGTAGAGATTACCAAGCAAAGATTAAGTGAATGGTGGCAGAAATCGAGAGAAAACTAGGTATTTTCTTATTCACTGGTGGCAAGGGGGTTTCATAGCCTCACTTTCTTTGCACTGCGGAGTGAATATAGATTTCACATTTAAATATTCTAAGCTTAAATGGTAAAACAAAATGGCTAGGTGGCGTAAGCTACCGCCCGATCCAAAGGGCTCAGCCGTATTCATCCATCCATCCATCCATCGACAGCATGGCGCGAGGCAAAAGAGTTCAAGAAAGTCTTGTTACGTCGAGTTACTGCAACCTTACACATTTTTGTGCATTGTGGTAGAACGGTAAACAGCTGCTCTGAGGACGTCGACATACAAGTTGTGATGCTAATTAAATATTTGATTTTAGATATTCATCTCTGGACATGTTACGGCTAGAGCTACAAGCGCGCGTTTTGATATGTTTAGTTCCGTATATTAAAAACTCTGATTTCTATAAAATAAAAACAATCATGCTGCACTCTTCTTTTTTTTTTTTTCGACCGTTGTTTTACTTGGCGTTTTGAGCACGAGGTTTGATACTATGCAGTGCAGTCCGTGTTGTCATTCTTTTAATATTTTTAATATTTATTACGCAATTTTTACGGGTCATATTGCGGTGTTTGCTTCCACTAGAAGTTGATTAAAGTAGAAGTTTGGGCTAGTTGGTATTTCATGATTAAAAAAATTCTGTACTTCTTTTTCTTTTTTTCTTTTTTTTTTTATCGTCGCACGTTGTTTGACGTAGCTTTTCGATCCAGCGAGCACAAGGTTGGATCGCCGTTGGGTTGGATACTACAAAAGCGCAGACCTCGTGTCGTCCTTCTTTTCGTATTTTGTTTTTATTTATTACATAAGTTATGCAGGCCATATTGTTGTTTGCTTGTGCTACAAGCACGCTTAGGGCAAAAATTATGGCGGTAAGATTAGACCTCCTTGCAATGATTTAGCCATTTCTTTTTTAATTCGGGGTATTTGTAGGTACTGATTCAGCACGTAGGTAGTTTTCTAGTAATCGTCTAGTTTTTGGCATATGTATCACAAACCATCACATGGCTCGTGCCCCCCCCCCCCTCCCCCCCTGGTAAAATCCGGGGGGTGGGGGGGCAGACCGGGTCCGAGCCATGATCCTTACCGAGACGCTGTTTACGTGCCATGTAACGAGCTTCTGGTAGCGGCATGTAAACAAAATAACGCGCACGTTGCCTTTATTGTCAAGATACATGGGAAATGGAATTCCAGCGTGTTTTCGTTAGCTTCAATCTCCAGTTCTGGCACAAAAAAAAATAAATAAATAACGCGCAGCACCCCCCCCCCCCCCCCTCTCCTTGGAAAATGGAAAGTCTACGCCGCTATGTAGCTGGCATTTTGTGATGTAACTTATTGTTATTCGAAGAGACAATAAGATCTAAAAAATAACTCTGGTTTATTTATAAATTCTAACCTTGTTCCAGCCTCGTTTCTTCGCTGCCGGCCTAAGCAGCTCGGTCGTCCTTTTCTGCGACCAAACCGGCCCGGAAAGGGCGGAAAAGCGAAAATGAGAAGCAGCAATAAACAAAACCATGTTTCACAGTTGAAATGGAAGGACATCGCGACGGGTTTGGACAAAAGACGGACAAAGTTCTAAATTGCCCACCCTCGCTGCGTACAACCGAAAAAAAAAAAAAAAATATATATATATATATATATATATATATATATATATATATATATAATATATATATATATCAACGACCTCGTTGATATATATATAAAACAATATCGCCATCTTTTGCGGTGGTCCGCGAGAAAGTGTTCAGGAAAAGCACCCCTCAGGGGCACTTGTACGCACAGATGGTTTACGCAGGCGAGGGTGTGCATTTTGTAGGCGCGTCTGTGTGCGTGTGTGCGGCTTTGATGGGGATAAACGATGATATGATGACGGCGCCGCCGGGGACGAAAAGGAACGCCGCGCCGCTAATCCTCCGGAAGAGAATTCACTGTACACACACCGAATCGTACAAGAACATACACACTCACATCCCCCACTGTGGTTCCTCTCCCAACCCCTCGAACACGCTTCCAAAAAACATGTTGCTAAAAAAAAAAAATTAATGGCCGGTTTTACCCGCTTTGGTCTGCCTTGTAGACTTGAATGCAAGGCCCGTGTGCGGAATGATCCCGGAATCATTCCAACTCCGGAGTGACAACTCCGCAACACAGGTATGCAAACGATAGCAAACGTCAGGTACACAACCCGGAGAAACCGAAACCGAAACTACCTGTTTTTAGTCTCCTGCTCCCAGAGTGCATAGGGGTGCAGCTATTTGCGTTTGCGTTTGCGGCCAGGTTTTTAGGGCGATAGCAGAGGAGCGGGCACTGCGCGTGCGCAGAAACCGGATTTGCGTGAGGTCAAGGAGGTTAGAAGAGGTGAAGCATCTACGCGTGCGCCGTAGGGAGGCTCTAGTGAGGGTGGGTGCAACTCAAAACCTGGAGAGCGTTCGCAATTTAAAGGGGCCCTGCAATCATATTTAAGCGTCCACCTTTTTTGCGGTTTCCACGTCTCTTGGGGTTCAGGCAATCCAGCGGGCACGGAGAGAGTAACTAAATATCAGTGCGTCATATTTTAACCGGACGACGCGGAAACCTCCTCCACCGACGAGGGCGACCCGCGGTACCGAAAGCGCGCAAAATGTGACGTCTTTGGTCCTAGGCTTACTACTGGTCAGAGCTGCTAAAAGCTTCATTTTAGTCGAAATACAAAATATAAGTGGCGCGAATCGTTTCAATTTTTTATAAAAGTTGTTTTTGTTCAGTATTTTAGATCAAAAAAAGAAACGAATGCAGTTCATAAAGTACGGAAACAAGAAATGACCCGTCGGCATACCCGCCACCAAGCGGTGGAAAAGGCGGCGCATACTAGAAAGGAGTAGTGGGATAAGGCGCCGACACGGAAAGGTCACGGATGTACGCGGCGGCGCTGCGGTCATTTGGGCAGGAGGATCCGAGCGGCTCCGAGCGTTCCGAAGGCCTTCGGCGAGAAGCTTTGTCTTGCGGTTTGGCCGTTTCGCGGTATGGCAGCGCAAAGTAGCTCCCATTCTAAACTGATCTTTACTCCGTGTTTGCTGTCGTTTGTGGCCAATGAAGTGTCATGCCGAATTAGTATTTAATCGCGCAGCAAATGCAATGAGGGCCGCTCTGGCCGCCCGCTGCATACACCCTATCCAGAACATGCTTCAATGGCGCCCTCTCGCGCTGTCGACTCGGAGTGCGGCAGCCGTGAGCGCTCGATAAGCTCACTACCCCTCTTCTAGTTCACGGCCACTCTCAAGCAACCAAAAACGTCATGAGGGAAGTTATTTTTTGCTTGTTTTTGTAATTTTAATTTGCCTATAACTTTTAAAATAAAGGGAATTTCGAGAAAAGAAAAGTTTCACTAAGTTACTACGTTCAGTGCGCTCAGGTTCGGTGCAAATTAAAAATTAGTAAAAAAGTCATTGCAGGGCCCCTTTAATGGCGGCGCCTGAAGGAGAGGATTCGGGAAAGGATATGCGCCAATGTTGCCTGCACAAGAGCAGACGCCCGCTCTGTTGCAACTCTGTTGCGTCATGCGCCTTTCCTCCTCTCGCCTCCCATTGCAAGCAACGAACGCCTTGGCGCAGCCTCTCTCGCTTCCTCTTGCTCCGAGATTTGCAAACGTCGAGAGAAGAAAGCAGGGTTGCCAGACAAGCAGCAACGTCCAAGATGGCGGAATTTACCATTTTTCGCGTTAAAAAAATACTTAACCTATCGCAAAAAACTGGTGGCTATGGGAAAGTAATCATTTATACCTTCTGTAAATTATTCAAGCACCTTACTGGGTTCTTATGATCTGAGTTAGGAAATAAAACGACCCTTTGCCCCATAGACTCCCAGCAAAATTTAGCAATTAAATGGCGTCCATGTCCCGTGACCCCCGATATAGCAGATGCACCCACCCTCACTTGAGCCTCCCTAGTGCGCCGCATCGACAGCAGCGCCACCGCAGTTGCTAGATGTTAGAGCTGCGTGACTCACTGCATCCCGCTGGCGGTCATCTAATTTTTACCTGTTGTTACCAAGAAAAACGATTTCGGCGGTGCGAACATGCTCGACGGCAAAGAGTCCACAATGACCGCCGATGTGCCGTCAGCTCGAGCCATGTATATTAGAGTTATAGCTTCCACTGTCGCGTCAGGTTAGCTCGGAACAAAGCATTGCTCAAACCCTAACAAATGTGACTAAATCTGCTGGATCGGTTGCCCGAAAGTTGTCGACATGAAGAAAACGGTGATGGCCCGACGTATGAGTAAGAGCCGGCACGAATGTCACATTACTTCCGAACTCGCTCGTAAGTCAGCGGCGGCCCAAACAACAAGCCCAATCAAGGTGCGACAAAGCCCCGCATACGAGCAAGCTCTACCGCTTGCCTAACAAACGGGCAAATCACAAGGTACGGGCCTACTTACGATACGAACTGAACAAGCAAAGACCACGTAACATAGTCACGTCCATGACGCGTCAGGGACAAGTCGTCCGATCTAGTCTATATACTCCGTCTCACTGTAAGTTGGAAAACGGCGAAGGCTATGGTCGCAGTGAGCCAATCAGCTTGTCGGAGGTAGGCACGCGACTATATCGGTATATACGCGCATTGCTGTCGAAGCCGAGGGTGGGAGAGTGGAAAGCGGCTAGTACGAAGTTTTGAGCGATAAACCTATCGTCTCTAAAATAATAATAATAAAAAAAAAAAAAGACGACGTTTAGGGCACAAACATGAGAATTCGGGTAGGAGTGTTGAGTTCCTCCTGCTTTTCTTCTCCAGCAGCTTAGGTTACGCCCTCGCACCCTGCACTTTTAGAAAAGGCTGTAACGTGCTTCCCCTCCGTCGCTCTGATTGGCCCGTTCGCTCGTGGCCAAGTTGCACCAAAACGTCTTGTTTCCTGACGCCATTCGGACACGAAAAGAATAGTTATAATGAGATCTGGTTACCGCTTAAACCTTCTACTGCGGCCCTCGTTGGCC
The DNA here is from genome assembly GCF_016920785.2 of Ixodes scapularis. Taxonomy (NCBI): domain Eukaryota; kingdom Metazoa; phylum Arthropoda; class Arachnida; order Ixodida; family Ixodidae; genus Ixodes; species Ixodes scapularis. The sequence goes on along the minus strand of NW_024609883.1, from coordinate 80,955,400 downwards.
TATAATGGCGCAGCAGCTGCAACCCAAAGGTTCCATTGCGCTCATTCATTTTCCCGATTATGACCCTCCATACAAGTCCTCTTTGGGCTGCCGAAACGCAGCCACGCAGCGTGCGCTGTCGCGTTGTCATGTCCACCGGACCCAGACTAAGTTATTGTGCGTGCTCGAGGAACACAGCAATGACCAGGTGGTAGGTGTCAGACCTACACAGATGCGGCAAGCCTAATGAATTCTTCCCGAGACCGCGTCATTTCTTTGGACATGTAGATCCGCATTGGTTTTGGGGCAGTTCATAAAAGGCACGCGGGTGTACAGAGTGTCTTGAAAGATGGAGGTGTTTGTTTGCTGGTTCGCGTTTGTCTGGTTCACCGTAAGAGTGAGCGGTCAATATAAGTTCGTTTTCGACGCAGGAGAGAGTCCGACTGAAAGCACGTTACAGTTCAATCTGCCTGGTAAGGCTGATTTTGTATGACGTAATATGTTTACCCTTGAAGGGGTCATGAAACGATATAGGGTTCGAATGTTCATGACTCTGCAGAGGCGTACTAGTCCTGGCCCAAGTATACTCGCATATACCGCAATGATTCAGAACCTTTTTTTGTCGCGGTGAAATTTCGAGGATAAAAGGGGACTATTTCTTGCAGTCCTGCTTTTGCAAAGCTCGATGGCGTAATTGTGGGGTCGAAACCACCCGCCTGACGACAGTCCATAGCGGTTCATGGATTGAACACGAGAACTGTGTGAGCACTCGACTGTCGCTCGTAACGTTCAGTGCCTCGGCGGACACTCGGGTAGTGACTCGTGTCCAGTCACTGCGGTGGTGAAAATAGCCGAACTCTAACAAAACCTTGAGCTCAGGTCGAGTTTTATACTTTGCCTTACCCCAGCGCGTGGCTATGATTAACGTCGGTGTCATAGGATAGGTACCAGGCCACATGGCCGCTTGTTCTGGCTCCGAGTTGAGGGGATGAGCTATGCTCATATTTATACAATTTTTTTGGCCACTGCCATTTCCTTGAAGGAAAAACTAAGGCAAGTTTATTCAGTTATTAAAGTTTGGGAGTGATTCAAATTAGTATTTAGCGAAAGCAAAACACACATAGTGAGTGCAGCGGACTTGTTCTTGCAGACTGTGCGGTATTTCGAAGCGCACGTGCTATGTGAGAATTGGGAGGATGTAAAAACCACAACCCGCCTGTTATAGCCAAGTTTGATAAAGGGTGTACCTAATGTTATATCAAAATAACAAAAGATCATAGCCCCGCCAACGTATTGAAATATTTCAAAAGATCAAGAGAGCAAGCACATTATCGTCCTTGTCGCTTACTTCAACCATGTCTCGAATAAAATATTTCTTCATACGACAGTTTTTACTTTCCTGGCGATATCTAAAGCATAAATATTAGGAAATACTTGTATTTTAGTGGTATTCAAAATGAAACAATCCTTATTCGAAAAGAAAGCGGAACAGTGCCAGATATGCGAGTACCACATCAGAGAAGAACTTCGCTTTCGGTAGAAATGAAAGAACGGCATGATATTATTATTTATGTTGCTCAAGTATTACGAACGGAAATATGGGGGAGGGGGGGGGGGGGGGTGTTCTTGCAGCTGCGGGATAGTCGAGTATTTGAGAGCACTAATATTAACCCCGAGAAGATGGAGTGGCGCCACCTGGCGGTTCCTAGCCCTGACGCAGGTATGGGCAAAATACATGCAAATATGTATCGAAATACAAATACATAATACTTCGTCAAAAATGTATTTAATTACAAATCTAATTACATTTCCAAAAAAGCATTTAAATACAAGATACAAATACAACGAAATGTATTTGGTCTCCTCCTGATACTTTTCCAAATACATTCCTCAAAATTTGCGTCAGTGACTTCAGGGCACCTGCAACGGGTTTCTGAGTATCTCATTCTAAATTTGCACCGCACATTCGGGAGTTAGTGTGCGAGTCTCTAGTAACGTAATAGAAATATAATCACAAAAAAATGTACTGAGCTTAGTCTTAATAGGTGAAAAAAGTGCACAGCTTCAAGCAGCTTTTTTTGTCTTACATTTTGGTATAGACCAACAAAGAACCGAGACGACCAAGACGCGCAGCACTAGCTAGAGGATTTTTTATTGTTGCAACTCGCACCAAATACGAAAATCTGGACGACCCGCCCATTTAGAATGTTCCAGGCAAAAATAGGGATGGAAATCAGGCTGAAAAACATCACGAGTTGTCACAGGCACTTATTTAGGCAGTCTGCCTGTGAACGTCGATTTCGTCACTATTCTTGCCCTGGACTAGCACCGTAATCACAAAGTCACTAAAAGCTTGTGCTTGATTGAGAGACACTGCATTCGGTGCAGAACGTAGTTTTCTTCCTGCTCCTACAGTGACAATAAATTTGAGGGATGTATTTTCGCCCACAAAATTGTATTTAATTACAATGGTTTTTGAAACACCCACGTTTTAGTATTTAAATACACACGTCAAATACATGGCCCAATTTGTAATTAAATACAAATTAAAAATACACAAAGTATTTGAAATACGTATTTCAAATACTTGTAATTGAAATACTGCCCATCCCTGTCCTGACGTATACCAAGTTTCATGTGACCGCTTTCGAGCTTCGTTGGTACCACGTAGGTTGCGGTTATCGTTACTAATTCATATTTGATTGGTCAATTTGAACCAGAGTTTGAGGTTGCGTGGGACCTAATTCTCCAGTTTCGAGTCACGATCAAATCGGTCGTCGTCAGTGTTAGGAAGTTTTTTCAATATATTGTACTTAAAGCACTACTTCAAATAGGTTCAGAAAACTTGTACTTTACTTGAAGTACAAACTTTGAGTATGTACTTGTACGTTATTCAAAAGTATTTTTTTTTTTTTCTGGTGCCTTCCGAAGGAGGTACGACAACCGACTTCAAAGTATATTTCCCAAATTTGGTCTTACGTTCAGATCCGCAACGGCGCATTGTGGTCGTGAGGCGTCGCAAGAGGCTTAGAAACCGGTTTTGTCTCAGTCTGTTGTACTCGGTTGAAAGTGTGTGAACGTGCCTTAAAGGAGCGATGCAACAATTTTTGTACTTTGCGCAAATAGCGTTTAAAACGGATCCCTAACGTTAATGACCTATGAAACACGCGTTCGTTTTTCACCCCACGCAATAGAAGTCCCAGAAAAAAAAAATTAAAGAAAAACGAGCAGCGTTCACCCCCTCAACTCGCAGCCAGAACAAGTGGCCACGTGATCTGGAGCCGATTATATGCCGCCAATGTTGATCATAGCCACGCGCTGGGGTTGGCAAAGCGCAGGACACGCGCTGAGCTCCAGACATTGTTATGGCTCGGCTGTTGTCGTCGTTGCAGCGATTGGACACGGGTCACTACCCGAATGCTTCTCGAGCTAGCAATTATCACGAGCCCAAGTCGAGTGCCCACGCAATGCTCGGGTCCAATCTATGAACCGCATTCAAATATCGTCACTTGGGTGTTCTGCGATCCCCACGTTACGTCATCAAATTTTGCAAAGGAGAGATTGAATGAAAATGAGCGCTTTTGTTCCTTGAAATTACACCGCAACAAAGGAGTTTCTTGGCCAGAAAAATATTCCAACTGAATATCGTTGCACAGCTCCTTTAAAGGGATACAACGAAATTTTGGCTCTTATATTTTTAGCTATATACGTGTTCAAACTTCAAAGGAGCAGTATATCACATCAGATACATCAATATCTTCTGAAAGGGCAACTCCGGCCAAAACTCAAAATGAAATAAATTACTGGTATCGCTGTAGTGACACAAAATACGACTCCGGCCAAAATATTACGTCCGTAGGACGCCGCATTCTCAACTAATGCCGATAACAAAAATGCGACCCGCCGCGGCCCGCCGCTCCTTAGCGGGCATCCAGCGGGTTTCCGATCGCTAAAGCAACATTGGGCCGTGACGTCCGTATCGTTATCTTTTTTTCCTCCGGTGCGGGCGTTGCCTGGAGTGCGCTTCTTTGAGCCGCTACCACCGCTACTTCGGCTTGTGATTGGCGTGTTTCGCCGTTGCTTTTACCTGTAGCCCGTGTAGCTTTTGTATAGCCTTTTGTTTATTTGCTTGTGAGGACTTTAAGACTCGTTTTAGCGAGCAACTCGGTACGCCAAAGACTGCCCAGCTGTTCCTCGAAAGATGCCGAGTGCAACTTGTAGCGCTGTGGGCTGCTCAAACAACCCTCTGCGCAACACGGAGGTGCTTTTTCACAAGTGTCCAACGGACCGGAAATTGGAGAAAGTGTGGGTGAACGCTGTTCGACGAGTGGACTTTGGACTTCGGCTTTTGCGCACCCGAGGAAAAAAGAATGAAAAGCAGTCGTGTTCAGCCCAGCACACGTGTGTTCGGGCGCCGCGGCCCGCGCCGGAGCCTAAAACCTTCGTGTCTGGGACTGACCCGCAGCGCGAAAGCGAGAGGGCCCCCAGTACTGTACGTCACTGGCAGCGCGGCATAAAGCAACGCCGCTCCATCCACGGAGCCCGGATGACAATTTAGGCCTAGCGACGAGTACGGAAGACCACACACACGGCGACAGCCGCCGAGTACGGCACGGAACGAGTTTACTTGTTTTCCAGTCGCTAGCTTTTGGGTATACAAGCGACGAGTACGGCATAGCGCGCGCACGGCGGTGGCCGCCGAGTACGGCACCGTACGAGTTCACGGGTTTTCCAGTCGCTAGCTTTTGGTTATACGCACTAACTTTTGCTACATATGGTCGATAACTACCACGTATACAGAATTAAAACAAAATCAGCTTACCTCCTATCTTTAGGCGGCTAGCGCAACACAGGTAGGTGGCGCTCGGCCTGCGTACTCGTTGAACGAGAACGATCGTGACGTCACGTTCACATAGCGGCTGATTTCCAGTGTTGCCGGGGCCTCGAGCGGCTCGTTTCGGTTTTGTTGGCCGCGCCCCGAACAAAACTTTCAGGCGTCGATATCTTTAAAACTACGCACAATAACGAGAAAAAAATTACACCTTGCAAGTCAGGGACGCTGACTGCACTAAAAACAGTCATAATCCCAAAATCGAAAGTATGGACCGGAGTTGCCCTTTAAGAAAAACACGGAAAGAAATTTTAAAACAAATTAAACGATTCCCAAAGAGCACCTGGTGGAAGTCGCTAACGCTTCGTTTGTAATGCCCGTCTAGGAAGCTTTACAGGTACGGGCGATAACTGTCTCGCCACGTTTGCAAGTCCGGCTTCAGGGCGCTGCCATTTTGCTCGCTGGGGTGCGCTTAGACGCGTCCTAATCCGATCACGAAGCCTTGCTAAGGCGTATTACGGCCGCGCCCGAGCGCACCCCACTGGGCAAGATGGCGGCGCCCTGAGACCGGACTTGCAAACGTGTGGAGCCTGACCTCATCCTAACAGCTTTGCGGCCAGCACAAGAGAAGAGGGGAGGGAGGAACTCCCCACTCAACGGGACTCTCTTGTGTGTCCCAGGCGGCAGCTTTGCGGTTAGTTGCAATGGCCCCATCGCTGGCGTGCTTCGACCACTTTGGTGGCTGGAACAGCTAGGGCAACCTAACGATGTCAACCTCGCTGCAGCTTTGCTTATCCCGAGACCGGATGTGACGTGCTCTCCGCTGGCTGCTCTCCCAGCGCTTGCAAGAGTGGGCCGCTTATTACGGAAAATAGAGCCATCAGGCTCAAAATACAAACGTGCAGTTGTCATTTACGGGTAATCAGCCTATTTCTGAACACGATGGGTATATTTCAAATTTTGTTGAAGTGTCCCTTCAAGGGAGGCCACGACGGGGCACAGATTGAATACGAGTGATGCATTAGTAATTGGCGGGGACTCAAATTCTTGTTGACCGGGCACGAGACTTACTTGGCCAAACGCTGAGACAACACCTGTATTCAATCTGCCTTATGGTGGCCTTCCTTAGGTGACCCAACAAATTCAGCGTCACAGCCTGGTTATCTAAAAGGCGTTGGTAGTGGCCAGGTCACACAAGAGAGAAGGGCCTCTTTTGTAACTCGGCTGCTTTTAGAGCGCAGCTCTTAGGGGCTCGTTTCCGGCTTGAGCGGCGTCAGCGTCGCCGTCGTCGTCGCCGTCCGCAACCGCGAGGTCACGTGACTTCCTTAGGTCACGTGACCCCCAGAAGTCACGTGACCCCCCTAAGGTCACGTGACCCACTGAAGTCACGTGATTTCTGGGGGTCACGTGACCCACCCACGTCACGTGACACCCCTAGGTCACGTGACCCCCGATGTCACGTGAACCCCTGAGGTCATATAACCCCCTGAGGTCACGTGACCCCTTCAGGTCACGTGACCCCCGAGGTCACGTGACCCCCTTGAGGTCACGTGACCTCAAGCAGTCAGCTATCCCTCAGTGCGCTTCCATCTTGCTCCTCAAGAGCTGCGCTCTAACCGGCGTTACAGGGAATTGTAAACGGCTTTCATTTTTTAAACATTTTAGTAGCAGGCCTCTTTTGTAACTCGACCGCTTTTGAAACATTTTCCTAGCACTTACAGAAAGATTTATTTGTGGTGTTTTTAGTCTTAAAGTGTCAAAGCCAAAAAGACTTTTACCGAAGCTATATAAAAGGAATCTATTGTGCCTCCATATATCATACTAGTAGAATTTAGCACGCTCTTAATACTAGTCAACTTTTGTTTAACTTGTTTTTGTTTGCACAATAAAAACAAGTAATATTCCAGGGTTGCTCTTTATTCTAGTCCAGCCGCTCTGATAAGCATGAAAAACGTTTGGTCTGCGCCAGCCTGAAATTTGCTCCCAGTTTGAAATGTAAACTACATTGCGAGTTGTCTGACCAGTGACTAGGTAGTTAGTCGCAACTAGAAAAGCTATAGACCAAAACGCGGCTCTGACGTCACGCCTTTGCGGTGGCGCTGTTGTCGCTACGGCGCATGCGCAGAAGCTTCAGCTCACGCGAATCAGGTTTTTGCGCTCGTGCAGTGCCCATACTTGGTGTGGGCAAACGCGCTTCAAATTTTTAATATATGGCTTTATATCTTTGCTGATAAAACCCTGTACTTATAGCAGCACAAAAAGACAAGCCATTGCTAGATTGTAACTTCATCTGCTTGTTATATTTTCAGAGCTGTTGCGTTCAGCTTTGGTGTACATGGCGCGACAATGTTAGTATGAACAAGCAATCTGCATTTTTTTTTTTTTCTGTCTCAGAACAGGAGCGATTTTATTAAGGAGGTACTCCGGCGATTTTTTTAGCTACCCCAACTAACCATAACTTTGGAATCACCGACCTCTACTCCTTTCGGTATGCTGTGTATAGTATTGCGAAGTTCAGAATAGTTATTGTGAAAGCGGCAGGTGAAAAATGATGCCAAAGCCAACATTGAAATATATCCGCGCGTTTCAGTGCCGTGGCAAGAGCCGGATCGATTTCGGGGCTGGGCTAAAGTTGCTTCTGAGGCCCTCATGATAATGATGATGAAGATGATGGTGTTCACAACAACGATGATGATGATAACGCTGATTAACAGAGTGCATTTTGGAAAGCCCAATTTAAAATTTTTACAGTTGTACCTTTTTGAGTCACATTTATGAAAAATGTTATCACTGAAAAAAGAGAGAAATGTGAATGCTTCAAGAAAATTACTATTTATATTCGAACGGAACGCGGCAATATATTTACTGCCTCAGTCGACTCACTTTCCAGTAAGCGCTCTGGGTCAGAAGTGCCGAACTGAGCTAACCATACAACAACGACATTTCGATCCTACACCAGTGATTCTCGAATGGGGGTCCGCGGACCATTTGGGGTCCGCGAAGGAATCCTAGGGGTGCGCGAAGCCCTGCCTATTCAGTCAAACCCGGCAATAAAAGTGGCTTTTTTTTTTTTTTTTCGAATTGAGAAGAAATGTTCAAATTTTTGGGTGAGTTTTCTTGTGTGTTTGTCAGTGAGAATTAAGTCTACTTCACGCTAGCCTTTAGTTATATCCGCTTATTAAATCATTATCATAATGAACCTATATTTTTCCCTTACCTTCCCAACGAAGGGGATGCGCCATCATCTCCGCCGATCCACAAGGGGTCCGCGAAACATCAATGGCTGAGAACTGCTGGTCTACACTCGTATCACGGGCTCTTGTATTTTTTCCCGCCCACATTAAAGCACAAAACCTGTGAGTCTTAAAATGACTCGGACCGTTTTGAACTTTGAACAACTTGCGCACAAAACAAAACACACACGCTTTGGACCTTGCGGTGTCGTTTGAGTAGCCTCACGGTGACTGGCGGCCTTTCTTACAAAAATATAAGTGTCCTCTCTCTCAGAAGTAGGGCAGTTTTGCGATGAATTTTAAAAGTATCGCGATTCTTTCTTGGTGCACTGGGTTCGAAAGTTATCAGGTACGGATGCTGGCCACTTTGCCGGATCGCTTTCTGCGCCGATGGCTCCTACCTCGAGAGGTTGCGGAGACCATTCCAGGCAGTTGCGAGGATCCATGGAAGGAGATGCAAGTGCTTCTGAGACGCACACCACGAACCGAATGCCCTGTTAACACATTTAATATCCATGTGCTGTTTATAAATCTGCTAGTTGTATTGCGGCAATTAAGCTCAAATAATTTTCGCTCCCAATAATATATATTTTTTTATGCCAAGTATGATACTAAATGTGTTGAAGTTAAAAACAAAAAATCGACTGTAGCAGCCCTCGATGCATCAAATGGAAATAATAAAAAAAAAAACAGTAAATTTTCTTCGGGTTCTAGTTTCCTGTCAACGCTTACTTTTATCAACATGGTCCTACACACATTTTTAAGATTATGTCCATTTTCGACCGTTGTGAGTTGCAAGCTTTTTGCCTTGTGTGGCTGTCTTCAATAAAAACAAAAAAAAAAAAACAAAAAAAACAGCATTTTTTTTTTTTTTGCATTGACGCAGCGATTTGAAAATAATTACGATGTTTTATATTTAAACTTTTGGCGCGCAATTTTTCTTACAATAGTTTGCCACCAAGGGGAGAGGCGCAACAGCGCTTGCGCGTATGTTCTCCTGCAAGAACGACGGTCGCTTCCCGCAATGCTTGGATAAAAAATGGCGTACCATTTCGATTTACGCGATAACCAGCGACCTCGGCGCTTCCCCGTGCCCCGTTGTTCGGCAGCACCATGAGTTGCAGCGGGAATTTTACGACAGTGTGAAATGCGGGACATTTTGAAGATTTCGTTCCCTTTCTCTCATCCCCCTCCTGTTCCAGATCGAATTTTGCGATTTGTCGCCGAGCCGCCCGGCGGTTGAACAAACCAACGGCGCCTCGGAACTGTGGCGTGGGTGCGGCAGTCGTTTGTTTACACCGGCGGCACGCCGAACTTCTGTGAGAGAAGCAACCAACATGTCCGTCTTGGTCTCCGTTCCGGTGAAGGCGAACGTGCCGGGGACGAGCTCGTAATTCGGTCTCTGCGGAGGCTCTGGTCAGCACTATTAAAGAATACTGATTGCTTTCTAAACGCAGCACCCCGATTTGAAGGAGCGCCCGAAAAAGCGCTCGGCCCGGCAGCAAATCCGTGCCACTTCTTGACAGGTAGTTCGAGCGAGTGCGCCGACGCAGCAGTTGTGCTTCTTTGTACGGTTCCGAAGGACCCAGTTCAACGTAATGAGTCTTTTTCATATGGAAACGACGACGCATGTGTAGCTGTGACGACAACGGGAATGGGAAAGCTGCGCAACGCGAACCCGAGATGTGGTAGTGTGCACTGAATCGACGTCGGCTCCCGAGAGCTTCCGCGAAAAGCGACTCGCCGATCGGCCGCAGTGTGAACGTGGATGGTCGCTTGTCGCTAGTCGCCAGTGTGAACGCGCCTTTAGCGTCGGACGCCGCCGCCTTTGGATCCCGCACAGATCCCGCTGTGCAGTGAGTGCTCGACGCTCGACGGGGGACCGCAGCGAAAGCCAGCGTCCGCGTCGAAGTCTGCCATTTTTCGTGCGTTACAGCGGTCTCGCGACGGGGCGTTGTCTAAAACGTAAATGTTTTTATTTATTTCAGGGCTAAACGAAATCAAGACGCCTAGTTTTCCGGTAAAATATCCGATCTATGACGCACCAGCTGCACCCGGGTTCACGATTGGCAACAGCAAAGAGGTAAGCAACACGGTGCGAGTTCAGCGAGTGTTTGAAAGCAGGGTTTTTGTGCGATACAATAGGCTCGTTCGGTGTTCCTGCACCGGTCCTCTCGCTCCGGTGCAGAAAAAAGTGCAGTTCAGTGCAGTACAGATATGGCCGGAAGTATACCACCCTATGCACTTTTTCTGCAACAGTGCAGGAGGTGGGGGTAAATAGAACGAGCCTATTCATTTCAGTAGTTGCCTGACCGGCGGGTAGAGGGCGCTGACGCACTCGGCGCCATTAGGTTGCTTCAATTTGGTCGGTTTCGGTTTCAACGTACACGCGATCGCGATGCTGTTTCATGTCACTTTCGATTAATTTTGCGATATGAATTTCTATCTAGTAGCACACAGCGAATGAAACAATAGTATTGAGCCACTTGGCAAACCACGAAGAGCCTAAATTGCGATCTTTTTTTACTAACACTATATGCGTCTGATTCCGTCCATCATTAATTTCGGTCAGGTTCGGCGGTGAAACAACTGCGCTGATGCACAGGGAGGATTACCATTGTCCACGGCCGTACCCGCGGACACTAATTTCAAGAAGAAAAAAAAAATAAAGAGCAGGACAAGCTGCTCCTGCAGCGTGCGCTCGTTGCCTGCCGCCGTGCTTTGGCTGTACGTGCACCGAGCGGTACAAAAGGTAGATAGCTCGCGCTCAAGTCATATATTGAACTGATCATCTTATATTGCAACAGACTATATTGCATCAGTGCTTAGTGAAAAAGCAAGTCGACAACATGATTAACAATCTGCTAAATCACCAAGAACAGATGAACTGACAAGTTTACTGTTCGATGTTTGGTTATCGTACACCAACCTTTTCTAACTTCGAGACTGGAAACGTCTTTTATAATGACTAGAAAAGTTTAATATAATAACGTAGATAATATTAAAAAGTGATATTGTCTCGGCCTGTTTTATTTAAAAAAATTAAGCGCTCGAGAAATATTTTGATAGACCAGCCTAGGCTGACCAGAAAATTTCTTTAACTACTACTCGTTTACAGCATTTCAAAATATTGGTCTTATGAAATAAACGTTTTGTTATATGGACATTTACTTACGACGTTCTCAAGGTATGAGAATGGTAAGATAAGTGAATGCCAGACTTCAAATAAAGTCTGATATCCATCTTCCGTAAAATTTGCCGAATGAAATTGAAGAGCGCAAAAGAAATGATCTCCGATAAGCCAGGCGCCACCCAATGGACCTTTGTAGAAAGCTGTTCACTGATTCCAAACGATGCGCTTTGCACATTTTGACGTCGCCATCTACTGAAAGTAACTCCCTATTCGAAGTCGACAACCGGCTGCACTCCGGTGATTTTCATGCAGAAGGATTCTTTTTGGCGTCACATTTTATGAATCATAGGCACTATCAAGCTGTTTGTGACAGTTTCTTACGCGGGAGTTCAAATATTTGTGTTGAAATAAATAAATTGAAACTGCATGGTTATGTTAAAAAAATGACTTAAGCAACTGAAAGACTATGGACATGGGATCAAACACGATATACAATTCCGTGGAATTCATAAATAAACTGATAAAGCGAATGCTTATATCACACACGCGATTGAGACCGTAAAACAGATACAGGTGTGATATTGCGAACAAACAAGTTGCCTAATGTTAAGGTACCATTACTTCTAGCATAAAAATAATTCAAACTAAATGTTTGTTCCGGCGCCTTGTCCACTAGTTCCCTAGTGTAATCAAAAGAAACTGTTTTCGATCTGTTGGAACTACAAAACACCATGTTTTCAGGAAAAACACGTGGCTAATTACGCCGAGTGTTTTTGCTTTCTTTCTTGACACCAATGCGCACTCATATATATAATAACATTGGGCTTCCTATTGCAAATGTTCCGCCTTTATTAGTAACCAAACCTCAGTTCTCATAAGTTATTGGCATTTGAACCCTGGAGGCTCCCTTCAAGTCATTCAATGTGCGCAAGTGCTAACGCTGATTCCTGTTCCTATATAAAACCTTTTCACACGTATCCCGCACGCCGACGGTAAAACATATTCAAAACGTGTTACAAAATCAACTACAGACGTTGCACGCATAATGATGTAATGCAATTGCATGTTAAGTATAAGCATCGGAAGGCAACTTGCAAGAGATGCGGTGAAACGCGACGAAAAACACGAATTCAACGCATCCGCCAAGGCGCGGATGGGAGAGCGGAGCAACAAGTTGAAGCAACCTAATGGCGGCCGTATCACGTGATTCCAAGATGGCAGCGCCCATGCGGCGGAGGGTGAAAAGGTCTATACACCAAACGAGTGTTTCCAAAGAAGCCCGCTTCGCCCCTCACCAGGTGTGAGCAATGCGAGTGCGCTGACACCAAAAATTGGGATAGTGGAGCGCATGCGTATGCGCAGTACCGATAGCAGCGCCACCGCAGGGGTGTGACGTCAGTGAGTTGAGTTGGTCTATAAAAAGGGTGGCCAAGCTGCGGCTCGCGGCTCCCTCCCCCTCCCCTGCCCCCCCCCCCCCTCCACTTCCCCACCCTCTCCCAGTCACATGAGCACTTCCCCAAAAAGGGATATGGAACTTGCTTTAAATCGAAAGACAGGTGGCGGTGTGGTTGTCTTGTGTTACAACTACCTTGTACAGTGTAACTGCTGTTGAGTCGGATAGATTGAAAGTAGCTCGAGTTTCGTTTTATTGCTCAGGACAAACATTTGCCCCAACCCCCCCCCCCCCCCCCCCCCTCCCCTCGCGGCTCTTTGAAGTTTCGTGGTTTTGTTTGCGGCTCTTAGGCCGGGTCTAGTATATATTTGTGGAGAACGCCGGACGGTGGCGAATCTAGAGTTGTTATTATCGGCCCCGCAGCGAGTGAGACGGCGATATTTGAAGATAACAACTCCGAAGAACGAATCACGAAGCAACAACAACAGTCGGGCAACATGTTGCTGCCGTCCATCAGCCGTGTTGGCCGATTTGTTGTTTGACAACCCATACTGTCACACCGTGCTGACGGCGAAGACAACACGGGGAACACTCCGCCATCCGTTTACCTTCGTTCGTGTGCGGCGCGGAATCGCTGGAAATGTGACTCTACAAAGTGCTAGTGCGTTTGAAGGGCCGGAAATTACCACGGTACGACATCCCCAGTGACTGTGATTAGAAAACTCACGGGGAGTATTTTCCGCTCTTTATTTTATCGAAATGTTCTTCATTCGCTGACAAAGCTGATAGCCCTAACCGAGGAAAGTGACATCGCTGATATGTGTTCGGGATTTATGCCACCGTATGAAGTGTTTCTGTCCGGTTCTTTCATGCAATTCCTATTTCTACTGTAAAATTGCGTTAGCACCGGCAGTGCCCCAAAGCGTCTTTTGTAACGTGGTGTTGAGCTGAACTGACAGTGCTTCAAAACTGTGACACCGACACCATCGGCCTTCATAACAATCGGTGGAATAAATATTTTTCAACGCTGTCTACTTGCCTACCGCCTGCTATGTCATCGCTTCATTCACCCAAAACGTTCTGGGTATTTTTAGAACAAATCAGGTGTCTGGTAGCGGCTATTTCCAAGTTCCAAGCATCAACAATCATGATCAGAGTGGTCGTTTTATGCTTCGATTTTTTAATCTTTGGTTTTTTTTATTATTTTTATTATACTTTATTAGCGGGTGGGTAGGCATGCCATTTTATATCACTATCAGTAATGTGAGCTGGTCTCTCGGGAGTTCTAATTTCAAAACCAGTCTGAACTTTCAGGACCATTTCGAAAATCGCTTTCCGTAACTACGCAGCAAAAGCATCAACCGAAAATATTTTAGCCGCACGCCAGCCCTAATTATTGTTAAATAACGTTTTCCGAGCCTTTGTTTGAGTAAGATTTTATTGATAGGGGACTAGCTCTACCATCGAAGCTATCTATATGTTGTCGTGTTGCCGGCCCGAAATTCGCTCGGCCAGCGATCAGAGCAACACAGGTTGTCCAACACAAGTTTCTGCTGTTTTTGTTGCCGTAAGCTGTCATACCGAGGCAACATGTTAGTTGTCGTCCATGTTGTCGTGCTGTTGCCGCGATGTGACAGGTTTGTCGGACAACACGGGGAGCGAGCAACAAGTTGCCCGACTGTTGGACAACGTGTTGTGTTGCTGTTGCCGTCGTGTTGCCTCAGTGTGCCAGGGCCTTTATTACGGATTGCCGAACGCTCATTTTTCGCCCAAATGTAGCGTTATATTTTTGCCCGAACCAGTTGCCAAATTTTCAGAATTAGCCTTAATCTCGTGCAAAAACTATAAGTAATGTTTTTCTTATTTTTTTAAATTTTTAATGGAAAAATGGCGACTCTGTGGAACACATGGAGCTGAATGGCGCCAGTTACGGGTGAAAATGGGCCCCCATTTTTCCCATCGGAAGTTTTCAGAAAATCACTCATAACTTTTTGACTGGGATAACGGCTAATTCTCAAACTTTGGCATCTGGTTAGGACAGCCAGCACTACATTTTGGCGGAGAATGAGCGCTCGGCGATGAATAATTTATTTTTGTAATATAAACAACAAAAAAAAAAACTATTTTTTTTTTTTTTTTTGGTGAGGGGGGTGGCAGGGGATTACGCTTACTTTTCTGAAAATAACTTGGGGAGACGCTGCGACCTACGAATTAAGTCAGACGAATATAACCATGGAAAACTTATAGTCCGCGTTCAGCTTTACAAAAGATACAGCCTGCGCCATATGGCACTGTGCATGATAACGCTATGCTCGGTGCCACAGCTCAGAATGTATTCGATGGGATTAAACGTATTTTAGGTCTCGTCATTTTCCAAGCCTGCTCCGTGTACATTACACCGCTCTGCCGAGAGCTTTGTGAGAAAGTAAACTCTCCAGATTTCCTTGAGTGTACTGTACATATAGTCACCCCCTGCAGCCCCTGCAGCCAATCGGATTGCGGCCGACAAGAACGCCAACGGACGATTCATACGGAAGCGTGAACGTAATGAGCCATGCCCTGCGTTCCCTAAGCTGTCACGTGATTATATAGTACACTCTAAAAAAAATAGATGAGTTCTCTTCTCTCCAGAACTCAAGGAAACGAATCGCGGTGAGCAATACGGAGCGCACGTTCGTCTGCTTCTTGCACAGGGGTTACGATTATGTCAGAACGCAATGGTTGAAAAAAAAAAAAAAATAGTGGGTAGATCTCAAGGCATTTAGCATTGAGGTCTACCCACAATCCTTCCAATCAAAGACAATCAGAACTGGGCGTCGTACTGACGTCATCGTAACCCCTGTGCAAGAAGCAGAAGACTCGCTCTCCGCACAAAAGGATGCCAGTAAATAACGAACCTCAGATTCGAGCAGTGCAGAAGAGTCAAAGGCTTTGCAACCAGAACTCGGCGTTTTGACGTTTCCAAGCGCTCTCGTCTCCTTCTCTCCCTCAGTTTCAACCCGCATAGTGGTGACACGGACGAACGCCGAAGACAGTAGCGTGGAGACATATATACCAAACGGCCGCCCCGCCTCTCGTAACCGTTCCAGTGACCGCAGCCTCTGATTTGGTTCTGTACAGATCTTCCAGCGATGTGGGGCCCTCATCCGCAAGATCGAGGTGACCCTCGACAAGGGCAAGCAGGCGGAGCAGAACCTCACCGCCCTGAGGAACATCGTCCACGCCGAACTGGTCAAGGAGACCAGGGAAAGGGAGAAGACGGGGCTCACGTTGCGGCTCAACGAGATCGAGAAACTCTTGACCGAACTTCATGATCGGTACACACTCTCTCTGCCACCTCGAGTAACGTTCGATGCACCATTTGAAGAAGTCACGAAGTCAGACGAGCTTCTTATAGGCCCTTGCATCGCACATCACCCCGGGCAAAAAAAAAATGCTGAGTCACCATTTTGTGGATGCATGAGCAGCGTCCGATATACCGCACAGCAGAGCAGCAGCGCATGCTCAGAAGGCGTTCCACAGCCCAGCAGACAAAGATGGCAGCGCGCAGATGGCGATTTCTGCAAAGGTCTATACTCCGCCTTGAAAGTACAAAGATCGCAACGACACTGACTGGGTAAAACAGCGGTCACTATCACACAAAGGACAGTCTGTAAACACTGTATGCCAGCGCGGTTGCATATATCTGTCTTCTTTTAGTGGGTCCTTGTCGTTGTGCTGTTTGTACTTCTCATCTAAGTTCGAGTAAAGTGGACGATATATGATCCGATAAAGTCAATCAAGCTGCGCCAAAAAGTGCATTCGTTGTCTCGTCAATGAGCAGACGACAGAATGCGCCACCTGGTTGCTGCGCTTATATCTCGACAGATGGCGCCACGCGTTACAACCGTCGCTACCTTGGTCGTCTGCGAACCCTCCGCCGTTGACCCTGGCAAGTTTGTCGGCCTCATTTTGCGCAGAGAAGGAGCTATGCCTTTAATATTTCATCAGCTAAAATGCACCAGATCGATGCACGTTCGGCGAAAGTTAGATTTCTAAAAAGACGTCAGTTTTTGTTTGTTTTACAGAGTAAGATTCATTTGTGTAGCCATCCTGTAGTACAATCATGTTTTACGTTTTCAGGAACACCAACGGCGAAGTTCGCTTCCGCACCTTCATGCGCCAGATGTCCGCGGGCGCGATCAGGTCGCCGTCGTACGCGCACAGCGTCTTGGAGAACCTTCACAGGACGTACACGCTCGAGGTGGACGCACACCTGACCGCAGTGCGGAACGTGCTCGGGGACGCCGTAACCTTCCTCAAGAGCGCCGTGCGCAACTCGGGCATGCTCCTCGGAGAGCTCGCCCGAATCAAGCTCCACTTTCTCACCGGACTGTTTCGTCCACCGCGCAGGCCTTCTGACTTACATTTCCTCGGATAGTCGGCCATAGCCACTCGCAGGTCGCCCTGCTCATACATCATACAAAAGATGTGGAGTTCCTCTGCAGACATGATAACAGAAGTATCTGCAGACCAGGGTGTAAGATAGACAGGTGGGGAAACGAGAGCCAAATGAGCGACCGGATTGTGTCCCCCTCGCGTTTCTCTTTTTCTGTGGCGCCATCTATGTGGAGCACCGCGAACTCTTACTCAGGGTAGGCGACCGGTGGCGACCTGCTAAACTGACGGAGATGGTTTCTCGTAGATTTTCAATGGAGGACTGTCGTGCTCTCGGTTTATTTTGCGCACTCTCCCATAGAGTTCCACGCAAATCCGATTCCGACTTTTTTTCTTCTCGCCGCAGCCCCATCTGTCGCAAATCGGGGGTACCCGCAAGCAGACGTGTTCACAATCCGGTCACGGCGCTGCGGTAGGCTTCTATGGGCCGTTTCCCCACCTGTCTATCTTACACCCTGCTGCAGACACGCTTGAAGCATATTCGAAACATAATATAAGACCGCTGCAGAAAGAAGAGGCACGTCTCAGACAGAGATTGTTTTAAAACTCGAAATGCTTTTTCGCTAAATTTAGCGGGAAAATAGACGTCACGTGATGTCACCTGACGTCGCGTGACCTATACACTTCTTAGGGAAACTGGTGGCACGTGACGCGCACGTTAACTCAATTTCCCTGCTAAATTTAGCGGGAAAATTCGCGTCTTGTGACACCGATCCAGTTTCCCCGCTAAATTTAGCGGGGGGAAATCGACGTCACGTGACCTGACGTCGGGTGGCTTACACAACCACTCAGTTTCCCCGCTAGCGGGAAAATGAATGTCACGTGACACACCAATTTTCGCTCACCGATTCCTTATAAAGCATGAAATGCATTATGGACTACCTTTCGAAATGCTGCCCTCTGTTGACAGCTGGGGAATCCCTGCACAGTGGCGGAACAAAACCTCAACGTCACGGCACATGACCCCCCCCCCCCCCCCCCCCCCCCCCCCCCAGAAAGAGGTGATGAGCGCAGTGACGTTTCACAATTTCTACGCGGTTTGATTGGCTCGTCGGCTCGTAGTGTTGGCAGCGCTCCAACGTTGACCATCTAATTAAATGACTTGCACGCTCCTCGATGCAGTTGTTCCGCCATTGTGCAGCGGTTCCGGACTTTTCAAAATCGGCACGTGAATTTTGAAAGGTGTCTATAGGACTTTAAAAATAAAAATCGGCAGCATTTTTTTTTTTTTTGTGATGCATTTAGCGGTGTGATTCCGGCTTTGTGAAACGCGGCACGTGGTAAGTCAGGACCTGACATATATACTATCCCTCCTGAGCCCCAATCAGGTTGCGACATGAGCCGATAAGGACGTCCAAGAACGACTGGCGAAGCCAGTATAACTAGACACAATCACCCGCCCTGCATTTATTTAAGTTGTCAAAGCACATAAAAAAAAATTAAATCGCGTTCCCATGTTTTCTTGAGGAATGTGGAAGTGTGCCGCGATTGGGGCTGGCAAGAGGGATGTTTCCTAGTTGGAAATATGTTGACACAGTTTCGTCTTGGGTTTTTAGCGCCGCTCACAACTGTAACAGAAACATAATGACAACACGTAGGGCGCGTTTGCTTTAGTTATGTATTAATGTGATTTTCTTACATTTATCCGCATGATTATCATGCGTAGCCGTTAACTGAAATAAAGGAACTGATTAATGCCTCAAGGGACGACGCTGGTGTGTTTTTAATTGGAAAAGCTGCTCGTGTCGTGCTTTGTTTTTTTTTTTTTAATTTTTATTCTTTTACGTACACCTTGAAGTGACAAAATTACAAATTCCTTAAAACATTTCAACTAGGTTACGGTTACAATTACAAACATTTTATTGTAACTCGGTAAGCATATGGATACTAGAAATGTAACTAATTTAGCTACTGTCACGATCAATATGAGTTCGAACACCGCTCCGCGTGGCCCGCGGTACGTATATCAGTGCCCCCTGGCGATTGCTCTTTGAAGTATAAGTGCCCTTTGCGTTCGAGGCATATCGTGCCTAGCGATCGCCGCGCTACTCTTCTCTTCGGCGAAGTCGCGAAACTATTCATCAATTACGAAGTGCATTTTTTTCGCTAGCAACGTGCACCAGCAGAAATAACTTCGATAAATATTTTTAGGGTCATCTATTTGATTAGTATGTTTTCGTGGATTATTCCCATTACTCCGATAACAATACCCGATACTTCGCCGATGCCTTTAAGCATGGATACTATTTTTATCGGAGGCATCAAAACAATGAACTAAGACTGCCTATTATTTCATCCGCGTGAGTTTTGCGAGAGCGGAGGACCACCAATGCGCAGAGGCAATATGTTAGCGCGGTGCGAGCGTGGGTGATACTCTTCAGCATGGTAAACAGCGCAGAAAAACGACGATGACGTAAAAGAAACGCACGGAACGTCCCCGTCGTTTGTTTTTTTTTGTTTTTTTTTCTTTCGCGCTGTTTTCCATGAGGAAGTATCACCCACTCTTGCACCGCACTATCGGAGCTCCTGCGACCCACTGTCTTACCTTCGGCGACTGCCAGACAATCGACGTCCTTCTAGGGTCGCAGCCTTCTTGGGTCCATCTTCGTCACTCCAACGGTGACGAGTCCCAGTCATTCGTCATCTTCACCTGCAAAGCTCTCGGCGTTCCTTATGATGTAGACAGCTTTCCCCTCCGAAGGGCGGTGGCGGAATCCTTGCCGACTGCGTCTCTGGTGCCGTTGAGAGAGGCTAAAGTTCTTTGTTGGGTTGCCGCGATGTGATGATGGCAACCCCGATTCCGCCTTGGTCAAAGGAGATGTAGTGGCAGAGGGACACCCAGGTGAAGGTTCCGAACAGATATATATGATTTATTTACATATATAGTTACGACCTGGTTTACAGATCTTAGGAGCTACGCGAGACCTCTTGGAGTCCTGGTGGCGTCTTGCCCCCTCCGATGCTCAGCGTAGACTGACCTTCTCTTTCCCGCGCGCTCTCAAAATTCCAGGAATCGTCCCCACTTTCCCAAGCGTCTGGTCAGCATCGATCGCTTGTCACCTCGCTGGGTCGCTCCGCACCCCCGTCGTGTCGTTCCGACCCGGCGGTGCTTCTCGCCGACTCCCCACATTTGCAACCCCGTTGCTCGAGATTCGGGTTACTTCGGAATTCGTTAACTGCCGTCGCGTCCGGGACTTGTAAACATTGCGGGCCCTCTGTTTTCTTTTGAGCCCGTCATAAAGAAAAAAACAAACAATAATATATATACAGAACAGAGTTTCCCGGAAAGTCCTGGGACCGAACACCATATCTCAGGTGAAGTTGCTCGATGGTGCAGTCGAATCGCAGAAACTCCCGGCCAACTAAAGTTCTGTACTGGCCCTTGATGATGAGCTCCTGCACGGCAGACGGCTCGTGTGGGCAGTCTGCTTTCCTCTTCCTTCTCAAAATCTGGCGCAAGGTTTCATTGCTAGGAAGGTGCTACCCTGAAGACGCTGCTACATCTGCCGTGACCTGCTGCACAATCCTCAGGGGTGCCTCGCCCGAGGCCGCCACCAGAGCTTTGATCCGTTCTTGAGTACGATCGAATAACTGACTCTGCAGATATCCGGATCATGGCTTGCGTGGGTCACTGTCTTCGAAATGATCTTGGGAGTACCTTCTACAGGAAGCACTCTAGCGTTACATTCGCCTCGCTCCTCGCACCTTCAATGGTGTCAAGAGTCTACTTTTTTGAAAAGCACGTAAGCATAACCGTCTTTGCAGCTAATTTTGCTTTTTCCTTCTGGGAGCACACCACAACCCCGTCTTCGTCCATATTCCTCCGAATCAATGAAATGATTACAGCCACACATTGCTGCTGCTCTAGTACTATAAACACTTGGCAGCGCTTCTTTTTTTTTTTTTTTCTTTTCTGCTGACCAATAAGAA
Source organism: Ixodes scapularis (assembly GCF_016920785.2). NCBI lineage: Eukaryota > Metazoa > Arthropoda > Arachnida > Ixodida > Ixodidae > Ixodes > Ixodes scapularis. Next base: position 80,934,464 of record NW_024609883.1, on the reverse strand, counting down.
AATTGATATGTTTAGCTTTAGGATAGGTAGAAAAATACGAAATTTTACATCAAATTAATCTACTGATACTGGTGCTTTTGCAGAACGAGATAAACAGGCTCGCGTCTTGCAAAAAAACGAGCAAGCCTTTAGATCTCTCTCACAACCTCATTCCTGTTATAGTTTCGCAGTGCTCAGCTTTTTTTATTACAGCTACATTTCTGTTTCCCTTACCAGTCACACATTTTGCCTGTTCATTGAGGTATTCCATATCCTCGTTAATCCATACTCCTAGATACTTGAATTTATCGATCCGCTGAACCTCTAATCTTTGAATTATTTGCTCTGCAATTCTGTCATCATTGAACACTATGACCGCTGATTTGTCACCTTCGTGTGAAAGGTGAAACACAAGGTCGCTTTTTTTTAACTTTTCCTGTAATCTTCGGAGATTCCACATGAACAACAATGAAGACGAAGGGCATCCCTGTCTAAGACCTCCTTTTATCTCTACGGGCTTTGTTCTTTTTCTTTGCCATGTTATTAGTACCATGTTGTCTCGGTAAATAACCTGTAAAAATGTCAATATTCCGTCGTCCACTTCTAAGCTCCTCACTATGTGCCACAAATTGCCTTGAATGACATTGTCATAAGCCCCCTTTATGCCTAAGAATTCTAAGCAAAGTGGTCTGCTTTCCTTTTCTGCTACTTTGATACACTGTGTTAAATAAAATAAATTGTCCTAAAACCTTCTTTATTTTTGGAACCCATTTCGTAGCTCTCCTAGTTCATCCTCATTTTCTACCCATTCCTGTAATATCTCCTGGATAATCTGCATTGCCGACCTGTAGACTGCTGACGTTACGGTTATGGGTTAATAGTTACCATATGTCAGCTTTGCCCTTTTTTCTTTGTATATTGAACTCATTCTGCATAGCCTCCATTGTCCTGAGGCAGTTTCCTTCATAATAATGATATTTACTGTTTTCCTCAACGGTTCCATAACTTCGGGTGCTAACTGTTTAATCAACTTTATTGGAATACCATCTGCACCTGTTGATGAACCCATTGGCACACTCCGTTCTTCTCTTTCCCATTTTTTTTTTCGATAGCCTCAACATTAGTACTTGCACTATCCTCCAATGTTCAGCCGTTTTGTACTTCCTGGTCGCCTTTTAATCTTTTTTATATACTTTAGATTGCCATTGTGGCACCTCCCTGCAGTGCAACGACGAGCCCCATTTTTTGGCCGAGGGGCGAACTAGAGTTTTTTGCTAGCGCGACGCCGGCGCTGCGAATGCAGGTGGTAAGTAACAACAAACAATGTAAACCAAGAACAGTCCGCGAAACGAGAGTAGAATGTGTCCGCCGTGCCGTAGGCTCATGAAATGCTTATGCAATATCAGACATCAACAGGCGACCGAACTTTTTCCGTCGCACCGCGTTGGCCCATTGTCGTTTCGGTCATACAAAGCAAGCGAAAGTTCCAAGAGTATGAAACATTTTTCCCCGTGGGGCGATGTATATCTATAGGAGCACTCGACGAAGCAGCTGTTTATACTTTCAACCCAGGGCAACCACACCGCTCTGACCTAATGCACATCAATGTATAGGATGTGATTTAGCTTTGCTCGGGTGCTGACAGCCTACCTTCGGTAACGGCCGCAAGGCGGCATGCCGGTCGCGTCGAACACAGCGTACAGAATGAACCCAATGTAATAAGATGGCCGTTTTTAAAATGAATTATATACCATGCCGATTGGAAAATTGGTTAAACCGCACTTTATGTCAAACCTTTGAAGTCTGCCTTGATATAAGACAAGCCTTATCAGCATGCACATTTCCGTCTCGGTTGTATGCAAGCAACTTCAACTTTAGCACTAATAGTAGGCTTCTCGAATGAAGATTTTGTGCTAATAGTAACACTAGGTTTAGTTAAAGTAATCAAGTGTGACAATTCGATTCCTTTATTTTTTTTTCTTTTTGTTTTTTACGTTTGGGTAGTTAACAATCGCGTTGATAGGTTTACGTACTGTTCAACAAGTTTTAGTAACCATGAATTGACGGCTTCTGTCTACATTCAATTACAACGTGAGGCAACTGACGGTCTTATTAAGCATCTTTATTGGTCAAAAAATAAATTTTAGTTCCAGGTGATGCATCTACCACGCCTGCATTTCTGGAAAAGAAAAATACATTTATAATTTTATTTGTTAATACGGTAGAACTTTGCTAGAGCCCTTGTTTCGGGACGCTGGGGTACTAATTGTCAAATTAAAAATTGCTTTATTCGGATAAAGCGCATAGTGAGGTTTCAATAAATATGTTGGTAAGTTTTAATTTTAAGGTTTTAATTCACGCATTACCGACTTTAACTCAATTTAATTCTTGAAAATATTTCAAACAATACGAAAGATCCATTTCTGCATTCATTAATAAAATAAATAAAATATTAAAATTTTACTGCATATGTTAATATTGCTGTTTTGAACCGCTATCTAATACTTCCTATTCGCATCCCAACAAAAAGCGAATGTATGACAACGTTCGTGGTATCATTGCAAGAGCGCGTGAAAATTCATACAGTGTCTTGACGGAACCTGTATGCGTGTATTAATGAAGTTATGACAATAAACTTTACATAACTGTCACGTCACAAACAATATTGATGCCGCGAGAAAATATATTTAAGTGTTTATCTTGATGTAGGAAATCTTTATATAACTCTAGATTAGAAATCTTCGAGAGAAGTGAATGGTGAAGTCTCTCTAATAGATTTGTGTACGAATAAACCGGCGCAAAAGGGGCGTTACTCAAAGCTAACTCTAAATATGCCTCATTACCCGCTGAATAAAGCTTTCTATATAGGAAGCATACTCCAAACAAGAAAAAATGGAGAAAAACTTATGAGTTACCTTGCTGCCGCCACAGGGAAGGGTATTTGGAGCGATCGTTACATTATAAGATAAACCACCACTTTTATTTTTATGTATGCAGCACACTTTGCACTCGCCTACTGCTGGTCCTACCTAGAGTGAAATCAAGTTAAAATAAAGGGTTTAAATGAATTTTCTTTAGTAAGTGGTTGTTAACGTTAGAAATTTACATATGTAGCCTGATGAGACATATAAGTCGGACTGGATCTAACACAACGAAAGCATGTTTTAGTACTTACATCTCCAATCCAATCTCCCCCCTTGATAGAGCTGGCGTAGGTTTTCTCGCAGTACGTTCCTAGAAAAGTTCTTAAGTTCTCCTTACAAAGTACATTATTGAAAATATCGGGGTTTATATATCTGCATCCGCAAGGCAATTCTGGTAGATCTGCAACAAAGGTTCCAATGTATTTGTTTCCCACTGATATTTTCCAGAATTGTCTCTCAAACAGTATTACTAAGGAAGCAGCCAACGTTGTGCATTGGGTAGCTTTGGACTAAAAAGAAAAAAAAAATGTATAAATGGGTGGTTTCATCTTAAATAGGGCAGGCTAAAAGGGTTTAATTTTTAATTTTAAGAGAAAAAAAATGTTTTGGGGGTACTTCTGAAATGAAGGAGGGCTCCAACCGCATGTTGCCCAGATTTTTGTTCTCGAGTTACGAAGCATAGAAGTGGCGGAAACTAGTAATTTTGCCTGCCGTCCCAGGCCGCGAATTTAACACCCTCTGTTTTTCCTCCATCATCTTAACTTTTTCTTCTCATTTAATAGGTACTCTAAAGATACCTTGATCTATTCAAATATGACTAGGAATTTCATTTTTTTTTCTAAACAAAATGTCAAACTTGTCATTCAGGTCGATTTTTGGTTAAATATGACAGGTCCTTACTTTGTACTTAAGGTAAATTGTTGTTCATCAGCTATATAGAGAGCCCAAAGCAAGCCCATTATAGATATAATAATACCATTATGATTTGTCGACTAGCCGCTCCGCCACTTTCACGTAAACGTTGCGAGAAATAACACATGTTGAAAGTTTGAAATCGATTTTCCGAAAAACCCCATTTTCGTAAATTTTATTTTTTTTAAATTCCTTTAGAAAGAATAATCGCATATAAGGAAAAAAAAAGCAATCTAGAATTGTAATATTTTGGTTGTATGCCCTATATTTGAGACGCAATCCTCTGAAATGTGTTCTCATTTGACTCAAATACAGCAACCTTACCGCCATGTGCGCCTCTACAATTTCGAAAATATATATTTTTTTTTTTATTTTTGTTTACGCTTTTGAAAAAGATCCCTTCGCAATTCTGCTTCTTGCTAGGATCTGAAGTCTGTTTGAAAAGGATAACTCATAGCTGGCTAAGGTAGGACTCGAACACGAAGACATACTGGAGCTTGCCTTGTGGGACTGCAATTACAAATTAAAAAAAAAAAAAAAAATTAAATGCCACGTTTTTTTTTTTTTTTTTTAACAAGCTACAGAAGCGGACAAAAAAAAATACATTCTTCACATCTTCACCAGACGCGTACAGCGAAGAGCCATATGGCTCGAGAAAGCGCATGCAAAGTTAAGTGCTGTCCAACTTGCACTTCGATTTTGGTGAAAGCTATACTCTGTTTCACCTTCAGTCCGAGCGCAGTGGACGCCACGAGCCATCCCAGCCGATCAAGCGCCGGGAGAAAGTCGTGTGACCTGCCGGTGGGGCGGGGCGACACAGGGAGCTCAAGGTCGCATGACACTCCCTCAACGCCGCATTGGCTGGGATGGCTCCTAGCGTCCGCTGTGCTCGGACGGAAGGTGAAACGGAGTATAGAGGTTCGTGATCCAGCGCGCGGTGCAAGGCCATCCCTGGAAGAGCAAGATGGTTTCCATGTTTTCCCTTGTGGCTACGACCGAACAGGGAACGTTAATTTTTGGCGTAGCGAGCGACGACATCGTCCACGACTTTGTCCACGACGCGTTCTTTACGCTTAACGTTGTCGATAGGCGGCTGGTTGAAGTATTGCCTATTTTCACGCAACTTGTTTATATTTCAGACAGTCGTCCAAGCCCCTTCAAAAACCGGCACCAGGTGTACAAATTCAAGAAAAAGAATGTCGACTCCAAGTAGATATTCTCCGCATCAGGGCATGGGAAAAGCTCGTGTGATGGAGTGGGCGGCGAAAGCCAAAGGAATCGTTCTACTCTCATTTGCCAAAGAAAAGCTCACGCGTTTCCGGGAGCTCAAGAAAAAAGAGTGGGAGAAGGTAAAGCCACCAAGGGACATCCGATCCTCACATGTGTGAAGAAGACACTGGAGAGAGGCGCTTGGAACGTTGACCTAGAAAACATTTCGAAAGCTCAGAGTAGCTGCATACACGTGTCAAGGAATACTCATAACGCTTTGTGTCCCGAAATTTAGGAGATCATCAGTGAGCGCGTGCCGCCATAATCAAAACTACAACCGTGGACTGCGTGGTTCCTACACAGTGCGAAAACTGATTCACAGTTAAGTCGAACAAGTAAAAAAGTGTACTGCCTTCAGAAAATGGGCCATCGATGTTTCTGTGTTTTTTTACTGATTATTTTCACGCGTTTATACATTACTGAGGTGCAATAACTCGTCCGCGACCTGCAAGATGAGGAGGACAAAGCCCGGTGTATTTTCCCAAAAGATTTATGTAAAAGATTCGAATGGTGCGAAAATGTATCATTGAATCGTAATAGGCTGGATAATGGGTAGCCACCCTCGTTTACTTTGAACAATTTTATATAGAAACAATTTTTGATATGTTGCGTGGCCTTTTGATTGGTATATTATATTCACTCATTGTTTTGTAGTGTGCTTATGTGGCTTCTCTCTTAATTCAAGTTTGTCAAGCAAAAGGCTGGAACGTGACCTAGTTCTCTTGTACAACGTTATAAATGGGCTGTTAGACACTGACTATCTTTTGGGAAGAATTAATTTTCACGTTCCCTGCCGTTCTACTAGACATTTTACTATTTTTTTTTTTTTTTACGTTCCTTCAATTTGAAGTGTGTTGCCAATGTCTCGTTTGCAGGCTTCGTTCAATAGAAGCGCGTTGTCTAGCCTGGATATATTCAGTGACATTTCACTTTTCCGTAAAAAGTTAAGAAACCATATGGCAACCATTTAGCGTGCGTACTTTCCGCGCATCTCTTCCACGGCTCAATTTTATGATAACTCGTCCTTTGATCGACCATGTTTTTTTTTTTGTTTTTTTTTTGATCGGCCATGTTTGTTCGCTTGGTTTTTACTTTTTTAATCTGTGTTTTTATAAACATGAAATAAAGATTTATTGTTATTTTCATTAAATCACAATGAATATCACAAGTTCACCTACTTTACGTTGCTTTTTAAAAACGTAAACAAAAATAAAAACAAATTTTTGAGATCATAGATGGTGCGCCGTGCCGGTAAGGCTGCTGTTTTTTGTGAAACTTAGAACATATTTTACACTTTTGCTCTTCAAATAGAGGACATACAACCAAAAAATTACATTTCTAGATTGTTTTTTTCTTGTAGTTGACTGTTATATCTAAAAAAAATTTAAAAAATAAAAACTAGCAAAAATGGGTTTTTTGAGAAAATCAATTTCAAACTTTCAACATTTGCTATTTCTCACAGCGTTTACGTAAAGTTGGCGGAGTGGAAATTTAAGAAATCATGGTATTATTATATCTATAATGGGCTTGCTTGGGGCTTTCTATGGAGCTAAAGAAAAATAATTTACCTTAAGTACAGACAAACTAAGGACCTGTAAAAGTTGAGCAAAAATCGACCTAAACGACGAGTTTCAGATTTAAAAAAATCTAAAACTATTTTAAATTATTAAGGTATTTTATAGTACATATTAAATGAGGAGAAAAAGTTAAGATGGCGTAGAAAAAACAGTAGCCGCAGCAGAGGGTGTCAAACACGCGACCTGCGATGGCAGGCAAAAGTAATAGTTTCTGCTACTGCGGCTTCTCCGCTTTGTCACTCGACAACAAAAAAGCTGGGAACCTTGCGGTTTGTGGCCTCCTTCATTTCAGAAAAGCCCCCAAAACATATATATTTTTTAATTAAAATGAAAAATTAGACCTTTTTAGCCTGCCCGATTTGAGATGAACCCCCCCCCCCCCCCCCCCCCCAACCCGCAATATGCAATTCATTTTTGTTATTCCAAGAAAAAAACTATTCTACTTTAGACACGTTATAGACTTGTAAAGGGCTGATTATGTTGTTACCGAGACTTACAAATTCGCTCTGAATCACGTCACGTGGTCAAAATGACTGTAATTACATTATGCTGAAGACGACACATCCCTTTCTTTTTCCTTTTTTTGCGTCGCTTTGTGATAGTTTTTTTTTTATTATACTATTGTAAACTTACGCTATGTTAATTCATTTAATCTTATGTTTCTTGTTATACATAAAAAAATCCGCCTTGTTTAGGCACGAATGTGATATTTACAGGATATTTATTTTTCTGGATTCCATCTGCAGATGGGATAAAATGCTGTTTGTTCGTCGGCTTTGTATTTCTGTAGGCCGATATTTCGGGTGTACCCTGAATGCACAAAGGCTAATGTGGCAGACGTCGTCAATGTCATAACTATACACCTTTACTCGCAGTGCTTCTATATTAATATGTTATGGAGCAAAAATAAGAGAAAGATATAGTAACATACAAACAGGACATTCTAATATCCGGTTCCAAATGTCAATGTAAAGTCGACCGCGACATTTTTTTCTTCATTTCTTTTGCGGTTTTGTTTCCGCAGAGGGATTAGAGGTAAAGGCACAATGCCTGAAGTAGCCTCTGCCCCCCCCCCCCCCCCCCCCCCCCCAATCGTACAGTTCAACCTAGGAGCAACAGAAGTTTCAACCAAACCAACAAAATAACCGCTGTAACGAAATAAAACACGCTATGAACAGGGAACATGAACGATGGTGTCAGAAATAAACACGAAGCTAAACGTAAACAAAACGGGTCAAACAAATATTTGAACATGAAAACATCTGCACACTTTGTTGATGCGCAAATGACAAAGTTTGCAAAAGGTCAGACAGGTACAAAAAAGTTTTATACAAAAGAAAATGCCACATCACTCGCCACTAGCATATTTCTGCAAAAATGTTTGAAACTACCAAACGACTAGTCGATGTTTATGTTTATATCTGTTCTATTAACCATTTTAGTGATCTGAAAATGTCGTTGTGCAAAAGGTTTTTACACCAACTAACTTTTAACCATGGTTCAATACAGGTTCTACCGCTGCACTAATTGTTTTGAAAGATTTGTTTCAGTCTGGTTTTATTGAAAACTTTCTCTACATAAATGTTGCAGTTTCTGTTTGCATTCCCTTGTTCAAGAGGCGGAAGTTTTACAGTTTCACAAATTCAACACTAGAGATATATAAAAAAATAATTTGCCAAACATGAGCCACCGACTGGACAGCGCCAGAGGGGCATGGTCTATTTCATTCTGTTACTTAAACATGTTTGATATTGTAAGGATGACAAGCAAATGAACCCGGACCCGTATTACACAAAATGTTCTTTCGGAGATATGTTCAAGGAGACAACACAGCCTAAAAAGGCAAACTCACACTTGTACACGTGGTGGAGTAGAAGTCAGTATCATACACATTTTTCTAATTTAGACATTGGAGAGTAGGACACGGCAGGCTTGAGTAAGATTTTTGTCTTTAGGAGCAAGATATACGGCTTCATTTTTACGCTGAACACGTAAGCAGTGAAATATAATGTCCGCGTACGTACAATCAAACTGGCTCATAATAATGAGAAATAAGCGCCGAAGGAAAACGGACCAAGAGTAGAATAACGACACAGGGCGCACTCTGAACTGAATTTATTAGGAAAGAACGAACAAACTATACCAACAGGAGCACATCATCACACGTAACAGGTCATGTTAGTCCCTACCCAGCCCACGTTTTAAATAACCAAACTCATCCGTAGATAGTGCCAAAGATATATCGCTAATGCATTTGTCATCCCTACTCCTAATCTCAAATGCCTCATGAAGCTTGCGTAACACTTTGTTTTTGTACTTCGACAAAATTCTAGTGCTGTCAAATGACGGGATGCAAGAGCATCTGCGGCAGTGTACAGCCAAATGCCCTGATGGTGGTACTACATAGTTGAAGCGGCGTGCTGGCGGACCCAATCATTAACGCATCTTCCGGTTTGACCTATTCATAGCCTAAACGACACGTCAATGGGGTTGACTAGATTGACTTGAAAGTTGAATTTAAAAAAGGGGAGCATTTAATACGAGCCTCGGGGAAGGAACAAAGCACTCTATGACACCCTTCAAAGGGCCTCTTCTTAGTGGTCAAAGCTCCGCAGTAATGATTTTCTTTTTTAAATTAAGAACATTAGCGGACATTAATTTCAAGAAAGAATGCAACCAATAGACAAAAATAACAAAAATTCACAAATTCCTATTTTAATTAGACGTTTTAGCGCACATGTTTATACTGGGGAAGTGGAGGCAATCAATGTTGGATCCTAGCCCAGTTTTTATTTGTATGTTGGATGGAGCACGCGTTCGAGTTATTCATTGTCAATTTTTTTTTTTTTCTATAAATCTCTAAATAAAGAAATCAAACGCGCGATGCCCGCCGAAGGACAAACCTTGTTAGGCGCCAGAGCGGGAAGTGTTAATGACGAAATTTGCGTCACAACGCGCCGAAGCTGGTTAAAGTCGGTGTTCCGTGGCTGAAGGAACTAAAGGGATTTGCCACTTTACTGACCGCGACATGTTGTTTTGCTTCGCTGCGGGATATCCCTGAAAAACGTTTTAGCCGTGACCTGTCATACTGCCCCTGAATAAGAAAGGTAGCGACATTTTCTCCTTCCTCCTCTCACGCACACACCTTTTATCTTTATGTTTTGCTTTTTTTACATCCGCGCATCGACTGTAGCGCCGCCTGGATTGGCCTAATTAAGATAACAGGTGGCATTCTTCAAAGGATGTCGCTACTTTTCCGTATAAAGGGGCTTTAGCCTGTCAGGTTGAAAAGGAAAAAAATTTAAAATTAAAAAAAAAAAGTTCATGCTTTGACGCGTTGTGACGCAAAAGTGATGCAAATTTTGTCATTGACACGTGACCCTCCGGCGACCAATGAAGCTTGACCTTCCGGCGGGCATCGTACGTTTAGTTTCGGTATCGACAGATTTCCGGAACAAATTGTGGCAATGAATAACTCCGACTGCGTGCTCTATCCAAGATTCTTTTTTTAACTGGGCAGGTCTTCAGCATTATTGCCTCCATTTATTTAATATAAACTTGTGCTCTAAAGCCGTAGTCACACTGCTCATGCATCATACAAAAGACAGCCTGGAAACACGAGTTCCCGCAATTTCCGTTATTCGAATGCCGCGTGCCAAGTTTTCTCCTTGAACTCACTGCCATGCGGCATTCAAAGGAAGAATCTCACGGTGACTCGCGTTCAAATCTGTTTGCAGACTGTCTTTTGTATAATGTATAATGTAGTGTGACTCCGACTTTAGACATCCAATTACAAAAGTAGTGTTGTAGTATTTGAGCGTGTTGGTGCTTTTGTGCATTTAGAAAAAGGCAACACATATGGGACGATACTGGCGGAACAATCTTTCAACATCAGACAAATTTATTTTCGGCTTCAATCTCAAAGCCCGCCCACTCTGTGGGAAGACGGGAAAGGGAAGCTGGGGGAAGGGGAGGAGGTGGAGGAGAGTGAGGAGATTCCCAAACGAGGAAAGCGAAGGAAGGAGGGGGATCCGACGGGAAGTGCCCGCACTTCCCGTCGGACCATCCTTTCGTCTTCTCTCTTCCTTCCGGTAAACTGCTGCAAAGCAGCAGTATCTAAACACCCTTAATTAAAAACAAATTATAAATAAAAAAAAGAATTTCTAAGCACGTCCCGTGGTGTCCCATTCTGAGGAAGCAGAAAAGGGTTTTCTTCTTCGATAATTTTTTTGCGTGAGTATGGCGCCGGAGTTCCCAGTAGCACAACATACAATGTGCTAAAAGAAATTCCACCGCCGTATCATAACGATATCATAACACTGGAGTTCCTGGCATCGCTATGATTAGAAGTTAGCTAGAAATATCAGGAACTCTAAAGTTATGTTCAAGGGCGTGCGTGGTACGAGCAAGATCGCATAGCTTAGAACAGAAATCTCAAGCCCATTTCAGTATGGGGGCCAGATAACCCACCCCTCAAATGCCGAGGGCCATCGTAGAGCGAGATGGCGCACTATTTGAATTTTTCTGCGAGGATTCCTGAAGTTCTCTGGTTTTTGTAAGGTCGTCATTTTGCCCAAGACATTTCCAGTTTTAATCGATTTGTTTTAAATATCTGGGCACCAACCTGATGTGATAAGACGGTTCAAAATCGCACTGCGCCGCCAACATCCTGGCTTTTTCCAATATAATAATAGAGTAAGCACACCGTCCTTTTCCTGTCGCTTAATCTACTCGAAAATAAATCAAGATCAACCTGTCTCTAGGAAAAAAAAGATCTCTTCCTACGACAGATTTTGCACTCCTGTCGATTTAATAGCAGCATCATAACAACATACTTGTGTTTTAATCGTGCTTCTAATGGCTAGAAGCCCAAGCTTTTTGCTTTATCTTTGACAAATGCTTCTGCCGAGCGAGAGTAGGTGCAGTTAAGGTGGGTCACAAGTAACGAGCAAAGAGCTCGTGCTTGCAGTAAACTAATGGCATTGTGCTGTTAGGCTGAGGCGCTGATACATCACGTAACGTTCGCAGTTCGTGACCTCTACCCCACCGGCCCTCTCTTTTTTCCTCTTCTCTCACGGTCTATCTTCTTTTCGTCTTCTTCTCTTTGAGGCCTGTTAATCCATATCGCCATTTCTTAGCGGGGTTCAGGCCACGTGTCTAACTTCTCAGTTTTTGGAATGTTTGGATAAATGTTTTTTGCAGAGGGTGAGAATATCCTCAATACAAGACGTATATCCTTCTGACAGATGCTGTGACCTTGTAGCAAGTTTCTTTCGGGCAGTTGCCATACAATCGTCAAGGTGGCCAAATATTTTTTTGGCGATTTAAGAACGTTTTCCAAGAAGGAAATTCAATTTCGTGGTTTAGAAACCATTTCTTGGAGGCATCACTCAGATAGAAAATCCCATTCGGAAGCTCTTTTGGATCGTTCCTCTGGTTGCAGAGAGTCAAACGTGCATTGTAATCGGCCCATCCCTCAATGTATTCATCGCCGAGTCCCGAGAAGACATGGGGGTACCGAAGGGTGAGTACCTGAAAAGAGAGTCGATAAAGGCGATAAGAGGTATGAAGGTTGAAGGACGGATGGAATTGAGGTCGCCGAGGTTAATAGTAGAGATTGTAGTTGCCGGAGTGATTGGAGCTCCGACACGTGATGAAGACATAGTTGAAACGGACGTCGATGTGGTCGCCATAACACGCCTAGGCAGAGTTCGGCCCCGGAGATTGCGACGGGTGGCCTCTCAGCTGGAGGCACTGGAGGAAGAGGAGCCACTTACGCACCTCCATTATGCTGTGGGAGTGTCTTAGCTCTAGAATAAGCAAATAAAGTCTATGGTTTTTGAGATCATCGAAGGGCGATTCAAAGATATGAGCTGTGCTTCCGCCAAGCACGCACTACCTTGAGTGCGCGCCACTTCATCGCCACAATATGTTGTAATGCCTTAAATGCACTAGTGTCAAGATGTAATTTTTTTTTTTTAATATTGATGCCGTACACTTTGGACTGTATTCTACTCGGTCGGAAATAATATATGCGTGTATGTATTTTTAATGTATTCGTTGTGTTCTTGTATTGGTGTGTTCAGTTTATCCGTACATTGTAGTGTGCGTAAGTTTAGGTGCGCCAGCTAGTGATGCAAAACTATCGATAAATTGACTATCGATACTATCGATAGTTTTTCCAAAACTATCGATAGTGTCTCAGAACTATCGATGGTCGACTATCGATAGTACTATCAATAGTTTTTCGATAGTCGACTATCGATAGTTGACCATCGATAGCTTTTTCGATAGTCGACTATCGATAGTACTCTCGATACTTTTTCGATAGTCGACTATCGATAGTACTCTCGATAGTCGCGACTATCGATAGTTTTTCAATAGTCGACTACCGATAGTTTTTTACTATACTGGCGACTAACGATACTATCGATAGTGCTATCGATAGTCTTGCACCACTATGGTCCGTTACAGCTCAAGAAGATAGGGCGAGGGTAAGATGGGCCGGGGAGGGGGAAGCAGACGGAACGCTGGAGAGAGAAGGAGGTTTCCCCCTTTCTTCTCCAGCGTTCCGTCTGCTTCCTCCTCCCCGGCCCGTCTTACCCATGCCCTATCGCTCGCCTCCCCTTCCTCCTCTCTTCGCCCAAACTCCCGTCTTCATCACTGAAAGCTGAACGAAAGTTGGGATGGTAAGTGCCTTAGCTAATTGGTGTCTCATTTGAAAAAAAAAAATAAAGCGATAAAAAGAGAAGAGGGTGCGATGCAAACTACTAGTGTCGCAAAACTATCGATAGTAAATCGTCGACAGTACCATCGATAGGTTTACGATAGTCGATTATCGATATTTTTCTGATAGTTGATTAACGATAGTTTTCCGGTAGTCGACTATCGATAGTTTTTCGTTAGTCGACTATCGATAGTACTATCGATAGTTTTTCGATAGTCGACTATCGATATTTTTCCGATAGTCGACTATCGATAGTCGACTATCGATAGTCGACTTTCGATAGTTTTCCGATAGTCGACTATCGATAGTACTATCGATAGTACTATCGATAGTTTTTTCACTATCGATAGTCAGATTTCTGGCGACTATCGATACTATCGATAGTACTATCGATAGTTTTGCACCACTAGCGCCAGCACCAAGACCGTACGGTTGATTCGGGGCACCTAATAAAATCTACTCTTAATCCTTGACTCTTGGTGATTATGTTTGTGGTTACTAGAATACCATGGTTTTTCCGAAAAAAACAACTAGATATACATATTCAACAACAGCATTAAAGTGCAAAAGCGTCCCTCCTCGGGAATGTGATCTGGGGTGAAGAAATGTTTACTATAAGCGGTGAGATAACGAAAAGCAGTTCTCTGTAGTTACCCGAAGGTCCAGTGTCTGGCTTCTGCAGGCATCATGTTTTGCTATAGTAGCCCTGTGCATGAGTGGTCTGGTGCTAATCTTTCTTGTACGCTTGCAACAATTCACTGAACGAAGTTTCCCACTTCTGCCGTGCATGACATTCATTTTATGTTTAAAAAACAAAAAAAAGAAACAATCGCCTGTATCTAACATTTAGGTTCTTGGTGTTAAAGGGGCTGGAGGTATTGATGAATACCTTTTGTTAATTCAGAGGAAACATTATTTGACGGCTGCAGCAAACAAAAGTTGCAGCGGTTTTTTGTGCTTAAAATGTTTTCGTTCAGGTGCCATAGCTTTAAAATTTCATAGGTTCTCAATGGACACCGATGTTGGTAAAACAGCGCCCTATTTCGCTGTAACTCGCCTCTGGCAAGCAGAACCTAGAGTTACGAGCACATACCCCCTTCTTTTTTTTTCTTTTTTCTTTTTGCAGCCGTATGAGAATATTTTTAAAAACAAGGATTTTTTGGTTCCTGCTTTAGTAGTTAAAAATATGTGATCCAAAATGGTGACATGCCAAGATGAATTAAATATAATTAAAACCTCTTTTTTTTTGGCTTCACCTGATATTTAAATTGTTCTAACAACATTTTTCAGGCAATCGTGCTTGAGCTTGGGCCCTACAGAACTGGTGGTAGACAAGCTATCCAAAATATGGTACTTCGGCTGATTCAGAAACCATGCCAAATATGGTGCGAGAGGTCCGGGCACCAGCACGATTGACTGAAGAAACAGCTAAACCTTTCAAACATTGAAATGTTGTCATTGCAGAACGTGTTAGTGATACATTAAAAATAATTTTTGATGTCGAAATTATATAACGCGCTTATGATTAGGCCGGGATACAACCTGACACACTATCATGGGATCTCACCAAGTCACACAAAACCCGGTCTCGTCAGACCGGGTCATTAAGGACCACAGCACACCATGGAAAACCCGCGTCTGAATTTCCGCTCTGATGTAAACGTAAAAAAAGATCAAAACCCGCTCAAGCCAGAACATATCAGAACCCGGTCTCGCCAGGGCCCATGAGCACAACAGACGCCGTGTTTGGATTTCCGCTCTGATATGTAGACCGGAGCGCCGTCACCCATAGTTGTCTTCGAACTACAAATGAGGGCTAGCCAAACTTGCCTCCGCCCGTGAGAATACATGGGCATCGCACTGTCGTATTGATCTTTGTTACCTTTTAAGACCCATACTAGAGTATCCTCAGACGAGATGGAAAAAAAGACAAAACACGTGCAAAGATAGGTGCTGAATACGCTGGTCGACCGGAACTTTGCCCTGCGAAAATGGCGACAGCGGGAAGAAAGACCTGCAGGAAAAGGGGAGTACACATGCGCAGATCTAAACTCAGTGTAAACACGTGCTACAGCATTATAGAAATATTAAAGCATAAGACGCTTTCTAACCCGGAACCACAAATCACAAAAGTGTCGGTGTCCGTTCTTCCATCTGTCCGTTCGTTCCTGCGTTCGTCGGTGATTTTCTCGCATAATTTAGCGGACAAAGTAATATAATTTTACCTGACGTCCTATACAAAAATTTAGTTTACCCACTAAATTTAGTGGGCCCATTGACGCCATGCATACACCAATTCAATTTCGTCGTGAAGTGTAGCAAGAAAATTGACATCACATTAGATGACGTAACGTGTCCTATACACCGGTTTAATTTACCCGTCAAATTTAGCGGGGAAATCGACATCACGTGACTTACGAACAAAATCAATTTTCTTGCTATATATAGCGTGGTAGTGGATAAATATAGGTTCTTTCTTAATCACCGAAAATGTCTGTTTAATGTCTTCTGCGCAACTTTAAACGATAGATTTTCGAATGCTACATTTCATGTATCCGTGTACTTTTGAAATAAAGGCCGCTGCCATATTTTGTTTTTTCCCAATTTGTTCTAATCGTTTAAATTTTCCCCAATCGTCCGTAGATTAACGTGGCAGATGCCGCCGACGTCTGAATTCATGCAAACGAGTTCAAGCTTTTTAAAAATATTGTCGCCGATGAAAAAAAAAAAATAATAAACGAATGTAAAACAGAAAACAAATGTTTAATGTGGCGAACTTGTGCCTACAAACGTAAACAGCAAACAAAAGTGTATATTTTCTGAGCGCTACGGAAAAGCGACTTCCCGGAGCAGCACATTACTGCAGGTTTTAGGCACGCCGTTTGTTCACGAATATTCTGAACCAAAATAGAAGACAGCCGAAAATGATCTGAAACTTTTCGGAACATTACATATTGAAGAAGAAAAAAAAAGAACCTGTCAGAGCTTGGTATGAACCTCGTTCCTCTGGGTGGCAGCCGCGTGAGTTGGCAACTTCGCCACGCACACGGCAGTATTTACGTTAGGCAATTGTGTTTTCATACGTGCAACGTTCTAGCCTCAGAAACATTTAGCGATACTCCGAGCTTCCAGACGCCAGACGCCTACGTTCAGGGCGCTCTTCATCAGGTTGTTTAACGCGTACCATTTGTACACTTGATAGTTGTTCCTAGAATGAACCAATACTAGCGCTAATCGGGCTAATAAATCTTGCGATCTTCCAGAGCTTTCCTTGCTCTCGAGCTTCTCTTCCTCAGTGCGCACAAGTGGTCGAGCTAGGGAGCCTTCATGTGCGCTTTGCTAGGGTGATGCCACCCTTTGTAATACCACTCACCGACAAACCAGCAGCCATTTTGTTCCTCGGCGATAATTTGTGGGGCTTATAACCCTCCCGGGAACAAGCACCTTATCTCAGAAGTTCGGAGCAGCGTTGTGGAACCCACGGAGGGAGGATTAGCATTTTCCCCCTCGGATGGGATTACCGATGGACACAAAGGCCACTTTCCGGCGCACGGGGAAACAATGAGAGAAACAAAATGGCGGTGGAAGAGGGTGTGGGAAAGGGAAACAGGCAGTTGGCATCACTCTATGCGAAGCGCACATGAAGGCACTCTAGGTCGAGCTCCTCTTCGTGTATACCTCACTCGTCCTCGCCTACCCTTCTTCTCACATGACCTCCATTTAAATCAATCAGCGCCCAGCACATCCCTCCTCCTCTCCCACCTGTGAACCAATCAGTGTCGAATGTCGTGACCACACTTTTATCTGGGCTTCGCGAAATGCCGAACAGCTTGCCAAAGATAGTTTCACGTTAAAATTAATATCAGCAGCTCAATTCACACGTTTTAATGACAACAGAAACATTAGACTTGGTCGTAATTTCTTGAAAGATAGCTTCCGTGTAAAACTTTCTGCAGAAATGCTGAGATAACGCAGCCTTCAAAAAGGTACTCACACCTGTACAGATGTTCAAGTTGAAGCCAGCATCGTTAACAATATCAATGCTTACAAACTGGAGACCTAGGAAGCCTAAATAAATCATATAGGAGATAGGAAATAACAGCCGCAAAACTAATGACTAGAGCCTCGGTACATGAATAGGGTACAACATGACGGCGGCCAGAGTAGCCTTTTTAAGCGGCTTGCACTCTACGTTTTTTTTTTTTTTTTTTTTAAGAATATTAATTGTGAAAAAAATATTTCAGCAAGAGGCGGTATAACCATTATTTCATATTTTGAAGAGCTTCCAAAGAAGGTTATGCAACCGTTTGTAACATGAATCTATTCACTGTTACTATTCTGTCGGTTAAAGACCAATGATGATTTTGATGTCATTAGCTTAAAGTCGCCGCTCAGGTAAATGGACAAGGGGACACGCGCATGAATCTGTCTTGAGTGTGCGGCACAATAATTAAAAAAATAAATAGTTCAAATAGGATATTTACCCTCCGCAACGCATACCGGTGGCACTGCGGCAAACAGAAGAAAGATTCCAGTCACAATCATGGTGCCTTTGGACGAAATACATTGAGCGCACAACACGTCAAGCTCTTTTTATGGTGTCGTCCCAATCCGGCTGACGCCTCAATTCGGCTATTGCCTCAATTCGGCTAGAAGTTTCAATTCGGCTGGACGTTCCAGTTCGGCTACATCCTCAATTCGGCTAGAAGTTTCAATTTGGCTGGACGCTTCAGTTTGGCTAAATCTTCAGTTCGGCTACAAGTTTCAATTCGGCTGCATGCTTCAGTTCGGCTAGATCCTTGTTTCAATTCGGCTGGACGTTCCAAGTTGATCAAGCTAGGCATCCAAGCATAAGGTGCCCCTAATTTTTTTAGAGAGACGTTAACTATATCTGCATCTTGTCTTAACATTGCAACGTGCAAGCTCAGATCAATAAGTTCAAGCAGCTACGAAGGCTTTGGGCACAGAAACATTTGTGTTTGTGTTGTTTGTTCTGTGGAGCTGCTGTGCAAACACCAGGTCTCTGCTTCAAAGAAATTTATTCACTTGCCCAAAGAATGGATTACAGCAGTCCAAAGATTGCTTCTTCCAGTGCTGGCCACTGCTCACGTGAAAGGGACAGGACGCCTTGGCAGCTCCTAAGTCGAACTGAGTTGAAGAAAAAAAGAAGATACCTGCATCAGTTATGAGACAAAACAATATGGTAGGGGCTCAATCCAGTGATTTACATCTTCAGGAGGCTAAGGAGAATGTAACAGTATACCTGTAATTTTTTTTCAAGGTCACAAATTTGCTTCAAAATTGGCTAAACACACCAGTAGCTATGACTGACCTCGTAACCAAAACCTTACGTCCGCAAAAAATTGTTTGGCGACATTGAATTTTCAAATTCGGTCCTCATCATATTTTCAAAGTGAAAGCTTCTACTGGCAGTATTAAAAATATGGAGGCTCGGGCAAGCTGGTGTTGCATACTCCTCCACAGCGCGAAAAATTCGCAACCAAGCACAGGCACACACAAAAGGAAAAAACATTCATGAAGCTCTGACTTGCAACTCAGACTTGTATTATTTTTTCTCTGCCTGCGCCTGCCTTTTTAAACAATAAGATTTTTTTTTGTTATTTTTGGTTTCATCTGGATGCAAGATAATCTAATTCTTTTTTGTAATAAATCTGGACAAGGTTCAGTGAAAGTTTTCTTCTAACCTCGAAATCTTTTCAGCTTCAATAACTTCCCTAATTAGTTGATTATTATTTTTACTTATTACGGGGCAATGTTTTTAGTTCTGCTTGACATCTGCAATCTTGGCAATGTATGCCTTAGTGTCCAGAAATGATTCTGTTTATGTTGTAGTCGTGTTCCCCTTGTCTATGTGACATCAGTATTTGTGACGTCGGGGTGGGGAGGGGTTGGGTTTTGGCAGTAGAACTTGTTTCCAACTGATTAGAAGAATTTCGATGGCAAAAAATAAAGCCTGCGGAACCCCAACAATAGCTCAGCAGCACGAAAAAAATATGTTCCATTCTGTTCTCTGATGTGGTTGTGCTAGCCATGCTCCAAACAAACAAGAGTTTCGAACAAACCATTTCGGCTTCGTAACGTGAAGAGGGGTGCAGTTTCTATCATGAAGGAAGCCATTAGCCCGCAGATTTTGTGGGACGAGCGAAGGCGGCGGAACTTTCTAGATTTCACACTTCACCCCGCACAGCCATGCAGCGCGGCACGTTCCCGTGGCACCTACGGCTGTGAGTAGCAAGTATGTCAGGGAGCCTTTAAAAAGGTGGGTAAAACAAAGTTTTTCAGTGACCGAATCGAGGAGACTGATAGCTTAATGTACCGACACCTGGATAAGTAACCCTATTGTTGTTGTTGTTTACGGGTTTTATGGCGCAACAGCTCAGACGGCCATACTGCGGCAAACTAGGTAAGATAAGTAACCCTGGTTTGCAAGTTTTGTCATGGGAGAGTTGGTATTAACTGGGGTGCACTGCGAGTTGTAGAGGATCTAGAGTCACACCGCCATATTCAGCTCAAGAAACCTCGTCTATGCACAGGCAACTCCTTCCGCAATCATTGAGACTATAAATTAATTAATACACTTGTGTCTGGTTATTTTTTCTGTTTCTTTTTACTTTCTGAGAATCGGGAAACTCAGCAAGCAAATTTAATATCTAAATTATTCTGAAAAACTGAGAATTTAATCAAAACAAGCTCTGAGAAACATCAAATTTTCCACAAAGGTAAACTCCAGAAAACACCCTCCAATGCCGCAAAGGATTACATTCTTTTCCCCTGTCTTTCTTCTCCGACATTGTTTCCCTGCTTTTATCAGTCTCGGGTTTTCTACATTATGATCGACAAAGGATTAATTCTGAAAACACGGAATGCCGCTTATAGTGATGCTGCTATATGTCACGCTAGGGGTAGCCAGGCAGGCTCTGGTGCAGCTTGGTTATGACCTTCCTCACAAAGGGAAGTTTTGGCATTGCATATGAGGCGATACTTGCCCAAGTCTAGAGGTTACCTTGGCAAGGTTATGGAAGCACCCATGCTCACAAGTACGGTAACTGCCCAGGTCACCTTGGAAGGCCTCAGCACACGGCAGGCACCACCGTCTGTCGTAGGTATGACGTGCTGCAATGTCTGATGACACAAACTGCAGCAAAACAAAACATATTTTCCTGTGAAACAGTATCCATAGCTGCAATCTCCGTACCAGCACACTGCATGAGTAGCTAATCTCATTGTGCACCTCTTTCTACATTAGAAGCACAGTTTAGCCTGAAGGCGTCGGCACATTTCGGTTCCACGTTTAAAGTCACTCATACAGACTTACGTCAAACAAACATATTTCACCACGTCTGTGGCTGTGGCAGAAAATACTAAGAAAGGCGGGATAAATCGACGATTGCATGCTTCAAATGGTCAGAAATTGGAGGAAAAAGCCCCGAGACACTTTCCTCCCATTTCTCCTCCTGTGAACCGCAAGGTCGAGGGAGCCCACCAGTGGTGCAATCGGTGGTTTGTACGCGGTGCTCGAACGTGATTAATTTACAATGTTTGGATACCATCATTTCAGCCATGTTGCGATTACATTGATACCTTAAGAACTGTCAAACGCTGATTGAAAAAAAATTGTACCGGCTCATTCACGGCTTTCTTAGCTTTGGTTGCTCCCATTACGGAATAAAGGGTTTGTTCACCAAATAAACAACGCACTCCCGAGCTTCATCCAGTTTGTCACTGAAGGCTTTGTTCGTGTTCGAAGCTAGATCTTTGCTCAAAAAGCACTTGGAAATTACAAACAAATCTACAACGACTCTCAGCAACCCTCGTCTCATTGAACCGCAGCGCAGTTTTCGCCCAAAGGAGCCACAAGTAACGACTCTTGAGAACAAAATAATTATCTCTAAAAGCTAGACACAATGCATGGTTCCGGCATTTGAGCACAAGGTATTTGACGTCTTTCGGAGAACGCTACAAAAGCTTAGGATTCCAACAAGAGCTTAAACGTAAAAAAATTTCAGTTTCCTCGTATCTGCCTGAACTGGGCGGAGCCACCCGAACGACCCGACGTATGCAAGATCCAAAGCATGTGTCGCAAACTGCTGTGTGCAGCACGCCGGAGCAGCCATCTTTCCGACTGTTTGCACGCTGGCTCACATTGTTTCGATGCACATGTGTCTTGCGTTTAACGTTTCGATGGCAGCCTTTCAATTTTAAGAACAAAGCGTCAAGTGCTAGCCTGGCTGTCACTAGCACTGTTCACACACACAGTTGCTCAATGCGAAGTGTAAACAAGTACGCCCATGACATGCTGGAAAGGACAGCCTGGCACCTAGGCAGTACGGCCACGCAGGTCCAATCAAAGCTCGCAGGATGCTGTACATAGACTGCGCGACACTGTTAAGCACTAGACACAACAAAGAAATAAATGCACCTTGATCCTACGAGAAAACTCTGATGACACAGAGTATAGTAAGACTTGCGAAGCTTGTAACTGGGTTCATGAGCTTTTAATCACTCCCGCGACACACACCTGCACACAATGTGTCATCCGAATTTACCCATTGGATCAAGGTACATTAAATTTTTTTCGCTGCCAAATGGAAGGGAAGGTGCGACAACATTATCCTTTTGTCTTACCCTAGCATGAACTAGCTGGCAATGGTACAATTACAAGCGAGTTGCTTTCACTGGTGTCCCTCCTGCTCGAGCTCTCGTACAACCAAACCGCAATTAAACGCAGGGCGCTTGCCCGCACTTGTAGCCACTCCGGCTAGTCCATGCTAAGACGCGACAAAGCATGGCAGGAAGCCTGCCACTACAGCACGTTGGCCGCCGGGCATGACTGGCGAGTGCAAGCGCCACGTGAGTCACATGAATGTTCCGCAATAGCTGCGTGACTTAAAAGAACCCAGATGAAACGCCGTTCGTTGTGCCATTCAGTGGTGCAGGGGTAGAACATCGAGCTCCTAATCAAAAGGCTGTGGGCTCGATCCCCCTATAGGGGAGACGTATCATTGATCTTCTTTCATTAAGTGAACCCTATCTTTGCTTTTATTCTCGTGTTCTTCTCATTCGACGTGCTTCCGTGACCGACTGGGTAATCCATGTTGATCTACAACAACTGGATCGGTCGTTGCATGCTTTCAACCCTAGATATATAACACACCGTATAATAAATAAAACAAGCGTCCCGCAACGCTTACCATAGGAACCGTCACTGGCATCACTAACAGTGACAAGGAGCAACGCAACATCGCATCGCTCGGATGTAGCCCATCAAGAAAAGATTGCGCAATCTGTCAGCAGCAATCCATTGGGAAGCAAAATGGCCTCCCTGTATGTTTCGATTGAATCGGTGCTGTGGGCGGACTCACTGTTCTATGTGCGAGCCTAGCATCTGTGTATATCTTTGCTGAGTGAGTACTCTGGGCTGCACCGGAAATTATTTTCTCGCGTCCATTCTTCTCATCAAGAAGAGCGTCACACTATCACCGTGCTCCTAAATAGCATGGATGCAGCACAGCGTTTAATGTGAACTCTATCGCACGCTACAAAAATATTACCCTCTAATTGTGCAAAAAGAGAAAACACCTTCGGAATTTCACTAAAAAACACATTCTGAAAACATGGAACCCTAACTATAGCCACTCCAGTGTATTATATACTTGGGCAGGGTTGGTCAGGCTGACGCAGCCTAAGAGCTGCAAACAAAATCACAAAATTTACAAGAGCCGCAGAGGGAGGGAGGGGGGCCGGGGGGGGGGGGGGGAGGGGGGGGGCCGCGGCAGGTTTTTTGTTTAGAGCAATAAACGAAACTCAAACTAATTTCGGTCTATCTTATATGAGTCAAAAGCAGTCCAATTGTGCGTAAGGCAGCAGTAGCACATTTAAAACGTGTTTCATTTCTCTTTTTGGGGAAGTGCTCCGGGACAGAGGGGGGGGGGGGGGAGAGAGAGAGAGAGGAGGGATAAGGGAGGGAGCGGCGAGCCGCACTTTAACACGCGGAGCGCCGCAGCTTGGCCACCACTCTACTAGGGCATCGCCATGCAGGTTCTCAAGGAGCTTGGGAACGGCCTTTCCCTCTAAATTAATTCCTGGCATTGTATACTAGGCGGTACCTGCTGTAGTCTATGGGTTACCTTTGCAGGAAGATGGAGGCATCGAAGATCACGCGTACGGCAATTGCCCATGTCGCACATCATCATGGAAGGTCTTCATGAAGCAGGCAACTTGTCCTGTCGATGAAGACCCACACATATCCTGCATATGTGGGTAAAGTGCCTAAAATTTAATTTAATTACAACTACAACTACTTCTCTCCAAAAGCATCATGACATCAAAGCTTGCCGCTTTCCATAGATGGGGCTCGCTAGCACAGCCTGGCCTTTTTCGGTCGGCCAGGGCGTCGAGTGTGTTTTGTAGCGACCCGCCACACGCCCTCAAAGTTGAACTTGTGTCGTATTCAAATTTCGGAAGAGAAGCCTACTACCAAGTATGATAGAATTGTAGCAGGGGGTCATGATGTTAGCTCCGTAGCCCCCGCAACCCAACCTCCATTATCGCCAGCCCCTTTGCCGTCTACTTCCTCGCCCATCATGACTACCCGTCATCCCTTGTGGTTGACGCTTGTTCGTAGGGAAGGACTGGCTGGCACTGCTGGGCTCTGCGCCGCTACTCATCCCAATTCCCAAATGGAGACTGCGGCTGACCGGTGACATCCGTCGTCTGCTTCCTTGCTTTGGTACTTTGCTTCGGTTAAGGAACTGTTTTTTGCAAATAGTATAACGTGTTGAAATCGCTTACCTACTAATTTCAACGGCAATTCATCTTGGAAGTGCCCGCGCAAAGCTGGTGTCGTGATGTGTGGTGATATCAAACGCAGAGAGTGCCTGAAGAATTTTGAGGTTGCTCAAACGATTTGTGGATTTGTTTGGACGCACTTTATGACAAACAAATCAGCGGCAAGCGGCTCATAGTCAGATCTTCTAAATTGCTGATTGCGACACTTCCCTGATGACTTGCTAAGTGCTTGGATATGGTCAGAAAACTTCGAGTGAAACCTATTTCTTCAGACTACGGATACGGAAGGCACCGCTTCTCGGGGCGCGATGACCCAGGTCCCCTTCCGACGGTGCTCGAATGCGTGCTCAGAGTGCAGTCCAGTGTTACTTTGGTGCCATCGGACGGCACTCAGATACGACCTCGATTAAAACAGTTCGCTTTTATTGTTATTGCGGTCACTGTGTAGGTCACTAACTGAGGTGAAGAGGAGGTGAGACGGGGTCCAGTCACCGCCGCGATCAACGACCGAAATCCAGCGGTTCCGCAGCTCGCTGACCCTCGTAAAACCAGAACTGCCCACAAATTCACTTTACTGCGAATTCTATTATGCTGTGGGACTTAACGGTGAAATGTAATGCCTGCGGAAGAATAATCTCAAAGGTCCTTGTAGCCGCGCACAATGCAAAGCCCCCTCCTGGCCCCTCCGACGCGCGATGCCACATACTTTCGACTCCTAGAGCTCGCCTGTTCATCGCAGTTCGCCCAGTCTGCTGCTCACGGCTGCGCTCGCTATATCCCTTCCGTTCTGATAAAACCCACTAGACAGAACGAGTGAACGAGTGTGGTTTCGCCAAACGTAGTCTCTAGAGTACCGTCCGACGGCACTCTTGCAGAGCGTTCAAATGCCGTCCGACGGTACTCCACTCGCGCGTTCAAGTGCCGTCCGAACGTCTCGTATAAAACGAGTTCTCAAAACGACTTTTACAAAGGGGAGTGTGGCGTATTGGTAAGATGTGTCACATAAGCACGTGATCCCGGGTTCGATCCCCAGTGCGGGCTTACTTTTTGTTTTTGTTTTCTCGAACATTTTATTTTGCCGACGCATTTGGCGATATGTACATTTATTTTTTACCATTAACACAGGAAAAAAACGAATGTTGTCGCCGAAATTTCGCTGAACGAAATAGTATGGTACTTCGTTTCCGGAGGTGCATCGGGTACAGCGGTGCTTGTTTGCCGGCTGGACGCCGCGAAGCGGCGTGTACGACAGGGCCAAATGGGTCAATAGTTTTGTAATTAGCAGCCGCATACTGTCGCCGCGAAGCGGCGTGAACGCACGCGGGGGTGTGTGTTAACGAGCTCCCCAGTGATACACGCGCCGTCCGACTCCCGGACGTCACTTGTAGGCGCGATTGGAGTGCCGTCGGGCGGCATTGTAGACACAGCCTTCGGAAAGTGCTTTGTGGCCCCTTCCCGAACTTGTGCTACCATGCTTTCGTGGATACTCACCCTTGATGAACGAACTGTGAAGTGGGACCGGTCAGTGAATCGGTATTACTTTCGCTGCATTCGGAGGCGTTGATTTGAACCGCTCGTTCTCGAAATAGGAGCCTTGTCTTGAACAAAACCATCCAATAACTCAAAGGCAGCAACCACGTCGCACACAACGCCCTACCTGCCCCACATGCGTTGCGCCATCTTGGGTCCCAGTGTTGCCAAGCGAGGAAAACAAAAATCAGTGGATACTGGACAGAACTCAATCGAACTCCCTAAAATCAGTTAATAAAATTATGCACTTTTTTTACTCCCAGACTAATCTTTTAGCAAATATCATAAGCTATAAAATAGCAGTTTAGATAAAACTGTATTCCCGAATTGAGCTATAATTAAGAAAAAAAACCTTTGCTATACTAAAATTAGTGTTATTTTTATTGCGTCACTCTGCTGCAATGTCCGGCAGAAATGTTATAACGTCCAAAAGTTGGTTTGATTGTTTCAACTATTCCGATGACTTGACTCAACGCCTGCATTACAAAAACCCAAACCCTTTTGCGTGAAAACGGAACTACGTGGATGCGAGTTGCAAAACCACTCGGGGTCTGGAAACACTGTACGGGCGGCCGTCTTGAGTTTCGGTTTCTCCGCTTTTCCTTCCAGGGCATGGACGCTCCGTCACTGAGTGCGATTCGGAAATTTTATTGTTTTCTGACTTCCGACCGATCACCCAACGTGGCCGAAGAGCTAGGCCGTCATGCGCTTCATCTCTGAGGACACTCTTTTTTCGATGCGAACACCGATGAAATCGTACTGTTTAGCGGTGACTGCCTAGGGTGTTACATGCGACCCCAAAAATTTTTTTTTTTCTTTTTGTTATTGACAAAAGTGTTTTATTATATTTTTTTAGAAAGCTTTATGTTTCAATGGAAACTGTGCCCTAGCTGGTAAATATTTTTTAGACGTTGCAAGAGCTAAATTGGTTTCAGATAGGAAAAATTGGGTTGTGTGTGTGTTTATACAGTCTAGAACTTGGTCTGCCTCACAGGGGCGACGAGTCTCCCAGCTGTAGATGAGCAATTTAGCCAGTGCAGTACAATCGCCAGCCTGGGGTCTTTAACGTGCACCACGCAGTAATGATACACGACCGCACGCCGGTACGATGCTCATCCAAAAGATAGCACTTACCTCAAGCACAGTTGACGGATGTTTCGCTATTATTGAAGATTTGTTCAACCCTGGCAGGATAACTGCATTGACTTTCTCAAGACTAAACAACTTTTTTTCCACCTCGACTGCGACAAAAAAAAAAAAAAAAAAAAAATGAGTGTGAATTGAGGTTGGCACCACCCGTGTTGCTCCACTCGACGTCCGCCACGTACGTTTTCGCCGCCGCGGCCGTCGAATTTTTAGCCACTGCGATAGCAAAATCCCTTCTCCATGAATGGTGAGCAAACAGACACGTAGTCTGTGTCTGTTATGTTTTCTATTCAAGAATATTTCAACAACAAACTTCTGTTTTGTTTTAGATGTGTTTTACAAACCTCGTTTACCGACGCCAGACTAACCCCCCCTTCACACTGGAAGCGGATCCGCGTTCGCGAAGCGGTTGCGAACGCGGTTGTATAAAGATCCAGTGCAATTGCACGCGCATTTGATGTCATCAAATGCGCGTGCAACTGTACTGGATCCTTATACAACCGCGTTCCCAACCGCTTTGCGAACGCGGATCCGCTTCCAGTGTGAATGAGCCCTAAGTCTATGGAAATCGCTGCAAAGCAACGAGGTCGTTTTACTAGCCCAGGCTAAGGTGACGGAGGCTGATGGCGCGTGCTTTATTTTTTGTTTTCTTAGTTGAAATATTTTTATCCAGTAGCGTTCGTGTATAGAGGCTGTTGTGCCGCTTTATGTAGGCACGCTCGCGTCCTCGCCAGACGACACGGCGCCGCTTTAAGTTCCATCGCCGCTCCGCCATCATTACTAAAGTCCCTCTATCCTGGGAAAAGTGGTGGCATTCATTGCTGTTGAAATGATCGAGACACGTGACACGCGCCCCTTCTGGGAAGAACATGGCGTCTGAAATCTCGCTCAGTGCTGCGCTGTGCCGCCATGATCTTCCCAAGACCTGCACGTTGCACTTGCCTCGTGCATCGACGCGCTATGCGCTACTTCTAAAATATGAAGGGGCTTTTATCATTACTAAAGACCCTTCATGTTAAAAAAAAAAGTAGCGCAAGATGCGTCGATACACGCGGCACGTGCAACGTGCAGCTTTTGGGAAGATCATGGCGGTACAGCGCAGCACTGAGCTAGACTTTAGACGACATGTTCTTCACAGAAGGGGCGCGTGGCACGTGTCTCGAGCATTTCCACAACATTGAATGGCACCACTTTTCCCAGGATAGAGGCTAGGGTTCCTTCATACACTTTCGCCACGTCTGTCTTAGGGTGGCGGCATCTCAGCCATTTCTATGCCCAGAATGCGCGCGCTTCGATCTCGTTCGGAGCGAGCGCTTAGCCCTGCCCAGCGCTTTGGCACCATTTTAAGGTCATTCGGAATGCGCAGGCAGTTTTCAATACAACAATGGGTGTCTTCGCCTTATGACAAACGCACATTGAGGTACCCTAATAGAGGAGTGGTTCGCGCTCCCTCTAGCCAGACAAAGGCGCCCCGCAAAAGATTGCTGCACTGACCTCTAATCGATGACATAGCAGAACTAATAGAGCAACGCTGCGGAGCAAGGATGGTTTTAGAAGGCAAAAGTACAAGACGGCGAGATTGAAAATCTTTGAAGCGGAGTGCAATCCGTTCACCAATCATAATTAATCGAGCCGCGCTCAAATTTGATGTCGCGTGCAGCTGTTGATCATGAGTCAGACCCACGGGTCAGACCACTGATCAGTGATGAGCTGCTGTTCCTTGGTATTCTGTAACCCGTAAAAAAAACAACGTACTCCCCCCCCCCTCCCCCCTTCTTCTGTCGCCACTTAATGCTGGATGTAGCTCGTTTCTGGACTGCGAGTGCCGCAAGTTACAAATACAGTCGGCAGAGTCAAGTAAAACGCTGCTGTAGAGGCACACACACCTTCACGCACATTGTACTAGTAAAACACATCCACATGACGTCGAATCTTGATCGGTATCCAAGCGTACGAAGGCACAGAGACGTAGCACTTCGGCGTAACAAGGAAATTTTGATTACGTCGCGAGACCGGTGAAACTTGCTCTCGACGAATTGTGCCTTTTTCGTGCGGCCGTGCACTTTCGTAAAATTTTCCACGTGTTCTCAACAGTAAGTCTCAACGCCTACACAGGGCCTTGGAAAACCTCTTTTGCGAATGACGACGAACGAGTAGAAAACGTTTCTCCAGCACGCTGACGGCTGCCTCTGTAACGCTAGCAAAAACGCAATTTGTTTATTTGCAAGATGGCCGCCCGGTGACTTCACTAGCACTTCAGCGACCAAGCGGGTATGCGCGATCAGCAATAGACCTATCGCCAAATTACCCAAGCATCAAGGAGAATGCAGGGATTGGTGTTCCACGCGCCGCACGTGCTGGCCTCACATTAGTAACTTTCCAAAGCAGATGTCTAAAACAAATTGCATCTTACAAGCGCGTTCTTCAACGCTTTATTTTGGTTATGTACTTCGAATCTTTTACACGGGGAAGGCATAGGCGTGCGGCGCCTGGAACACCAATCCCTGCATTGTTCTTGATGCTTGGGTAATTTAGTATTAGGTAAATTTTCATAGAGATCAATACTGCAAACGTCCCATCTTTTGCGGGGCTCCTTTGTCTGGTCAGAGGGAGTGATGGCGGAGCGGCGGCCGTGTTGTCTGGCGAGGGCGTGAGCGTGCCAATATAAAGCGGCACTACAGCGTATCCACGCGCGCTAATGAATAAAAATATTTAAACCAAGAAAACAAAAATGGAGCACGCGCCGTCAGCCTCCGTTCGAAATCCTATACTTGGTGTCAATAATTTTTACAGTTGGTCCTGCAGCTAGAGCGCTCGTTTAGCCGTGCCGCTGTCACACTAGGAGCTCGCGCTCGTAGCCTTGGGGCTTTGTCCGCACTAAGATAACACGAATGTATTCCCGGCGAGAAGCACGTAAGGGGCGCTTCAGCGATCCTCACTCTAAAGCCCCTTCACGTTTCAAAAGTAGCGCAAGGTGCGTGGATCCACGAGGCACGTGCCGCACTTGGGAAGATCATGGCTGCACAGCGCAGCACTGATCAATATTTCAGACGTTATGCTCTTCCCAGAAGTAACGCGCTGCACGTGTCTCGAGCATTTCCAAAACAATTAATGGCGCCACTTTTCCCAAGATGAGGGGCTTTACCTCACTGCGGCGGCTACACGCGCTAATCAAGCGCTGATGTTTTTGTTCCCACATACAGCACCGATCTAGCTTTCATGTTAGAACCGCGAGTCACCCCGGCATGTCCGGCCGTGTCTCGTATACCGCATTTAGGTTGCTCCTGTTGCTGCGCTTCATGCGAAGTACATATATGTCCCTGTTTCTAATGTTGATTGAGTGCTAACGTAGCCAGATAGCCCTGCGTTATCTGTGAAAAAATACATTTAAAAAGGGGGAAAAAAGAACATCGATTCAATCTTGTTTTGGGATGCGAAAAGGATCTACCTGATAGCGACTCCCAACCCAAACTTCTCGACGTAAGCAGGACTGGTGAAGGCGAGCGGGTTGAACATGAATACATAAAATTGAAAGAATGAAACACAGAGGACAAGCACAGGACAACCACTTTCTTTCACGAAAGAAAGTGGTTGTCCTGTGTTTGTCCTTTGTGTTTTATTCTTTAAATTTTATGTAAGCAGGAACGGGCGTTTTTTCCAGCTTTTTTTTATTATTGATATTTTGTTTCACAAATCTTGAGAAAAATTTTAGGAAAACAATCAATGACAACGCGAAGAAACAAGCGCACGTTATCGCGCGGCGTGAAGCCATTTACAACTGTTGAACTGGGCTCTAATCTTTTCACGAAGTTGTACCGAACCTCTTTATGATTTTTTTTTTTTTTATGCGCGTTGTAGAGTCGTTTTTCTTGATGCGCAAGTAGCTCAATGTGTGCGGAAAATACCGAGAGTTTAAATATTCTATACCACAGAGGCCTTGCTTTAATGTTTTGGAAAGCCAAAAAACAACCTCGTTGCTTTGCAGCGATTTCCATACACTTTGTCTGGCGTCAGTAAACGAGGTTTGTAAAACACATCTAAAACAAAACAGAAGTTTGTTGTTGAAATATTCTTGAATAGAAAACATAACAGACACAGTCTACGTGTCTGTTTGCTCACCATTCATGGAGAAGGGATTTTGCTATCGCAGTGGCTAAATATTCGACGGCCGCGGCGGCGAAAACTTACGTGGCGGACGTCGAGTGGAGCAACACGGGTGGTGCCAACCTCATTTCACACTCACTTTTTACATCTTTTTTTTTTTTGTCGCAGCCGAGGTGAAAAAAAAGTTGTTTAGTCTTGAGAAAGTCAATGCAGTTATCCTGGCAGGGTTGAACAAATCTTCAATAATAGCGAAACATCCGTCAACTGTGCTTGAGGTAAGGGCTATCTTTTGGATGAGCCTCGTACCGGCGTGCGGTCGTGTATCACTACTGCGTGGTGCACGTTAAAGACCCCAGGCTAGCGATTGTACTGCACTGGCTAAATTGCTCATCTACAGCTGGGAGACTCCTCGCCCCTGTGAGGCAGACCAAGTTCTAGGCTGTATAAACACACACACAACCCAATTTTTCCTATCTGAAACCAATTTAGCTCTTGCAACGTCTGAAAAATATTTCCCAGGGCACAGTTTCCATTGAAACACAAAGCTTTCTAAAAAAAAAAAAATAATAAAACACTTTTGTCAATAACAAAAAAAAAAAATTGAGTTGCATGTAACACCGTAGGCCCGTAGGCAGTCTACCGCTAAACAGTACGATTTCATCGGTGTTCGCATCGAAAAAAGAGTGTCCTCAGAGATGAAGCGCATGACGGCCTAGCTCTTCGGCCACGTTGGGTGATCGGTCGGAAGTCAGAAAACAATAAAATTTCCGAATCGCACTCAGTGACGGAGCGTCCATGCCCTGGAAGGAAAAGCGGAGAAACCGAAACTCAAGACGGCCGCCCGTACAGTGTTTCCAGACCACGAAGAGGTTTTGCAACTCGCATCCACGTAGTTCCGTTTTCACGCAGAAGGGTTTGGGTTTTTGTATTGCAGGCGTTGAGTCAAGTCATCGGAATAGTTGAAACAATCAAACCAACTTTTGGACGTTATAACATTTCTGCCGGACATTGCAGCAGAGTGACGCAATGAAAATAACACTAATTTTAGTATAGCAAAGGTTTTTTTTCTTAATTATAGCTCAATTCGGGAATACAGTTTTATCTAAACTGCTATTTTATAGCTTATGATATTTGCTAAAAGATTAGTCTGGGAGTAAAAAAACTGCATAATTTTATTAACTGATTTTAGGGAGTTCGATTGAGTTCTGTCCAGTATCCACTGATTTTTGTTTTCCTCGCCTGGCAACTCTGGTACCCAAGATGGCGCAACGCATGTAGGGCAGGTAGAGCGTTGTAACTTGTGTGCGACGTGGTTGCGGCCTTTGAGTTATTGGATGGTTTTGTTCAAGACAAGGCTCCTATTTCGAGAACGAGCGGTTCAAATCAACGCCTCCGATTGCAGCGAAAGTAATACCGATTCACTGACCGGTCCCACTTCACAGTTCGTTCATCAAGGGTGAGTATCCACGAAAGCATGGTAGCACAAGTTCGGGAAGGGGCCACAAAGCACTTTCCGAAGGCTGTGTCTACAATGCCGCCCGACGGCATTCCAATCGCGCCTACAAGTGACGTCCGGGAGTCGGACGGCGCGTGAATCACTGGGGAGCTCGTCAACACACACCCCCGCCTGCGTTCACGCCGCTTCGCGGCGACAGTATGCGGCTGCTAATTACAAAACTATTGACCCATTTAGCCCTGTCGTACACGCCGCTTCGCGGCGTCCAGCCGGCAAACCAAGCCCCGCTGTACCCGATGCACCTCCGGAAACGAGGTACCATACTATTTCGTTCAGCGAAATTTCGGCGGCAACATTCGTTTTTTTCCTGTGTTAATGGTAAAAAAATAAATGTACATATCGCCAAATGCGTCGGCAAAATAAAATGTTCGAGAAAACAAAAACAATAAAGTAAGCCCGCACTGGGGATCGAACCCGGGATCACGTGCTTATGTGACACATCTTACCAATACGCCACACTCCCCTTCGTAAAAGTCGTTTTGAGAACTCGTTTTATACGAGACTTTCGGACGGCACTTGAACGCGCGAGTGGAGTACCGTCGGACGGCATTTGAACGCTCTGCAAGAGTGCCATCGGACAGTTTTCTAGACACTACGTTTTGCGAAACCACACCCGTTCACTCGTTCTGTCTAGTGGGTTTTATCAGAACGGAAGGGATATAGCGAGCGCAGCCGTGAGCGGCAGACTGGGCGAACTGCGATGAACAGGCGAGCTCTAGGAGTCGAAAGTATGTGGCATCGCTCGTCGGAGGGGCCAGGATGGGGCTTTGCGGTGTGCGCGACTACAAGGACCGTTGAGGTTATTCTTCCGAAGGCATTACATTTCACCGTTAAGTCCCACAGCATAATACAATTCGCAGTAAAGTGAATTTGTGGCCAGTTCTCCTGGTTTTACGAGGTTCAGCGGGCTGCGGAACCGTTGGATTTCGGTCGTTGATCGCGGCGGTGACTGGACCACGTCTCACCTCCTCTTCACCTCAGTGAGTGACCTACACAGTGACCGCAATAACAATAAAAGCGAACTGTTTTAATCCAGGTTGTATCTGAGTGCCGTCCGATGGCACTAAAGTAACACTGGACTGCACTCTGAGCACGCATTCGAGCGTCGTCCGAAGGCTCGATGGGCTGTAGAGGGGACCTGGGTCATCGCGCCCCGAGAAGCGGAGCCTTCCGTATCCGTAGTCTGAAGGAATAGGTTTAACTCGAAGATTTTTTTACCATATCAAAGCACTTAGCAAGTCATCAGGGAAGTGTCGCAATCGGCAATTTAGAAGATCTGACTATGAGCCGCTTGCCGCTGATTTGTTTGTCATAAAGTGCGTCCAAGCAAATCCACAAACCGTTTGAGCAACCTCAAAATTCTTCAGGCACTCTCTGCGTTTGATATCACCACACATCGCGACAGCAGCTTTGCGCGGGCACTTCCACGATGAATTGCCGTTGAAATTAAGAGGTAAGCAATTTCAACACGTTATACTATCTGCAAAAAACAGTTCCTTAACCGAAGCAAAGTACCGAAGAAAGGAAGCAGACGACGGATGTCACCGGTCAGCCGCAGCCTCCATTTGGGAATTGGGATGAGTAGCGGCGCAGAGCCCAGCAGTGCCAGCCAGTCCTTCCCTACGAACAAGCGTCAACCACAAGGGATGACGGGTAGTCATGATGGGCGAGGAAGTAGACGGCAAAGGGGCTGGCGATAATGGAGGTTGGGTTGCGGGGCTACAGAGCTAACATCATGACCCCCTGCTACAATTCTATCATACTTGGTAGTAGGCTTCTCTTCCGAAATTTGAATAAGACACAAGTTCAACTTTGAGGGCGTGTGGCGGGTCGCTACAAAACACTCTCGACACCCTGGCCGACCGAAAAAGGCCAGGCTGTGCTAGCGAGTTCATCTATGGAAAGCGGCAAGCTTTGATGTCATGATGCTTTTGGAAAGAAGTAGTTGTAGTTGTAATTAAATTAAATTTTAGGCACTTTACCCACATATGCAGGGTATGTTTGGGTCTCCATCGACAGGACAAGTTGCCTGCTTCATGAAGACCTTCCACGATGATGTGCGACATGGGCAATTGCCGTACGTGTGATCATCGATGCCTCCATCTCCCTGCAAAGGTAACCCATAGACTACAGCAGGCACCGCCTAGTATACAATGCCAGGAATTCATTTAGAGGGAAAGGCCGTTCCCAAGCTCCTTGAGAACCTGCATGGCGATGCCCTAGTAGAGGGGTGGCCAAGCTGCGGCTCTCCGCGTGTTAGAGTGCGGCTCGCCGCTCCCTCCCTTATCCCTCCTCTCTCTCTCCCCCCCCTCTCTTGCGGAGCACTTCCCCAAAAAGAGAAACGAAACACGTTTTAAATGTGCTACTGCTGCCTTACGCACAATTGGACTGCTTTTGACTCATATAAGATAGACCGAAATTAGTTTGAGTTTTGTTTATTGCTCTAAACAAAAGACCTCCCGGTTTTTGTTTTTTTGAGCAAAGATCTAGCTTCGAACACGAACAAAGCCTTCAGTGACAAACTGGATGAAGCTCGGGAGTGCGTTGTTTATTTGGTGAACAAACCCTTCATTCCGTAATGGGAGCAACCAAAGCTAAGAAAGCCGTGAATGAGCCGGTACAATTTTTTTTCAATCAGCGTTTGACAGTTCTTAAGGTATCAATGTAATTGCAACATGGCTGAAATGATGGTATCCAAACATCGTAAATTAATCACGTTCGAGGACCGCATACAAACCACCGATTGCACCACTGGTGGGCTCCCTCGACCTTGCGGTTCACAGGAGGAGAAATGGGAGGAAAGTGTCTCGGGGCTTTTTCCTCCCATTTCTGACCATTTGAAGCATGCAATCGTCGATTTATCTTGCCTTTCTTAGTATTTTCTGCCACAGCCACAGACGTGGCGAAATATGTTTGTTTGACGTAAGTCTGTATGAGTGACTTTATACGTGGAACCGAAATGTGCCGACGCCTTCAGGCTAAACTGTGCTTCTAATGTAGAAAGAGGTGCACAATGAGATTAGCTACTCATGCAGTGTGCTGGTACGGAGATTGCAGCTATGGATACTGTTTCACAGGAAAATATGTTTTGTTTTGCTGCAGTTTGTGTCATCAGACATTGCAGCACATCATACCTACGACAGACGGTGGTGCCTGCCGTGTGCTGAGACCTTCCAAGGTGACCTGGGCAGTTACCGTACTTGTGAGCATGGGTGCTTCCATAACCTTGCCAAGGTAACCTCTAGACTTGGGCAAGTATCGCCTCATATGCAATGCCAAAACTTCCCTTTGCGAGGAAGGTCAAAACCAAGCTGCCCCAGAGCCTGCCTGGCTACCCCTAGCGTGACATATAGCAGCATCACTATAAGCGGCATTCCGTGTTTCCAGAATTAATCCTTTGTCGATCATAATGTAGAAAACCCGAGACTGATAAAAGCAGGGAAACAATGTCGGAGAAGAAAGACAGGGGAAAAGAATGTAATCCTTTGCGGCA
Organism: Ixodes scapularis; assembly: GCF_016920785.2. Taxonomy (NCBI): domain Eukaryota; kingdom Metazoa; phylum Arthropoda; class Arachnida; order Ixodida; family Ixodidae; genus Ixodes; species Ixodes scapularis. The sequence continues at coordinate 80,898,478 of NW_024609883.1, read as the reverse complement.
TTGGAGGGTGTTTTCTGGAGTTTATCTTTTTGGAAAATTTGATGTTTCTCAGAGCTTGTTTTGATTAAATTCTCAGTTTTTCAGAATAATTTAGATATTAAATTTGCTTGCTGAGTTTCCCGATTCTCAGAAAGTAAAAAGAAACAGAAAAAATAACCAGACACAAGTGTATTAATTAATTTATAGTCTCAATGATTGCGGAAGGAGTTGCCGGTGCCTAGACGAGTTTTCTTGAGCTGAATATGGCGGTGTGACTAGATCCTCTACAACTCGCAGTGCACCCCAGTTAATACCAACTCTCCCATGACAAAACTTGCAAACCAGGGTTAGTTATCCTACCTAGTTTGGCGCAGTATGGCCGTCGGAGCTCTTGCGCCATAAAACCCGTAAACAACAACAACAACAGGGTTACTTATCCAGGTGTCGGTACATTAAGCTATCAGTCTCCTCGATTCGGTCACTGAAAAACTTTGTTTTACCCACCTTTTTAAAGGCTCCCTGACATACTTGCTACTCACAGCCGTAGGTGCCACGGGAACGTGCTGCGCTGCATGGCTGTGCGGGGTGAAGTGTGAAATCTAGAAAGTTCCGCCGCCTTCGCTCGTCCCACAAAATCTGCGGGCTAATGGCTTCCTTCATGATAGAAACTGCACCCCTCTTCACGTTACGAAGCCCAAATGGTTCGTTCGAAATTCTTGTTTGTTTGGAGCATGGCTAGCACAACCACATCAGAGAACAGAATGGAACATATTTTTTTCGTGCTGCTGAGCTATTGTTGGGGTTCCGCGGGCTTTATTTTTTGCCATCAAAATTCTTCTAATCAGTTGGAAACAAGTTCTACTGCCAAAACCCAACCCCTCCCCACCCCGACGTCGCAAATACTGATGTCACATAGACAAGGGGAACACGACTACAACATAAACAGAATCACTTTTGGACACTAAGGCATACATTGCCAAGATTGCAGATGTCAAGCAGAACTAAAAACATTGCCCCGTAATAAGTAAAAATAATAATCAACTAATTAGGGAAGTTATTGAAGCTGAAAAGATTTCGAGGTTAGAAGAAAACTGTGTCACTAAACCTTGTCCAGATTTATTACAAAAAAGAATTAGATTATCTTGCATCCAGATGAAACCAAAAATAAAAAAAAATAAAAAATCTTATTGTTTAAAAAGACAGGCGCAGGCAGAGAAGAAATAATACAAGTCTGGGTTGCAAGTCAGAGCTTCATGAATGTCTTTTCCTTTTGTGTGTGTCTGTGCTTGGTTGCGAATATTTCGCGCTGTGGAGGAGTATGCAACACCAGCTTGCCCGAGCCTCCATATTTTTAATACTGCCAGTAGAAACTTTCACTTTGAAAATATGATGAGGAAAGAATTTGAAAATTCAATGTCGCCAAACAAGTTTTTGCGGACGTAAGCTTTTGGTTACGAGGTCAGTCATAGCTACTGGTGTGTTTAGCCAATTTTGAGGCAAATTTGTGACCTTGAAAAAAATTACAGGTATACTGTTACATTCTCCTTAGCCTCCTGAAGATGTAAATCACTGGATTGAGCCCCTACCATATTGTTTTGTCTCATAACTGATGCAGGTATCTTCTTTTTTTCTTCAACTCAATTCGACACAGGAGCTGCCAAGGCGTCCTGTCCCTTTCACGTGAGCAGTGGCCAGCACTGGAAGAAGCAGTCTTTGGACTGCTGTAATCCATTCTTTGGGCAAGTGAATAAATTTCTTTGAAGCAGAGACCTGGTGTTTGCACAGCAGCTCCACAGAACAAACAACACAAACACAAATGTTTCTGTGCCCAAAACCTTCGTAGCTGCTTGAACTTATTGATCTGAGCTTGCACGTTGCAATGTTAAGGCAAGATGCAGATATAGTTAATGTCTCTCTCAAAAAATTGGGGGCACCTTTTGCTTGGATGTCTAGCTTGATCAACTTGGAACGTCCAGCCGAATTGAAACAAGGATCTAGCCGAACTGAAGCATGCAGCCGAATTGAAACTTGTAGCCGAACTGAAGATTTAGCCAAACTGAAGCGTCCAGCCGAATTGAAATTTCTAGCCGAATTGAGGATGTAGCTGAACTGGAACGTCCAGCCGAATTGAAACTTCTAGCCGAATTGAGGCAATAGCCGAATTGAGGCTTCAGCCGGATTGGGACGTAACCCTTTTTATAGGCAACAAAGCTTTTCTAAAGATAAAAAAAAATAGAAAAGTACTCACAGTTGGACATAAGAACAAACCCCTTTGAATAACCGCGGATGCGACAGGTGCTTACGAAAGACTTGTTACGCATATGTTATAAAAATAAAATCTAATAAAATGTAGTCTGTTGGCTAATCAAATCAAATCGACACCACGTTGATTCCACTTTGATGTGCAGCTAAAATAAATATGCCAGAGGTCCTTACAATAGCTTCTGCGCAAAATCAGCATGTGGAAATAGCGTAGTCAGTGCGACGAGGATATGGTTTGCTGTGGAAAATTGCTAAATTGATACAAAATGTTAGAACGGCATGACGCAAACAAATTAACTGCGCTGACGTCCGACGCTGAAGAGCAGTACTTTCGCACATTGTTGGTGCGTAAATTGAAGATAAAGTCCTCTCTACACCCAAAATAATTTTAAGGTTAGAGATGTAACTAAATAAATGCAGATTCCACGTTCGTGTTACTAACAAATCAATATAAACCCTGCTTTACGCTGCAAAACCTGATATATCTGGTAACTGCCACTTGGGGCTGCTGTCGTGTTGCTCGATCCCTTCGCTGTATGAGGCCATTGCGTGAAAGCAGGATTCTTAAAACTTTTTTTTTTTGTGCTCGGAAAACTCATGTGGGTAAACTATTAATTTATTTCTTGAAATAAATTGGTTACATGCTAACAATATTGAATGCATTACCAGCTGGCTCACGACATTTTTATACAGGGTGTTTCTTTCTAGGCTGTACACATCGCGACACTGTTAGCGCGAACACGACATCGGCGCATTTTCGCAATTTACTTCCAACTAGTATTAGCGAGCACGAAATTTTATCGCTTAAATTATAGAACTAAATGAGCTCTTTCCGTAGCAATAATAACTTGGATGACATTCCTTGGTTTCATAGAGAAAAACTGGAGAAACCGGCAATCGCTTGTTCGCGCTAACAGTGTCGCGCTCTGTACAAATGTCGTTAAAAAAAGCCGTGACATCCACAGAAAGGTTGACAGTGCGGGTGAGTTATACGACCAGGGAGCCAAAATGGAGGGGGCGAATCGTAATAATAAACTATATAATTAAAGAAAGTTTGTAAATTACCCTTGTAATTTGTTAAAATATACTTATCATTTCAATTATACATGTTTTGAGCTTCTTCAAACGCTACAAAATAAGTAAACAAAACCAAATTGAGGTGCGTCAGAAGTGCCGTTGTGCCCTAAAGTTACCAGTTGTGATACGGCGCAATGATGGCGTTATAATTATACTGTTCCAGTATCGGCATCAACAATGTCGAATGTCGAATATCGAATATATATATATATATATATATATATATATATATATATATATATATATATATCAGTGTGTCGAACCGAAAAAAATACGGGTTCGGTTACGGTTCAGGTTCAGGTAAATTTATTTTGTTCCGGTTCAGTTCCGGTTCGATTAATTCGATCCGCGAACCGGTTCGCGAACCGGTTCGGGGCGCTGAACCGGTTCGCGAACCGGTTCGGAAATTATAAATGACAAATTGCAACATCAAAATAAATTACAAATAAAACATCTGAAATCAGCACATGCGAAACAGGATACATCGTAGTGTAAGGCTTAGGGATTTCTACCAGGAATGGTTTCTTTATGTGCACTCAAAGGTTACCTAACCGACGTTTACGCATTCGGACTTCATCTAATTGGGTCCGACGCAGTAGCTGTAAAATCCGCGACCTCCTTACAAACCCACTTACAAGTGGAACTCGCTAACTATCCCGCCACCTCGGCGTGTAAGCAATTGAAGGAACAGTGGGGAGAAAATACAGCTTTCTTTATTTAAACTAGCCTTCGGTAACTCAAATTAGACCCTTAAATAAGTTTTCATTAAACAAGATACGGAATATGAAAAACACTTCACCGAACGCAACGCCAGAAGGACGTAATAGGATAAATATAAAAAAATAGAAGAGTTCGCTGTCTCACAAATATGTTAGCTTCTAAGTGCCTATACGAAACCGGATGCATTATTATCAAACTCCACAGCCTTTTCTTTTCTCATTCCGATGGAAGCAAGCTTCAAGAACTCGCGCGTTCTAGAAACGTGTTATGAAATGAGCACACAGCAGCATTTAGGATTTACGAGATTGTAGGAAAATGAAATCCCGTGACGCGATTTTCTTTCTTTGCACAGCCTTCCAATTCTTTTTCTTTTGTGCAAGCCGCGACCAGCGCAATACTGGTTCCTATGTCAAGATTCATGGATGCAGCGTTTGTCAAGATTCATGGATGCAGCGTTTATATTCCTAAGACTGAGTGGAGTAGAAAAATATGTAAGCGAGGTGTGTGTCAGTTGACGGCACTTAAAAAACAAATGGCATTGATAGCACATTCATTGTCAACAGCGCGTGGCCGAACCGTTTTGACATGAGCCGGTAACCGATATTTTTTTTCCAGTTCAGTTCCGGTTCGGGTTCATCGCGATAACAATATAACGGTTCGGGTTCGGGTTCAGTTCCGGAAAAAACACTGGTTCGGTTCCGGTTCGACACTCTGATATATATATATATATATATATATATATATATATATATATATATATATATATACACAGGGTCTTTTTGCAAATATTTTTAAAGATCCCTCGAAATAAGGTGTTCGCTAATAATAAACCCTTTTAGGGAACGAATTTCCAGCCACGTGGGAAGTGCGTGTATACAACAATCAGTCCAATTGGTAAAATATTCATCTTCAATATATTAGTTAACTTTTGAAAAATTGAACCTAAACGTATTGTCCCGATAAGACGCTTGCCGGGTGTAATCGAAAAACCCTAAATCAGCTTATATGAAGACACCTACAAGCACGTGGGAAGCCTGCTTAAAGTCGGTTTAAAATTGGACGGTATACGTTCCTTTTCAATAAACGTAAGGTTCGAATTCTGAGCTTACGTTTATAGTAAATGGTGGGACCAGATGTTTATTGAAGCGGAAGCTCCGGCTCAGTATACCATGCGCTGAAGTTTACCCTCGTGCAACAGGTACGTTGCTGGTGATGCGAATGGTACTCTAATTATCCGCGTTTCCACATCGCCAGTCTTGTGCTCGAAGCGCTTCACACGTGCGTTAAGGTTTATAATTAAAATAAGAGCACCGACTTGACACAACAGAAAAAACAATTTCATCAGACGTTTCGCCTCCCGTGCGGGAGGCATCTTCAGTAGTTACAAAGCAAATGCAAGGTTCAACCTCAAGTAAACGCTATTTATCAAGAATGTCCGTATAAGCTTCGTGGAGAGGGCCGCGGTTTTTGTTACACACGGATGTGTCCCTGCATGCGAACAAGCCACGATTCTAGGAGCTTTCGTGGCCCCCATCTGTCCTCCCTCGCCAAGGTCGTCACGGTCGGAAAGTCAAAAGAATGCCCCATTGTCCGCGTGGACAACGGGGCACTCTTTTTGCGTATGATGCAAAATCTTGCTAGTGAAGCCGCTGTACGTGTGCATTTCTGGATAGCTCGGTACACGTCCACCAATAGACTGTCCTTCGCTGTCGCCTCTACAACCTGCTCTGTAGACAAAGAAAGCCGTGACAAGGCTTCGAACATCAAGATGTCACCAGGTGGATTCAGCTCGTGCTCTGTTAACGAGTAAAGTAATGTCGTTATTATCTTACGGTATCGCCTATCAAATTACGTTACCCGCTACTCCTCACTTTTTGGTTAAAAAAGGCGGCATGATTGTTTGAAAAGAAAATAATTTTTATTCTGTACACTGCGTAAAAGCGGCAAACAAACCCGAACAGAGCTATGTAGAAGCGGCGTTATTTAAAACTGCTTTCAAAGTCACTTTTAACGTTCCCACGACCAAGCCCAAAAGGCGCGAGATTATTGCTGCGCGGAACCCCTAAACGTCCTTGGTACAGGCTCCATTAGGGTCATAGCAGAGAGGGTAATCGAGAGAAAAAAAATGCCCTCTCCCTCTCACCCCCATGTCGTCTGCTCCGCCGAGTGGGCTGTACCTAGCATCCGGCTGGCGTACAAACTCTGTTTAAAATCGCGTCATTTTGGAAATTTCAAGCGCAGATGCGAAGATCTTTTTGGTATGCCAGTTATCGTGTAATACTATGCTAAGTAAGAAGACTAACAGGGTCCAATTGCGTTGTTACCTGCGCGTAAATAAAAAAAAAGGAAAAACTGTGTCAGAGTGGCCGGTCTCTCCGGCGAAAAGTAAATTCGGTTGCTGTACCTTTTTTACTGTACAAAGTTCGTACTGGTGTAAGCCTTTAGCGACCGTGAGTGGAAGTCTGAAATAATAAATAAAAATGTGCTCTCCTGCCGCAATACACGCAGTAGTTGAGGGTAGTACTGCCGGCTGACTCAACTGCTATTTAAGTAACGGGAAAAAGATATGTTAGTTGATCATTTAGCAAAATAGAACAACAGAGAGCTGATTTTGGATTAGCCATAACTATTCTAAGAACGCGAACCACTTCACAACGGCAGCCACGAGCGAGAGTTCGATGTTCCGTACAGCCCGCCGGTACAGCCCAAAGATGGAGAATGGCAACCTCCCGGTTTGTCGTCTGCTAGCGGAGTCGGGCGCGTGCCCTCTCTCTCGTTTTACCTCGCCGAACCCGCTGAATTTCCCGTATGTATGGAGAGGGCGCTGCTGTCGAACAAAATGGTGCCGCCCAGAGAGCGCTAAATGGAATGGTCTATACGTAAGCTTCTCCGCTTCGCCTTTCCAGCCCGCCTTTGTGCGTCCGTCGACTTGTTCGTACGAGGCTTTGCGCTCAGATGGCCGTCGTTTATTTGCTATGATGTCACTGTTACGACAGTTAACCACGCAAAATAATTGTTCTTTTTTTAAAAAAGCTCGCAAACGAACTTTCGTCTTTAGGACGAAAGTAGTTTCAAAAGTAATAAATAATTTTTTAGAACCTACTGCCTGAAAGTAACTAATTACATTACTAAATTAGCAGCCTAGAAAAATAATGCGTTATATTATTAATTACCACAAAAAATAATATAATTACTGTGGTGGCTTACGACCACGGTGCTTACGACAAGAGACAGGACGAGGTGCAGCCGATGTAGCTTCCAGAGCCAAACGGTTTTTAATGTCCCGTGCCCTCGTTTCGTCTCGCACATCCCAGGCGCGCGCTCACTTCTTTGCCCGCCGCTTCGCGCTATTTATTGAAACAATGCTCAAACACAACAATTACTGTAATTTTATTACGGTAATGGGATTATTACTGTCCTCTCTGCTGCCGCAGTCCTTCCGATAAACTGAGTGCGAAGAGAGATCCATAAGCTCCGTGTCGTACTCTCCCAGGTCCAGCCACGTTTCACTAAGGCAAGAGAGAAGCGACCGTAGAGCCGAGATTGATGAGCTTGTTTTTTGGCGCTTCGGCAGTTCGTGTACAGCCACACGGCCTCGCGCGATAATTTCAAACGACCCACAACGCTCACGTGAAACGTGACGTCACTCCTGGAATGAAAGGGGTTAAAACATGTCATGAAATGCGAATTAAAGGTTGCCGCACAGAGATCACACTTTCTGCGCGAACTGCGCGGGAAGGCACACGGCAGAAGACCGGAAATTGATTGGCTGCCGCAGGCACTGCCCTGTCTTTTTTTTTTTTTTTTTTGTCTTTTTTTGGAAGAGTAGGTAGATCACGAATGTGAATATAAATACTAGTCTGCACACACGAAAAATCTAGCGACATGTCACTACTTATTATTTTTGCTAGCTATTTACAGTCTCAGTGCGCAACATCTGTTCTTTCGTTAGATTATTTGAAGGGAAATTATGAGGCTGCTATTCAAAGCCTGTTTAATAAATTTGATGATTGTTCGTAAAGCTGTTCTCAACATATTTCGTTTTGTTTTTGTTTTAGTCTTTAAGCTTATACAGTGATTCGTTATGGTTTTGAACTTTCCAATATAAGGACATAAACGATCACGGAAATAAAGGGACAGAAAGATGGCCTACAATTTTCGGTACACCTAATTGGTCCAGACGACTGCACTTGTATTTTTTTTTTTTTTTTTTTAGCTTTTGCGCGAGCCGCATGAAGAATTTGGTCCCACGTTCTTGTTTTATGGAGTTTATGTTCATTCTCACCCCGAACGCTCGACTCTCGAACCTTGTAGAACAATAGACCTTATTTAGAGTGCCTTCATACATACGCGCGCTTTTGCTTGAGTGGTGACATCTCAGCCATTTTTCCGCCCAATCGTTTTTTTATGCATTTTGAAGTGCGCGCAATCCGGTGTCACTCAGCTCGAGCGCGTAGCTTTGGCTAATGCGTAGACGCCATTTTACCGCCCAAGTCTCGCACCGAGTGCGCGAGAGCGTCACGCGCTGGCACATTCGGGGCAACAATGGATGTCTTCACCCTGAGACAGACAGACATGCAGGCACCCTAACCTTATTCAGATTCGCGCGCCATCTATCGGACGTGGCGCCAACCTTCTTTCCGACGCCATCTTCGAGGCGACTGGCAGTGGCAAAGCGCTGTAGCGCTGTGGCCGTTTGCGGTACGTGAAAGCGACGCGAAGCGACCGCACGACTGCTCTGTTCCGCTATCGTATTCAACGAGGAAATAAAATGAAAAACGACCCATATGTAAAGATTCGAATCGTATTGTTTTCTTTTCAAGTTAAAGGTATTATAGCCAACGTTTTAATAGCCGTAGCGCTTTCCTGCACTATTCATGCCCCTAACAAGAGCCACCCGCGCGTTAGTGTTGTGTGCTTTTACGAGGCTTTTAAACCGCTTTTAATATATGACACTTTCTACAATGGCATGAAGGGCTCACGATATTTGGATGTAACAACAGCGAGCATCTATTATTTCATGTGATTTTTTTGGGAGCTCGATGTTGGCTAGCATCGTAGCTTCGCTCGCGCAGAGGAACGGCGAAGTCCGTTCCTCTGCGCGTCCGATTGAAGGCTGATGCAAAGTGCAGAAGAGCTTGGCAACGTTAACAACCTCGTTTAACACATGAATGATAAAGACAACGATGCTAAAAAGCAAAGGTGAACGCCCGCTTACTTTACGCTGTATCATTATTATCACGCGACTCTTACATTTCGAGAAACATTTTCGAGATGTAGACGAAAGCATAGAAGCGCGGTCTCTTCTTGACCGCTAACCTAAACCTGTTGGCGAGTTTAACAGTGGCGCTTGCTCGCTTCCCAACAGATTGGGGTCGCGCTGCGGGAAAAGCCTTCTTATTTGGAGCCAATACTGCAAGCAGCCACTTTTATGAGCACTGGTCATATTCTATTGCCAGTAAGCATGGAATTTAACTCTATGTAACCGCGCTACCAGGAGGAGCACATTAAAATGTCGCTGACATTTATTAATGCAGTTTTTCTCAAGGTACCAAGGAGTATATATGCGCGTGTACTGAATTCATGTTGGTATTATTATTATGAATATAAAAGAAAAATGTTCCAACTTTCCGTAAAATCGCTTTTTTTTTTTTTCATACGTTATTTTCCGCACACTTGCATTGCCGCGACACGCCGGTCATTTCCTCTTACGCTTTTGTGCCTCGCATACGCTTTGGTGAGCATGCTAGTGTAGATCTTCATCGTTTTTTTTTTTGTTTTTTTTCACCTGCGATAAAAAATACTACTATCGTAAATTCGTGATGTATCACACGCACTCCTTATAATGATGTTTTGAGATACCATTCGGTGATCTCCCCAAGAAACTAAATAAAAATCGAGGTAATATATTTATTTGCATGCCTGTTTGTGTGTGTGTGTGTGTGTGTGCGTGCGTGCGTGCGTGCGTGCGTGCGTGCGTGAGTGCGTGCGCGTGCGTGTGCGTGTGTGTGTGTGTGTGTAATCATATCTTCAATATTCCTAAGGTTAAGACTACGGGAACCAAAATTTAATGTTCAAGGCCGCAATCATAGAATTCTGCAATTCGGGTCTGCTCACGCTGGGCCAATGCGCACTGGGTGAAGAACTCCTCGCATTATTTAGACCCGCAGCCGCAAATGACAAATAAAAACAAACTGTCCCACAGTAGCTGACGGCTCTGCTAAATATATCCTATAGATCGTCTTTGTGCGAACAGGCATAATCGGCGGATCAGGCAACTTAACGCACGATCCTGAAACAAGTGCGTGAGTCGGCCTGCTCTGGTGCTGGATTGAAGCTCATTTTTGTAAAAGGAAATTCTTAATGAAACCGCTGAAAAGCTGAAAACAAACTTGGGCTTAATATTCGCAAGTTATTCTCGAGCAACTAACACTATCAATATACAAAAAAAAATAATAATAATAAAAGAAAAACGCAGGAACATGCCCGAACGCAACGCGGGGAGAGGGGTTCGTACTGCGGCGGGCGGCGGGGAGGCGAAGCCTCAAAGATGGCACCGAACCTCCGATAGATAACGGCAGCTTGCCAGTCTGTTTTCTCGTCGTAAGAGATTCCAAGATATAGGTTGTAAGCGAGCCCGTGAAACTGCAGCCTTGAAGGGTTTATATTTAATGCGTAGACGCTAACGACGGAGCAGTCGGATAATTTATAAAGAAGGTAAAAGTAACGCCCTTATACGTTCACGAAGACGATGAACCAGACGCAAAACAGCCGTGACGACAGAAGCAGATCTACCTTTTGACTTCGACGAGGAGGGAGATGGCGCCGGCGACGTTGACGTGTCGCTATACTGCGATAATTAATATCGATGAGACCACATCCTTAGAATATACGGCAAAACTCGAAACTCGCTCCAGGTAAGAGCCCTGCGGCGACAGTTCTGCATTCTCTGCTATGCGGAGAGCAAGTCGTCTGCTTCTTGCACAAGACTTGCAGTAACGTCAGAGCAACGCCGAGCACTGATTGGCTTTGATTGAAAGGATAGTGGGTAGAGCTCAATGCTAGATGCCTCAAGGTCTACCCACTATTTTTTTTTTTTTTAACAACCAATAAGAGCTCAGCGTTCTGACATCATCGCAACCGCTGTGCAAGAAGCAGACGAACTTGCCACTTCGCAATTTCGTCTGCAAGTTTTAAGCCCGATCGTAGCCAGTCAATCCGCGCCAAAATTGAGCAGTCGCGGGACCCGTCGTTTTTGTGTGTTTTGCGATCCACGACCAAATCAATCACGCACAAAAAACCGAAAAAAAAACACGCAGGATCACGCCGTATTTAGCGTGTGTGATCTACGATTTATTAAGTGGTTACATGTAAACAAGATCGAGTTTACTTTTATAACAAGTTTTAGAATAGGGAACCCTAGAGCTTTGAATGTCCCAACTTGGGGCGTCCCACTGTGCATGCGCAGAACTTCTGCGCATGCCCATTGCGATGCCCCAAGCTGTTTGGGGCACCCAAAGCGCCCCCTATTTTAAAGCTCGCTATTATCCTCCTTTCAGCATCGGCAAAAACGACGATCTAAACGCACGCGCGCCTGTATATAATTAAATTTTATTCGTAGGAGTTAAAATAAAGAGTCGCTCGAAATGAAGTCACGGAGGAACGCACACTTTATAGAGTATAGTCACGAACGCATGAAGTGTCGTTTGTGTGCTCCGAAAACACAAGTCCCCTGAATAGACATATTGCTAAATTACCCAAGCATCAAGGAGAATGCAGAGAATGGCATTACACGCGCCGCACACGCACGCCTTCCCCGTAAAAAAAGATTCGAAGTAAATAACCCAAATAAAGCGTTCAAATGAACGCGCGTGCAAGATGCGCCATTTGTCTTATAGGCTTTTGCTTTAGAACAGTTATTGATGCAGACGCCAGCACATGCGGCGCGTGGAACATTATTCCCTTCCCTCTCCTTGATGCTCGGGTAATATAGCAATAGGTCTATTGAATGCTTTTGAAGCGCCGCGTTCAAATTAAATTGTCAATCTGGCTCTTAACAGACGCGCTCGCCTTCATTTCGCGAGAGCACGGGAAAAGTGTTTATTTGGCTTGTTCCGAGAACAAAACAAAACAAACAAAGAACTTTTCGCGGCAGATGCACTAATCATTGACTTAGTTTAACGATGGGCAATCACGTGCCTGCGGAGATCGTTGAGTATAAAATTAGACCGCACTCGGCGTCACCTCCCGAGTGCGGTCTATCAAAACCTTCTTCATCGCGCCTCATCACTAAAAATGTTAGCCCCAGTTGTGCTACTCTTTGTTTTGGGCTCCTGGACGATCGCGACAGCGAACGCACAGCTTAACTCTGCACGTGAGTGTCCATCCACCGTATACAAATTCATTTTGATTTAATTCGATTCGCTTTAATTTATTTTACTCCCCGAGTAAGCACTGGGGGTATGGGGACAGAAAAAAAAAAAAGAAAAAAAGAGATGCCATATATAGCGAACTTGGCAAGACGTGACGTGGCGCTTTTTAGGGACCCGTTGCCACACATTCCATGTGCAATATCTTCTATAGTTAGTGTAAACGTTTGTTTCAACGTATAAGTTTATAGCATACCGCGCACATTGCGGCAAGCTTATAATTGTAATATATATCTTTCTTTACTCGATGCTTATAGCGGCTGAGTGCGCGAGTAATCTGGTGCCTTTGCTACCACGCTAATCGCGCTTTCTGAACCAAAAGCAATTTGTTTATGTTTGTACTTGTTGTTTAAGCTCAGACTACGTGATCATAAGATGAACGAGAATCGAATTAATTTCCTCGGGCAAAGAGGTCGTGGCGCATTCTTTTTTAAGATACCTTAATTTTATTAATACCCACAAATATGCGAATAAAGTTTAACATGTTTGTTGTCCTTATACTTAATTGTCAATTCCAGGGAGATTTCGTTTCGGACCTTAACTCATGTCCACCCTTGAGGGTGTAAACTCTTTTTTCACTGCTTCATTAGTGTTCGGTTCAAAATGCCACGTCACCTGGCCTCGGCAATAGAAATTTAGTCGGGGGGGGGGGGGGGGGGGTGGAAACGTGTTTTGAGCCCCACATTTGTATCGCCCAGAGGCTGTACGATGGATTTAAAGAAGGTGATCTCTCTTTCTCTCTCTCACTATATATATATATGCGTGTGTTTTTGTGTGTGTTTTTAATCAGTAGATGCAGTCTTTCTACCCTTCGACGAAGGGGGCACATTGAGCTCGGAACCTCGCTGCTTTTCATTATGCTTGCCGGAAACTCATATTACATCGGAGGAGAAATATGTGAGTATAAGCACGACTTTGAGATTCTCTGCACTCTGTGAATTTTTGAGGTCCTGTTTAGAGAAACGTTCTGATGAACCATTTCATTGCTGAAAAGTATCAGTCCTGCGTGCAATTTCCACATGCCAACACACACGCGCTCGCTACTTGAAAGAAAGAAATAAAGAAAGAAAGAGAAAGTGTGTCTTTTGTGTATCTTTAAAAAACGAAATAAATAAAACGGCGGCACAAGAAGAAATGTTGGCTGTTTTGCGCATGTTTTGGTAGCCGACAGAAATTAAGCTTTCGCTCCTAGAGGGCTCGAATTCACACGTATTTCAAACTCAAAACTTGCTAGCCATGGGGTTCTTTAACATGCGTCACGCAGCAGTGATACACGACCGCACGATGCTCATCGAAATCGGCAGGGGTGGAAACTGAGCACATAGATCCCCGGGCTCTGATGCTGGAGCTTTCGCTCCACGTGCTCCGAGCTGGGGCCCTCATCCGGGCACTTGGCGAGAAACCCGGCAGCTCTGATTGGCCGGCGCCAAGGTCAAGTGCGGAGTTGGCCAATCACGGCCCCCAGATTTCTCGCCAAATCTCCAGATTATGGCTCCTGGTTTGCGCTAATACGGCGACAAGCGCCGTTGTCTTCACTGCACTCGTCGAAAGCGTTCGAATATCCGGAGGCCAAAGCGCTGGACGCCGGCGCTCCGCATTCTAACGCGTTCGGCGAGTGCAGTGGAGACAAAGGCTGCTCTAGTTTTAGGTCTTTCCCCACTAATCATTCCATTTGTCCGCCTATTTCATACTGTTACTGTGCTTGTCTTACATTTGTCCACCGATCCCCCTACCACATACACATAAGATGCTTATTCAGACAAAAGAGGGGTACGAATGGATATGAAAGGGACAGGATTCCTTTTTTAGGTTCTATTATGGTGCTGCGGGAGCGCGTCTCCGACTGGTGTGTGTAGCGTCCGATCCCGGCCATTACATAAAAAAAAAAAGGTCCCGAAGTGGCAACAATTGACGTCACGGGAGCCGGAATGTCATGCTGTAGGATGTCGCGATCCTGGCTGTTGTTGGTCGTAGAACTGCTGGCGAAAAGCACGAACGAAACGCGAGTGTCGCTGTCGTCGCGGCGTCCAAACTCCAGGCCGCCGAAGCTTCCGTGGAATGGCAAACTGGAAAGCGACCTGCGGCAGAACAGGCGTCGGCCACATCCACCACCGCTGCTGGGACATTGCCAGCAGTAAACACACTATCTTGGATATGCGTTTCAGGCGCCGTAGTTCCCTACAGCGTGAGCAGTCCCCGTGCTTAATTTAGTAACGTTGTCCGTGCGCAGTGACATTACAGTGTACTAGAACACTGTAGTGACATCTCTGCGGGATTACATCACTTCTGGGTGGGTTCTGTGAGCTCTGTTTTTTGGTCCTCCAGCGCTCCTCCTGTGATCCTGAACGGTGTGTCATGGCGTGTTGGTCCCTGACACCACGCACCCCTAAGGGGCTCTTTGCGCGGTAGACTTCGCGCATTGCTGCGTCTCTCCAGAAGTCACGTGACACTCACATGCCATTGGAATGGCTCGTAGCGACCGCTGCTGTCCATCCTAAGGTGAAACCGAGTATATTCGGGTTTCGACGGTCTCGATCGACCCCAGAGGGCCGGCTTGCTTTGGCGCGCGAAATCAGCAGCTCGTTTTGTGCGCGCGGGAAAACTCGATGGCGACTGTTTCCTTCACAACCACGACTCGCGTCGCGTGACGCATCGCGCACCGCCACATCCGCATCCCCGAGCCACCTGCACTCTAAAAAAGTTTGTGCGTCTACTTTGCCGCACAACACTCAGAGAGCCAATCACCTCAACTAGTGGAGGCAGCTCAGTGAATGACGATGCCGAAACATATGTTTAGACCAAAAAACGCAGTCTGAGTTGTGACATTAAGCAATGCAAGCGTGGCGTTTTGCATTGCTTAATGTCACAACTCGGACTGCGTTTTTTGGTCTAAACATCTGTTTTGGGCATCGTCATTCGCTGAGCTGCCTCACCAAGTTGCGGTGATTGGCTTTCTGAGTGCTGTGCGGCAAAGTAGACGCACGGGCGTTTTTTAGAGTGTGTCCCACCTCCTCGCCCGATTGGTCCAAAAGTCACGTGACAACATGACCTTCGCGCCATCCGTGCTGCCATTGGCTGTGGCCCTCCGAAAATCGGACAATGGTGCGGCGATATCTGGCAAGTTGGTCGCACGTCGGCGCCGGCGTCCGACGCTCCGGTGCGACGAAAACCCTCGCCTCCGAACGTCGTTCCGACAGTTCGCACGTCGGATCGGACAGTTTTGACGCGCATGTGTCTCGCGCTTAGGCCCGCTTCAGACGAGGCAGCTTCCTCAGCAATTTTGGTGTCGCTGGCGGGTTGTTCCCTAGCTTTCCCTAGATCGACACGAATTGCTGAGAACGGGGTCCGGCTCGTAACAAGCGAGCAACTCGGATCAATTCGAAGACGTTTGAAGCGGCTGCAGGCCAATCAGGGACGCAATATTTTCACGTGATACCTCGTGCCGGTGATGATGACAACGAAAGACTTGGTTCTGGTTTGAAATTAATCATTTTCGGAAATCAAACGTTTCAGAAAGACGAGTTAGTATTCTCAACTAGAATTAAAAGTATAAAAACCCGTCTATAGCGCGCAATTGTGTGTCTAAATAGTGAAAGAAAAAGAAAATTTCATGATAATGATGGTAAATTGCAGCAACTGGTTGCTGTAGCGTTGCGACATCAAGTTGCTGGGCGAACTTGCACCGTCTGAAGCGGGCCTCAGAGTTCAGCTATTCTCATCACAGCAGTGGTTGGACACGAGCCACTACCCGAGTGTCCGCCGAGGCATCGATTGTTACGAACCAAATTTGAGCGTTCCCGCAGTTTTCGAGTCCAATCTGTGAGCCGCGCTCGACTGTTGTCAGGCGGGTAGTTTCGATCCCACGTTGTTTCGATACCCAAATTACATCATCAATCTAGACGCTCTAAGCATCCAAATAAACCCGAAACCACAACCGTGCGTAGATCGCGACACGGTCTTTCTAGGAATAATTTTCTTCCGAGTGAAGTGGTCGCCGGAGGGCGCTTGTCGGCAAGTTGCAAGCGATGGCTTCGCCCGCGGAGAAAAACAGGAGTCTTATCCGAATTTGTACCAATCAGACTCTCCCCGAAACAAGTTATAACAAAAACTAATCGGAATCTACGCGTATTGTAGGGCTTTCAATGGTCCACACAATGTAGTCCGCGAGAAAGAAGAGTCCACGTGTTTTTCTATTGCCCTCAGACGAGTATGCCGTTTTGTAATATAGAACTTGGTATATGTGGGAACTAAAACATTTCAAACAATATAAGATAAAAAAAAAAAGCTCGAGGTACACCTAAGCACTTCTTATGAATTGTGAATGCGAAAGCATGCAATCCGCTCGTCCGCTCCCTTTGTCGTCTGCTGCGTAGTAGCGCGCGCGCTTCGGGATCTCGGAGGCCATGGCGCAGCGGCCAATCGGAGCCCCGTCGACGCGCGCCAGCCAATGGAACCGAAGGCGCGGAAACCAGGAGCCGTTTTCGCTCTTCAAACTGATGACGTCAGCTCGCTCCATAAGGCAGTTAATGCACTCGCATTAAAAACGACCTTTTTCAAAAATGACTTAAGTGCGACTGCTGGCCTGGGGTCTTTAACGTGCATCGCACAGTATACTAATACACGACCGCACGCCGGTACGATGCTCATCCCGATCGAAACGGGCAGGGGTGGGGATTGAACCCAGTATCCCAAAGTGGCGCTATTCATTGTTGTGAAAAACTCGAGAAACGTGCCGCGCGCCACTTTTGGGAAGAACATGGCGTCTGAAATCTAACTCAGTGCTGCGCTGTGCCGCCATGAATTTCCCAAGGGCTGCACGTTGCACGTGCCTCGTGCATCGACGCACCTTGCGCTACTTTTGAAACATGAAGGGGCTTTAAAGGAGTCCTGCAATCATATTTAAGCGTCTACCTTTTTTGCGGTTTCCACGTCTCTTGGAGTTCGGGCAAGCCAGCGGGCACGGAGAGAGTAACTAAATA
Organism: Ixodes scapularis; assembly: GCF_016920785.2. Classification (NCBI taxonomy): domain Eukaryota; kingdom Metazoa; phylum Arthropoda; class Arachnida; order Ixodida; family Ixodidae; genus Ixodes; species Ixodes scapularis. Next base: position 80,881,032 of record NW_024609883.1, on the reverse strand, counting down.
TCAGTGCGTCATATTTTAACCGGACGACGCGGAAACCTCCTCCACCGACGAGGGCGACCCGCGGTACCGAAAGCGCGCAAATAGTGACGTCTTTGGTCCTGGGCTTACTAATGGTCAGAGCCGCTAAAAGCTTTTTTTTAGTCGAAATACAAAATATAAGTGGCGCGAACCGTTTCAATTATTTATAAAACTAGTTTTTATTCATTAGTTTAGATCAGAAAAGAAACGAATGCAGTGTATAAAGTATGGAAGCAAGAAATGACCCGTCGACAAACCCGCCACCAAGCGGTGGAAAAGGCGGCGCATACAAGAAAGGAGTAGTGGGATCAGGCGCCGACACGGAAAGGTCCCGGATGTACACGGCGGCGCTACGGTCGTATGGACAGGAGGATCCGACCGGCTCCGATCGCGTTCCGAAGGCCTTCGGCGAGAAGCTTTGTCTTGCGGTTCGGCCGTTTCACGGTATGGCAGCGCGAAGTAGCTCCCATTCTGAACTGATCTTTACCCCGTGTTTGCTGTCGTTTGTGGCCAATGAAGTGTCATGCCGAATAAGTGTTTAATCGCGCAGCAAATGCAAGGAGAGCAGCTCTGGCAGCCCGCTTTCCGCAGGTTTCCGCGTCGTCCGGTTAAAATATGACGCACTGATATTTAGTTACCCTCTCCGTGGCCGCTGGCTTGCCCGAACCCCAAGAGACGTGGAAACCGCAAAAAAGGTAGCCGCTTAAATATTATTGCAGGGCCCCTTTAAGTATTCCTGGTTTCTGCAGCGCGAGCTTTCGCTCCACGTGCTCCGAGCTGGTGTGCGCTAGCCCACTCGGCCACCGATTCTTTTTTTAATGCGAAAGCATTAACTTTCCCATGGAGCGAGCTGACGTCATCAGTTTGAAGCGTGAAAACGGCACCTAGTTTCCGCGACCGCCTTCGGCTCCATTGGCTGGCGCATGTCGACGGGGCTCCCATCGGCCGTTGCGCTCGTCAGTTTCCAAGACCGCTCACCCCATGGCGCTGCGTGTCCTTCAGCGTGCCGTTAACACGGAGCGTCCAAGGTCACCAGGGGAGCGCGCGCGCTGATCGGCGACGAAAAGTACGCAGCAGACGACAAAGGGAGCGGACGAGCGGCTTGCATGCTTTCGCATTCACAACTCATAAGAAGTGCTTAGGTGTACCTCGAGCTTTTTTTATTTTTATGTTTACTTAGTACATGGAATTGGGTTAGAAAACACAAGGCACTTGAAATCACGGTACACCAAGGTTGTCGCTGGTCTCATGTACAGACGTCTACATACATTTCGTTCATCTAAGGTCACACCATCGTGGGGGTTTAGTTCCACTCATAGGTTCCAGGGCGGTTTCACAACTCAACATAGTATTTTGTATTTCTTACTTCGCCTAAAAATCCGGAAGATGAATGGGCATTCACTGAGGTGGTCGAATACATTTCGTACATGTGATACGGTTTCTATAAAATTCGACTTTGTCGTTCGAGGAGCGTCAGCATTTCTGTCAATCATTCTCGTTTTCCAGCGATATGCAAACCCATCAGTGTAAACAGATCATAAGGTTCTTTAAATGATTAGAAGCGCAGAAAAAGACAAGGACAAAGAAGTGAAACGACACAAAGCACTGTCATTCGGGTTTAAAGGTAGAAAACAGATTGTGTAGGAACTTACATTTCATTTTTTATCACAGTTCTTCGTAACACATCACAGAAGAGGTAATGAATCAGTGCAGAAAATAAAACAAATAAAACAAGTTACTACATACTCCGTTCCAGATTACCATGAGCCTATCGCAAGGGCGCCGCCATCTTGAATCGTCGTCACTTCCAGTATGGGCGAAAACATTGTTTTGCCGTCGCCACGCCAATAGAAGGCATTTAGGAGATAAACGTTACCGTCGCACATTCTCGTTTTGCCTCCCCTCTATTTTTCTACTATTTGTAGGTTGAAACGTTCTGATATATTTCGTCGCCCATACCGGATATGCCTACTTGGCGGTCGGGGGCGAGAGTAAGCGGAAAACGCTGGCATCAATCCACAATTGGAACGTGTCACGTGATGTTCCAGCTGGGCAAAAGTGACGTGCGGAGTGTGAAGTCGCGTGGCACGTGTGGAGCGCTTAACTTCTAACGCTCGCTGCAGTAACATCAAGAAATGAAATGGAGTAAAGATGGATCTTGGGTTTACCATTGCAATCTTTTCTAAACACTTGGTACGATGTCGTGCGCGACGTGGTATGTAGACCATTAAGCGAGCTTCTTCTTCATGCCTACCCTCTCCAGATCTTGAGACTAGAAAAAGACCGGATACAATCGACCAAGCAGACCATCGAGAGTTGCAAGCTCGCTGAAGGGAGGCTGAAAACCCTGCGATCACTCGTCGGGTCATTGCTGTTGAAGAGCCTGCAACAGCATCGGAAACGTCTTCAAAATCGAGAGAGGGAGATCTCGCGCCTCATAACCACTATTCATGAGAAGTACGTATTCCTTGAATCTGCAGACATTCATTTCTTCTTTTTAATGATTGAGCTGCGTTTGCAGATACTTATGTCAAGGTGTCTGTATCGGATACCGCCTCATCTGTAGGATATATGAGCAGTGTGCCTGCACTGCTTTGCTGAGTATACATCATACGGAAGAGCAGTCAGCATAGAGATTGGAACGCGAGTCACCGCGACATCCGCGCGCTTCGAATGCCCCATGGCAATGAGTTCAAGTGGGAAATTTGGGTCGCGGCATTCGAACCACGGATATTGCGATGACTCGCGTTTGCAGACTGTAATTTGTTTGATGTGTAAACGGTGCGACCCCGGCTTTAGAGTCTCTTTTGTCCGCACTGCGACCCCGGCTTTAGAGTCTCTTTTGCCTGCAGATTAGAGTTACAGTATAGGTTGTGGTCTCGACAGTGAACAAGATAAAAATTGTATCCAGCTGATATAACAACTTCTATTTAGCTATTTATCTTTTCTCCAAGAAAAAAAAATAAAGGCACTTACTGACCTTTCTTAATGACCTTAATAATCTGTCTACCTTTCAATGATCTATAAGCATAGGTTGTCTACGTTTTCGGCCATCTTCAATTGTGGTTCGTGCATTAAAAAACACCGATAATGTCTTAATGATATCTTAAAGTGGAACTCCGCCGATTTCTTCATAGTGTTCGATTTGGCTGGAAATTGGCAGACCGCATCAATAACCCTTTCTCAACTGATAGGCAAAATATTTGATAGGACAAAAGTTTTCCGCGAAGTTATTGAATTTTTAAGTTACACCGGCCTCGAGGTTTCCAGGAGGCGACTCTCTACTATAAACAGTGAAAAATCCCTACTTTTCCCAATCCGGGTACGTCACCGGAGGGCAGGAGGACGAAGATGGGGGCAGCCGCGGAGTTGCTTTTCGGGCACCAGCGATCGAGATTATTTTTTTTTTTTCGCAGCTTTGCAATGGGAAGCAATCTGTGCTCCGCGGTAGATTGTTAGAACAGTGCCGGGGAAAGCTTTTTTATTTAAATTTTTGTTACCCTTGTTTTTGTAGGAGAATCAAAATCTGCCCCCCGGCAGCAATGGAGGGCAGCCACGTCAAGGTGCTTTTGCGCGAGCTGTGTGCCGAGAGAACTAGTGTCACGTGAAACATTCTCACTTATGGTCTGAATACTTGATAGCCGCGTGCTGCGAGTTGAGTATCTTTCTGCAGCTGGAACAGCTTCAAGAGCTGCAAGCGCAGACTCAATCCGGCTGTGACCACTACGGCATCCATCCAAAAAGGAGCGCTTATAATATCGAGAAAAATAGTCAACATTCTAACACTATAGTCGACGTTTAGCGAAGCCACGTTTATTGTTCACACTTGCTTCAATGATTTTTTGTTTCATAAACATTATATTTATTTTAGACATCGAATGTACCTCGGACTACTTTTGGAGTTCCACTCACGCGAACGATCTGTTGAAGACGAAAAGTGAAACGTCTAAACAAAGTTGAACTCTGAGTTTAGACGTGACTGTCGACATATTGCTATTTGTGCCTGGTATTACCGAGGCTTATGGAACAGGTGTTGCGATCCATTAATATGCGAAAGACCGTATTTACTCGAGTGATAGCCGCATTGTTTATGAAGAAAACCTGAGAGTTCGCTTTTCCGCGGAGCACGCAGATTGCCAATCACCGCGATCGACAGCATCATTCCAGCTGTTATACAGGACGAAGATAACGTCTTCATGCAAAGATACCATCTGTGAAGATTTCATTTGTATGGAGAATCGTGTTCTCGATCTGGATATTCGCAGTGTTATTTATTCGCAACGCAATGATTGGCTGTATATGTATTTTGTGGGGCGGCTATTACTCGAGTAAATACGGGAGTTGGTGCCTGGTTTGTCAAGTGGTTGGCGTGCAATGTTCCCTCGCAGAAGAGGTAGTGAAAAGATCGTTATTTTATTCTATTGCGAAGAAATGTTATATACGGCTGAAAAAGCTTTTTTTTTAACCATGAAAATGATTAATGTCGTTGAGGGGAGCACGCAAATTTACGGCTGGTGGGAACTGTGCAAAATTCAAACTTAATTTAAAAAAAAAATCTTCTATAGATTTATTTCCTTCTTACGTACACTCGTGGGTGACTGTTTAAGCGCGTTGTATCTAATCCGTCAGAAAAAAAAAAAATATGTTACACTTTTTTAAAATTATTATTAATTTATTTTGAATAAAAAATAAGATTATCCATTTCTGTACTTTACGCACTATTGTATCTTCGAGCAAAGATTATTTATTTGAAGATTAACAGTGTACTTGTGTATTTTATACGCCTCTCATTGCACCTTGATGTTTGTCTCGCATGGTTGCGAAGTTCTTTTGTCATTTTAGCCCGATCTTCCTGAACCAGAAACCAGCCATCTGGCCTACACGAATACGGTTGTTTGCGAGAATCACAGTCTAGGCGTGTTAGTTCGGATCCCAGCACGCGCATATGATCGCTGCTTTGGAAGGCGAGCAAAACACGCGCCACATGCACGAACGCTGAAAATGGCGCTTTTCTTTAATGATATTTAGTTATTTTTCCAAATTAAACAATCACTAAGGAACATATGCATGTTACAAGAGTAGTGACACGTGCTGGCGTCTGTAAAAGTAAATTTTATTAAAGAATATCTAAAACAAATGGCATCCGAGCATTCTCCGTGGTGCTTGGATAATTTTGTCAAAAAATGTAGTGTTTGACTGGTCTCAATTTCTTCGCCAGAGTAACTGCCAGCTTCTGATAAAAGGATAACGGATTTGCTAACGATTTCAGGAAACAAGAGAGCCGTGGCTTGAGCGTATCGAGTTGCAAAAACGATTCTCTTAAAATCCAAATTGCTTTTTTTTTCTTTTTACTTTCCCATACTTCAGCACGTAGGCCAAGGTCGTATTTTGTGCAACTAGAAATGTTTGTAGCACGAAGGTCCCTGTTTTTTCGCTATTAGACGCGAGAAAGGCGGGCGCAGGGCCTCCCTGCCCACCGGTGACGGCACGTTTGACTGACGGGGAAAACTAGGGAAATCCTGGGGAGAACGATGTATTGGTTTTGGCAGCGAACAAAATATCACTTTTTTTTTAATTAACTAGAATGAATCTGGAGGAACAAGATAGCATTTCGGAATCAGGAAGCCATCCGCATTCAGATGATACCTTTGGATTAAGCGGCTCGAAAATCGGCGGAGTTCAGCAGACACCATCTGAAGCGTGTTTCGTCCTTGTATAACGGACCTGTAACCATTGGCCATGCAAAAAATCTGCTGCAGATCATGAACGAAGCATACATATGTATGAAGCATTGCAAGCATGCTTCGAACAAGCTTCAGGTATGTCCGCAGATATTAACCGCGGGCAGCACAGACAATATAGTCTCTGCAGCAAACACTGGGCCTTTTGAATGGTGTATAAGCAGTGTGACTGTAGCTAAGTAAAATGCAAACGTTCCGAAAAAAACAAAACGCATCTATTTTGCAATATTTAGCGTCATACCTTCCACGCAGGACCATCAAGTGCGAACTGGAGCTTCACACCTTCACGATCAAGGTTGGCACAGGTCTGATCACAAACACGACGGAGGCGTACAACGTCCTGAACCAAATTGTGTCTGCGCACGCCCTTCCGCTGGAAAAACAATTAGGCCGGGCGAACGCCCTCGAGGAGGGCACTTACCGCGATCTGAAAAAGGCGGTCACGGACGTAAAAGATGTCCTGAGCACCTTGTTCACCAGCCACAATATAGCCACAGGCGAATGCAACGGTTGTGTTCCATAGACTCTTTGGACGATTCTCTTTTGGTCAAGGCCGTATGAAAGCTTGCAAAAATTTGCCTCTCCCCCTTCCCCCAGAAAAAAAAAAAGAGAAATAAAATAAAAACATGGCTTAAATACTGTTACACGATAAAAATCTTTCCACTTTAATAGAAAGTTTTCGTACTCTACTTGACACGATTAACATAAACAAATATTCGTCGTTTTTTTTTTTTTTTTGCCTAGGAAAATGAGTGTTGTCAAAGAAATGCTATCGTGGTGGTGGGAACTGCTCAATAGTGAAACTAACCTAAGTAGTAAAATTTCACAACTTTCAAAATACACACGTTAAAAGTAAAATACAAAAAAAACACACACACACAAAAAAAAAAAAAAAAGTCAGTGTCGTGTTCGCGCTAATAGTGTGGCACAGTGTAGAAGTGTTAGTAGTTCATATTGGTCGTGTTTAAATTGGCTTCAATTTGTCGAGTACAACCAAGGGAAAATGCGGTGTCTTATTAGCTTGGAGACAGTGAAATTACTAACCTCTTTGAAAAATGTTGACACAAGGCACTCTAGCTGCAGTATTTATTTGGCGAGAGCACAATGAACACTGTCCGCGGACATATTTGTTTCCCGTGGAAGAATATTATCTCCTCTCCATGTGGACTTTACGTAAAACTGACAACCGTGGAAATTGGTATAATCATTAATACACTTCACTCGGTATTACTTCAGACATATTTCAAATAAAATTAAGAAATAAATAAATCCATATGACCTTTTTTGCATACCTCTTAACCTCAGTGCACTTCGTATAAAAACTCTACTAACATTTGAAAGGCATCGGCCCGATCCCTTAATAAAACAGTGCAGGGTTTAAACCCATGTTAATGCATGCCATGCCATATAACGTATGTAGTATGCGTAGCACCTGATCGAATTTATTATCTGCCAAGAGCTGCGAGGAAAATGAATAAAATTCTTTAATATCTATGAACTGAAGATCAACAGAATCTGTCTTTCAATTCTGGATCATAGTTCGTGACTCTTTAAAATTTATCTTACTATGGCCAGTAATAAAAAATAACATATCTTCTTTTTCTTCGAAATGAGTTCACGGTGGGGAACGCACACTCTATTAAAACTCTTTCACAATGAATCCCCGAAGTGCCGTAAATGTCCTTCGAATTGAAATCGTGAATGGAGTATTTCGTCCAATAGGCTGTCTTCAAATTACAAGGAATGATGAACTTGTTCGAAAGCGCTCGCCGCCATTTCACAGAAACACAAGGGGAAGACACGTCATATCGGTTCGTTGAATAAATAAGAACATAAAAAAACGCAATAAAGGCGCCAATGCTAGATAAAATTCTGCTGTAGGCAGACTTGTACCGTGCGCATTACAAGTAATCAAATTACTTGTAATCGATTACTTTTTGGAGTAATTTTGTAATAATAATTATAATAACAGTTTTATTTCCATTACACCTAATGGTGGAGCCAAGAAAAAAAGCCGCTCTACGCGGCTTGACGAGTTCTCAGCCCCAGTACATTCTGCAGAAGCGTCGGAAATATCAATATACAAAAAATCGTGCATAATCACAACGAATACAAAAAAAAAAAAAAAACAACAAAGAAAACAACATGAAACTAGAAAACGCCACTGAGCACCATATGAGTTGACATTCGCAAATCAACACGAAACACACTTTTAAACTAAGAAAAAAGAAATCGCATCAATCAATATATGCAACATCATGCATGACAGATCGCAATCCACCCAGGCTCAATCTATCTATAAAGACACCTTTAGAATGCAATACATTTAGAAGCTTTGGGATTCGGTATGCTAACATTTCCTTTCCAGTGTTTAGCCGACACGTTGGTACGTGCCAGTAATCTGGATTACGAATTTGGTATGGTACGATATGTTGTTGCAAAGCAGACAATTCTACCAGGGATGATGTGTTGTAAAGAAATTCTGTTCTAAGTTTTGTAGATAGCCTATAGTTATAAAGATTGTGAATGCTGAGTATATGATAACTTTTAAACAGGTTTTCCGTGTGCGAAAGATAAGGTACGTTTGCAATTACTCGCAACATTCTTTTTTGAATCAGGTGCACCTTCTCAAGATTACTTGCAGTGGTAGTACCCCAAACTAACGAACAATAATTTAAATGGGAATAAAATAATGATTTGTATAATAATATTTTAACAGATGTAGGAAGTAAATACCGATGCCGACATATAATACCCACAGTTCTTGACAATTTTTTATTTAAATGTTCAATATGGCTATCCCAGGACATATTCTGGGAAAACACTACTCCAAGTGTTTTAAAATTATCAGTTAATTCGATATTTACCGAGTTTAATGTAATAGTGTTTATTGGAGGGAGAATTTTATGCTTAGGTCGAAATAGTACGGCTTTAGTTTTACTTGTATTTATTTTTAAAGCGTTCTTTTTTGTCCATACCGATATCTGACCTAACAATAGGTTTACTTTTGACACGAGCTCCTCAGGATCGTCCACAGCATACAGAAGTGTTGTATCGTCAGCATATATTATCAATTTAGTTGTTTGGTCAATATTCACAATGTCATTTACATATACGTTAAAGAGAAAAGGGCCTAATATACTTCCTTGTGCATGGTACTCCAGAGACTATGGGTTTTATACTGGATGAAAAATTACTACAGCACAGATATTGTTTACAATTTTCGAGATATGATTGCAATAAAAGCAGGGCTTGCCCGCGTACTCCATAACATTCAAGTTTCTGTAATAAGAGCGTGTGGTTCAAATAGTCAAAAGTTTTCGTAAAGTCAATGTAAACTCCCAAAACTAGTTTCCTATCTTCTAGGTTACGTAAAATAAATTCCTTTTCTTCAAGTAACGCAAGCTCAGTGGAACGGTGCTTTCGAAATCCAAACTGGGACTTTGTAATTAGCTGATGCTTATCAAAAAATTTTGAGAGCCGTGTATGAATAAGTTTTTCTAGCCCTTTTGAAAAAACAGGCAGTATGGAAACTGGTCTATAATTATTTATATCATTTTTATCGCCTTTCTTATGCAGCACAGAAACTTTTGCTATTTGCATACGCTCAGGGAATACACCTTCAGAAATACACAAGTTAAATATATAAGTCAAATAAGGCATAATTAACTCTAAAACGTATTTCACAGGTTTAATCTGTACATCATCTATATCTCTGCTACGAGTATTATTTAAATTCATAAATGCTTTAAAAACCTCGGAATCGTCAACCGGATCCAAAAAGATTGAATTTGCACTTCTCTTTTTAATATACCTACAAGCATCATCATCGTAATTTATATTCACTAAATTTACAAAATGGTCATTAAACATATCAGCTAAAGCAGTATTCTTTATTTCTTCGCCGTTTATATACAACTTCTCTAGGTGTTAATTTCTTTGACTACCCCGTAAAATCGTATTCACTTTTTTCCAAGTGACCTCAACATTTCCAATTGTCGAGGTAAAACTGTTATGGTAATAACGTCCCTGTAGAAGAAGCAGACCCCGAAGCAGACGAACTTGCGCTCCGCATTTTCCTTTTCCGCAAGGGCGCCGCCATCTTGAACTATCGTCACTTCCAGTATGGGCGAAAACATTGTTTTGCCGTCGCCACACTGATAAAAGGCATTTAGGATATAAACGTAACCGCCACAGATTCTCGTTTTGCCTCCCCTCTATTTTTTTACTATTTGCAGGTGGAAACGTTTTGATATTTTTTCGTCGCCCATACCGGATATGCCTACTTGGCGGTCGGGGACGAGAGCATATTTTTTGTCAAACTAAACACCTTTCCAAAAAACGCTCCTAGGCCGCCGCCATGTTGCTGATGCTGATGCGGCGGGTGCAAGTCTCGCGCCCTCTATCAGCTGGGAATTGTCTGCCACTCTCTGGGACTGTGAAGACCCGCTCAGCGCGGTTCTCTACATACGTTTTTGCGGTTTTGCATTCAACGTTTTCTCGCTCCTCTTGAAAGTTTCCACTCAATTTTTTTATACCTGCTGCGTACCCTTTTTGTGTTATCTTCCATTGTGAGAAATAAGGCTGGTAAGTGCCTGCCATTCAAGTTTTTCTGCTCGACATTCACGGGAAACGAAGGAGGTGAAGGATGTCGAACGACCCTCGACGCGATTTTGCGAACATTGTTCTCCCCCTCCCAGAGATAATCCGCGTAGAATCCTAAGTCATCTCCAAAAATAGTTGTCCGGGTTGGGGTGAGAAACGGGTCAGTCGCGTTTGTTTCTTTGCCTTGGTGTGGTTGTGAAAAAAGGAAGCTCTCCCCAAAACGTGCCCCAAAACGAAATCATCTCAGATTCCGTCCGATCGTCAAGATGTGACTGTCGTCCACTGTGACTGTGTTATTTGAGATCTTTCTCAAATAAATTCTTTTTGGATAACGCTGCATTGTGTGGTACGTACGATATATTGTTCGGATGTTAACACTTCCTCAATTGTATGTCGGTGTCCTGTCCATCGGTAAACACGTTATTTGTGAGCGTGAAAAATGCATGACTTTCGGCCCTCTTCTGTTGCAATTGATTTTTGATAGCAAAGCGCTTTGTCGTTTCACATGCGGCGAATCCCGCGGCGCCGTCAAAACTTATCGTAAGAAAAAAACTATACATTCCAGTCGCATTCCTTCTGTCGCGCGCGTACCCAACAAAAATAGTTTACAGCTTTTTTTTTTTTTTTTTTTTTCAAATGTGGCACAACGCTTTTTCAATGTCCTCGGGAACATACATGTACCATGAAACACAAAATGTAGCGGGAAAACACGAGAATTTAGCCGCCAGCAGTGTTTGAAACTGTGCCTATGCAGGCTGTGCCTGTTGAAATCACACTGGGGACGCCGGCAAGAGTCTAGCCTCAAACTCAGTGACTGGGCTCGAGAACGGTTTGTTGCCCCTGGGGTCGAGTGTTTTTTAGAAAGGTCTATATGCTGCTCATAATTTCAATCCATGGTCTGGGGTAGTCGCCGCTGGTCCTGCAGCTGCTAAAATCTGCACAGTGATCCGTTTTATTTGATTACAGATTTATTTTTCTCTCTCTCTGGGACAGACCAAGGACGTCATGAAGAATAAAGAATGTGCTCAAAATTCTGAACATATTTCACCTATTATGTTCAAAATGTGACACAAGATATCTTCTCGATTTTATTTTTAATGTGTTGCTAGAATCCCACTGCTAGTTCGATCGAACGCGATGCAAATTAAAATAAATGCCCGGAAACGCTTTGCAGGGTAAACATTGCAGGACAGAACACGCACAACCCAAAAGATGTGCCATTCGTAAAAAGAATGCATCATTAGCAACATGTATTGATTTGACAAAATGCCTTATTCATGCTTCAAAAAAGTGAGGTACATATTACTTTAATTTAATCCAGTACTCCAGGATTACTTCAGGGCCTAGCTACCCTCCAAGGACCGTTTGAATGCTCGGAAATCAAAGCGACTATCGAAAGCTAATCTTTCGGTAAGTTTTCAGTGAGCTGGCAACGTTCAGAAGTTCATCGAAGAAGTCGGAATCCGTCTGCGACAAGCTGTCTTGAGTGGAAGGCTGACTGGATTCGTTCGGCGACGTCATATTGTTCGACGACTGGCTGCATTGACTTGCGATCGAAGCCTCCGCACCCGGAGAAGAATCGACGCGGAAACTACCCGAGTCCACGAGGTGTCCACCACAGTTTCCTTGAACGCTCATCATTGGGTCCGCGATGATGGTATCAAAATCCAGCGTTGACGATTCTGCCGAGTCAGGGTCGGGAACGGCTCCGTGATGAGCTTGCGCGAGGCTCCACATCTTTTCCGTTAGCGCCTCGATCATTGTCGGCAAGGTACGCACGCCAAGCGCCGTCTGGCACGAGCGCAAAAACTCTGGATTTTGACTTTGCACTGAAATTTCTCGAATTGACTTGACGCAAACGTCGATATACTGCTTCACCGATTCGTTTGTCGCCATCCTAGTTTCGTCTGCTAGTTCAATCACAATGAATGGATAGGCACAGCGAGCAAAAATGTTTATGCTTTTTTTTTATTTATTATTATTATTTTTTTTTTTTTTTTTTTTTTTTTTTTTTTACAACATAGGTTTTATGTTTCGTTGGAGCTTGGGGAAGTAATAAGATTACTCATCTTCGTATATTTATTTTGCAGATGAACAAGCGCCAGAAATCTGGCTGGCGCTGATCGAGAGATGGGACTTGCTCAGCATCTCGGCCAAACCGCAAGGTACAAGCCTGGGATGTCAGATCCGAATATTGAAATATTCAAATTTAGCGCTAAAATTATTTGTGTGTCACACTTGCTAGATGACGCGCAACACACTCCTATTCAAGAAAGCTTATTAATGCGTAGTATCTACCGGTAAAGACAAAGTCTAAAGATTTAGTGTTCTATCCAAGCCAAGCCATAGCAAAAATCCAAAACGGGCCGAAACAGCTGCATTAGCCACGCGAGTATGGTACGTTAGCTGTGCCATTGGCTGTGCTCGTTTCGACTCTTCCTCAGTAAACTGTGATGATTTCTTCGACATTCACCTCTCACGAAGCATATCGACACTCCGCAGAACCATGGACTTGACGCTTCGTCTCCAAAAATGCTTTACCTGGGTCCCAGTAATCGTAATATGTCTCCTCGTCACGAGTTCGGCGAACTTGACACCGTACGAGGCGAACTGCAGCACCCTCCTCATGGGCCAGTACTCGTGCTTGCCGCCCGACATCGACCCTGCGACGCAACAGCCCCGGTCCTGCGGGCCCGACGACACCGCCAGACTCCAGTGCGTCACCGCCGACGGCATCGTCTGTAGGAACGGCACGGGCACTGGCCCGGACACTTTTGAGAAGCCGATTCCGTGCCGCTACACCAACGGCTACTCCTTCGAGACGGCACTGCTGCTGTCCGTGTTCCTGGGAATGTTTGGCGTCGACCGGTTCTACCTCGGCTACCCGGCAATCGGACTCGCCAAGTTCTGCACGCTGGGCTTCATGTTCCTCGGGCAACTAGTCGACATCGTCCTCATATCGATGCAAGTCGTGGGACCGGCTGACGGCTCGCACTACGTCATCAGCTTCTTCGGGCCGGGACTCAGTTTCCTGAGGGTGGATAATGATACCTACGTGCTGCCGCAGGACGATTGGTGACTTACATCCGAGCAGTAACCACAGGTGTTCGTGCGTGTGGAAGTCCAGTTGTACTCCACTACACTTCGTTTATTCCTAAGCTTAGTGCGCGGCGGGAGCTACGTGCTCGTTAAACTGGTCATATATCAATCTTTCTCCACATGATCACGCTACCACCCCATACCTACACAAGCAGAGAGCAGGGACAGGTGATGAAAGGGAGGTAGCCTATTGGTCTGGGGCATGCAGTGCTCCCACAGCTCAGTGGTGAACCTACTACTATAGGGGGTGCTGGGATCGGAAATGCAGTGATTTTGCTTGTCAACAAACTTTTATTCAGTTCTTGAACGTGTGAAAAAAACTGCCAGGACAAACGATTTGGCTCCTGGAGCAAATCTTTCCGGACGTGACTGTTGTTCCTGTATAGGCTCCCAAGGGAGCCAGAGTCGCGCGTTCATCCCTGTAGCGCCACCTTTCCTGCACAACATGTTGATCCTCTTCCTCACGCGACTGAATTCAGCGAATAGCGGCGCCGCACGTTCGAGGCGCGCTAAAAAGCACGGGAATGTACGTCGGGGTGCGTGTAACATCTACTTTCCTGCACGGCCTTTGATCCTGCTCCTCACGTGATCAGATCTCAGCTAACAGCGGCGCAGCAGCACGTGGAAAAGAGACACACAACTCTGGCTCCCGTAGGGAGCCCCTATACAGGAACTCTAGGTGCGACATTTCTTCGGGCTCGTCGACAGAATATCAACGCTGACTTGTCATCCACCTCAGTTTTGGATTTATGGCGCAATCTGATCCGCCAATACAATTAACGGAAAGTAGCATAGCTGGTCGCACTGTCTTCGGCAATTAGACCAGCACACACATCTAGAAAATTAAATAATAATGAAAAAAAAAATTCTTGATGAATGCTGCATACTTTGTTTCATCTTACAATGGACCGCAGTGGAGGCTATGAGCCGTCGGAACCAATCCAAAGCCGTGCGAGTGTTACGTGACGTGTGGGGCGCAGCGTCTGACGACATGCACACGGCGCTGGATTTGTGGGGATGGCTCGAAGCATCCATTGCAAGCCGAAACGGTGCCTAGTTCAAAAAGATCTTTCATATGTACATATGTAAAACTGCGATTCAACAGCAGGATTAACCCCTTAAGTGCCTTGGACGAGCTGAGCTCGTCGGTCACTTTCTGGCTAAAAATGCCGTGGAAGAGCTCAGCTTGTCAGTGGTTTTTTTCGGTAACCCTCAATTCCATGGACGAGCTGGGCTCGTCCGAGTAGTTCTGCGGCGCTGATCATAGATGGCAGCACTCGTTTTAGTTGGCAAATATTTTTTTTCGCCTCCGCCGATGCCTGTGCAATAAACTTTTCAAATTTTATGTGTAATACTAGAGGAGTAACAATTCAAAATAAAAAAAAAATATGGCACTTTTAGGTTACTTTTAGAAAAAAAAATTTGGCACTTAAGGGGTTAACGACCCCCTTCCACGTAGACGCCCTCCCGCGGAGTCACTTTTTTCGAGTTTGGCACTCAGAGTTTACAAACAAACAAATTAAAACGACAAATTGCAAGCGATCGACGAAACCCCCGAGCAGTCGGACGGCGCCGTCTGCGCCTCCGAGGGGGAACCCCCGACGTCTTGACCGTGGACGGCGGCGTCAGGCCACAGGAACGCGGTGGAGCCCAGAACCGATGAGAGCTTGAAGCAGCTCTGCCGACACTGCAACTCCTCCCAGCTCGTCAGCGCTGAAGAAAGGAGACGGAAGGGGATGGCAAGAGCCCCGTGTCGGCTCGTCAGACTTTCATAAACCAAGGTAGCTGACGAGATTCGCCGGATGCGGGTTTCAACCGCGATGCCCGGAATGCGACCTTGGTCGGCGTGTTTGGCACCCCGTTCTGCCAGCGCATCGAAAGTGGTTTTCAAGCGGCAACCGACGATGTCCCGGGAGAGCGACCTGCGGCGGAACCGGCGTCTGCTGCGTCCGTCTCCACCGCTGCGCCACTGCCGGGATCACGGTTGGCGACGGCACGACGCTTCTAGGACAACAGCGGGCGGAAATCGAGGAAGCGCGTTTGAGGGTGCAGCAGACACGCCAGTCAAAGACGCGTTCCAGGCAACGCGGCTTCGGCGGCGACGAGCAATTTGGCTGGTGCAGTACGACTGCCGACCCCGAATCGACGCAAAAGGGCTCGTCGGTCGAGACAAGATGGCTGTGGCCACCTTGTCTCGCACCGATGAGCCCTTCTGCCTTTCATTCATTCCCATATATAATATTTTCTTAAATTCGAAATTAAATGTTTTGATTCTGCTGAATATGCGATGAAAGGGGCAATGTACAGTATCCTGCAATATGAAAGACCCACTGGGAGCATGTGGTCGAGAGGGTGGCTGGCAGGGGTGCTGCGTGCGCTCCGGGCGATTCCATTTTGCCCCAAGGGGAGAACTCGCTCGGGGCTCAGCTAAAGCGCAACACGCGCTCATCAGTTTTTGTTTTGCGGCAGAGAGCAGTTCGTCAGTGTCATATAATGGCTATGTCCTTTTGGCCTGACCAAGGCGATTATTCGGAATCTGTGTTAAGTGCGAGATCTGTGCCATTCTTCTAACCAATGAGTGCGGTCTTGAACGAATTTCATCTTTTAATAATGAGACTCGGGTATAACTTTAAAATATGCTTATTTGTTAGTGCCTGTTCTGACATTTTACACCAGAAACAACCGATAAAAAAACAGTGATGACTAGCTTGTTTCGAGCCTTTGTGACCATAACTCTAAGCATGACGCCGATGAAGCGCGCGCAGTGCTTCCGCCTGCCGCCGTCTCAGCCACGTGCTCCCGCTGGGTCTTTCATATTACAGGAAACCGTACAATCTTGGAATTTATATCAACCTTAATGCATAGCTGACAACAGTCAAAAGACTTGAAAATTATTACTTTAGCTGCAGAGGCAAAGAGGTTTGTCAAGAGCGAACTCCTTCTATGGTTCACAATAGTGTTTGCTGCGCTAAATGGACAATCGCGTGACGTTGAAGTGGCCAGGACACGTAAACCTTCTCCACTTGTTTGAAGTTACAAATCTCGCCCCTACAGTTTACTTTAGGCCAAAATTTCACCTAAAGTTTGCCTTTACGGATGTGTGCTCGTTCACGTTTCAGGAGAGAAAGTGTTGAATTTTTACTTCTTCGTTTGTTTGTCACAATTTAGCCAATTAACGGGTAAAATCGATAGGTTAATCAATCAAATGCCAAGCCCTAATTTCCAGAAATGCGGCAGTTAGTTGTGTGAAAGTTGGAAGGAGACGGTCAGTAAACGCGAGAGGAGGCAAGCTGCAGCAGTGCAAAAGTCCCTAGAAGGAGGAAAGAAGCTTGCAAGACGAACGGCAGAAATCGAGAACAACGGTGCTCTGTACCTTGGGGCGCCAACGGCGTCGGCCAGCCAAGCTGCGTGGGTGGTCGGGCGTCGTGCAGTGTTTCGGTGAGTGCGTAGTGGCAACAACGAGCGTGTGAAGCAGAAGACGGGAAAGTGGGTGAGGGGGAGAGGCGAGGAGGGTATGCAAAGAGAGAGAGGGAGAGAGACGAAAGGGTTAACGGAGGGTTAGTCTCGCATTGGCCAACACCATTGGTAGGGGTCAACATGCGCTGTGTAACATCGTTGGCGCGACCGCGACATTGGCACTTTTTCGCATTTGACCTTGTGAGGGGTGTTGGCAAATGCTGAATTTTACCGCTTGGGTTGCTGCCTCGAAGGAGGACTTCCCAACTTGCCCGTAGTTTTAATGACAGCCTTTCGATTTTCAGGGAAAAACCGAGAAAGACCGGCAGTCTCTTATTCGCGCTAATAATGTCACGGTACTAACGCCTAGGCTTTCAATCTGTGCGTGTTCTGAAATGTGGCTTCCTTGACTAAACATCCAGGGAAGCTTTATTTGAATTCAAGACTGTTTCAACTGCTTTTACTTTACAAGTGAGAACCGAGAGGCTTTCAGAAATCATCCTAAAATATAAAACAGCATCAGTAATGCTCTGTTTCGCCCCATTATCTTTTTTTTTTTTTTTTACTCGGATAATCCGAGTAAATGGGAATTAAATGGGAATTAAATTACTTTCCACATATGAATACAAAACAATCTCTGTTTGAGAATTTGGTGCAGCAATGTGCAGGACCACTTGCTGCTTGCCCTCACTGGAAGATATCGGCGAACAAGATGGGTTTCCCAATTATCAATCGGCAAATACGAGGGGTTCCTAGACATTAAAAGGATTAGGAACTTTTGGTGTAAGCAATGGGTAAACAAGGATGCGCAAATGATACTCGCAACGGACCAAACGCTTCGGGTGCACATACTCACTCGTGAGCAAGAGATTGACTGTCTGACGAAACTTGGTGTGAGCGTGTTGGAACCTGCGGAACGCGGGGTGGCGGAGCTCCCCGCCCTCGACGAGCCACGACTGGGCGGACAGCTCCGCCTGGAAGAGGAGCACCGTCCTGAGCGCTTCTCGGAGCAGCTTGGCGACCGGAGTCGCTCTGCGTGCCAGGAGCAGCCTGCGAGAGAATGCGCCCCAGTTCATGTCGCCCAATGTACAAGGTGTCCCCCTCTCCAAACAAAAATGTTTTTTTTTTTTTTTTTTAATTGAAAAAATAAATTATCCTTTCTCGAATCTTTTTAAAAAGTTGTAAACGATTTTTGAACGTTTTCTATGGTAAAACAGTGGCCAACAAAGCTCACGAATGAGAGAACGGGCACCACTTTCCTGCTGAAATTTTTAGAAAATCACCAACTTTTGAATAAGGCAACAATTAGTCCTGAAACTTTGGCATCTGGTCCGGACGGCTAGTGCCACATTTGGGCGGAAATTGAATGTTCCGTGATGCACATCTTTATCATTTTTTTACGCACCATTTTTTCATTGTTGGCATGTTTACGCCAGTAGTTAAAACGACCCAGCTGACCGCCTACACGTTCAGTGGGCATGGGAGACGCCTTGTGATGCAGACGGCTAACGTTATCCGCTTCTTCTGTGTGCAGGTTAGTAACGTTCCTTCCTTGCATGCTAGAAAATCAAGTGAAGCTTGCCTTCTGGTGTTCCCATGCCCAAGGGGAGTTACTTTCGTTGGTACTGTCAAGACCGGTTATAACGAAGTCGGTTATAACGAAATAGCGGTTACAGCGAAGCAATCACAATTTCCTATTCCCTTTTGCACATTGTTATAACCGAAGTCGGCTATAGCGGATATAGCGAAGTGATTTTCGATTCCCGTTGACTTCGTTATAACCGGTCTCGACGGTATGTCAGTGCTTTTCTTTTGTAAAGTTGCTGATTTTGTGCGGTGTTGTCGAGGAAAATCCGAGTCCTGACACGCGAAACAAGCAACTTGACGACGTGTGCAAACTTCTTCAGGAAGCTCAGTGAAAACCGCTGACAGCTGCAAATGAAATAAAGGTAAACTAAAAACAAATGGAAGATAAGATCACAGATATTTCTAACTGGCTTCAAAATGTGGAAGCTAAAGCTAATTTTTTTTTAAATGTTGGAATCTTTATTAAAATTATCAAGACTAACATTACCACAAATCTGTTCTAAATGGTTATATACGTCAGTCGTAAGTGTGTCATGGGTGCAGCATGGTAAAAATGTAACGATGAAAGTTTCAATTGTGATAAGTACAACGTTTATCGGCATGGTAGGGAACCTCAGACCGGCCGAGGCATATTGATAGCTGTGACTGATAACACTCAGTCTTTTGATGTTAATCTAGCATCTACCCTAGAAATCATGTGTGCCTTTGCAACTCAAGTTACAAGAGCGTTCTCATCTGTGCATTTAATGCCCCCCTAACTTTAGCCATGGCTTTGTTGAGCTGTTGCATTACACTATTAACAGGATTGTGTCAAGATTTCCAAATTCCTGGCTATTTATTTTTGGCGATTTTAATTATCCGAATATTAACTGGTCTGAAGATACCCTTTATTGTTTTCCTCACTCATTACAAAGCAACGGATTCTTACATTTTTGTGCCGATTTATATATTTCACAACTGGTTACTGAGCCCACGAGAGGTACGTCGTCAACAGCCAATATTCTGGATCTGGTTTTAAAAATGTTGCGTGATCTTGCAGAACTGCAGCACTGATTACTTGTCTACCAGGCCTTAGCGACCACTTAATCTTATACTTTTTTTTTTAATATTCCAAAAATCATTCATGCTATGACTGTCAAGTGCATCCACGATTATGTGAGAGCCTATTATTATGGTATGAACCGTGAACTGTGCATATTTATGGATTCTTATCTGCGTCACTTCTTGGAGCACTCTGTTGGGGTGAACTGGCGTCTTTTAAGGACAAAATTACAACATTGGTTACAAAGTATGTTCCCTTTCGTGTTGTAAAACACACAGGGGAACATACTTTTGACTGAGTGATGTCGTCTCACGACTTCTGGAGTGTCCTGTTTACACGGGCCTTAAGTCTGTGAAGGTCACTAACATGTTCGTGAAAAGGAAGATCGCCGACCCGACTATGAGCGACTCCCTCATGTGAGGGGTCGCGGTCGGATTTTCCGAACCGCCTTCTCGTTCTGGCCCCTCTGCCTCCACAGAGAAAGGTCCATCGTGCAAGTACACCGTAAGTTGCGAGGGTCTCGGCCTCGTGTACCAAAGGCGTCGACGGGCCTCACCGCTGGCTGAGGCGCTTGAGGAAGAGCAGGTGGGTGTTGCGCAGGTCATCCACGTTGCGAACCTGCCTGTCCAGGTCGTCCTGCAGCTCGGCCAGCGACGTCTGCATCACCTGCCCGCCCACGTAGCCCTGCAGCAGCTGCACAAACTGCTGCATCTCGTGCCTGAAAAATACATAGGCCCAAGCGTGTTTTCTGAAGATCAACAGCTGCTGGAACAACAGCTTCGTGGGTTTTATAATCGCTCTAGCTGCATATCTACGGCGTACACAAGCGCATGAATGCAAAAAGAGATAGAAACAAGATACGCACAACACAGTCAAGTACCACATATACACTTTTCCTGTGCTCGCTACTGGGAGTACCTATGTGAATTCTGTACAGCTGCGAATCAAATGGCACAGCATGATCCCTAGCTTCAACACAGCAAAAAGAGCCGATAGTTTGTATGTTTTCATGGCACCACGAAGGTTATGAATGATGCAGTGCGATTCGAACCACTGTTCACACCACGACCAACTCTATTACTTCCGACCACTTCACCCGGAGCGCGCCTAGTTTCGCGCCACTCTACTAGATGGCGCCACAGCTCAGCTGTAGAGTTCGGGAGCAGAACAAAGGCTGAGCTCTCCGCGCGGCCGCAAATTGTCGATGAACGACTTACTTCCGCCTCATTCTTTTGATAAAAATTTCCTGAACTGAGAGTCTTTCCATCAGAGACCCCCAAAAGAGGCAACATGCGATTTAATGTACATTTTCGTTCAGCCTGGGCGAAAAATATAGCCACAGATCTATTGGAGTTCACTTGAAATTTCCTAAGAGCTCGAGGGTTATTGGTACTGAGGGGTTGATGAATTTTCAGCATAAATTTTGTGAAGCAAGGTTAGTTCTAAGCGTGCTTTTATGTTAACTTGATTGGAAAATAGGTGTTGTTTAGTGAACTACTCAAACTGAATAATATTTACCTTTGCTACTGACGGCCTTTATCCACTCGTCCCGGATCCTTGTGGTGGGAAATTCATAAAAGCTGACTCCCACTTCCTTGCCCCGTTCTCACTTGCAGAACGGTACGCGGCAGTGCGTTTTCAGGTAAGATCAAACAACCATGCCCAGTGGCCATTTTTAATTTTGATGAAAAAAAAATTACTTTGCTGGCTTTATGGCCAGAAGAATAAAACCGATCCTTGTTTTCGGAAAAAAAATTGTCTTTGCGAAAAAGTGACAGGGCTGAATTCCACGCACAACGTCCCAGTCCTTTGCTTTCGATTAGTTTCACGTTCGGCAGTTTAGTGTTCAGTGGGGCAACCATCTCTGACGCCGACTTGATCATGACTTGGTGGGCCGTCGGAGGCTGTACAACGTTGTCTGGAGCTTGACACGACCCTAGATTTAATCACTGGCACTGGTGCCATGTCAAATTGCGGAAAAAATACACCTCGCTGATGTGTATTTGTGGCTCTGCAGCTCATGTAGTTGGTACTTGTTCTTTCTGCACCATCATTTGTGCAGGTCCAATGAGCATACCTAAATTGGATTCCACGATTCTCCAAACCATTGTCTTATAAATTAAGTTACAGACAATCTCATTCAATCGCAATTCTTTCTCTTTTTTTTTTTTTTATGGATCTTTATTTTCTAGGCGTTGTGCGGCCTTCCACGGCAGCGGATCAATTGGCGCCTCACAGGTTCATGTTCTGCCGCGTCCTGCTTCCTATATCATGTTACTGTTAAGGTTGTAGGCTGATCTGTTTGCAAAGTCGCTCCGGTTGCTTCATTTACGTCGCATAGACGGAGACGCTATACACCGGCTGTTGAAACAGGCACAGCGAAGCATGTTGGTGGCGCACCTCGATCGCTCGGGCCCATGGGCATTTTTGGGTCGGTTCTACGAAAATGTATTACGAATTTTCCCTTCAAAACTACCGTCCACCTCTGTGCTGTCAATTTGTCTTTTCCTGACCACCCCATAGCATTTTTACGCTTTTTTTAATACTAATGAAATGGTGAAGAGTGGGTATGGGCACGCCCCATTTATAGCAACCGCGTTAGCGTCAATTTGGCCATGTTTCTCGCTTTACAACTCAAAAGCCACACAAATATTGCATCATGTTTTTTGTACACTCTGTTAGTACATACTATACACTTTAATTTCAGACAGTTTAAATAATATTAATGATGGTCTTTTTTTTAAATGATTTTCAAAATAATGCATTTTTAGTTAAATGCTTCTGTGTGAGCAATTCTTGTAAATTTCTCCCGCTAACCAGGACAACAATATTTCATGCAAAAATTAACTACATACAGGGCAACACACTGGCAAAGTTTGAAGACCTCAGCTTTTATAGATATGGAGAAAAATATTCTATAATCCAGAGCGTTATTGCGCAATGTGCCTGCCGTGTTTGCAATTTTTTTTCTCTAAATAACTACCCTAATACTCGGTGATTAATACTTTTTGTCAATTCTTCCTATGCCTAATTTGTCAGTGAATGTTTCTAGGCCCATAGTCAGAACAGTTCTTTGGGGGAAGCCGCCCGAAATGTCAACATCGCGCGATACGCAAAACGGGACGTGACTGAGGGGGCGCTTACAAATGTTTTTCGCAAAGACACTTTTTTTTTTCCTAAAACAAGGATTGGTTTTATTCTTCTGGGCATAAAGCCAGCAAAATATAGTTTTTTCACCGAAATTAAAAATGGTCACCGGACATGGTTCTTCGATCTTATCTGAAATGCCCAGCAGTTAGACCATTCTGACCCTTCTCCTGTGAGCCCGTCTAATACCCCTGTCAGTCGGGAAAGTAAATGTCATTTTGATCGAATGTCATTCACCGCTTGGCAAATCGGCTCTTGATGCTGGCTCTGCATGTGGCGGGTGCACGCGCAGCGTGGCGTATTAAACACGCAAATTGGCCGATCTATAATGTCATTTTGCTTAAATGCCATTTAACGTGCCCATCTGACAGGGGTATTACATTCTTCAATATCTGACCACCGACACGCGATTTCAACTGCCGCAA
The DNA here is from genome assembly GCF_016920785.2 of Ixodes scapularis. NCBI lineage: Eukaryota > Metazoa > Arthropoda > Arachnida > Ixodida > Ixodidae > Ixodes > Ixodes scapularis. The sequence continues at coordinate 80,857,912 of NW_024609883.1, read as the reverse complement.
GCGTAGAAAATAATTTAGCCCAAAAGCAAGAACGAGACAAACCACATGTAACAAGCTCGGAAATAAGCAAGAACGAACGCTTCCCGAGGCTCCGAGCAATGCTCCGAGGTGCACCAAGTACAGCTGAGTACAGCTGAGACGGATCGCCATCTCTCGGCAGATGCGTGAAATAGAACGTCGCCAAGGCGCGCGCTGTGGCCTTCGCGGGTGGAGTGGTCGGAAGTAATAGAGTTGGTCGTGGTTCACACACCACTACTTATTGCCCTTGCAAAGAAAGTGCCGAATCACTGATATATGGAAGCATGCACCATTGTATATGCTTAGGAGGACACAATACACACTACAGTAGACAAAGGCAATAGCTCCCAGGGAGCAATTATATCGGAATGGTCAATAAGAGGTTAAACAAACTGGAAGTGTAACATTAAAGTAGAGAATAAACACAGATTAAACAAATGCCCCCAAAACATACTTTTTTTTTTTTGTTAGTAAAACTAAGAATTAGATTATTTTATTTTTAGCCTGCCTGATGCGAGATGAAATCACCCGTACACAGATACCCAAGGTTAGTGTGAACCTTCAGCAGAGATGAAAGTGAGACAAAACTGGATGTCTCGTTACAAAGGATTTCTTACCGCATGAGCTGCAACTGCTGGAATTGGGGCGATCCGTGTGGATTCCGAGGTAAGGCTGAAACAAGAAGAGGGCACAGACAGTACCATTACTACCACATTCCGGCTGAGTTGCGACACAATCTCAATGTGATTGCCAGTTATGAATAAGGATTCCACTACTGAATGCACATTGTCCCCAAGCTTCTGATAAATAAAGAGGCTAAACAAGCAAGTGAATGAGCGATTTAGACTCCACTGGCCCACAGGGTTTATGACCCGCGGGCCAGTTGGCTACACATATTTAAAACTTCAAATTATACCATGTGCAGACTATCTACAGGTGCAGGCTATACATTTATTTATTTTTCCTACATCATTATTATGACAGGACATGACAGATTTTGTGAGTGACCTAGTATGTCGATAATGACTGCTTAGGATTCAAGCTTCTTTGCGAGCTAATAAAGCGGGTATTAGTCAAACTGTACTGTGCATGAGAATTTCAGATGTAGACTAGGCACTGGGTGGAAACTATCTAAAAAAATATTAATTTTTTCCTCCAAAATTTGCTTTTGCAGGCTATACATTGGGTGTGGCCTATTGTCCGGAAAATATGTTATGTTCTTATGTTATGTTCTACTGAGCACGGTCCTTATGTGGCTTTATTGTTTCAGAAATATCTCAGATACACTGCATGGCGCATACAACTCGCAAAAACTGAAATCTCTGCGCACTTTGGGAGAAACCCTCACGCACCCGAGGGCTTCAGATTGCACCAAATGTCAAAGAGGGCCCACTGCGTCCTTCGGATGTAGAGCAAGAACCCGAAGATCTTGTTGTAACGGAGCAGGCAGGGTGACGTGATGACGATGTTCAGAGGCCAGTCAATCTGCCACACAAAGACAAAAGGCATACGTATATTCGGACAATGAAGAAGAACAACATGGCACAAGGGTGCTCTACGGAACCTACAATTACCGATGAGGTGAGGATAGCAGGGAGCGGCTTCAGTCGTCTCGCCTCCAGCCGAGCGCGCGCGCAGCCGAGGCGTGGCGGAGTGCGTGAGGCACATGCTGGATGCCGGGCGTTAGAGAGACACGGCCTGCCGTTCTCGCCACGTCATTTACCACAAGATGCAAGTTCCCGAACCAGGCTCCTAGTACCCTCACGAGGTTCCCCCAAGCCCCCTATTTCCCTTGACCGTACCTGCCCCAAAGTGAAGTGGTTTCCCAGTTTGAGCACTATATTAGCAGGTCTGAGCCACTGACCGATGCATAACAACGAGTCAAACACTCTTTAGTGTGCGCAATATCATTAGCAAAGCCTCTTGCCTCCTGTACTGCTTTACAGCATCAATGCTAAGACCGAGAGAGTTCCTTTGGCTACCGTCCGAGGTAGAAGGGGTTTCCATGAGATTGCAAAGTTTGAGGACTCCCGGCGAAGAGTTAGACAATTATAGCGATGGCCGGAAGAACGACCGAGCTTAGACTTGTGTGGAGAGGGTGCACCTGGGTGAATGCCACTTCCCCAAAATAACTAACTGTATTCACGTTTTGTATGGTTACATCTCTTGGATTCCTCAAAGACTTTATCAAACTTTCTGCCGACAAATGCGGTGTAATCACACAACTAAAAATATCAAGAATCTTTCTTTAGTTCAATTCTGCACCAAATGGCAGAATCCTACATAAACCCTTGGCTCTTCCCCTTTCGGCCGATGTGAGCCCGATGCTAGCTACGAATCATTCATAACTTTTATGCTAGGTGTGGAGCTGCACACTGTGAAAGGTCAAATGGGGTCATGGTACAATTGTCCATCGAATGCACAACATTGTTTAATTAATTTTATGTTTCCAGTTAGTATTACTGAAGTGATGTCCTTCGATGTAGACCCTGCAAAGGTGAGTCCAAATTTATTTTTACTCGCAAAAATATCTTTAAACTAGAGACTTCAGTGCAGTAGTGCAGAACATGGGGAACAAATATGGGTATAAGAATGCATCTATCTAAACATCAAATTCTAAATTAGTAACAACAAGGCAGAGAAAAGAAGAAAATGACCGTATCTCCATGTGGTGAATGATGTTGATTGGGGCAAAGCTCTGGTGGTGCTGATGATACTGATTTTGTTCATAGGTAGTGCGCTGATGGTGCCGATTTTTTTTTATTGCTCATAGGTAGTGCTGAGGTCCGGGTTGCATTGGTATGGAATGTGTGGTAAGGAACGTGGTTATATACGCATTTGAGAATTTGACCGCAGTGCCTCCTCGTCTATAAACGTTGAGCCAATGCATGCAGAGTTTAACACGATTATATACACATTTGACCGCAGCGCCCTCTCCTGTATAGACGTTGAGCGGCTACATGCAACGTTTTATCCATGACATCCCCAGCTCTTGAGTTACTACCACATCTCAGAGCCCCCTACTCGTCCCGCAGTCGTGGCCAAGTGGTTAAGGCGATGGACTAGAAATCCATTGGAGTCGCCCCGCACAGGTTTGAATCCTGTCGACTGCGCAAAAATGTTTTCTTTTTTTAAGAAGACAGATAGGATGGCAATCGATGTGAGCACGGACGCCGAACGGACAAGGCTAGACCCTAAGGAGCTTCGCCCCTAAAAATATCAACTCAAAGGACTGGAGAGGCAATGTCCCCGTTTTTGGAGCTATGACAGTATACATGATGGGGAAAACAGCACAGAAAACACGGACTACAAGGAAGAACATACAAAACAGGACAATGCTGTCGGAGCTATGACACTGCCAATCGCCTTAACCGCTCAATCATATTCCAACTTCTTGGTCGCTCTCTGACCTGGGGTGCGACCAACTGTCCCTATCTCCAACTTAAAGGCAGTCACTCACTACAGTCGACTTCCGTTAATTCAACCTTGACGGGATATCCGAAATTGGCTTGAATTATCTAAAAGTTGAATTAAAAGATGCATGCAAAATTCTGAATATTCGGCGCTTTAGGTCAGGTGGGCTAACATTTTTATATTGAGCCTTTGCACACCGCCGCATGGCAGTGGCAGTGGCCGTGTATGCCCTCCATGAGTTCGGTGTGGCAATGGCAATGGTGATTGGCACCGTTGCAACACAGGTTGCACTTTTTGGAGGTGCAATGGGGGACAGCGAGGCTTGGGCCGCTGGCAGGGCACCGCGAAGCGGCGTGTGGGAGTAAGCTAGGTGGTTTAATTTTTTTTTTTTTTTGTCCCATCCGCAGACTTTTGCCACAAAACGGCATAAACAGGGGAGCCAGGTGGGTTAACACATGGACCAGTGATACACCGGCTGTCCCCCATTGCGCCTTCAATAAATGTGACCCTTGTAACACCGCTGCGGAGGAGCACTCGCTGCTCTGCAGCGGTGTTGCGATGGTTGTTTTGGTTGTGTGCGCCGGCGCCGCTGTTACAGCCATTGCAACACCACTGCGGACGCTGCACCGCGGCGGTGTTGCAATGGTTATTTTCTGTTGAGACTCGGCCGTCTTAACATGTGCTTTCTTTTTCTTTCTCCTCACAATTCGGCGCGCGCTTCAAAATTTGAAAACTGGTTTCTTGGCCAACGGGTGCAGCCAATCGTGCTTGTCATTAGCCTATATTTTATATTTCAAGATCCAACAAACGAGACTTCATTTTCTATAGAAATGTATGGGCCTTTGTCAGGACCGTTAAACAGTGTCGTATCAAACTACAAATCGAATTAACCGAGGTCGAATGAACGCAAGTCGACTGTATCTTCGTGGTCCTGTAGCACTGAAGTGGTTTTTGAGATGGTCCATTTATGGGCATAACTCAATCTATGGGCTCTAAACAACCTATAAGACCCAAGATTAGACTGATACATGTCACCTTTCCAGATTAGAAATGAGATCAAAGACTGCGACACGCCTGTTTTTCCGCGATCTGGCGCAGAAACCGCCGTCTGATATGCGACAGTCAATTGCAAGCGATTGCTTCCCGCGCACGAATCGCACACATTCAAGGACGAGCGCGCCGTTGATCAGCCCCCTTGCTGCACCGAAAGCAATCGCTTGCAACTGGCTGTCGCGCATCCGAGGGCACCCGCTGGTTCCTGCGCTGAATAGCAAAAAAACGAGCACGTCACAATCTTTTATTCCATTTTTAATATGGAAATCGGGCGCATATCAATCTAGTCTTGGTTATGTATTTTTGAATGCTTAGGGGCCGTAGATTGAGTTGTGACCATAACTAGGCAATCTCTTAAACCACTTTATGGGCCAGTGTACAGGGCACTTCCCCATGACGTCTGACGAATGCTTCCAAACCAAAGGAGTTTCGGCAATTTGCAACAGAGCGTTGAGAGCCCAGTTAATGCTGGTTTAACAATCAACCGTGTCGGCCTGCGGACATATTGTTTTCCATGCCAATGGTTGGGTGTGGCTCTTGTTGGACTCCTCACCTTGTACTTGAGCACGAGGCAGCTCAGGATGTTCTGTCCTGTTGAAAGATACGGAAGGAAACCATGATCAGGGACACAAAACTTGACGAGAGTGCTATGTATGCTGCTCTCTTCACTTTTTCTTTATTTGTTTACCCTGCCAGCATTCTGTATAAATGCCAAGGCAGAAAATACATTCAACAAAAAAGACAAAACAAATCGTAGCATTGCAATGCAGGCCACTCCCCGACCAGAAAGTGCTCAAGTAGCGCATCGCTAAAAATAGTCGGCGATTCTGGGCTAATAATGCTTTTAGGGAGTTTGTTTCATTTGCTTATTGTGTTAGGGAAGAAGGATGCTTTAACCCTTTGACGGTCAAGCTTTTTTCCCGAAAGCAGTTTCCCAGCGGTTGGGTTTTGTTTCCAAAGAAATAGTACACAGAAAGGGTCAATGCGCAGTTTTTCCTTAGATATCTAGCGGGATCACGTACAGTGCTTGCAAGCTGTTCAGGCTTAAAAGCAACAAATGGAAATACTAAAGCATAAAGTTGTCACCTCTCTTCCATTCGGCTCTTAATTGGAAGCGTCCCCTTCTGCCGACATTCTAGTGGTTTCAGACTCCGAACCGGACATACTTCACAGAGCTTCTCCATCGAATGATAAGCCCTCATCCTCTAAATTCAATTTTGAGAAGCTCTGAAAGTCTGAATTAGAAGGGCCGGCGTTCCGATTGCCCCTACTGCCAGAGCGGCTGACGTGCAAAGCAACCATCTCGCACGTACCATGTGCGCGGAGCATCTAACTTCAAAACTATAAATAGCCCCAGCAAAGCGAAACACAATGCAAATGTAATGTTTATAGTTCACCAAACACATAACAGATAGAAACACCTCCCGCAGTGCATGCGGTCTCTCGTTTAGGCAAATGTGTAATCGCCATTGTATATGAGAGGAAACAACTGTCAAAGGGTTAAACAGAGTACTAGTACACAATGGTTCAATGATGGTTAGATCACGTTTGTTTCTCGTAGACCTAGCTTGGTTAATTACCAGGTGATAGTGAAGGCACAGTCACAAATTACCATGAAATTATTATTACAAGGATGTTACGCACCTGGTGCGATAGCCGACGGTATGCGCCTGGCATCCAGGCTCAGGTTGGACGCCTCTGGGGTGTCGCCTCGTAGCGAAGAATGCAGAGCGTGCTGAAGCACGCCGTTGAGCGTTGCGGGGTTGAGGAAGTCCACAGGGGACCGCAGTGGCTTTCCCAGCTGAAAAAGCAGACAGACCGTGACTCTCGCGGGGCTCAGCAAAAAATGTAAAAAGCTGCAATTACAGTGAAACCCGTTTAGAATGAACCCCCGTACAGCGAATTATTGTCAATATCGAACTCACTAAAAATTTAAATAAAAATGCATGTAAAAAGTATGTTTTAGAACGAACAACATAATGTCTACATCAATCTTTTTCCCCTCCGGAAGGCTTCCAAAAACGCGCAGACAATCGTCTTCTAGCCTGTCCGTTCCCCAAGAAAGAGGTATGAAAGAAAGAAAATTCCAAAAGCTCAAGTTTCGAACAAAATTGAGCGAAGAGAAGCAATTCAGAAGGGGAGTAGATAAAAAAGTACCCTGCAAGCACGCATAGAAAAAAAACCTTTTCATCACCAAAGCATAAAAACTCTGCCCACATTTAAAAAAAAATCTTTCCAGCGCCGCGTTGCAAGGCGGAACTGAAAGATTAGAAAGAAAGAGAAGCTCTCGCCTTACAACGAACTCATCACGGAAGTTCATTGTAAACGTTTTTTGCTATACCAAACTACTTGCTATATCAAACTGATTGTAGCGTTTCCTGCTTTTCGTTATATACAGGTTTGACTGTATATACAAATAAATGTTAAATAAAATTGGCTGCTATGAAACGCAACGAGCAAACATGAGGAGACACTGATCTTTGGATGGAAAACATTCCAACAGGTGGCCATTCTTTTCCTTCAAGTGCAATATTTTACTTGGGTACTTGGAACATCTCCCAGATATTTTTGTCACGGGGCAATGTAACGTGCAACCAAATCTTTGAGAAGACGGACAGAATTCGCCCCTAGACTGCTTTGAGAAAGCCCTCACTCATCCTTGGCAGTCTTGTAAAGTGCACTTCTCTGCATCATACCCGGCATATATTTGTAATTTATTTTTATTTCGAGTGCCAATCAGAATGGCCACAGCGAATTTCAGAACGCTATAAGTCCAACATAAAAATAAACCATAAACATAATTAACGACATAGTGAAGGAAAGCTCAAAGATGCTGTGATGAGGCCTGGTGTTTCTGTCAAACGTTACGGCTGACCAGCCCATGCCTTGTCCATGCCTTTTTTAGCGAAGACTAAATGGCTCTTTTACGAGTGCCTCAGCAACTATGAAACAAAAACGTCAGCAGAAACAATGCCGACCTCAACCATGCCCTTATGAGTTCATGTCATCTGCCAAAGTAAGAGGTCATGGCCGTGTTCATCTGCCAACATAAGAAATCGTGCTGCCTGCCAAAGTGAGAGGTCATGGCTGTTTGCTGAAGTATGAGGCCCTGCCATCTGCCAAGTAAGAATTTAGAGCCTTCTCCCATAAGAAGTCATATAATGTGTCAAAGTAAGAGGTCATGGCCATGACTGTCTGCCAAAGTAAGAGGTCATGATGCCTGCCAAAGTGAGAGGTCATGGCTGTTTGCTGAAGTATGAGGCCCTGCCATCTGCCAAGCAAGAGGTTGAAGCGTTCTCCCAATGTAAGAAGTCATATAATTTGTCAAAGTAACAGGTCATGGCCATGACTGCCTGCTAAAGTAAGAGGTCATGCTGTCAGCCAAAGTGAGAGCTGATGGCTGTTTGCTGAAGTATGAGGCCCTGCCATCTGCCAAGTAAGAGGTTAAAGCGTTCTCCCAATGTAAGAAGTCATATAATTTGTCAAAGTAAGAGGTCATGGCCATGACTGTCTGCCAAAGTAAGAGGCCATGCTGTCCGCCAAAGTGAGAGGTCATGGCTGTTTGCGAAGTAAGAGGTTCTGACATTTGCCAAAGTAAAAAATCATGGCCGTTTGCCAAAGTGAGAGGTCACCTTTTCGCAGACGGCATCGCAGAAGCCCTGCCCAAACTCGCCGTCCTGGAAGCAGAAGAAGTTGCTCAGGGCTTCCAGGTGCGCGTACAAGCCCAGGTCCTTGATGAGGAATGTCACGCACGCCCTGTCCACCAGGCGAATTCTGGAAACGGAAGCGACAGCCCAGACTCTCTCAAACCACATAAAGATACCCCTGTTTTGAAATTGGCAGCTTTGTCTACAACTGTGACTGCTAAAGGTCTAATACCCCCCCCCCCCCCCCTTCCTCCCACCGCAACCACACCGTAAAACAATGAACCACATTTCGGCCTGAAACTTTTTGCATGAGGTACTCTTGGCATCCCAAACCCAACAGTGTTGCTTTCTGAGAACGGCTACTGCAAGGTCGTCCAAATATAGAATGTGAGGTTTACGGGGAACAGCCTTTGCAGAGCTGTTGCTTTTTAAGCCTGTCTACAAAAAAAAAACACTGCTGATTGATGGCAAAAAAGAAAAAGATATTGCATGGCCATGTTGTCAAATGCAATGAAGGTGTAACAAAACTACATATAGTTCCCACCCTGCTACATAGCCCCTGTTCCTATGCAGCGGAGGAGGAAAGGGGGTGCTGGTAGGGATGTTAGTGCACTGGTGACAACCCCCTAGGACACTCTGCACGGTGCAATGACATTGGTCACGCACGCTATTACGTCAAACCAATGGCTACTCTTCGTTGCAACCGCACTCTTCCATGGCCTTGCTATCGGTTCTTATATATAGCTAAAATATTAACTCACTGTGCAGTCAGTGGCGGCAGGAGAGAACGCTTGAGCACCACCTCCAAGGGAAGCCGGTCAAACCCATTGTCTTGGCTCCAGTCGGCTAGAGATTCTTCGTCTGGCTCGTGATCAGCCAGGGGAAACAGGTTGGAGGGGAATGGCTCCTGCACTGTAAAATACAATTCATTACTGAATAGTTTTCCTGCTATTAAGCTATGGGTGCTAGGTAACCTAGACCCAGTGCCTAAAAGGAAACATAAGCAAAAAACTCTGCTTATGTGGTCTCTTCCAATGCAAACCTATCAGCCAGATGGCTACCGATAATGTTGATGGTCATTAACAAAGGCGATATTAAAGGACCAATCAGCTGGATCAACAATCAAAAAGCGTGCATAGCAATATAAATAGCAAGAGAAAGCTCATGAGCAAAACAAAGACATAACTCAGAAAAGTATGAAGATTATCGATGGGCACATACTGAGACAGCCTTAGATATCCCCGCAATATCGTAGACTATAAACAAACAGTGTCTGAGCGCACAACAGAGTTTTTTCTATGGCACACCACTACTACAGCAGGCAAAAAAGAAACAAGTGTAAAATACTGCGATCTTACCAGAAGTGAAAACTGCTTCAGTCAGACAAAAACTCATACAAGGTGTAGCAAATTTGTGACGTGAAAGAGCAATTTGCAAGAGGTAAACACTGGTGCATATCTCTAATAAGTAGGAAAACAGAAATTAAAAACAAAATCTGCATCTTTTCGTTGTGACGTGCAAAAAGAGTGACAGCAATAGACGATATTGCACGTGGCAATGGCCATTTTTATGCATATCCATTCTATCTCGCACAACACAGACCTGTGGTCACTGAAGCATGTACAAAAAGGAATGCACTGCATTCAAGAGTCAAGAATTGAGACAGGTACTACAACTACGAGTGGTGGGCTGCTTTACATTCGATAGTATGTGCAAATTGAGTTGTACGGCAAGGAATGTGTAGCAGCGTCCCTTGCCACCACAAAAAAAGTAGAGGACACTGCCGCCTGGCAAGAGTTAAGAGCACGAGGTTTGCCTGGCGTCGCGCGAGTGTGTACCAAAGTTCTTGCCTGGCACAATGCCGAAGCCACGAGTGCAACTGGGAAGTCTCTATAAACTACCAGTGGGAAAAAAAAAAAAAATTTGAGCTTACCACATTCCGGGAATGCCCGGCGGTATGTCGTCGCGACGTATGGAGTCCTCCAACCCTCCGCCCATCCCACCATGTCACCTCCCCCTTGTCCCTGGGTAGGACCCGAGGACGTTCGCGGTTTCTGCCCACACGAAACATCGTCCCGACCGTCCTCGACCTGATCGCTCTCCACGTCTTCGTCGTCAAACGCGTCGTCGTCTGATTCGTCGCCAATTTCGTTGGCACCACCCCCATCATCTGCTTTGCCGACTTTTCTCGCCGACGTCTGCGAAATGCTTGACACTATCTCGTCGCTCTCGTCGGTATGGAAATCCGGCATCGATTCTGCAAGCCTCTCGCCGGCTTTGCTGGTGTCGTCTTCTGCGTCATGAACGTTCCGATTCTGGTCGGTACTGGAGCACGTCCCTTCAGAGGTTTCAACTTCCGCCGCCGTGGCGTCGGATCGACAAGACTCAAGGACGTCTTTAAAGCCGGAGTTGGGTACCGGTTCTCCCGCGCCAGCTTCCAGAACCATTCGTTCCGTGCACCCTCCTTTATCCAAATCCAAATCCGGATAGAGGATTTGTCCGAGTTGGGAACGAGACGCGTGTCCGTGAGCGCTGCGCTGTGCCGGCTTCATGTACGTCCCGGTTTCGTTGCAGTAAAGTCCGTGCTCGACGTGCTCCGACTCTTCCACCCGACGTCCGTGCGACCTTCCACCCACTGCCATGTGCGTTCCAGTGATCACGGAGTAGATCAAATCCGGAGCAGTCTCGGAGCCTTCGGAGGGCCGCGCAGAAGTGTCTTGCGATGGTGAGATTGAGTGTTTCTTCAAGGTTGAGCTAGGCGACCTGTTGAGGAAAAGGAAAAAAAAGAATGGCTATCCTCGATTAGGGTGTTACTCCAACAATTAGGATAGTTAGGGCTATGCAAGTATGTCAGGTAAATGAAGCAATTTTAAAGGGAAAACTGGTACATTTTTGACGAACGAAGATGAATTAAATGAGCTTTCATATTCTTAGTGACAGAATAATTAGCGATTTATGTAGCATTGCAACAGTGGACATTCTGTTGCATTGGTTAAACAGGAGAGTAGGGTAGGCTTGTCCAAAATTGCAGTATGATGCCTGTAAGCTAACAGGAAAATGTATCCTACGTGACCGCTGATCATTCATTAGAATAGAGTGACAGCACCATGTTCACACCAAAGAACTCTTGTTGCAGCTTCGGGACTTTTTGAGTTATGCATGAGCACGCATGCATGAAGCGAAAGAAATGAAAACGGCTGCGAGGAATTTAAAGGATATATTTATTGTAAGGATCATGCATAGCACACTCGAAATGTGGAATGATCATCCAGTGTGGAAACGTGAAATGTTTCTAAAAGAAAAACATCATGTTTTCTTTTAGAAACACTTCATTCAGTTATCACAAACTGGCTCACAGTTTGTTAACAATGATAAATTCCACCAGCTGGCTTTCCTTCTTCACATACTAGTATTCATATTTGCATATGAGCAAACACTTGCAGTGCTCAAAGCACCACAGTGTTTGATGGTACAAAGAGGGGGTTAACAGAGCTGAGCCTTACACACTGGACCCAAAATCTCAACTTGCCTCGGGACGGAGTAGAGCCGAAGTTTTTCCTCAACTCGAACGCCGCTCTCCCAGGGCTTCGGCCATTCTTCTGGAACTGGAAAGCGCAATGCATCTGACTTAAACGAGCGCTCCACAAATGCTAGCACAGAACGCTTCACAAAGGAGCGCTCATGGCGGCCAAGCCTGAGCTTACCGACTCCATCGTCCACTTAGAGTCCTAACCATGCAAAAGTGTGACAAAGGATGTTGAGTCAAGATAGAGCGAGTGGGACTTTATAATCAGTCTCCTTTTCTTTTCTTGAGGGGCAAAAGGAGAAAAATGAACTACTAAAGGCTGGTTGGCACTCTTGCGATGGCTTACTACCCTAAGCCGTCGCAAGGTTTTAAGGCTTACTACCATAAGCCTTAAAACCTTGATTTCTTACTTTTATAAACAAAAATTTCTTATAGATAGTATGCACGTCTGATCTCGCGAATACCACAAAACCTTTTGCTCTAGTGAAATGCAGTTCCAGGGTCACTTCAAAGATGGCACCAGCGTGCCCTCTCGTTGTAAGAGATCCGAAGAATTCGGTTCTAGGCGAACGCAAGTGTGCATACTCATCCCATTCTCTCCATGAACTCAAATTAGAAGTTGTTTGGCTCAATCACTATCCTGCCATCATAAGTACTTTTTTTTTTGGGGGGGGGGACTCTACATTTTCCAATACCTGTAGCTATTTAATTTTTTTCTCGACCGGACCGCTTGATTCGCTAAAGCCAATATATCCTAAAAGCAAGTCTTGGCGTTCAAGCTCTCTGCGATATTTACAATGAGCCATGCGGCGTTAGAATACGGTACAAAGATTCCAGCTTTGCTGGTCTCAAAGTCGCCCCCTTATAAAAATGTACCGTATTTTCCGGACTACAGTCCGCAGAAGTAAATTTTGAAAAAGGTATCCGTCGATAGACCGCAACCGGCGCCTAGTCTGCGCCTAGAAATTCCAATATATGCACCCCATCTTGACTAATGTCTGCTTTCTAGCTCACAAAAAGCTTGTATCATGCAAAAATACCCATTAACATACTTTGTCATTCTCGAAACATCTCATCATAATGCAATAATCGATAAAAAGAATAAAAAAAACTTGTATTGTCTGCAATCTGTCCCACATCAAATTTAAACTCTTAAACGTGTTTTGTCTGTGAAAGTTTGTCTGCTTCTAGCACAGGGGTTGTGATGATGTCAGAATGCCAAGCTCTTCTTGACTAATAAAAAAAAAAGTAGTGGGTAGACCTCGAGGCATCTAGTATTGAGGTCTACCCACTATCCTTTCAATCAAAGTCAATAAGAGCTCGCCGTCGTTCAGACGTCACCGCAACCTCTGAGCAAGAAACAAACGACTTGCTATCTGCATAGTTTGGAAAATATGGTACAGGTGACAACCATGGATCGATTGGTTGGTACTACCATAGCCGCTCGAGAGCAGAAGACCCGGATTACCACAGTGGCCTACGAGCGGAAGAAAGCTTTAAAGACCCACCTTCAACGTCGGGGAAATGTCCCGGCCGCAGCCGCGGCAGCACCCCGAGCTCCAGTTCCCGCCCGGTGTCCTCAAGGTAACGTTGGGAGGCGGCCTCGATCTCTGCCAGTTTGCTCCCGGTGAAAGCCAGCCTCAGTGTGGGACGATCCATACCTTTTCGAAAGAGCGGGGTCTGCAATGAAAAAGTACGAAAACGTAAAGTTGAACTCCCTAAAGATTATTTTCTTTTTGCTTGGATAGGTGACACATGTCATAAAACACACTGTCCCTAAAAAAAATTTTTTTTTTTTTTAGCACATGCAGGACATATTTTTGCGGTGAGACATGTTTTGAGTTGGGAGTGACTCCGATATTTCGGCACATCAACCCAAAATAGAAGCATGTTTTTTTGTTTTTTTTCTTTTTTTAATCTATTCCAGAGACACTAAACTGCCAAAAAATACTTTCGAAGTGCCTGGATTAGGCGACTTCTGTTTTGGTATGCTCTTTCATTGTTACAGAACGGTGAATCTACGCCGTTCTACTTTGTGCTTCGTGGCAAATGCAGAGATCTAGAAATCATAGCAATGAACTCTGTATATGACAAATATGAAAACAAAAAAAAGTGACAATTTTGAATAAACAAAGGGCGAGAACTAAAGACAGCCCGAAAGAGCGACCTCGGGGTGCGAAGTCGAGGTGCCACCACATGGTTCTGTGTCTAGAAAAGTACAATTCAAAAAATATGTCGCAGGCTCATCAATTACCTTCTTGCCCATAAAATAGTGTCTTTCATAAATAAATATTGACCACAGAGCATGCTACAGTGTTACTGAGACCAAGATTTTCGTTTTAGCATGTGGGAGGAAAACCCGGCCCTCAAAAGGGTTAGGCGCTCCATCTGGAGGCGAGGTGAGAGCTGGGATCACCTGAGGCCTGCAGACTTTGAGCAGCATGGTCGCCTTGGCGCACTTGAAGACGTCGTCCAGGCAGTCGTCTAAGAATGGAACCTCCTCGGCGCTGTCGCCGCCAAAGCGGAGAGCAAAACTGCTCTCCCAGAACTCTGCATCTGCATGAAGTTCCACGTCATCACCGTGATGACAGAATCCGTAAAGGGGAAAGCCACACTTAGAGATTTAAGGCCCGTTCACACTCTTGCGACCGAGTACGACTGAGAGAGACGAGATCTCTTAAAACTTCTTAAATGTTTTTAGAATGAGGGAACACACTGGGCATTGTGGCGCCATCTATGCGGTGACCCTGGAACTGCACTTCACAAGAGCGAAGGTTTCGCGGGATTTCCGAGGTCAATAGTGCGTAATACCCATAGAAAGGCTCGTTTATAACATTGACAAAAGTTTTTCGAGCTAAAAAAGAAAGGATAATGCGCGAGAAATAAAAAAAAATATGCCAGACCGCCGAGTTTACACCGCTTCCCAATAGGTGGCGACAGTGTGTTTTCTGGTTTAAGAAGTTTTAAGGAACCCAGGTTTAAGAGGTCGCAAGAGTGTGAGCGGGCCTTTAGAATGCAGAATCCAGGACTTCCTAATAAACAAATTGCAACAAGCACAGAGTCCTAAGTTTAGAAGATGAGCCCATTGGTGATATTACATGTTGCTATAAAAGAATAGACACGGGGATGGACACGACGACACATCTTTTGAATTTCAACACACATAGAATTTACTTGAAGTGGGCAAATTTCTTCCCGCCATGCTGCCAGTCAGTTGCCAAGAACACCATTCAAGCAGCCAACATTGCCATCGGTCGCACAACGAGGATCCGGTGTAACATCGAACATAACCGGTAACAGAGTTATGGACGCATGTGTTGGAGCTCGGCACCACAAACGACCGGCTATTTTGCACCGGTACGCCCTAGAGTGATGACCATACTCCTGTTGGAAAGAGCATTTCGTCACAGTTTCTTTTAATCGAGAGTAAGTTCTATTCGGGCAAGAACACCATAGAAGTCCAGCTCTCACGTAGAAGAGGCTATGCATATGGCCGTGAATCGAAAAGCCCGCCTTGATTGAACACGAAACTGACTAAAACCAGCATTTGTTTATAGAAAGTCACGTGGGTTTGTCTGCTTTGTATTTCAATGACGCTTGCCCCGCCCATTCTTGCTGATGTTGGGTTGTGTATTGCAAGCAAACCGAATTCCTCACTCATTTCACAATCAATGTCCACATGCTGACAACAAAATGACACTCGAAGAAAGCGTCTTAAGCTCGGACTCACTCAGCAAAGCCATGCAGGAGATTGGGCGTAAGCAGAAGGCACCACCTATGCTCTTAGTGCCTTTTAGTTGCCACCACCACCAGTAATATCAAATGTAGTAATGTAGAAACTTCAAACAGGTTTTTCTCAGTTTCACTTTTTTGCAGAAACTTTCGTTTTAGGAAATCTATTAGGGGCGAAGCTCTTTAGGGTCTAGCCTTGTCCGGCGTTTGTGCTCACATCGACTGCCATCCCATCTGTCTTCTTAAAAAAAGAAAAAAATGTTTGCGCAGTCGACAGGATTCAAACTTATGGGGGGAGACCCCAATGGATTTCTAGTTCATCGCCTTAACCACTCGGCCACGGCTGCGGGACGAGGAGGGGGCTTTGAGATGTGGTAGTAACTCAAGAGCTGGGGATGTCATGGATGAAACGTTGCACGTAGCCGGTCAACGTCTATACAGGAGAGGGTGCTGCGGTCAAATGCGTATATAATCGCGTTAAACTTTGCATGCATTGGCTCAACGTTTATAGACGAGAGGGCGCTGCGGTCAAATGCTCAAATGCGTATATAACCACGTTCCATACCACACATGATGGTCTGACATGGACGAAAATGAATGAAAAGCTCGGGATGCTGCGGCTCAGCGTATCAGCACCAACAGAGCTTCGCCCCAATCAACATTATTCACCACGTGGAGATGCGGTCATTTATATTTCAATGAATTAGTGAATGTGTTCTTTGCTGTAGATGTCTCTGAACTGAAATTTAATGAGGAATGTGGGTAGATATTGATTTTTCTATTTAAATGAAGTTCTTATTGCAAAAACGTAAAGTTTTGATGAGGAGAAATTGCCCCATTATGTGGAATGCTTTTCAAACTGACATTTTGAATTAAAAATGACAAATTTTAAGGTAAAAAATAGATAGCTGCACCCGACATATGTTCTAGTTAAGGGTGAAGCTTAGAAATGCTCAATATTCTGCAGGAATTTTATATGATAGATTTCCTTGCCAAGGGAGGCGACTTACATCAATAGCTGTGTAGCTCCCCCTGTAGCTTACCGGAAAATTGTCCTACGGAGATTTATTGTTATAGAGTGCATTAAGGCAACCAGATGAATAGACCCTCAAAATGTCATCAATATTGAGCGACTGGCTTAAAAGTCGACACTTGAAGGTGGTGTCACCCCTCAAGTTCTTCACGGTCGTTTCTTTTTTTCCCTCATAAACTATTTTTAGTGGTCGAGTTCTGTTTTCGAAGGGATATTACAAAGAAAAAAAATTGCGAGAACACCTAAGCACATCTTACGAGTTGTGAATGCGAACGCCCGAATGTCGTTCTTCTGCTCCCTTAGTTCGTCTGCAGTGTACTGGCGTGGACGGCCATGTTTCGCTACTGCTGAGGTTGTGGCCGCCGATGATATAGAGGCGGCTGAGCGCGCGTGCTTTCGTGAAGCAGCCGCCAATGGCTATCTAAGGAGCCATTTTGCTCAGCCAATGGGAAAATTAGCATTTCTTTGCGGTTACAGACGCCGCCGGCTCCGCTCCATGGGTTCGATAATGCTTTCTCCTTAAAACTTCACTCAATGCCTGCTCCATGGATATCAAAGATTTGTTTTATTTGTCACCCCATGGGAAATTTCTGTACAGTGTCAAGGCGGGCATAAAAAGTTTTGGGTCAATCACCTCCCAGAATGTGGTTTTCTCCTCTCAGTCGGTGGTTTCACCTCTCAGTCGGTGGTTTTCTCGAGTTACTCTCCTTTTATCTTAAATTGACTTTTGCCACATGGGAACAGAGCACCTTTGTAGAAAGGAAGGGAGTTTGCAGAGGGTCTTGCGTTACACCCATTCTGGGCGACATACACCTTGCACATCACAACAAAGACCTTTTCAGCCTTTTAGTTGGTTCAAAAGTGGTTGAAGTCTTTAGGTATATTGACAACTTTCTTGTGATTTTAGATTGTACCAACCACCTCGCCAACCGCTCGATGTCAAATGCTTGTCTGTATTTGGTAACTCCCTGGCTCCACTATTCTTGACGCACGAGCTGGCTGCAAATGGGCCCATACGTTGCCTCAACCTCCATCTTCACTTTTCAGAACACGCGTCTGTTGGTCGTATGAACCCCGTAAACTAAAACCGCTTTTAGCTTACTACTTTGCCATTGCAAATTAGTAAAAAGGGGCATCAGAAATTTGCTCTTCACGAATGCCTTAATTAAAGAAGTCCTGTTCCCATTTAGCACAGGCCAGCTTTGATGCTCAAATGTCCCGACTTCGGAGGGCGGTGTATCCGAAACATCTTCTGACCCCGGTTTCAGGCACTTTATTGAAGAAAATTAAAATAAAAGGCGGTGTAAATATAGTGGAGATTCCGAAAAGAAAAAAGAAATAAAGTTCCTGGGGTTCCGTATTTGCATAGAATTTCTTGTGGCTCGAAGAAAAGAAGGAAGAGACACTGTCATCTTCCCTGCCCCTAACAAGTTGTCTAAGCTTTGTAGAAATGTTAATCAAACAGCTGGGGTTCTCTGGGCTGTACTAAGAAGCATCAAAATCGGTTTACTCAATGCACAGAACAAGCTGGCAGATGCCTGAACGATAGATTAAGGCACTGGTTCTCAAAAGGGGGACCGCGAAGCCCAGCCTCATCAGTCAAGCCTGGCAATAAAAGTTGTCTTATCTCAGATTGAGAAGAAACGCTCCAATTTTCGAGCGAGTTTTCTCGTGTATATGTCAATAAGAGAGAGAAGTCTGCTTCAGACTAGCCCTTAGTTATAACCATATATTAAATCACTATCATAATTAACCTATAACTTTCCCTTCCCCTCACCACGAACGGGGTCCTCCATCACCTGCGCCGATCCGCAAGGGGTCCGCAAAATTTCAATGGTTGAGAACCACTGGATTAAGGGAACACTAATACAATGTAAACAGGGTTGTATCGGGGCACTTCAGTATTCACTGTCACGATTGTGGGTGTGCTGCCAATTTCGGAATATGCTCAGTCATTGGAAGAAACGGCGATGCCCTGACCAAAGAAATTACGTATCGAAGTGAAGACATTGCACACCTAAAGGAAGACTGCGTAAGCGCCCCATCCTTTTTATGGGATCTGGTAAAGAGTTACAATTTCTTGCACCATGACGACAGCAATAGGGGCATGTTTTCTAGGTTACTGTAGTCGTCAAATGTAAGGTTGCGCCTTGACAATAAAACTTCAGTTGTAAGTTTAGTGACTGTGTGTCCTCTTTATTCTGTCTTATCTTTGTGTGCTGTAAGTTTTAATCGTCATGCCTTACCAACATACACAAGCTTCCATTTTAACAAGGTTTCAAGTCGGCAAAATTTTTCCTCGATTGTCGGCCCTTAGTTGGTAAGGTTCCTGCACAAATCTAGGTGAGTATTAATGCATTGTAAGAGGCCCTTCGGAAAACACAATACAAAAATGACAATAGTCACCTCTGAGTGCTGCAGACTCTTCGTTCAGCTGAATGGGAAACTCGCCGTATTGGTCGTTGCATATTCCGTTAAACAGCCAGTCTTGCAAGAACCTGAGAAAAAACACCGTCGGAATGAGTGCGTAGCTAGGTGTGAACTAAAGGGGGTACCGTGATGCAAGACACCGAGTCAAACAGCATAAAAATTACGCTAGCTCGATCGTGCTGACAAATCGAAATTCGGCAGAGACACCTTACACTGCTTATATGTGGGAATGCAAAAGCATTAAGGCCTGTTCACACTCTTGCGACCTCATAGAATTGGGTGCCTTGAAACCTTTTAATATCTCTTACGAGAGGACACACTGGCGCCATCTATTGGGTAGCATTGTAAACTTGGTGGTCCAGCATATTTTCTATTTCTCTCGCGCATTATCCTTTCTTTCTTGGCTCAAAAAACTTTTGTCAATGTTATAAATGAGCCTTTCTTATGGGTATTACGCACATTTGACCTCAGATATCCCGCAAAACCTTCGCTCTTGTGAAATGCAGTTCCAGGGTCACCGCAAAGATGGCGCTAGCGTGCCAGTGCGTTCTCTCGTCCTAAGAAATTTTAAAAGGTTTCAACAGGTCTTGTCTCTCTCGGTCGTACTCGGCTGCAAGAGTGTGAACGGGCCTTTACAGTCCCTTTGAGACAGCACGCTCATTTTACACACTCATGACGTGGCGCCACCTCCTCCCCATTGGCTGTGCTGTCACGTGCCAGATGACGCATGCACCAAGCCACACCTTTAGGTAGCCAGATGGCTGCAACGTGACGTGTGCAATGATGCAAGCATTAGGTAGGCACACCTTTAGTCAGCCAGAACCGTGGAGCCACCACGGCGTCGGGAAAGCGAGCTCGTCTTGCAACCCGGAGGCTAGGGTTCAATTCCCATCCAGACCGAAATGTACCAAATTGTTTTTTACAGCGGAGCTGTTAAGGGCTAGGTTCCCCAAGATCGTACCCGTGTATGTCGACACAAACCTACCTGGAAAGCGACCGCCATCTATAAGCGACGGCGGCAAGCACACAACCAGTATGGTTTCCACCGTCGCTCGTAGATGGCGCCAACTTTTCCAGCTATAATAGAAGAATGGATAGTTGGGCGCGTTGATGGGAATTCATCCTAGGAAACAGCGCGAAAAACAGACAACGACGAAGAAGAAGCACACAGTGTATCGAGTACAGCTCCGCTGGTCTTCCTTCTTCACGAGAGTGGAAATGCTGAACGTTTCTTCAAAACCCTTACCTTCCTTTACTTTCTTTACAGGAACCTCTCCGAAAAATTTTATGTCAACCCAAGCATTTCCTACGTGTTTTTACTCTTTGCACGTCGCCCATTTTTGGCACCATCGCTCAGTCACGCCGCCGCCGCCGTCCGATTTTCTCATAATGGGGCATATAATGCTTTCGCATTAATACCGAGCTGCACTGTGATTGAGCTGGGCACATGCTACGTGCATGTGATGTCACATGACTGTGGCATGCCATGACTTCATGACATAACTTAAGGTCACATGATATGACATCACGCAACATTGCAGTCACATGACTTCATGAAGCCAAGTGATGTCATCATGTCACGTGACATCATATCACATGACGCTATGACGTTATGCGACGTCATATCACGTGACGTCAGGACGTTGTGTGATGTCATATCGCACATTATGATGTCGTGTGCCACCGACGTTACAGTCACGTGATGTTACGATGTCACAAGGCTGTGTTGTCGTACAACGACATGGTGTCACGTAATGTCATGATATCACCGTCATGTTGCAGTCCTTTGTGACAGGTCTTCGTGATGGGATATAGTACTGAGACCTCGTGACGAGACTTCATAATGTTTTTTTTAATATAAAATTGGCCTATAAAACACAGTTGCCCTCAAAAAGAAGTAAATATTGGAGGTTTATGCTGCAAAGCAATCAAGGCTGTGACGATGCCCCAAAGACGCCCTGGGAAAGGGACCACAGATAAGCTTGAGCCCTGCTCTTTGCACTCCAGAGGCCAAAGCAGAATCTCTACGACATGGAGGCAGTCGAGAGTCAAATGTGGCGGTAAGTCTGTGCATATTTGTTTACACCTTTTCAATAAAAATATACTATTGTTGAGGCTTTCCCTATAGTGCTTGTTAGTCTTGTGCTAAGTTAAAATATCCCCTACTAAGACTACCATTGTGGGCTACCTAGGTAGGCATCGATTTCGACAAAACCAGGAAATAATGGGAACATTGGTCTTGCATTTCTCATTACTACCATGGTTTTGCCAAAACAAATTTTACTGCAGTTCTCGAGGAGCATTTCTCCACCCTGATAATATTGAACTAGCCCCCCCATACCCCCCCCACCCCCGCAGAAAAGTAGGGCTTCCAATTTATAGTTTTCTGCATCCTGAAACTCTAAAAAGCACCATCTTTGCCACACATTTTATTCCAAGAAATGAGACTGATGCATGCAGTTTAATGATTTAACTGGAACTTAATATTATCATTCATGTCATGCACAGAGTCACTAAAGTAGTTTTGAAGAGCACTGCTTAAATGGCGCATTGACACATACCCCAGGTAAGGCCTGCAGGCATGCTGAAGGAGGAAGACCATCACAATATACCCTTGCAGTCCCCGAACCTCCTCCGCCTTGCGTTGCAGACGACCCAGCAGCCTCATGCCCTGCGTCGGAAAACAGTCAGCATCAATGTAACGAACAATCAAGCGAAATATCACCACCACCCCTGCTAAAGCTGTATACTATAGGGCTCCACAGTTGTTAGAAGAAATTCCATTAAAAACTTCCTAAACAGATTACACTCACCTATAAAAATGTTTTTCTAGAGTAAAGTTTGTTTTTCAGAAACGACAACCTTACTACTATAGTTACTCGCATAATGAATGCACTCGCATAATGAATGCGCCCCCCACAACGGGCACCAATATTTTTACTTTTTTTTTTCTCTCGTATAATGAACGCACCTCTAATTTTCGGCTCCACGAGTCTCAAACTGCATCCAACTCAGCAAGCCGCCAAGCCAATTTGCTCTTGCCACCAAGCAGCCAGGCCAGGCCAGGCCAAGTCAAGCCAAGCCAAGCATAGCAATACACACTCTCGTAATAGCTGCAAGTGCGTGGTTGCGGAAGTGATCAACAGTTAAACCCAGCGGCGCACACCCCTAACGAAGCTGGGGTCGAGGAATTGCCCAACCCCACACATGCTTCACCCATCGAATGCATTCATGTCAATAAACACGCCGTCATCTGTGGTCCGCTTTCGGACAGTGAAATCGTGAAAGTGGTTAAAGCTAAGAATCGTCGCATCGCTCTCCGTGCTGAGTGAGCTTCGTAGGGCGTTTTCCCTTAGGCAAAAGGCGCGCCAAAAGCGCCCTAGAAAAGGTTCGCAACTTATAGAGCATGGTTACTGTGGTGCGCCTACGACCAGCCCAGCCGTGGGTGCGCCTTTGTCAGTGGAGACATGCTCTGCCGTGTCATATTGGCACCTAAAATGACATTTGCACAAAATGTGTAAATGCAAAAGTTTTACCCCGCCTAATGAACGCACTCCACAGATATATGTCAATTTTTTGGGGGAAAAGTGTTCATTATGCGAGTAAATACAGTACACTGCTAGTATATCTCAAACCCCTTGTACTTTGATCAAAGTATTTTCATCGAGCAGAAATTCGGGTTCTGAAATGCCAAATAAGCACAACACAAACGATTAACCCAGGCAGAAGAACGATCCAATACCTATTTGTCCCCAAAGCGAATTTCCAAGACTCACCTCCTGTCCGCTTCCGCTCATCTGTACCTCCATTACACAGAAATTGGCCAGAAATCTACACAAAGAAGAAAAAGTATTGATTAGACCCGTGTAATGTAATTTCGGCATACGGTTGCCATCGACAACCAATCTGCGTAAAGTATGTGGCCAAGCACGGGGAAGAGTTGATTGAACACATACATCTCCACATCTCGAGAAAATGGCAGTAGTACAAGAAGTGCACCCCAACAACATATCCGACCTCAAAACTTTAGAACTGAAGAAAACAAGAAACACTAAGCACTCCCCTAGAAGCAGAGAAGCAACGCAGCTCAGCTTTAACAAACAAATATTCAGCTGGTAAGAAAGCACGACGTACTACCGAGAATAGAATTGGTTTTCGTGAAGCACGAGATTGTTCACGGGTTGCTATGAACCACACAACAAGCAACGTATACAGCTAACATATATTCAAAACCTCCTATGATTCACATGATCAGTTCACAGCAGGATGGGACCAAAGGAAGAAACCAAAGTCTAGTGTGCTAACAAGGGACCTGATGCTACTACAGCAAGCAAGAGTAACACCTCACACATAGGTGTCTTTCGCTTCTAAGCTATATCTACATCTCTAAAGCTATATCTACATATCTAAAGCTATATCTACATCTCTAAAGCTATATCTACATATCTATATATCTACATATCTAAAGCTATATCTACATAGCACGAATCAGTTAATGCAAACAAGTGCCATTTTTAATTAAAAGTGTGGGAAAAGTGTTTGTTTAGAGCACAAATCAAGGCGTTGAAATTTGGTGCTTGCCAGTAACTTTTTAAAGTAAAATACAAAAAAGCGCCAATGATATGTTTGCATTAACAATGTACTACTAAATAGCCACTGCTCATTTCCATAGAACAAAAAGTGAACCATGTTTGTACGCGGTAATCGGCAAGACGTCGGAAAGAAATCTAAACGTATCTTAATTCGACAGATGGAGTCGGAAAACACAAAATGGGTAGTGTTGCGAGCTCCTTCCACCATTGAAAAGACAAAGCTTTTGCAACAACACCAATTTGTTTGTACCAAATACAACCATGCCAACCAAAGCTGCCCTCTGCCAGCAGAAAAGATAGGGTATCGGATCACCGAGTCTGGGGTCAGTGGTTTGGTTCTCGTTGGGAGACACAGTCCTTTGTAAAGACAACTGGCCATGTTATTATATTGACGTGAAAAGTCTCATTTTGGTCATTAAAGGGCAACTCCGCTCAACTCCACGTCACGTCAAACCACGTGGTCTTGTGACGTTCGGAAGGGAGCAAGAAACAGGACACGCAATGCAGGCAGGTCTTTTTTTTTATTTTTTATTTTTTTTTATTGGACGCGGGCAGGTTGCTTCGCATGGCGTGGACGGTGATGGCCCAGGGGAGAGGGGGAAGGGGAGAAGACGAAAGAGAAGAACGGGAGCGGAGAAACAGACCGATAAGCGTGCAGGGCAGCGCAAACTAGCGCATCTGTGTTACGGTGATCACGTGAACACCCAGTCAGCCAACACCGGGAGGAGAAACTCATGACGTCATCGTTCAATTTTGTTCTGAGAAGTAAAAACAAGCAAAACATGAGAATGATGTAGTCATGCCTCTGACGTAGTGGTTCAACGTTGGCCACCCTAGCCGCTCCAACTCCGTGGCACTGACTACGCTGATGATTGCGCCTCGCGCCGCACGCTAGAGTTGGCAGATTTCAGCGACTTGGCTCGCTTGAAGGTTTGCTGGCCAGTTTATTAAATATATAAACGGAATTAGATCGTAATATTTGACATGGGATCTTCCTATATGATACTGAAGAGGGCTACATAATTTCTAAATATCAAAAATGAAGCGGAGTTCCCCTTTAAGAGGTCGCTTGCTAAAGCTGCATGTAACGGAAACATGTAACACTAATGTCGTTTATATCTTTGCCACCGTACTACCTGCGTGCCTAACTTCAGTATTGTTGCGTAGAGGAAAAAAGCCATTGCTTGTTCACGCATGTGTCTCGTGCGCATATGGTGCCATTGTCACACCATGCACGACGCGGTCGGAGCTAAATTTAGCCTCGTGCGCGGCGCTCACAGAGGCATAGCTCGGCAGTATGTTTGTCGACCCAAGAGAGAGTGGTCACGTTCGAAAGAGCTCACTTTGCCATAGTAGGCATAATCCATCGAACTCAAACTGGTGCTCATCGGGAGTTATAAGGCTTACGAGTGTGTAGTTTGTTGCAGAAATTTTACGGTTGCTCGGCTATGGCACCCCTGTGTTCGACACATAGGGTTCAGAAATGGCGTGAAGAGTCTATGGCAAGACAGAGGAAGGCCAATCCTCGCCCACTCCCTTTGACCACGGCTTGACGTGTCCATCTCCATAGGAAGCGAATAAGAAGCAAGCACGGTTGCACGATTAGACCGTAAGACCTGCACTAGCTGTAACATAAGTTAAGCATGTAAGCTTTGTAATGCATGAATAAATGTAAGTTGTGTATTTGGTTATATAATTTCTGTATCCTAGTGCCCATATACCCTCTACAACATGCACAAGACGTCTCACATGCCACAGTGTGGCTGCATCCCTGGTACAACCCACAGTAGACTCTCATTAATTCAAACTCCAGGAAGCCGCGAATTTTGTTTGAATTATTAAAAATTTATCTAAACAATGATGCAAGTTAAAATTATGATTTGCCATATGAATGGCTACATATACAAAACAGATATCTGAGGATTTCCACTACACAGGCCTACTGATCATAAGAAGGTATGCCACACATTTATCCCTAAAAAATGTTGTTTATCCTGGACTGTTTATACAGCACATGACAACTCAAAGCAAAATTAAGTTTGTTCATCAGGCCAGGAAGTTGTCTAATGTGAACTGTAAAACAGGGGGCACATGAGCAATAAAGAACGTTTGGCCTTTCCACTCTGGTGAAGAAGGAAGAGCAGCGGAGTTGTAGCTTCTGTTCTCGGCAGTGGCTTTCCAGGCGAGCGATCTGCTCTTCTTTCGCAAGGGAATCTGAAGCGCTCGAAGCAGTGTAACTCCAGGCAACAGCAGCCTCGCGGCAATTGCGAAACCATTCGCGCTGTTGCTCATTCCCGCTCTTCTTCCTCCGAAAAAATGTTGCCACGATCAATGAGCGACACCAGCAAGCAGACAACCGGCAAACACAACACGCCATCTATGAGCAACGGCGGCAACCAGAGTGTTGTGTCGGCCACGGGGGTCGACATTTGTTTAAAACCAAACACTATCCTAGGGAAACCAGCCCTTAACAGACGCTGTAAAATGGACACCACGCAGCAGTTTTCGTAACAACTTGCGTGGATGCTGTGTCGTGGTCCTACGCCATGCCACCACATCACAACAACCGCGCAAGTTGCTGTGGAAATTTCCGCTTGGTGCTTGTTTTCATGGCTCATATGTGCTTTGTTCGAGCCCCATTGAATGCGTTTTTCACTGAGTACTGGTGCACTGCAGAGAAGTAACACCCACGAAAGCAGGCTCTGCGGGTGTTGCTTCTCTGCAGTGCATCAATGCTCGGAAGGAAGTGCACTTAACGGGGCCGCAGGAACAAAAAGCATGAATAGACCTATTGCTATGTTACCCAAGCATCAAGGAAAATGCAGGGATCGGTGTTCCACGCGCCACATGTGCACACCTCCTTCGTATAAAAGATTCGAAGTAAATAACCAAAACAAAGCGCTGACGAACGCGCGTGCAAGATGCCATTTGTTTTAGGTATTTTCTTTAGATAAGTTAATACTGACTGCTGACTCCAGTACGTGCGGCGCGTGGAATACCAATCCCTGCGTTCTCCTTGATGCTTGGATAATTTAGAGATAGGTCTATTGCACGAAAACGCCGTTCAAATTTAAGCGTCTTACGAATACGTTAGACACATAGCGGGACAACCAAAATTTCGAAATTTGTTTGAATTAACCAGATGTATGGAATATCCTGGTTTGAATTATCGCAAGCCTACTTACCGATCTTTAAAAAAAGATTTGTGACGTTTTAGTTATGAAAACCAGCCCTAAAATATATTCGGTGTTAAAGGAAGCCATCAGAAGGATCCACCCCACCGAGACAATCTCACTCACTCAATCTGGTCCCTAAGGCCATTGGTGAGGTGGTGAAGCTGCATCACCGTCAGGGAATCCAGGTGCTCCGTCATGGGCAGGAGGGCACCCCGGTAGTGGTGCAGGTAACGCCTGAGGCCCTCCCGGAAAGCGGCCAAAGTGAGGCCTGCCGACCGCCGAGAACCAGACGACATTGGTCAAAAAGGTAACCAAAAAGGTAACAAAAAGGTAACAAAAAGGTAGCCTGGACTACTACTACGGGAAAGTACATACTCCACTAGAGTGCTCCTAACTCGGAATATTGTCTCATTCACTCAGTTGTCCACATAAGTCAAGAACTTGGTTTTCTTTGAGTGCCAACCTTCATAAAAAGAAAAAAAAAATGTAGAAATAAAAACTCAAATTTCTTTGAAGATGTGAAGAGCCTACTGTCACTTTCGCTTCAAGAGCCGTAATTAAAAAAAGAAAAGTGGTTTCTAGCAGAGTTAATGAATTTGCATCCCTATGTGACAAATTAAGATGCTTGTTATTCGTTATTTCACCAAAGCGCACATGTTTCAGACGCAAGAAGCATTGTCCTTTTCTGTAGCAACCGAATCCTGCAGGAATGACCTTGAGCAGTGTACAAATTAGTTATGTGCGCAACTCGAATTTTTCTCCGTGTGAGAATGAGTGCAGTTTTTATGCGTTTTGTTCAGTACCCTGCGAAGCTGAGAAAGCATAAGCCAGTGGCAGTTCCTGTTGAGTGCATGCCTACGTGACGGGAAGGGAAAGGGTGCTAAGGCCCATACACACATTTACGCATTAGCGTGGTGGTGCATTCATGTGCAGCAGGAGGACACGGAGTGCTGCGAAGAGCATTTGTGTCGAGCTTGCACACACGGCTGAGTTGACGCGCAATCAACTGCAGTCAAGAGCCAATAAGAATGCGCTATCGTAGCATGCGGCTCGCCAGCAGCAAGTGAAGTCCATGGCAAATATGGTGGCGCCCGACGACAGTCTTGGGGCAATCCCGCTGGCTTCTCCGACTTCTGTACGGCTCCACCGTCGCAACCTTAGAATAACCTGCTCCTGTGTCCCCGACTCCCCACCGGTCCCGGGCAAGCACGTGACCTCCGCTTGTCCTACAGCTGTGCACCGCATTGTAAAGTTAAGCTTGCTTCTACTCCCTTGTCTCGTGCTGTGGCGCACTGTACGCTTCGCACACTGAGCAATCCACTTATTGCTTCAGGGACGCTGTTCCACAGTAAGGCGTGCTCAGATGTAAATATGTTTATGGGCCTCTAGTAAGGTATAGGTGCTCGCACCTGTAATAACTAAAGAAGTTGAACAGGAGCACATGCCTGTAGATGAATTAAGTGCTGAAGAACCGCAAAAACGTGCACCACACCATCTCTTCGCTTGCACAAAAGGGAAACGAGGGACGACGCCACTCACAGCGCTGAACATCGCCGGGTTCCGACGGAGGGCTTGAAATGGTGTCCAGAAAGCGCACTTTCGCACCGCAGCTCGCAAACTCGGACATCATGGGAGCCAGGGCTTCGGACGACATGCCGCTCAGTCGGATCCCCTTCTTGACGACAAAGCGGCCGACAAACTGCATGACATGGGACTGGTCTCACTAAACACACCAGGGCCAGTTTGCTGCTAAAAGTGGGTATCTCTACCGGTGATTAAAATAGCTGCAAGAGGCACTCACATGCCCAGTTCCGTTGCGGGGGGGGGGGGGGGGGAGAGTACCTAGAGTTTCAGCCAATTCTGCACGGTACACATACGGCTTGCCTGTCGTTTTCTTTAATTTGCACTTATTGCAACATTTGCCAGAAATGAATTTACGTAACCACTCTTGAATACGCAAACATAATTCATTTCATATAAGTAGTATAGAAAATAAGAGTTCTGGACCCTCCCCCATTCCCCCAACCTTGAAAAATGACCTTCAAGAAATAACATGACAACAATATACAAAAATCACCCTGTAGGAACGTATTTCACCACGTCCTGTTCACAAATCGTCCCCAGTATATGCTCTTCTTTCATGTCAACTACATTTTAATATGAAATGCCATCACTGAGGATTTGTTTGATTTTGAACACTTCAGACATATAATTCTGTTTGTAACCCTTTTCAAAAACCCCTTTATATTTTCGTGACCTCATAGTATCACCAACTTTGAATTTCCGCTTTTTATTACGTGCCGGTGGACACAAAGTCCTCCTGACGACCTCTTCATTCTTTTTAAACGAGGCTTTAATTGGAGTCATTTTAATAGATCTATGAAAAGAGGTTTTGTAGTTTTTAGCCCCTTTATCCAAAACATCAAACCAAACATGGTTATTTTGCACGCTAAAAAAATCCGACTCCATAACAAATGCGCACTAGATGCACATTTGTCGCAGAGGGGGCCTTTTTGCGACGCCGATATCAGTTGCAACACGTGCACTGGCGATGCCTTCTAGGAACCTCGAGGACGGCTTCTAGGACGACCTCTCGGACGACCTCTAGGACAACCTCGAGGACGGTTTTTTAAGCTTTTGTCTCCACAAAGACGGTCACCTGACCTCAAAATTTCTCTCGCGGTTATTTTTGCCACCAGGAGAGATACCTGCTTTCACCGGTAAACCGCCTCTGAGGTTCGATTTGGGTCACCGCGAGAATGAGATCTAATGTGCCTCACACGCCGAGAGTTAGCAGATGGTTTGTCTGATAATGCGAGAGAAGAGTGGAGTTTGTCTGCTACAAAAGGGCATTCGCAGACAAAAATAATACCGAAAAACACTAATTACCAACTTGCAGTTAACTTGTGCCTAGGTAGATTATGACACCGCTCCTCACCGCGTCGTACGGAAAGTAGTCCGACGGGATTCCGGCAAGAAGCTGCACGATGTGTTGGACGAGGAGAGTCTGGTCCACGACAGCAGAGTCCGTTTCGCTGCCCAGCACGATCGAGGACAGCTGCAAGCAGAACTGTTGCATCGCTTCCGCCGCTTCCTGCCCAGCCTCCGTGAGGAACGGCTCCTCTTTCGTGACACCCACGCTGCATGCGGTGAAAGAAAAGTATGAGGAGTGTTCGATGCGGAGCGGAAGTTCGTCTGCTTCTTGAGCAGGGGTTGTGGGTATGTCAGAACACCCTCTGATTGGCTCCGATCAGAAGAATATTGGGTAGATTTCAAAGCAGCTAGCACTGAGGTCTACCCACTATCCCTCTATCAGAGCTACTCAGAGCTCGGCGTTCTGACTTACCCCTGCAGGAAGCAGACGAACTTGCGCTCGGCATAGGTTTTGCCTTCTCGGCTGTAACTTTTTTATTCGACGACGAAATTGAAAGATGTTACACTAAAATGAAAGTTTGGAATTTCCTCTTTCCCAAGAGCACATCTCTTTTCGATTTCAGTCCCCGCCAGCGGAGATGCACTTCCGCCACTGGTACACTAGCCTCTGCGTGCCGTCGTAGAAAAAGAGGGTGGCTGTCGGAGACACCGAAGGCGCACTGCATTGGTGACCTCTTCGTCGGACGCGAACTGCGTAGCTTTCGGATTATCCTTCGTTGTTGGGAAGCTGCCAGAAGTCCAATGGCGCGAGGTGCGGTCTGCATGGTAAGCGGGGCCAAAACATCTCGGAACTGCAGCTCCTCCAGTGTGGCGCCGGTGTCGTCAACAGGCATCCTCATTCTTCTACGATGGCACGCGAAGACTAGTTCGTTGGTGGCGAAAGTATGTCACTACTGCTGGGGACAATATTTGGAAAGGCGATGTGCCTCAGCGAAAGAGATTCCAAACTTTCATTTGAATGTGACATCTTCCAATTCCGTCCCAAAAAATTATACAGGCTTGATCATGGAAGAAGCATATAATGTGTCCCACACAAAATCACACTCTGTGTGTCCTCTGTGCAAGATTTTTCTATCTTTATTATCATCTATACCTTCATTTATCTCTCTTTCTATTTTTTTCCATTAATTTTTTTGTTCATTTTTTTAAGTTACTTAATTTTTCTATTCAATTAGTTAACTAATTATTTTTATCCAGAGCCTGCTGTTGTCGCTGGCACCTTTGCATTCGAATAAAACCATCGACCCGTCCATACCAGCTGTGCTAGTATAGTTCAGTGGCTATGGCGTCCGACCTAAGGCAAGGGCCTTAAAGGGACACTGACAGGGTATTTATGATCGCCAAGGTTTTTAGTTGTACGTGACATATGAGAGCCCAACTACCCAGAACAAAATTTGTGGCTCGAAATTCGGTTTCTTTTTGCCCGAAAACCGCCGATCGAGAATTGGCCAGTTTGAGTCGCGCTCACTCTCTATTCCGTCGTCACGGGCCGTTTTCTAAGGTTTAGACACGACCATCAAATTTAATCAAAGTCGTTGGTCATTGAAGGCACACAGTCAATACTAAAAATGAAAAAAAAAAATAAAAACCATTTTTTGTGGCTCCCAAAAAGCTGCAAATACGTTGATTGAAAAAGAAGGTTGCACAGACAACTGGAAGCATTCTGTGCGTTCACTGCATAATTCTCAAGCGTCGTTTTGCATTCTGTGGGACTCGAGGGTGGCAGCGGACGACGGGCGTGGGACCTCTACTTCAGAACTGTCGTTCACGGTACCGGCAAATTCTGTCTTCCTTCGAAAAAGAAATTTTGGACCGATCAAAAGAATTGATATTCATCCCCTACGACACGCCCGACCAGTGAGCCGATTGCACGAAGACGTCACCGAGCCGTCGTCACTTCTCATGGCTGAAGGCATCACTCGCTCAAACGTCAAGCACGAAGTGTGTACTCCCAAATTGAATACACATGCGTACGGTTTTTTTTTTTTTTTATAGGTGCGAATGTGGCCAATGCGGGGTTCCGCCCGACTGTAAGCCGGGAGTGCATGCACTGGAGGGAAATCGGCAAGTCGACCAGCTGCATTACTACGAACGAAAGACTTCCTTCAGTAGCTCAGTGGAAAGACGTCCGTTTCACATACAGCGGGCAAGGGTTTGATCCCTAGTGTGGGCGTACCATTTTTTTTCTTTCAAACATTTTTTGATGTTAACATTTCTTTTTTTTACAATTATTACTAAAAAAAAACAATTGTGAACTAAATGGTATGGGATTTCATTTTTGACACCTCTGCCGCGCAATGCCACTTTCAGATGCAGGACATGCGAGACAGCTCTTCACGCAACATCTTGGGAGCATTCTTTTCGGAGCCGATCACGGGAATTCATTAGCCACCATACAGGCACTCACTACTAGTTGCCAACACTGAAATGTACAAAACAACTCATCTCGAACTACAGAACAGCGAGCGGAAGAAACATTACTGCAAAGGAATCGCACGTTAAACAAATCCCGCAACGCATTTTGTCTGCTGTGCGCGGAAGAAAAAAAAAAAATAGCACGGTCGGGCGTAGCTGCGTGATTTCCGCCACTCACCCCCCTTCTCTCCTCTCTACTTCTCCGTGCGGTGCGGGGGTTTCGGTTTCAGTTTCGTGCAGTTGCGTTTTTTTGGCTTTATTAAAAAAATATGTGACTCTGTAGCAAAATATTAATTGGGTAGTATTCCGACACCATTATAAATCGCCTAACAAAAAATGAAAAAAAAAAAAGAGTTTTTGGGGGGTGTTGGTGTACCTTTAATCCGACCGCCACCGTACAGACCCAGGATTGAGCCCCGCTAGGGGGCTTAAACTTTATATAAAAACTTTATATATAATCCTAACATCTGTAATGCTCCCGGTGTGTCACTCGTTCATGATGCTCGCTACAACCCAAAACGCCGCACAAAACAGCTTTTGCATTCAAAGATACAGCCCAGGAGGCAAAAATTATTGAACACCTATTGTAAGTAAAAAGGCACTCGCTTTGCCTCCTCCATATTTCAGAGATGTCGGGTTAGGTACAAGCGTAAACAAATGCACCATGCTCGACTGTTTCGCGCTACGTTGTCGACGCTGGTGCAGCTTTCACGGAGAAGCGGCCCTACACTGCTACCCGAGACGCTCCCCTGCTTTGGATGCTTTTCCAAGCATGTCGGTGCAAAGCACAGAGGCGCGAGCATGACGATGCAAAAACAAAAAAGCTAAGGAGCGCACACCAGTGCAAAGTGGCAAAGTCTACCCTGTCGTATGCCCCTTCAGCATTTTTGCTCTTGGACCTAACGAGCACACATACCCGTTCTTAAAGATTGTCCCCAAAGTTTGGGTGCGCACTTGCTCGGTATTTTACGTTAAGTCACGTGACCTACCGTACCAGGCACTGTGCAGTGCTTAGTACGGATATTCGGAATCCTTACTACACTGAATGCAGCGGCACCAAAGCATCCTTAAAAGGGCTGAAAAGGCTTTATACGTTAACTTTGGGTCTCGTCAAGGCTGAAGCACACGAACGCCAGATCAGAACCAAAAAGTGTCAGAACAGCAAAATACTGTCGACAAACTCTGACCGTAACCCTGATCCCACACACTTTTACTTTGCCCTTCAAGGCAATTTTACCTCAAACTCAAAGGGCTACTCAACGTTTGGAAAAGAAAGCCTAAATTAAAGTTCCTCTATAAACAATTTATGACGCTAGCGCCCAAATGGACTTTTTTAAGGTAAGCCTCCGTGCATGCACACACCCCCTCCCCTGGCCTTGCTTCCCGCTGTTGCCATTTTCGGAGGGCGGTGTCCCGCACGACCAACATTATCAACACCTAGAATCTTCGCTCATATTTCGTTGTTTATTAAATGCGCTCGCATTTATTGCTTCAGTGCATGCTGCAGCCGTCTTTGGTTTGGACTGGACAGGACTGGTTTTGTGAGGTATTGGTGCGATTCCCGCCGCGCTCTTTCGTTCTGTTCGTTTGCTCGTTATGTCAACCTTCCATCTTACGTAAGAGGGAAAGGGTCTGTTCACACGCTTCCAATGACGCGTCGCCATTAGCGCACACTCTTCTTACGATGGCAGGGACTTAGGCACATGATTTTGTTTCCCCGGTATGCACAACGTACCGTGTTTGCACGATTCTAACGCGCACTTTTTTTCGCCAAAATCGGTGCCTAAAATTACATGCGCATTACAATCAAAACCAAAAACCAAAATTCGAAAGAAAAACAGAATACTCAGAATAAGGCATCTAGCCCAATCGACTTCATGACAGTTTGTTTACATTCGCCATTTTGGTATCCATATTGCACGTTCTTTCGCCTTTACGGACTCGTGTCTGGCGTTTTAAGATGAAAAAATAAAATAAATTCCACTAGGAGGCTTTATTTGAATGAAACGTCATCACGCTGACGGGAAACAATAACAACAGAGCGGCGCTGTGTGGCCTTGCAATCCCAGCGACCCGACGAGCTCGCGAAGTGTTGTTTGGAAGACGTCCCTCTAATAGGCAACGGTCGTGCATTCGTACAAGCGCAAAAAGCACGGCTCCTCAAACGCTTTAGACGAGAGCAAGGATGACCTTCTGCGGTCTGTGGACAGTGAAGAACCATTGCCAGATTCCGACAATAGCGACTTGTGCGCGGTATTTATTTTTGCGTATTGGCAAGCGTTTCATAAAATCGGTTTTTATAAGGGTATGTGTTCAAAGTCCATTAATTTACCTGCACGGTAGAATCAGCAGCAATTAAATTTTTCAATATCTGGGTGGGAACTATTTGCCTGAGTGTAAGAATCATGCAAACACAGGGGTGGAACTCATGAAATGTGCTTGGGAGCAGCCACGGGAGCAGCTAAAACAGCTGTTTTGGAGCAGGTTGGGAGCAGCTAAAACTACGCTCTGGAGCAGGCTAGGAGCAGCTCAGATCAGTTTTCATTGCACTCCAGCTTGTGTCTTAGACAAGCACGGGAGCAATTTCAGTTGTGCTTAGCAGCCCAGATAAACATGAGTGGTTAGGGACCTAGGCAGATGGGATAACAGTGTAACAGATGCGAAAACTTGGAACTTTGTGAGCCTTGTTATTTTCTGAGTGGCTTTCAGCTGCTCAAAATGCAAACCAGCACCGCTTATCGCACAGTCCACACGTCCTCGACAGAGTGATTTTATGTGCGAACCACGTGACGTGCGTAAGCAACGAACGTGCAGTTGCGCGGAAGAACAGGGAAACAAATTTCGAGTTTCTCATATTGCGCAACTCAATATCGCAACAAAATTCGAGTTTATCCTATTGCGCAACTCAATATCGAAGCAGCAGACTACGATTAACGGAGTTATCGTATTCGAAGCGATAAGCAGGAGCAAGGTTAACGTATGCCGAGCAGATCTACCGCTCGCGTGAGAGCTGCTGGCCGGCAAGGTTTCGGATCGGACTGCGTTTCAGATCTATCAAATCGCGATTTATCTTGCAGGAATGCGGTTCCAACTTCTAACGATGAAGTGCTCAAAGGAATCTTTTGCTCATTTGTTTTCAACTGACTGACGTCCGGATCCCGGGCTTCGGAGCCTCAGGCAATCTGACGTTTAACGACTCGACCTTACCTCGACCGACTTGTTTAACCGCTTATGGTTGAAGAATAACAATCCAGAGGCAGATGGTGTAGCGCTTGGAATCCGAACCCCGAGTTTTTTTCGCACACTTCCTACTCGGGATACACAGGGAGAATAAAGAGAAAAAAAGGATTGCAAGGCCGACCAAGCTAAACGCGATCATTGTTGCCAATCGAGTCGATAGAAACCGAAACCAAGACAAAATACAATTTTTTTGGCGCACGTTTTCCAATTTGGTGCATAATGGCGCGAGGTATTGACTGTGGCGCAGTTTCCGAAACATGGCACAGGATGGCGCAGACAAATGCGTCTGGCGCAAAATGGCGCAAATGGCGCAGCCGTTCCACCCCTGAAACACGATAATTGACAACGTAAAATCAAGGTGCAGCGACAATGCAGTTTGCGAGAAAACGTCGACACCCGGGAGGGAAGATTGGCTCTTCGATGACAACAATGTGCAGACTGTTGTGAGGTTGGAATTTCGATCTTTTGCCGAGCCAGAACCCCCACGCTAAATGCCAATGCATTTCGTTCAGAATCGGCGTAGTGACAGCGGCGATTTCGGCGACGTTGTTTGTTTTTTGACTGTGGGTAGTATGGGCCATAAAAATTCAATGAAGACTGACACAACGACACAATGATAATGTGTTCTGACAAGCAGAGGCACGTTGGGCTGCCCTTCCTTTGTAGTTTGCAGACAACGCTCGTTACTCGAGAAAGGCCCATTGCAGTGTCGTTTTTCCTCAGGTCGTGTGAGCAACCTTTTGCATTTAAAATACAATTAAAATCACCGTCGACTATCACCTTCGCTTAACACTGTGTAGTGAAAACGTCGCAAAATGGTTAGTGTCACGCAGGAAAGTCACGTCACAAAAGACTGAGAAGCAGAAAATGCTGCCTGTCACTCACCATCCCAGGGTCTCCCAGGTGAAGTGCTGTCTGCTTTTCGATCGAAGAACGGATTCCCAGATGTCTTCATCCGTCTTAGATGATTGCTGAACAGTTTTCTGTCCGACGTGAACCTCCTCTTCCCTGAGACGTGCCCCGCTAAAGACGTCGGGCTGAACCAAAGAACACGAATGTTGTTACCCGCTTCCTAACGTTTTCCAGAAGGCACTGCGGTCATGAACAACATGCAGTAGACTGTCATTAATTTAAGCTCCAT
The DNA here is from genome assembly GCF_016920785.2 of Ixodes scapularis. Lineage (NCBI taxonomy): Eukaryota > Metazoa > Arthropoda > Arachnida > Ixodida > Ixodidae > Ixodes > Ixodes scapularis. The sequence goes on along the minus strand of NW_024609883.1, from coordinate 80,821,561 downwards.
GAAGCCACAGACTTTTCCCTGAATTATCAAGAATTCACCTAAATCAACCTGTACAGTCGCAAACATATGTATAAATGAAGCAGACGCTAAGCCTACTCCTGACATACGTTGGTCTGTCTCTCTGTGCTCATGCGTGGTTTTGTTCTACTGTCCAGTTATTAGAGCGCAGCTCTTAGGTGCCCGCTTCCGGCTTGAGCGGCGTCGCCGTTGGCGTAATTGTGCGATGCATTATGGGACGCGTGACGTCACTGATGACGTCATCAGTGATGATGACAATGTTGACCCTCTGGATGTCACTGGTGACGTCATCAGTGACATCAGTGATGACATCATTGTCGTCACTAATGATGTCACAGTAATGTCACTGTGATGTCATCAGTGACAACGACGACGACGATGACGTCATCGTGATATCGTTTGATATCCCGATGACGTGTACAACGTTTTTACGCGCTGCGGGAGGAATAGCAGGCAGGATGAGGAGGTGAGGAGGAGGGAGGAGGGGTATACCCTCCCCTCAGTACCCCCTCCCTCCTCCTCCTCAAGAGCTGCACTCTAATTCGGCGAACAGGAAGTTGTAAACGGCTTTCATTCATTTTATTCGTCTTCTTTTATTCCATTCAATCAACGCTACATCTTTAGATTGCATACAAATGCTTTGAGCACTGCTATGCTTTAGTTTGTCTGCATTAAAATTCCCTCTCGTGCCCCAGTTGAATGTGACTCCGACTGTATGAATCTTATCTTGCACACACGCATACATATGTACACATGCAAGCACGTGCGAGGCAGAAAAAAGAAAAGTGGAACAAAAAAAAGAGTCCGAGCTCATCGGTCTTTTCCACTTGTTCATGCAATTCAATTGCCTTAACAAACTTGCCAGATCTGTAGCCTTATAAGAGAAAGATAATTCCGATCTCATTAGTAACTACATTTGGAGCAAACAGTTCCGCGAGGTCCCAATGCAGACTGAAGTAACGGATATGCATGTTGGGAATAGCTGAGCCAATGCATAGATTATTTAGTTCCATTTTCCATTTCATTCTCAGTTAATGATGGCGCACAGAATGAAACACCATCCTTAGTACCTGCTTCACATGAAGCGCTGAAGAATGCAGTGTAACTGAAGCCTCAAATGAGATGCAACAGGCGGTAGAAGTCATCTAGGATGCTTTGAGAAGTTAGAGCAGTATATGTCATTAGGCCTGGAACATATGCTGTAAAAACAAACTAAGTAGAAACTTCAGTTATAGTTGACAGGATGCAGTAGAAATGACAAACAAAACAGACAAATAGCCACGAGAAAAAGACAAGTTCATCACGATGGTGCCACGTTTTTTTGTTTGTATTGTCTCGTTGGCATCACCTCTGTGCTGCTCATTTCCATTGCAATAAACAGAAGACTTCAACAATGTCTTATTCACATGCCCCTGATCAGGCTCCTTACCTTCGTCGACCTCGCTTCGTTGAAACGTCTGCTGACGACCCTGTAACGGGACGCCAGACGAAACGGCTCAGGTCGCTGACCTCAAATCGGCCAACAGTCAATTAAATGCTTACGTGTTCCGCGTGAGCGCGTTGAGGGGCGCAATCCTCGGAAGCGAGCCAGCAAAGCTCCTCCCGTTTTCCGACGTCCCGCCGACTGCCCTCCGCCGTCCAAACGATCCGAAGAGGGGGTTGCCATTCAGGTCAAAGCCCGGCTGTGCTGCACAAAGCTGGAGCCAGAGGAGATCGAGAAGAGTGTTGAAAACGACGATCGGTGCCGCTAGAGACACTAGACGAGCTATGCTTAACTAGCGTCGGCGCTCTGTTCCCTGGTTGTTTCGTGGGTGCCGCCATTTTGTTGTGCAAAGCAGATGCACTTGGCGGTGGTAACGGCTTGAAAGTGCTACTTCTTTAGATATGGTAAAGAAAGCTCGGGCGACATCATCTTTCTTTGTCGTGGATAGTTTTAAGATTTCTGGAAGATGAAAAAACGCTTCCTGCAACTTGAGATGAAGCTTCGGATAACCAGCTACAATGATTTTGAGCGAGGGTCGTTACCTTTACAGCCGCCGACCAAGCTACGTTTCAAAGTATTGACACTTTGTTACGCCAAAGCGGAGCATGTCAACCGTAAACACAAAAGTGTTACAAGCTAGCATCCTCTATCTATGTCACTGAACCGAGGGTGCTATCGCTTAAGTAGAGATTCTCTGTTCCTTGATAACAGTTAGTTGAACTGAACTGAAAACCTCTCTTCTGACTAGATGTCGATACTAGTCAGCAATGAAATTCGATTGTGCGGTACTAGCAACAACCAACGGGCATGTGAAAAAATGTAATTAACGTTAAAAAAAGTGAAAGCCGTTTACAACTCCCTGTAACACCGAATTAGAGCGCAGCTCTTGAGGAGGAGGAGGGAAGGGTACTGGGGAGGGGGGGGGGTCAACTGACCGGAGGGGAGGCTCACGTGACCTTGGGGGGTCACGTGACGATGACAATGCCGATGATGTCATCAGTGACGATGACGATGCGGATGTCGGTGACGTCATCTGTGATGATGACGATGACGATGCGGATGCCGGTGACGACATCAGTGATGATGACAATGACGATGCGGATGCCGGTGACGTCATCAGTGACGTCACTGATGACGTCATCAGTGATGATGACGATGACGATGCGGATGCCGGTGACGTCATCGGTGATGATGACGATGCGGATGCCGGTGACGTTATCAGTGACGATGACGTCATCGGGGGGGGGGGGGGGGGTGACGTGACCTCGGCGAAGGGGTCACGTGACCTCGGGGGTCACATGACCTGTCACGTGACCTCGGAGGGGTCACGTCTTGGGGTGGCCTTGGGAGGGTCACGTGACCCTGGGGGGGGGGGGGGGGGGGGGTCACCTGACCTGGGGGTCACGTGACCTTGGGGTGACCTTGTGGGTCACATGACCTTGGGTTGACCTTGGTTACGCCGACGGCGACGCCGCTCATGCCGGAAACAGGCACCTAAGAGCTGCGCTCTAAAAATAAAAAGATATACTCACTGCAGGAAAAAACGATGCCTTAGACGTAGCGTTGCTCAGGTCGTCAATGCGCTCGAAAAGCTCGCTGCACACCAAAAAGAGAATGTAAGCAAATGGAAGAGCCAGGCAGCCAGCACTTCCACAAGCAAAACATAAAGGGAAGCTGCAAAACAAACAAAATGGTACACACTCTATTTTGTAATGTCTAATGCATATGTTCATTAATTAACAAAAAAGAAAAGAAACTACCACAAAAAGTGTGCTGCAATTGACGGCAGTAGCTGCTGCATTGAGAAAACGCATGTTGAAGATTTGCCTTCGGACAGTGTGCTGTACAACATTTGGAGTGGATTCTTCGCTTTCAGTGGGATGGATGCAGGAGACACGTGTGAGGAGATGCGTGCTTTGGTGGAGCGATCGTGCAAGATGCTGCATGCGTTAAAAAAGGACACAGAGATGCATTTCTTTTTTGTTGCCTGAAACGCTTTTTTAGAACGCGGGCGCCCGTGACTGTGCCTGCAGTGGAAGAGGCGAAGGTATGTACGCGAGCTGTTCGGTAGAGCCGTGGAGAGCACACGTGAATGGAACCTGGGCGGCGACAGTGGGGAGGCGAGGGAGTGCGTCCGCACAAAGCAAGCGCGTTGGTATTTCGCGACGGCGGCTGCCAGAGGTTGAGGGGAGGGAGATTGTCGTCCGAGAACACTCAGATGTGGCAGGAACAATGGGGAAGTTAAGAGTGCCCTCCCCGTGATCATGCGGGTTTTCCGGAACAGCAGTGGCCTACAGGGGAGAAAGGGAGCGAGAAGGAGCCTTGCCTTGTGCGAGGAGCGACGGGGAGAGGGAGAGCGGTGCCTCTGCTGTCGAGTGGAGTTCTGCGTTTGCGCACGAGCATTTTTTGTCGAGAAGGGATACTAACAGCTACAGCCGTAAAAAAGCTTGGGTTGAGAAAAATGCTGCGGAATGTCCGAGAGGATTATACTCTTTTTCACAATCTGAATAAACTCGTTCTGCAAAAACAAACTGACATCAGTCGAGGCCTTTGGCTGACCAAAGGTCATAAGAACCGACCCTGACCTTCAATCACGCGCGCCTCGTGTAGGAACCCCTTCGAGGTCATAGCTCGTGGGGAGTGATTTAATCTCCAACAATTTTGCAATCAACTGCAAGCCAGTCTTGGAAAGTGCAGTAAACGAGCATGACAGGGCAACAAAACTGACAAACCAAGAAAGCGGCCCTACCTCGAGTAGTCTTTGAATGCAGGAACTCCTGGAACCAAACACACGGAGTGTCGTGCCTGCGGAAGAAAGGCAAAGTCATACGAAATGATATCCACATAGAACATATAGCTCCCCAAATTAATAAGAAATGCTTTCACAACACTGTAGTAAGAACTATAACTGTCTGTTTAATTTCTATTTTTAAACCAGTCAAAAGATGTTAGTTATCTTTGCGCTATTGTTTTGTTGTTGTTGCAGCTCGTTTTGCCGAGAAGACAGGAGACCTTATCAAGCAGACAACTGTTGGCATTTTGTCTGCCTCCCGGCATCTTTTCATTTCATTTCATTTATTTGTAGCTCACAAGCACCCCAAGGGGGCATACATGAGGGGGGAAATTCAACAGTATACAAGGAAAACAGAACAGCGAAAATATGAACACATGTCATGCAAAAATAACAATATAATGAAAGCACGTGGAAAACATACATTTCAATTTACGCAGTATTGAGAACACACACTTTTAAATTCGTCGACATTTACTAAAGACACAATGTTGGCTGGAAGTTTGTTCCAGTCGGAAATTGCCAACTGTAAAGGTGATGTCTGGAAAAGTTTAGTATGTGATGTTTGTAATAGTATCTTGTATAGGTGCAAATAAAATTATTGATTGATTGATCAATGTTAAATCGCTCTAAAACTGGACTATTCTGATCCCCTCAGGATCAACTCGGATCCTTCACCTGATAGCTTGGTTCCATGATCGAGGGAAGCTCGAAGAGACGTCTCCCCTTGCTTGGCTTCGCAGGTCTGGTCTCGGACAGGCAGAGCAAAAACTCCAGGCAGGCTTGGACGCCGTCTGACAAGACATCAAGAGGGGCTTACGACATGTTAAGGCAAATACTGTCACAAAAGACAAACAGGTGCCAGGTGAATTAAACTGCTAGGTGTATTAACGACAGATTCTGTGGCTAAGAATGACAATAAATTTTCATAATTAGCTTAACATGTTTCTCTTTGTGTTGACTCTGGTATTGCTAAGAATGAAACTAAAGGCCTTGATCAGGAAAATGACTGCTACTATAAATGTATGTTGAATAGGGTCCTCCTGAAGTATGTTGTTGTTTTTTCCTTTCCCTTTGTGCCTGGTAACCATGGCAGCCTAGTTGGTTTCTGTTTATGTGGTTGTGTCTTTGTGTTAATGCTCCTGGTTGTCACTGTTTTTCTATTGGTACAATCTAAGCTCATTTTAACAGACCTTGATTTTGACCAACATTTCGGTTTGTTGTGAAAGGAGTATATATGTTGTATGCAGATATGAAGTTGAGTCAGTGGTATGTAGAGGAAAACCAACCGAACTTCGCAAATCGGTATGTTATATCCAAATGTCTGTTGTAACCAGGTATGTTGTAATGAGCTTAGACTGTAGTTCCTAGTCCCTCAGATTCTTTTGTTGTGTTAGCTTTAGGTATGTGCCTTGGATGGCTGTGGGCCCATTTAAGGATGTCTTGGTGCAATCAAATTTGAGCTAAGTTTGGAGTTTGGTGTTTGTTCATACCTTCTTCACCTTGCTCCAGGGTTACTGTCAGTTTTAATCCAGCTTACCTGCACTCTCACTTTAGCTTCTAAGATCACGACTCCCTACGGGAGGAGTTCCAGCGTCCATTGGGTACCACCTCAGAAAGTGGCAGCGAGCTAAGCAGAAAACTAATGTTGCAGTCCACAAAACAACATGGATGTCTAATGAAAGAAGGGAAGGCGGGAATTGCATACCGGAGCAGCGTCCGCTGGTGCCCCTGAGCTTGGACAGGCACGCCCTGAGTCGGAGTGCATCCTGGTGCCTTGACTTGAGCTGCATCTCTATGGCCTTGGCCACGACGCGATCCTCCACCGGAACGTCCCATGGCTTCCCGCCTGCAAACGAACATGAAGGGTCATTGTGCAATGTGCATAAGCATTTTATCGCTACGTTTGTATTTTCCCAACCTCCGGCACTTTAAGTACAAGACACATGTACTTACACAAGCTCTTCCGCCTGGAAATCAACAGATGTAATTTGGGGGTTTACAAACTAAAACACCGAAGGGCATCTGGCATGCCCCAGTGGAACACTGAGATTCGGTTTAGACCACCCACCATAAAATACTGGACGAGCGCCACACACAAAAGGTAAAGATAGTCGAGAAAAAATTAGGATGGGCACTTGTTACGTCCAACAGTGGAAAAGTAGAAAGGGGGTAGGCCCTTGTTTGATCCGAACGAATCGCATAGAAACGGGGTCTGGTAAAACCTTTTATTTTTAAAACAACCACGGCACTCTCGCCAAGCTTGCTTTAAGCCGGCCCTGCCATGTCAAACTTGGCATGTCCTTTGCCTATACTGTAAAACCTTTTATTTTCGCGGCCCCCATTTTTCGCAAATCAGTCACAGAGGACATAATCGCAGCCACTAAATTTCGCAAATTCCAGATGCCTGCATTGAAACTCTTAAGGACAGAAATTTCCGTGTGCCCTTAAATTTCACAAATTTTTCAATTCACGAAAATTAAGGGCTCATGAACTTTAAGGGTTTTACAGAATTTGAAATGTTTGAAAAGTAGGTGGTGGGCGCTCATTGTGACATGGGTGCATGCTCAGTATTTTACGGTAAATATCTTTAAAGAAACACTGACACTCCCCTAAAACTTTCTTGTTTTTTTGTTTTTTTTTCTGTCAGGCAATTTAATGTAGTGTCAGGAGATTATCCAATTAGGTCATACTTTTCTGCGGTCACATATATCTTTTAATAAATTAAAAAACTCAACTGCTCGAAACCGAAACCAAAACACGAGCAAGGAAGCTCATGGCCAGAAGTCATGTAGCTACACCCACCGCCATTTTTTTTTTTTTTCTTCCTCCGCTTTTTTGGTTTTTGAGGCAGACGACGACGACGACAACGAACTTGCGTGAACCGTTTGTCGTGCGATTGTTTCAAACTCATATCCCTTCCACTCGATGTTCTGTGCTTTAAAATCGACTGGCCGGTACCACGAACGACAGTTCCGAAGTAGCAGCCCCACGTCCATCACAACGTCGCTCCGTTGCCACATTGAGAATGACGTGTACAGTGGCCCAAGTTTTTAATAATATCACGCGAGCGTCGATTGCTGGGCCGGCCAGCGCTATGCCGCGAAAGGGTGTGGTGATACGGGAGAGATTAGGCGCGTGCGCACGAAGATCTTTCCGGTGCGAGCGTCATCTGCTAGGCCATTCCGTTGACAGCGCGCAGCCCCTACTAATAGCAAAAGGGCGCACGGTGCTGATTGGCATAATTGTTTATCCAATGCCCACTTACCCCTCTTTCTCCATGTTTCTCTTATCTGTTGGTAGAGAAAAATGTCTGAAAAGCGAGCGCTGGTGTGATACTCGCCTTCTGTGGCATAAACAGTGGCGCAATGTCGATAGCTTTATTCTGCCATCTGGTTGTGTTGTTTCATGTTTGAATTTGCAGCCACTTGCTATTTTGTGTGCCTAAAAAAAAGCGATTGATAAGCAAGAGCTGTTCAGATCTAGGCAGTTAGCTTTGCCAGCAGATAAAAAGCAGGGGTTGTGTGCGGTAAACAATAAAGCCTAGCAGAAAATGCTCGCACCGGAAAGATCTTTGTGCGCACGCGCATAATCTCTCCCGTATCACTGCACCCCTCCGTGGCATGCCCAGCACGGCACTGGCCAGCCCGGCAGTCGACGCTCGTGTGATATCATTAAAAACTTGGGCCACTGTACATGCACTACCTGTAATCTGTGCAACATTCTTTCTTCTTTTTTTTTTTTCGATCAACGTATTTGCAGCTTTTTGGAGGTCACAAAAAAGGGGGGTTCATACCGTTTTCTCTTTTTAATATTGAATGTGCGTCTTAGTTAAGCTACGACTTTGAATATATTTGACACATAGTTTGAACACCACTTGACCATGGAAACGAGACTGAGCGCGACTGAAACCGGCCAATTCTCGACTGGCTGTTTTTGGGCGTAAAGAAAATAAATTTCAGCCACAAGTAATGTTCTCGGTAGTTGGACCCTTATAGGTCAAGTTAAAATAGAAACCTCGGCGAGTGTTAATGCCCTGTCTCTTTAAGGCCGGTTCTCACATGCAGCGAAGCGCTGATGTAGCGCTCCTCACGTGCCGTCAGCTACTTATCGTTTGCCAAGAGCAACAGGTTTGACGGTGCGATACAAAGCTGGTGAACGCTCCCGTACAAAGCTGATGAACGCTCCCGTAAGCACGTGCTTAACGCGAGGTAAGCGCTATGCTTGTAGCGCTCCGCTGCATGTGTGAACAGGCCTTTAAGGTGTCAGAGTTTCAGTTGCACAATTCCTGCCCCACAATCCAACAGTGGGCTCTGCGGCCTTGACTTCAAAGGTGTGCCTTCACAGCCCTGGCAAGTTTTCTCATCAGATAACTGAGGTAGATTCCGAAGTGGTCACGCTAGTCGTCATTGTATTACCGCTTTCAGAAGAAACAAAGCATAGCGAGCTAAGACCTCACGTTTGCAGCTTTCTTAGAAGGACGAGTTAGACAAGGAAGGCAGCTTACAGGCTGCAATTTTGCAGTGGTTCAGAGATACTATCCCTAGGGCAGATATTCCATTTCAAAAACCCAATGAAGGGAGGTTGCTCGTGCAGGTACATACGTGATAAGATGCTTAGCATTCAGGAATGGTGAGCTCAATATACGTGCAGCATGCTTAAAGTGGTGTCTTGACCGTTGCCTGTTCGTATGAGGCAACCTTCTGTGCAGCCTCTTATTTAGAGAATCTGCACAGCTTACTCATCTTTGTACTCTTTTCGCCTCAAACCTCATTTTGAAGTTATAGCTTGCTGAGAAGGCGGGTAATAAGACTTTTCGTGGACGCTCAGAGAAACATTCAGCACTCACCACACACTTGCTGATGCTGTTCGCCCACTTTCAGCAGTATTGAGAATGCCGTCTTACGGAGTTCCTTCACTGAAACGTTCCCCAACCTAGTGCCACCAGGATCGGCATCCCTCGCTAGAATAACACACAGCTTCGTTATCAAGCACTGCACGTCATCGTCCGAGTCCCAATCCATGTCCCCTGCAGTGTAAATGTAAACACTCAAGGGGAAAACAAAATGTAGCTAGTCTAGTTGTAGTTACATGTCTTTGAGTGGAAACGGTCAATCTGTCATGGCTTACTCTTCGTGAAGTTCACCAGTACACACGACTCCCTTTTCATGAAATTGCCGAACAGACATGCGTTGTTCTTCGCGAGGTTGAAAGCCACAACACAAGTACTCTTTGTGACAATCACACGTAGTGCCGACTTCCTCTCAGTTACGAAGTTCACAAGCAGTCCCGACTTCCCCTACGTGAAGCTTGCATATAGTAATGACTTTCTCTCCGTTGTGAAGTTCACAAGTAGTTACGACTTCCAACTTCGAGGCCACTATAGTCACGACCTGCCCTTCAAGAGGTTCACACGTAGTCACGACTAAAGGGGTGCCTTCGTGAAGTTTAGTCACGAAACGCGACAAATACTGTTGGTAAACTCGCGGAAAACCAACGAGTAGCCACTAGCAAACATCACCGCAGAGCAGCGTTCGCCGGGGCTGGTCCGTCCTAGTTGTAGTACCGGTAGTACGTTTCCCGTCGATCGTGATCCAAGGCGGCCAAGGCCACATTTCGATGCAGCACGTGCACTGACCAAGCGCGACATCGGCCCCGCAAAGCGCCACTGACCCCGCCACCTACATCGAACTGTATCGATTTTTCACGCACGGATGACGATAACTGCGGTCTTTCCGTTGTTTTCCGACGTCGGCTCTGCGATCAATCAAAGATAAGAAGCGGTTATCGTGCAGGTATTGCGTTCCGTCATTACCTCAGTACACATAAAAACATATTATTAAGGAGAAGACAAGGCGCGCTGCTGAGTTTGGAAAATTCTATGACCCGAAACGCGAAGACGGACAAAAATTTAAGTTGGCGCCATATTGGACGCTGGTGAAGGTTGCTGACCGGATGGGTTGGCTCTTCAGCCGTTTCAGCGGTTTCAGTCACTTCAACTTCAGGCTTTTCAAATATAAACTAAAACAATATTTTATAAGATGTATTATTATACAATAATAACATGTTTTTAAAATAAGAAGAACAATATTTGTCCTTTGATGTGTCTGGTCGACTAGTTCTGGTTAGTTTTGGTTACGTTTTGAAGGATGCATGTCAGATATCAATCCAATCCACAACGTTCTCAGCGATGGCGGCGGTGCGCGGAAGCCGCGGAATCCCCCCCACCCGAATTCTCTGAAAGCTGGTGACCTCGTAAGTTCGAATGCACTGTTAACAGATCCGCTGGTTTGTTCTTGATGGACGAATATTGTTCCCACGAGCAACATTCGTCTTCGCTCCTTCCACGGCGCCTCTTCTAAGGCCCTGTGAATGTTGATTTGCGCATGATATGTGAACAGTGAAATTAAGAAATTGATACTAAAAATATATTCTAGCCACATTTATTAGATGCGTACGCCAAATTTTATGCAGACTGCAAGAAAAAAGGAAGCGTACAATGTATACAAAATAAAGCTAGAGTGAGGCAGCTTGGGTTATCTTTAGGGGAACTCTGCACTTGCACTGCTGTAGGACTGAATAAAGATGCTGAAAGGTTCTATTCATTTTTGCTCCCATGGGGAGCCGAGCTGCTCTTCCTCCTCCTTGCCCATGTAATGATAATAATAACCATAATATTTATTTCAGACGTGCAGGGTGTTTTTGAGCGCTATTCAGCCATAAAAAAAAAAAAAAAAAAAAATCTATATATAAATTAAGAAGCAGTGCATCAAAATTTACCACAGAGGTGTCTTGGAGGCACATTTATCCTACTCCAATTTCGTAATTGTGGGTTTCAGGAAAACAACTTAAGCCTAAAAATAATCTGCTTTTCTATCAATGCACAGGGAGGAAAACGGTAAAAATTATCCAGTTCATGCTGCTAGTCACGGGTGGTACCACACAGAGCCGTAAATGTAGAGAGTTTGGCCATTCGTTGGGAAGTATAGGAGACAAATGAGGAGGCACCATTGGCTGAAAGCGGGCTGGGCGTGTTCCAGGGCGTCTTCAGAAGTTTGAATGTGACCAACCAGAAGCCGGAAATAATACCCTGGCGGTGGTCGCGAGAAACAAACCTGATAACTGCATTGGAGTAACTCTCAATGGCTGAAAATATGGTACACGTGATGTTTCAATCACGGTAATCCAAAATGATGGTGGAAGAGTGCGATCAGCGGGACGATCGACATGATCCGCATGCCAAGCGCCCAGGGCTGGGAATCTGCCGTCCGAACGGTCACACTCTGTCCGCGCAAAACAGAGTTGCGCGGCGCATTCGTTTCTTACATCTTTCTGCATGATCATGATCAAAACAACACGTGCATCCTATTTTCAGCCACAAAGAGTTACTACACTTCACTCTTACGCGCTTATTAAAATCATATACGAACATAGACTTTTGATCAGAACTGTTTGCCGCTACCACCGCTAGGGGATTCTTTTTGGCTTTTGGTTGGTCAGGAGAGCATGCCAAGCCCTCTTTCCGACTCTGCCGCACGCCCTGACTCTGCCCGCGCCTCCCATTGACCAAACTCTCTACATATACGGCTCTGGTACCACACACACAGTTGGATCTGCTGAACCTCGTTTTGGGTGTTCATCTCGTGGTGAATTCCACTGGTAGATCCGAAGCAGTATCGAAAATTTGCGGGAGGCAAAAATCCACTTCATGGGATGTGCTCCAAATAGTCTGTCAACAGTCTGTGCTCTGCCAACTTTGTTACATCGCAATTCCTCCGCTGTTTGTCGATTTCGTAGCATTGTCGGTAACAATTGAGGCCTACTGCGCACCGTCATAGATCCTCGCCCATACCTGCGAGCTAAGGGCTAGTATTATTTTATGCTCTTCTTGCGCATGTATTTGCTCATCGCCCCGCCAGTCGCTGTTTTCTTCCGCAACCAACCTGGCGGACGTGCGCTTCAGCTCGACATTTGGCTTTGAGTGCCGGCCAAGGCACAAGCACACATACCCACTTTTAAAATGTGCTTTCTCTGCACAGGTGTTTGGGCGAGCACTGCGCAAGTGCTTGGGCGAGCGAAGGATTCTTCACAACTACGCTTTTGCACCCTGGTCTTTGCCAGTGCTGAAGCCAACTGGTGAGGCGAAACATGCTCATCACGCCCCACTGGATGGCGCTGTGCATTTGGTATATTGTCTAGTGACAAGCAGTAGATGGACTCACATTTTTGGAGTGACCAGCCGAAACGATCTGTCATTCAAAATGGCCGCCGCTCGATCTTGCCCGCGCTTCAACCTTTCAAGGCAATTGAGTTCTCCGATGACCCATCACTACCGTCGCTGTCTAGCTGCAGAAGCAACACACGACACGGGTCGCGCGCATCCACAGAATTCACGTCGCAAAGAAATGGAGAGGCAGAGGCTTGCGACCGCGTCTGAGCGGTTGGCCTCGCGCAGCGATCGCCTTTGGTGGAGCCCAGATTGTTGATAAGAATTCAGCAATCACAAAGAGGTGGCAAATCTTAACATGTATGGTCGTTGCCTAGTTTGTTCTTGCTTTATTGCACGAGAAAACGGCGGCGGCATGTGGTGTTGTGGCAAAATTAGTGAACACGTCTAACCTTGCGTCTGCTTCTTCCTTCAGCTTTTCTGTTGTTCCTTCTTTCGTTCTTCAGCTCGGGATCGATATCGGTGCTTATGATATGCCACACTCCAGTCCCGCCTCTGCACCCGCGATTTTTTTGTGAGATAGGAGCACTCAAAACGTCACAACCCTGTGCAAACAACCGACATGACTGAACTGCACCGGACTACCAAACAAGTCAGACTTGAAAGGTCCGGCTAGGTCCAGAGACCGCAACGCTCATGCGCACCGCCGAGTGAAAGGAACTGAAGTAGCGCGCTTCTGTCGACGTCTGCCGCGCTCCCTCCAAATTCAATGGTGCAACTTAGGCGGGGTTAGAAGCGCTCCACAGGTCGGGAACTGCCACAAACCTGCGAACGGGAGATGACCAACTTGAGCCGGATCTGCCAACGAAAGATGCTCACCCCAAAAGGTGTGCTCCAAATCTGCGGGCGGAATGCACTAGCAAAGAAGCTTTCACTTTTTTGCTTTAGATTCTGCCATCTACAAGTTCCTGCATCAACCATAGGTGTTTTTGTTTTTTTTTTTCTTTTTTCGTTTACTTTTTTGTGCCTAGGAAAAAGCAGGAATTTTTTACGCTTGTCTGAGACACTGCGGCAAAAGAAGACAGTCCTCCGATGTAGCCATCGGACCCTTTACAACAGTCAGCAGGCAAAATAAATAATAAATATATACATATTCACCTAAGGGTTTTACCTTTGCCTCTTTTCTCTACTTTCAATCTATTGGTCACTCATTTTCCTTTCTTTTCGGCCCTCGTCTAATAAATCAGTTACTCCTTTCGAAGGTCACACATGCTAATTATTAGAAAATATGAACCATTGCACAATGATGTAACAACTGGCACTGCAGAACACGCAAGCTTAAAACCGCATAATATGACAATGTAATGAAATTAATATCTTTGTGGTTTTCAGTTCATTGCTCAGCCTTTCCGTAGCTCGCAACAAAGGACGCTCTTTTGAAGAAGGTCAATTCTGTTTACCCATCCTCTGGGAGACTTGGGAAAGAGCAGTACTGTAAAATATTACTGCCACCACCGCCCAGTATCCTAACGTCTCTAGTACATCATATCTCAGCTGTTCCAAGGGGGTTAAACGTGCTATCGCATGTGTCGGAACATTCTAAGAAGTATTATAAGGTGAACCTTCGTAAAAGATTTACAGCATCTTTTTCGCGTCAAAACTAAACTATGAATCACCGAATGCTCTGTCTTTGCCCAAATGTAATGCTAGCGGTCTGGACCCAGTGCCAAAGTTTCAGAACTAACCTCTATCTTATTCAAAAAAAGATTTTCTGAAACTTTCTAAGGGAAGATGGAGCCCATTCCCGGTAGTTTGCCCCATTCGGCCCCATGTGTCTCTGGCTGTCCGCCACCATTTTCGTTAAAAATATTTGAGGAAATCGTTTATAACTTGTGAATGAGATAAGAGCTTGCTCTGAAACTTTGGCATCTGGTTCGAACCTCTACATTTGGGCGAACATCAGCGTTCGGCGATGCATATAAAGTAGTACATTTTTGCGGCTAAAAAGAATGCTAATCTTTTTTGGAGGACACACTGTACATCGTTTGGAAGGGAGCGGTGACCCCCTTTGTATTCTTCAGAGGCACGCGTTTTTCTACTAGAGCAGTGATTCTCATCCATTGATGTTTCGCGAACCCCCTGTAGGTCGACAGAGATCCACACTGTAGTAGAGGATGTGCTGATGTGTTGCGTTTTGTTATTTGACTTCAGGTGGCCGATTCGTTTGAGGTGTTGGCCCGATCGTGGATCGATGTCAGCATCTGGCCCCATGGAAGAACGGCTTGGGAATGACGGTCTGGCCTCGCTCACAGAGGCGGGAGGACAGCAGGGTAGGCACTGCTACACTCCGTCTCGGACTACAGCAACGGCTGAAGGCTGGTTTACAGGCTTGCAGCAACTTGCGACCGAGTGCCTTGGAAAACATATGCAAAGGAAAACTTTTTTTTTTATATATAAACAGACTGGATGGAAAAAGGATGTCATAAAATTAATTTACAACAATAGAAAGTTTTTGTAGAGCTATATTTATGGCGCGAAACAAATTTGTTTTTGGCACTCGTGGGATCTCACAGAAAAGTGGCGACTAGCAGTTGCATGACTGGCCACTATAGTCACGTGGTGCTTGCGCTCTTTTGTGAGCTTCCTATGGGCCCTAAAAGTTACTTATTAATCTTTGTATTTTTGCTGCACTTCTTTTTTTAACAAACTACAGTAAAACCTCGTTATAACAAAACGGGATATAACAAACTAATGGATATAACAAAGCAACCATAATTCCCCTTGCTTGCTAATAGTGGGAAGAAATGGACATTGGCTATAACAAACTAATGGTTATAACGAAATAATTACGACCGCTCCTTCAACTTTGTTATAACGAAGTTTTACTGTACTTTGATGTTTGAGCAACAACAAGTATAATGAAGTCGTCACTTTCATTTTGACTCGTTTGATAACAAACAAGGGCTTCACCATTTTCTGTTCAAAGGGGCGCGGTGTCGCATGTTTTAGTTTCTAACATGTCGGTTCCCCTGGAACGACACCACTGCTCAACGAAGCACTGGAAGCTCCCGAAAAAGTGCAAGCACCATGTGATTATAGTGGCCAGCCACGTGACTGCTAGTTGACACTTTTCCACGGGATCCTGCAGGCACCAAAAACAAATTCGTTTCACGCCGTAAATTCGTTTCACGCCGCTAAATATTTTTTTTTATCATGAATTTATTTAATGACATTCTTTTTTCATCCAGGCTGTTTAGCAGAAAAAAAAGGTTTTCTTTCCATATTTCCTTTAAAGGAACGCTGTAGTAGTCCTTGAATTTGAAAAGAAACTGAGAGGTGTAATGTAGGCACCTTAAAAATGTTACACTTTCAGTTCTCTTTCTTTTTAATTACTGGTAGGAGCGTCGTAATCGTCAATTAAAATTTCGGTGTAGCCCTGCCTGTGGCGGTGCACCGAGTGCAGAAGAATGCAAGAGCAGAAAGAAAAACTAGCAAAAGTGAATTTATCAGCGGGGTCAGATGGCCCTTGCTCCCCACTAAGCTGACACGGAGATGTTGACAATGACGTCACGACGCTTTGGACAGGTAACAGGCGGCAGAAAGGCTCGTCGCATGCGCCCTGCGGCAATCACTGCATGTATTGTTCGCAACAAAATACAAAAGGCTATAGAAGTCCGCTGCTAACAGATATTTTTTTTTGAAGTGCTTCAGCTTCTTTTTTTAGAACCTTTTGGGACCTCTTACGACAAGAGAACACTCTAGCGCCATCTGTCAGACGGCCGTGGAACACTACATTTCCATATACTCCCTCTTTTTTTAATGCAGCATTTTTTTCACCGTTGGCTCAAAAAACTTTTGGCAATGTTACAAACGACCATCTTTCGTAAACAGTATGTACACTTGATCGCGCAAATACCGCAAAACCTTTGCAATAGTGAAATGCAGTTCCAAGGCCACTTCAAAGATGGTGTCAGCGTGCCAGCGTGATCTCTCATAAGTGGTCTCAAACGGTCGCAGTGCAATCGATCACACTCAAGTGCACATCTGTGCACGAGCACGTAGCTTTCATAGGTGCTCCTGCTGCACAGGCATTCATAAAGGCGAGATGCACTCTAAGGCAAGGAGCTTGCGCCTAGGTCATTCATCATTGTTTTCAGTCGGTAGAGATAGAGTAATCTTTTTGTCCTGAATGTGATGTTATCGAATCGCTGTCAATCCAGTATGCATAAGTGTGGCGGCAGCACATCTTTTGCCCGTGAAAACCAGGCCACTTCTAAAGTTACTGTCCATTTTGGACGGTAACCTTGGAAGTGGCCTGCTTTGCAGGGACTTAATATATGCTGCCTTATGCACACTAAATTGACAGCGATTGTCAACATAGCCCTATGTGACCTTTTAGTCTATTTATTTTGTTTTTTATTGGAATCATCTAAAACTTTGTTGACAAGAACGATGAAGGTAGGATGACTACAAAGTGATCCTCCGTGTTTCTTTTTCTCCAGCCGCAGAGAAACAATTGCAAATTACGGCGGCTCCACTGCCCCAGACCCGAGAGAACCACGAAATCGAATTCTCCAATGCCCTCGAGATCAACCCCACGCTTCGAAAAACGACGGAAAGCGTTGAACTGTCGGACAAACTGCCCGAAAGCCAAGCGGGCCCCGCTGAAACTTCGAAATCCGCCACGTCATTCAAATGCAACCCATGCACGAGGGTCTTCAGATCCAAGGCGTCGTTTGCGGCACACATGCAGAAACATGACTCTGAGAAGTCCTACGAGTGCAGGTTCTGCCTGGAACTCTTCCCCACGCAAGACCTCTGGGCAAATCACGTCAGCATTCACAAGGACAAGAAACGTTATGAGTGCCGGCTCTGCTGCGAGACCTTCTCGAGCAAGCCCCAGTTGGTGAGGCATGGGCGAACGCACTCAAAGGACAGGCCGTTCCCGTGCCTGGACTGTCCAAGCGTCTTCGGCGACCTGCTCAGCCTCCGGGTTCACCAGCGGTGCCACGCCGTCGCGAAGCCGTACAAGTGCCAGCACTGCGAGGCAGCGTTCACCGCGAGGCAGAACTTGGATGCACACTTGCGGTTCCACCGCGCGGGAATGGTTTACACGTGCGGGAAGTGCGGGCTCACGTTTTCCGACTGGACCAGTTTCGCAGTTCACGAGCGGTCCCATGCGACTCATGTGACGGAGACATTTGCGTGCGAACGGTGTGGTCGCAAGTACTTCCATAAGACGCGGCTCCTTCGGCACTTACAGAGCCACGAAGACAAGAAGCCATCATAGTTTGAAGCCTTACTCGGTGGAAAAACAGTTGACGGATTGTTTGGGAATGTAACCTTTGTTGTGTTTTCATACACATGCACCACATGTTTCAAATGTAAAAACACGGTTGCCAAACATATGCGCTGTCGGGTATGAATGATACGAAAACGGCAGTGCACGTGGCCTTCGATACATGCTGGGCTGCACGTGTTTTCTTACTTCGTCAGGGTCCTTGTTGTTTTTGGTGCTTTTATATTTTTTAACTTGTGGACTAACTTGCCCAGACTTTGCTGCCTGGAGGCCCCTTGGAACTGGTGAAACGGTGCAGCTTCATCGCTGCCTAGGGGCCTCCACAGTGGCGTAGGCAGAGGGGGGTGGTTTGGGGGGTCAAAGCCCCCCGAAATCATCACTTTATTATTTATTTTTGGTTAGTAAAGGAAGACAAATATTGAACGACTATCGCCGAGGGGCTTGGGGACGGCCGTGCCCGTACCCATGAATTTTACAGGACATCGACTACTGGTCATGGAAAACTCAACCTCCTTCTGAAAATAACTCCTGGCTACGCCACTGGGCCTCCACGTGCTTTGCGGCTTGCATTTCCCACCTACCCGATAGTACCCACGTAGCACCCAATGTTGTGCAAACATTCCCTTTGTGTTCTGAATGTTAAAGGAACGTTAAAACATTATTTAGGACGTTCTAGGAACGTTCGTATGCGAACATTCACCACAAGGTAAGCTGCTCAACATTCTAGGAACGTTTGTTGGCGAACATTCGTATGCCTAATGTTCTCAGAACATTCACCTTCGAATATTTATATGCGGAACATTCTTTGGACGTTCACTTGCGAACATTCCTAAAATTTTCGCAGGTGAAGCCAACTTTACGGAGCTCTCACGCAACCTGTGGTTCTAAACACCATCCACTATATGCCACTTTGTGCCAAAAATATGCAAATTAAGTGGAGTTTCTGAAAACTTAGCATAAGGGATCAGTTTTATCTTATATGAATCTACCGAGGAATGTAATATAAGGTGTAGGAGAAAAACAATGGTTTTCAAAACTTCATAATAAACTTGGCACTCGCTGTGTATGTAGAGGTGCAGTTTTGAATAGACCCGATTTTTCGCATGTGGGGTAGAAAACTTTGAAAAGGGTATATCCTGCAGTTGAGTGTGGGATGCCATGTGAATCTGTTCTAAGCTCGGAGTGAGTAATCGGTCATCTACGCAGAACATTCTGAATGAAAGAAGTTGACAAGTGATGGGTAGGAGTAAACTGTCGTTAGTACATGCTCGTGCTGGTGAGCTGGGAAAGCGGTAATCTTGTGCCTCCGCTCTCTAAAAATATCTTTGATTAAAAAATATCCATCGCCCCGTGAGCAGCTTTACCATCATCCATATATGTAGTGCGGCTGATTAGTGCTGTTTCCAAATCAAACCGTAATTGTAAAATATTTGTACATAAACCTCAGAAAATGCTCCCTGAATGTAGGGTTGTACCCACGCACGTTCCGGGGAGATTGAAAGGATGTCCCTGCATAAATTTGCAACATTTCATGAAAGTTGCAGAAGTTCTTTGGATGTTCTGAAAATGTTCTTAGAACCTTGTTAGGATATTTGAATGTTGGTTGAATATCCTGGTAATGTTCTATGTCGTTCTCAGAACGTTTTAAGAATATCCCTTTGAAAACATTCCCCGAATGTAGCGATAAGTGCCTGCGCCACATTCTGACAACGTTGATAACATGTTCTTACATGAATTTCCAACATTCCAAGAATGTTGTCTATATTCTCTTGAACATTCCCGGAATGTTCTCAGGACGTTCTCGTGCTACGTGGGTAGTACCATCTTCTCAAAATGCCCACACAATAAATTCAAATTCCTTATGAGAAAGGTGCAGTGAGGGCACACCGACATGCTTGTCACCCTGCACCTTGATATTGGAAGTCTCAAAAATCTCTCTTGGTGTTTTGCCCCTAAATTTACCTACGGTGTTTTATAAAATTCAGGAGAACATCTATCACAACGAAAGTCCAAATTGGCTTGAGGGAAACCTCTCCACCGATAGTAGTGCTCTCGGACCGCTTTCTAAACATTTGCCTGGTTGCTGTAGACGCACCCATATGTCATAGTTATCCATCGCTCGGAGTGCCACGTTCTATATACAGTAGGCTCGCGATTATTCAAATTCCAATGTTCCCTACTTCTGATTAATTCAAAGAAATTTCAAAATGTTGGTTGTCCCGTTATGTTTTCAATGTATTCGTGAGACGCTTAATTAGCATGGCATTTTCGCGCAATTTGTACTTTTTGTTCCCGCGGCCCCGGTGAGTGCGCTCCTTTCCGAGCACCAGTGCACTGCAGGGCAGCAACACCCGCGGAGCTTGCTTCCGCGGGTGTTGCTTCTCCGCGGTGTATCAGTGCTTGGTGAAAAGCGCACTCAACAGGGCTCAAGCAGGGCACATACGTATATTTGTTATAAAAACGGTAACCACGCGGACATTTCCACAGTAAATTCGCAAATTCCTCCCTAAGCACGATTCGTAGACCGCGGTTCTCTCTCCGGCTAAGCCCTCCTCAACGAAGACGCCGCTACTGCGCCTGCGCGCCGATGGCTTTGACAGAGTTCCAGCGGGTTGCTGAGAGCGTTGCGGGTCAGTTTGGTTATTCCCTGTTCGGTTTCGGTTTCAATTTTAGAGGCTGCATGAACGCTGGTTCAGCTAAAAATGGCAAAGTAAACAAATCATACGTATGGTTGTTAATTTTTAGGCTAGGTGGCGCAAGCTACCGCGCCTTGTAAGGGTACAGCCATTAGCATCTATCATCCATCCATCCCGTGCTTTGCCCGCTTCGCCAGCTTTGCCAACTTTCGGGCTTTGGCTTTGGCTTTGCCACTGGCTCTTCCAAAGCCGTGTGCTGTGCTCTTCTACGATGTTCTAGAACAGTGTAGCAACTGTAGCTCTTCCATTTCGCGCCTTTTTTAACCGCGGCTACGTCTGCCACGCTTAAAATTGTCAAGCACTTACAAAATCCAAGATTCCTTCCATCAACAGTTGTTCAAGTGGTGTACGAACGATCGACGACGAGCGGGAGCGACGTAAGTGCAGTTTTATTATTTATTGCACTGCCTATGGGTCGAGATCTGTGAGGCCCGTTTATGTAGTACCTGGTTGGTGTTTCACTGCATTTTTTTTTTTTTTTTCGCCTTTACTGGCATACATTTTCTGGAGTTGCCGCACGGTGATCAGCCAGGGTCCCTCTTCTAATCGCCCCCTGCACTTTTCTTTTTTAAATATTTTATCAGCGCCATTTACATTCGTGATAAGGCCCAGCAGAATAACCTTTGTAGAATTTCTCCACATGGTATGATATCTTGTTTTGGATCAGAAATTCTATCAGCTTTGCAAGGATCTGTAAAAGCGCGCGCAGATGTATGTAGTACGTACACCGGGTGATCCAGATATGAAACTCATCAAAATTCAGTTTTGCGTACGCTACGGCACGGCGCTCTAACGCATGGGTACAGATAGTAGATATGTTGTTCATTGACACTTTTTTTTACGCTCTGGTAATATTGTAAAAAATGTTAAAGTAATAATGCAAAACACCTCGCCAATAATGTTATGAATTCATGTTCCAAAATGTTATAAAACATCATTTGAGAAATGTTGCCGAATTACTGTTGTATAAATGTCACAAAAAAAAAGTTATAAAACTTATTGTGTATATTTATACAATAGCGAGTTCGTTTCACGGCACTCGTGCCCATGCGTGCCCACTCGCAGCGTGGAGCGGGTTCGTTTCAGCCGGCACTCCACGAGTGGTTACACTCTCCGAGTTCGCTTCAGCACCGACTCCCACGCGTGCATGCACTCGCTGCACCGAGAAAATCGGGAGTGCGCCAAAACGCAATCCCGTCATTCCTCGCTCCGGCGAGGCCGGCGAGGAGCGGGAGCAGGCGACGAAAGTTTGTCTGCTACGCTGAGTCGCAGAACCGAAAGGAAAAAGAGGAGATTTTCAGATAGAAATCGCGTCTCGCGGGCAATGGAATCAAATGCGAGCTTGAATTGTGAGCGTCTGCTACTTCATAAAGGAAGCAATTGACAAACCGTGCTTTATTTGCAGGTTTGAAGTCGCTTTGTTGTTTTAGAGACGCTGAAATATACCAGTGTGTAAAGAAATGCTCAGAACAAACGCATCAGCGGTCCCCGAGATGTTTATCACCATCCGCGTCCGGGTGAAAAATTTAACTTTTGTCGACAAAACTCCCCCAGCAGAAACCTGTGACTGCCTGATAAGCACCAGAGAAAGCTAAACATAGTGACCTTACGCGAGGCTTGGGCAACATCATCATGTTTAACATTTACCTACGTCAGCTAACTTTCCCCGTCGTATTTTGTTCGAGAAAACTCTCGTTCTCGACGCCCTCACCAAGGCTAATACCTGATCCACCTGTAATGACGATCGAAATAGAAAGTCCCATGAAAAGTTTTGCTGGATATTCCAACAGACTAGTTTTAAGCCTTACCCTTTCAGTGGTTCACACATAATACCACGCTCAAACGGATCAAGCTTCTGCTCGGATAGCGTCATCACTTTTCTTCAGTTTAAGCGGTTATTAAGAGATCGCAACCAGCTGCTTTGCAGACAGTTGCTTGCGGAAAATGACGCCAACTGTAACTATCTCTACAACAACCGAGTTGCTTAAAGTCATCGCAAATATAAACTACAGGTTGCAGTGACCGACGTTTGTAGATAAACCTTGGTAGCGACTGCATCCTCGCATTCCCACCCATCACTCCAAACAGAAAGGCGCTAGTTTCGGTTTGGGGTTGGTACCTTTTCTACAACATAGATGGCGGCACCATCAGTCTTGTGCACTCGGTGCATTTCGCGTGTTCGTTTGTGTCCAGCTCTCCGTGCAACACCCTGCGAGTGCGATGCATTCTGGGAGATAACTCAAACGGTGCCAGTGCGTGTGAAACGAACTCGCTATAACATAGCAAACAATGTTTTCTTAAAACATTGTTCAATTGTTCTATTCCACACATTCACGTAACATGTGGAATCCCAGGTTGTCCACTGGAAGAGAACCCACTTTAAGCCGCAAATATTGGCTTTGCGACCTACGGCACTAATTTATCACGTAAGTCACAAGGCTAGGGTGACCACCCGTCCCGTGACTCCCGGGACTGTCCCGCATTGAAGGCTTGTGTCCCGCGTCCCATAAGAAATACCAAAATCTTTAAAATGTCCCGCATTTCACATTGTTGTAGCATTCGCTGCGCAAATTATGGCGCTTCTGAACAAGCCACGGGGTAGCGTGGAGGTCACTGATAAACATGTGAATCTTGATGGTATGCCATTTTCTATACAAGCACTGCAGGAAGCGACTGTCATTCTTGCAGAAGACGTCCATGTGCCGTTGTGCCTCTCCCCTTGATGCCAAAATATTGCGAGCGAAAATTGCTCGCCAAAAGCTGAAAAATAAACTATTGTAATTATTTGCAAATCATAATGCGTCATGCGAAAGCGTTGTTGTAGAAAGCTTTTTTTAGTGAAGACGGCCACACGAGGCAAAAAACCTGTAACTCACAAGGGTCGAAGAAACAACAACATTAGATTCTAATTTTGTGTAAGAGCATGTTAGTATAGTACCAACAGGAAACAATACACCTTTCCAAGAAACACTCAACCCCAGAGGCAGCAAACTGTTTTTGCCCAGCCCAGTGACTGGGTTTGAGGCTAGACTCTTACCGGCATCCCTGCTAACCCTAACCGAGTGGACTGTGGTTTCGATAGGCGTAGTTTCAACACTGCTGGCGGCTAAGTTCTCGTCTTTTCCCACTGTATTTTGCGTTTCATGGTGCATGTATTTTGCTGAGGACATTGGGAAAGCATTGTACCACACAATGCAGCGTTATCTAAAAAAGATTCATTTGAGAAAGATCTCAAATAACACAGTCACAGTCGACGACAGTCACATCTTGACGATGGGACGGAATCCGAGATGACCTCGTTTTGGGGAGAGCTTCCTTTTTTCACAACAGCACCAAGGCAAAGGAACGAACACGACTGACCCGTTTCCCACTCCAACTCGGACAACTATTTTTGGAGGTGACTGAGGATTCTACGTGGATTATCTCTGGAGGGGGGAGAACAATTCTCATTGTTCGCAAAATCACGTCGAGGGCCGTTTCACGTCCTTCTCCTCCTTAGTTTCCCGTGAATGTCGAGCAGAAGCGCTCGAATGGCAGGCACTTACCAGCCTTGTTTTCTCACAGTGGAAGATAACACAAACGCACGGGCTGCATACATACGCACGTGCCTGTGCTGCGCACGTGCGTACGCAGCACGTAAGTGCTGCATACGTGCTGCGCATATGCAGCATGCGTAAAAAAAAAATTAAGTGGAAACTTTCAAGAGGGGCCAGAAAGCTAATGCAAAACCAAAAAAACGGAGGTAGAGAATCGCGCTGAGCGGGTTTTCACAGTCCAAGAGAGTGACAGAAAATTCCTAGCTGGTAGAGGGCGCGGGATTCGCACCAACGGCATCAGCAACATGGCAGCAGCCTAGGAGCGTTTTTCGGAAAGGTGTATACGCCGAAAAAGATTTATTGTTTATTTCCCTTTCATGCATTGGGGTCTGCTGCAGTCAATTTTTATGTTTTCAACTTAGACACCCATAGTAAAATATTTACCATTACAATTACACAAAAAATGTATCACTGCAAGTGAAAATTATTTTAGCTTAATTGCTGCCACAAAATTTTGAGGTGTATAATATGCTTTCGGACAACGCAGGGTATCGGGGTGTGCGTGATGGTGAATGTTCTTTAAATAATTTTTTCTTGAGTCGTGAAAATACTGTCCTCTTCTTACCCCCCCCCTCCTCCCCGGTCAGGGTGCCCCGCATATCGCCTGCAGGAAGGTGGTCACCTTACATTAGGCGGTGCAGTTAATTTCTGTAAATATAGACAAAAAGGTATTTCCCGGTCGAAAGTTACAAATAAAAACAAGGTCTACAGACTGACATGAGTAAATTTATTTCATATAAAAGTTACAAAGCATTAATGTCGCCCGTTGGGATGTTTGTTTCATCAAAAACTGGGAAGGGAATGAAGTCCCTGCTTTGATCTCGTTCTGTTTTTGTTGAACCAAATGCCCCAGTAAACAGAATGGTTCTAATTCTGTTAGGAACCTCTGTCAGTCCATAGAAATATTTGTTTTTGCATGTACCATTGAACTGGGGCAAGTCTTTGACAGTATCAGAAATCAAGTGTGCCACCTGGTTGCACTTACATGCTAGATTAGTGTCGTAGGTTGCAAGGCCGATTTTCGCAATTTATCTCCTGTGGATCTTTCTCTTTGAACTACCTGGTGTTGCCAGAGCATAGCTGCAAAACATTAAAATATTTTGTAACTACACATTACAAACATAACACAATCTAGGCACCAAAGCATGTAGAGGTAGATATCTGATTTAATATATCTGAATTATATGCAAACTTCATCAGAATTTGTTACACGTGATTCACACATGACATGTCACGTAATGTCCAACTTTCAACCTCTAAATTTGGTGGTGGCTGCTTGGCACTCTGCCATGATATATTTAGGAAGATTTGCAGCAGGCAGATGTTAAGCACCACTTGTAAAGCATGGTTACTGTGGCGTGCCCCCACCAGCCGTGGGTGCGCCTCCATTAGTAAAGACGTGCCACAGTACCGTGCCGTGTCATATTGGCACCCAATATGGCATTTGCACGAAGTGTGAAAATGCAAAAATCTTACACCGTGTAATAAATGCCCCCCTCCCTCCCTCCCAAATATGTGCCTATTTTTCGTGGAAAAAAAGTATGTTCATTATGCAAGTAAATCTTAAACTTGATATGTCTATTGCCTTAAAAAAATAGTACCTGCAGCCCAAAACTTTTTTTTTTTTTGTACAATTTCCAGCTTTGGTACATGCTTGCAAGCTCCTTCCGTGGACACAAGTCTCGCAAAGCCACTAGGAGATTGGTCGCCGAGAGTGTGTTAATGCAATGCAGCTGTGAGCACGTGGCGTAAAAGCTTGCACTGCAAGACCCAGAGGCCCTAGCCTTAACCACCCACCCCTGCCCGTTTCGATCTGGATGAGCACACACCGGCACGGGGCCATGTAACACTGCTGCGTGTTGCATGTTAAAGATCTAGCAGTCGTACTGCACTGGCGAAATTGCTCCTCTACAGCAGTGACACCAGGCACCCGTCGTGGCTGACTAACTTCCCACCGTGTAAACATAGACGTAACACAATTACAGCAGTCCTAGATGCCTTCGTTTAATATTTCGGAAGCTGATAATGAACTTCGGTAGCTTGCACCAACATAGTTGGGTCTGCCATGCTGGTGATTAACCTTCTAGGAACTATTCTCTTGATGTTTCATGCAGCAGAAGTACTAGTACTTCGAAAACCACGAGCACCATTGAAATACGTTGTGGTTAGCATGTGCTGCTTTTAAGCAGGTGTGCATGGATCTAACCACAACTGCACCACCCTCCACTTGTTGTTTCTTCAGAAAACTCCATTTGCTTCACTTTCTGACACTATGGATATTTTGTCATGGATGTGAATTCACCTGAAACCATTGAATCTTCTCAGAGTTCCACACTCCATTGGCTGTGGCCGGGCACATCGGCACTAAAAGAACGAAACGAGAAAAAAAAAAAAAAAAATGTGTGCGCACTATAACTTTGAAAAGGTGGTGACGTATGCCTGATCGGAAGGTGATCAGGCTGGGAAAGCGATTGTGCAAAAAAAAAAAAAAGGCTATTTAAGGTATTTCTGCCCGGCTCAATCTGATTGCAGAGGGCCGCCAGATCGTAGCCGTCAATTCCAACACTGATACGCCGTTCAGAACCGAGGCATATGAAGTTTGTGTACACTTGGATCATTCCGTGGCTCTAGGTTCACCATCCCCATTTCTGGATGTCCGGTGTGTTGGTAGGACGTGCTAAGGGCAGTGATGGCCACCTCAATCTGTAGTCCGCTGAAAGTGTTGCTGCTATGTCACGATGCAGGGATCCAGAGGAAACAGACCAAAGTCCGGTAGACTGAAACAATGGGTTTACTTCTGCCCTTCGACCACGCCGAGAAGGAGCTAAACGCCAAGCTGAAGCCTCAACTCCACTCAATTCATGCGTCGCTCAAACTGAACAAGCAAGTCACCACCACCAATGTTGCCGTTCTGAAGACCCTGTTGGACGACATCTGCATTCAGATGAAGCAGAAGGATGCTCTCTTCAACCTTCTTTTTAACAGGTGAGGAAAATGCTTTCCTTAAGTGGGCTTCAGGGAGACGGTGGAACTAGGCAATTTGATAATCAAACCCACCGTATTTACAACCAACAAATATGTAAAAAGGAAGTGTCTGCTTTCTCGTTATGAGAGAAGGCTCATAAATTGCAAAGCTTTGGTTTTTATTCAGACTACCTGAGGAGGATGGAACTTCGTGCCTTTGTCACAATACGATAGTCGTAATCTCCATAAAACACTTTCTCCTTATACAGGGAGGATTCTGTGGTTTCCATGTCGTTGAGAATGTTCCGTGCGTTATTGAGGGCCCTTCAGCTTTTCTTTCTTTTAACCCTTTCACAGTTAAGAGTTTTTTTGTTTTTTCCCCAAAACATTTTTTCTAGTGGTTGGGTTTTTGTTTCCTAAGGGATAGGACAATGAAAGAGTCAATGTACAGTTTTTTCTTTATATCTTATTTATCGGGACTATGCACAGTGTTCCCGTTAAAGCTGTTCAAGTTGAGAAGCATTGAATGCGAATATTGAGGGGAAAATGTCACCTTTCTTTTATTCGGTTTCACTTTGGCATGCGTGCTTCTGCAACATTATGGCAATATTCGATTCTGAACCCGAGGTTCTTCACAGAGTTTCCTCATTGGCTGATACTCTGGAGAGCCGGCGCTCCGATTGCCACCATCGTCCGAGCAGTTGACACGAGAATCAACAATTTTGTGCGTATCAGGTGTGGGAAGCATGTAGCTTTGAAACTATAAATAGCAGAGTCGCTGCTTAAGAAGTTGAGGGGAGGGCTACAGTGTAAAAAGATAGGCCAAGCAAGAGACCAATAGTCATTCCCTACTTTCATCAAATATTCTACAATCTCGAAAATTGTGAGCCATTCCATTCTGCGAAGGTGGTTGGCCAGCAAAGCTGTAGAGCACCACCACAAATGGTTCACCAAGGGCCACACAAAAGCACTTCATCAAATGTTTATTTACAGTATATGTAGGTATCTAAATCATTTTGAAATGGCAGTGACTACTGCTTTGTGATCACTGATATACACTAATGGGGTCCATTAGAACTTTGGTGAGATTCTTTGCTGAAGTTAAATCTATACATATATTGCTTTACATATATAAAAGCTGCTGCTTTCATATATGTATTTATTTATTAAATATATATAAATATATATTTGTGTGCCAAAAAAGAGACTTGCATGGTTGTTTTTGGGCACGTAAAATAAAATAAAATAAATAAATAAATCAATATAGTAAAGCAGCGACATCACCCGACTCGAGCGGGAGAAGGCCCATTGTTCTCGGATGTGTCTCCATTATCACACATTTCAACGTCTTCCCTTGTCAAAATGCATATCGAGGTGACTGGGCGTATATGCATTTCCATACAATGGAGCACTTTTACATGCAATTTGTTTTTGCACACGGATACCAAAAATGCATGGAACCCTAGGCGTATACAGCTTTGCTGTAAAATATGGCCCAGAGATACAACATGCCTATCGTGTTTTCTGCACTTGACAAACTCGCGCAATTGTGCCCAAGAGTTGCCAACAAATGTGGATCCAAGCACATTTGCTCAGTCAAACATAGGAACAAATATGTGGAATGTGCGATATAGGCATTGTGTAGGGGTTTACGCTGACTAAATGGAAGATTGTGTGAGCATGGTTGGTCCTTGCGGTCGACAGCAGGGGGACACTTGCCGCTTCATTGTGCAGATTGTGGATGCCAGCCCAACTTCCATCATTTCACGATTGCTAGAAGGAGGGGAGATCAGGTGACGGGAAATTTTAGAGGCTTACACGATCAGAAAAAAAGGGACTGGGCAATGTGCAAACCAAACATCGGTCCTTCCACATAGCAAAGAGATCTGTTATCTGAACACATGCTGAATTGGCCTGATGGTGTGGAATGCTGCTGTTTACTTAGGTGTTTATTTTCAATAAAAACTTCAGCTGAGAGTAAGCACTCGTCCTGTGTATACCTTCTACTTAGTCTTTGTTTCTCGTGCACTGTGTCGAATCTAGTACAAATAGCCCCAGCAAAGCAAAACGCCGTGAAAATATAACATTTATAATTCCCCAAAGACATAATAGAAAGCAGCACCTCTCGGGTTGCACATGGTGTGGCGTTTGTGTGGGAAATTTCAAATGTGAAATCGCCGCGTAATGTACGGCGACGATCGTCAAAGGATTAAAAACAAGTGGGAACCATTGAATGAGAGCTCACTAACAATCGTGTACACTTAAATTTCCACGTGCTGCTTCCCAGGCTCGAATACACCGGAAGCTACTACGACGGGCTGCGGACCAAAAAAGCAGACGAGTTTGACATAAACCTTGTGCTGAACCTACCTTTCGAGAAGGACGAATTCACCGTAAGTTTTGCAGCTGCACCGGTCACTCTGTCTCGGTGCTTATCATAGCGCTGTGCCAACCATAGTTAATTATTAATTAATTTTTGCGTACATTTACAGTGACATGAGACTGAAGCAGGGAGGGGTGAAGCCTAGGGTGACCAGACGTCCCGTTTTGGCCGGGACAGTCCCGTTTTTAAGGCCCGTTTGGGCCGTCCTGTCTTTTTGTCCCAATAAGGAATCATGTCCCGTTTTCGCAGGCGTGCATAATTTCGAACTTGGCACAAAGCGAGTTGAAACAAGCGGAAACTATGCCCACTTATTACAAATATATTTTACAAAAAAAAAAAAAAAAGGTAGGTACTTTAAAACATTTACCCAGTAAAATTCGGAGAACTGTTCTTGCCCACAAACACGTATTTTTGTCAAGACTCGTGAATAGAAATATTTTTTTTTGGTTAATGAATACAGCACGCATGAAATATGTTAACGCTTTGAAATCGCAACTCTGGCCTTAAATTTGTTCTCCCTATCTCAACCTTTACTATACCCTCCCCTCCCTTCCCTCCCCTCCTCTCTCTCTTTCTCTTTTTCTCCTCCTCCTTTCTCCCCCTCACTCACTCACTCACTCACTCCCCCCCCCCCTCCGGGCTGGGATGTCCCGTTTTCTACCTTGAGAAATGTGGTCAGCCTAGAAGCCATTCATGGTCACAAGTAATAAAATGGATGGGTGGTTGTTTTTTTTTTTATATAAAATATTGCCGTCATTTACAAACATGTTTATTGAGTCGACATATAAACTATCTGCCTGTCCTTTGACGTGTTTGTTTTCTGGTGTGCAGTTAGATGTTGGTGTAGGTTAACCTATACTAATATGTAACTTATTGTCTCACATTTTTGTACCACGTTGCACGACGAAACAACATGGCAGTCGACAAAACAAGTGTCGGCTTCATTAGCTTCAGTTTTCTTATTTTGCGTTTGCAGCCCGTCACGTGTCGGGACAACAAAGGAAGTTAGCTAGACTCGACATAACAGACAGTTATGGAGTTATGGAGGCTATGGAGTGACAGAGTTGCCTTTTTCAAAGGTTTTTTTGCGATGGAAAAGGCACACGAAAGAATCCAGTTAAAGGTCTAGCTACGTACCATTTAAAGGAAACATCCGTATACCGCAAAATACATACAATGTCGCTAGTCCTTCACGAGTCTTTTGGTGACGATGATTCTGATTATTGTCCCCGACAGAGCGAGAATGTCAGGGCGTGATGCTCGAATGCCCAAACCCCAGCACATGCTCCATGCCTTCCGCAGTGCTTTGGCTGTGCGTGCACGCTCGAAGTGCACAAGGCATTGAAGAGTCGTCGAAGGTAGGAAGCACGCACTGGAGACGAGACAACCGAACTTCCTCCCTTCCTTTCTCACCTTGTCAGTGTCCATAGCTTGCGAAACTACGCACCGGGTACGTCCTCCAAATGACATCAATTGTACCTTCCAGGTGTCGGACGGATGTCCCGGCTACGTCTGCTACAAAATCGGTCCGGCGGCCGAGCACAGGCTGCTCCGGGAAGGGGACGTGAAGTGGGTTCCGCACTTACTGAAGTGGAGGGACGCCGAGAAGAGACTCAAGCCGGACAGGGTCAAGCAGTGGCTGCAGTCGGTTTTTGACCGTTTTCTCCAGACCTACGTCGTTCCCTCTGGGCCCTGCTCGGCTGTGGATAAGGTGAGGGGTGTCTGCTGTAGTTGTGGTTGGTTCGTCGGATTTCTCCAGCCGCGAGTCGGTTTTTTTAAGTGCGTTCTGGTTTGCTTCAGAGCTCAAGGCTTGGTTTTGACGCATCCAATAGACCCTTTTTGCCTTTGCAAAATTTAGTCTAGCAGCTTTGATGACTATCATCCTATTGGTGTATGCCAAACTAATGGCAGACTCATTGAGGCTGATGAAGAAAGAAGTTGAAGATAGCACTACCAAGTGGAGGATACACAAGGCCTTTACACGCGAGATATGAGTACAACAGAATGCACAAATTAGATACGATGGCTGCATAAGCGTTTATTTTGGAGGGTGGTCCAATCAATCTCTTGGCACAAGTTCGGCTCTGAGTCCCTTTGATGGCGTCAGTTGAATCGAGGGGCTTGATACTGGAAAAGTTCTTGCGTTTGCATCATGGAAACTGAAACAAATCAAGAAAGAATTATAAGATGATTGAAGCACCGATTGTCACCCGCCACTGATGTGAAAGGGACGGTGC
The DNA here is from genome assembly GCF_016920785.2 of Ixodes scapularis. Taxonomy (NCBI): domain Eukaryota; kingdom Metazoa; phylum Arthropoda; class Arachnida; order Ixodida; family Ixodidae; genus Ixodes; species Ixodes scapularis. Next base: position 80,789,927 of record NW_024609883.1, on the reverse strand, counting down.
CCAATAAAATGCACTTTCATGACCACCATTAGTTTGTCGAAAGTGAAACTGCTTTCTGAGCCACCAGCTGGCGATGAATTTTAAAAGGCTTCTATTGCACCGTTAACGAAATTTCATCTCATCCTGTGACTACGCACCCCGCACGTCGCTGCATCCCTCTGAAAGGTCGTGTGACGTTTGTACGGCACTGGATTGCCTTCAGCGGCTTGCAGTGTTCTTTGCGGTCTATTGTAAGGTGAAACGTAGTTCAGTGTAATCCACTTACAACGATACCACATGCAATCATATGCCACCCATAACTGTCAGTTCGTAGAGTTTCTAGACTCTAAACAATGAGTTTTTAGTCCAGATACAACAATAATCAGTTAGAATGATTGAAATTTTGGGTTTTCTCATTATTGTTATAACTGGGTTGCACTCTATAGAAAGGCTAACATTTTAGTGGCATTTATGTTTTGTTATGTTTTATGGGCAGGATGTAGAGGTGAAAGTTTGTGACAGCATAGTTACCACCTATTGAGATAAGGAAAAAGGTGTATCATCTTTGGCTCAAGTGGCTTGTAAGGTTTGAGGCTAACACACAAAGAAATGTGTACGATTTTTACTGCATAATCTATTGCACAATAAAAACGCAGAAACATAAAGACCAGCAGCGAGAGGTACACGGCAAATATGAAATAAGCCGAGTGACGGTGTTTAATTCTGTAGCTTACGATGGAGCAGACAACGCTGCGAGCACGTCACATGATTGCGAGCCCCGCGCATTGCTGCGCCCTCCCCGAAGGTCACGTTGACGCTTGCGTTACGGCACCCTCCACGATCTATCTTAAGGTAAAACGGAGTAAAGATATGAGCATTTAAAGGCTACGGGCATGTGGTGGAAGCTCTGGAGGGCGCCGCAGTGGTGGCAACTTCTGAAGCCAAGGGCTCAGGCTCCTAGCCAGTGTTTTTATGCCAGTAGCATGGATGCACAACCTTCTCCCGCCGTGCAAGCGTGGGTTATTCCTAACACAGCCCATTAAAAAAACATTGCTTGGATAAAGTAAAACAGCAGCCCACAATACCAGCTCTCGTATTTCAAGCCACTAGCTAGTTTTTTTTTTTGTGCTAGGATGCCAAATGTCTGCTGTAATGGCTAGAAATGAAGAGGGGTAAAGCAATGAAACTGGCAGGTTTACGGCCAATCAATAATGTGTACCTGAAACCGGGAATCTAAGCTACAAGCTCTCCCAAAGCTGGTTCACAGATTTCTGCGAGTGTGAGCAACTGCATTGAAACCACTGGTGACCATTCACGACGAGAGAACACGCTAGCTCACTGGTGCCACCCGCCCCCGACCTGTGTATAGCTAGACTGAAGGTTCTGATTGGTTCTGCGAAAAACATGAAATGGGATGTCTTTAGGGATGAGACAGCAAAACTTAATAAAAAAAATTAATGAGAAACACAGAGGCACCCGCTACAAACCATGTGACACGGGAACTGATACCGCACATCGCGCACATGGCAAATTCGCGTTTTACGACGCGATAAACGCGTGGGAATTCGCTACAAACTCCCGTGTCATGGTAAAGGGTAACGCAGACTGCGGATGCAACAGAATCATGTTTCGCGGTGCGATAAACATGCAGAAACCGTCTACAGACTCTTGTGCCATGGGCGGACAAAAAATGCGGGAGCCAATATTGGTCGCATAGATCATGGACAAAAACAGGGTATCCCCACTGCAAACTCGCTTGTTGCAAGTAAGTAATATATGTTATAACAAAATTAATTTTTCCAAATTATTGCTTTTATCGAAGTTCAACACGGTCCCGACCGAAATGGATGCATTTTTAGCCGAATTATGCTAAGTGTAGCTGCGGCCGACCACGCTTATTACGAAGGCCGCAGTGCCGATAGCATGCAAGCCTACACAAAGGCGCACAGAGACCCTTGCATTCCCTCCCCTTTCTCCACCGAGGCAAACGGCAAACTGGGAAGACAGAGTAAACAGGTGACGTAGGGCAGAGTGCGCAGGCAGGGAGCAGCGTCAACGTTCCGACACTACTCACGGCGCCTGCGGTCGACTCCTGTCGGAATCTGGTCAAGGAAGCAATGGAGCCCAGAGTAAATCACTCCTTCGGGAGCCCCCAACGCGCCTGCCTATGCGGGTGCCCTTGTGGCATACTGCACGCACATGTGCGTCGTGCAGTCGCCGACAGATTTTCTGGACTTTGCAGGGACCGAAAAAACGTCCAAATAATGGAGCAGTCCGAAAAATCAGGAGATTAAAAAACCTGCCTTTATTATGTCTAAGCAGGCTTAAAAAAGCCATAAGTATTGCCTTGTTTCAGGTTACGCCTCCGTTCGTGTTTGGTAACTTTCTATTAACTTGAGAATCGCTGCCTTCTTTTCTAGCGTTATGGTCGAGTACTTTCTGCGCTTCTTAGCGACATATTGCAGCGGCAGAAGAACAGATAGGCAGTGACGTCCAAGCCAGCATAGTCCGAAAACAGAATTCTCCGAAACGAGGTCGAGATGAGGCGCAAGTCCACGACTGCGTTGGTGAATTAAGAAAACAAAATTGTAAAAACAATGTTGATGATAATGACACACAGCTAGAAAAAAAAAAAAGACCCATACAGCGTCACCTAGCAGTAGGACTTAGCAGTACTCATTTAGGCCTGCCAAACCAAGCCAATCCATGTGCAGCCAACATAGAATTCAAAATGGCTGCTACGCGGTGGTGTTTCCCACCGGTCGCTCTAGACGAACGTTCCGACTTCAAGCTGTCCGAAACATCGGTCATGAATGTGCACTACTTCTATCGGGTAGGTCACGGTTCCCTCTTTAGGTCAGAAATATGGAACAAGTCTGAATCATTGGCGTCCGAGAAATCGGTCGGCGATTGTATATGGGAGATCAGGAGTGTTTACCGAAAGTCGCTTAGATCTGCGAGGTTGACAAAAGTGGCCAGCCCAAGTCCGAAATCGACAAAGAATTCTACATTTCGGCATCGGCTGTTCGACACTGTCCATCATTTTGCAGAATAAGCAAGGCACATTGGACGGGTTTGAGAAGTTTCTCATGCAGGAGAAAGCACGCCCATGACCTGAGGATGAAAGATCGCCAACAGCTTTGCACAGATCGGATTTTCTTTCACTAACATGCTTGCCGAGCCGGCACACGATTTCCATAGCTGCAACGATTTATACAAGAGTGTGTGAAAACATGTTCGCAAAGCCACTGAGGATAACTTTGATTCGTTTCCGCTTGTTGATGCGGATGTTCCTGTTGTTGCTCCTGCCACGGGTGCTGCGAATGTGAACCTTGCATGCGGCCTGGGTAAACACGAAGCAACGTCTGAGAGGTACCTCGAGAAACGCCGACAACTGCAGAGATGCGAAACATCCTACGGCTGCTTCGAGACATACTGGAGAGCAGCAGCAGTGGCAGTGTTCTTGCGATGCCTGGAGCAGTCAGGGTAGAGCTGATGCCTGGATGAAATTACTGGCAAACTCCACAGATTTTTTTTTTTTTTTACTCGGTGAAGCTGCTGCAAGATGTTCATAATTAAGGATTGTCTGAGTAAATATACGGTGAGAGTGTTCCGTAATGTTCTCATCCACCTTAAAGGGGCACTGACACCCCAAAGGTCGTATTTTTTTTATTGTCTAAAACAATGCAAGTTGCAGTCATAGACTTGCAAAAAAAAATCTTCCCGCGCGTGCGTGCGCCTTTTTATTTTTGGCGTTTGATTCTCTCGCCTCGCTTCTTTTGATTTGTGACGTCAAGAATCATGAAATTTAGAAGGTTTGTAGGCGACATCTTTATAACATTTAATAACGGCAACCATAAAACATGTTTTTTAACGCAATTGCGAACGCACTACGGCCTTCTTTTTGAAATACCAAAAATCGGGAGTTCGTTGTGGTGCCGTCTCCTGGATTTTTATCCTCCCACGGAAAACAGGCGACACCACTCAAAACCGGTCCATCGGCGCTCGCTTCTTTCCTCTTCGCTTTGGGTCGCCATGGCAACAGCAGGAAGTCGTGAAAGAAAGTGGGACTCTCAGGACTCCAGAATATTTTATGTCAACGCACCGGCACGGATAGCGCGGGAACTTCGAATTCGGCATTTGGAAATTGTTTTTTTACTTCACAAATACTGACTTTCCAATTTTCGAATTTTGAGGGTAATGTCCCGGCATCGTTTTCAATCGTTTCAGATAATAAAAAAAAAATATGATTTTGATGTATCAGTGCCCCTTAAAGGGCAACTCCGCTCAATTTCGAAAAATTTAGGCTTCCATGTGATTCACATTCACAAAGTAATACTCAACAACTCTACGTCTTCGGATTCGCGAAATGTGGAATAATATTTGTGTAATCCTAATTTAAACATCAGCAGATACCGAAACCGAAACTTCGGTTGCGTCAGGCAACATTGGTCTCGGGTCGTCAGTCATGTGCACCTCACGTCGAACCACGTGGTCTTGTGACGTTCGGAAGGGAGCGAGAAACAGGACACGCAACGCGGGCAGGTCCTTTTTTTTTTTTTTTTTTTGGACACGGGCAGGTCGCTTTGCATGGCGTGGACGGTGATGGCCCGGGGGAGAGGGGGAAGGGGAGAAGACGAAAGAGGAGAAGGGGAGCGGAGAAACAGACCGATAAGCGCGCAGGGCAGCGGTGATCACGTGAACGCCCGGTCAGCCAACACCGGGAGGAGAAACTCATGATGTCATCGTTAAATTTCGCTCTGAAAAGTAAAAACAAGCAAAACGTGAGAATGAAGTATGCATGCCTCTGACGTAGTGGTTCAACGTTGGCCGCTCCAACTCCGTGGCATTGACTGCGCTGGTGATTGCGCCTCGCGCCGCACGCTAGAGTTGGCAGATTTCGGCGACTTGGCTCGCTTGAAGGTTCGCTGGCCAGTTTATTAAATATATAGACGGAATTAGATCGTAATATTTGACATGGGGTCTTCCTATATGATACTGAAGAGGGCTACATAGTTTTCTAAATATCAAAAATGGAGCGGAGTTGCCCTTTAAAGGCTGCTGGCGCTGATTAAGTCTATCGCTTTTATCAAATTTTTTTGCCATACCGTTGCCTTCGTTATGACGAGGGATTAATGTGCAGGAACCGCGAATCACACAGTTGTGATTCCCGTCAAGCATCATGCAATGTCCGACAGGAATCGGGGGGGGGGGGGGGGGGGGGGGGGGGGGGGCAGGCGGGCGACGTTTAGGAATTTTTATGCTACGGATATTTAGCCAGAAAAACAGAATGGGCGATCTCTCGTGTTTTCCGTGTTTTGGGGGTTTATTATTTCTTCTAGAGTCGGTGTTTATTTTCAGCGCTGGGCAAGAAATCAAGGTTTTATCGGGACTAATGTTATAAAATGACTGCATATCTATAAATTGGTGACCCCTTCGAGGGTCCATGGAACTTATGCCCATGACCCAAATACTCGAATAAGAGACATCATTCCGGTACAGACAACAGGAGACAAGGGGTCCTGGTGTGAGGCAGAGCCATATATTGGAAGAGTTCGGCCAGTTTATGATTTCGCCGCCGTAACGCCCCCTCTCCCGAGTGAGCCAATCAGCCCGTGGTGCAGAGGGGGGGGCATGAGCGCATCGCGTGAACTTCCGGCTGCTCCGAGCTGAGCTGGGAGGGCTGCCGTTTTCATTTATTCGCCCGATGTAATGCATGGGATCGGCATCTAGATTTGAGTTATTTCCTTCTATATTGCTGGCTCTGGCAAGAAAATGATACACTGCTGTTCCTCGGTGGGTTAAGAAACGAATGAATTAAGTTTTCTCGACACTTGACCGCAAACTTTAATTCAGGTGAAAAAGAAGTCGACCCGTAGCAAACGACACATAGCCTCAAAAGCTCTGTGTCAAAATGGCGGTCGTTTCCTATTTGCTCCCTTCGGCGCTTCCCTTCTCTCCTCCACTTTTCTCCTCTCCATTGCCTTCGTTGCCACACCCTTTGGCTGGACTCTCTCAATATACGACTCTGGGCAAGAGACGTGGTTTCCAGAGAAAAAAAAAACAACTTCAGGAACAGGTGGTACAAGTTGTGGTAGGGTCACGAAAACAATGCTGCAGATTTCTTCACCCCAAACGACGGATTTCCCTATTCAAGGGCAGCTCTGAATCAAGGTTTTTCGGTTTTCCCCAATTCCGAGAAAAACACTTTGGAGGTTATTTGTCGGGGCTTGTAGTATTTACGGAAAACGCGGAACCCTACTTATAACACTGTAACAATCATTTTAAGTGCTCGGTGAAAGGTAGATAGATGTGTGAGGCATATGGGCAGCTTGGATGTGTTTTGAAGCTGATAGATGGCATGGCAGTCTGTTCTCTTGTCACAAGTGGTCGCACGCAGTTTCAACGTAGTCTGTCACTCTTGGACGGAACTGTTTTATAGAACCAACCATAGTGACCTCATTTTATCTTTTTCTTTTCTTTTTGTTTTGTGGCTTTCAAAACTTAGTTGAAGTTATGCATGCATGGGAGTTGGATTTCCAGCATGGGCAGGCTCAAAGTTTTATTTCTTGAGGGGAAGATTCAGCCATTGATGATATTCGCTGGTGAAAAGAAAATGAAGGGAGAGGAGCTTTTTTCTTTTTCAGATACAGCCAAGCCAGCACGGCCCTGCCAAGACATTTTATATTATACTCAAAAATGGCCTCCAGATTGATGTGGACCTTGTGCCCGTAATAGAATTTTGCTACCCTAGTTGGCCCGAAGGCATTGAGAAGAAAGATTGGATGGCTAATATGTTTTCAAAGGTGAGCGTTTCCAGAACATTTGGCGTTTAGTCCTAGATGCGCACAACTTTGTTATTGTTCTTGACTGCCCTTAAAATGAAAAAAAAAAAAGGACCCATAGTCCGTTGCAACTCAGAGGTAGGGTGAGGGTAAGATGGGTCGGGGAGAAGGCTGCAGATGGATCGCTGGAGAAGAGAGGGGGAAACCTCCTTCACTCTTTAGCGTTTTGTCTGCTTCCTCTTCCCCAGCCTGTCTTACCCTCGCCCTACCTTCTTGAGTTGCAACGGACTATAGAGATGATAAGAATATGTGGTACACTCCAATTGGAACTGTGGAGCTTATCACTGACTGAGATTGTGAGTACATGTAGTCCAGCAACCAGACCACTCATTTTTCTTTTTAGACGAAGCTGACTCCAGCATTACAAGTTCCCTCGGTCTTGATTAGGATTGATGCTCTGTTGTTTTCTCTTATTAACCTTTCTTACCTGGAGTTTCTCGTGTGCACAGTGTTTACGATTCTGTCTTCTTCCCTACGAAAGGATCTCAACTGGTTCTTGATTCCTAAGCCCCCCACGCCCAACTCCCACCTGTGGCGGCTGCATTTCCCGAACATAGAAAAGAAGCTCATCAAAGACTACGGTTGTGTGAAGCCCATCATTCGCTTACTCAAGGTACCGTGAAGGGGATGCCACCCCCTTTTCTAAAATATGTTTGGTCACCATTTCTGTTTAGAAATATTTCTATAGGGATTAGGGGCTAAGTGGATTTAGATGTGGGGACGTTGCAAAAGAAAAGAGACTCCTTAAAAAAAGAAAAGAGACTCCTTAAAAAAAAAGAGGGGGTCTATTAAGTTTTTTTTAATGCGAAAGCATTAACTGTTCCATGGAGCACAGCTGGCGTTGGCTGTGACCGTGAAAAACGGGCAACTAAAGGCAGTTAAAATGCCTGCAATGCCCATGAAGTGCAACCATGGGCATCGCAGCTTCGACTGCTTCACGAGACCGCGCACTGAGCCGACGCTCTCGTGGTAGGCGTTACCGGAGGAGGATGGGGGGCTGCGGCCGTTTCTGCACCTCTCGGCACCATGGAACATGGCAGCGCCCGAGGCATCTATATTGTCGGCGGCTGCAACCTTGGCAGTGGCGAAACATTGATGTCCACGCCAGTACACTGCAGACAAACTAAGGGGCCGGAAAAACGACATTCATGCTTTCGCATTCACAACTCATAAGAAATGCTTAGGTGTCCTCGGAATTTTTTAAAATTTATTTATATATCTAGGCTTGAAACTTGTTTTTTTTTCTTCACATCATTACTTCGGTTTTGTTTGGGTTGCAGACAAATTACTTTTCTCTTTGCTTTTCTTGATAAATTTAGATTATAGTTTTCCTAAAGGACTAAATGGGTGGTTAATCGGTGCGAACCTTACTCGCTCATCTTGGTCCCACCGCATAATGTCACAATGTCACGTGGCATTTTGCGGCATCACAAGACATCAGAGTGTCATGTGCATCAAGGTGTTGCATGATATGGTGTTGCACGATATGGTGTCGCACGTCATCGGGGTACCATGTGGCATCAATGTCACATGACACGATGCCAAAATTTTCTTGTCAAATTTAGCGGGGAAAAGCACCGCCGCAAGTCCATCACATTCCACTGCACGTCTTGCGAGCCAGCTTCTTTGGCAGATCGTGGTGCCAGACTGGCGAACGAGGGTGTGACTGTTGATAAATTTTTCCCCAGGCCATGAGAGACTCATACAAGTGGAATCTCTCGTCTTATTCCCTCAAGACGTTTGTCATGAGGCAGCTTGTGGAAAATTACGACGTGCAATATTGGCACCCCGACAACCAAGGGATGCTTTTTGTCAGGGTGAGTGGGCTGTTTTCTCATACTTACCGTGAGCGTTGGCACGCACAAACGTGCACGGCAAAAACTGGGCGCATTTTGTTTGGTTTTCTTACCAAAGTTTGACCTATAGGACAGGCTCTTTGCCTTCCACCATGCTTCGGCTGCGCAAACACACCTGAGGCTCACGAGATGCTGAAGCATTGTCGAAGGCAGGAAGCTCGCACTGGGGGCACAGTGATGTGATTGCTGCACCAATCGCGCCAAGCTGCGCCAAGGGGCTAACCCTGCTACATCCTGCTACATTTTGCCAAAATGTAGGTAATCTGCGCCAAGCCTGCACCAAAGGAGCAATTTCGGTCGCCTTTCAGAACCAAAAGTAGACTGACAACCATAATTGCGCATGCGTCAGCTAGGTGGTGCAACCGGCCGCCCGACACAAAGTACCCTGCATTAATCGTCCATCCGGTTTTGCATGTTTTCTGCCGCCGTCCTAACTGGTCCTAAAGCGCGAAACACATGTACGACGAAATTTTCCAATCCGACGTGCGCACTGCCGGAATGACCGCCGTATTGCCTGGTCGGACGTCGGATCCGACGGTTTCGTCGTACATGTGTTTCGCGCTTAACCTCCTTGCCGCCGTCTCGCGTTTCGCTGGTTTCGCGCCCTCGTGCCCAACGTTGCTTGTGTCCTCGTCCCTCGTCGTCTCAAAAATCTCGTCTCGAGTCTTTTTAAAATTTTTTCGACGATAGGCGCGGGCGTGTGTGGACACCCCGATGCTAGCGTGCCAGGTGCCAGCCATGCCGTCATGCTGTGAAACAAAACCACGTTTTTTGGGCAGCGAGAGTTACTTTGTGAGCTGAAACGCTCGCTCGACCACAGTCACCGTGGTCGCGCGACGTCAGGTGTTGCCGTCCCCACGTCGCTGCAGATATGGCGCTTTCTAAACTTGTTCATCGACAATCCTGTCCTTGTTTAAATCATACACTACAACAAAAATCCCTCTTTAACTCAAAGACTGCTCAAACACGCAGCCCGGTACGTGAAAAATCTGCCGCGAAAGAAAGTTGGTGAGGAGAATTGAGCTAAAGCAAAGAAGGCAATGTGTGCACGTTGAACCCGCACATCGCGCTTGTTTGTCTTGAGTTTGGTCGTTGCACAAAGCGCTCCAAGAACTTTTTGACCCTGGCTCCCGATGACATGCATCGATGCGCTCAGGTTCTTTTTTCTGTGTGTTTAGCTTGTACATCGCCTGCCGGCCTGGCAAATACAAGCCGCTCGACTGTTCTTTTTTTTTTTTTTTTTTTTTTTTTTTGTATGTTGGACAGTTACATTTTGCATACTATTTTGGGAACCAGTTGGCGACGGAGGGGAGTGGCATTGTTTCGTTTTCGATTGAACAGCCGTTGTCTCCGCTCGCACAACAAAGCACATGCCACTGCAAGCCTGCTGAAGTTGCCCTCACGTGCATGTGAACATGACTGCATGACAGAGGCGCCAGCCAGGACGCTTGCGATTCATTGTTTTGCGTTTGCTTACTTTTGACTAAAATCTGGCCCGTCGGGAACCAGTAAAATGGTGGCAAGCGTCCTCTTCGGAATTGCTCGGCAACGCCTATAACACTGTACACTTGTGAGATGTCTCAGCAGTAAGACACAAACAGCGAGTTCTGTCACAACACACCACAAAGTGCCCTTCGTTTGTCCAGCAATTAAAACAAATAATTTTATTTTTCTAAGAATATCTGCTCCAAAAGCCACTTTTGCTGCTCCAAAACACTGTTCTGGCTGCTCCAAAGGCCACTTTTTCTGCTCCAAAACACTGTTCCGGCTGCTCCAAAGGCCACTTTTGCTGCTCCAAAACACTGTTTTGGCTGCTCCAAAATGGCTAAGGCCAATCACATCACTGGGGGCAGGACAACTGAAGAACCACCCTGCCGTTCTCAACTTGTCAGGCACTATTGTCTACAGTGCCTTACGAAGGCAGTCTAGGTATATTAAAACACACCCTGGAAGAGACGAAAATGGAGTCTTAGGTTAGTAAAATTAACGTGGTGATACTAATGTTAAAAGTTGTGTAAAAACATATTCGGGAGCTAGAACAAGCAGTCTCGCATACCCGTTCAGAATTGTACCGAGGCCTCGATGGGCTTTTCGGGTTGGTTCATCGGGTCCCAGGTGCTGTGAACTTTAAAGAGGCCACGAAACCACCTTTTCTTTTGCTAAAAGCAGGATTGGAACGAATCCTTGGCATTCATAAGTGGGGTTCCATGTTCTCCATATACCGACAAACCTGAAAGGTAACTCCTGGGCCGATTTTGTCGAATGGGGACAAAGACAAAAAAGTTCAAATTGGAACTGTTCTTGATCAAGTAAAAACACGAGTTTCATGGGGGTGGGGGGGAATAGAATATTTCTTTTGCCTCGACCCTGAATACGGCTCAGTCTGCAAGGTCTCTTCTTTCTTTGGGAATCCTTTTATTGGCGTCTAGATATGATATTTTTCAAACATTTGGGTCATGTGCATGTTTTCCAGGGGTCGGGGAATTGTACACCCGTGTCCCATCTCCTTCAACATACCATATTTTCCAGTCTATAGTCGGCACCCGGTGCATAGTCCGCACGCCATGCATAGTCCGCACCTGGTGCTTAGTTGACACGAATATCTTCTCATGCACAGCGTACCTTGACAAATGTCTGCTTCCTTAGCTCACGAAGAAGCTTGTGTTATACATAAATCATCATTCACAAAGTCTATCACATCTCGTCATAATAAACGATCATGAAAAACTAAATTCCTGTATAGTCCGCGCGCATGCTTAGATATTCCCAGTGATGGAAGTGCTGCGCCAACTGCGCCAAATTGCGCCAAGGACTCAATCCTGCTACATGTAGCGCCAAATCGTCATTTTACCGAAGAATTGCGCCATGCCTGCTCCGAGATGAGATGTAGCAATAAAAAATAAAAATTGAAGTCTTATCAGAGCGCGTGGTGGTACCGCGGTATTCTCCGCGCCGCAGCTGTTACGCAAACCGAAACTGCGAGGGCGCATTATCATCATTATCATCATTGAAAGGAGCAACGTTAGCAACATCTGAGACCAAAGCCGCAGAGACTAAGCGGAGAACCATCCCACTAAACAGCCTATTTAAAAAAAAAAAAAAAAATGGTCGAGCTTGTGGATGTTTTTAATGTTGGCCCGCCCTGTTCCCGTGCGCTAGCTACCAGCGAAGTCAAAGCTAGCGCGAGCCGCTCTGTGCATTCCTGACTCGCGCGTGGGCTCGTGCAGTGTGGGCACCGTTACGGGCTCCATGCGCGCGCTTGTAGCTTCGGCTGCGCTCGCACCGAAGCTGAAACAAAGTATAGATGAGTTGCACCAAACTCTGGATGTAGTGCTGGTAAAGCCTCGCCGTCCTTTTCGGAGCACAAAGCACTGCGCGACTCGCGCGTCTGCGGTGTCTGCTTTGCGGGTGTCGCTTCTCTGCAGCGCGTCGGTGCATGCCAAGGAGGGCGCTCAACGGGTTAACTCGCCGTGATCCGATCGTGACTTCGCCAGCACATCGAAAATGAATTGGAATTTTTGAAGCGAATATCAGATACCGCAATCTTTGAGGCTGCTGCCCGAAAGACAACTCTAATCTGAACTAAAACATTCCACAACAGTGAGGGTCGTTAGATGCTGCTGCAGATACCTTAAAAGAAGTGCATGCTGATAAAACTTAATATCCTGTACCATCAGAACTCAGTGTGACATATTTAATTGTATTTTTTTATCTGACGAGCAGATAAACTTTATATACAAAATGTTTTTTTTTTGCGTTTACTTTGTTGAATTTTATAGTCTTAAAAAGGTGACAGGCGCTGTGTTCCAATAATAGAGATGGGCTTTCTATAGCAATGCAGCATTATTTCATTTTCAAGTAATGTGCCAACATATGCCGGACCCTGCTCCAAAAGGGCCACTAACTGCTCCAGAACAACATTTTGCTTGCTACAAGGCCTGCTCCAAAAGGTCAAATTGCACTTCCATCACTGTATTCCACACAGCCTAAAATTTTAATTCTTAAACATCTATAAACCGCAGACTATAGGCCAGAAAATATGGTACACCTTACTACCCTACTATCGCCCATAATATGGTAGATCGACTCTGAAAAACACAAAATCTCTGAGAAAAATTAAGGCTTGAAAAACACCCTTGAATTAGAAGAAAGATAATCCCCCCAAAAAACGGGTAGATAACCCTATTCGCAACCTATGAATTGCGCTTTTCTCAATGTACTAGCAGGAGCAAAAATGAGCGGCATTTAATCCTCTCGGCTCGCAGCCGGAAGGGGCGATCGTGGGGTCTGCTTGAACACTGGGCTCTTGTTTCTTTGTCCCATGCAAGGTCCTGGATCGCCTGGGACTTGCCCTGGTGCAGCCGGGGCCTGCCATTCCATATCTCTTCCACCCAGAGGTGGACCTCGCCGAGACGGTTACGAGAGTGACCAGGGACAACATCGGTGGCCGAATCAAGCGCATCGTGCGCAAGCTGCGGCTGTTTCCAGAAAAGTGCCGCGAGCTCATCTTGAAGGACCAGTGGAAGGGCCAGGCTCCGTTGGAAAACGTCTTGGGAGACGTCATGTCGGACGACATCGGAATTGTTGCATCAAACGACGTTGTTAGAGATGTTCCGTCCAACGACGTTGTTGACGTGGAGACGAACGACGTCGAAGACACCGCGATGAGCGACGAGGCCCCTTTGACGCAGAGCTCGGGAAGGGCGTGGAAGTGCTGCGTCATCCTTTGAGGGGTTGCCGCCTCTTGCTTCAAAGGGGCGTCAACACAATCTTTGGAGTGCGATTTATTTTATGACTGCAAGGTGTAGTAGAGATGTTTGTGGCAGCGAGGGGTAGAGCTATAAACCGAGCCAGCCATTTTTTTTGCTCCGCAGACTGAGGAGATGGTGGCACTGTACATGATGGTTGGAAATGAGAGGGAAAGCACTCGTTGAATGCATTTGTCTCATGCAGTTAGTTGACCGCATCGAGGGACCACAGCGCCTTCTTAGTGAAAAACATTCCTTTGGAAATTATGGGAAGCGATCGGGCAGCATAACGTAGTGCTCGGCAACCAAAAAACACAATTTTTTTGGGGTCTTCGAAAGTTGATTTGAAACTCAGGTTCACGTTCGAAGGGTGAATGGTGTCAAGATGAATGCCCCTCGAGGTCATAAAAGCGAGGTAGATTATGCTTTGAAACGATTTGATAAAGGATGTAGGTTTACCAAAGATATTAGTTGCATCCGGGTAATGGTCAAAGGTAGGGCTTTAAAGGGCAACTCCGCTCACTCCGAAAAATTTAGGCTTCCATGTGATTCACATTCACAAAGTAATACTCAACAACTCTACGTCTTCGGATTCGCGAAATGTGGAATAATATTTGTGTAATCCTAATTTAAACATCAGCAGATACCGAAACCGAAACTTCGGTTGCGTCAGGCAACACAGTCATGAGCACCTCACTTCGAACCACGTGGTCTTGTGACGTTCGGGAGGGAGCGAGAAACAGGACACGCGACGCGGGCAGGTCCTTTTTTTTTTTTTTTGTGGACGCGGGCAGGTTGCTTTGCATGGCGTGCACGGTGATGGCCCGGGGGAGAGGGGGAAGGAGAGAAGACGAAAGAGGAGAAGGGGAGCGGAGAAACAGACCGATAAGCGCGCAGGGCAGCGGTGATCACGTGAACGCCCGGTCAGCCAACACCGGGAGGAGAAACTCATGACGTCATCGTTAAATTTCGCTCTGAAAAGTAAAAACAAGCAAAACGTGAGAACGAAGTATGCATGCCTCTGACGTAGTGGTTCAACGTTGGCCGCTCCAACTCCGTGGCATTGACTGCGCTGATGATTGCGCCTCGCGCCGCACGCTAGAGTTGGCAGATTTTGGCGACTTGGCTCGCTTGAAGGTTCGCTGGCCAGTTTATTAAATATATAGACGGAATTAGATCGTAATATTTGACATGGGGTCTTCCTATATGATACTGAAGAGGGCTACATAGTTTTCTAAATATCAAAAATGAAGCGGAGTTGCCCTTTAATTGACATATCTGTAAACGAGTGCATGTCACAATTGTTTTACTCTCCCAGTGCCTTACGCATGGTGGTATCAAGTAAGCAAAAGTTTTATCGTACTCGATGCATTCGATATATGCTAACCATACCCCGTTCACGCCCAAGCTAACAGTGCAATGGTAGCTACATGCTCGCCGTATCGATCAACCAACGAATGACTGGTCTAACGAGCATGTAGGTTTCACTGCACTATCAGATTAGCAATGAATGGAGTGTAACAAGTGCCTCTTGTGAAAAATTGCATTGTCTACCTTTGCGATGCTGGTTTTCGCTGACCATATAAAATAGGACTCTGGGCCTGTTTCAGCAAGTTCTGTCGCAGCCCATACACTGACAAAATACCATTCCTTTTTTCTACTCTTTACACTCACTTCTCCGAGTTTTTAGGGAGACGAGGGCAAGCGTGCAATGGACGTACCTGTGCATGTTTTACATTGGTGCACATTTTGCACCAAGCCAGTTCTTGAACGTGGTGATTAGGAAGGGGTGTGTGGCATCCACTACAGCCAATACTAAAGCTGTGCGAGCAGCGGCACCTCACTCCCCGATATTTTTGTACTTCTAGGCGATGCCATTTTGGTGCTTATTATTGTGGGTGCCACTATTTTGGTACCGCTTTAGATACAGTATCGGGAACCTCGGTGACATTCTGTTGCAGCGTCGCCGCCTGTTTTAACGTTCCTGGGAAATGGAAAAGTCTTTCTTACAATTTTAGATGGAGCTTCAGATAACTGGCAAGAATGATTTCAGACACCAAGGTGACCAAAGCATTGTTTCTCTGAAGCGTAGCTTATTCAGTGGTTCTCATATTCAAACGTTGCGGTAGGTACCGTACATGTGACGGAGTCTTTATTTCGCAGAAGCCAGAAACAATGCTTAATGTCCCCTAAAAAAAAAAAGTGACAAGGGTTTTGTTTATTTTTTTTTGCAAAAATGGACTATGCATTGTTGAACACCCATTCTCCACCCAAATGTGACCTTAGTGGTCCGAACAAACTGCCAAAGTTTTAGAACTAACAGTTGCCTTATTCAAAAGTCATAGGCGATTTTCTTGAATTTCCGATGGTGAAAATGGCGGCCAACAGAGCTCTTAAACACTTAGAGGGGCGCCATTTACCGAAAATGGGCCCAGTTTCCATAAATCTTCAGAAGATCAGTTATAACTTTTGAATGAGGTAACGGATAGTTTCGCAAATTTGGAATCTGGTGCGGACTGCTAGTGCTACGTTTGGGCGGAGAATAAGCGTCCAGCAATGCACAGTTCATTTTTGCAGTAAAAATAAAAACTAGGTTTTTGTTTTTTTAGGGGGGACACACTCTACTATGCCAGATATTTGGTTGTTTCTTATTACTTTTATCATGGACAAGGAAATATTTTCTATTGGATCTGTGAAATGCAGATTCAAGAGATGCTTCACCTAAGTGTAAATTTTGGCGTGTTGTACTCTCTAAACTCTGACTCGAGACAAATTGTATGTATTATTTATATACTAAGTAGTAGCATATGCCTGTATTGGGATTGAAAACAGGTCCTATTTGTCAACAATTTTTGCCCAATTAGATTTTAAAAGGTTTTCTGTTGAAATTGTGCATACAAAATATGAAACGAGTAGCCACTGGAAAATGTGTTTGGCAGTGAATTCAGTTTACTAAAAACAAAATCAGTCCATTGAAACTACCCATCGGCAAAATGATAAAATGGCTGTTTTTCTAGCCTTATTCTTTCAAAGATAACTTTTAAGGCTTTTGCTTGTATTCTAAAATACTAGAAAAAAATATTCCAATGCTTTCTCGTGTTTTACTTCATAGATGTAGGCATATTCACTGTGAGATAACATTGGTTAGAAGGCTCTATCATCAATATCTTCTGGCTTGATTATAGGGTGAGTCAACCACCCAAATTCAGTGTGCTGGAATATGTCTGTTTGAAACAAGCTTGTTGAAAATCATCTTACCCTCAGTGGATTTCAACAACAAGATACAAAAAAGTGGATTCCACATTATGGGCGGCGGAGAAAAGCTTACCGCAAAAACCAGCAGATTTGGAGAAAAGCTCACCGGCCCTTCAGCGGATGCAAAGAAAAGCTCACCGAATTGTTTATTTTTTTAGCTTAGCGGATTCTGCGCCACGTGGCATTTTAACACAATAAGAATTTGTCACTTCATTAAAAGTAAATGTCCTGTTTTGTAATATTCTTGAAGTTTATTGGGCTTATTTACTGATTCCTCAGAAATTAGTCATCACCCATTCTGTCTATTATGATGCCGCAAGTATAAAATCGGAACATGGGACACTCGTAAAAAAGAAAAAAATTTAATGACAGCTTGACGGTAGCTCCGTCGGATAAAGAAGTTTGTTTTTTGGCAAGTTAAAGCAGTGTGTGAACCGTTTCAGCTCCAAAGATTGTGTGGTGTCTGATAACTGAGTAGGTGTTGATGTAATCAGTGTTGGCTTCACTGTTTTCTTTGTTTTTTTCACTAATAAAACTTGCGAGAACAGCTTCGTCCCGTCTTGTTTGTTGTCTTTACAACATCTTCGTCGTTTGAGTGGTTTTCATCATGTATAATGTCTGCCAACGCTCCCAAATCATTATCTTGCAGAAGACCGAGTTTTGTTATAGGTCACAAGTAACAACTGTGATAGTGTGCAGCTGTCAAGGTCGTGGGTGGTTCGCCGTAGAAGGGTACTATCCTACGAAGGCAACGTGCAGAAAAACCAGAATGAACGGCTAGAAAACATGCCTGTCCATGGAAGAAAGAAAGCTCGATATCCCACTAACCATTCATCCTATAGGATGTGCAGCATGAATAGGAAAAATAGTGTGGCAACTTCCAAGAAAGGCCGGGAAACTTGGTATGCACAAGACTGGTAGAGAAAGGCACTGAGCAGGTTTCCACAGCTCAAGATGATGGCAGAAATTTTGTAGCTGCTAAGGCATACGAGAATCTCTCGGAATGGTTTTTTGGAAAGCTGTCCAAGGATCTTCGTGCATGATGGGTAGCAACAGATGCCAGAGGAGCAGGTCCCTAAGCTCTTATAATGTTACATGTTTTGTTGTTTTTTTTGTTTCTCTGTGCACTGGACATTTGGAAGTGTGCATGTCTAAGAACTTAATAATTAACCAGCATTGCTGTACAGTCAAACCTATTTATCGAACTCGCCAAAAAAGTCTACCAGTTCGATATTGTGGGGAATTCAATATAAAAGTTCTAATAAATTTGACTCAAAAATCCACTTTCTGGTGACATATAACACAATGAAATAGTCTTGCATCTTCTGCTGGTTTTTCTTCATTGCATTCGCGATAACGAAATTTTTCTGCACTATCGACCGACCCCAAATTGCTGAGGCCGCTGCCTTCTATCTTCGTGCATTAGCGTCGAACTACAGGGTGAAACAAGGAGACGCCAGGCTCTTTAAATCGACCGGAAAATTCGGTTTCTTAACCTATCGCGCTACGACTTTGTGCAGCGTTGCCCACAGATGCAGTTTTTTTGTCAAATTTGCAAAGAGCGAACTTGCCTGAGGAAAAAGTAAACAAAGAAAAAGGCTTAGCTCTTATGGAAATGCAGCGACGCCACTGGTCTGGAAACAATACGGTGCCGTTTCGCACGGGAGACAAGAGATGGCGCAACAAACGCCGCCAACGAACGAGCATACGGCACCGAGAGCAGGCCTTTTTAGCAGACCATCTTTTCGACTCAAAAGCGGCGCGCGTTTCACAGGCGGCGACAGTCGCAGAAACAAAAAAGGCAGGCGCGGTAACAACAAGGAACTGCAGTTCCTTGTCTGCAAAAGGGCCGGCTCTCGGCGTCGTCTGCTCGTTCAATGGCGGCAGTTGGCGTCGCGACCGCTTGCGCCATCTCGTCTCCCGTGCGAAATGGCGCCGTGTTTTTTGCAGACCGGTGGCGTCGCTGCGTTTCCGTAGGGGCTAAGACTTTTCCTTACTTTACTTTTTCCTCAGGTAAGCTCGCTCTTCGCAAATTTTACAAAAAAAATGCACCATCTGTGGGCAACGCTGCACAAAGTCGTTGCGCGATAGGTTAAGAAACCGAATTTTCCAGTCGATTTAAAGAGCCTGGCGTCTCTTTGTTTCACCCTGTATATGCCGAGAGCACGTCCGAGCAGGAACACCTTCTGCAGAGTGCCGTTTTGCTATGCAAGTTGGCTTTCCCCATAGGCAGGCGGCTGCGTCAAGAGCAAGCAAGCTAGCAGGGCAAGCTGGCTTTATTTTCTTCCGGGCGGCCGCGTCAACCTCTCGGAAGAAAAAATAGGGAGTTTTTGTAGACCGCGTTTCCTCTTCCGCTAATCCCTCCGCAACGAAGAAGCCGCTTCTGCGCCTGCGCGCCTATGGCCTTGACTGTAGTTTCGGTATCGTAGCGGGTTGCAGAGGGGGGGGCATTGTGGGACAGCAAAAAACGATCTACGAAAACTCTTTAATAACATTCTCTTTTATGGGGAGAGGGAGCACGGAGCACTTTCTCCCCGCTCACTCCGCAAAAGAGATTTTTCTTTTCTTCTTCAACGCGGCCGGAAAAAAAAAAAAAAAAAAACGGCGTGCTTTATAAGCTTGCTTTCCCCCAATGTGACCAGAGAGTTAGGGGAAAGCCCACTTGCAGAGCAAAGCTGCGCTCTTGGCAGTTTGATATATCGGTAGCGGCTGCTATTTTTGTTCGATGTAACCATAGTTTTTGCTATATATTATCGCTAACATTACTGTGCACGAAAATTGTTCGATATAAGGAATAATTCGATGCAAACGTGTTTGATATAGTCGGGGTCGACTGTACTTTTAGTATGTGCGTTGCAATTATGCTGCCTGGAACGAGTCTTTGACTAGAGTTATTCTGCTCATGGAGAGAAAATGGTCCCCAAGTGGCAACAAATGATGTCGGAAAGACTGCAACGTCATGCTGTCGGATGTCATGATCCTGGTGATTGGCCGTACAAGTTCTGGCAAAAAAGCTCAAGCAAATGGTAGTGTCTCTCATCACTGCTTCCCAACTCCCGCCTGCCGAAACTCCTGTGACCTGTCGAGCTGGACAGCAGCCTGTAGCAGAACAAGTGTCTGCCTCATCTATCACCACTGCTGCAACACTGCCAGGATCGTGGCTGGCGACAGCATGACAATTTTACGACGTCGTCAAGCGGAAATTCAGGAACGATTTTCATGAGTGCAGTAAACGCACCAGTCAGACTTGTTTCAGGCACTGTATTTGCAATTTAGGTAGGCATTGAAAGCTGCAATATGGAGTCGCTGTGCATTGTAAATACAACTTTTTACCTGTACTGTGTTCGATCAACATTTTGCAACCCAACAAACACTTCATTATTGTTGCCAACTAGATAGAAGTCATGAACTTGACCTCTACTTGCTTTCAAGCTTGCAGGTTAGAGGCCCGTTCACACTCTTGCTGCTCTTGCAACCAAGAGAACGCACTGGCATCGTGGCGCCATCTATGCGGTGTCCCTGGAACTGCATTTCACAAGAGCGAAGGTTTTGCAAGACTTCCGTGGTCAAATGTGCGTAATACCTATAAGAACGGTTCGTTTATAACGTTGATAAAAGTTTTTCGAGCCAATAAAAAAAGGATTATGCGCGAAAGAAATAGAAAAAATGCCGGACCGCCAAGCTTCCACTGCTACCCAATAGGTGGCGCCAGTGTGTCCCCTGGTTGCCCTGGTTGTAAGGGGTTTTAAGGAACCCAGTTTTAAGAGAGAGTGTGAACAGTGAAATACAGTCGAACCCGGATATATCGAATTCAAAGGGGACCGTAAAATAGTTCGATATATCGATAATTAATTTGATATACAAAAATATCTTAAGTTCCAGTTGAAATTTCCGCGTGTCTCTGGTAATACGGAAGGCCACGACAAACGGGACCTTATTAAATGGAGCCTCTAACAGCCGCTAAATACAGTAGAGATCACAAACACTGCTGCGTTTACGTGACGGTGTTTGCGATCGTTTATGCAGGGCCACAACCTCCACACAGCGCCAGCAACAAGACATGAAAAGAATTTAAAAAAAATGAAAACAGAAAAAGCGAGCCGGATAAAAAAGTTGTTGATCCATAGAATAAACGTAACCAAGCAAGAAAAAAGAAACCAATTAATTCAAGCAGCAAAAAAAAAATGGGCAAAGAAAAAACGGCGAAAGAAAAAGGTAAACAGAGATAAGGCATTCGAAGTGAGATTGCTCTACTGTCGTTGACACACTTGACTTGACAGACTTTTTTTGTTTGTTTCTTTTATTTTGGAGCTTAGGAGTAGTGCAGTGACAGTGGTGTTTGTGGAAAGAGCGCACACTACGGTTCCAACAGCAAGCACTCCCTGTCCTCCCTACGCACGCGCGTGCCCTTCCCCTTGCTTTTGCCATCCCCCACTTTTTTCTTTTCTTTTTATGTTCTTTCACTGTGTATCCCCGTGCGGGTATGCTGGCTTGGCGGTCTGCCAGCCCCGCAACGCGAGCTAGCTCACCAGCGATACAGAAAAAGAACGCTCCCATATTACACGTGATTTTCAAGGGGATGTTTGGACTATTCGATATAAACAATAATTCTAAATACCCGGGTGTGATATAACCGGGCTCGACTGTAATTGCTTATTGATTCATACCTGTTTTTAACCCTGTTTGGGATTGTAGCAACTGATGTTCCCGGTACATTTATTTGTCATTTCTGCGAGGAATAACTTACAGGCAGATGGTGTTCAGGCATGATGCTTTTATTTTCATAAAACTCAAGAATGCAAAAAATTAGATTTGGGTCTGTAAACTGTTTATGTACTCAAAATTTGTGCTACTGCTATACTGTTCCATACAAAGCACAGCGAGCAATAATATAAGGACTATGGTACTGCTGCGAGTGGCTACACCTGGCATCTCATTCGTTTTATTGCGTGCACGGGTAAAACAGAATAACAAACTAAGCTGCGCTGGTGCAAGTAGCTTTGCCAGCATCATATGCTATGTATGAAACAGTATACTTTGAGAAAAAAATAGCCATTCAACCTTTATAATGAATGTGTTTGTTCATTCTTAAAACATGGTCCAGTTGACTTGTTACATTTCAGCATTAGTATGGACATGGCAGACCAAGAAAAGTAAGGTCAATCGCAAGTGCTTCGGAGCAGTCCAGGCAGTTTCCAAGAGGTTCATGCAAAGCAGCTGACATGACGTACCATGCACCTTCCAGGAAAGAGACAATACATCCTTGACGAATCGACTGTAGCCGCAGAGCACACCAAAATAAATATTGGCGTTTCTAGGAAATTGGAATCGACTAAATATTTGCATGGAAAGGCACGCATGAATATCTTTGGCATGAGGGTGAGCCGTATCTGCAGCGACAATACTGAAGCCTCTCGTGACACCGTCGCTAACACATCATGCAAGTAGTAACTGACTGGCTGCCATACTTGGGCATTGATGAAGCAATAAGTGGACTAGAAATGTGGATCAAAATGGGACTACGGTATGTCTTGACATTCTTCACGATAGTTGAATGACCACCATCAGTGTGTTTCTGGATGCCACCAGCCCATCGGGGACCAAAAAGTGACATGATGTTGGAAGCCAAAGTTTGTCACTTGCACACTGGCTTTTGTTTGACCTAGTGTGCTGAATGAACAAAACAAAAATAGATACATTAGTCATTGCTTACTCCCGTGTCAATTCCAGTGGGCACTTGTTAGCTAAGCTTGGGCTCGGCTTGGACATTGCGCAATCTCAGAATTTTCAACTCGATATGTCTGGTCAGAAGGTACTCTGCGTGACATTCTGCAGAAAGACTGCACTGGTTAATGTGAAATGCCAAATTTGTACTGTCAGATTTGGTTCACTGTATTACGTGTAACAACCATTCAACATTCATTTTTTTTTAAAGAAGGTTTTTGTGTTAAAGGGGCAGTGCAAAGGTTTTAATGTTGAAAGAATTGCCAGTTTACATTTTTTATATTGTTTATACAAGCCCAAGTGACCAAAAACGCGTCGTCTTTCCCCGAAAAACTGCTATTCTGCTGCGTAATCGCAAGGCAAAAAAAATTAATTATTTGCCAATCTGCAGCCACCTGTGGCAGCTACAGGAATCAGAATGACGGCATCTCTGGGGGTACGCCAACAAACCCTGTACCCCTCCACTGCTACACTCGCCATCAGCCCCGTGGCGAACCGTCTTTTGTGTCGATCGCTCGCCGCGACCTTCGACGAGGCTAATCCTTCAAAAGTCGACAATTGCGGAGGAAGCGGCTGGGGTCTCTGAAGAAAGGGCCCAAGGGGAAACCACGTGAACCCCCAGAGTACGTCACTCGAAAGTCGGCGTGGAGAGTTGAGAGGCACTTTGACCTTCGATTTGTTTCATTTTTTTTTTTTAAATAAGAACTAGCGCTCGCAAGAAAATGCGGTTTTCTGTTTTTCATTTTATAGGTGACGCAGATTAATTTCCGCAGTTAGTTGGCCAACGTCTGAAAATCGTTGCACTGCCCCTTTAAGTCTATGAGCTTTGTACCTTTCTTGTGCCATGACCTTACTTTTCAGGTCACGACACAAAATGGTCGAGAAAAAGAAGGTCATGTCCTTCCTTTTCAAGGCTCTAACTTGATCTACGCATGCGCGAGTACAACTTAACAGATCACGTGCATGCAGGTTTTCCATCTTCTAGTATATTTAACGTTTGTTCAAATATTCATAGTCCTTCTCTTCTATCTGCCAAGACCTGTTTATTCCTTAGTCAACAGGACGAGCAACAAAAAGGTAGGCTTTAGCTGGAATGGCATTCTGTAGATTTGTGCGCGGTTAGCAACACTGTGGACTTCTTCCTTGCAGCCAAGACAGTTGCCATTCAACACAGGTTCAGCATGGCAGGTCAACAGTGCAGGAAGGAAATGACCATTGCCAGCTCTTACACTATTTATTATTTCCTAACCCTTTGGAACATGTATTACATGTGCATATGGTCAACTGAAAATGGCAGAGAATGAGAATCACTGAACAAAGCATACAATCCAATATGCAACACTAGGAAAAAACAATGCCATGGCATAATAATGAGCAATTTGTGTAGATGCCTCCACAGGATAAGAGATGTCATCTGGCCTTGCATGGCCTGTCATTTGCTTACTATGGCAGTTATAGAATGGAGATCAGTGTACATGCGTTAAGGACAACACCATGGCATATGGCACTGATACACGAGGGAAGTTTGCATTGTGGTCGCAAGTTGTGCCTTTTTTTAGAAAATGTTCATTCAGAGATGTCTGCTGGTCTCTCAGTGAGAGGGCTTGCAAGTGCGGAGAATACAACAGGATGTGAAAATAAAAATAAATGCACTTTCAGAGATACACCTCACTTCCACTGGTTTCAATATAGACAATCATTGTATAAGGACAGTCATTATTGTGATCCCTATTGAGTAAGTAGTCATTACTGCACTAGCCAAGTGGACCTTCGACAGGGGAGACGGAGGTTGCCACATTCTCGAGACAGAACAACTTACTGTCCGAGATTCATACAGTTGCCATATCACTTGATGTTTTGACACTGTCCCAAGAGAGATGTGGACAGGTTAAGGCACTGTAGCTGCACCCCAAACAATCACCTGTCTAGAAAAAAAATTCAAAATCTGCACAAAAGGTTTTGCAATCTTTCATGATTGGTCCCTGGAATCAATAGACATGTTTGTGACAATGTGAAAGGCATGAACTCCAACACCAAGTTCCCTCAAACAATTTGCACACCAAACTAAGAGATGTGATACGATCAGAGAAAAAGCTATGAAAGTTAAATCGTCAATAAATACTTGAAGGGGAAACAAAGTTTCCTTCGGGCTCACTGTGCTGCCTCACATTTGTCTGCCATGATCCAAGGGCAATGGGATTACCTAGATGCAAAGACCACACTCAGGCAGCACACCACAAGGTTACACGGCAACTTAATTTTCGCGAAATTTGTGACCTGAAAAATATTGCAGAAACTAGATCTTGTGAATATATCGACCCATGGTAACGGGTAAGCAGCTTTCCGAATTTGGCGAAATATTAGGCCCACAAAAATAAAAGCTTACAGTATGTACATAGGAACACAAATACTTCACTGGGACTAGCGACCAGCGATTTTAAAGGCAAATGAAAAGAAAAATTAAAATACAAGAGAAAATATTGTAAGGGTGCAGGCAGGGATGGGCAAAATACATGCCAATTTGTATCGAAATACAAATACAAAATACTTTGTCAAAAATGTATTTAATTACAAATCTAATTACTTTGCCAAAAAAAGCATTTAAGTACAAGATACAAATACAACCAAATGTATTTGGTCTCCTCCAAATACTTTTCCAAATACATTCCTCAAAATTTGCATGAGCGACTTCAGGGCACCTGCAACGGGTTTCTGGGTATCTCATTTTAATTTTGCATTGCACATCGTTAGTGTGCGAGGCTCTAGTAACATAATAAAAATATAATCACAAAAAATGTAATCAGCTTGGACGTAATAGGTGAAAAAGTAGAGAGCTTCAAGGAGCCTTTTTTGTCGATTACATTTTGGTATAGACCAACAAAGAACCGGGACGACCAAGATGCGCAGCACTAGCTAGAGATTTTTTTATTGATGCAACTCGCACCAGTTACGAAAATCTGGACAACCCGCGCATTTACAACGTTCCAGGCAAAAATATGGATGGAAATCAGGCTGGAAAGCATTACAAGTTGTCACACGCACTTATTTAGTCAATCTGCCTGTGAACGTCGATTTCGTCACTATTCTTGCCCTGGACTAGCACCGTAATCACAAAGTCACTAAACGCTTGTGCTTGATTGAGAGACACTGCATTCGGTGCAGAACGTAGTTTCCTTCCTGCTCTGGTCAGTGCCTTTAATGTATTTTTGCCCACAAAATTGTATTTAATTATAATTGTATTTGAAATACCCACGTTTTAGTATTTAAATACTCACGTCAAATACATTACCCAATTTGTAATTAAATACAAATGCAAAATACACAAAGTATTTGAAATACGTATTTCAAATACTTGTATTTGAAATACTGCCCATCCCTGGGTGCAGGTGAGCTGGTGAATATTAACCATGTTAGATTAACCTGAGACTGGGGTGGAGGAGAAACATCAAAATGTAGAACAGACAGAAAATAGACAGGACGACGTCTCAAACCCAACTAACTCATTTATTTAATCCTCCTCCTTATATAGTCTTCATCGATCATCTTTACCAACACAACAGGACAAGGTTTATGCAATTCAAGCACCACAGTCTCCATCACACTTGAATGGAACAGCGCAGATGTACAGTCACACTCGCAGGCACACAGCTACCAACTAGCCCAAGCATCCACAATATCAAGCTCCATCATACAATGCAAGAATGAGTGAGTAACGATAAGTAAGTAAAAAAGTAATAGCACTACTACCTAAACCCATGCAATGCGAGTGTCAAGTCAAATTGTTGTTCAGCCTTTCGTCCAAAAAAAAGAGAGGAACCGGCTGAACATTGTTTGCAGCTTCATTTATAAATGTTCCCAGTGACTAAAACGCATAAAAAACAGCCCAATAGGACTTGTCCCACTGAATCAAAGTGTCAGAATGTCTTCACACCTTAAAAACATCCGTGAAGGCATAAAGAGACATGGCAACATGGAAAACTTGCAGGTATGGTATATGGGAACCAATGAAGTATACAAGATGTCACAAAGCTTTGGTCTTTGGCCCGTGCAGAGGTCCGCCGCAAACTTTCGCGGACAATATACAGGCACCGTCGCAACTACCTACCCTTCGTCTCATTACAAGCACAAAGAAAAAGTTAGACCAGTATAACGTTTGAATGGGCCAAGTATGCTTTACATCACAGGGTTCGGCTATGTATACCTTGTCACAGACGCACTGCTAAGTGAACACGTGGAGCACGATCAGCTTTTGCTTGCCTGGAACCAGCACTTGCCCATCCCCGCAATATAAATAAGCACTGAAGGAGGCAAAAAATGAAAGATTTTTACAATTTTCTGCAACGCCGAATTAGAGCGCAGCTCTTGAGGAGGAGGAGGGGAGGGTATGCCCCTCTTCCTTACCCGCTAAATTTACCAGGAACATTTTACCCTTGTGACGTCACGAGGGTAAATTTAGCGGGAATGTTTTTCCATAAAATTTAGCAGAAAACTTTCCCCGCTAAATTTAGCGGGAATATTGGCAATGTTAGATGCGTGTGACGTCACACACAGTGTGTTTCCTATAATGACATTACTCCTGACCCTCATGAGGTTAACCCTCCCATAATGCAACGCGTGGCTACGCCAACGCTTGAGCCGGAAATGGGCGCCTAAGAGCTGCGCTCTAAAAAATATAAACCCATACTGTGTACTTTGTACTCTTAAAAGCAACAACCAAATCCCGCAGGACTTGGGAAGTAATAGTGTCGGACGGTTCCATCCCGTACAGGTAACACGCACGGAAATTAGATTAAACCAGACATAGGATTCGAGTGGTGCTATCGTACAAACAATTAAGGCTGATTCACATTACTTGCGACTCCCTACGACAACAGAGTGCCTTACAACCTCTTGTGATCTCTTGCAATTGAGAGAACACAGTGGCTCCGCCTATTGGGCATCCGTGGAACATGTTCAGTTTCCATCAACGTAACTAGAACACTCAGTTTGGAAACTCGCCCTTGAAACCTGGGCCGCTGGCGTCCACCGAGGCTGAGCTAAATACGATAACAGCACCACCATTTAGCAACGAGTTGAAACATGAAGGTTGCTCTATATGGCTACTGCTAGAGTCACTGAATGTTCCCCGAGTACCGAAACTCCCAGGCTTGAGGGGCCAAGATGGCGGCTCAATCTTTTTTTTATTTACTGTGGTCACCATGAGATTTCAGAAAGCATGTTTTTGCATAAAAACAAACGAAAAAAACTCGTTTTGCAGGAACTTTCATTGGAGATCAGTACAAAATACAGGCGCGTGATGTTTTCTAAAATCTTTAGTTTACAAGGTTTTGCGGTATGATTAATTTTGTTTTTATACAACCACGTTTCATCAGTGATTTCAGGTAGCGCATCCCAACCTGGGCGCATCCTCTTGGGAGATGAGGGTTGGCAATCCTGAAACCCCTTCCACCATATATGTTTCGGCGCCAAAATGGCCGATTAAAGCCAAAATAGAAGTCGCAACAGACGCTATCCAATGCGATACACCCGAACCAATACAAGTAGCCGTGCAGTTCCCCGAGTGGCCGCTGCGGAGAAAATATCGGTGTTGCGATCGTCATTAGCTCGGTTCTCGAGTACGGGTCTGTGCCACTTTTTCAGAGCAGGCTCTATGGCAGCTTTCCAACTGAGTGTTCTAGTAACGTTAGTTTCCGTATATTTTCATTTTGCTTTTAGAGCTCCGCTCTTGGGCGCCCGTTTAAGTGTTTCGCGGCGTCATCGGCGTAACCGCACTAAATTTAGCGGGAAAATTTGTTGTCACTTGACCTCAACACCAATTCAATTCAACGCTAAATTTAGCCGGGAACTGAATTGCTGCTGAGGTCACGTGACGTCAATTTTCCCGCTATATCTAGGGGAGAAACTGAATTTGTTTATAGGTGACATGACACAAAGTCATGTGACGTCATTTTCCTTGCTAAATTTAGCGGAAAAATTGAATTGGTGTTCGAGGTCACGTGGCGTCAATTTTCCAGCTACATTTAGCTGGAGAAGGAGGGGGAGAGGAGGAGGAGGCCGGGAGAGAGAGGAGGGGCATACCCTCCCCTCCTCCTCCTCCTCAAGAGCTGCACTCTAATTTTGCATTACAGAGATTTGCTAATGTCTTTCTTTTTTTTTACATTTTCTCGTCGTAAGAGATTACAAGAACTCTGTCGTAAGCAAATACAAGTGTGATCTAGTCGTGCCACTGGACAAGCGGCTCAGCTAATCAGACAGCGCCATGCACCTCCCGAGTTTTCCGTCTGATGAACCATGTAGGGAATGAATTTGGCCTCTTGAGTAACGTCGTTTGGCAGAGCCGGCGTTCCCGGCTCCCCAAGAATGAGCTCGCAGCAACGGTCAGGAGACTCCCGGAGTTTGCGCACAATGTGCTTGATTGTGCCGCTGATGTTCCGCTTGGTGGGTATCTTAATCTTTTCAGTGAGGTCCACATTGGGATGGAAGAGGAACGGAATGGCAGGCCCTGGCTGGTCTAGGGCATGCCCCAGACTTTCAAGGACCTAATGCACGAGGAAGAAAACAAAGCTTTGAGCTCAACTTGAAGAGCTTTCTTTTCGAAAAAAGTTTGGGCTGTTTAGCACACCTAATTGCGCGTCCGAATTCCAAGGCAACCTTGTGTTTGCAGCGTAATAATGCCACCATATCTTCCGGACCAAGGTCTGTCGACTATACGCCGTGTCTAAAAGTTAACATTTTATGCTGTGGGGACCGTCCAAACGCGTGGACCATACGAGGATCTGTTTCGCAAAACTGTTCGTTATCGGAGCGATTGTCGAGATCCCGCGACCAGACGTTGGTCAGCAAGAAAAGCAGAGATTGTTTATGTGTTGCTTTCGCCCATGATGCCCCTGCAGGTAGCCGGTTGTAATATGGATCAATGATCTCGACGGCACGAAACACCCACTGTTACTACACGTCATTCATGATGTTCTATTTGTCAGTGTGGAGAATTTTCTTATTTTGACGATAATGAGAAAATCCACAAATGCAATCGTTATAGCCGATTATCGTGGTACCTGGATTGGATACCCCACACAAAAATGCATGGTCCTTAAGATACCGACTGTTTATAAGCGGTACATTGTTATATGTGATATCATTATAAGTGGATTGCACTGTATATATGCAGGAACGGGCGCCCAAGAGCTGCGTTCCAAACCATTTCTTCAGCTGAAAGCTTTTCTTATGCAAATTATAGACCGAAAAATGTGGCACTTGGGCCAAACTCGTGTTCAGATAAGGCCGGCACACCCCGCTTTCCAGATTTGTTTGCTCCCTCCTGTTCCGACCCCTCTCTCCTCGTCCCCCCTTCACTACTCTCACAGTTTTGACTTGAGGGACACCCGTTCGACAACACTGTTCGGAGGAACAGCCGTTACTGGCTCGTTCTTCAAGATGAGCTCGCAGCATTTGTCAGGAGACTCCCTGAGCTTGTGCACGATGTGCTGAATTGCATTACTAATGTCCTCCCTGGTTGCCTTTTTCACTTTCTCGGCGAGGTCGACTTCGGGGTGGAAGAGGAAGGGAATGGCAGGACCTGGTTGAGCTAAGGCAAGCCCCAAACGTTCGAGGACCTAAGGCGCGAGGAAGAAACAAAAGCCTCGTGCTCAACTTGAAGAGATTTCTTCTTAAAAAAAAACGTCTGGGAATCTAACATGCCTTTAAAAAAAAGTTTCAGCATGTCTAGCGTGTTTATATGTCCAAATTTTCAGGCTTTTTCCAAGTCTTCCATGCAATATTACTTGCACCAGACTCGTGCATTCCGCTGAATTGTTTTGATTGTTGACTTTCAAGACAGAAGTACTTACTTGCTAATCAGTGTTTCCCCACTTCCCCTCTGTTATGCTACATGCCTTGAGGTTGAAGGGTTACTCCGGCGATTTGTTTAGCTACCCAAAAATAACTATATTTTCAGAATCCCCGGCCTTTACCCTTCTCGGCATGCTATCCAGTATCACGAAATTCAGAATAGTTATTGTGAAATCGGCAAGTGAAAGTGATGCCAAAACCAATATTCAGATATACCCGATCTTTCAGTGCGGTGACGTCGGGGGAAGGCAGGCTTGCAGGTTGAATGGGCAGTCTAAAAATGGACTATTCTGAGCATTTTCTTTTGTGCTGCTGCGTGGGTGCTGAAGTGAGCTTCCAAAGCATTAATTTGACACCGTGAAACTGCTCGCAATCAGTTAAGAACAAAGTCTACAGTCCAAAGAATTAACCCCTGCCTTCCGCCGACGTCACCTTTTCATTAGGCCTGGGCGAATAGAGGATTTTGGGTCCGAAACGAATTCGAAGCGAATAGTGATTCTGGCCGAATAATTTCGAATAGAATAGTTCGAATACTACAAGCAACAAATACCACAAGATATGTTCAAACTATAGTTTTATATTTGCCCTTATTTGGTATTATAAGTACTATAATTGTTAATTTCAATTTCAAGTGTATTGAATTCGGGAGTATTAAATGGTCGGAAGCTTGCACCACCTGAGTGGAAATCCAAGCCAGATTAAGTCAAACCCGTTTATATCAAACTCGCAAAAAAAGCCTGCCAGTTCGATATAGCGGGTGATTCGATATAAAAGTTTTAACGAGTTTGACTCTCAAAAATCCACTTTCTGCAGAAATATTACATAATGAAGTAGTAAGCTTGCATCTTCTGCTGCTTTTTCTTCATTGCATCCGCGATAACGATATTTTTTTAAGCTATCGACGGACTCCAAAATGTCGAAGACGCTGAGTAGTAGAAAACATGTACCAGTTTGCACAGCGACCAATGACAGCGCAGGAGGGCGGGGCCGAACCCGATCCAACCAATCACAGCGCAGGAGGGCGGGGCCAAACCCAATCCAACCAATCACAGTGCAGTAGGGCGGGGCCCTTCCCCTCTCTCCCATTTCAGTGACCAATGCCAGGCAGTGGGCATCGATGGCCCCGCCCACAGGGCATTAGCCAGTGACCAATCGGAGCTCAGCGAGGTCCCGCCCTCGAGTCACATGCTCGGTATAGGTGTGAAGTCACGTGCGTGTCGCGTGTCAGGCGCGTGCCACTTTTCATGACCTCAAACCACAAGCGTGTATGACCAGGTGTTGACAGCTGTGGTCATCGTCTGATAACAACCACCTCAAACCTCAGACCTCAAACAACAAGCGTGGTTGACCAGGTGTTGACAGCTGTCTGATAACAACGACGTGATGTCACAGGGTCCGAGCTTCGTTCGACAGAGGGCGCTATAGGACTTGAATTGTGGCCCTCAGGGCCTCTCACGTGTGATGTCACAGGGTTCGAGCTGCGTCCGACAGAGGGCGCTCACGTGATGTCACACAGGGTTCGTGCTGCCTCCGAAAGAGGGCGCTGCGCTGCGGTCACATGACGGTCCCGTGTTTTGAATTTGAATCGCTGCGCAGTAAATGCCTTTTTTATTCGATAAAAAAGGCTCCGCGGCCGGCTGGGAAGCGAACTCGCTACTTCGTGCACATAGGCCCGACACTCTACCCCCTGAGCTACGAGCACATTGCTTCCGAGACCGCTTAAGTCGTCTTAGTTGTTCGTGTGTGCGTGTGTGCAATTCAGATCACGTGATGTCCCGCGTACTACTTGGCTTTTGTAATACAGTTAAAAACAGGATGCGTCATTGCCGCAGGTCATGTGTCCATAGTCGTGCGACGTTCCTCGTCTTCCTATCACGTGATTTCGCGTGCGCGATTCAAGCGGTGTTCGCGGCCTCGTCGCCTTGTGGCCGCGAACCCCATTACTGTCACATGTTCAAAGCCCAGGAGGGCGGAGCTAAACCCAATCCGACCAATCACAACGCAGCAGGGCGGGGCCAAGCCCAATCCGACCAGTCACAGAGCAGTAGGGTGGGGCCCCTTCCCTCTCTCCCATCCCAGTGACCAATGACAGGCCGTTGGCATGGATGGTCTCGCCCACAGGGCATTAGCCAGTGACCAATCGGAGCTCATCGAGGCCCCGCCCTCGAGTCACGTACGCGGTATAGGTGTGAGGTCACGTACGCGGTGCGTGCCACATACGCGACACTTAGCCTGTAATCACCAGGTGTTAACAGCCGATATTATCAGTCACGTACGCGGCGCGTGTCAGAAGCGTGGGAAAGACACGTATCAGAGATGTCGTCACCACGGCTCCCATCCCGTGATGTTAACCACGTGATTTTCCCCGGGTTCGAGTTGCGTCTGACAGAGGGAGCTCACGTGATGTCACACAGGGTTCGTGTTGAATCCGACAGAGGGCGCTGCGCCGCGCTCACATGACGGTCACGTGACATTATTTGAATCGCTGCGCGGTAAACGACTTTTATTCGCTGAAAAAGGCTCTGCGGCGGCTGGGAATCGACCTTGTGCACAGCAGCCCGACACTCTACCTCCTGAGCTAGAAGCACATTGCTTCCTAGAGGGCTTATCTGGTCTTAGTTTTCCGTGTGAGCAAATCAGATCACGTGTTTTCCCGCTACTTGGCTTTCGTAATATAAATAAAAAATAAACCCCACAGGATATGAATGCGTCATATCGCAGGTCATGTGACGATGTCGTTATCCGTATGTCGCGCGAGTCAGATCACCTGTTAAAGCTGTCCTGCTACATGGTTTATGCAATCTGGTGTTCGACCCGCTAAATTTGGGCGTCATGTGACGGTCCCAAAAGGCACCAGCTGGGTTCCGCTCAATTGGGGGGTGAGGTGACGGTAAAATTTTGGAGCTCGCGGATCGTGATATATCTTGGTCCAGCATAAAGCTTTAAACTAGCCCTGCTAAAATTTGGGGCCAGCCCGTAAAACTTTGTAAAGACCCAGCGAATTTCTGGAATAGGCGCCATCTAGTGTTCAAACTGTGAAGTGGTCCTCGTTAAAATTGAGTGCCATCTGGTGGTAAAAGCTTCGACCTGCTATAATTTTTGGGCGTCATGTGAAGGTCCCAATTAGCACCAGCTGGGTGCCGCTAAATTGGGGGTGAGGTCACGGTAAAACTTTGAAGCTGGCGGACCGTGTTAATTGTTGGGCCAATGTAAAGCTTTGAAGTGAACTTGCGTAACTTTGCGGGCCAGTGCAAAGTCTTGAAGCACACAGACCATGCCGGACCCAGTGATTTTTTTTTTCATTTTTTGGATAGACACTATCTAGTGTTAGAGCTTTGAAGAGTTAAATGCTAAAATTGCTGACATCTAGTGGTAAAAGCTTCGACCCGCTAAATTTGGATGTCATCTGAAGATTCCCTTAGCACCAGCCGGGTGCCGCTAAATTTTTGGCTGGGGTCCCACGGTAAAACTTTAAAGTTCACAGGCCGTGCTACATCTTTGCCCCATCGTAAAGCATTCAAGTGGCCCTGCTAAATATCAGGTTCCAGCGTAAACTTTGAAAAGCTCACAGACCGTGCTGGACCCAGTGAATTTTGATATAGACGTCATCTAGGGTTAGAACTTCGAAGCGCTCATCGCTAAAATTGCTCACATCTGGTGGTAGAAGCTTCGACCCGGTAAATTTCGGCGTTACGTGATGGTTCCTTAGCACATGTGGCAAGCTGTACCCATCTGATTTTGAGGGGTGACGGTAAAATTTCGAAGCTCACGGACCGTGCTAAGTTCAGACTAAGCGTAAAGTTTTGAAGTAGCACTGCCACATTTTCGGGCTAGCGGAGTGGGTGTGACCTTGCGACATCTTTTGCGGAAAAGGTGAATTGCTTGTATTTCTAAGGTGTGCTTATCCGTATTTTCACGCTGACGCAAGTCCGGACTTTGTGCGGATGAGTTGCCAATTCCGTTTGTACATGGCGCGCACCTGAATCCCTTAGCTGGCGTGAACGTTTAGCATTATTGCGCGACATCTCTCGCAAAATTTAGCGTCAGCTTAGTAGATGGTGTCAACTCTCTCGCGCGCGCATGATATCTCTCGATAATTTTAGCGTCATCTGTCTGCTGAACGGAGCAGTGCGGGAAATGGAATGGAGCGTGGGCGCATCCATACGCGCTAAAGAAGAGAATGATATGGTGTTTCATATTTTTTTTTTATTCTCGTTCGCTCTTAGAGCACGCACACTTATAAATTCAGACTGCGTTTAAATTCACTCTACGCAACAAAGACATCATTGGAAATACTTTACACAAAAAATGTACAACAGGAGTAGTTTCAAGACAAATCCGAGACAAAAGTTGTGAAATGACATCTCACGAACAACGCGCGCGAGCCAGTCCAAAAATATTTACGAGGTTAGGATCTTCGACGAGGAGAGAGATCGCTCGATATGGGTACACTATCGGATTATAGAAAAAAAATGTACAGCAATACAAGATGTTTCAAGACACACCGACGGCAAAAAGTTTGGGAAATGACATCTCGCGAGCAATGCGGTACACAGTCTAAAAACTATTTACAAAGTCAGGGCGTGCGATGAGGATATGAAGATCGCTTGCTTCCGGGAGCACTCTTTTGGCAGGTGCAGCTTTGTGGGGGATCCTCTCCAGCCTGGACCGACAGATGACATATCGAAAGCTGTAAAGAAAATCCGATAGGGCGTGCAAGTTGATCGGCTTTTCTTTTACCCACCGAACGCATTGACATTTTTCCGCCCTTTTTCCAACCAATGTCGGCGAACGCGTTTCTGCCATGTCATCCTTTAGGTACAACAGCATAATGTTCTACACGGATTTCTCACCGATGAGGAGGTGACACGAAGTATCAGCTGTTATTCGCTGTCCACATAGTCATCCTCCACACCACTATCGTAATCTGAAAAAAGAAAAAGAAAAGTGGATGAAGCTATCAAGCTGTACATACGTGACTCACCAGTCCGCACTGGCAGCAGGTGCTCAGCCACTATCAGATGATCCCGCACAAATTCTCGCACCTGATGCGTCGCCTCGGCCGCCCCCGGCAGCCTCGCGGGATCTACCCAAGCCAGCCCAAAACTGTAGAGTCTGGAAGCGGGCCGTCAATTGTTGTACAAGGTCAGAGGGTGAAAAATACGATAGA
Organism: Ixodes scapularis; assembly: GCF_016920785.2. Classification (NCBI taxonomy): domain Eukaryota; kingdom Metazoa; phylum Arthropoda; class Arachnida; order Ixodida; family Ixodidae; genus Ixodes; species Ixodes scapularis. The sequence goes on along the minus strand of NW_024609883.1, from coordinate 80,754,502 downwards.
AGAATCCCGCAAGGGCAGATATGCTGACCGAAGGCGACCGCAAGGAATTGCTGACATTTTCATCACCAAGTATGCAAATAGACGTGGTTGTATATCTCTCCCGGGATCATCTTCTTCCTCGTCCCAGTTTTCTCCTTCACCCGAGCCGTAGTCGTGGAGGAGCTGCGGATTGACAAACGCAATGATCTCCTCCAAAGACTCAGGGTTTATTTGCCGAAAACGCTCGATGAAGTGAGAATGTACAATATCAAAGACTCGCTGTCCGTCCTCTGCCATCTTTAAAATGATGGGGTAGTTATGAGGCTGCCTTTGGGTAGTGCGACCGCGAGTCAGTTTCTACCCCTATTTAGTACAAACCTTTTCCTTGGGTGCAAGACGTGCTTCTTGGAAGTACATGCAAAATGAGATCCAGATAGTTAACATCGCATGAAGGTTGTTAACGTCTCACGTCTGCAACAAGCGCCCGTCAAGGAAGTGCACGCGCGGTATATCCCTGGCTGATAGGACTTTTTTTGTTTCGATATCCGAAAAGCTCACCGATACAACGCCGTCAGAGTCAATGAAGCGCTTGCGAGATGTCATTACCCAAACTTTTTGCCGTCGGTGTGTCTTGAAACATCTTGTATTGTTGTACATATTTTTTCTATAATCCGATAAAGTACGGAAGCGAGCAATCTTTCTCCTCGTCGAAGATCCTGACCTTGTAAATATTTTTGGACTGTCTCGCGCGCGTTGCTCGTGAGATGTCATTTCACAACTTTTTTGCCTCGGATTTGTCTTGAAACTGCTTCTGTTGTACATTTTTTGTGTAAAGTATTTCCAATGATGTCTTTGTTGCGTAGAGTGAATTTAAACGCCGAGTCTGAATTTATAAGTGTGCGTGCTCTACGAGCGAACGAGAATAAAAAAAAAATGAAACACCATATCAGTCTCTTCTTTAGCGCGTATGGATGCGCCCACGCTCCATTCCATTTCCCGCACTGCTCCGTTCAGCAGACAGATGACGCTAAAATTATCGAGAGATATCATGCGCGCGCGAGAGAAAGTTCACGCCATCTACTAAGCTGACGCTAAGTTTTGCAAGAGATGTCGCGCGATAATGCTAAACGTTCACGCCAGCTAAGGGATTCAGGTGCGCGCCATGTACAAACGGAATTGGCAACTCAACCACACAAAGTCCGGACTTGCGCCAGCGTGAAAATACAGATGAGCACACCTTAGAAATACAAGCAATTCACCTTTTCCGCAAAAGATGTCGCAAGGTCATACCTACTCCGCTAGCCCGAAAATATGGCAGTGCTACTTCAAAACATTACGCTGGGTCTGAACTTAGCACGGTCCGTGAGCTTCAAAATTTTACCGTGACCCCTCAAAATTAGATGGATACAGCTTGCCACATGTGCTAAGGAACCATCACGTAACGCCCAAATTTACCGGGTCGAAGCTTCTACCACCAGATGTGAGCAATTTTAGCGATGAGCGCTTCGAAGTTCTAACCCTAGATGACGTCTATCCGAAAATTCACTGGGTCCAGCACGGTCTGTGAGCTTTTCAAAGTTTACGCTGGAATTCTATGTTTAGCAGGGCCACTTGAATGCTTTACGCTGGGGCGAAGATGTAGCACGGCCTGTGAACTTCAAAGTTTTACCGTGGGACCCCAGCCAAAAATTGAGCGGCACCCGGCTGGTGCTAAGGGAATCTTCAGATGACGTCCAAATTTAGCGGGTTGAAGCTTTTACCACTAGATGTCAGCAATTTTAGCATTTAACTCTTCAAAGCTCTAACACTAGATGGTGTCTATCCAAAAAATAAAAAAAAAAATCACTGGGTCCGGCATGATCTGTGTGCTTCAAGACTTTGCACTGGCTTGCAAAATTACGCAAGTTCACTTCAAAGCTTTACGTTGGCCCAACAATTAACACGGTCGCCAGCTTCAAAGTTTTACCGTGACCTCACCCCAATTTAGCGGCACCCAGCTGGTGCTAACTGGGACCTTCACATGACGCCCAAAATTTATAGCAGGTCGAAGCTTTTACCACCAGATGGCACTCAATTTTAACGAGGACAACTTCACAGTGTGAACACTAGATGGCGCCTATTCCCGAAATTCGCTGGGTCTTTACAAAGTTTTACGGGCTGGCCCCAAATTTTAGCAGGGCTAGTTTAAAGCTTTACGCTGGACCAAGATATATCACGATCCGCGAGCTCCAAAATTTTACCGTCACCTCACCCCCCAATTGAGCGGAATCCAGCTGGTGCCTTTTGGGACCGTCACATGACGGCCAAATTTAGCGGGTCGAAGACCAGATTGCATAAACCATGTAGCAGGACAGCTTTAACAGGTGATCTGACTCGCGCGACATACGGATAACGACATCGTCACATGACCTGCGATATGATGCATTCATATCATGTGGGGTTTATTCTTTACCTATATTACGAAAGCCAAGTAGCGGGAAAACACGTGATCTGATTTGCACACACGGACAACTAAGACGAGATAAGCCCTCTAGGAAGCAATGTGCTTCTAGCTCAGGAGGTAGAGTGTCGGGCTGCTGTGCACAAGGTCGATTCCCAGCCGCCGCAGAGCCTTTTTTAGCGAATAAAAGTCGTTTACCGTGCAGCGATTCAGATAATGTCACGTGACCGTCATGTGAGCGCGGCGCAGCGCCCTCTGTCGGATTCAACACGAACTCTGTGTGACATCACGTGAGCTCCCTCTGTCGGACGCAACTTAAACCCGGGGAAAACACGAACCCTGTGAGGACATCATGTGAGTGCCCTCTGTCGGATGCAACTCGAACCCGGGGAAAATCACGTGGTTGAAATCACGTGATGGGAGCCGTGGTGACGACATCTCTGATACGTGTCTTTCCCACACTTCTGACACGCACCGCGTATGTGACTGATAATACTGGTTGTTAACACCTGGTGAATACAGGCTAAGTGTCGCGTACGTGGCACGCGCCGCGTACGTGACCTCACACCTATACCGCGTACGTGACTCGAGGGCGGGACCTCGATGAGCTCCGATTGGTCACTGGCTAATGCCCCGTGGGCGGGGCCATCCATGCCAACGGCCTGTCATTGGCCACTGGGATGGGAGAGAGGGAAGGGGCCCCGCCCTACTGCTCTGTGACTGGTCGGATTGGGCTTGGCCCCGCCCTGCTGCGTTGTGATTGGTCGGATCGGGTTTGGCTCCGCTCTCCTGGACTTTGAACATGTGACAGTAATGGGGTTTGCGGCCGCGAACACCGCTTGAATTGCGCGCGCGAAATCACGTGATAGGAAGACGAGGAACGTCACACGACCATGGACACGTGACCTGCGGCAATGACGCATCCTGTTTTTAACCGTATTACAAAAGCCAAGTAGCGCGGGGGACATCACGTGATCTGCATCGAACACACACACAGACGAACAACTAAGACGACTTAAGCGGTCTCGGAAGCAATGTGCTCGTAGCTGAGGGGGTAGAGTGTCGGGCCTATGTGCACGAAGTAGCGAGTTCGATTCCCAGCCGGCCGCGGAGCCTTTTTTTATCGAATAAAAGGGGCATTTACCGCGCAGCGATTCAAATTCAAAACACGTGACCGTCATGTGACCGCAGCGCAGCGCCCTCTTTCGGATGCAGCACGAACCCTGTGTCACATCACATGAGTGCCCTCTGTCGGACGGAGCTCGAACCCTGTGACATCACACGTGAGACGCGCCGCGATTAAAATCCTATAACGCCCTCTGTCGAACGAAGCTTGGACCCCGTGACATCACGTGGTTGTTATCAGACAGCTGTCAACACCTGGTCAACCATGCTTGTGGTTTGAGGTCTGAGGTTTGAGGTGGTTGTTATCAGACAATGACCACAGCTGTCAACACCTGGTCAACCATGCTTGTGGTTTGAGGTTTGAGGTCTGAGGTCATGGTAAGTGGCACGCGCCTGACACGCAACGCACACGTGACTTTACACCTATACCGAGCACGTTACTCGAGGGCGGGACCTCGCTGAGCTCCGATTGGTCACTGGCTAATGCCCTGTGGGCGGGGCCATCGATGCCCACTGCCTGGCATTGGTCACTGGGATGGGAGAGAGGGAAAGGGCCCCACCCTACTGCACTGTGATTGGTTGAATTGGGTTTGGCCCCACCCTCCTGTGCTGTGATAGGTTGGATCAGGTTTGGCCTCGCCCTCCTGCGCTGTGATTGGTTGCTGTGCAAACTGGTACATGTTTTCTACTACTCCGCTGCCTTCTATATTCGCGCATTAGCGCCGAACTGTGCCGAGAGCACGGAGCATCTCCGAGCAGAAGCACCTTCCCCTGCAGAGCGCCGTTTTGCTCTGCAAGTTGGCTTTCCCCCTAAGACAAATGGCAGACTGGCTTTTTTTTGGGCGGTCGCATCAGCCATTTGGAAGAAAAAATAAGACTCTCTTTTGCGGACGGAGTGGGGAGAGGGAGCACAGAGCACCCTCTCTCCGCTCCCTTCGCAAAAGGTATTTTTTCTTTTGGCCGCCCCCCAAAAAAAAAAAATGCTAGCGTGCTTTGCAAGCTGGCTTTCCCCCAATGCAGCCGCTCGCGTTGGGGGAAAGCCAGCTTGCAGAGCAAAACGGAGGTCATGGCAGTTCGATATATCGGTAGCGACTGCTATTTTTGTTCGGTGTAACCATAGTTTTTGCTATATATTATCACTGTAACATTACTGTGCATAAAAATTGTTCGATATAAGGAATAATACGATGTAGACGGGTTTGATATAGTCGGGTTTGACTGTATTTCGAAAGGTAGAATAATTCAATATTGTCGAATAATTAGATATTGTCAAATACCTAAATTCGATTCGAAGCGAATGCTGAATAGAACAAAATTCGATTGGCTATTCGTAATAATGGAATATTTGCCCATCCCTACTTTTCATTGTTGCCAGTAGAGACTTTCGCTCTGAAAAACACGGTGATGACGAAGATTGTAAATTCATTGTCTTTGCGAAAAAACAGTAATTTTTGCCCAATATTTGGGTTACTATTCCAGCGGTGTTTGTTGGTGTGGTTAGCAAATTTTCAGGCAAATTGAGGACTATGAAGAAAATGCTGTGTACCCCTTTGAGGGTAAGTAAATGAAATGAAATAAACAGGTTTATTTCATTTCAAGCCCTTACGATCCTCAGGAAAGAGAGCGACAAAAAGCGGAAGCTCAGCGCCGTCATCGCACCATCACTGTGCAGTGGCTCGAAGTCATCATAGACTGACCCGCTGAGTTTGCAATTATGCCAAGCTGCACCCATTCCGAAAAATTTAAGTTAGTGTAAACTGGTGCAGGGTGGTGCACAACCAATATGTGCTTTAAAAGGCCAACTCCGGTTCATACTTTCGATTTTGGGATTATGACTGTTTTTAGTGCAGTCAGCGTCCCTGAATTGCAAGGTATAATTTTTTTCTCGTTATTGTGGGTAGTTTCAAAGATATTGACGCCTCAATGCTTTGTTTGGGGCGCGGCCAACAAAGCCGAAACTAGCCGCTCGACGTCCCGGCAACACTAGAAAACAGCCGCTATGTGAACGTGACGTCAGGATCGTTCTCGTTCAACGAGTATGCAGGCCGAGCGGCACCTACCTCTTTTGCGCTAGACGTCTAAAGATGGGAGGTAAGCTGATTTTGTTTTAATTCTGTATACGTGGTAGTTATTCAGCATACGTAGCAAGAGGCAGTGGCGTCAGAAAGGGGGGGGGAGCGGATCGCCAAGGGCGCAGGGCTCAAGGGGGTGTCGCGGCGGCCACGAGAGCGGGGGGGGGGAAGGGGCGGGGGAGTGGTTGGTGGGCCGCGCGAGAGTGTAGGGGGGGGGGTGCGCGGCGAGCTACTGCTCCGGGTGACGCCACTGGCAAGAGTTAGTGCGTCTACCCAAAGGCTAGTGACTGGAAAACCCGTAAACTCATACAATGCCGTACTCGGCGGCCGCCGCCGTGCGTGCGCTATGTCGTACTCGTCACTTGTATACCCAAAAGTTAGCGACTGGAAAACGAGTGAACTTGTTCGGTGCCGTATTCGGTGGCTGTTGCAGTGTGTGCGGTCTTCCGTACTCGTCGCTAGGCCTAAATTGTCATCGGGGCTCCGTGGATGGGGCGGTGTTGCTCTACGCCGCGTTGCCAGTGACGTACAGTACTGGGGGCCCTCTCGCTTTCGCACTGCGGGTCAGCCCCAGACACAAAGCTTTGAGGCTCTCCGGCGCGGGCCGCGGCGCCCGAACACACGTGTGCTGGGCTGTACACGTCTGTTTTTCGTGTTTTTTTTTTCCTCAGGCGCGCAAAAACCAAAGTCAAAAGTCCACTTGTCGAACAGCGTTCACCCACACCTTCTCAAATTTCCGGTCCGATGGAGACTTGTGAAAAAGCACATCCGTGTTGCGCAGCGGGTTGTTTGAGCAGCCCACAGCGCTACAAGTCGCACTGGGCATGTTTCGAGGAACAGCTGGGCAGTATTGGGCGCATTGAACCATGGTTAAAAACGCTAAAAAGACGTACACAAGATAGAATACAAACACGGGCGCTATATTCTATCTTGTGTACGTCTTTTTAGTGCTTTTAACCATGGTTCAGTACAATCAACACCAACTAGCCGAACAACAAGTTCTTTTACAGTATTGGGCGCACCAAGTTGCTCGCTAAAACGAGTCTTGGAGTCCTCACAAGCAAATAAACAAAAGGCTATACCGAAGCTACACGGGCTACAGGTAAAAGCAACGGCTAAACATGGCAATCACAAGCCGAAGTATCGGTGGTAGCGGCTCAAAAAAGCGCACTCCGCGCAACGCCCGGACCGGAGGATAAAAAGAGAACGATACTGACGTTACGGCCCAATGTTGCTTTAGCGATCGGCAACCCACTGGCCGCTCGCTAAGGAGCAGCGGCTGGCGGCGGGTCGCATTTTTATTATCGGCATTAGTTGAGAATGCGGCGTCCCACGGTCGTAATATTTTGGCTGGGGTTGTATTTTGTGTCACTACAATGATACCAGTAATTTATTTCATTTTGAGTTTTGGCCGGAGTTGCCCTTTAAGATATGCTGCATAAGGTGATATGCTGGGGGTGTAGACTGGTGCAGGTATGCGCCCAGTGTCACTGTTCATGTTTGCACATGCTCACGCCAGTCGGCGAAGGAATCCATGGAAAAGGTTTACTCACCGTGATAAAAAGGATCCCCTGGTTTTTGGGGTCCCAGTATCCCCGGTCATACTTTGCCAAGAGCTGATGCATGACAAACGTCTTCAAGGAATACGAGGAGAGGTTCCACGTGTAAGAATCCCTCGTAGTCTGCAGAAAAAAAACAACAACAACCAACTGTCACCTTTTTGTTTGCTAATCTGTCCTCAAGATTGGTAAAACAACTTGATACTCAAGTCCACTGACGCAACCCAGCAATTCGTCACCCGTCCTGCTCTTTAGGCGGATGTTCCATATTTTGTTTGTTCTGGTTCACACCTGAACCTAGACTTAGACCTGATTTCAAAGCGCTGTTGTGCCTTGTCAGCCTTTGCACATCTATCGTGCATTCAAAACTAGAGCTTGGCTCCATGGTCTGGAGCTATCTAGAGATCAACACAGCATTAAGGTTGCCAGGCATTCTATACCTATGGACAGGGTTCTCCCCAGTAATTTTTGATTGGTGCGCATAAGTACCATGCGAGTGGGGGGGGGGTAGTAGTATTAGTAGTAGTAGTAGTAGTAGTAGTAGTAGTTTGCAATACAGCACAGGCTAGCCAACAGAACGCACTTTGCATAGGCTCTCTAACTTTGCAACCCTGTGACTGGTGCCATGCCTCCGTGATAAAACTAAAACCAAATTGCCTTGGGGAAAAAAAAAGTGGGGAAGGCAGGGAGAGAGCGAACTGTGGAGAAAACTGCTGCACGGTGTGTGTTTATGTCGTCTGTTTATTTTGTGTTTCCCCTCCGCCGAGCAACCCCATCCCTCCTCATCCTCCCCGGCGGCAGGCACTCTGCAGCTCCGCTCTCCTTGTTTGAAAGAGTGGTGGCAACGGCAGTAGCGACAAGATGCGATAACGGGGGGGGGGGGGGGGGGGCGGTGTGTGCAGGCCTGCTGCCATGTGCGCAGGCAAAATCACATCGTCATCGTGTGGCACAATCGAGCGGTGGGCGGTCAGTCAGAGCGGTGGGGAGAACCCTGCCTATGAATTAACATTGTTCAGGATGAATTTACTGACACTAGTAGCTTGTCATTCTCTTCCGAGGTTTTGTATTCTCGTACAAATGTATACACAGCAGGACGCTGTGCGTTCAACTCGTCTTTTTTCTATTATTTACTGCTTACCCCGTCATCTCAAGCACATACACTAACCTCGTTGATATGTCCTCGGTTTATTAGTTTTCTAAACTGCTATGCTCAGAAATGCCAGTCCTGTGCTTCCATGAAACTTAGAACACGTCGCACGTGTGCTATAATGCCAAACTAGTAACTGACGCACCTGCGCTCCGTGGCTAACGCTTGCTTCCCTGGCCTAGCTGCAGTGCAACCAACACCAACTCCCGCATGAGCAGCCAAGGTTCGTGAAGGCTTCCAGTATAAAACTATCGCTTTGAAGATTACTAATGTGGTGAAAAAAAAAAAAGCCCGTTTCGAGTTGCATACACGAAACGGGCCATACCAGCTACATTCAAGAAAGCCCTGTGCATCCCCAGCTTCCGTAAACTACCTTGTCTGCCCTTTATTTTTAGTGCATGCGAAGCATGTAGAAGCACGCCTTCCAGCAGAAGAAGGGTGTCGTCAACATGTTGAAAGCATATTGTTGCAATATGTGAATATTGTTAAGTTTCAGTTTACGTCAGTTTCGGTTTGATGGCAATCATCATTATCCTCAGGGAGAACAACATAAGAAAGATGACATTTAATGGCTGACAGCATGCTCACTTGCCTCCCCACTCTTCCATACGGGTGACTAAGATGCATGAAACACATAAGAGCCATTTTTTGGGGGCCTTTAATATATCTGGCAGTGTTCACTATACCTTGAGCAAACGAATGATGGGCTTGACGCAACCATAGTCTTGAATCAGCCTGTTTTCCATATTTTGGAAGTCTAGCCGCCACAAGTGGGAGCCGTCGGGCATAGAGGGATTGGACATAGGTGATTTTGGAACCAGGAACCAGTTCTGATCCTTTGCAACAAAAATAAAAAAAAGAAACATGAACACTGCTGTCACAAGAAAAACTCAAAGTAATATGAGCTGGGTACATATCACAGTGACGCTGCCACGTAACTTCGTAATGTCACAGTCCTTCATGACGGTTTTCTCACAGAACTTGGCTGATCAAACATAGTCTGTGTTAAAATCAGCTAAATTGGCTGTTTCTGCCTGCCTCACGAGAATCACTCAAATGCTCGCGAGCCTTTCTGATGTCAGAATTGTGCGTGTCTGTGTCCTTGCATTGATAGCAATGCTCCAAAATAACTGCAAAGCTGAAGATATTCCGAAGGTGCTTACCAAGGGAGAAATCTTATCCATCCAGTCTTTCTTCTCAATGCCACTGGGCCAGTTGGGGTAACAAAATTCTATCACAGGCACAAGATCTACATCAATCCACTGGCCATCTTTAAGAATGATACGGAATGTCTTGGCAGGTCCACTCTGACTTGGCCGAATCTGGAAAAACAATAGCCGTTTCTCTCAAACATTTCTTAAAAGGAAGCAAAAGGCCATCCATGATTTCCATTAGGCATGTCCCAGCTAAAGCTTTAGCCATCACGCTTGCACAATTTCATTCAAGTTGCAAAAGCCATAAAGGTAACCCCAGAATGAAGAGTTAAGACTAAGAAATCCCACAGTTTAGATTTCCCAGCTGCAGATCTCCATGATGAACCTAGAATAGCTCATCAGCCTCATTAGTTTAGCTTCTGATAACATCTTTGCTATGGGAACATGGGACTCTGGTCATGAGGTTCGTTTGTTCACATTAAATTAAGATGGTAAAATAATCAAAGACAAGATTAAATCAAATTTTAGCAATTTGTAATCATCAAAAAAGAAGCTAAACATAGAACATAAAATAAGACAGAAAAACTTTCTGCCTTTCCACTCTCATGAAGAAGGAAAATCAGTGAAGCTGTACTATGGTGAAATTAAGTATTTATAAATGTAAGGATTAAGCTGTGATTGGGTAATTGGTTATGTGAGAACCCTATTGTTACCGGTTGTCTTTGTTATACCATGTCAACTGCCGAAGGCTCATGAACGGGAGTTGAGGCGCCACTAGTCGTTCCTCCATTACGTTCAACCTCGGTAGGTGCCCCGGTACGGGTGGGTACTTGTAGCCATTCACGGTCACGAACCGGGGCACCGCGCTTTTGGGCAGAGAATCTCGGCATGTTCTGCACGCCGGTTCTTTGTACACTTAAAGGGCAACTCCGCTCAATTCCGAAAAATTTAGGCTTACATGTGATTCCATTTTACAAAGCACAACTAAACAGCTCTACGTCCTCGGATTCGCAAAAGGTGGAATATTATTTGTGTAATCTTAATTTAAACATCAGCTGATGCCGAAATTGAAACTTCGGTTGCGTCAGGCAACATGGGTATCGTGTCGTCAGAGTCATGGCTACGTCACGTCGAACCACGTGGTCTTGTGACGTTCGTAGGGGCGAGAGACAGGACATGCGACGCGGGCAGGTCGCTTTGCATGGCGTGGACGGTGCTGGCCTGGGGGAGAGGGGGAGGGGGATAAGACAAAAGAGCAGAGGGGAAACGGAGAAACAGACCAATAAGCGCGCAGGGCAGCGCAAATTAGCGCATCCACGTTACGGTGATCACGTGGACGCCGTTCAGCCAACTCCGGGAGGAGAAACTCATGGCGTCATCGTTCAATTTTGCTCCGAGAAGTAAAAACAAAGAAAACGTGAGAATGGCGTAGTCATGCCTCTGACGTAGTGGCTCAACGTTGGTCGCTCCAACTTCGTTGCATTAAGTTCGCTGACAATTGCGCCTCATGTCGCACGCTACAGTTGGCAGATGTCGGCGACTTGGCTCAATTTAAAGTTTGCTGGCCAGTTTATTAAATATATAGACGGAATTAGATAGTAATATTTGACATGGGGTCTTCCTATATGATACTGAAGAGGGCTACATAGTTTTCTAAATATCAAAAATGAAGCGGAGTTGCCCTTTAAACCTCGATTTTACGAAACCCGATTTTGGGAAGTTCCCGATTTAACGAACAAATTCGGATTCCCTGCGCAGCCTATGCACAAGGTCTCCCTTCCTCGATTTTACGAAGTTCCCAATTTAACTAAATAATTAGCGGGTCCCTGTGACTTCGTTAAATCGAGGTTCAACTGTAGATGTCCGCCAACTCGATACACTACCGCAATGCGCACGCGCCCATTTCCTGATTCTTTTCGTCCGGCACGTCGCCTATCGTGGATAAGTCTACGGTGAACCAGAGTCGGTTGCACACGGCGCACGTGACGCCAAACGGGTTTTCGACAAACTCCCTCCGGAACCTTGCCGTCGCACCCGGGAACAGTTCAGCTGCCGTGGAGCGCTGGTTCTGTTCTCTGCGGCGGCTTTCCAGGCAAGCAATGTGCTCTTCTTTCGCAAGGGAGTCTGAAGCGATGGACGCAGTGGAAGTCGAGGCGACAGCGGCTTCACGTCAGCTGCGGACCCATTCGCGCTGTTGCGTATGTCGCCGCTCTTTCCGCACCCAGTCTTCTTTTCACAAAAGGGGACGCGCTTGGCCCATCCTGAGTCTAAACCGAAACTGATAAGAGCGTAGGAAACAGCGCTCAAACAGGGAAGGACAAAGAAACACACGTGACGAGCGCTGCACTTGTCACGTGTGTTTCTTCTTCGTCCTCGTCTGTTTTGTGCGCCGTTTCCTACGTTGAATTCCCGCAAACTCGCCCAACTATCCATTCTTGAACGATAGCTGGAAAGGTTGCCGCCATCTACGAGCGACGGGAGCAACCAGAGTGGTTGTGTGCTTGCCACTGTTGCTTATAGATGGCGGTAGCTGTCTAGAGGTTTGTGGAGGTTTGTGCTGACAAGATTTTGGTACCGGACATGATCCTGGGGAACCTAGCCCTTAACAGCTCCGCTGTAATAAAAACAAAACATTTACAGCAGAAACGGCAATGCTCAGTTCGATTTCTTCCGGCAGAGGTGTTGCTGTTTACACATCAGTCTTCGAGTTTCTGTGTGTCGGAGAGAGAATGAAGGTTGGAGGCTCGCGGTGGAACGTCGAGCGTGTCCTGGGTTTCCCATGCGACTTCAGTTCAAGCCGAGCTCGAATTAACAGGCAGCTGTGTCAACGACTCTTAGGCTTTTCCCTGAATGGAAGTTTCGATGGTCCACGCACCGACTTGGAGACTCCGACTTTGTACGGCGGGTTCCTGGTTGCCAGTGGCTTGCAACCCAGTCCCGGTTCGGGCTGTTTTCCCAAGTGCCGTGACCTGGCTGTCGGTCGCTGGCTAATCTCTCGTGCTGTTCCTTTTAAGCTTCTTGCATCGTCGTCTTTTTCTTTCCCTTCAGCATGCACATCATCACACAATCCCCCACCCCCTTTAGGTTTTTGTTTCACGAGAAAGAAAAACTGAAACCGCCGATGATGAGCCTCTCAAAGTAGTTCCAGATGTACACAGAGCAATAATGCTTTGCGTTGAAGCAAAGAAAAGATAATGCTTAGAGCCACTTGCGCTTTCACAAAGCAAAAGATTGCAAACAATATATTACGAGAAATATGTCCTAGAAAAACATCAACATGTTTGAGACGTGCAAACCTGGACACAAAACCCTAGTCCAAAAGCAACTTAAATTCATACTGTAAGCTATCACTCGACGCTTAACCCTATAGTAAAAAAGAAAGCGAAAAATAACAAACTTCCTTCCAAATAATTGGGTTAAAAGTAGCCAGGCAGCATCACAAAAGTTTGAAAACCTGTAGTTTAGAGTTCAAACACCACATACAACTCACTTGCCAAGTGCAAGTTTAAAAAGAAAACACAAGAATTGCCATGACAAAAGTGCTAAATCGGAAGACAAAAAACAAACCAAGACGAAGCAGCTAATGAATTGCAGCAAACGCTACAGACAGGCAGCATGCAATATCCGGTCAAAATCTCAGTATTAAATTGGCCTTCTAAATCTAAATTAGATAACTGCTTGATCTGGGCCTTCAAGCTGACCAGAACTGTGTGGGACCTAACTGCGTTTAGGCGTCACACTCAATCTGTGCTAGGTAAGCATCAACGGGATTGAACTCAACCTCCGAGAATATCGTGCTCCCGGTTTGTCTTTGCATCCGAACTCGCTTCCGCGTCTTCTGGCCGACTCTTCTGCTTATCTGGCGCGAGTCCCGTCTCAGCCCACTGATTCCTGTTGAGCGACTAAGCTTGCATATCTTGAAACACGCTCTTCACCCTCCTCCGAACTGCACGGGGTAGGACACTTGCCTCCGTCACTCTTGCAGAAACAATGCTGCATCTCGTTCTACGAGGTTCGGTCCGACATTTCTTTCTTTCAAACTTCTTCGAGCCGCCATCTTGTTGTCTGGATTCAGCAGCATCACCGGCTAGAAGCCACAGCCCCAACTTGTTGGTTGCATCTTTCCCGCTCGGTGTCTCATTTTTCACCGTTTCTGGGGTGCAACTTAAACCTCCATAAGGATAGCCTCCCTAACTAAGATCATTTCCCTGGCAGGCACCTCTGCATCTGCACTCAGGGTACAGGGGGGCATTATCGCGTCATCCTCAACTTTCTCATCTGTGCAGCGCTCTTTAACTGATGTGCACATCGCATCTTGAGCTGTCGCCACTATGGCTTCCAAAAGCCCTATCATCTCTTTCAGGTTTTGAGACTCGGCCTGAAAACGGGACTGTCGTGCGACCGTCACTCTTTAACACTTCTGTATTCCTAAAGAATCTCCGTCAGCCCCATTGTCCGTCGCTTGCCATAGCATTTTTCCCATTTTTTTTAAAAATTCCAGCTCTTACTCTTGCTTCACGTACAAAGCGTGACCTTCTAGCCATTTCTTAAGCAACACCTTGTCCATCCCCTGTGACTCCCCGAGTTTGGTTACCTGATTGAGCTCAGTGTTTTTACAAAATTTTTCTATCCTACCTGCTAGCTAGAAGAAATGCTACTTCTTCCACTATATATGTGCTAAAAAGCTACCAAATAACTCCCACTGTATGATATTCACATCGCAGGTTAGAAATAATATTACCGCAATTCGATAGGTCTCTTCCTGTTGCGGATGCCAGTTGTGATGGTAAGGTATGTTTCATGTGTTTATGGTGTTAATAAAAGTAAGGAAGACACAGGATGCATCAGGGAATCTTACGCTATTGCAACATAAATCGGAGAATAACTAGATATTTGGACCACAGCTATTTCAAGGAATGTCATTTTGAGAGTCGTCTTTCGCACACCCAGTTGAAAATTCCCATTAGGTTCCAATTGGAATTTTCCCAACGGTACCAATTACCATTGGACCGCCAAAGGAAAACGGTGGAGGGGTCCTCATTGATGAGCTCGGATATAGTTGTTGGGAGCCTGGAATGTCTGGTTCCTGGGGATGTCAATGTGCCCGATCAATGGAGTTGTCTTCCGCACTTCACATAGTCCAGTTGGCCTCGGTCAGGTCGGTTCCTTGACCATGAGAGGAGTCGGCCATCTGACGTCTGGTCACGCCGACGAAGGTCCGCCCAGCTGTTAGCAGCTTGGCCTTCCGAGTTCGAGCCCTTCTCGCGCCCTTCCGAAAAACCGTGCCATTCCTTGTGCATCTCTTTTCCTCCGCTCTTTTTCTTCTTTGTGTTCGTGGTGGACAGATCATCATACACCCCAGCTTGAAGAAAACCAGCTATTGGCATCAAGCGCTACAGCCCGTAGTGTGCTCACATTTTATTTTTATGTGTGTGACTATCCCACGATTGCCTTTTGCCCCTCCTACCCCCCTTCCCAGAGGAGGAGCAAATCACACGTCCAAACTCCCGCCATAAGGATATATGTTAGGAGTCTGAGGCCTTGGCTTTGGAAACCACTTTCACCGCTGTGCCCTCCAAGACTTTGATTGCATGCCCATAGCCTTTGTTGTGCTCTAAACTAAGGTGAAAGAGCAAATGTCTACAGACGCTCGTTTCTAAATGCTGGTAGGATAAAAACGGCAGGAAAATTTTTCAGTTGTCCTGCCTTCGGCGCTAACTTCCTACCTTCGATAACGCTTCGGCGTCTCGTGGCCTTTAAGGGTGCATGCACAACCAAAGCACCACGGAAGGCAAAGAGCCCCTGCTAGATGTTAGGGCATCTCAAAGAAAAGCCCTGCCGTTTTACTGTCAGTAACTAAAGAGGCAGCTTAGATGCTTCACTGCATACTCTCAAACCGAGCTTTCAATTATGAAGCAAAGCGAAACAGATGAAAAAAGAACACTCGGCTGGTGTCCGATTTTGGTCGAGGTGAGAGCGCGAGTGTTCTCTGCTGCTGATTGGACATGGCACCACAGCCTGTGCGTAATCGATCAATGAGGCATATTTGACCAATTAGTGAGTTCACAGTTGGGCAATAATTTGGTGAGAACGTCTCGCCAACATAGAATAGCGAGACAGGTATCACGGTTTCTTCGTCCACCGGTCAATGTTAGCTCGTGTATGGCAGCAGAACAACTCGAGACTTGCAAACGAAGCGCGGGTTGTCAATGGCTTCCGACATGAAATAGCATACAATCACAATTTCAGCCTGCTTCCGATCTCGCTTTGCTGCGGTGCTCGGTCCGTAGCAGACAATCAACTTTCTAGAGTGCAGCTCTTAGGCACCCGTTTCCGGGTTGAGCGGCATCGGCATCAGTGTAACCGCGTGTTGCATTATGGGACGTTTCCCCGCTAAAGTTAGCGGGCAAATTGATGTCACGTGACCTCAACACCAATTCAGTTTCCTTACTAAATTTAGCGAGGAAAAATGACGTCACAACTTCGTGTCACGTCACCCATAAACAAATTCAGCAACAGGAAGAGAGGAGGAAAGCAGGAGGAGGAGGATAGAAGAGGAGGAGAAGGAGGAGGGGAACAGGAGGAGGAGCGGAAGAGAAGGAGGGGCATATCCTTCCCTCTGTACCCTCCTCGCCTCCTCCTTCTCAAGAGCTGCGCTCTAGTTTCGCATTCGAGATTTCTAAACGTCTAATTTTTTTTCCGGTCTGTTAGCAGGCAACGCATTGTGTTTTTTGTTTTATTTCTATCCGCGAATGGCGCTTCGTAGCAGACGGACGAACCGTCCGTGAAAGCAATCGTCACTCGCATAGCGAGAGGCAAATTTGATCTCACCCCTGCGGTGACCAAAATCGGACCCCTGGAGAAGTCCGCTGACCCGACTACAACCGTGGCAGACAGTCCCTCACCCTAGCCACGGATGAGCGAAGTCCAGAAGGGATGACATAGGTTTGGAGAACCCGGTCGAAGGCAGACTGCAGGCTCCTCTTGACCCTCTCGGGCATAAGCCTATTCTCGCCGTTGATCAACTTGAGCAAGGGATGGACCCACTCCTTTTCTCCTTCTTGGAGAAGCCTGTTGACGGCCGCTAGGCTGACTTTGTAGCCGACATAGCCGGGACGTTCGTCCAAAATCTGGAGGTTAGGATGAATGTTGTTCAGTGTCCCTCAGCTTTAAAGGGACGATGAGTCAGACTTGCACAGACAAGGCACTGCAGTAACTGACAACGTGAGGATGGCATGGAGGAGCTTAAATCTCCCACTCCTCCTCCTAGCACAAGCTTCTTACCTTTGACAACGCTTCAGTAGGGAGTTTTAGTCGATTGTTTTTCTTTTCCGCTACCGTATCCGTACAAAAAACGCCGCAGCTGCGCGTGCGCGCCGCCAGCCTTGCTTACGTAGTTCATGGTCTTGTGGCATATATTACGGAGTGCTATGCGGGTGCTTAGCTGGCTGCGGAAACGGTCTACTAAAACTCCCTAATGTCTCAGCACCTCAAATCCACGCGTGCATAGCCAACACACAGCGGAAGGCATGAATCATGTGCTGGAGGAGGCCAGGCGTTTGAAAAAGACGTGCATTAAGGGTATAAAAATTTCACTGAACAAATTCACTCGAGTAAAAAGTTAGAAATTGAGAACATAAAATACCTACCTATGGCATTCGTCTGCTAACGAAAGGCGTCTGATTAGTGCAGGAGCCGACAGATGGTGGCACGTAAGATCGCAAACGGTGTAGAGAGCCTACATTACAGAGAGTTTCCAACAACTCGATCGGGGTCACATGGTCTATGGGCCTCATTGGCAATACTAGCTGCGAGAAGGTGACGAATGCGTTGGTTCTCTACGAGCATCTCCGCCTTTCCGCTTGCTTCCTCCTTGCCATGCAAATCCGCAGTGCTTGCACACTTGCGACTAATCTCTACCGTTAAGTTGCAAACACTCCTCGTGATTTGAGATGGACCCTCTTTACTCCTATGCCCTCTAGCAGGCGGCCACGACGGGCGTCTCCCTCGACCTTGGCGATAGCAGACGGCGTTCCCGAGCCAAAAGAGACCGCTTTTTTCTGCACGAAAAGTCAGTGCATGGTTATTTTATTTTAATCACAATATAACATAAAAAACGAAAACGAGAGAAAAACAAAACATGTGCTGTCTTGTTTCTTTTACAATTATTTTCGGCTACAGGTCGTTCTCTGCTTTGCACACTTTGGTTGTTACCCGCGTCTCTTTACACGTCTAAAACTTTTATCTGTGAAGGTTGCTCTCAGGTATGGGGTGTGCGAGAGGACGGAGGAGGTCTGGTGATGTTTTCGGGCAGAGTTTTGGCGGCGACCTCAGGGCTCTCCTACAATTTCAGCAAGGCATGTTGTTGGGCTAGTTGGTGGTACATACTGTTTGGTGGGAACAGCGCAAAAAAGACGTAGGAAGAGGTCGACGGTGACCTCACGGTGACCTCAGGGCTCTCCAATGAAGACAAAAACCTCCAAGACAAGCCACCTACAACAGTGGTATCATCACCAAAGCTAACACTGGAAAATGCAGTACTTGGTGCATTCGCCGCCGACCCAGAGAGCACTGCTGACATCTGTCGGTTGTTGCGCCAAGCAAAGGCCTTTCGTTAGATGGATGCCGTAGGTAGGAATTTAAAGTTCTTGATTTCTAACCTTTTACTTGGCTAAGCTTGTTCAGTAAAATTTTGATACAGATAATGCACATTCTTCGGCCACCCTTGCGAAATATCTTGTCTCGATACGTTCAGCAACCGATTTATATGGCCCTTTCCAACAGCCATCGCTCCCCTTGACTCGACCTGTAGATGAAGCTCCATGCTTGTGCCAGCAGCTTCGACACTGTTTACGTGAAGTATGAAACAGAGTACAGCACACTTCAGCGCTGGAAATACTTCTGTGCTGCCTTTGCTGGGAGCATTTAATGCTTTCGGCCTAACTTGAAATCCGAGAAAGGGATGCAACTTTTCCAAAAAAATGCAGACAAGGTTACCTGGCCAGGTTCGTTGATGTTCTTTTTCTGTCACAAAAAGAGAGTCTGCAGAAGGGGGGGTGGTCCATTTAACAACTACCATAGAATACCGCGCATCCGCCCATACCACATTAAGCGCCCATTCCCGAATTTGTAAGGCCTGAGGAAATATGTGCAGTATGTTTATATGTAAAATTCATGACCGGACAAACGCCCATCCCCCATTCTCTCGCGATTATTTCTAAATTTTGAGTGGGCGCTTGCTCGGTATTTTACGGTACATTTTTTCTTCACGTTGAATAATCTCATTTTATTTTTAAGAAGTAGAGTGCACTGGGTTTATACACAAACACTACGGCCTTGCAAGTGAAAGTTATGAATAGTTTATAATTAACCGCTTGCTTTCATAAAAAGAAGTGTTTCATTGCTATGCGACTACGAAAAACTCTACCTCCCCCGTGTAAAGACCCTGGCGAAATGTAACAATAACTAAATAAATTAATAAATAAATAAACACTAGTTGGAAGACTATATTACATCAGGCACCAAGAAAAAGCAGCTAGTAATAGTGCGGTGCAAAACTTACGGTAAATTCACCTTTCCGAAAAGGTAAATCCAGGACAAGATTGATGTCGAATTCGTCTGCTTTCTTGGTCCGTAGCCGGATGTAGTAACTTCCAGTGTACACGAGCCTGGACAGTGGCATGCAAAAGGCAATCCAGGGTCTCCACAAGTTAAGACAAAAAGATTGAAGGGACCTCGACCCTTTGAGTGCCGGGTTTTTTCCCCGCATGTTGAGTGCAAACTTTGGTTCCACGCAGACAAACTGTACCACACTTTATGAAGTATATTTATTTATCGAAGACACCCTGATATTTTTTTCGAATTATACTTTTCGAGACATGGTACCCTGCAAAGAGGGCCCCCCCCCCCCCCCCCCCCCCCCCCACCGCCTTGCATCCTGCGATCACTCTTTTCGAGTGGCCTTAACCAACATTTTTTATTTAGAACTTTGACCTTCTCATTTAGTTCACTGCTAAATTGGTTTATTACTAATTCTTAGATCTCAGTGTTCTCCATACTGTGCAAGGTTGAATGACATACTAGATTTGCCTCTCTGGAACAACGAAAGAGCTAACCATGACCTAAGTCCAATTTACACATGCCGTCAGCAGGCATTATTACGGAACAGAACATTGCTCTACGCATACAAATAAATCGACAGCCCAGTTGGGAGAGGTAGGGAGCAAATCAAAACTGAAACCTGCATGGGAGTGTGCCGAAGTATACTCGGGCGTGTCACTCAAAGGGTTAATGACACGCTGCAAAATCTTCAGGGATGCGTGCAGGAACTACGGCGTCCCACCATTTAAGGGAAAACAGTGCTCAGTAGGACAATATTATTGCACAACCTATTCATACTGTTCCTATGGTCACTGATAAAACTAGAATGGATTAGAGCTTGCCTTCAGCATGAGCGCATGCTAGAGGCCAGGCATTAAAAAAGATGACTTGCCATTTCCATCTTGTTAACAACTACAAACTATATTACTAGGGTGAGAACGAAGAGGTAAATGATCCTCCGTTTGGACAGTTCCGGTGATACTGCCTGCCAGAACTGCCCAAACGATGAGGGTGGTGCGTGCCCTTTTCCTTTTTACCACACCAGATCGGACTAAATGAACGTAGAGGACTGCCGGTTTGTCGTCTGTCGTCGGGATCGGGCGTGAGTCCTCTCCCTCTTGTACCCCAACGATTCCGTTGAAATAGTTGGACCTATGTAGACGGCGCTGAAGTCGAACAAAATGGCACTGCCCAGAGAGCCCTTAGTGGAATAACCCACGTACACAAACATGCTGTGGTTACATCGTGCCGCTATGATGGCACTGCGCATGTGCAGATGCTTCACCGCATATTAATCTGGTTTCTGCACACGGACAGCACCCACACCATATCTGGGCAAATGCAGAGTTGTTTGTAAACGGCGTGTTAAACTATAGGGTGGCCACAATAGATCCCAGCGCTGTAAAACAAACCGGAAATATTGGTGCCTGCACACAGAAAGCTGAAACTTTCACCGATTTGGTGGATTTTACCTTGTGAAATTCCGAAGCGAAGCTCCCTTCTTGTGAAAATGATACCAGCAAGCTTGCCAGGCGGACATGTTCACAGACTGCAATAATGTGATGTATTGGGCTAGTTGGCTTGAAGTTAACATCTTGGGAAGGAACAGTGGCAAGAAAACTTGTACAAGGGTAAAGAAACACACGGTCAGCGACACCCTGTCGTGTGTGTTTCATTACCCTTGTCCAAGCTTTTTTTGCCACTGTTCCTTCACAGACTGAGTCAGCGATGGCTGCAATTTGTGGCACCATCTCCCAATAGGTGCAGCAAGCAAATGACGCATCTTGTTGTCTGCTTGCCGTGCATATCGGCAGATGGCACCACAAGTAACAACCATCGCTGAATTGGTTGTCTGCGAACACGTCCGCCATTGACCCTGGCACGTTTGTTGGTCTCGTTTCTCATAGGAAGGAAGCTACGTTGAAATTTCACAAGGTAATATCTACCACCACCTAAATGCACATTTGGTGAATGTTTGAGCGTCTATGTTCGGGTACCGATTTTTCTTGTTCGTTTGACAGTGCTAGGATCCATCGTAGCCACCCTACAGATGTTAGGTCTACCTGATTTGGAGCAACTTTTTTTGCATAATTTTGGGGTTGCTGATGGCTTGCTTGTTGGCCACTGCAGCAAAAATTGTGGGGATCGATCTGGATAGAAACCAATGACTAAGCGTGGGGCTGATGATAATGCAAAGAGTAAGTTGTCTGCCTTTTGTGCGGGGGTTGCGGTGACAACAGAATGAAAGCAAGCTCTGATTGGCTTTGATTAAAAGGATAGCGGGTAAACCTCAATGCTACATGCCTTGAGGTCCACTCACTAGTATATTTTTCAATCAGCCAATAAGAGCTCGGCATTTTGACATGATCACAACCCTGTGCAAGACGCAGACGAACTTGTGCTCTGCCTGATCGAGAAGGGAGTTTAACCCTTTTCTGGTTTGCTATCTGATCATTTTCGTTTGGTTTCAAAGGAGTCGGTTAACATTCATGACGCTATTGAAAAGTATAAAAATTGCGACAAAATATGGTGCATTGCTGTTATGACGGTTCCTGTGCGTGGATGCAGAAGATGAGAGTTGCTCAAGCCTCGAAGCAAAGACGTTGAAAAAAAGTCATACACAAAACACTTGAAGCCGGTGTGTGAAGTGTTTGAAGACGGAATCACAGTTCCATGGCGCCGACACCGCACGAGCTTTCTTTTACCGTGATGGACGTTAAGGCGAGGTTTTGCAGTGAATCCTCTGCAAGTGTTTTGTGTATGTATGTCATGGCCTGCTTAGCTTAGACAGAAAACTGCTCCACCACAACTAGCTCGAAATCACGGTGTTGTGACATCCCAATGTCACAGCGTCACATGATGTCGCAATTTTCCCGCTAAATTTCGCGGGAATTTAGGGTCATGTGAACACCATGCACTGAATTTAAACGTGGCAGCTGTCGCCGCAGTTAATCTGCAAGATATGGCGAGGAACCGGGAGTCTTTTTTGTTTGTGGCATGTTGAAGCAACACCAAGACAGTTAAACGGGATTTTTCCTCCCACCTCCTACAAATCTTTTTGAAGAGGGGATCGTTCCGCTTGATCTGCTCGTAGATGTCGTCCAATATTGTCTTTAAGATGGCGACGTTGGCGTCGGTGATGTCCTGGTCCAGCTTAAGCGACGCATGGATCGAGTGGAGGTGAGGCTTCAGCTTGGCGTTCAGCTCCCTCTCGGCATCGTTGAAGTGCAAAAGCATACCCATCGCTCACACCCCGCTGGAAAAAAGAAATTTTAAATCTTGAAAGGTACCCGTAGATACCTTTCGAGATTGTAAAGAAGAGATCACAAATTTTGGGTCTAAGCAATACAGATAGGAACCGAAGGAGAAGAGGAGATACATGGTGTGACGTCGGAGTGCCGAGCTCCGACTGAAAATATAGTCGGTATAGTTGCAAACTCTAGCTGTCCTTAAGTCTTTGCCAACTGTCTCCCACCGACAGACCCTTTTCAAAACTTCATCATGCAACATTGACGGCCGCCATTTCTTGGACACGAAGCATGTGATTGGGTCCAACTCCTCGCCAAACGCTGACGCAGCACTCGTTTTTGATACAAGCCGAGCCGACTGTTCACGCTGAACACCGATGCAGCCCTCATGTCTAATACATGCTCAAAGTATGTGCCCAGACAATGGCAGACTTGGAAATTTTGTGCAGCAGCTAGCTACCAGACGGTGTGCAGTTTTGAAAAGGGTCTATTAGAGCAAACAGCAGCGTCGTCTGCTTCTCGCGCAGAATCTGGCATTTGGCGAGCAGACGACCCTTGTTGTGATTCTCGGTAAATCCTCGTCGCCAAAATGTAGTATTAAAAGCGGTTACCCGAGAAAATAAAATAGAGCAGTGCCTGCGTGGGCCTGCGGAAAAAACGAGGGGTCTCACATGCCGAAGTGGTGACCGGCGGGCCGGGCGGCCGGGCATGGGAGCCCCGGAAGGAGAGAGAGACATGTCCGATGCGGTCGGTGGCTGAAGCGTAACCCTCTTTATTAACGGTAAACAAACATGGGGGTAGGACGTCACAGGAACGCGACCCTGACAACACGGCGCAATGGTGGAGAGTGGCGCCATTAAATAGTGTGTAAAGAACTAGCGAAAAATTTAAATACTACAACCCTCTTGTTTGCTTCAACTGAAGAGAGACAGAGGGCAAACGCCAAGGCAGCTAGCTTTTGCATCTACCCTCTATCCGATTCCAATTGGAGCTTAAAGGCCCGTTCACACACTTGCAACTGAGAACGACCGAGTGAGACAAGACCGGTTTTCAAGCTTCTTGCGACGGCGGAGGACCTGCTCCAAAGTAGCGTATCCGGTCCTTTGCCATCACAAGGGGCTTAAAAACCGGTCTTGTCTCTCTCGGTCTTACTCGGCTGCATGAGTGTGAACCGCGCTTAACACTCTGACGTCACAGAACTCTCCGATCTCCCCCTGCCTTTCGGTTTCTCTCTGCACAACGCAAGTCCCCCGGATTTCTGGCAACAAATACAACTGTATGTGGCTTGCAAGTGACGTATGCGCGCAGCAGAGAGGTTCTTCGTAATGGTCGCTGGTGCGATGTTAGTGCAATAAGCCATGCATACCCTTGAGATGCTGAGGCCAAGTTCTACGAACCAGATCTACAACTAGAATTCACCATCAGCCGTTATTTTTACACCAGCATGCACATGCAGTGTGCCCAATGCGAGTTAAAAAGAAAAGGAAGTGGATATTTTGCCGGCAGCCAGCACAAGCGGATATTTTGTTGGCAGCCAGCACAATAACCCGGGAAAAGAAATGCCGGCAGTGTCCCCTATTGGGTTTCGTAAAATGAATTATGAAAATGAACATTTGAAGCTGCAGAGTAGCTCAGTGGAAAGGTGTCCGCTTCACATGCAGCAGACCCAAATTTAAATCCAAAGTTGGCATACTGTTTTTTTTAACATTGGCAGTTATTACAGGTTTCTTTTTTTTTTTTTTTTTTTTTTAACATTATCACTGGGATTAAAAACGAAAGCCATTTATAATTCCCTGAACGCCGGATTACAGTGCAGCTCTTGAGGAGGATGGAAGCGTACAGAGGGATAGGTGACTCCTTGAGGTCACGTGACCTCAGGAGAGAGAGGGGGGGGGGGTTGTGTGACGTCAGGGGGTCACGTGCATAGAGTTATTACAATAAACGCTAGAGGCTCAGCTGGCGCCAGTGTGCTGTTGCAAATTGAAGCAGACAGCAAGCAGTCAGAAATTGACTTCCGGTAATGCATTTCTATGGGAAAAAGCGAGTGTATTTTCTCTCTGCGCTCGATTATAAGAGCAAATATCACGAATAATTTGAGCGTGCTAGGCACATTGGGACATTTCTCAGTCACGCAGACGAAATAATTGGTCAGTTACAGCATTTTTATTTGAAATTCGCGGCATTAAAAACGGTGTTGGAACCGCTTTGTTACATGTATTTATGTGCACTGTCGGACACTGTTAGAGCGACACGTTAACACGCTTCACACGTGCCGTCCGAAACTGCCGGCATTATTTTACCCCGGGCTATTGTGCCCCAAAAGAAAACCACAATATATTCAAATAAAATGTATTCACTTATTACTTCTTGTTTATGTGATGACATCCGATCTAGATCGTGATTTTATGGTTTGAGAACTCACCACTACTGTAATTTTAACTTGTTTTAAAGATACTTAAGCTTACGCAATCTTTTCGGGAAATTTCACAGTGCACGTTAACACCAAACCAAACTTTACTACTGTTCACGTTTACGCCACACAAGCTCGCTCAACTTGGGTTATTGGAGAGTGACTAGGTGAAACTGCTTGTTGAAACTAATTTTTCCTTGCAAAAGTATCTCCAAAGCGGAAGAAAAACTTACGCAAGTTTGGCGTTTGGCAGTGCAACAGCTGATCAGCAGAGATCTCGGTGGAGCTCGTGCTGCTCGTGCAGAGCCGTATATGCATACGTGGATAAATAATAAGGATAAATAGGTGGGCGGTAACTTGCGTTACCTAAAAAAAAGTGATCGCGGCAATAATGATTATAAAAAAAAAATACGCTTACTAATTTTTATATTTATTGCTACAAACAATTCATGTTTAATTTAGCAGGTCAAGACTCAAGTATGGTGGTATGGACGTATGGAGATTTGCATCGCGGACAGCATCATCAGAACCGCGCCGATTTTCGTTTCTATGGAGATCTCGTGTGTTTTGTTTGGATGAGTGTGCGCTTTCTTCGAAATCTACAGGCTATGCAAGGTTCACGCCGTGGTTAGCTTCTTCCCCAGTTAGTTTTTAATCGGCATCTGAATCATCTCTTTCTACGACATACGATGTCTGGAATACAAACGTGAGTCCCTACGAAGGCATGGTACTAATGGTACCGTGCATTGCAGTTACTCGATGGCGTTCCTGAGATCAAAATGTGAGAGCTTTCGTTCTCTCTTATCGTGAACGTAGCATTCTGCGGGAGCGAGCGCGCCAGAGGAGGAGGAGGCCATCTGAGGGTGAGCAAGAGTTGGGTGACCACAAAAAAGAGGTGCGTACGACTTTTTGTTTTAAAAGCATTGGGCCACCTCTGTCGGTTTTCGTATCCGCACATGTAGTCTCGATGACGTCGCACTTTGGCGCTGTGACGTCATCCCGAATACCACGAAACGTCTTACGTCACGTGTCACTGCCGTCGGGTGACACGATTACGTGACGTCGCGAAGTCATGTCACGCGCCACTGACGTCGTGGTGCCATGATGTGGCCTAATGTATCACATGGTTGCGTGACTTAGGGCAGGGCCGGCCCTAGGGGTGGGCGACCTGTGCGGTCGCCCAGGGCGCCATCAATAGGGGGGCGCCCCCGAGCCCCCCCTTTTGAGATTATTTTAGCTTTCTTTATTTATTTGAACACAGCGCCCTTCGTTTTTGGAATGCGGTTATCGTCTGACGAAACGCTCATGTTGGGCTATTACTCACATGTTTACTAACAACGTGATGTCATACCTAGTAGATAGGGGAGTGAAAAAAAAAAGGGGCGAGGGGGGGGGGGGGGCGCCACGGCCGGAGGTCGCCCAGGGAGCTTGATGGTGTAAGGCCGGGCCTGACTTTGGGTGACAATAGGGAATTGTAGTAGACCGTTTTTCTCCTTCGCTACGGTATCCCCGAAGAAAACGCCGAAGCTGCGCTTGCGCGCCGCCAGCCTTCTCTGCATGGTTAGAGGTCTTGTGGCGGATTACGGAGCGCTATCCGGGTGCTTAGCGGGCTGCAGAAACGGTCTACTACAATTCCCCAATGACGTGACATCACGTCACGTAGCACCACGACGTCACGTGACATATTGCATTGTCATGTGACACTACCTGTAGCAGCTTTATATATTACAGCGATCGCTGGGCTCTTCCCACTGCTGGAAATGACGTTTGATGTTGGAGTTGTCGTTGTGGAGCATCCATCATCGATGTTGCCAAATCCTTAAAAAAGATAGCCTGCTGCACACGGGAGTCAAACCTGGGTTCGCTGCGTGCGAAGCGAAGGCGTTACCACTGAGCTACGCCACAGCATTAGCAACCAGATATATACTTAGGGGTTTTGTAGTACCCACTGCACACACTCTCTAAAAAAAAAAAAATTTAAAAGATAGCTGATTACAAAATGTTGTAGCACTGTCAATTCCAAGAGCTCGTGCCAGCAGACACACTTTCACATGCTCCGGAACAAATTAGAAGCAAAAGCGTTTGGAACAAAATGCTCAGATGTCTATTTTGTTTTCATAGTACTCGATGCCCACTACACGTGCTCTCTGGGGGGGAAAAAATAGCCGATAACAAAATGCCGTTGTAGTACTGTCAATGCCAAGAGCTCAAGCCAGGAGAATGCTTTCACGCGCTTCAGAACAGAAAAGGAGCAAAAGTGTTTGGAATTAAATGGTCAGATGCATATTTTGCTCCAAACGTTTTTGTTCATGCACCCCATGGTGCGTGACCGAGCTGCCGATGCCCAACGACTTCACCGTGACGTGTCACAGCTATCGCTGTCACTGTACTGTGGATTAAAACATGACTGCTCACCTTTTTACAAAAATTTCGAGTCCTTCAGTGGCTTCCTTACTGTGCCTGCAAAAGAAGGAGTGCGAAGGAGTACAAATGCTACACATTTAGGATGCCTTAGGAAATAGCAGAGTCAGCCAGTTTTAATGTGAAACATTCTTTGGCTATGTGTTTGGCATTTCGTAAAAGCATGGCCGCGAGGCTCGACAGGGGGGGGGGGGGGGGAGGTGAAGGAAGGAAGAGAGGGAGAAAGGAAGAGGCCATCACAGTAAAAAACATTTGCACCAGGCAGGAATCAAGTCTAGACCATTTAGATCAGTGGTTTTCAAATGGTGGTCCGCAGATCCGTGAGTTCTAGGGGTCTGCTAAGCCCTGCCTTATCAGTGAGGCCCTGCAATAAAAGTTGTCTTTTCTTAGAGTGAGAAGAAACATTCCAATTTTTAAGTGAGTTTTCTTGCCTGTATGTCAATTAGAGAAGTCTACTTCACACTAGTCCTTAGTTATATCCATTAATTAAATCCTTGTCATAATTAAACTATACCTTTTCTTCCTCTTGCCACAAATGGGGATTCCCATCATTTCCGCCAATTTACAAGAGGTCCGCGAAACATCAGTGGTTGAGAACCACTGGTTTAGATTATTAAGCGAGTGTCTTTCCAGCATGTCACGACACATTGCCATGAGTTGAGGTGCCATTTGGCGGGAAAGCCTTGCGTGGCATCTGCTCTGCATCCGGCAGATAGCAACTTGACACCGTGTCACATGTTTTTAAAACCTGTTTTAACGCCGGTATCTCCATTCCATGTATTGCTGTCGAGTGTACATGCCATGCATTAAGCCAGTCACTAAACTAACCGATGAAGAGCACTGAGAGCATAGACGCCACACATTTCACATGCAATAGAATCGCCCAGCGAATCTGCTACACATTTTTTCCCCCCTTTTCTCCGAAACGTCACAACCTAGAACTGTCGTGCCATTCCATTCCAGAGTGTGGTCCACTACGACAATGAAGCTTTCACAGACAAAGAGGAGGACATTGTGGCTCCCGTGTCTCCTCTTTCTGAGCGCCCATCGCCCAGACTGCCCCCCATTCCTGTCCCCAGGAAGAAAGCTCCTTCGGGTAAGCGGCAGTGTGAAATTTTCTGGAGATCCAACCCCTGCGCCCCTAGTGGCTAACCTCGGAACTGAACCCATGGGAATAATGATGACGCAGCGCTTGACTGACCTAGCCGAACACTGGGGCTGGTGTTCTCCCGTCGCCGAGGAGGCGCTCTTTTGTAGCCACTCTGGCCTGCGTGAACAATGCAGCATGCATTGTGCACCTGTCCAGCACTTGCTTGGCACAAAGGCCAAAGCTGGTCAAGCTCGCATCCTTCGACGACCGCTTTCAAGAGAGGTCCGGCTTGTCGCGTCCTGCCAGCGTCACTCCGTTTATTGTCAACACAGTGAGAACTCCGTTTATTGTCAACACAGCGAGAAGTTAGTCCGTTTATTGTCAACCCAGCGGGAAGTTAGTCAGTACCCCAATGGGTGTCTGGTGTCTCTGCTGTAGACAAGCAATTTAGTGAGTATGACTGCTAACCTGGGATCTTTAACGTGCATTGTGCAGTAGTGATTACACGAACGGATGCCGATACGGTGCTCATCCGGATTGAAACACACGAGGGTGTGGATCAAAGTCGGGATCTCTGGGTTCTTCAGCGAGAGCTTTTGCTCCATGGTGCTCAGAGCTGCAACATACTTTAACACACTTGGCCACCAAACCCTGCACGTTTTTCTCCTGGGGCCCTAATATACATGGCTACTGCGGTTGGTTGGCACTGCGCCGCTGACCAGTCACAGCAGGCGGCGATGTACCAGTCCCTTCGTCTAGCTTTGACCCGCCATGTAGAGCAGGGCCCCAGAAGAGCTTCGGTTCCCAATTTCATGACGTCGCAGTGCAGGGCGGCAAGCAGGATTGGCTGAACACATCAATGATGATGAGTAGCCAATCCTATGCTTTGCGTCCAGCCGTGCCTACTGACGTCACCGAATTCAGCAGTGATGTGTACCTGTCTTCAAAGAGTGGCTGCCAACTACTTGGTAAATGATTGTACACCGCACGACTCTGCAAGCATGTCTTTCCGATGCCTGGTATCCAGCACGTGCTCGTTGCCCTCCGTCATATTTCGGCTGAGCATGCATGCTCTAGTTTCGTGAGACACCCAAGAGTTGCCAAAGGTAGGAAGCTCTCACTGGAGGCGGGACAGCTAGAGGGCTTCCCAGGTGTTCCAACCCTGTAGGTGACCATAGTGTGATGACAGGTGCTCATTTAGGGCACTAAGCTAAGTGGTAAAATTTGGTGCCCACCAGTACTCCTAAGTCATATGCGAAAAAGGGTAAATGTTATTGTGTTCACGCAAACAATGTCACACAGTGAACATAAGTGATTCCGATTCCAAATGCAGAGGCCAGTACGGGCCCGCCGACACCGAGTTCGTCGGTGAGTCTGAAGCCATTGAGTGCGAGCAAAGAGAGGATTCGTCACCGGCTCCGCCTTCAGGTTGGTCCGTCTATATTTTGTAAAACCTTGCCCGTGCTCCACTGTAGAAGTCTGGTACATATGGACCACGGTGTAAGATATATAGGTGAGGACACACAGCACGGCAAACGCTACAATGCGGTCGACCAGATAAAGTCCCATTGGCGAGTGGCCAAGTAGCCCCAGCCGACAGCTTGTCGGCCTTCCAGACGGCACAGCTGAGAAAAAAAGAAACAAACAAAGTATGAAACTCTTTTTGTTCGGAGTGTCTGCTCTTATCTTGAAGGACGCTGGCTTGAGCACCGCGCCAGACATCTCTCCGCTTCAACGCGTTTATAAAACTGTTATTGCTGCCATTGAGGGACAACACTAGGGTCAGCGACAAAGCAGCGTCTAAGCAACACGTGTAGTGCAAGTACCAAATTCTACATGACGTGGGGTGCCCAGAAAACAATAATAAAGCACAAGCATGTCTCCCATAAAGAAGCATGGGAAACCAAGCCTGCGACGTACTGCCACTAGCCGCATACCGAGGAGTCGTTTGGTGGCGCCGCTTGCCACCAAGGCGAGGAGAGGACTTTGTCTGGCAGCTGGGACGCGTGCAGTGTACACACCTATATCCTGTGTATCTTACACCATGATATGGACATTTGTACAATTTATCCTTTCATCTCCAGGAGTTTTTGAAGTACATATACTGATGCCCACACCTAAAATTTTGTACAGGTGGAGAAGGGACAGTTTCAGCTGTATTAAGTATGTCTAAGTTATTTCTGAATAATTTAAATAAGAAATGGACGGATTGTTTCGCCGTTCTGAAACAATATCACACCCGTTAGAGGTGGTCGTGTAGTGTTTGGTAAAATCAAGGAGAAGCAGAGCTGGTTTCAGATCATTGCTACTTTTTAGCGGTCTGCATCAATAAGACAGATTACTTTGCAAGAACAGGAAAATGCACTCACAATCACCAGTAGAATCCAGGTAAGATTCCACAATCTGAACTTCTCCAACAAGCTGCAGTTATCTCGAATAATTTGATGGTGACAAAGAGACGTTTTTGTGCATGGTTGAAACCGTACTTGACCTTCCCATTTTGTTTTTTCTAAATCTGGTGGCTTCGCTTCATCTGCGGCTTCCTAGACACCCTGAAGTTCTTTGATGCTGATGCAGTCTGAGTAGCTTCATCTTCACCTATTTCATGTGGCTCAGCATGTCACTGAAACAAAAGGGGCATCTGCGGCGGCTGTAATTTGAGCATACTGAAAGTGCCAACATGCAAGGAACAAACACAGTTCTCGGTGAACGTTATTCTTGTTTCAAAACAGCGAAGAAACGCTGAGCAACGCAGAAGCATCACCGTGGAAGACCCCCAACCCTTGGTGCTCCCACGTGCGGCCCACGAGCAGGTAGGTATCTGCCGCTCACAGATACGTTACTTTGGAGTAATTTAATGCACCATAGATGGAGGCAGCTGAGCATTCTAGATCTGACTGTCATTTTAAACCTGTAAAGGTCGACATGAACGAAGACGTTCTGCAAGATGCGCTACGAAGACGCCATGAGGCACTTTCGAAGTGGAAGACGAGTGCCTCTTTGGCATTGCGGCAGGTAAAAATGCTTCACCACTTTCATTCTTCTACATTATCTTTTGTATAAAATCTGTGTATGGAACCTCTGCCTCCACATTTGTGCTGACAGAGGTCATTTTTGTTCTCACCACAGCCATGTCTCGTTATTAGGAATCCTATTAGTTGTAGTATGGATACCCCTCTACATAGACAACAGTTTCATGGGTGAACTGGGTAAATGTATGCATTTTTGTCTCGTCATCATGGACAACTCACATTATGAATGAATATAGACCCTTTCCGAAATTCAGTCTGGCCACTTTGATCACTATCATCATCAGTGAAACGGCATCTGCGCCATACCAATGGCGGCCTCCTAATGACTGTTAAAAAAAGACGTTGAAGATGCTCCTAAGCGGATCTTGCGAGGTCTGTACATTCGGGGGGTCAGTACGACGCGACGTAGTAAATGGAACGCAAGAGCTACGTAAGCGTTTATTTCTAATAACTCAGATTCAGTTAATCTGTGTGCGGCACACAATCTGCTTTAAAGCACTTTGGTGTATAAAATTTTCTCGAGGCATCTGAGTGGGTTGGAGCTTTGTTCTGAATGCAGGTTCTTGGTCACTGTCGAACTGAAAGTGGTCGAGAAAGAACTCACTAAACAATTCCTCGCGTGCTGTGTACTTGCGAAAGTGACGGTGCCGATACAAGTTCATTTCCGCCATTGATATGGCAAAACCTAAACTGCTTTACAAACCACCAGATGGCACTGAATTTCGGAAAAGGTCTATTGGGTGGAATAAAGGTGTCCATATTAACGATCGAGACATGACTGTATGAATAAATTTGCACAATTCACTAGAACAAAATCTTTTTATACTGTCTATAATAAGTTCAATTAGCAATAAAAAAAGATTTTTACTGCATTAGTCTTTTGATTGTATTTCAAATGTTCAAAAGTATGTCAAACATCCATATCAGTATCGCAAGTTTCTGAGAACAGCACTTAAAATGCCTGTAACAATATTACGAATTTATCGGAAATGTTTTGTACTGTATTCCTCATACAGTGGAACACTATCTATGTTTAGCAGTAAACAGTTTTAAAGAAACTATTTGCTTCATCAGTATATATATGCAGAAAAATTTTGACATGGGAAAAAGTATTCTTTCGTACAATCACCTTGGGAGTTAGAGCTACTATATTTCATTGCACCCTAACCTCTTAACTGGCGAGCACCTCTTTGGAAGTGCTTCAGGTTTGACCTTTACACGGAACTAGTGTGCCCTTAAATGGGTGCAAACTTTTAATGGACGTTATACCATATATTGAGCACAATTTTAGACAAGTTTAATTGAGTTGCATTTCCCGGGTGGCAACATAACAAAATTGCATTGATGGAAAATATTTCTGTTCTTGCTCTTGTTCTGGATCTTCCATGCTCGGAAGCAGCACAAAGCGTCACTTGAGTGAAGTGACGACAGTGACTCAGACAACAAGTAGACCATGCTTAGTGACAGCAAAACCTCTTCACTCGACGATCACAATGACTGAAGAAGACCTGGGCGACGTGCTGACAGCAATCATGTATGCATCCTCTATGTTGCCGTAGCAAGGCAGCGAAACCTCGAGAGCACGCTTTCTTTATCGAGCAAAACATGCTGAGAACAAGAAGAGGCAATGTGTTATTCCTTTCCATAAATGTAAAAAAAAAAAAATGAAAATTTTTGGGGGAGTACGGTACGCAGGTACTCCCCAAGGAATGGTCGCGCACCCACAAAGAAAACTTCCCACTTAAGGGGTTAGGTCCGAGCACAGCTGACACTACAAGCTGACGGGACCAATCGGACAGCATCATAAACGCAACGTCGTGGCATTTGGTACCTTTTTCCACTTGCTGTATCATCTGCTAAACAAATCAAGTGCTGCGAATGCCCGTCAACTTGCACTTTTAGTATGTCTGCATGTCGGTATTTTTATGTATTTGGGCCTTCGACTGCATTCAGACTTACGATGAAACAAAGTAAAGTGTATTGTTTTGCTGACGACTTACTTGTCCTTCGTCCCCGTGCATGAAAAGTCGGAGGAGGCAGCCCAGAGGACGCTAGCCGACGAGTCGGCAGACTTTTTCACCAAGAAGTGGTCGTCGGCTGAAGCACAGCGGCCGGAAACCGACACGGCAATCGGTAATTCCGAGCCGTCGCTGATCGGGTCAAAGCGAGAAGATGGCGACGACAAAGAAGCGATTTCTCCAGATGCAGACGAACCTGCTGCTGCGGAGGACGAAGAAGGTGCGTCGTGTTTTGTTGTGGGGTCAAACCGCCTAGTAATCGAGGTGGCAATGTGGACATGACGGTTCATAGTTGCTAAAATGGGTAAACAGCGTGCAAAGAATGAAGACAAAGTAAGGAACTAAACAGGGACAGGCGTTTGTTCTGCTGAGTTTTTTAATTTTTTGTCTTTGTTTTTCTTGTGCTGTGCACTTTTTTTAGTGTCGAAGCACTAGTCTGAAAACCAGGGAAATGGGTGGCACAATGCTTCATTGAACACAATAAAACATTAATAAACTTTTCTTGAAAAAAAATTTTAACGCAATATTTATATAGAGAGACACATTTTAAGTTGGGGAGTGATTCGGAAATAGATTTCTATTGCAGGCTGTTGACTCCGCAATAGAAGCAGATTTTGGAACTGCTCAAATTAGTCTTGTGACATAAATATTGTGCAAAACTTTTGAAATTTTGGTGTTTCTGGTTCTATCTACAGTCGACGTCCGTTAATTTGACCTTGACGGGACATCCGAAATTGGGTTGAATTATCCGAAAGTCAAATTAAAAGATGCGTGCGAAATTCCGAATATCCAGCGCTTTAGATCAGGGGTGTTAACATTTTCATAATGAGCCGCCGCACACCGTCGCACGGCGGAGGCAATGGCTGCGTATGTCCTTCGCGCATTTGGTGCGGCAGCGACACGGCAACCAGACAACTGGCTTGCCGGTTGTCTGGTTGCCGCAATTGCTTATAGACGGCGGCAGCCTTTCCAGCCTTTCCACTCTGGCTTGCCAACTTGTGGCCAGCCATTACTTCATTCCCACCATAGTACAGCTTCGCTGGTTTTCCTTCTTCAGGAGCCGAAAGTTTGTTCTATAGAAATGTATAGGTTTTCCCCAGAACCTTTGAACAGGGTTGAATTAAACAATAGGTCGAATTAATGCAAGTCGACTGTAGCATGCTTCTCTGTGGGCTAGGCTCAAGAAAAGGTTAAGAGATCCCTTTATAGACGCTTTGCAGCAGCTGTGCATGGACGCCGCCATAACTGACCTTCAGTTTTTGCTTCCTCTTATTTCGTTTATTTCACTTCATCATTACCATAGCAGGCCAGGTTATTGCCATATTAGATTCAACTGTGTCCTTTTCTAAAGCATCGGCCTTTGTAGAGGATTGTCAACGACCGTTTCAGTTGCTCGGCATCTCGGTAAGACAAGAGAAGGTCAGCAATGGCGGCTGTAATATGGCGCGTGTGTAAAGCGTCTATAACTTTTGGACATTAGATTTTCAGCTGTTTCCTTGCAAGCTCATCATACGCTCACAATCGCTACGTGCAATAGCTAAACTTGTAAGTGCCAATCGGAAGCCCAGTTATTCACAAAACGTCCTATTCACAATGTCGCCGGTTTTTCGTTTTCGAACAAGTGAGCTCTCCTCCATCTGCAACTTCTTCGTCGTGCAGCGGCGCACAAAAGGAAACCAACTTTCCGGGGCACCCCGAATGCATGGATATCTGTCAAGTCTTGAACCTATCCATGCCCCCCAGTTTGCCATTTTATAGCCAAAATATGTACAACTACCATATGTTTTGGTGTACGAGTTTTGATTTTTATCCCAATGTTCCGGAGGTGCATCTTATACAACGATGTGACTTATTTGCACATTTTTGTAAGTCCAGACCTAATTAACCTTGTGAATTTTCTGGGCGTGGTTATATTTCTCTTTAATTGCGGGAATATTGAGACTGGCTCTAGCTTCCGCATGTTTCGAGATCACAGTACACATTTATATTGGGGCTAACCAATGCAGTATTACCGACCATACAAAAAAGTGCGACTTATATGTCAACTTCTCTGTGAAAACAGTTGTTTAAAGGGGGCAGAACTTACAGACTGGAATATATGGTACACTTGAAAAGCGGGATTATGTTTAAGGGGCACTGGCAGGGTATTTATACTTGCCAAGGTTTTTATTTGTACATGACATATGAGAGCCGAACTACCCAGAGCACAATTTGCGGCTCGAAATTCGTTTTCTTTCCGCCTGAAAACCGCCGATCAAGACCTGGCCGTTTTGAGTCACGCTCACTCTTCTCCGTGGTTATGTGCCATTTTCTATGCTTTAGACACAACCACCAAAGATAATCAACGTAATGCGTCATCGAATGCATACACTCAATACTAAAAATAGACTGAAAATATGACACCCAAATACGTTGATTGAAAAAAAAAAAAAAAGAGTTGCACAGCAACATGATTTTTGGTAACTTTCTCCTCCTTTATATTTCTTCTTCCTCCCCAGTTCGGTTTCGGTTTCGGGCAGTTCAGTTTTTTTTTACTTTGTTAAAAATATGTGACGCTGATATTGATTGAGTAGTCTTCTGACATCATAATGGATCGCTGGCAAAAAATAAAAAGCAATTTATGGGGGGTGTCAGTGTCCTTTTAACAGTGTTCTCGTTTCCTTCCCAAGATGACGACCTCTTGAGCGCCGACCATTATGTGCAAGAAGAGAAACTGATGTACAAGATGGTAAAGCCAACCTTTGTGCCATTGGATGAGAGAAAGCTGAATGAGTCTTTGATCTACCATGTGCCTTCTGCAAGAAAAGGTTTGTGCCTAACTGAATGTATTTGAATCCTTAACACTTTCAGCCCTGGCTCATTTGAGATATTTTTTAAATGTAAAATAAACGAAGACAGATAACGAGATCTCTAATGAACCGTGCATACAACCACTCTATTGTTTTAATGTATTCACTAAAGTTGCATGAGCACTAAGAAGCCAGGACCTATTGTGTGAGTACATGGCTGAGAGGAGAGCCAACTGGAAACGTCACTCACCGTCTACTTTTGACTCATCCTCGCACCTTTGGCAAATAACTTTTTACATTTGGCAGGACACTCACCACAACAGATGAATATTTCTGTCCAGGATATCTGTGTGCGACTGTGCTTCAGTCTGCAGATTAACACTCAACACTTTAATTTCGGTTTCGTCTAATGGTGCCAGCTTTGAACGCATCACATTGACGTTTCGACAAATGCAAGTGTGTGGCCTTCGTCTCTTTGTTTCGTTCAGTGTCTCTGTCAACGAAGGAAGTAGACTACCATGCTGACAGCGGGGAGCCTGGGGACGAAGTGAACTTACAACCGAGCAGGACGCTTCCTTTTTCTCGATTTGGGGCCAACCAGATGGAAAACAGATTAGTGATGCACAATGTGAGCATGTTACCACCTCTTATAGCTGACTTTTTCAACAAAGAATCTGTATAGGCTAAAAAACAAAATGCCCTACAAATGCCTTGTAGGTGCAACAAGAAAGAGTAAGACAGCGTTCTGGCATGTGAGCGTTTTTGAAAATAAAAGTTTGAGTATTGCAGTGCAAAAGTTTGATTTGTTTTATGTGTTAATCCTTTATTTTAGTCTCCTTACCTTGTGCATGCACACTAGCGTGCATATCGTATTACCTGGAATAATGTTTTCATGGTTTGTTTTCTGTATGAGCTCTGTTAAGAATATCATTGCATTATATATCACTTGGTTGATGCAAAAAATAAAGAAGTGCAAGTTCATTTTGGTACTAGTTAAACAAAAATTTAGTCTTGTGCTCCTCATGTAGAAAGTTTGAATGGCAGTCAACTTGTTCCAGCTTGGGAGATTTTTGAAATTTGATATTTTTACACCATCTCTATTGACCCCCATATCTGCAGAATTTGCCACAAATTATAGATAAATTAGTTATGTAAAACAGAAATAATAAAAGTATGCCTGGTGTGCCACTTACATTGTTCTTTGTCCATTGAACACTTCACTGTTGTCATCATATCTTATTTCAGGAACTGTACTGGTTTGACTCCAGTGGTAACATCAGCTCCGTGGAAAATTTCCTGAATGAACGTCCCTCCCGTTTGCCAAGTTACAGTGACACCGAAAACATGTTTCATGTGAGATACTCGAAGGTGGGTCACTCCAGTGCTTGCATGCTGTACTCTTAATTGGAAATCAAGATTTAGTAGTCTGCACGGCACTTTATGTAGTATTATCTCGGGAGGCATTTTTAGTTTTAACACAGAATGTGTTGTATGGCTGACACCTAAAGATTCCCGGTTAGGTACCTGCAACAGAAGTTGGCAGACCGACCGCCAGCCGAACGCTGGCGCAGCGCTAGTTTCCTCCTTTGTGCTGTCCAACATTTTACCGTATATTGGTACCTCCAATGTCCACCAACCTTGAACAGCATTTAGCGAAGACAACATCCACAAAGCACAAAGCCCTACTTTAAACAGATATTGTTTTGATAAAACAAAAAACGTCATTATGTTGCATATAATTTACAATATATTGGGACACTAACTTACGTGCAAAAAACTGCGCTATCCGAGAAAACATGTGTTTGAAGACTCCAATATTGGTCATTCCCCAGGCGCGCACACGCGCTCTCGTGACGCGCGCTTTAATGGCACGCGCTCTCCTGTCGCGTGCTCTCCCGTCGAGCGCTCTGGTATCGCGGCGCTCTGCTGTCGTGCGCTCTCGTGTCGCGGCGCTCTCCTGTCGCGCGCTCTTCCGTCGGCGCTCTCCCGTCAAGCGCTCTGGTATCGCGGCGCTCTGCTGTCGTGCGCTCTCGTGTCGCGGCGCTCTCCTGTCGCGCGCTCTTCCGTCGGCGCTCTCGTGTCGTGTGCTCTCGTGGCGCCCTTCCCTTATGAGACCAGTCACTGAGCTGCATGTGTGTGGAAAAAAAAAGTAATAAAGGAAACGGATTAAATGAGGGATGGCTTCCCACAGGCCGTACTGTATACAGTAAAACCTCGTTGATACGTTCCGCAGCTTTTACGTTTTCCCGGCTTTTACGTTCAAAACCGCGGGCCCCAGCCGCCCAAGGGCCTTCTTGTCTTTTTATGTTTTCCCGGATTATACTTTTTCTTCCAGCGGTCCCCTGAGAAACGTATCAACGAGGTTCTGCTGTACATATGTATATCACATTGTGCCACCTTGTCCCTTTTTACAGCTTTTCGACTTCGTGCAGATTGTCCAGTGTTCATTTTGATCACTTCTCCGGGGATTCTTTCTAGGCTTCCGTCTATAATCCATACAACTGCGATGCGGAGCAATACATGGAACTGGAGATAGAAGTCTCGTCCCTCAAGTTTCACCACCATCCGTTGTTCAGCAGGGAACACGTGCTGGCAAGCAACCTGAGTACCCTCTACGAGAGCTACACCCTCTTAGTTCTCGGCATCGAACACTCCAACGACAAAGAAAAGGTAAGTTCCTAGGCCGCCTTTTTGTCAAGGGCTAACCCCGAAGCATCTACAAGGTCATGTGTAGTCCGGCTAAACTGGTCCCCCGAGAACTTGGGTGCTGCAGAGATGAAGTGGATGTGTGTAATATTTTCCCTGGGTTAGCATGGACCCCAAATGAGAGAAAAGGGGGACAATTGACTGACAGCCGATCGTCTGAGTCCGAGCGTGAAAGCTCCTTTAGCCAAGCGTCCCAGGGAGAAGTTGTGCCAAAGCTCGATGAATGGCAGCTTACCCAGTAATGACACAGACCCGGTGGCTGGAACCAGTGGGTCTGGAAGATCGGCCACGCCGGGACAAAGAAAGAGATAACCAACTCGACGGTGCAAGGTGCTGGACGGTTTTGAACAGCCAATGCCACAACGTCGAATTCTTTGGCGATTTTGGAGTTGGGCCGGCCACTTTTCTCAAGCTCGCAGGACCAAGCCATTTTCGATAAACGCTACCAACCTCCCATACGATATACGTCTGTGTGTAGTACGCTGCAGGCGCACTCGCGCAAGCGCACGCGTTGGGGGCTCCCAAAAAGATGATCTCCGACAAAAGTCGGGCGCGGGCGCCGTGAGTAGTGTCAGAACTTTGACGCTGCTCCTGCTGCTCCCTGTCCACGTTCCCACGTCGACGCATCGGCATCGGATGCGGCGCTGTGCGAGCTCTGCCCTCCGTCACCTGTTTACTCCATTTCCCCAGTTTACTATTTGGCTCGGTGGAGAAGGGGGAGGGAATTGAAGGGTCTCCGTGCTCTTCCTTGTAGGCTGGCCTGCCTTTAGCCTGCGGCATTCGTAATAAGCGTGGTCGGCTGCCGATACACTTATAATAATCCGGTTAAAAATGCGTGCATCTCGTTCAGGACCACAGTAAACTTCAGTAAAAGCGATAATCCGGAAAAGGCGATTTCAGTTAAACGAGGGATTATTGTATACTATATATATTTCTCTCTCAAATTCTTTGCCATGGTGTATCGCAAAATCAAAGTACCTCAAGAGCTGCGCTCTAATTTCGCATTACAGAGAAGCGTAAACGTCTGTATTTACATCGAAAAATTTCTTGAGAGGCGTTCCACAGTCTGCTTTGCAAGCTGTTCTTGAATGCAGGTAATGGGCCTGAGAATACCTAGTTTAATTGCAAATCTAACTTGACAGGCGTGTCTTGAGTGGTGAATTTATACTAAAAAGAAAGTTTGCATCCGGAAGTAAAACTTGCGAGACCTTGCCCTCCAAAATTTGTGCATCCATACATAAACTGAAAAGCATGGTTTTTGACTGATGAATTCAGTGCTTTTCTTTTTTAGATCAAAAGATTACACGAAGAGCTGGAAAAAATGGATGCCGACACTGAAATGCACGTCATCGCAGCCTTCAAGAAGAAGTTGATGCAATTGGTGTAAGTGCAGTACTAAACTCCATTCTCCGCTAAGCTGATGGGGTTATGGTAGCCGCTATGTGCTCGCCACACCAGTCGATTGCCCATCCTTTATTGCCCGACCCTGAGCAGAAAGCCTGATCATATGGTGCAAGAGAGACAATTGATTGCTCCAACTAGCTCCAACTAGCACATAGCTTTCATTACCCTGTCAACTTAGATGTGAATAGAGTGTGGTACCAGAGCTGCATAAAAATCTTACTTGGCTTCATTAGCTTGGCTTTAAATTTGCAGTGAAACGGTGGTAGTTGTCAAGGAAGTGAAAACAGAATCCCTGTGTGAGTTTGCTAGTGTTTAGTTGTCTGTCTTTGCAATAAGCCAGTATTGTAACCATGTTCTCCTTTTATTGTATTTTTTATAATAAATGTTTGCTTTGAATAGTTTGTTAAAGTTTCTTGTAGCATGCATCGAGGTGCTTTTGTTTTTGTGTTTGTGTGATTTTCGTGCCACTGCCTCGCATGGGGGCGTTGGATCTCTTTTTTTTTTTTCACTATTTCGTCATAGTTACGGTATTTCCTTGAAACAAACAACACAGCAGTTTTTTTTAGTTTCCTTAGTCATGAGGATTCATCACAAAATTATACCGGGATGTTGAAGCTTGAACGTCACAATTATGGTTTGTTTATCGTATCTATACCTCGTCTGCTCAATTTTAGTTGGAAGACATGTGCGAGTTTGTCTCGGGTTGTCGTGCCTTTTGTTCTTGAAACCACCAGTGCATTGAAATTAAATCGATTCTGCAGTCTAGGACGCTGAATGGGCTCATCACCCGGAGATACATTCTGGGCACCGTGACCTGAATGAGTAACTCGGCTCCTTTGACTTCCAGTGATTCGCGGAAACTCAGAGACCAGAAAGAGAAGAGCCTGGGAGAAGTTCTTGACAAAATGTCCCAAGTCTGGGAAGAGATAGAGAATCTCAGGAGATCTCAAGGCTACACAGTGACTGAAGTCACGTTGAGGCACAGCAGGTAAATGTCAAATCAGTGATGAGGGCAAACTTTACGTGAATCGCAATCTTAAAGAGAGGCTAGGTCCGCAATAACAAAAAGTATTGAAACTGGCTCACTATATCGTTGCAACGGATTAAGTAAAGTAGCAACTGCACCCAGATTTGACTCTCCTTCATTGGAAACAGGTTAAAATGTTTAATCAAAACACAGAGGTAGTCAAAGCTGGTAACAAAAACTTGAAAAGGTGATCTCTCGGAAGCTTCAGAACGGCAGTTGATGTTTCATTGTTTTCTAATTTTGCAGAGAGACTTTCACTAGGTTCCTTTTTGAATGCCAAGTCCACTTCAAACTATTTTTTAGTTGTAACACCTTTTCGGACTACTAAGTCCTTTTCGAGTTGTATCTTCGAAGCCGAGACAACACCGCTTTCACAAGGTTGCACAAAGATCAAAAGGCGTGAAAAGACATTCTGGCGGGATGGTAGCATAACACAGGCTACGAAAAAGAGTATACATACTCATTGACAGAATGAGAATGCCAAGGCATCTCTTTTCGATGCTCCACCTCCGGCACGCGCTCGTGGCCTTGCTCAGTTCTTTGACTGCGCGTGTGCAATCAAGGATCACAAGACACCGAGGCGTTATCAAAGGTAGGAACCTCCCACTGGAGGCAAGATAGCTGAAGCACCTCCCTGTCCTTTTCATTTCTTTGATGACTGTATAGACAGAGTGCAAAGAAGTGGCAAGGCTCCCAGTAACCTTGTTTAGTTTGGGAGGGCAGGGGTGTGACTCCAAGTCGCGTCGCAGCAAATTTTACGGGGGACGGGAATCGAAATCGACCGGTTCTTGCACGCGCAGATTACGACTCGTTTGTGGGCGAAGCTGATGACTTGTGGTTTTGCCAGAGCATCCGGCGTTTGTGGTTTTTCAGTGAGGATGCAGCAGCCAGCAGTGCCATGTCCAAGCACTTCGAAGATGAGCTCGGCGAAGAGCTTCAAGTTAGGGAAATGGTTCGACGGGTGGAGCTGATGGAATACGATAGGAAGTGGCGCCGTCCCCACACTGCCAAAGTGAGTCGCTTCACCCGTTACAATGTTTCCGCAGTGGCAGCTTTGTTGCAATCACTAAACAGTCGCTTTTGGTCTGCTCAGAAACACTTTGGCCCAAAGCATTGCTTTGCCAAGTCAGGTGCAAGGTTGCTTAATTAAGCTGGAACTTTTTTGGTAGGTTTCCATGTATCAATGCGGACCTGTTTTGTAAGCCACAAAAATTGTGTACTAGAGAAAGGCATCTCCAACAGAAATGCTTCTCTCAAGCAATCTACAACCATTGCAGATAAGGCGAACAACTGCACTCTTAACATTACTTTTCTTAATTATTAACAGCAAGCTTAATTTAAGCCATAATATAAATATATTCGGCCAGCAAGTACAAAAAGGTCAGGCAGAATAAGCCACTCCAAAACAGTTTTAAACATTCAGTAGTTGACTAGATACCTTCAAGTAATAATGCTTTGTAAGAATGATTGAAACCTGGAACCTACTGCCAAACAAAATAGTCAATATAGAGGCTGCTTTATTCTTCAAACATTCCATCACTCGGCTGTTAATCTAATGGAATCACAAATTTGTACTGCACGTTAATGTGTGTTTATTGTCAACTTTTCTCTGCATTGTCGTGTGTATATATTTGTAACTTATATTCTCCCTGTAATGGCCCTCAAGAGAGGGCTGACAGTATATTTCAATAAATAAAATGCATAGATAATTTTGCTAGTGCTTACAGATTGCAGAAGCGACACTTGCTTTGTAATGAGGAACGGTTCTTCTGTAGACCATCACACACCAACCACAATGATAGTCTTTTGTGTTGTGTGTAAAGGCTTTTTAGTTATCATTGGCAGAATACAGTGCAAGCCACTTACAACGATACCACATATAACAATGTACCGCTTACAACGATTAGTTTCTAGAGTTTCCATACTGGAAATGATCAGTTTCTAGTCCAGATGCAACAATAATTGGCTATAATGATTGAAATTTCGGGTTTTCTCATTATAGTTATAAGTGGGTTGCACTGTATATGCATATTGTCACGGGTGGTGACCAAAAGAACAATAAATAAACGGGAAGAAATAAACGTTTAATGTGGCGAACTTGTGCCAAAAACAAAAAGGGAACAGAAGATAACAATAGAGTGCCGCGGGCGTCGATGGTGGCGTAACAGCAGGATCAAACGCGAGGGCAAGACTGACTCCACCCGCCTCGCAGAGTCTCTTATGTACTCTTGTGGGTTTCTGGATCATTCGGCGTAGAACTTTCGGTGGATAGAACGTTCGGAACTCGATCAGACGAGAATGTTAACCTACACCTTCCACGCGAAAGTCAAGCGCGGTAACCACTTGCCACGCTCGTGGCAATATATAGTTTGGGATGCAACCAATCAGAAAGGTCATTATTGCAAGGAATTGGAGTGTGTTTGTTTGCTGTAAGGTTCTTGGAGGAAGCTTTTCTTTTTTGATCACTGGTTGACAAGTTAAAGCTCTTACTATTTAAAAGAGCTCTTCTCACCAGTGCTAATGTTCACATTTATTTCGACTCTTTAAAATTAAAAAAAGAAAAAAACGAGAAAACAGTGTCCTCATGTTGCTTTCTTTTCTGAAACACAGCGGTCACCGGGAAATACCTCCCTGGACTCTGCCAACTCGAACGAGACATTTGAAATGAAGCCGCTTCCTCCACCCGAACTCGACGAGGGACAAATTGCGGAGGAGGTGCGACGAACACTGGAACAAAGGAGCAAAAATGCAGGTTTGTGTTTCTGCATTTTAGATCAAAAGAACCTAAAATTGCTTCTTTTCAAAGTCTGTTTTACTTGAGTGTTAGTGTTAACTTGACGGCTGTAAATCTGTTTTTGCTAAATCTGTGTTGTTTCACCTCTCTTCAGGAACTAGAGAAAATGCTGCTTATCTAACGCAAAGCTCACACTTAACGCCGGCAAATCAGTGTCCTCGGTAAGTCACGAAGTTTAAGCTCCAGTTGCTTTCAGTCTTTGCTCTTTTTGGCAAAGTCAGATCAACTTTGCAGCAAAACCGAAATATGCTCATTGGCATTGCAGAAATGATTTATGAGAGTTCTGTTGTTCCATCCGTTGGTATGACTAATTCGCCATCTACAGGAACATCCGCCAGTGTGCATTAATATGCTACAAATACTTTCTTATACAGGGTGTCTGACTTTAACTCGAACAGATCTATAAAAAGAAAGAATAGTGAAAGGTACACTAATACAGCCTGGGCAGGTGAATTATAGGGCCAGGGGGACACAATTTTGGTAGC
The DNA here is from genome assembly GCF_016920785.2 of Ixodes scapularis. Lineage (NCBI taxonomy): Eukaryota > Metazoa > Arthropoda > Arachnida > Ixodida > Ixodidae > Ixodes > Ixodes scapularis. The sequence goes on along the minus strand of NW_024609883.1, from coordinate 80,710,002 downwards.
TAATCATCGCAATAGGTAAGTCAAATATTTACCTGGAAGTTGTTAATGAACTTTCTGTTTAGTTAAAATAAACATGTGGTTCTAATTAGAAACTTGTTGAGCGTCCCAAAAAACTACTAAGTTAGTAGATTTTAGAAATGCTTAAAGCAGCTGAAAAAGTGCAGCGATACGCTGAAGTTACCGCTCGGGCAACAAGCTCAAAGCTGGCGGTAAGAAAATGTGGAGAATAATCTCATCATCCGCGTTTTACCGCCGCTAGCCTTGCGCCTGTTGCACAAGCAATAACTTTAGCACGCCATATTTCTCACGTGCTATGAGGCTTTCTAAAATATAGTAATTGCGTGGATTTCTGTCATTCTTAAGCAAATTTCTAATTGGAACCATATGTTAATTTTCGCTAATTGAAGAGTTAGTTAACAAATCTCGCTTATTGGTTTGGCTTATTGTGTCGGTTAGCGTCATATCTTATGTCCCCCTGGCCATATAACTCGCCTGCACAGACTGCTTTCGTGTACCTTTTGCAGCTTTTTTTTTTTTTATATACCTGTTCAGAATAAGGTCAAACACCCTGTACACATAATAATCTCCCGGGCACGTCTTTAAAATTTGTTTTGAATTTCTTACACAGCGTTACTTGCATTGCTCGCCGATTTGTGTTGCTGTTATGGATTCAGTTGGCACGAAGCTGTACTGCAGATAGCTCTGTTGAGATCGGGCACCGTCAAATGTTATTTGTAACATACCGGCACCGTTATCTACCTTATATTGTCGTGTATAAATAGACCTTTTCAGAAATGAATATCTCAAAGTAAAGTGTTCCAAATATAAGCAAAAAAAAAAAAAACTTTATCATTGAAAACATTTTTTTTTTATTGGTCAGAGTTTAAAGGAAAAAAGGGTTTAGGTCTATATTCGGAGTCGATTTATACGTTGCAATATACAGTATGTTTGACCACTTCAGAAACTGGCAAATTATTTTACGCTTTCTTTTCTTTTTCAAGGGAAGAACAACACAGGAAACGGGACGTTGCAAACACCAGGCTTTATCTTCGGATAGTGTTCAACAACAAAGAAGTCTGTAAGACAAAGCCGAGGTGAGCAAAAACATTGCTTCGTCGGTCTAGCCCATGGTGCCCAGAATACGGCTCCGACCAGTGGGATTACCGCACCTTCAATTATGGTCCCTCAATTTCCACTTGACGTCATCATAGAAGTGTTGCATTGTTGCCTGTTCTGCTGCAGTTCACTCTCCAGCTCAACAGTCCGCAGAAGTTTTGGCAGTTAAAAGTTGGGACATCGCGATGATGGCGACACTCGTGTTCGCTCATACCCTTTTCCTAAAAGTTCTACGACAGACTACTAGGATTGCGACGTCCGACAGCGTGACAGGTTGACTCCTGTGACGTTTGTTGTTGGGACCACTTTCGACGCATAGGCTCGATGGGACTACAATTGCACTGGTCGGAGACTCCATTCGGGGCACCGTAGTTTGGCTTTCCCGGTGTCGTGACGGTTGTCCATGCTTGCCATAACTTCCTCAGGGCTCTCAGTCAAGACTTTACGGTGACCTGGGGGCAGATATTTACCCTGCGTGTGCTGCAGTTTCCGCAGTCGCTTACGGTGGAGGTAGTACTCTTCCTCGTCTGCTCGGGTCACGGCACTTCTCGGTTATCGTTTTGCCTGTGGAGGCTCTTGTTTTTTTTTTGTTTCCTCATCTTTGCACTGCCTGAATTCCTGCCAGGCATTGATGCTGGAGTGGTTTCTTTCACCGAGAGGTGAGAAGCATGTCTGATGATGCCAACCGTGCGGAGATGCCAGAAAAATGTCTTGTAGAAATTTACTTTTAAACAAATGTTGCGGGCCTTTTGATCTGCAGCTTCTCTGCAATGCACCACGCGTGAAGAAAAGACATACTTTCAGGGTGGGCATGTCCATGCGCACTTTGGTACTGTATAGATGCTTTAGCTTTGCTTGTGCACATTTTTTCTTTAGGCAAAATCACTACATAGGTTGCTCAAATACTGAACTGCCAATAAGTGTTTCATTCATGTACAACAGAATCACAGGGCTTGGTCGGAGCAGTTTAAAAATATTTCTCGAATGTCAGTTGTTTTTGTATCTACACGGAGCAGCGAGCCGATTTCTTAGTGTCCCCCTCCCCTAAACTGTGAGGGGAGTTAAAGAAGCGAAAAAAGAGACTGCACTCCCACACTGTCCAGTCAGTTGGAGGGGGTGTAAACCGACACCTCCAAGACTACAAGGCGTAGTGCTGGATCTTTTTATGTCACCTTCCAGAGGTCGGCACGGGGCATGGAATGGACAAGAATGCTGCGTTTGGCCGGGACCCGTGTTCAATCAGTGAAGCCACGAGTCGTGGCCAGACAGTGATGCAGCTATCATCTCCAATCTGTGCCCCCGCTGGCCGCTGGTGGGTGGTGTAGTCAACTCAGTGCTATGTAGGCCTTGTAGTCTAGGAGGTGTTGATTCAACTCTAGAGCAGAAGAAGAGTGAAGGGTGGAGAGGATATGGGAGAGGAGTAAGTCGCAAAGGTGTGGAAAGCGCAAAGTCTATGTCGGCCTTTAACTGGATTCTCGATTCCTTTTGATATCAGCTGCATGACACAGAAACTCGACGTCGCACCGCAGTGCATGTTAGTGCTGTGCTTGCCCCCTCAATGTTGCAACGTAACTGACGAGTGGTCTTTGGAAGCAGGTCCACGAATCTCATGGCATCACGTCGCAGAAGCTAGCAGATGTGCTGTTGCCGGTGCCGGATGAAGAGCAGACCGTCGAGAAGGCGCATCTCTCCACGATCCATTTCGCGAGCGACATCGTTGTTACTTCGACGCAAGCAGGCGTCGGGTGTGGTACGTGTGTTTCCCTATTGCTTTGCCAGCCACTATAATGATTAACATGAATGTGACTCGTTCACACTCTACTGTATATTAAAATTTTCTCGAAGGTTGACCTGAAATTATTTTTTAGGGGCGAAGCTCCTTAGGGTCTAGCCTTGTCCGTCTGGCGTCCGTGCTCACATCGATTGCCATCCCATCTGTCTTCTTAAAAAAAGAAAAAATGTTTGCGCAGTCGACAGGATTCGAACCTGTGCGCGGAGACCCCAATGGATTTCTAGTCTATCGCCGTAACCACTCGGCCACGACTACGGGACGAGTAGGGTGCTCTGAGATGTGGTAGAGCTGGGGATGTCATGGATAAAAAGTTGCATGAAACAAGCAATAAAAAAAAAAAAATTAAGCACCACCAGCACTACCTATAAACAAAATTAGTATTCTGATTGATTGATTGATTGATTGATTGATAACTTTTTATTTAAGACATAATGGTACAGAGATGTCTCAGGGGACATGGCAAAAGGCATAAATGCCTGACGGGGCCATGCCACCCTTTTGGCAGCAACGGTAGCAAAAACAAATAAATGAGGAATGATACAATTTCACTCCAAACTAAAAATCTATACAAAACAAAACAAATACATCACAAAACATGACGTGAAAGGACAATAGCTACTTATCATTCCAAGCATTTTGCTTAAAACACATCCGGTTTTATTCCCCTGCGAGTAAGTATTCTTTTACAATATTTTTATATTGGTAGAGTGATCGTAGGCACTCTGATGAAGCTAAAATATATGGGTATTGGTTTAAATGGTCTGGTATCAAAAAACTCAACCTCTGGTCTCCGTAATTCGTTCGCGAACGCGATTTTATTAATAAATGACGCCTTAAATTATACGGGCTATCTTTCGCGTGGTACTTAGCATGGAACACCAATTTATCAAGCTGAAATTGCCGCCAAATTTCAAGTGATAGTTTATAGTGATGTAGATTTCTTACGTTGAGTATTTGATATGTCCTAAAATATGGTGTGGCACTTTTAAGAAGTTGTATGTTACCAATTGCTCGCAATGCTCGCTTTTGTATGGATACAATATTGTCTAGATTTGTTTGGGATGTCGTTGACCACACTAAAAGGCAGTAACTTATGCGGGATTGCAGAAGAGCGAAATAAATTTGACGTTTCACTTTTCTTGAAAGATAATATTTTAATCTATTTAAGACACCAACAGCTCGACAAAGACTTGTTCTCAAAGAATCAATATGTGGCATCCATGATAGATTTTCATGGAATAAAACCCCCAAGAATCGAATGGTTGAAGACGGTTGAATATAAGAGTCCTGGAATTTTAATTGCAAATTGGAAGGTGGTATCATTCCTTTTGGTCTAAACAGTAAGTACTTTGTTTTTTCTATGTTTAAATAAAGTTTATTAGATCTAAGCCATAAGTCTAATCCCCGCAACCACTGTTTTGCCTTTCCAAAGAGGTCGTCGATGTCCGAGCCAGAAAAGAAAATATTTGTGTCATCTGCATATAGGACTATATTTGAACTGCCATGTATGTTTACAATGTCGTTAATATATAACAAAAATAATATAGTATCATCAGCACCACCACAGTTTCGCCCCAATCAGCATCATTCACCACATGAAGATGCGGTAATTTTTTTAATCATAATCACTAGCTAGCTTTTAGGCTTGTGCCCACTATATATACCGTAGAATACCGCGCATCTGCCTATTCCACATTAAGCGCCCATTCCCAAACCTGTAAGATCTGAGAAAATATGCACAGTACATTTATATGTAAAATTAATGATTGGACAAGCGCCCATCCCTTATTTTTTTGCGATAATCTCCAAAGTTTGAGTGGGCGCTTGTCCGATATTTTACGATAGTGCATTTTGGGTTTGAAATGAATAGCAAGGGAGGGGAGAGGAAATGCTGTAGATAGGGACTTAATTTTTGCGAGGACTAGCTACGCAACGTGAAATACGTTGCAAAAAATCTGTCCCGCAAATATATTGGCCTATGATAACTAAAACACATGGCATTTCACTCCAAATCACGAAATTTTGTGCCAGCAAAAATAAAGTTGTTTACTGTAAGAGTTCCTAAAGCGTTTGGCAAAATGTGATTGCCTTACATAATTTTGAAGCTAAATCCTGTTTAATCGTGAACATTTTTAATTATGTTTAATTACGAACCAATTAGCCCAATCCAAAGTTTTATTTCAGTACCAGTTAGCAGTAGTCTTGAGAAAGAGAGGTTGATTGGATGCATTTGCCCTACTGGAGAGACAAGCTATTTTCTCGGAAATGTATGGAGATGATCTCGCAAGGGAGGAGGGAGGAAGAGGAGGGAATGTTTTGGAGCTTGAGATAATAATGGTAGATTTGCATAATGGGACATTCTGAAAGCTCTTAGGTTATTCGGCATACAAATGACAAATCTGGCGTTTCCGTATTTTTGTCCTTTTATTGAAGGTCTCCGTCTGGAAGTGGGCCAGAGCACTCGGCAATGGCTTAGCCTGAACGGAGACCTGACCTGTGGCGCCGCCTGGGTTGAAAGCCTTGGCGGTCGGGACATCATAGTCCCCAGCGGAAAACTGCGCAATAGGTAGGCCATGCTCGGTTTGTTTAGTAAAATCTCGCTGTTTAGACTTCTCGTAAGTGAATCTGGTTGTCGTATGGCACACACTGGCGCACACCAGCAACAGCATTGTTGGAGAGTGTCAGAACGAAGTTGAAAGCTTTACCTAACATCTTGCCTTGTTCGGAGCTAATTAATTCTGCAGCCTTTATGCATGTTTTCGTTTATTAGAGCACAGCTCTTAGGTGCTTATTTCCCGCTTGAGCGGCTTCGCCGTCGGCGTGACCGAGTGTTGCATTATGGGACGCTTCCCATAATGACATTACATGTGGCGTCGCGGGGGAGGAGGAGGAGGGAATTTTTTCCGCTAAATTTAGCGGAAATAATTTCCCGCTAAGTTTAGCGTAAATATTTTCCCGCTAAATTTAGCAGAAAAATTTTCTGCTAAATATAGCGGAAGAATTTCCTGGCCACATTTAGCGGAAAAAATTTCCCACTAAATTTAGTGAAAAAATTTTCCTGCTAGATTTAGCGGACCATACTAAATTTAGCGGAAAAAATTCTTCGATAAATTTAACTGAAAAATTTCCTCGCTATGTTTAGCATAAAAACTTTTCCACTAAATTTAGCGACAAAAATTTCCCACGCGTGCCAATATTTATGAACTGTGACATGTAAACGACATATTTCTTGCAGCTATCCTAATCGAGGGGATTTTTAAATCTGTTTGCTATATGCAAAGACTCTTTCTTCTATTTGAAATTTAACCCCAAAAAATAAAACAAGCAGGAACGATGAGTGCGGGCTGTCAAGACATGGCTGCCTAACATACTTTTGCATAATCACGGCGGGTTGGCTGTGTTGAGTGTGCTTCCCGCTGAACACTTGTGCACTGCTGGAAAGCAATACCCGTGAGCTCTGAGGGTGTTGCTTTCCTGCAGTGCACAGGCACTCGACAACACATGCACTCTACGGGGCTAACCCACCACGATCAACGCTTCCAAAAGTATGAATATCGCAGTTCACCATGAAGCGAATATTGAATAGCGCGTTATTCAAAACTACTATTCGAATATTCACACAACACTACATATAGTTAGAGCCCTGCATATCCGCGGATTATCCGCGGATACCCGCAGATATCTGCAGTAAACTGGCGGATGCGGATAAAATTAGACACATTTTAGCGGATTGCAGATCGGATGGGGATGTCGGGGGCTGCGGATGCGGATATCCGCGGATCCGCATCTTAATTTTTGCTCAATGGCATTCAGTCTGTCAATCGAGGTTTCATCTACAGATCGTTTCGTCGACATGCAACGTTTGATCGAAAGGCTTCCCGTGTTCGTTTCATCGAAAAACTTGAGACGTTTCGTCGCACACAACCCTGCTATTTTCGTAACAAACTTTTTGCGTCTCGCCAGGATTACAGGGGGGAGGGGGACATGGTTTGGTTAAGCATGCGTTAGTGAATCGCGTGCTAGCTTTTAGCGGCTTAGTGAAGAAATATATTGTCGACAAAACGTCGCAGGGGCATGTGCCCACAAAACGTCCAGCGTCGACGAACCGTGTGTCCATGAAATGTACGTCCGTGAAAAGTTGTCCACGAAACGTATTTCCACAAAACGAATTTCGAAGAAACGGTAGGGATCTTAAGAAAGATCTGATTCTTACTGAAGATCGCTTCAGTTAGTGCATTTCATCTCGTCAAAAATGCTATCTATAGAAAAAGTAAAAATAAAGAATGCGGGGCATTAATCGTCGCGAGAAAGCTAGTTCTTTGGCAGGGAAAGAGTGAGAAACTTTCTCGGGCAAAGAAAACCTCAAATGCACAGGTCACAAGAAAGTAGAAGAAACCTCCCCCTCTTTGCAGAGAGTGGTGTGGTCATGATACCAAAAGCAGAAGAAGTGCTTCGACAGCAAGCGCGACTCTATGGCGCCGCGGTTTGCAAAGTTTCGGTATCAGCGGCGCAAGCACATAGGCAGCCCTTAAATTGTCTGTTTTTTTTTTGTATGCTTAGAGTCCTAGCCAAGAAAGTCTGGTAGTTCATATTCGTCCGGTTACGAGTACGACGCCAGGGCGCCAGCAATGCCAGCGGCTGCCGCGCGCAACCTCTGTAACCGCCCAAGCAAAAAAAAAAAAGTTTTTTTTTTAATATATATATTTGGGCGCCTGCAGGCCGCAATCTTTCTCGAACAACACATTAGTCGATCCGATCAGGCCTTGGACTTTGACTTAGCGGCGCATCTGCCCGCTGGCTGACACGAAACACTGTGAGACTCGAGGCGGCCGCATACGCTCGGTAACATCACAGAAAGGATTTCGTCTTCCTACCACTGCTTCTCCTCCTCTCTTTCCAAACTTTTTTAAAAAATTTTTATGACCTTTTTTTTTTTCAGGCGTTCAGACTTCCGATTCTGCTTCCGGCGGGGAAGAACGCGGTCGGCGTGATTTCCGCTGATTTTGCTAGTCTAAATGTAATCGTAACCTCTGGTGGTTAGCAAGAACATAGACATGGTTCCACGTTTTGTGGATGCGGTTCGGATACGGATGCAAAGTATGCGGATCGGATACGGATACAATAATGTAAAAAGTCTGCGGTTGCGGATCGGATGCGGATACTCAAACTGTTATCCGCGCAGGGCTCTGAGTGTCGACTTTTAAACCAGCCGCTTAATATTGATGAAATTTGGAGGGTCTATTCATCTCATTGCCTAAATGCACTGTATGACATTTCATCTCCGTAGGACAAATTTTCCGATGAGCTACAGGGGGAGGTATACAGCTATTGATGTAAGTCGCCTCACTTAATAAGGGAATCTATGATATAAAATTGCCCCAAAATATTGAACACTTCTAAGCTTCAGCCTCAACTAGAACATATGGGGGGTGCGGTCATCTATTTTGACCCTGAAATTCGCGCTTTTCCTATGCAAAATGTAAATTTGAAAAGTATTCCATATAATGGAGTATTTTCTCGTCATCAAAACCCTACTTTTTGGTAATAAGAGCTTCATTTAAAATTGAAAAATGAATATCTAGCCGCATTCCTCATTAAATTTTAGTTCATAAACATTCACAGTGAAGACGAACAAAGATATTTAATGTACTGAAATTTTGAGGAAATGCTCTTTCCAAAGAGAGCATGATCATCATTCTAGGGCGTATCGGTGCGGAGCTACAGCCGTTCAAAAATCATAAACATAGAAGTTTCACATTTGGAAAAATGTGAAACTTCTATGTACGATAAGCTTCGCATTTGCAAAAATGTGAAGCTTACTGTGAATGTTTTATGTCTATGTAAATATCTCCAGATATCCCGATAAAAATTTGCAGGTATGTGCACTCCTATTAGTTGTGGAACCACAATACATACAAATGAGAAAGTTCATTTTTTTTCTAAAATCGACAATTTTAAGTTGGTGCACCTCCTAAAAACCTGGAGGCATGAGGAGAAGAAAGGAAACGGGACAACGATGCACTTATCACTTTTTTATATTGACTTGCACTCTTTGTTCGACGTCCTATAAATTCATTATGCTCGGGAGCTTGAAAGAAATGTATTTATTGAAACTGGGTACTATGTGCACTCTGCATAAAAGCAGACATGGCATTTGGTTGTCTCTTCATTGATTCTTAACATTACATAATGCCCAGGGGACTCGTGGTCAATGGAAATGGAAGAAAGTCGAGGTCAGTCAGCATACTGGACCGTTCAAAACTCAGGGTGATTGCTCAGGGAGGTGCTGGAGATTCCAGGCGCAGCATTGTGAGTACTGTACCTAGGGTGGCATAAATCCCAAGGCTCTAAAATCGGCTGAAGGAATCGGTGCCTGTTTGTAGTTCGCATTAACTGAAGAGCGTGTTGGTAACATTGACTGGCAAAGAAAGAATAATGTTCGTCGTCCCTCATCCCGAGTTTGTTTTATTCTTTTTTTTCCTCTCACTGTTAGCAGTGTTCTCGAATTTTCATCAAAGGTGTATTTCTGTGGTGGATTTTACCTGGTGAAATTTCAAGGCCTAGCTTCTTTTCTATAAAAGATTGAACCAGCAAACTTTTACCTGGTGAAATTTCAAAGCCTAGCTTCTTTCCATAAAAGATTGAACCAGCAAACTTGCCAGAATCAACGGTTGACATTGACGCGGATGACAGAGTTAGCGAAGGTTGTGCCTTTGGCACCATCTCCCGATAGGTGCAGCAAGCAGACGACCAGGTCAGTTGTTTTCGGCTGAGTGCATATTTGAAATAAAATAAGGCACAAGTGGCAACAAACACCCGCATGAACAGCGTAATTTGACATCTAAAGTTTTATTTTCACATGCAAAAGACTTTATTCATTTGCGGTTATGAAATCCCATGGAATCAGGCAGTCCCGAGCCAAGGTGGAGATGGCTGTAGTCTGTAGAAATGCTTAGTAGTCATGGTGGAAATGTATTGCAAGAGGCTCACATGTCTGCAATCTTAGAAGAAGCGGTGGAGAGGCAAAGAAAATGTGTCTAACTTGGAAACATAGTTTTTCCACTTTCGTTTTTGCTTGTGGCCATAGCGGCAACAAAAGCACAGTCTGCATTCTAAAATTACTTCTGCTTGGTTGTTTTCTTGAAAAGTGAATTTGAGGACAACTTTAGACATGATTCAAAAACCCCGAGACTGCAGGTACGACACGCACACTTAAAAGTCTCAAAAACAACTTTAGCATATCTAGTTGGTCAAACCCAATGTGAGTGTTTGTCCGTTTTTAGTCCTTCAGGAGAATGATACTTAGATTGTTGGCTAAAAGCTTGCTATTTTATGTAAGGTAGCAAACTTTAATTTATTTTAAAGATGTATTTGCACTGGCCACAGTTATCATACCACAATTACAGTCCATATTACGAAATCAAATCTTGATGTTTTTGATTTGAATTTGATCCTGATGAGCTCGGTTATTCGGTACAATCTCAGCACCTAATTATTCCAATAGGAAGACCTAGGTACTGTAACCAAGACGAGGTTGCATCCAAATTTGCAAGTTTTGCTCAAAAGCTCAATTTCTTAGTTGTCTTTCTTTTTTTTTCTAATAGGACGTCCCCACGGAGTTTAGCGATCCCAAGGAGGAAAGACTAGAGTTTTGCGATGAAGCAGAACTAGAGCGGAATCCACGGTTCCGCCTTCTGCGGCTCAGAGACAGCGGCTCAGCAGAGTTCCGCAATTTCGGCGCGGTTCCCCTGCTGCTGAACGAGTACTCGGTGTCGCTGATCGAGGTCACCACCCCTTCTGTACTTCCCCGTTTGTCGTTCCAATTCACCAGTGATCTACATCATGTCCAGTCTTGCTTGTATCTGTTGTTCTGCAGTAAGATCTCGGTAAAGTGATCATGCTGCGTTTACTTTTGGACAGCGTGAAGTTAGTTAGCCCCAATAGACGTCTCGTGTCTGTGCTGTGCCCCACGTGCTCCGAGCTGTGGGGCATTAACACACTTGGCCACCCATCATCCCCCTCGATAGCAATGATTCTTGAACTGCTTGATCTCGGGGAATCTTTGTTTACCATGAGTGAGAGCCGATTAACTTCTTTAGCCCTCTGGGGTTTTTATTCTAAAACAATTCCAAAGGCTTAAGAAATTTGTTAGGGACACTGGACGTGACGGAGAGGTGCGTGTTAATGTTTAGCCCATGGTAATGTGTTGCTACATGGCTCAGCTATGTTTAAGTTGTAATTAAACTGTATGAGATCTTCATTTGTGGTAGAGACAGTAGAGTGAATATTGGTGTTCCGAGGAATGCCAGAGGATTTTCTTTTAGCCCAGTTGGCAAACATGAGTTAGGGACATGCACTGCATCAGTGCATCTACTAGACCACATAAATTGGCTCCTCTATTTTAACTTCGAACATGTTACACTTTTTTTATTGTACCTTTGTAGTAGAGATAACTAGATGCGAGTTTTCCCTTAAAGATAAAGCTTCAACATTGGGTCGAGACTTGTAGTTATTACAAGCTACATTTGATGTTTTAACATGTTCGTAATTTGGCATTTCTGTCCACGTCTCTCATCACCATGTTTGCTGTTTTGACTTCGAATCATTAGACATTGATAATATGATATGCTTGTTTTTTTTGTTTTTTTTTTTCCTATTTAAGTATCTAGAGATAAGTCCTAATTTGGACTTATATAATGATGGTTTATACCCAGAAAATTTATGCGAGGGAGCCATGCGATGAAAAGTTGCCGAGTCACCGAGATCCAATTGAGGACCGTCAGGTGAAACGTGCTCATCTCATGAAGCAGGTGACAGCTTTCGAATTTCTCTTTGCTGGTGCATTGTGTATTCTGTAGTTGTTTTATGTCCTACAAGTATAGATTCATTTAGTGTACACGTTTGCATGTTAGGGGAGAAGCATGTCAAATGACATGCACTGTTTTTTTTTTTTCTTTATATTTTTGCTTTTCCAGGTGTGTGCATTAGTTTTGTGTGTAAATCGTCATGATCAACATAAAAAAAGAACACATGAACATAGTAGCGAAGTATAATTAACTCTAAGTCGGATTCATTTAAGGGGAAGGTTTAGTTGGGTTGTAATTGTAATTAGCTTACATCTTAATTTGTGCACCAGGACTAGCCATTGTTATAGGTACCTTGTGCTTTTCAAATAATATTATAATATATTTTGTGTTGTAAGTAAACAGTCTTAATTGCTATTTCAGTTAATTGACGAATGTCAACTGATACAACATATGGTGCCAGCCACTGTTTGGTAAAAATGTCTTTATTGTGATGTTATGGTATGTGATCTAAAATTTCTTAGTTTCTGAAACTTCAAAGCTCATTTTTCGATGACCATCACCAGATGAGAGAAGAAGTCATCAGGAAGGTTTACGAGTCTCAGACCCATCGTGTCTTGGAAGACATTATAATCGAAGAGAAAGTACCAATAATTGGGTGAGTGGTAAATTTTTTCTCCTAAAGTTAAAGGAACATCTGACGTTGTACAGCTTGCGACTGTGCTAACTGCAACTTGTACGCTGCATATTTGCTAGAACTCATAAGAATTAAATTTTTAACCTTTGCACCTGTTGCTTTATCTTGAAGGAATACTGTGGCGATTTTTTGAGCTACCCCAACTAACCATATTTTCTGAATCCACGGCCTTTACCCTTTCCGGTACGCTATTTAGTATAGTGAAATTCATAAGAGTTATCGTGAATTTGGCTAATTGAAATGATGCAAAAACCAACATTCAAATATACCCACACTTTTCAGTGCCATGACGTCAGTGGCAGGCAGGTTTCCCAGTCGAGCAAGCAGTCTAAAAATTGGACTATGTCAAGCATTTGTTCTGTGCTGCTGCACGAGTACTGGAGCGAGCTCCCAAAGCATTCATTTGACATCATGACACTGCTCGGAATCAGTTGGGAAAAAATTCTAGTCCAAAGAGTGAACCCCTGCCTTCTGCTTGTGTCACTTTTTTGTTGTTGCCAGTAGAGACTTGCAGTTTGAAAAACACGGTGAGAACCAAAATTGTATATTCAACAGCTTTGTGAAAAAGAGAAATATTTTGACTTATTATTTAGGATACTATTTCAGCTATGTGGGTTGGTGTGCGTAGCAAACTTTCAGGCAAATCGGGGACTTTGAAGAAATCGTCACAGTACCCCTTTAAGTTAGACTGTTTTCTCGGGCTTGTATTACAAATATACCAAAATTATACTAATACATTTTTGTATGGTTTATTGAATATTGTAGCTCCAATTTCTGATAAGGGCTGCCCAGAGAAAAACATCACATTGGCACAAAAGGGCGTGACAGTGGAGCAGATGGTTCATGGGTCATAAAACATTATATAATCTATCTGCATCATTTGCATTTTCACTTTTTTCTAGGCTGGCAATCTTTGCAATTTTATGTTATGCTAGCTTCGTTAGAAGTTGGTCTTAGAGCATGTGAGTGTCATGGTTTGTGCCTCGAAATTTTCATGTTGCAACTTGCCAAATATGGGTATAGGACTTGTGTTGAGGTCTAGCCTGCTTTTAGAGTAAAGGCCCGTTCACACTCTTGCGACTGCTTGCGACCTCTTAAACCTGGGTTCCTTAAAACTTCTTAAACCAGAGAACACACTGGCGCCATCTATTGGGAAGCAGTGTAAACTCAGCGGTCCGGCATATTTTTTTTTATTTCTCGCGCAATATCCTTTCTTTTTTGGCTCGAAAAACTTTTGTCAATGTTATAAACGAGCCTTTCTATGGGTATTACGCACATTTGACCTCGGAAATCCCGCAAAACCTTCGCTTTTGTGAAATGCAGTTCTAGGGTCACCGCATAGATGGCGCCACAATGTCAGTGTGTTCCCTCAGTCTAGAAACATTTAAGAAGTTGTAAGAGATCGCGTCTCTCTCAGTCGTACTCGGTCGTACTAGGTCGCAAGAGTGTGAACGGGCCTTAACTAGTGCCTAGGTCAAAAATTTTATTTTTTAAGTAAGGCTCACTGTGTGTATATTTCCACTGTCATAACCTGTGCACCCAAGACTTAATTTAAGGAAGTGTTTTCTGCAGCCTACTGGTGATGCTGTGACTACCCGCTGCAAAATTAAACTTTGATTCCTGTACTTCAGTCTATTTCACTTTACGATTGACAGCAGCGTACGAGCCATCTCGGCCAATCCGGCGCCACGAATGCATTACATGGCTTCATGTCGCTGCACCCCTCTCGGAGGTCTTGTGACAGCCACACAGCATTCGATTGTCTTTGATGGCTAGTAGCGACCTTTGCAGTCCTTCGTAAGGCGAAACAAAGCATACAGTCAACCCTCATTAATTCAAACTCTCTTAATTCAAACTTGTGGATAATTCAAACTAACATGCAGGTCCCAGCCTGTGCGTCTCTATAGGAGGAAACTCCTGATAATTCAAACTTTGCTTTATTCAAACAAATTTTTGGCCCCCCTCGGGTTTGAAATAACGAGATTCGACTGTATAGTGGTTTTGGCAAGACCGCAATTTCTGAAGCTTTCTTACAGTAGCTTTTCGTGTAGAGAGAGACACCGCTTTCATTTCTTCAAACTTTGGTATGTTCATGGCAGACACGTTTCATACAAGTCTTAATATACTAGTGTACGTGACTCGGGCAATTCAGTTTTGAGAAAAGTGTCGCGTTACTAAAATGTGGACTCTAACGTCCGGGTTTTTTTTTTTTTCATTCCTAAAGCGACGCAGGGTCGGCTTCGCCGCAGCGCTATGACGCAGGCGGGCAAGTTTACCTTTAGTTAGATCGTAGCTCACACGTACTGGTCTTCCTTATTTCTAGAATCCCGCAGTTTGCTGGTTTCCGTCCTTACATCGCACCACAACCACTTCGTCCGAGCTCCTGGTTTTCTCGATGCAAAATATTTAGTTTGGAGTGTCATGCATGTAGATTTCTCTAGAGTTGCTGGATGGGCTGTGCTTCGGAGTGTCGACACTTCAGCCTTCTTGGTCCCTAAAATCATTGCTGCCGGTCATCTGAAGCTTTCTATGAAATTGGTTTTACCGTCCTTCCGATGTGTTAAAGGGACAATGAAGGCAATTTCGGACATCTTTTTGGCGATTGAACTGGGTTCCAGGCACGTCTCAGACCACGTTGCCCAAATTTCAGCTGAAACCAGCGCTTGTGTGCCGCGCAAATCAATTAAACAGTCGCAGTAATAATCGTACCGGAATTGACTGGGGCGACGCCCCGATAATTGCGGGAGAAGCCAGGAGAAGCGGAGCTCACGTGACCGATGCGAGGTCAAGAAGCGCGACGTCACAAGAGACGCCTCAGCGATTGGTCGAAACGAGAGACGCGCCCTCGGTCACGTTTTGGTTCTCGGTTTTTAGGAATACTGTTCTAATTTCCGCTTGAATAACCATGAAAAGTATAAATCGGACCGGAAAGGATTACTAACCCGTAAATAAAGCAGCATAATTGTTTTTTTCTTTGCTACGCTGGACACGAAACGGCCAACGAGCAACTATGGGCACTTCGGCATGCGGGCCGCTCGTTACCGTCGTTACCGGCTGGGCGGTCTCCCTCGGGTGACGGCGGAGGCCGCCACACATGTACTCCCGTTTCGTGTGTGTTAGGTTACTGAACGGAAGCTCGAACTCGCTCGCGAGAGCGGCATTGCCGTCCATGTTGACAGATTCGACGCAACGACCGCGCCGCTATAACCCACCGCGGTAACCAGAATCTCGATCTCCTAAATACTACCGATACCGACTATTCACACTTGACGTCACTCCTACGTCACCTCCGTTTTTGGAGGCCCAGAAACGAAAATGGAGATTGTTCAGTTTCGGTTTCTTTACTTCTTTCGTATGCACAGAAATACGCGTCACAAATGGGTACAAAAAATTGGGCTGCATGCTATGTTCCCAAGAAGCATTAAAACACCATTTAAAAAAATTAAATAAAATCGCCTTCATTGTCCCTTTAAAGCAGTTCATGATGGAACAAGCTGATATGACCTCAGCTTCCCGACATTATATTTGAAGCTGGGGAAGTGGCATTTTCTTATCTTGACGATCGCCAACCAATTGCGCTCGCTCTGCGCCAAGCGCCAAAATGGCAACTTCGACCGTAAAAATTGAAAAATGGAGTGGCGATAATCTAAGCATATCTTATTCAGTGATTTTTCCTAATCACCCAAAAAGTCTGTGTAGCTGCTTCTTTCCCGAGAGCCACCTTTTTTAAGGTTTTTTCTGCATATTTCTACAGTAGCAAAAGGTGGGTTGGAAGGGCAAAAATGAGGTGTATGGAGTCTTTTTTATTATTATTATTTGACAAGCTCTTGTTTATTTACATCTCCTCTTTTCTTTCCTTCTTGGCAGGAGTTCTGGCATGTCTGTTAGAGTGACATCTTTATCATGTTGATAATGCTGTCACTATCTTTAACCTCTTGTTGTGAATAATGTTCTGTTGGCATCGAGACATATATAAATCTTTTTTCTTAAATGTTCTTTAACATAGCATTCCTGCTGTTTCCTCAATCCCCCACTACGAGGTATTGTGTAAAACATACAGCTCTCAGTCTGTTGTGGGCTATCAAGTCAGATGTTGTTTTTATCTTCGAAATGACCTTATGTAGTATTATGATCTGCATTATTAGGCAGTACTAACTTGAAATGTAGGTTGCACTTTGTGCTCTTTTGCAATAACTTGCACGCATTGAAACGTTAGATGCAACCTTTTAAATTAAGTGGCCCTTTGTAGACAGTTAGAATGTGGATGTTTGTAGGAATTGGTATTTACTGAGGGAGTTCTTAGATCACGAGCTGACTGATGCTGCTGAATGCCCATAGTAACACTTCCTTGCCCTTTTATTTTCAAACTCTCTCTTAATGCTAAGTAATTAAAAAGTAAATTACTTAAAAACAACCAAGAACCCAATTAATATTTTTAACTACCGTGAAATACCAAGCATCTGCCCATTCCATAATGAGTGCCCGCCCCTCGATTTTGTAACATTCGGAAAATACAAAAAAGACCTACCTTTACATATTTTTGACCTAAGAAGCACCCATTACCCAGTCTTTCATGATTTCCTCAAAATATTGAGTGGGTGCTTGCTTGGGAATTTATGGTAATTAAAAAGTTAATTACTTAAAAAATGAAAGATGTTTACAACTCCCTGTAGCGCTGAATTAGAGCGCAGCTCTTGAGGAGGAGGGGAGGGTATGCCCCTCCTCCGTACCCTCCCCTCCTCTTCCTCCTCTTCTTCACCCCCTCCTTCATCCTCCTCCTCCTCTCATTCTCCCCTTCCTCCTCTCGTGACCCTCGTTACATCACTCGTGAAGGCATCGTGAAGGTGACACTAAGATCGTGACCTTCACGTGTCCTTCACTGTCAAGGTCTGACCTTCGTCGTGGCCTTCACAAGTGACCTTCGTGACGTCACTTGTGACCCTCGTCATGTGTGACATCATTATGGGAAACGTCTCATAATGCAATGCACAGTTACAAGTGGCATCACACGTGACCCTAATGACCCTCGTGACATCACATGTGACATCATTATGGAAAACGTCCCATAATGCAACACGCGGTTGGGAGTGATGTCAGTCATGACCCTCGTGACGTCATTATGGTACACGTCCCATAATGCAACGCGTGGTTACGCTGACGGCGACGCCACTCAAGCCGGAAACAGGCGCCTAAGAGCTGTGCTCTAAAATAATGAAGAACCCAATTATAATTTTCTTTAATAATCCCTTTGGCAAAGACCAACAGGATATCAACCTTTTTTTTTTGTGTGTAATTCATACTTTTTGCAGGAGCAGTTTGGTCAGCTGTGAAACACCTTGTACATTGATCAGTAATTTGTCTGGGAAAATACTGTGGGGTGGTTCTTTGAGAGTAATTTGTACGGCGTGCAAGTTCGTCTGCTCCTTGCAAACGTCATACATTTGTCTACCCGCCAAATGCATACATACACATGGTTTTGTTTCCCCTCGACCTTAACCAATGACGATGCATGCTTGGCTGCCTCGTCATAGTACATTCACCGCACATTCTCTACATTGCCCTTTCATTGGCATTCCCCTCATTGCGCTTTGATGCACCAAAGACGCATTTTGGAACTCTTGCTTGCCGTATAGCTTTAAATGGGGTTTTTTAACTGCCATTTATGACTGCTTTAGCCTACTTATGACTTATTAATTACTTCAGTCATAAAGATATCAACTCTCAAAATGCTTTTTAAACTACAATGGCACTAAGCATCTTGTAAATAAAACGACAAAAAAACTTGGTTAAAAAGCGGCCATTTTAGGCTTATTTAAGGCGCAAAGTGTTGATTTTTTTTTTTTCGGCTATAAAAATTTTAAAAAGATCCCAGTAATTTCTTTTTTTAATGGGTTGTTATTAGACAGTGTTGTCTGCCTTTTGTTAGGTCTCTCGGATTTGGCCTGTTCAAACTTGTGAAGAAACATCGTCCGTTACGACCGAGTCGTAAAGAACGCCGCAAGGTGACCGGTCAGAGTGTCGCCGCTGCCGATGCCGAGATTCTGGTCACAGTCCTCAGAGCCACCAACGTTCCCGTCAGGAAAGATGGACAATTGACCAAAGGTGGGATTTACTGTCAAATACAGGGTGCGGCCGCAAAGACCAACACATTTGGCGCGCCTAGCAAAATTCAGATTCCA
Organism: Ixodes scapularis; assembly: GCF_016920785.2. NCBI lineage: Eukaryota > Metazoa > Arthropoda > Arachnida > Ixodida > Ixodidae > Ixodes > Ixodes scapularis. Next base: position 80,691,414 of record NW_024609883.1, on the reverse strand, counting down.
AACATACATACCTAAAATCGGGCATGTAAACATAGTTTCACAGGAAGTTTTATGTGTATCTTTTTCAGAGCTCGAGTCAGAGGTGGTAAAATATTAAAAATAAAGCAGGAACGGCGACTGTGCATTTCCTGTGCCCTATACGGGATGTTTTCGTCTGCACACTGGATTGTGAGCTTGTTCCCAAGTGGTCATTGTTCATATATTTCGTTAAAAGTATTAATTATCGCAATTATCTTGCTCATCAGGAGCCTCTGCTATAGGTTTTTAGTGTTTTTTTTTTGTATTCGGCAAGCCACTCGGGAGCTAGCTCATAAACCAGTGTGCAGACAACTACACGACCTTCGATTTTGCTTTGTTTTTAATATTTCACTACCTCAAAATTGAGCTCTAAAAAAAAAATAGACATAAAACTTCTGGCAAAACTATGTTCACATGCCCAATTTCAGGTATGTATGTTTGGAATTTGAATTTTGCGAGGCATGCCAAATGTGTTAGTCCTTATGTCTTCTCCCTGTGTGTGGACTATTCACATGTTTTGAGAAGAACCTTGTTTCTCGAATTAGCTTGGTTCTTCTCTTCCAAATTTAATTTTGACAAACATTCACTGTAAAGCATACAATATTTTACAAGCCCCTATTCTTTTCTGAGCTTCTGAAGTGGCCATATTTGCTAAATTTTAGGGCATGCAAAAAATCTTTGCAGCAGTACTATGAAACTTTAGGAACTTGTCACATTTTGACGTTACGCATACAGTACATGTCCTAAGTCTACTTTGCGAAGTCTTGTGGTCATAAAAATAAAGAGTATTAGCTCATTTTGTTTTATAATTCTTAAGTAAGCTTGTTCATTTCTTGCTAACTTGCAACAAGCTAAAATAAGAAATGTTCTCGGAAATTTCAATAGGACACAATGAGTTTCTATGTTCGCAACCCAATAAACACAACTGAGCTGAAAAAAATGATTGCATTGTTATTTTGATGAAAAACTATTTTCAAGAGCACAGATGAGAATTGGAGCCAGTGAAGGTGAACAGAAGTTCCTTCGCTACTTGTGCTTTTCAACTTGTGTTTCACAACTTGTGTTTCATAACTTGTGTTTTTCACTTTGGGCATAACAGCTTGCGTTCAACAACTTGTGTTTTGTACCTTGTGCATGACAACTTGTGTTTCATAACTTACCGTAAAATGCCGAGCATGTGCCCCCTTTCATGTAAGTGCACCCTCCCGTTTTATGAAAATGTGATATTTTTGTGGCCGCCATCTTGAATGTTATTCCCGAACTGAGTAAGGATCCCCTCCCTATTATGATTGGATAATCTGTAAATTTGGAGGGGGCGCTCGCTTGGTATTTTACTGTATGTTTTGCGCCTTATGCGTAGGGTGTGCATTTTCCGGTTTTAACCGTAAAACACCGATAAACATCCGTCGGTGACGAAAATATAAAATTGGTTAAAACCGAAAAACACCGGTGGTTGGATATTTTTACCCTGGTTAAAACCGAAAAACACCGGTCGTTGCTAGTTTCCGACCTAGCGAAACCCTTTCCCCGTAGAGGTTCGTCAAACGTGTTATCTTGTGGATCCTGCATTCTTCCAGTGTTTATACATGGCTTGCAGGTGGCGTCAGTCCGCCCTCCTTTCTGGGGGTCAAAAGCGTCTAGTGAACGCAGTGGAAGCTAAGCTCTCATACGCCTTTCCCCCATAGTGTCTCCCATGGCCCCCTTTTGTGGACAAATTAACGCAGTGGAACGTGCCTTTTGCTCATTGTTTCTGGCCAAGTAATGTCGGTGCAAGCCATGTATTTAGAGGTTGCTGTGGTTCCTGGAAGACACTGCCGACGTCCGTGTCGTACAGGAGCATGCGTTTTCATAAATGCGGGTAGCGAACCGCAAGGAACTTGCTGCCATGGCAGCAGCACGTTCCTTACGTGTAGATGCAAGTATGAAAGTATGCTTGCATCTACTATAATAACCAAGTGTGAGAAATAGTTGCTTCCTAGAGAAGAAGTGTATGAACTATGTGAATAAAATTGGAAATCTTTGTCTGTGATCAATCGCTTTTTTCACCGATAATCACCGATTTTAGCCTCGTCGTGAGACGTTCCACCGAAATACACCGGTGTTTTGAAAATAAATAAACACCGAAAAACATCCGCCGATTTTTCTCACAAATAAACACCGGAAAGTACACACCCTACTTATGCGTCATAGCTTTGTGCTTCACAACTCGTGTTTTTGCACATAATGAAAGAAAGCGCAAAAAGGGCAGGAAGAAGTCGGAGAAACACACACGCAGGACAGGTGCTAACTGGCAGCCAATGTTTATTGAGCGATTCCAGCATCACGAAAACTCAGACACACTCTCACATCCTATCGTGAAAAACAATCAACTGTGACACCTAGTACATAACAGCTTGTGCTTCACAAGTCGTGTTTAACAACTTCTGTTTTGCACTTTGTGCATTACACCATGTGTTTCACAACTTGTGTTTTTTTTTGTTGTTTTTTTTACATTAAGGTGTTGCAGAAGACGTGATTGAGTGCCAGGTGCGGCCCTTCGTGGAGGTCATGTTCCAGCGCAAAACGGCCCGGACCTTTGTGGCCGAGGGCCCTCATCCAACGTGGAACCAGGAATTGCGCCTCCCACTCACGTGAGTGAGCTTATGCTCGTAGTCACCTCGACGACCGTAGTAAAAAAAAAAGTCCGGCTCCTCTCAGAGCGTTACTAATTTTTTTCTTTATGTGGTGAATTAAGATATATGTTGGTTAATTTTAGGGTAGCTATGTGTTATCTTATCAAGACAAACTCGTTTCAAAAGCCAAAAGCATCACTTTCTTCAGCCGACGACCACAGCTTGCAAAAACTACTTCGCTGAGCGTATCGGCTCTGCGCAAAACTTACTTTTTTCTTGACGTGAAAACGAGTACATAGTGACCTCGGTCACTCTTGTTCCAGAACTCCGCACATCTACCGAAATGGAGTCATCAATCCGAATATTTGAAATGCACTGTCACTGTTTTTTGGGGGGGCAACCATCGGTGGCGACGCCAGTGGGGGGGTAGCTTACGGGTCTTCAGCCCCCCCACCAAAATCCGGCCGACCCTATAATGTGCACATGCATTTTGAGCCCCCTCCCCTCCCCTGCACCCCAAGTCATAGACATCCCAGTTACCTCCAACCCGCCCCCCCCCCCCCCCCCCCCCCCCTTTCGAAAAAAATTTCCTGGCTATGATACTGGCAACCATAGCTTGAATTTATTTTTCCTGGGTGGATGTTGCTCGTAGGCAGCTTTATTTCTCTATTTTACTCAGAATGTGTTATACAGCTGGCTCTTACCGCTTTTGTAGTGAAAGAGTGACACGTGAGTGCTTCATCAGGATTCGTCTTGAACATCAGTCCCACCCGAACGCCGATGCGGCACTCGTGTCCTGAGAGACACCATGCACAACAACGTTTGCGCCGTCGAAGCACAACAGGCCTACTAGGTTGCTCTGTGCAACATCACCCCAAACCAACACACAATACATTCCATGTAACTACTGCCATTTTCATGATGGTGAAGGAAAGGCGTGAATTTTTGTTCTACGGGTGTAGGCATGATACTAGACATGGCTTGCAATTGACGTCGCATCAGCTGCCAATCTCAAGGATGTTTCTGCTTTGTGCATACCTCCTGCAACGTGCATGTTACACCACCGAATTTGTTTTACTTGGTACGAAGGAGCAGAAGTGACCGTTGGTATGTTGCAACAACATTGTGTGCAAGCCACGTGTAGTGACGACAATCGGGCTTTAGCAAACAACCCCCGCGTCGCCTGTCTCCGACAGCATGGGTGACTCCGACGGACCCTGCTCGGTGAGGGACATCATCTACCTCAACCTCTTCGACGAAGTGGTGCTGGACTTGCTCGAGGACGACAGGGAAAGGTTGAGCACGGTACACCAACGGCTTGAGAGGAGGTGGCTGGGAAACCTCAAGGTCCCCTTCTCAACGCTCTACCTCAACTCCAAAGTATGAATCCCCGCAGCAACGCAGAGCCAGACGAGCATTCCAGCGAGCATGTTTCCTTCTTTGCACTGATGGCACTGTTCTTCTTTCATTTATTGCATTGTACCGTATGCCTTTTTTTAGTGCTTGAATACAACACATATGTAACAAAAAAACACATCCCCCCCTCAATTTTTATTTTTATTTTTTGTGCAATGTTTAGGTTGCGAGATTAATTTTGAGCATGCTTCTATTTCGTGCATCCGTTTGAAACTACGCGTCAAAATAGAAGCATGTATTGGAATCTATCCTCACTCAAATTAAGTCTCGCGGCGTAAATATTGTAGAAACGTTTGTCGGTTTTTTGGGAGCGAATGTTTGTTTAGTGCCATATGCATCCTATCAAACACCAAACGCAACACTTTTTTTTTTTCGAGTTTGGTGTTCCAACACTTATGTTAGATTGTGAACCGACTGCGTTACAACCCCTCACGTTACACTATGACGTGTAGCACAGGCCTCGGTTGCCGTAGCAACCACCTCGTCATGAGCAGTCACAAGCGGCCACACTGCGCTCGGTCACACTCAACCGCGAATGTCTAGACCAGTCGCGAGACGACTTTCAGGTCCCGATTCGACGTTTGAAATGTGCAGCGGCGGTTACAGCCGGTACCACTCTTAACGGCACATTCTTCTGCCGACACGCAGATTGAGGGAACATTCAGGCTGGACACGCCCCCCGTGCTGCTCGGCTACGTCCACGAGGTGAAGCCGTGGGCTCTGATTCATGACGCGCCCTCAATGTGCACCTACATTTCTTTCTACCTGACCATCGAGCCGGGCCTCCAACCACCTGAAGTTTTGAGGGCTTGTGTAAGTGCTCATTTCGTAGATGGAAAACCACTAAAGAGGCTTACTTTAAAAAAAAATAGGCATGTGCTACGACTGCCAACACCAGCTGTTGCACTGTTGAAAGACGTGCTTTGGGAGATTCGCTTTTAGTCAACGTGCTTTAGGATATATATTTGCTCTAAGGGCTGTGCTTTTAGTCCGACTGTGGTGAAAGTCACTTGTCCGACTCCGGAGCAATATCTGTTTCTACGCTTCAATGACTACTATAGCGCTCCCCCCCCTTTCCTCCTAGATTGAGTGTCCCGTTTTCTACTTCGAGGGTTATGGTCATCCTATAGCTTTGGTGGAACCTTCTGGGTTCTTTTTCATCTCCACTGTACGATCTGTCACTGAAACATATTAAATACAGTAAAGTACTATCGATTGCATCATAGCAAAACGAAGAGGGAAGCTCAGCGCCCCCCCCCCCCCCCCCCCACAAGTCAATTCCTTCTCCCACTTACCCCCAACCAGTGTGAAAGTACCGAGCCATCACAGCTGGTGCAGAGCGCGGAAGAGTGGCAGAGCGCGCTGCACACCCAGCATCCGCAGCGGTTTGTGAAGGCCCTGGCAATGGATGCCTCGGGGAAGTGGGTCTTTGTGCCGAGATTCCTGAGGCCACTCGCGCCACCCGAGGAGCTCTCGGTCTTGGCGGCGCGCCGGGCGAGCTCCATCATGGAGGGGCCACCACCCAAGGACGTTATGGTGCGTACAAGACAGACCAAGGAGTTGGAGAACATGTTATTTTAGAGCGCAGCTCTTAGGCGCCCGTTTCCGGCTTGAGCGGCGTTGCCGTCGGCGTAACCGCGTGGTGCATTATGGGTAAATTTCCCCGCTAAATCTAGCGGTAAAATTTTTCCGCTAAATTTAGCGGAATATTTTCCCCGCTAAATCTAGTGGAAAAATTTCCTTGCTAAATCTAGCGGAAAAATTTCCCCGCTAAATCTAGCGGAAAAATTTCCCCGCTAAATCTAGCGGAAAAATTTCCCCGCTAAGTCTAGCAGAAAAATTTCCCCGCTAAATCTATCGGAAAAATTTCCCCGCTAAATTTAGTGGAAAAATTTCCCCGCTAAATTTAGCGAAAAAATTTCCCCGCTAAATCTTGCGGAAAATTTTTCCGCTAGATTTAGCGGGGAAATTGTTTTGGGGGTCACGTGACCCCAGGTCACGTCACCCCCCCCCCCCCCCCCCCCCCCCCCCCGAGAACACGTCAACTTCAGTAGGCTTCCCTCCTCCTCCTCAAGAGCTGCGCTCTAATTCGGTGTTACAGAGAGCTGTAAACGGCTTTCATTTTTTTCTTATTATGTCATTCATTCTTTCACTATTGGCTTGAAAAACTTTTGACAATGTAATAAATGACCATTTCTCATAGATAGCGTGTAGTACATTTGATCTTGTAAATACTACAAAGCCTTGGCTCTAGTGTAGTTCCAGGGTCACCTCATAGATGGCGCTAGTGTACCAGCGCATTCTCTCGTCGTAAGAGGTCGCAAGAACTCGGTCATAAGCACACAAGCGTGTGAACATGCCTTACAATATGCAGGGGATGTAGCAAATCGTTTGCTTTTTCTTTTTCTATACAGCGAGCATGTTTGTCTGCTTTTTGAACAGAGGTACAGTGATGTTACAGCGCAGTTCCGATTGGAGGACCTAGTGGGTAGAGACAGAAGCCTTTGTGCCTACGTTGTGGTCAACTTTCTTGCTGTATGTTTGCCCTTTGGGTCCCACAGAATCCGTGTTGAACGTGTCATTTTTCATTTTTGTGTTTTCAAAGAGGGAAATAATATTAAATGGTTGCCATGCCAGTTCTGTAGAACCTCTTTCAAAAAGACTTGTATAAAATGCCAGAATTAAAAAAAAAATTCAAATAATTCTTTATGTTGTAATTTAACAGAAAATTAAACTGGTTCAATTAATTTTATTTTAGGTCTTATATTTACTTTTGCAGCTTGTAGGCATGTTGGAACAAAAGAACCATAGATATTACTAGACTATTGAACGAGGTAAAACCAGTTTGCAGGCCATTATTTTCTTTTGGGTGGTTTGTCTAAGAAAGCATAACAACACCCCAGATTTTCTGCAATGCAGATCTTTTTAGGCTCCTCCCCTCCCAAATTGTAAAGATAAAAAAGGAAGGGGAAAGGACACTAAGAGATTTGGACACTGCTTTGCATGCTGTCTGTTTGGGCGGTGATTTAAACTCTCGGAGGAGGAACAAGCAGTCTGGTGATTCGCAACTCAAAAGAAGTCGAGGATTGGGGAATGCGTGGACGGGGACAGACGTAGAGGGATTTCAAGGGTCTCACTTGCCTCCCTTTCATGACCAGCTGCCAGTTTTTAAGGCGAAAGCCTTACTTGTCGCATTATGCGAAAAAGCGTCGGCATTGTGCCCGAAAGATGGTCACACCAATACATCATCAAGCACATGCTTCAGAAATAAAACACAAAGAAAAGCATAGGAACGCAGATGCTTCGTCACGGAAGCCGTTGTGAAGCCGATAGGGTTCGCCACGCCTGTGCAGTGGGGGAGCGTAATGTCACCGCCGGAGTGCCTTGTGAAAAAGAAGACGGGGTGCGCTGCTTGTAGGAATGTGCTGCATGTAGGAATGCTTTCACATTCCTACACGTAAGCAATCTTAAGTCTCTCTGCTGAATTTTATTAATTATTTAGGTTATTCCTGTCTTCTTTTTGTGTCGCAGAGCCTGGTCGCACGGTTTGTGTCTCTGATTCCGACGCTGTCGGACAGCGTGTTCTTCCCCGGCCTCTGCGACATATGGAGCACTTGCGATGTGAGTGTTGGCTCCTTGTCTTTCTTGACTGCTTCAGACACAGGTTTTGTATTAGAGCAGTAGCGTTATAGGGCCAACCAGCACAAAATCTGTAGGGTGGTCAGTTTGTAGCCGCTAAACGATCTTGAAAAAAACGTCAACCGGTGCCAGGGGTAAATTTCCGGTCACCAGTGTGGAAGCGGAGTGCGCTGCTGACTGAGCTACGGATCCAGCACGCAGGAATGGGAGGAGCAAAAGCAGGTGGTGTGAGAAAGTGTGCAGAGTGGAAAGGGCAAGACAGAGTGTTGCAGAAACAGGTGGTGTAGGAGGAGCATGCAGAACGAGGAAAAGTGGACAGGGCAGAAAGCACACTTCCCTTCTCTTGATGACCCAGACAATACAGTGCAAAAGCTTTGTATCCAAGTGAAGCTGAAGGGAAGCATGCACAGCATCATAAAGAGACAATGGTGTGGAGTAATCTGTTTCTTTACAAAACCCTGCCCAAGGCACCACTTGAACTAAGAGCACCACCCACCCCAGGCACTGAAAGACTAAGGCTCATCCTGCCCTAGGCATCACCTGAACTAAGAGCACCACCCGCCCTATGGAGCTACAGCATTTAAACTCATTTAGCAGGTGTCCATTGCATGGACTAGACATTCCTACCTTCTTGCAGAACAGACGGACGCTGGTAATTTATGGGAGACACTCTTTTAATTTGGAGGCATTAACGTTCAGACCCAAAATATACTAAACTGCACCAAGACAGAATTGAGAGCTCAACTACACGGTCACACGGGCTGAATCCTATGTGGTGGGTCGGTGGCTTCGCGTCTGGCGGAACGAGAGCAGACGGCAGAGCCACCACCCCGTCGCCGCCATTTCGGCCCAGAGTTCCACCTCCTGGTCAGTGATGTCATCCCAAGATACTGGCTCCCATCAATCAAAACTAAAGCCACTAAGTAAAAAAAATGCAACAATAAACTTGTGTGTTTTAGCATATTCTATGTTCCATTTTATTGTCAGTAGCGATGTCATTGACAGTATCTAGAGTTGCTCTCCAGCTTGACAGTCCACAAAAGCTACGTCTGTCAGTAGTTGAGACGCCGCGACGACGGCGATACTTGCGTTCGCTCATACTTTTTGCCGGTACTTCTAACGCCAACCGCCAGAATCGCGACATCCGACACCACAACTTTTCGGCTCCTGCGACGTCATTTGTCACCACTTTGGGACCACTTTCGATGTATGGGTGGGGATAGGACGTTAAACATGCTGGTCGGGAATGTGTGTCAGGTAACGTAATGCTGCCGAGTGTGTATCTTATGCAAGTATACGTTTTACACCTCCAAATTCATTTCTCTTGGCGAGAACAAGTACGAACGACCAACAACACGGTGTGATGACATCGGGTGCAAGCCATGTACAGGGTGTTTACAAACACTATTAAAGCATACAATTTTTTGTTTTTAAATAAATTAACGAACAAAGTACATTGAAACTTTTCATGAAAGTGTCTTTAGGTGGTATATTTACCATACTCAAAGTTTACGAGTGAGGGCTCTAGAAAAAAAATGTAGGCCTAACAGTTCTGCTTTTTAATGTGAAAGCATTAACTGTCCCATGGAGCGAGCTGACGTCATCGGCTTGAAGCTCGAAAATGGCACCTAGTTTCCGCAATCCCAAAGGAGCGAAGTAAAGCTGATGAATTTCGCCTTCGGTTCCATTGGTTGGTGTGCGTCGATGGGGTTCCCATTGGTCGCTGCATGCGCTCGTCAGTTTCCACGACCGCTCACCTCATGGTGCTGCGTGTCCATTTAGCGCGCCGTTAACACGGAGCGTTCAAAGTCACGCGCACTGACCGGCGACGAAAAATATGCAGCAAACGAAACAAAGCAGACAAGCGGCTATCGTGCTTTCACATTCACAACTCATAAGAAGTACATAGGTGAACCTCAAGTTTTTTTCTCTCGTGCACAGGGAGGAAAATGCAGTAAAAACCGTCTGGCTGATGCTGCTGCTCGCGGATGGCACCACACACGCTCGGATGTGCTGGAACTGATTTCGGGTGTTTGTCTCAAAAAAGCTTTCACATCTGCTCTACGTCGTGCCACCTGTGAGTAGCAGCGCCAAGCAGACGGTTTTCGCCATTTCCTCCTCATGTCTAGGAAGGAGTGGGATTTTTCGGACTTGCCCGTAAAGTTCCCAAAAAACACCCACCTAAATTAAAGAGATAAAAGGTAAAAAACATGAGGTGGGCCATCTTTGGGGATGCCACAGCAAAACTTTATAAAATATTAATGATAAACACCGGGGCACCCACTACAAGTCACGTGACGCGGGAACTGATACTCCAGATCGTAAACACCGCAAATTCGCGTTTCACGATGCAATAAACACGCGGGAATTCACTACGAACTCCCGTGTCACGGGAAAGGATGCCGCAGGTTGCAAATGCAGCAGATTTGCTTTTTACCGTGCAAAGGATCCGCTAAAACTCACCGAGAACTCGCATCTCACGGGAACAAATACTGCAAATCGGGGACGCAGCAGATTCAAGTTAGGTAGTTTAATGGTGCAACAAACACGCAGGAACCTGCCACAAACTTGCCCGTCACGTGAACCGATATCACGCACGCAGATGGCGGATGAAAACGCGGGAATTCGCTACAAACTTGTATGTCACGGGAACAAATACCGCAGATTGCGTACGCAGCGGAATCATATTTTACGATGCAATATACATGCGGTACCAACTCGCATGTTACAGGAACCGATATCGCGCGCACAAGTCGTGGACAAAAACGCGGAGTCCTTGACAAACTCTCAAGTCACGGGAATGGACACTGCAGATCGCGGACGCAGTAGATTCACATTTTACGATGCAATAAACACGTGGGAGTAACTTGCGTGTTATGGGAGCTGATATTGCGTGTGCGCAAATAGCGGACAAAAACGCGGGAACCCGCTATGAACTCACTTATCAGACGTACCAGTACAGCTGACGGCGCAGTGAATGCGATTTCCATCAGATATCGCGGGACGTTCGACGGGAATCGAGGGGGTGGGCGATGTTTCGGAATTTTTATGTTGCAGATATTTAGCCAGAAAAACGTGATGAGCGTTCTCTCTGAAGCGGACATTCTCTCGGAACTTTACGGTAGATTTTGTTTTCTAAAACCTATGTTTTCGAAATATTTGTACAATAAATGTGCCACCAAAGACACCTTTGCAAAAAGTTTCGTTGCACTCAAGTTTGTTTGTTTATTCATAAAACTTTTTTTTTTTTTTTACGCCTGAAGAGTGCTCAGAAACGCCTCATAACGACACCACTTTTTGAAATTTCAGCAATTCCTGCAAGTCCTGGTGGGCGACGAAGAAGAGCACGCCATCCTGCTGTGCAACTTCTTCCTCCATTTGGGGAAAGAGGCCTACCTGCTGCTGGGCACAGGTATCCCCGAGGGACAGACCGCGTATGTCCTGACCCGCGAAGGGCACAGCGGGGGGGTCTCCATCTGGAATGCGGTCACGGGCAAGCGCTACAGCGCCACCGACAGCTACGGCCCGCTCCAGAACATCGGCTGCCTTGTCGGGAGGGACAACGTACGTCACCATGCCGTTCTCGATGCCCGTTTTAGCGGTCGCAACTAAAGTACCATTTTTTGTCCAAATTAGTATGAATCAGCCGGAGTGAATGCATGAGTCCATATCGAAATAATAATACAGTTGAACCTAGATCTAACGAACACCGATCTAGCAAAATTTGCGATTTAACTGAATCTTTTTTTGTCTCCTTATCTTGCTTTTATTGAAGACAATGTATTATTTTATCTCGATTTAGCCGAGTACTTTTGCACAGCAGTTTTGATTTAACAAAGACTTTGGAAATCGCACATACACAAACCAACAACCTCCGTGTGAAAAAAAAAAAAAAAAATTAACAGAAACAAACTTTATTGTTGAAAACTAAGCATAAAAATATGCGGTCTTTATCTTTTTCACAAAATAAAAAAGTTCACACCGGTGGTGGTGGTAGTGGTGACGACGATGATGAGTAGTCTCGTAGCCTCTGCCTTTCGTGGAAAAAAGAAAGTTCGCCATCACATGCACCTACGCCCAACGAACTAGAGCTTTTACGCATCTGCAACAACAAAAATCATTTCATGCCTCAAGTGTTGCACTGAAAGAGGTTGTGTTCTTGGAACAATCAGTGGTGCACCGCCCAAAAGGAAAGTCCTGTCGCTCGACATCAAGGCGAAAATAATCGCTGAAGTGACGAATGGCAAAAAGAAAGACAGTTGCCGAGAAATACTTATGCAATTTCGCAGAGTTCACTTTTGAAGTTGAAAGACAGCATTAGGGCTACCGTAAGTGCCAGTGGTTGCTTTCCCGACTGCAATCTCTCCTGCGGTGCGAGGCACTGCTCCCATAACCATGCAAAATGAGGGTCGGTGAATTGCTTTCTTCTGTTACCGCCACATTTTGTAGTGGAATCTTATTTGTAAAGTTGTAAACGCTTACTTGCAAGATGTGGGGCAATTGGAGGGTTTTGGGAGCCTGGGAGACCAATTGTAATGCTGAAAAACAAAAACCTTGGTCCAACGAAATTTACGATTTAACAAAATATTCGGCTTAAAAGACAACTCGTTAAGTTGAGGTTTAACTGTATACAGAAGCCTACATAAAGAACTTAGTTTAAGATAGGAAGCAAATTTATTGTACAATTATTTCTCTATATATCAGTTCTATTTCAAATGCTTGTACCAGCATTATGTGCTTAGTACTACACTTCTGTGCTGTAAAACTAAGCTGCAGTGATTTGGAAATGTTTTTCTGCATTGCTATGGCAAGGTTGCACTGTTATGCGTTTCTTGAACTGTTTTCGGGCAAGTGACGATAGATAATACATAACAAATCATGCCTATCACTCATGTAGTCTCGTCTTTTGTTTCTTGGTCATACTAATTTTTTTTTTTTTAATATTCACAGGTACCAAATATTTTATTTTATTGTGTCTCTCATAAACAGATCTGGGCCAACGTTCAGAAGCACGAGCACCCTTCAAGATTGTCGTACAACTTGTCCAAGGCTAACCACTGGAAGCCGTTTTTTCCTAAGGGAAAGCACCAAACAGAGCTCGACTCCGTGCAGGTCAGTATAGACAGTTACGACTAGAAAAACGTTTGACAGCAGACATCGAAAGACAACTTCTTAACTCCCCTCGTGGTGTAAGGAGAAAAAAGTCGGGCATTCCCTTTGGCTGCGCACGCCGTAGTTGCACCGCGCGAAGATGAAACATTATGCATCGCCCTTTCCGCTCGTTGTTGAGCGTCAACATTACACCCTCGTTTCGCCACTCAACAACATTGGGGGAAACCTGCACCTTCGCTCACATCGTCATCGCAACAGACTTTTCCCCTTGGCGCCACCGTGCCAAGGCTGTACTCCGTCCCAGAAGCGAGCGCGGAGACAATGTCCGACTTCTGCGCGGCCCCTGTAAGCGAACGCCTTCGACGTGGCCAACCCGCAACAAACGTTTTGCCGATTTTGTGCTTCGTACCGCAACAACGTCCCACTCGTTGTAACCGGTGACGTCGACGTCAACTTTGGCGGCCGCAAGAACAAGCGGTTCTGCAGCCTCGTTGCGGCGGAATTGGGCTTCTGCGTGGTGTTTGACGTCGGTGCACCGACAACTCGTGCCGGCACCAGTTTCGACTGACAATGACATGCGCATCTATGTCTTGCCTTGGCTGCTTACTTTACCGATAACCGAGCACTCGTAGCAGTCGTCGGTGGCGCCCACGACACCGACCCCGACAGCAGTGCGCATTAACCACTTTGCAACTCCATCCTTGGGTACATGGCGACGGCATTTTGCCCGCATTGCACGAACATACCACAGCTGTCACTCTTACTTCTTCGCACATTGTGGGCAAAAAAGAGTGCTCCTCTTTTTAATGTTGGCACAAAAAAATGAAAGCCGTTTAGAACTGCCTGTAACGCCGAATTAGAGCGCAGCTTTTGAGGAGGAGGGAAGGGTACTGAAGGGAAGGTATACCCCTTCTCCCTCCTCCTCACCTCCTCATCCTGTCTGCTACTCCTCCCTCTAGGCGGCGTCACCGTCGCCTCACAAGGGTCACGTGGCCTCACGGGGGTCATGTGATGTCGCCAAGGTCACGTGACCTCACGGGGTCACGTGACCCCTGTGAGGTCACGTGACGATGACGATGACCTGATCGTCATCGTCACTGATGATGTCATCAGTGACGTCACTGATGACGTCATCGGCATCATTGTCACTGATGACGTCATCGGCATCGTCACTGATGACGTCATCGGCATCGTCACTGATGACGTCATCAGTAACGTCACCAGTGACGTCATGCATCTCATAATGCACCGCGCGGTTACGCCGACGACGACGCCGCTTAAGCCGGAAACAGGCGCCTAAGAGCTGCGCTCTAATTCGCATACATGTTGCAGAATACCGGGGGAGTGCTACCCCACTTTCACTGAACCTGGGTTAATCTAGGCATGGGTGCTTGTCCGGTCAAATTGGGCGCTTAGCGTATAATTTACAGAATTCCCAAGTTTGGGAGGTGTTAATACAGTAAACTCTCACTTGAGCGAATGTTGGTTTAACAAATGTTTCAGAATGACTAACTTTAAGGAAATCCCCGGCAGTTTTCCTATGCATTCTATGCAAAAAATGTTTCAGTTAAACGAATGAACGAATTTCGGAATAGCGAATATTTCAGTTCAACGAACTTGATCGGTGGTCCCAGGAGTATTTTTGCAATCTGTTCAACGAAGTTTTGTGCTCTGCAGTGCTGGCGTAGCCGATGCCCGCTGCCCCGCCGATGCCCGCTGCCCCGCCGCTGCCGCCTCTTCAACGGTGGCGTATCATCGCTGGCGTTTACATGAGTTAGGTTGAGGAAGTTAAAAGCATGAAAATATGAGGTCCTTGATTAGTACCGCCTGTATAAGCACAACCGATTTAAAGCCAATTAGAAAAATTTAATCTTTGGATCAAATGAAAATTTCATCAAAAGCCAATTAGGAACTGAACCAAGAAAAAACTGGTCACCACCACGAAAACGACCCAGGAGAGACTGACGGAAAAGAGGGGAGAGAGGGCCCCACAGACCCTGAACCCCGCCCGACCCTGCAAAGGTGCCATGAGTGTGCAGGACAGTGGGTTTAACGAGACTGCAAGGAAACTAGGCGCCAAAGAGCCCCGCCGCAGTGATCTTTGCTATCCCACGACTCCCCAGAGGAGCCCCAAAGTGAGGGCCCCTCAGCCTTGGGTAGGTTTGTGGAGTCACCACTTTTTATGTCGACCTCCCCCTCAAAGAAGCCACCCCAAACAAGGGGCTCCCCTTTATCAATGGGGAAGGCTAGAGGAACCACCCCCTCTTTAGGAGAAGCCCCAGAGACAGGGCTCCTCCCCCTAGGCGAGGGGGAAAGCTGGCATTCACAGCACTGCCGAGGCAAAGCAGCGGTGCAGAAGACGAAATCGAACCGCGTGGTGTTTGTTTTTTCTTTGTCATCGGTTCCGTTCGGCCATTTTAGTTTTGGGTAACAACGGCAGGACGACAGTTTGTGCATCCACTTTTGTAATGAGTACGGCAAAACGGAAGCGGTTGTCTCTATCAGACAGGCTCAAAATCTTTCAGTGTCTGCACAGTGGTCAAAGGCAAGTGGACATTGCGAAGGACTACGGGATTCTACTGTCGACTTTGGCAACGATAGTAAAGCAAAAGTCGAAGCTTGAAGGAGAAACTGCGTTCAATCCCAACAGGAAATGACTCTGCATGGGATATTTCGAGCCAGTGGACGATGCCGTTGCGGTATGATTTCGTCACAGCAACAAGCTGTGCCAGAGGAAGGGCCAAAAAACATATTCTCTCTGAACAGCTTTGTTACTTCATGCGCTGAGTGCCGGTGCAAATGGAATTATTTTTTTTTTCAAATTGAGAAAGGTAGCAACGTAACTGTTATGCACTTTGTATATATCTATGTACATGACTCATTAATTGCATTTACTTTTGACACAATGTATCCTGTGCCCTATGCTGTTCCACATTCTAGTGAATATATTCAGTTTAGTGAACTTTCAGTTAAATGAAGTATTTCCTTGGGTGCCTTGAAGTTCGCTCAATTCAGGGTTTACTGTAGTAGGCGCTTAAACAAAAAGGACGCTTCCACGGTTTTTGTACGGTAGTAGTTTGTTTTTATCTGCTCACACCATGTCCGAATGGAAACTCCTTTCCCTGATACCATTTCCTATGCAGATAACTTTCTTAATGCTATTTAATTATTTTAATGGCATATAGCCTGCCTTGGACAATTAACAGCTGGAAATATACGCTAGCAAGTTTCAATATTTGTTGATTTATTTTAGTTATCAGATTTCTTAAAATTTCAAAAATTAAATTTAAATTTCTGAAATTTTAAATTGCAAATTGAAACTTTGGCAAGGGATGACCACGTTTGCAGCTGCTGTCCAAAGGTTGTGCTAGCTGCACCACCTTTGAATAACCACCTTTAGATGTTGGCCAAGCTCAATTAACATGTAAAAGAAGATGGTTTTCATGTAATAGTCACCCCCTTTGAAAAAAAAGTTTCGAATTAAAAACAAGCATTTTCTATAATGTACATAATGGATACATCCTTTTCTAAATGCCTGCAAACCAGAATGAAGGTTTGTAAATTTTTTTTATATCCCTAGTTTGTGTAACATACGAAACACTCCACTTTTAGAGTTACCATGCCTGAAGTGGAAGTCAAATATGCATGAACAGTTAGCAAGCAGGAATGTGTAGTAAACCAGCTGTAGGCACTGGTTAAGCTCATTGTTTAATAAAAAAGGGAGGTGCAGGAACGACTGTTTGTTCTTTTGAAGTGTTTGATACACAGCTGCTGCTGTATTCTTCTTTCAAAGCCGAGCGAACTTGTCTACGAAGCCACGGATCCCTCTTACGTGGAGCAACTTCAGCAGAAGATTGAGTATGTCCTCAAAGAGAGCATCATGAATTGGAGAAAGAGGTTTCGAACATCCTGGAACCGCTATGCCAGCCAAGTTCTCAGAAAGATACTTCCAAGGAAAGTCTGGTTTTGTTTCCCCCATCGCTTTGCAACAGCCTTTGACGCAGTTGTGACTAGCGCTGTTTTCTGTGTCCTGAAAGTACATCTCTCTTTAGACTGGAATCCATGGCTGCCAGTCTGTCGAGCACGGACGACATCCAGGAACTTTCGGAAATTTTGGCAACCTACAAGGTATATGTCGGCGTCCTATGCATAGCACAACAGTAATGTTTAGAAATATTTTCCTGTTTTCATTGATTTAAAGTTTAGCCAATCGTAGCGTACGTGCTAGCAGTACCATTAGCACATATGCTACGATTGGTTCCTGGCGTTCTCTTCGCCCCAAACATTTACAGATTGTGCATTGATTTCATATGTCAATTGCCGTCTCGCTAAGGGCTACTTAACTCGTACAGCTGAGCGCTGTCTTGGTGCTGAATCAGCACTGTAGTAACAGCGGTGATGCGGTGCTGCCTTGAACGTAGCAGCGTTGTCTTGAACATAATTAGTAATGATGAAATGCTGTATCAGTGCCAATCAGCACGGGTACAGCACAAATTCAGTGCTGCATTAGTGATAAATTAGCTATAGTTTCAGTGCTGCCTTAGCACTATGCTATATGTGTGAACAGGCCTTAAAGAGGCAATTTGTAGTGCAATTTCGATACTCGAACCTGTTGCAAGAATTTGCACATACAAAAAACGAGGGTGGAAGCTAGCTGTGAAGGTGAAACGCGGAGACTTGAACAGAGGCTCGGTTTTTCTAGAGGACGACGCACACATGGGAAAGTCTCTAACACAGCGGCTGTGTTTGAGACGTCTCTGCATTTGTGTTGTCCTTTGTTTCAAACTACCCAAACTAGCTATGTTTTCCGAGTATCTGGGTTCCATTTTTACGGAACACTATACTAAATTCAGAATGGCTATGGAGAAAATGGCAAATGAAGGGGATGTCAAAATCAGTGCTCAGAGTTGTCAACGCTTTCCATTGGCACGTCACTGCCAGGCAGACTTGCACGTCAAGGGGGCAGTCTATAGTTGGTTACAAGTCAAGAAGGTGGGAGAAGCTCCTCCCACAAACATAATGCGCCCGTTTCAAATCCCTCCGCATTCGAAAGAAGAGTTAACTAAAAACGCTCCTTGTTCCGCTTCAATGGATTCCAACTTGTCTCCGATCCCACTTTTGAAGAAAGCGACCTTTGTGTTCATCCGAGGGGGAACTGAGCCCCTGAAAGCAGTCTTTGTATCCATAAGAGGGGGAACCTAATCCCCGAAAGTCGTATTTGTTTCCATCAGAGGGGGAAAACTCTAATCTCCCTCTCGTGGCTTCCACAATGCTAAGTAAAAGTTGAAAGATAAAGCAAATATGTACAGGAGGGCAAGACCCTCCTCGCGCGTTGGCCGTGACGTCACGGAAACGATGGGACGCTATTGGATGCGGAGGTGGTGGAGGGATATATGGTTCCCCTTGAGGGGCGTTCGCCGCTACCTTCTTGACTTGTAACCTATAATAGAAAATGCAGTATGTCACACATTTATGTTGTGGTGCTGAGCGAGCCATGAAGTGAGCTTCCACATCGTTCCCTTGACACCATCAGTTCTACTGTCCAAACAGCGAATTTGTACCTGCCACTGGAATTACTTTTTTAGTGTTGCCAATAAAAACTTCTAGTTTGAAAGAATAAAAAATATAAACTGGTAACCAGAGTTGAAAATATAATTCATAAAAAAATTTTATTTTTGGCATAATATTCAGGGGACAAGTTCAGCCATATCTGTTCATTCTAAGACAAATCGGTGCCCAGGAAACAAAGATGAGTGTACCCCTTTAACCATTTTACATGATAGCTGTTATCCACTTTTTCACACCACTCAAAATGACATAACTGTTGCAGTTGTAAGGTGTCCGTTGTCCATATTGCCAAACGTGGGAAAAGGGAATCCCTAAAGCCCACCACGGCTTTCTCAGGATTCGATCTCGGGTTTGTCTATTGTGAGGTGAGCGCGCTACCTCAAAGTCACGCCAGCTGCTTCAATATGCCGCCCAAGAAACTGCACGTGTCGAGGACAGCTGCGCACACGAGTCTCGCGCAGCGTCCGCTAGGTGGCCGCAGTTGAGGGGACGTCTTATCATGCCGCCCGAGTCTCACGCCGCGTCCGTTAGAGGGCTCCCATGTGCATAAGATTAGTTCATGTGCTACTCTCCAAGCAGGCATCGGCGATGGCTCCTTCATGTCCAAGCGTGAGGATACATTGTGGTCCGACAAGCTGCCACAGCCATCGCCGTGTCTGTATTGCTGATTCACACAGGATTGCTGAATTTTCTTGGTTCCTTTTTGTATAGATGAGTGGCTTCCCCCTCTCCATGAGCTTCACGGACGTGGACACGGTCATCGAAAACGTCCTTTCTACCGGCGTTCATCTGACAGAAGCAAAGAACGCCGAGTTTGCACTGGCCGTCCACATTCATCCGTACCCTTCCAACGTCTTGGCCGTCTGGGTGTACGTGGCTGTACTCTCCCGCAAGTTCTGAGGTGCGAGACGTGCTACCGGGCTGTTTTTGTTGCAGCCATTTTAATTGTTTCACTACCGCAGAAACAACCCTGGCTTGTCTGGTGATCTGTAGCGCTTTGCTAGCAGTTCTGTGGAGGCTTCAAGCTCGAGATTATACCTTTCGGTGCTTCATTTCAGCTTGAAGTGGTGGCCATGCCAAGGCCTTAGCTCAAGCATTTTGTCTTCAAATGCATCTTAGTACCACAAGAGGGAGTGCTATAAGCATGAGTATGTAACTGTAGTTCCACTGCTCTACTTTAGATAAAGCAGAGTTCCAAGGTACTCACATGGCCTGAGCAGGCACAGAATTATTCTTTTATGGCTATATCCTCACAGTCGTTGCTTTCACTGATGTACTAAGAGTGGAATACTGCAGACAAACTGGGCTTTTTTTCAACTATAAGTGGGTTAAGAACTGACACACAGCTAGTGCTTACCAATTCCTCCTACTTGCCCTCTTTCCCACCTTTTCGCTTATCTGAAAGGATTTACAGACCGGCAGAAATTTGAGTTTTACTCTTGGTTACAAGGTATTGCACTGAGTCTTTTGGCAGTGATTTCTGTCTTGAACGTTATTTATATTGTCTCAATAATAAAACTTTTTTCCAGCTCTTTGGTGGCATTACTTACCAATAATCATCTAATTATTTTATTGACATTAAAAGTGGTTATTTTAGGAAACTATATATATATTTTTTTTTTCAAGGATCCAGACACATTTTTGCCAGGTGCTATATTTTATGGGCTACACCATCAACTGTCTTGGCACAGCAACGTCACTAAGGTTCTAACTACTCAGCTACTGCAATAGTAATTCTTTATTTATCATCTTTTGAACTTTTTACGACAGGGAGATTGCCAAAGCTTTAGGTTTTATTCATTAGGCAACACCACTACCCCAAGAACAGTACAACAGGGGTAAAGCAAACAAATAGCACTGGTAACAAATTATTACATGGAAACAGCAAGATTCAAGTCAGTCGATGCTACTGATTAGTATAACCAAATAAAATCTTAAATAAAGTTCATGTGATATTCAGTGTGTAGGCAATAATTTTTGGGTAACCAAATGACTTTGGTGGGAAACTAAATCTGACTAGATAAAAAAACTAAATCTGACTAGGTAACATAAGTATCATCACAAAATTTCTCTTTGCTATATCTGTGGGAGCCGCTCAATTTGCTTTGCCAAAACAGACACAAACTAAAGTGCAAACGGGAGTGGAAAATTGTAATCACTTCGCTATAGTCGCTATTTCATTATAACAGATTTCGTTATAAGCGGGCACGACAGTACTTTGTCAAAGGACTGATATATTTAAAAAGATTGAGGTACATCTAAGCACGTCTTATTAGTTGTGAATGTGAAAGCATGCAAGCCGCTCGTCCGCTCTCTTTTTCGCCTGCTGCATACTTTTCGTCGCCGGTCAGCACGTATGCTCCCCAAGGCAAGGTGACCTTTGACCCTCCGTGCCCAGGGGAGCAATGGCACGCTGGTGAACACGCAGCGCCATGGGGTGAGCAGTCGTGGAAACTGACGAGTGCAGCGGCCAATGGGAGCCCCATCGACGCACGCCAGCCAATGGAACCAAAGGGAACTATCTGCCGTTTTCGCGTTTCAAACTGATGACGTCAGCTCGCTCCATGAGACAGTTAATGCTTTCACATTAATAAACTAAATTTGCTTGTAGTGCATACAGAGGGCCTACTTGGAACACGTTAATATTGACGACTTGGGTAGGAAATAAACATTTCTTAAAGCACTAAATAACCAGATTACATGAATGAACTAGGTCTGCTTGTAGCACATACAGTGGAACTTATTTGGAACACTGTAGCATTTACAACTTTGGTAGGAAGTAAACATTACTTAATGCACAAATCTGACTTGATTACATACTCTGTTGAAGGATATATATGTTTGAATAAGCTAGTCTGCTTGTAGCACATATATAGTAACAGCTACTTTGAACACACTCAATCAAGCTGCTCTAACATTACTAGTCATGTGCAAATAGTGGATTTTATGTTTGAAGCGAATTCAGAAAAGCAAATAGTGATTTTTAACTTTTAACCAAATATTTTCGAATCCAATAATAAATAGTTTTTCTAAGCTTTTCACTACTGCACCATGCTTAAACAAAAACCCAGCTGAATTCGTAAAGGTGGTTCCCAAGCTTTCATTTGTTTATTTCCAAGCTAAATTAATTTTTATCTATGTAACTATATTTATCGACTGTGCCCTCAGAAAGTTTCATGCATTGGATTGGCAAGTGAATGACACACTTGACATAAAATTAAGCCTATAAGATAGGGGTTTATAAATATTATTGCTATGTAAAAATACCGTTTCTCCAGTTGCAAATGATCGATGCGGGTTTTCAGGGCATCTGTACGTGACATATACTCATGCATATTAGCCAGTTTAATTGTGAAGTTTTCGTTTCTTTTTAAATACACCAGATACAAGCGTGACCATTCCACTTTGAAGTGTGCTTTTCTTCTAAGTATGCGGCTCCAATATTTGTCATTTTCAATGTGTTGATCGCGGTGTTTTAGCCCCATGGAATGTGTTTCTTACCGAGCACTGGTGCACTGGGGAGAAGCAACACCCTCAGAAGCCAGCTCTGCAGGTGTTGCTTTTCCGCACTGCACCGGTGCTCGGTAAGAAGTGCACTCAACAGGGCTACCCCGCCACCATCAATAATTCGAAAAATATAAATATGCCAGTTAACCTCGAGGTGAAATCAAATAGTGTATTATTTGCAACTACTATTTGAATATTTACGCAATTCGAACATTACGATATCAAGCTCAAACACGCAACACCCGACCAGTCTTTTTCACACGTGCAGTACATTATGGTACAGTTGATCGTAAAGGCGAAGAGTGACAAACGAAGTTGCGAAGAGAAGGAAGAGGACTCTATCTGCTGCACGGGCCACGGCTTGCCACTCCCGTCGACGAGAGACTGTCCTTTCCACCACTGGAGACGCGTCTTCCGTCAATTGGGCCATCTCAGTTTGACGGTCGGCGAGTTTGAAGTCTCCGACGAGCAGGAGACTGCCCAAGCGCCCGTCTAGCAGGCGCATCAGGCAGCGGGGAGGCTGGCAGGCGTGGGAGTTGTGCAGCAGCTTCAGCGTGACAACGGCGCACAGCAGCGACGCAGTGGTCAGAACTGTGCAGTGGCACAGGAATGTGACTGAATCGGAAGACACGAGAAAAAGGGGTTAGCAAAAGAAGTGCACCGACGTGGGTAAACAGGTGAATCGTAACCTCAGTCTGGCAACAATAAAGGGGCCTTCAACAATTCTTGTATTTTTCAATAAATGCCACTTAGAATTATTCCTCGACACTCGTAACCGATGAAACACACGTTAGTTGTTTTTTTCTGCAGACAAGTGCAGTCGCAGAAAAATGTTCGAGGAAAGTGAGCAGCATTCGTTCTCTTAACTCGCAGCCAGAGCAAGTGGCCACGTGATGTGGGGTTGATTATATGCAGTGAATATTTTCATAGCCATGCATTGGGGTTGGCAAAATACAGGGCACGCGCCAAGTTGCTCATGTTAAGGTTCAGCCATTTGTGTCGTCGCAGCGATGGGGCATGAGCCACTACCTGAATGCATGTCAAGTGGTCATGTGCAAAAAGTGGATTTTGAGTTTGATGCGAATTCAAAGCGAATAGTGGTTTTTAGCCATATATTTTCGAATCGAATGTCAAATAGTTTTTCTAAGTCTTTAAAACGAAAGCCCAACTGAACCATGCAGGTTGTTCCCAAGCTTGCACCTATCTATTTCGAAGTTCATTTTAATCTAATATTTATGGACAGTGGCCTCAGAAAGCCCAATGCCTACATTGGGACAACAAGTAAATGACACATTTGACATAAAATTTTGACTATAAGGATGCCCATCTGTACCCAATTGGGAGCATTTATAAATCTTGTTATATGGAAATATTTTTTTTTTAAATTTCAAGTTTCAGAAAAGACAATCATGAATAATGAATGCAGGTTGTCAGAAAATACCTGCCTAACATATATGCTTGCATAATAGCCACAGTTTAATTTGGGAAGTTTTGCTGTAGAGTAGATACCAGCATTCACAAAGAGTGTTTCTAATTAAATATGCAAGGCGTGGGCAAGTACCATCCCACTTTGAAAGTGTGCTTTCCGTGTAAGCACGCGAGTGCGATATTTGTACTTTTTGAAGTGTTGATCGCGGCAAGTTAGGCCCGTTGAGCGCGCTTCTTACCGAGCACCGGTGCGCTGCAGAGAAGCAACATTCGCGAAGCTCGCTTTTGCGGGCGTTGCTTTTCCGCAGTGCACCGGTGCTCGGCAAGAAGCGCGCTCAACGGGGCTAACCAAACCACTGTGATCAACACTTCAAAAAGTACAAATATCGCAGTTCATCTCGAAGCAAATATCAAATAGCCTATTATTCGGAACTACTTTTTAAATATTCACGCAACACTAATGTCGAAGCACCAATTGTCAGGAGCCCAAATCAAGTGCTCGCAGAGTGCTCGTGTCCACTCTATGAGCCACATTTGAATATTGTCACCGCAGGATATTGCAAAGCTTGACAATGAAACCTTGGGGATCACATTGTTGACAACGCAATAACGCGATCCCCGCAACTTCGTCATCAAGTTTTGCAAAGGAGATACTCAAAGAAAACGTCTGCTTTTGTCCTTGAAATTGTTCGGTGACAATGAAGCTTCTTGGTCGGTGGCGTTGCGTGCGAGTATGTGTACTTGGGTTCCATTAGCGCCTGTAAGCTCGTGTAAAGTTAGAAACATTTCTACTTAAAGGGGGACACTACCCAAAAAAAAAAGTTTCTGCAAAAAAAGTTGATTTTGAAAAATTACATAAATACATCCAACAACATCTAGAGAGTATTCCCAGAAAGTTTCATTAGTGTAGACTGCACAGTTAATTTTTAATAAATTATTTTCTGTCCACTGAAGCTAAAGAAAAGGTAGGGTTTGGAGCAGTTTGAACGCATTTTTCTCCGTCCCACTTTTTGGTATAAATTCCATTTTAGTCAGCCTATCGTTTGATAATGGCAATACTGGGAAGGCTCGTTCTTCACTTTTCCTGACTGAAATTTAATAAGGAGTGTGGCTATGCCTATGGATTGCTTTTGTCACTTTACAGATGTCTTTTATAAAAAATGTTGACATTTTATCGAAGACACTGAAGACCAAAAAGTTGACTAATTTTGCAGAAGAGAAAATTTATAGAAATGACTGGCTTCTTACAAAAACCTTTCCATAGCCCTAGGCATTCTGCTACTTATCTAGCGAATACAAATCTTGAATATTGTGATAGTTTTCCGACAATAGGTTTACTAAACAATGTGGACGTGTTGCTGATAGAAGCTGTTCTAATTTCCTTCTCATTTACCCGACAGACCTAAAATTTTGTTATGCATTCTCTAGCGTGACCACCAGCCTACCCTGTAAATTTAATTAATTTTAAGCCAAGGGTTCAAAAGTCGACCCTCCTAGGGGTGTGCCCTCTTAACATCCTTGTACAGCCCCTCTGGGTTTGTCATGCAGTCACGGTCAACAAGGTCCTGGAACCTCCCAGTGAATGGAGGAACGCACCGATGGGAGGTACGTTGCTTGAGCCCGTGAACTCTTTGGTCACGCTGTCTATCAGGAAAGTGGTGAGCAGCAGGCTTATGCCACCGAGGGTGATCTTCGGCGGCGATGAAGGCAGCCAGAAGATGATTAGGGTGGTGATGACGACAGCAGCCGTGGGGCGGTCCCAGCTGGTCTCGTACTTCCTTTTGAGCATAAAGCTGAATTCTGAATTTTGGAATGTCAAAAGTTCGGAGAAGATGCTTTGTTAGTGGTCCGTTGCAGTTCATTAGTGTTGAGCAAATACTTGCACTGTGGGCTTTGAGGTCATATGAGCCTGCACTCGTGCGATCACCGTGGCAGGATGTGCATTTCGGAAAAGAAGAGTATGTTCGGGAAAGCCGATGGGCAAACATATCTAAAACAATCGAGTTCAAGAAGGCAGATAAAAGACAGATAAAAAGAGGAAGACAACCAGATGCCATCTTTTTAAAGGGGTACTCCACCGATTTTTTTAGCTACTTCAACTAACTATATTTTCTGACTCCCCGGCCTTTAGCCTTTCCGGTATGCTATTTAGCATCGCAAAATTCATAATAGGTATTGTGAAATCGGCAAATGAAAATGGTGCAAAAACCAACATTCAAATATTTGCGCACTTTTCAGTGCCGTGAAGTCAGTGGCAGGCGGGCTTGCCAGTTGAGCAAGTAGTCTAAAAATAGAATATGCAAATCATTTGTTCCGTGCTGGAGCGCGGATACGGGAGCGAGCTTCCAAAGCACTCATTCGACACCAAGAAACCGCTTCAAATCCGTTGGGAACAACTTCTATTGTCCAAAAAGTTAACCCCTGCCTTCCACTGACGTCACTTTGTTGTTGCCGGTAGAGACTTTCAGTTTGAAAAACATGGTGAAGACCAAAACTGTAAATTCAATAACTTTGCGAAAAAACAATATTTTGACCTAATATTTGGGATACTATTTTAGCAATGTTTGTTGGTTAGTTTAGCAAAATTTCAAGCAAATCGGAGACAATGAAAAAAACGGTGGAGTACCCCTTTAAGGGATGCTGAATCGAAATTTGGACTTCGTAAAATGAGGCCGCAGAAGTGTTGAACGGGATGCTCCAAACTTCAATACATCACTCGTATATTGTTATCTCAAATATATGGCCATATTTGTGGAAAGGAAGGGTGCGATCAAGCAAGAAGTGTGACTTCACGATTCTATTCAAACAGTTGAGAACGAGGGGAAGCGGCCTCGCATTAGTTCACCTGCTCGAGGGGACAAAACAAAGCGGAGATGGAATGGAAATTGCAACGTCACACATCTCGTCGGCCGTGTTCAGTCGCGCACCTCGTTTCCAAAAATACAGCCATTTGTTAGATATGTTGTTGTATGAGGGATGTTTTTTGGGGTTTTGCAATGTCCCACTTATTGCTCCAGCCTTGTTTTGTGAGCTCCAAGTTTCGGTTCAGCATCCTTTTAAGGGGTGTATATGTCCTTTGTTATCTGTCACCTTTCTGCTTCCTTGGTCTCAAGTTAAATAAGTTTACACCTACAAGCTTCAGGTTTTCGGAGCAAGTAACCGCATTCAAGGGAAGATTACATTCACCTGGATATAGTGGCATAAGCAGAGGGGTACTTCAAGTTAAAACCCCCTGCTTCCCTCTCTCTTCATGTCCACTTCCATCCCCCCAACCCTGTCATTGAGATCCCACAGGCATGTAGCCAGGATTTTGTTTCGGGGAGGGGGGGGGGGGGGGGGGGGGGAGGGGGGGGGGGAGGGGCCCACCCATGACAAAATTCTGTATGAGGGGGAGAGGGGAGAGGAGAACCCAGCAAAATGGAAGATTTCGGGGGGGGGGGGCCTGGGGCCCCATGCCCCCCCCCCCCCCCCCCCCCCTTAATACGTGCCTGAGATCCCACCCCCCCTTCCCGCCCCCTCAAAAAAAAAAACTGGCTGCGCCACTCATTCGCCTATTCCCTATTCACGCAGCATGTGGCACTTGCGTACCGCTTCCCCCGCAGCACAAGAGTGCACGTGGAAAAGCCCACCCTTCGTTTTAGCCTGGGAGGCATGCATATGACATTTCTTTTAGGAAGAAAAGGAAGTACAACCACTACATTTTGCACTGGTGGAACTAAAGTCACCAATGACCTATGCTTAGTGTACCGCCACTGCATTCCTTGATTATCTTGTGGGTGCAGCAATTTCGGTTCTTGGTGCGGTGCAGGTGCAACTGTCGATACCCACCGTTTGAAAATGTGACAGTGTGAATGCAATTAGCAATACCTGAAATTTGAAAATCATTATTCCTGGGCCTTAAGTGGAGTGTCACAGAGCTCGGGCGATGTAAATTTTTTCTGTCATGGTAACATTTCTGGAGGAGAGAAAAATATTTCTAGCAATTTCAGATAACTGGTGACGTATCGACTTTAAGCACAAAGTAGCTAAAGTGTTGCTACGCTACTCCCAAGTGTAGCTTATATTTAGTGGCTCTAAGTGAAACTAGAAGTGGTACTCATCACGACTTCAAGAAACATCAGATTCAAACAACTGCGAAGGTGTGCAAGTACAGTGAAACCCGTTTAAAACGAACCCATGTACAGCGAATTATTGTCGATATTGAACTCTGAGATAATTTAAATAAAAATACATGTAAAAAGTACTTTTTATAACGAACAACCTATTGGCTATATCAAACTTTTTTCCCCCGGGTAGCAAGAGTAGGAAAGAAAGAAAATTTCGAAAGCTCAAGTTGCAAACAAAATTGAAGAGAAGCGATTTAGAAGTGGAGAAAGCTGAAAAATATGCTTTGCACGCATGCACAAAAAAAAAAGCTTTCATCCCAAAACTGTTTGCCCACGAAAAGAAGCAATTCAAAAAGGAAAATAAGCTAAAAAAAACGGCACGCATGCAAAAAAAAAAGTTTTCAACGCTTTGTTACAGGGCGGAAGCGAAGAGATGAGAAAGAAAGAGAAGCTTTTGCCTTACAACAAATGCATCGTGGAAGTTCATTGTAAATGGTTTTTGCTATATCGAATTACTTGCTATATCAAACTGATCGTAGCGTATCCTGCTGTTCGTTATAAATGGGTTTGACTGTATACCTAGGGCCGCTAAATAGCCTAACTACGCTTCAAAGTAGTGGCCCTCCAACCTTCTTGGTGCTCAAAATCATTGTCAATTGTCTAAGGCTTTACATGAATTTGCAGGAAGCAGTTTTCTGTCCTTTAGAAATCTTAAAACAGCCTACGACAAAGCGAAATGATATCGCCCAAACTTCCCGAGGCCCAGGAAGTCGCATTTTCTAATTGTAATGATTGCCAATTGCGCACGCTACCAAAAATGGCAGCACCCAGAAGAGCATCGGGGTATGAGTGGCGACAAACTAGGCTCAGCTTCCTTAGTGGCTCTAGTGGTACGGATTTCCAGAACATCTGATTTGGAGAACCGCAAAGATGTGTAAGGGTATATGTACCCATAAATGGCAATGTGCCCCCGTCGAGGTGCATGTCGATGTGGGACGCATCCCAGCTTGCGTTGTGGAGCCCGGCGACGTCGATGGCACCGTGAATGTTGACCTCGGAGCCTTTGTAGTTCCAGGGTATCAGGATGACGGTGCAGTAATAGAGCAGGCTCGAGAATCCGTCCACGGTGCTCGTACAGTGAGCTTGCAGTTGCTTGGTTTGGTGCATCACCACATTTCCTTTGGAGTCCACTCGGACTGACGTTTTGGTTCCCTCGTGCAAATAATGGGTTGCATTCCTGAAAAGCGGGGCGACAAACGTAA
The DNA here is from genome assembly GCF_016920785.2 of Ixodes scapularis. Classification (NCBI taxonomy): domain Eukaryota; kingdom Metazoa; phylum Arthropoda; class Arachnida; order Ixodida; family Ixodidae; genus Ixodes; species Ixodes scapularis. The sequence continues at coordinate 80,662,746 of NW_024609883.1, read as the reverse complement.
GACATTAAACCATGTGGAAGACATTTTCGCCGTGATGTTTTGTGTAGCCCACTGCAGTATGTGGTGCACAAGTTTGTCTGCTTCCTTTGCTGGGGTTGTGGTGACGTCAGAATGTCGAGCTCCGTTAGCCTCCGATTGAAGGACAGCGGGTAGATCTCAAGGCAGCTTGCTTTGAGGTCTTTTCACTATCCTTCAATCAGAGCCAATCAGAGCTCGGTGTTCTGACGTCGCCGCAACACGTGCAAAAGAAGCAGACAAACTTCCGCTCCGCATAATCGTGGTATACAACCAAATAGCCTAGGATATAAAAAATATGATCTACCGTATTTTCAGAGTCGACGCTAACCTATAGATTGTGAGTGTAGAGTTCTAAGGGAGCTAAAACTGTAGAGTTTTAGAACATTGCACCCATTTTCCCCTAAGGAGTAGCGAATTATGCTCTTTCGTTTTAACAAAAAGTACAATATATTAAGTTCCCATACTTTCCAGAAATGAATGCAGGGATCCAAACATTGTCGGATGGAACGATGATGTAAGAGAGTCCATCGTAGTCACTTGAGTTCCAGGTCAGGAATTCGTCGTCCCATTTCTAAAAATGTGGAGGAGCAATGTTAAGTGCTTACAATTTTTAAGCATTTGAATAATTTTTGTCTTTTCTTTTAACTTACCATTGCAATCAGCGTATTGACTTTAAGGGCTTGCTTGAAGTGGTCCTGTAAGTAGCATCCTCTGTAGCTTAAGTGACTTGAAAGCGTTCATTGTAAAGTTGCTAAAAATTTGCCCACGGTTTGTTGCATTATTTCATGCATACATTTGAAGGACCTAGTATGAAACAATATCTGTTCACTGCCCAGAATGAAGCCTCTGCGTGTTTCGTTGACATTTTTATTTTGAAAATTGTTACCTGCATTAGTCACACATCCTAGTTTATGCAAAGGCTCACTTTTGTATTTCTTTGTGTACATTTTTTACTCAGCAAGTTGAGTGCAGCAACTTGAGTGCAGTATTAATTTCTGTGGCAATCAGAGCGACTTCTGAATGCTTGCAAGCTTGTCATACTTATCGTTTTTACTATTTCTTACCATGTCAACCACATTCTGTATCGACACGTTCAGGTGAACATGCGTGATGTTTGAGTTGAACCGCACCGGTCGAGCTCCCTTGTCGTACCTCGTGGGATCGAGTAAGTGCTGGAGCAGCCTTTTCTGTTGAGAAACTTGGGAGCCCTCATCTGGAAATTGCACAACTTTATGGTTACTCGCCTCTCTTTATGTATGTTATCCCGAGAAAAATTGCACTAATTCCTGCGCCATTTGCGCCAAAGCGCTTACCCTGCTACGTCCTGCTACATTTCAGCAAAATGTGTGAGAAATTTGAGCCAACATGGCGCCAAGAGTTCACTACACTTTATTAATAGAGAAATACTGAAACCAATAGTTGTGGCGTCCTGCCAGAAATTGTTACGGTATGATTGCAGGAATTTTTTTAACTTTCGGCTACCATGTAGATTAAGCTGTGATTTGATATGATCTTCGTATTCAACATGACTCGGTGCTCGGAAGTTGCGGGAGATTTCTAATTTTTCACGGTGCACACCAAGGGGCTTTATTCGTGGGCAGTTCGGGCGGTTAATTAGCTCCGTTGGGTGCTCTCCTCGCCGGGCACTCGTGCACTGCAGAGAAGCTACGCTCGCGGAGTATATAGACATTGCGATTTTGTGTATGTCGCTTCGTCACAGCGCAGCCTCAGACTAAGAAGTAAAACACACCTCCAGGATGAAATGATGCACGACCGCGCGTTGTGTATTAATAAGAAAAAAAAGAAAGTTAAAAAAAAGGAAATACGGTAAATGCTGATTGACAAGATAACGTACGCCAGTAAAATTTCCAAAAGAGAAACTGCAGTTCGTTTATATTATTACATAGACGGAAGAGGACGATTGAGGTTGGAAAGAGAAGAAGAGAACAACTCGATCTCTGAAACTGGGAGCAACAGCTCTATCCTATTCCAACCATGCGAGACTCTGACAAGTCGCGTGCATCATTAGCAGTCTTGTTGTTTTTTTTTTTTGTTTTTTTTTTGTTTTTTTAAATATAATTTGAAGGAAGGATGTTTGGGCATCAAGAAAGGAGGGTTAATGACTCACTTGATTAGGTGTGGCTGGGCTGTGCCATGGGTTAATTTTTACGTCTAAATAAACTTCAACTGTTCTAATGAAATTTACTTGAGCAGCAGAAGGAAAGCTTTTGGGAATACTGCACTGCATAGACGGGAAATTTTCAATTTCTCCGGGGGGGGGGGGGGGGGGGGGGGGGGGGGGCGACGGCGACGGCAACAAGCCAAGCCCCCCTCCCCCCCATACACCCCTTTTGTTTCCGTGCACCCAGAAATCCCCGAAGCGAGGGTTTATTTTTCTATTTTTCTTATTTGTACCTATACATTGCCAGTGGACATTACAGAGAGAAAAAAAAAAGGGGGGGGGGGGGGGGGCACAGAATTTGTTGCTCCTTGGCGAGTGCAAAACATTGCTCTTCCCGAGGAGCTCCTGGGAGGGGGCTCGATGTAGTCGGCGCCTATGCTGTCCTGAATTTGTTTTAAGGCGTATTTATTCTCCACAAACTCACTTCAAATCTCTACAGGTAAGATGTTCTTGTTGTGCAGAATTAAATTACCTTTGCTGTTTAGAATTATGTTTTAAGTTGCACAAGAGTGTGAAGGCCAGGGTCTTTTATTTGGATAGGCCAACGAGTGGATTCAATGAGGATTAAAGTGTGTGATTGTGTTCCAAAATGAATCTGGTTTGCCCAAAACATGCTTCAAAATGACTCGAACCAAATCGCATCACTGCGGCCGTCACATATCGTCGTGAAAAATAAATATCTCCAGAGGTAAATTAGTTCCTTATCCACGCCCGCAGGGTGTCTGGACAAAAAGAGTCCCCAGGATAGTCACCTTTCGCAAATATGATTTTAATATTAATTCGTCGCTTTCGTGCGTCTCACTAATATAACCGCGCACTTCATCAATGGTACTGGAATAAAGTTTTGACCAAAAGTCACAGATGCCTTACCTGATGCCGCCAAATAGATGCAGGAAAGTAACGCATATAAGTAGAGATTCCGACGACATTTCCTCGGTTCCATCTGGGAAGGGTTATTTCGCGAAAGAAACTCCCCATTTAGAAACTGCCTTCGTTCGCACAAAGCAGTACGCGCAGGTGGTAACGGTCAAGTTTCGGTTTCGGATATCAGATCAACTGCGCATGCTTGATTGGTACAGCTTTTTTTTTTTTTGTCCTTTTTATATTACTGTTTTTTAATTATTTTGTTTTAGATTGTCCTGCATGCTATATAAGTAAAAAAAAAATGAAGAAAAACAAAAAACAACACGTATTTTTAACGGGTGCTGGTGACGGTTGGCTAACTGCTGGTAACGGCGAATCTAAAAGTTCGTCGAGCAACATTGCTCCAGAGACCAAAAACAGAACTTTGATCAACTACTTGGGTCGCAAAGTACGCCAGCAGGCAGCGATGTAATGTACTCACCTTGCTTTTGTTAATTTAATGTAAAAAAAAAAATAAAAAATAAATACCCAGCCTTAGTAATTTAAACCAACCATGTATACACTATTACACGGCTTCTGGAAATACATCAGTCAGCGAGACGAGTATTACGTGCTCATATTGGGGCTTGACAACGCTGGCAAAACGGTGAGCACAACTTTTTCCGAACGAAAACACTCGGCATTATTGTGTTTGTTGAGTTTGCAGACCGAAATAGCTTATGCTTTTGACTATAATATGATTCCAGACGTACCTTGAACAGACGAAAACCAAGTTTTCAAGGGGCTACAAGGGTCTGAACCCACACAAGATCACCACGACAGTTGGCTTGAACAGTAAGGATTTGCGCAACAGCCGTTTGATGAAGTTAGAATAATAATTGTAATAATATAGAAGTTAGAAGTTGCGTTGAAATATTATTTGCATTCGTGCAGTCGGCAAGATCGACATCCAGGGAATACGACTCAATTTTTGGGATCTGGGCGGGCAAGACTCGCTTCAATCCCTCTGGGACAAAGTAAATAAAATCTGTTTCTCTTTTTGTGTGTGCGTGTGCGCGCGTGCATTTCTTTTTATACTGACCTTGTTTTGAGATTTACATCTGAATGTGGTCGCCCCTTTATCCTATTTGACTGGCGTTCGTCAGGAGCGCATGCTAAGGAAGCCAGTCAAATGCATGCTTTGTTATCTGAACATTGTATGACCAGTCCGTGGCGATTGCTTGTTGAATATTTTTCATTTCACCTTCATCTCTTCGATGTTGTGAAACAGATGTAGAGTGTAACTATCTAATATTGATCCCGTTTAAAGATTAAAAAAAAAAAACTATTTCAGTATTATGCTGAATCCCATGCTGTCATCTACGTTGTGGACTCCTCCAACGAAGCGAGGATAGAGGAATCAAAACAGGCATTTGGTATGTGGCCTCCATGGCCTACGACTGTTTCTTCCTCGTGAGACGGTCGGCTATGCCGGACTTTTGCTCGATTGTTGGCTTGCATGCTTGTATAACGCTTGTCGTCTGCGTCTTCTCGGGAAGGTACAAAAAAACATTTTCACATATTGAAGTGCACTTTTTGTAGTGAAATAGTGAAATAGCTACACTTGGGGACAACTTCCCTCACAAAGTAAGAAAAAGTGGAGCACGGGTGCCCATAGCTTTGACTGAATTCAGAAGTATGCCCCAAGTAGAGTCACTGTTCTGAAGGTACTACTCTAATATAATTCAATAGCATTTACGAAGCATCGAAATATTCTATGACCAAAAGCAAATTTTTCATAATCGAAATCCCATGAAACTCTATGTACAGTTCACGAGGAAACATTTGCACCCCACTAGGGGAATGCATGTTTCGTCTTCTCTTAAAACAAACATTCTGACCATGTCGCACACTTGTTTATTTTTTGCTTTTTTTCTCTCCAGAGAAAATGATAGGGAATGACGCCCTCCACGGCGTACCCGTGCTCATGGTGGCAAACAAGCAAGACATTGCTGTGAGTAGCGTCGACACTGTTGAAACCTCTGGCCCGTTCAGGAATGCGGAGCACACGCATCCCACAAAATTCGAAAGCACCCTATTGATGCAACGTGTTGAGTACGAAGGCAGCTGGTTCTACTGTTGACTGCACAAGTCTTGCTCAGCTATCCAGGCGGGTCTGGGCACCGCGGCCCGGAGTATTAGGAGCAAAAGCTTTGCGCTGCAACTTCGATCTGGTCGAGCATCATACCAGCGTGTGCGGTCATGTCTCATTTAGCAGTGGCACTGCATTGGCCAAACTTCTCATCTTGCGGCGACAATGGGCGACATGCATTGGGACTGTTTAACTCCCCGCCATCCCCCCCAAAAAAACCACGATGGAATTACTTTCTTAACTATCCCAAACAATTTTTTCTTAATGATTGTGGCCCTCGTTCCCCATCCCGTGGCAAGAGCACGCTTAAAGCGACGAGGTGCGCACGTCCCACGTAGCGCGCGAAACGGTTGAGACTACCGTGACCTCATTGACTACCGTTCTTCCAAACAGGGTTGCTACAGCGTTGCCGAAATCCGGCAGCATTTCCGGGAGAGCTCGCACCTGATTGGACGGCGCGACTGTCACTTGATTGGAGCGTCCGCGCTGCACGGGTGAGAACGTCTTAAGCCGTCTCGAGGCATGCGCACTTGAAAGCTATGCAGGTGTCTGCCAATTTTTTAATATCACATAGGTAGTCACCAAAGGGTGTGGCGATTTCTAAACATCTGGTCCTTCCTCTGCACCAGGGCTGGGCAGTGTCGTGAAAGTATCTGTTTCTCTGTATCGAGAAAGCAGTCGTTGTCCTCTATTACTTAGGTGGTTCACTGAGAGCAATAATGCTTTTTTTTTTGCAACATTTGTGATGGTAGTTGTGAATGGACGAATGGCTGGAGATTAAGGGAGGTGTATAAACTGGCACATAAAGAGGAACGCAAGCACAATCGTTTCCATTGGCCACGAACTGCACCCTCGGCACTTATCACCGTTTGGGGAACAGTAAATTATTTCTGTATGTATACACGTATCTGTATTCCGGTGCTTTCTTTTTTCGTCGGAAGTATCTAAGGGATATCCCATCACATAAAAGACAAATGTATCTGAATATTTGTATTCCGGAAATCTTTTTGGAGTAGTACATCTCTGCCCAGCCTTGCGACCAACGAGATTGCAACATCAGTCAATCAATCAGCCAATCTTTATTCATAACTCAATAAGAGCACCAAAGAATGAATCGCAAAGCAAAAAGCAGCAACATAACGAACCGTGCCTCACTTTTCTTAAGCTGCCGGCAACTTAATAGCAATGGGTTTCTAACCTTGAAGCATAACAGTTACTCGTGTTGGAGTTGGCCTTCACGAGATGTGCTTCGTTTTTCTGAGAAAAAAGCAGACACCACATTTCCTCGGTAGTAGCCTGCGGTATTTATGCCTGTATAAATTTCCCAATCATTATGAACAAGCAGACGACACGGTGGAGGCATTGTTTTTGCACAAATATTCTGTCTGCACCGCAACGGATGCCCAGAACCTGACACAAGTGACGTTTTCAAGAGAAGACCTTTTTGTGGGCTTACGGATGCGTTTTCTGGGTTTTTTCTCTTGATCTCCATGATTGTGGGCTGTGTGTCACCACCGTGCATTGCTGTTTTGACTATAGGGCAGTTTCACAAATCATCATTTCACTTCCGGCAAGCTGTGTTCCGCCACACTGACAAACAGCGTCCGCCACTTAGCTATTGGCGTCGTTCTTAGCATCGGTGAAACGCATGAGCGTGGGATGCGGCTCCGTCAAGGATAGAACTCGGTAAGAGACTGAAGCCGTATTTGGGTCGCGTAAACCCATACTCACTAAACTTTTTATCCCTTTTGGAGCCGAACCCGTCAGCATCTATGGGGCCTGTTCGGTCGTCGATGGGTCTTAGTCCTAACGAAAACTGGTATGCGAAAAAATAAAGTACCAGCCGATTCACTTTTATGTTCCAACAGCCCTGGCTCATATTATCAATCGTGATGTAAAAAAAAAAAAAGAAAGACAAGAAAACCTCAGGCGAGCAGAAAAACGCTGCTTACACGCATAGAAATACGTAGGCGAGAGTTCATCAACAGGGCGACCGGTGAAATCTTGAGCCGGATGTATGTCACGTGAAACCCCCCTATAGAAGAGTATCAAGAAAAAACTGCAAAAAAAAAAGAAAAAAAAATTGGAGATGAGGGAAGATAAACTTTGGTTACCAAAAAGGTCCCCTCTCATCTTTGCGGAAATGCGATAGTGCACTACACCACTGTCTATACTCCGTTTCACGATAACTTGGCAAGCTGTGGAGGCTGTGGCCCCATCGAGCCAGTAAAAGCGTCCACGTAACAATACTCCATGGTGGAGACGAGGGTGCCCTCCTTACTGTCACAGCAACAGCGTTTCTTTTAGTAGTGTTGTGGTCAGACTCTTCTGACTGCAACACTACATGACACAGAAAAAAGACAAAGACATGTTACTTCTCAACGATACTTAATACGGATTAACACTTTTCCTGAGAAAAACATGGTTTTTGGACGATGTTTAAACCATCGCAGCCATGTAATCCTCCGCTTCTGCTTAAAATATAGACTTCGCATTAGCACCCGCCACAGATTCGCGGGTAAATTGAGTGTATGGTTGTTCCTGAAGAGCTCGCTACTCTAGCAGACGACAATGTTGCAACAGTGGACGTTCGTTTGAAGTTGGTTGGTTTCGCTGCAGACGACTCTTGACCAGCAGGCGACAGCCGGTTCCTCCGGACCGCGTATCAGAGGCAGCGACACTAACGCTCCCGTGACATGGTGTCACGTGCCTCACTCCAATGCTCTTATTGGGTTGCGGATGCCATAGCCTTCACTGTTCGCCAAGTTATTTTGAAACGAAGTATAGACCGGGCAACTTCAAACGAACGAATGGGGGTCGTTGCAGTGAAGGCATCAACGAAGGCATCGAGTGGATCACCCAGTGCGTGAAGCGGAACATCCTGCGGCCGGCACGCAACAGCGAGTCTTTGTGACGTCCGCGACCCCGTCGAGCTCCTCCATTTATATCTCCGTGGACTTGACGCCACGCGACCCGTGAAGGTGGCGCACAACCGCACGACTGCGTTCCACCACGAGAGCCGATCCTGGACGGCGTTCTGTGGCTGCTGCGTGTGCAATGTCGTTCACGACGATGTCGCGGTGGCAGCGTCGCCTCATCTCTAGCTTCGACGTCGCTCAATAAAGTGCTGCAACAAGCTCTGTACGCTGGTTACTTGCTTTTTAACTGCTTGACTGCTATCGATGAGTCTTGCTTGTCTCTTGGTTTTTTGGGCGCTTGTTAGGTGCAGTTTGTGGCTGTTTTACAGTTATAGCTGTTGTGGGCTTTCTCCACTACTGGGAATGACGTCTGTTGATGTTGTTGTGTCGCGAACCTCCCGAAGTTCGAGTTTGAAAGGTTTTTCAAATTTCAAACCTCGCTAAGGTTCGAATTTGAATAATTAAAAAATGTCAAGGTTTTTAAAAGTTTGAACTCAAAGATTTCAAATATTTTGACAGATTGTTCGAAAACTTGAAACATTCTGAATTTCTTCAACTCTTTCCTTACCACGCCTATAGGCCGTCGATCACCAGTGATCAATGGTTTTCAAGCGCTGTCAAGAAATTAAATTTTTAGTGTAAAGGATTATGTTCCACTATCTCGTGGATAGCCAAAAAAACTCTAGTTTCGGTTTCAACGTTGTTTGGAGGTTTATCACAAGCTGGTAGGTTGTCAAAAATAGTCTTGGGAGCAGTGGTGGCACTTGTTTAACATGACTTAACTGCTTGCATCACTCACTCTTTGTAACGAAAATGACATTATTTGTGTAATTCAACTATATTGTGGCATATTTTTTAGATCTCAAGAGCTCTGGGCACACTTTAAATTATGTTATAGGCGTCGCTTAACAAATGTGTGTCGGTAAGCATCACTACAATTTTCAATGCTGTCCTCAGCCAACGTGCACTTTTTTTGTTCCCAGCAAGGCAGATGAAAATGCTAAATATGAAGGAACTGTAATAATGTTGACTGTAATTAAGGCTATGACAAAACCAACATAGAACACAAAGAAAGCATTCTGCTGGGGATTTGAAGCGAACTATCTGCATTTCACCAATATAAGCATTCCTTTGCTGAAAAGCATGCGTGTTACGGAGGCCAACTCTCCGACGAACTAAAAATAGATGTTAGTTACAGTATACTTTCAGAATAGCCGTGGGTGTGGGGCACATTTTGTAGATTCTGAATTTTTATTTGTCGTTTAATTTGACATAGCTGAAGAAGTTTCGGTGTTTTTATGCCTTCCGTACATGCATTGTATTTCAAAGAAATAAAATTTTAACATCCTTTTCCTACATTATACCTAACCTGTTTCTTTTGAAAGAACTAATTGGCCACATTGTGAGGTGTCATACTGCTCCACACGCAAGTTAGTTAGGAAAATAAAAGCATTTGCACAGATCCCTTGAAAATTTCTACTTTTCCCGTGATCAGGAAACAGTTGAGATTAAGTTAGAAAAATCAGATTTCGATTTTTTCGAGGTACAAGTTCGAAAGTTTAGATTAGTTTGAAGCCTGAATTTCACGAACGGAGATAAAAATCTGCTGTTTCAAACTGTCTTCACAAAATCATCTAAAAAAATCACAAAAAAATTTCTTACTGAAAATGTGGCCCTTTTTTTAATGCCGTGAATATATACTCCTTCCTTCTCAGTGCTGTGGTACTGATGGTACTACCTGTATTGCTCGTTATTTGTTGTAACTTGTGAATAAAGCATTGAACTGGATGAGCAATTCATCGAGAAGCCCTCTGACAGTCAAATGAACATACTTACTACTTTGCAGACAACTAGTCCATTGCAACTCAAGAAGGTAGGGCGAGGGCAAGACGGGCCGGGGAGGAGGAAGCAGACAGCATGCTCAAGAGAGGAGGTTTCCCCCTCTCTTGAGCATGCTTCCTCCTCCCCGGCCCATCTTGCCCTCGCCCTACCTTCTTGAGTTGCAACGGACTATAGCAGCAATCTGATCAAACATTGCCTAAATGCAGTGCTGACATAAGACAGCTAAATATACAGGACAATGCATGCACATAAAAGTAGCCAGGCTTCCCAAAAAACTTTAGTTGCTCTGGGCGTGCCATTCTATGTTATTGCTCAATGAAAGAAGTCCTATTTCCAACCCCGATATTTTATCCTTTCTAGTATTTGTATTCGTAAAAATAGACAAATGACCATTTTTTTTCTGAAAGCTTTTGTTTCTTTTCTTTGTTCCGGAGCGCATGAAAGTGTGTCTCCCAGCACGAGCTCTTGTATTGACAGTGCCACAAGGGCATTTTGTTATCGGCCGTTGCAACTCAAGAAGATGGGACGAGGGAAAGGAAGTTTGGGGAGGAGGAAGCAGGCAGAACGCTAGAGAGAGGAGGTTTCCCCCTCTCTCCTCCAGCGTTCCGTCTGCTTCCTCCTCCCTGGCCTTCCTTTCCCTCGCTCCATCTTCTTGAGTTGCGACGGACTATAGTTATAGCAATTGTTGATGTTGTACTTGGCATTGTAGGACGTCCATCGTCGATGTTGCCAAATGCTTGAAAAGTTTGAAAACATAATAGCGCTTCAAGCTTCGAGACGGACGAGAGTAGGAACGGGACGACACAATGGGCTATTGCGCATTGTGTCATCTCGTCGAAGTGTTCTTCCAGTTTAAGCACTTTTTTTAGCAGATCTGAGCCACTTGAGAATGCCTTATTGATGACCAATTATGAGCCAAAACTCTAGTATGTGCATTATTGTTTACAAGGTCTCGAGATCAAAGTCCGAGGACCCCTGCTGTAGTCCTCGTCAATAAAGGTCACGAGGGGAATTCTTGCCACTTGCAAGGCACAGCTCTCGCAAGGCTGGCTGGCTAAGAGCGCACTAGAAAGAAAAACAAAATCGACTCTCCTTAAACAGGGCTTTTTTTGTTTGTTTATTCTCTTTGCTTTAGACAAGGTACAGTACACACAAACTGGGAGTATTCTTTTTGAAGACACATACAAATCAGAAGATCGGCATCTGGCGTAACAAAGCATGCAGCGACTGATCACATCGACCTGCTCCTTTCGGTAGGGGTAGACCCGGGCTAAACGCGACTGCTGATTGGGCAGTCCTGCCTGATACAAGCCCCACGTTGCCAGCACCAGGAACCGCCGCCCAAACCCGTCTGGGTGTCTGTCAAAGTTGTTAGGCAACACTACGCTACCGCAACGCCGAGAAATTGATCCCGTACGATTTGCGGTCGGCAAACATTCTGGGGGCAGTGCGCAAAGACAGCCAGGCAGAATCGACACAAAACTTGGCAGAGAATGTCGAAAATCGTGAGCGATTTGCGGCAATTACGACGTGATGGCGGCCCTTAAAGCCCAACGTTGCCAACTGGTGCGTGAAAAAGTAGGGACAAGATAAAGCAGGTTTACATCCAGGATGCAGCAGTTTGAACGTTTTGGGGTATCGAATTGATGCACGGCACAGATGGAAACACTTGCAGATAGCATGTGACCGGAACAAGGTGGATTGAGACATCCATTTTCTTCCCCTCCCCCCATCCTCCCTCCTTTTATTATATAAAAGTTTTTTGTACCACTATAAAAAGATGAGAAAAGCTTAGAATCCTCCGCTTGGTTGTTTTAGCAGCTCAGGATTTGGTGGGACGTCGTCAGGTTCGACATCTTGGGGTGCTTTCCCGCGATTGCGTCGGCCGTTTTGTGTTTGACACATTTGGCAAGTTTCGCGGCCATTTCGCAGTTTCAAATGTTGGGACGGTTCGTTTCGCAGTTTCTTATAATTGGGGGTTCGAGAGCGATGCTAACCCTTTTATGATCACGGCATGACAAATGCTTCGTAAGTAGGACCATTGCAAGCAAATACAGCTCATACTGTTGTGGCATGCCTTCGGTAAGTGACAAAAAAAAAAATAACATGACTAGTTACAACAACAGGGGCCGGTTAAATATGTACTACTAGTTCGCACCCCCAGTTGGCGTGCCTGTAAAAACCATTAAATCAGCTGCGACTACTCTTCACCTTTCATACAAATGGGATCTGTAGGTTCAAAAGAACATTTGGGGTCACAGCCACAGTGCTGTCTGTCACTTTTAATTTTAAGCACAAAGGCCCGACCAAGACCCAAGGGTGTCTAGCGAAACATTGTTATGTGTTGCGAATTCTAGGGTGGAGCTCTAAGCCTCGTGTAAAAATGGCCTCCCTTTTTCTCATGCGGTTACGCTCGCCGCTTCCCCTCGGTGGTCTTTTTCCTTTCTCCAAACCATTTACATGTGAAATTGCCACACTTCAAAACATGCCTTCAAAGAGCACCCATAACATTGGTTGTCGACTTTGTCACAATTCCTTTCGTATGGTGGAATAGCAAAGCTACTGGCTCCATTTTAACAACATACTTGCTTCCGGTACCTAATCAACAAAGGTAGCAATGATAATAAAAATGTAATTTCATTTTCTGCCTAAATATTGTGACGAGCCAGAGTCATTCCCTTTCTGTAAACAGACGGGGGAGTCAATCTTCCGCTTCTTCCTTGCAATTCCATCCTCGAAAGAATTAAAACGAAAAAAGAGACAATACAATCGGAGGAAAACACGCAGAGAAGCGGAAAGTACAGGAGTGCTGTCGCAGCCACTGACCAGTCAGTCTCTTTTCCACACAATCCAACAACAACAACATTCTCTTTCAGAACTCTTGTCAATCGCGCACAAATCGCGTCGCCAGCTCCCACACGGCGGGTCACCCTCCCCCTCCCCTCCCCCCCAAATCCAGCGTCGAAAAGCCCCCTCTCCGCCCCCTCTTTACTCTCCCCCTCAAAAAAAAAAAAAGAAAGATAAACCCAGTTTTTCCAACATTCACGTTTTTTTTTAAAAGTGAAATCTGGGTCGTTACAGTGCAGCTTAGGTTCAGAAGAACAGTCAAGGGAACGTGGCTGAAGAACAACAACGAGCGGCAACAACAACTTCGAGGTGTATGTACATCGTGTTTTTAGTTTTTTTTTCTTCTTCGTCTTCTTCGACTGTGTTTTATTTTAGGGAAACGGGGGAGTGGTGGTGGTGGGGGTGGTGTGCAAGGGATAGGGGAGAGGGGGAGCGAAAAAAAAATAAAATGAAGGGAGGGTGGGGCAAAAACGAAACAAACTAGGGCGGCTGTCCGGGTCATGGCACTTTGTCGTTTTTCATGAGCAGCTTGACGTAATTACACTGTACAGGCTTGGACACTGAGAGCACGCGGAGGGCCTCTTCGATCGGGAACCACTTCCGCTTGCGTCCTGCGGCGAATGAATACGAGATGGGACACGGTCAGATGTGGCTCAGCATGTATGCTGACCTGCCGTTTTGTGTAGCACAGCAGCGTCGCCCCTCAAAGCGGAGCAGAGCATGGCAGTGCCATCATTTTAAATGAGCAGCATTCATGGGGACAGTCTATAGAACTTTCGTGACAGAGGGCTGCCTGTGAATGATGAGAAGACTTCTCCGCAGAGCTTTGGACCAAAACTGGTCGTACGGTGAAGAGTGCCAACATCCTCCACCAATGAAAGTGTCGGCACAATAAAAAGGAATGCAATACTTTGCTACGCCATAGAGAAGCTCTGTTTAGCCACTGTGCCAATGGCAAAACTTGGTTTCATGGGGTATGAGGCCACAATTTGTGCCATGGAACAGTTGTGAAATGGAAGATTTGTCCTACTGTGTGGATATCAAACTCACAACTGAACCTTTTAGGGTCGATATGATCAGGAGTGACCTTTCGTGGCAGATTGGCAAAAGTTGTGGGTGCGACACATAACAGTCCGACATGTGCAAGGAAGGATCACATAAACCTGCAGAGCGTCTGGCTAAATGTGAACCAGCCAATTGAAAAATATTAGTATTTAACTTGCATGCCTTGTTTTTGCAATTGGTTGTTTTCATTGGTGCAAATGGGCACTTATATTGTAAGCAAAACCAAGTTTGAGGACAACTGCTGTTCACTGCTGCTGATCACCTTCACATGAACGCCAAGCCTGAAATGCAAATTTGCCACGGCACAAGCAAGCTGCCGGCACGCCGGCTCAGCCATATTCCTGGAATGGTAAACTTTGTGCAAAGCAACTTATTTGCTTGGTTAGTTACTGACGTTTTAATCGCTACTATTAATGTTTTCCTCCGACGCCTTTTAGATGGAGATTTTTCTGAGCATCCAAATTGTTTCCGAGTGTAATAATGGTCAGGCCTTTGCTGAGACAGCTTGAGCACAGCTAGCACTTGAAATCAAAAACGCGAGTTGCACAGGGTAACATCGCTCGAGGTCACCCTAAATAGTTTGGGAAAGTTCGCTAGTACTTTGAGTTCAAATGTTGTTTCTGCTACCTCATGCACCAGTCTCGTTCCACAAACCGCAACAAATGTTTTCTATGCGCTTTGTAGGATGGTAGACATACATGAAGTTCTCACCTATGCTCTTCGAGTCCTCCCACTCTTCAAGCTCCTCCGTGACTTCCAAAATAAATACCATTGTGCGGTGTTTCCTCTCGAGGTTCTAGACGAGGAGAAGTGAAAAAAAAAAAAACAACGACACACCATTGTCAAAATGTGTTCAATGCACCTGGCAGAAGTTTCTCCTCGGTGCTTTCCAAACAAAAAAGAACATACACAAGCTGCTGAACCACTCCACGATAAGCATATAGTAAATATGATCAAGTTCACGTTTAGTAGAATCGGCTGAAGGGACACCTCTGACATCACTGCTTCAACTACCAGTAGTGTTGTTTATGTTTTTTTCGTGAGGCACTATAAAAGACATTCTAAGGTGCCTACCTAAATACTAGGGGACTGGACAGCCGACCCCAGCTTGCCACGCTATGACCCCAGCCTGCCACGCTATGACCTCTGGATATGTGACACCGATCCACAGATGTCTTACCAAAGCCAAATGCAGACTCTGCATTTTACTTTGCAGCAATAATGCCTTCTGTGCCTCCTCTTCTAGTACGCAGATTGAATCTTATTATTCCGATCGGTGCTCCATCACCACATGGCTCACAAGTACCGTATTCACTCGCATAATGAACACACTTTTTTTCCCGAAAAATTTACACATTGGGTTCATTATGCGGCGTAAAATTTCTGCATTTGCACACTTTGTACAAATGTCATATTAAGTGCCAATATGATACGAGAAGGTACTGTGGCACGTCTCCACTGATGGAGGCGCACCCACGGCTGGTCGGGGGCGCACCACATCAAACATGCTTTATAAATTGCAAACCTTTTTAGGTCGTTTTCGGCGTGCCTCTTGCCGAAGGAAAAGCGCCCCACGAAGCTCAGTCAGCACAGAGAGCTACGGGACCGTTCTTAAGCCTAACCACTTTCACGATTTCACTGTCCGAAAGCGGGCCAAAGACGATGGCATGTTTGTTGACATCAATGCATCCGATAGGTAAAGGATGTCTGGGGCTGGGCAATTCCTGGACCCAAGCTTCATCAAGTGTGCGCGCCGCTAAGTTTCATAGTTGACCACTTCCGCAACTACGCCACTATGCACTTGCAACCATTACGAGAGTGGCTTGGATTGACTTGGCCTGACCGCTTGGCGACAAAAGAAAACTGGCTTGGTGGCTAGCTAAATTGGATGCCATTCGAGATTCGCGGAGCCGAAAATTGGAGAAACATTCATTATGCGAGCAAGAAAAAAAAAAAGAAGTCAAAATATTGGTACCTGTTGTAAGGGGTGTGCATTCATTATGCGAGTAAATACGGTATCAAAGGATGTTTTCCAACCAATCAGAGTAGTCTGTGAGAATACTCAACTAGACTATATTTCCTGTTGCTACAGACCCAACTCTCACGACTGCTCTGGGAACAGTAGCCACAGAGTTGCCATGACATAAAATGGCAGTAAAACGGCTAAGTGGGCTAGTTGGTACATGTGTAATTATGACCATGAAAATGACCATGACCAAAAGCAGAATTTGTGGCCAACCGATGGAATCCGACCTGACACGAGTGAATGCTGTGTACGTGAATGCTTTCTTCCAATGACAGCAAGCGATTATGTAAAGACACCGACTGCCATTTCAACGTCCGTCACAAAAACAACTAGTCGAAGTTCCCCGGCAGGAGTTGCATAAAACATACTGACACCACCAATAAAAGACAAAACTTATTTCAAGAGGTTTTCACCATAGTCACAAGTTGCACAGAAAGCTGTCAAGGGTGAAAATGATAATTGATTCTCCCGAAGAGTGTGCCATCCTTCAAACGCTACAAGCTACAAGAGACTTGCCCGAAGCAGAGTTCCACAAATGAGTCGATTTACAAACGCCGCTAACGACGACCATACTGCCTGGAACACAGCTCCGGTTGTTGTGCTTATGGTATTCCTATTTTGTTTTACGGAATTTCAACCTCTTGACAATCCAAGTGAGTCTTGTATTGAGGTACAGCGACACCACACTCTCTTTCATGACAACTTGGCGAACTGCGGAGGCTACGGCCCCTGCGACCCAATAAGAGCGTCGGAGCGAGGCACGTGATATTACGTCACGGGAGCATGCGTGTCACTCCATCAAATGGCCTGGAGAAACCGGCTGCCGACTGCTGGTCACGAGTTGTCTGTTGCTAAACCAACAACTTCGGATGAGTGCCCACCACCGCAACGTTGCTGTCCACTAGAGTAGCGCTCGTCGGGAACAGTTAGTGAGACAACCATACGGTCAATTTCCCTGCGTATCTTTGGTGGGTGCTAATACCAGGTCGCAGTGCAATGTCTCGGGTGGAAGCGGTTGATTACGTGGCTGCGATTGCCAACAGCCATGGCACTACAAGGAGAAAAAATTGTGAGTGGATACGGATATGGTATCACTTTTTTCAGTTTCAATGTGATTGAAACTCACATAGTTGTTAATATTTTTATTCCTTTTTTTTAATATATTTTCTTGACAAAAATTGAGTAGGGCGAGTTTAGTTGCCTTTAAAAGAAAGAGGAGCCTAGAGCTACTTCATGTCACAGATGGCACCGTTGCTGTGGCGGTAACGAGGCCTCAGTGTCCTCGATCTGCAGTGTTATCACGTGCCTTTTTCCAAAGCTCTTATTGGGTCATGGGGGCCGCATGCTCCACTGTTCACGAACAGGCCTGGTCGCCTGTTCAGCGACCAGGCACCTGTTCAGCCGGCCTGCACTGCCTACTAAGCCAACGGAAACTGTCAGCCATAGGTCTGGACTCTGCAAAGCCAGCAGTGGCCACGCCCACTCTCTTGCCAGTTTAGACTGTGCATGAAACGAACCTGCCGTAAAATACCACGAAAGCGCCCGCAAATCGGGCACCTAATGCAAACTATACGTTAGGTGCCCGATTTGACCAGACAAGCACTCGTGTCCTGGTTAACCCAGTTTTCAGTGAAAGCGGGGTGGGCCCTCTTCCGGTATTCTATAGTAGGTGGTCTACATAGTTCAACTGAGAGAAAGGAAAACCCACTGTTCGACCCACATTAATAAACCAAGAATCGCAAACAGCTGCAACTCCACACGAATGCGACGCCAACAGCGGCGCCAAAATGGGATTAAGTTTTAGAACCCAATGTTACTCAAATCAAAAGGTAAAGCGGAAAAAACATGATTTTTTATGAGCTGACGTCCACTTAGGTCCAAGGAACGTCGACCAAGAATTGGAATTGCAGAAACCAAAGGCATTTATAAGAAAAAAAAAAAAACTATTTTTTTTTTCTTGCTGACAAGTTTGTGTGTTGCCATTTCTTGGCCCGACAAATGTTACGCCCTAGTAACCAGCGCGACACTTCCACGACATTGTCGGGTGGACATTGAGATACCACATGTGGGGACGTAATGAACACACCGGTGCGACGCCAGAGGGAGGGGAAAGGGGCACGAGGCAAAGGGTCACCTCGAAGGTCCCGAGACAGCGGCCCAGGCGTCCCCGGACCCCACCCTCCTCCATGACCTCGCGCATGGCCGCCGTGCTTGGCTCCTCGTTTGGTTCCAGGCCGCCCCCGGGCACGATCCACCGGTCGGGGGCGCTGCTGCTCGACACCAGCAGGATCTGAAACCGGCCGTTGTCAGAACCTTCCGAAACGAAGCAATGAGGGTCACCAAAGAGGATTCTGCGATCGTCTGTTCTTGGTCATAACGGATTCTACTGACCCTAAACATCCTAAAAATTAAAAAAAGTACAACCACGCGACGCCAATTTCTTGTTTAGAAACGTGATGAAAGGTCGGAATACACGCCTTTCACAGCGAATTTTTCTGATCAGGAAAGGCGGGGCACACCCCAGTGGCGGTGTCAGCGAGGTCACGATGGACACTCGTGGGCCAATAGACGCTTTGCAAAAGTCCCAAAAGCCCGCACGCGCCGCGCGACGAATAATGGGAGTCCTCGGTACGCCCCTCGTCCCGCTACCACGTGACCACGTGGCATACGCGAGCGGGTGCAGATTACCACGGAAACACCTTTTGAGCAGCCGAGTCGGGCGAGTGACGAGCCAACCGCTGCCCCTTCCTCATCCCCCTCCTTTGTACCAGCTCTGTCGTCTGCTGCACCAACGCTTTGTTGAACCTGGTCGAAACCTGCCACAGTTGCGGTGCAAATGAAATGGATTAGGCGACACTTCAATACGTGAAGGTAAGTTACGACGAATAACGTATTAAAATAAGTTCACCTGTCACGATGCCTTTACACTGCCACAGATACGGTACGCCGCCAACGACATACAACTCGGCGGGATGGCGGATGGCTGCAACGGCTGCTAACGGTAACTGCCGGAACGCGCGCACAGTCGCGGAGGCACAACGAGAAAGCACATGATCTGTACTGAGGGTTCCCGAAATTCCTGGCTGTCGTGGCGCTGTACGTTTTGCAAAAGGTCTATTGCAAGTCGCCTCTCTCAGAGAGGTGGCTTGCGATTGGCCGACGAGTGCCCGTCATCTCCGCGCTGACACTGCTGCTAGGGTATGTATTTTTCTGCCTTTCCTGAGCGGAAAAATCCGCTCAAAAAGGGGTGTCACATTTTTAAAAAAATTATTCGGCGTCGCGCGACTGTAATTTTTGAATTTTTAGGATGCTTAGGACCTGTAGAATCAGTTATGACCAAGAACAAACAATCGCAAAATTCTTTTTAGTGCACATTTAATGTTGTGGGCTTGCTCAAAAACCGGCCAGAAATATCGGCGCCCGCACATGGCGTTCAACTCTTCATCGAGGGTGGATTTTCGTGGTATTTTACCTCGCGTACTTTCAAGGCAGAGCTTCCTTCGTGCGAAAAACGAGTCCAATACCTTTGCCACAATCAACGGCAGACGACAATGCAGACGACCGAGTTAGCGGGGGTTGTGCATGTGGTACCACCTTGTGATAGGTGCAGCAAGCGGACGACGCACTCTGGTCAAAAGAAAACGACGCTGTCATCTGCTTTTATACTCGTGCCGTGTTTATAAAAGTTTGTGGGCACAAGCTGGTCTCATTAAACATTTACAAAAAGTTCTACATTTGTCAGACAATTTCCATCTGCGACAATATAGTTGTCGCGACACAGCACGGAGCATCCCACAACGCATTGAAACATGCCTGCAGTGAGCAATCTACGATATCAGTTATACACTGCTTTGTTGTTTTGTACTGGATGTGAAATTTGAGTCTTAACCGTTCATGTAACTGGGAAGAAAAACTGTTACAAGTTGTTGCATCGCACCTCGTATAACTCTTGCTTATCGCTGTTTGTGGGAATGCGGAGGCAGCATGTGCAGAATGCGGGAGCGCATATCAAGTGCATAAATCGTTATCTACAGGTGCATGATAGCAACACAAAAATGTTCTCACTCTCCGCCAAGGGAAACATCACTCGAAATTGTTGGTAAAGCACAAAAGTACTTAATTAAACATAAAGTTGCGTGAATGCTTGCAGAGGTCTCATACCAGTATTGAGCAGATCAATTCCAATAGCATGAAACTGAACTTCCCCCAGATTGCAAGCGAACTGTAGGGATAAACACTTCAGGGACCCAAAAATGTCTCCCAACAATTCCCTCGACGCAAATTAAACCAAAACTGGAGTAGAAAAAGTAAAAAAATCAAGTCGAAGGGACAGAAAAAACAGACAAATAGGCAACATATTAATTGAGAAGTCTGTCTTTTGTCTGCCTTTTCCACTTTTGACAAACCTCACTTTCCTCCACAGTCTCGAGTTAGCTTTCATTGTGGCAAACTTTCACCAGCGCACCTGCACTGACAACCGCTTTCTGTCATATTTTCGTTTTTCCACTTTTGTTGCCACTTTCGTACCATGAAGCAGAGCTTGAGATAACAAAATCGGCAAGCCCCTGAATTTTATCTCACGGGGCTTTTTCGAAGCCACGCTAATAAAGGAACAAAGAAGAGGCATAAGCCAGTACACACCCCCACCTTTGTCGAACGCGAATATATTTGCCGCCATCGGGGAAAAAATAAGTTCAAGGACCCAAGATAACTGCCTGTTTGTGCGTCACAGAGCCACTGATAGCACCTTTGCAGATAAAACCTGCGTCATAGGAAGCTTCTCACGGACGGATCCGGGAGGGGTGTGTTTCACAGTACGATGTGGCTATGCAAGGTCGAGCAATGCCTGCTGACACTGCATATGTGGTGCCATGCAGGCATGAGCTGCAACCTTCTACTGTTATACAGCATGTAAACTAATGCTTATAAGGCACTTTAAATGGCCCGCAAAAATCTGTTTCTGAACTCTTATCACGCTGCGACTTACTGTGGACGTGCAAGCAGGGACCGGAAGTTCACAGCGATAAAAATAATTGTACCAAATTTGAAGAAAAAAAAATTAAAATTGAAACTAACATACAGTAAAACCTCGTTATAACAAAACGGGATATAACAAACTAATGGATATAACAAAGCAATCATAATTCCCCTTGCTTGCTAATAGTGGGAAGAAATGGACATTGGCTATAACAAACTAATGGTTATAACGAAATAATTACGACCACTCCTTCAACTTTGTTATAACGAGGTTTTACTGTACTTTATGTGGTACATTGCCCTTTTCTCCTCTTTCTCAGACGTCTACTGAAGTTGACAAAGAGGTCACTCCAGCACCACCTACTCAGAGATTGTCAACAATGTGCCCCAGAAACTTCGGACAGAAAAACAACACATTCCCTCGGCAACATGACACCCCGTCACGCTACGCTCCGGTTCCTGCACAATGGAAACGATCAAGGTAGACGACGTAAATTTGTTTCCTGTGAGGGAAGCCTGCCAAGTGGGCAAGCGTCCAATGCACCACAGGTCCACGTCTTAGAGGAAGCTGGCCAGTGGTAGCTCAGAAAGCTCGAGCACGGACTTGTATGTCAATGTCAGTCAGTTCGTGCATTTGCAACAGCCTTGGGTTTTTCGTCGAGCACATATCGAACCGACGGCCACATATATAAAAGCGGGAGAGGCAGGCGGAGTATCTGCAGTAACGGCAACTTCCTGATGACACATGTCATCCGTGATAATCACATAAAATGTTCCAGGTTCCAAGCTAAGACCTCCTTCTGGGCAAAGCTCTGATAGCCACATTTGTTGACCAGTGTATGATTCTGGATTATTGAAAGCGTACTCTTATGAAGAGTGTGTCTGGGAGGTCAGCAGATTTATCTAGACGATCCCAACCCTGACTACCTACTCCTCTTGAAATCCATAGACTTAAATTTTCCATCAATTTAAGTTACCTTCTCGATACTCAAACAAACTCAACAGAGCAGCTTGGTTAAATTCAACTCGGAGCGTGAAACAACTCGGGGTCGTGCCACTACATGCTCAGTGAACGACAAAAAAATTGCATTGAAAAAAAGAAAAAAAATCTTTTAATGTTAAAAGAGACTGCTCGCCCCACCAAATAGGGTGAAAAAAAAAAGTGTGTGATGGCTTGGCTACATTGACTGGTCTACCTAAGAGATGTGGACACTTTTTTAGGCTACAACCTCGGTGAAATTTTCTGGTGATGCAACTCGTTCAAACGAATGAACCTCAAGTGCAGGGAATAAGAGAAGAGAGAAAGACTGAGCCTCTGCACTTGTCTGCCATACCACTATCAATGCCGTTTGTTGTGTAAGCCAGCTATTGCAGTCTGGGGCATGCACGGACATGTGCCTGCCTACACTGTCACAGAACAATTGCTGATCTGTACACAGATATGCAGCAGACAGCAACTGTTGTAAAGCAATGATTGTAATGTCCAGGTACCCCCCAACTACCTGTTATAAAACTCTGAAAAACATGACCGGGAAACTGGATGCTTCAAGCTTATCGTTCTCGGCTCGCTTAGAAGGCATCTAATATAATAATCACGATATTCCGAAGGTAGACACAACGCCAAAAATTGCTTCACCGGGGCGGGGATAGTGGGGTTCGGGAGATTTGTAGAATGGGGTAGGCAAAACGAGTTTTTGACAATGTTAGTGACTGTTCCTAACCCAACCTAACCTAACCATTGACTGTTCCTAACAAAACCTAAACCTAAACAATTGATCACCAATTTTGCCTGGGAACAGTATAATATGATTGCTCATATGTATAACAAATCCATCACAGAGGTGAAGGCGGAAAAGTTTTTTACTATTGCCTTAGTAAACATTTTTTGCAATAAACCTAAAAAAGTTCTGGGATGTAATTAATTCAAGAACTTCTAAACCTGTACAACTAATGAATGATGATCGGTTGCCATTATCGGATGAACAAAGCGTCAACGGTCTTAACAATTTTCTCCTCAGTCTTTACAACAGGTGACCAGAGTAGCATGCCTCACACAGGGGTGGATCAAGAACTCCGTTTTGGGGAAGGGACGGAAAATTTGTAAGGATGCTATTCTCCCATTCTTTTGTGTGCACCGGGGGGTCCACCCACGTCAAATTGTCCTCCGAGAAGAGGGGAGGGGGTTCGACTTTGTTTGGGGGGGGGGGGGGGGGGGCCGCCCCCGTCACCCCCCCTCTTGGATATGCCACTGGCCTCACCCAGAGTCATATATTGGGAGAGTTTGGCCAGTGGGTGTGGCAACGAAGGTGCCGGAGAGGGGAAAAGTGAAGGAAAGGGAGGAGAGCGCCAAAGGAGCGAGAAAGAAAGAAGGGACCAAAGAGAAGACGACCGCCATTTTGATGCAATGATGTCAGCACTGAGCACTGTTGAGGCTATGCGTCATCTGCTATGGGCTTATTTCTTTTTTGCCTGAATAAAAGTTTGCATTGAAACGCGGAGAAACTTTGTTCGTTAGCTTTTTAGGCCACTGAAGAACAGCACTACATAATTTTCTTGCCAGGGCCTGCCAAATAAAAGGAAAGAACCGAAATTTGGATGTCGATCCCATGCATTCCGCCGGTCGAATGAATGAAAATAGCGGCCCTTCCCGCTCAGCTGGGAGCAGCCGGGAGTTCACTCGCATATGCTCACGCCTCTTGCTCTTTGCCGCGGGCTGATTGGCTCACTCGGGAGGGTGGCGTTACGGCGGCAAGATGATAGACTGGCCAAACTCTCCCCATATACGGCTCAGGCCTCACCTTGCATCACCCTCCCGTGGCTGCCACTGAAATCACTTATTCAGGCATCATAAGCTCAATAGAAAGGTTACAGCTCTCTTCCAGCTCTGGGGATGACAAAATTAACTCCAAATTACTGAGAAACACCAAATCACACAAAGCCCATTTTTGTTAATTATATTCCAGCAATCGCTGTCTTCTGGTGAACTCCCTACAGATTGTAAAATTGGCAGAGTGTACCCTATACACAAATCAGGCAATCAATCTTCACCATGAAACTATCGCTCCAAATCTTTCTTGAACATATGATATATTCAAATGTTTTGAAGCATTAGTGAACAAAAGGTTAGTGCGCGAACGAGCTGGTGGTGGTTAAACATTTGACTAAAAACCCCGAGACTGGGACGAGAAGGGACGGACAACCACAAAGTCTTAATACTTTGTGTTTGTCCGTCCCTTCTCGTCCCAGCCTCGGGGTTTTTAGTCTAATGTTTAAGAAGCATCTTGAAAATAACCACATCCTTTTTTCAAACCAGCGTGGGTTCAGACAATTGTTTTCTTGCGAAACACAACTAGTCCAACTTGTTCATGAAATACACAGCAACAACGATAACATACAGACTGACACCATACCCATTGATTTTTTTCAAGCATTTGATAAGGTATCCCATCGTTTACTCATGTTCAAACTGAATCAACTTCACATAATTCCATCTGTAACATCATGAATCAGACAATTTTTAAGCAATCATACTTAGCATACTACTTGTCATCTTATCCTCCTGTATAACGTCCTGTATTTGACTTTTTGCTGGCTGTGTAATTTACCGATCTGTATGTAACCTGGAAGATAACCTAACCCTGCAAGCCGACCTTAACCTATAATAGTCGACTGGCGTAATAAGTCGAAACTAATAAACTCTTCTAAAATGCAACTCGTTTCCCTCATGCGTGCCCCTAGTCCTTTCTCTTTTTATTACACGATGTGCAGCCAGGCAATTACCAAGCCATGTAATGTGCATCTTACAAGTATCTTGGCATTCACTTATCTAACGACCCCTCATGGAACATGCATATAACACACATCCCGTCTTACGCTAACTCCTCTTTTAGCTATCTTCGACAGAATCTAAAACTAGCACCATCATCAGAACTAGCCTACACTACTCTCGGTAAGATTACAAATTGCACATGCATCATCCATCTGGTCCGCTTGTCAACGTTCATTGATAACCACCATAGAGGCACTTCAAAATTGCGCAGATTCATATTTTCAG
Organism: Ixodes scapularis; assembly: GCF_016920785.2. Lineage (NCBI taxonomy): Eukaryota > Metazoa > Arthropoda > Arachnida > Ixodida > Ixodidae > Ixodes > Ixodes scapularis. The sequence goes on along the minus strand of NW_024609883.1, from coordinate 80,637,822 downwards.
ATTACTCACGAGACATCAGCATTACTTTGTTAACGAATGAAATCTAACCTTGATGTGCTCTTGTCTACAAGAACATTATCACACCTATCTCTTTTTTGCAAGATTTACTATCATAATCATGACATCAGAACTTCATCGTTATTTCCTCCCACTTGCATATTTCCTCGCATTGATAACGTTCGTAGAGTCCGTCCAATTTTCGCTTCGTTGGTCTTGTTTCTTAACTCCACCTTGCCATTAAAAATAAGACTAAAATAACCTGCATAACAGTATCACGACACAAACAGATCATAACACATTCATATCCCCACTAACCACCCATTTGCAGTTGCACTAATAGCAAATTCAATTTGTGTTTGTAGAAATACTTTACTCTTGTATTTTTTCCTGTTTAATTACCTGATCTTTCCTAAAGGTGTTTGAGTGGTCATTTTTCCTGTTTCTAGCTTTATATAACAATGTTCTCCAGCCAGTAACCCCCTTGTGCAAAGCTGTAAGGGTCTTCAAGGTTTAATCAATTATGATAATGATGATGATGATTTAGAGGAAGGCTGAAGAAACAATGATCCTCTGTTAACACAGAGCATGTTATATGGCCGGCCCCTAAACAATTCCATCACTCAACCAGGGACCGAAGTCGATAAGCTGACTGCCAGCCGAATGCTGACCGCTGCGCTCGTCTTCTCACGTGCGTCCTCCTCGACTGCATCCGTGTTACTCTCGGCGGGGGCGAAACATCACGCGGTCAGACATACAGCAGCATCCTTCTCCAAGAAACGAGCACGTTTCGGTCTTGCATCGGGTAACAGCACAAGAAAGAGCAACAACAAAAAAAGCAAATGCTCCACTAGATGTGCTCAGAAGTTGAGGTATGTTCAAGTGTTTGGTTCTCTTTTGCTGTGAGCTGGTGCCAGAACTCTGCTCAGCGGTGCTGCGTTTTAACTGTTCCATTTCCGCGCGCATTAACATTTTCATCGCAGAAGATGGCACCGAGCTATCATTTGCACCACTCAGTCTCCACAGGTGTACAGCTACTCCATGATAGCACGTTAGATTCCATGTTACCACACTACTTTTGCCACGTTAGTAACGTGAAGGGGCAACTTTTTTTTCTCTCAACTAGCGTAATTCTTGTGACTGGGTTTAGGGCAGCTGATGTAAGGATGAGTGGACAAAAAGTATCCAAGGGGAGCATTGTTTCGTCTATTCTCTCCATTGTCCTTGTTTTCTGGCGCTTTTCTAATCTAAGACGTACCAACTCGCCCAACTCCAGATTCTTCTACACTTTTTCTCAACTTTCTTCTAAGGGTCTCACATTGCAAGTTCAACTAACAGACCCTCTTTCCTAACTGATTTGGTCCTGTGCATGTCTGTGTGTGTGTGTGCGTGTGTTTAAAATGGGGGAAAGGTATCTTTTAAGATATTTCACAAGCAACTTTTTTTTCTCTCTCTAGATGGGCAGCTTTGAAGGTAGGTTTGTCGACTTGCTTTGGGAGTTCAGTCACCACGGGAGTTGACTCGACAGGGGCTGACGCAGAATGTGCGCGCCAAGTGAAAACTCGCATCACAGCTGCGTTAGCGATAAGCTCAGCGGCACATGGGCACCGTCTCTCGCCGTAAATCATCGAAACGAGCCGTGAATTAGTCACGATGTTGAGGGTGAAACACAGCCATCGCCTTTTGCTGACCGATTTCATACACAGAAGCGCGAGACCACCCAAACACCCAACCAAAGAGCACACGTACCCGTGTAGCGAACTGCAACCCGTCAAATGTTATGCACAATTGAAGTGTCCACCAATGAATCGAGCAGCAAGGTCACCACCGACACCGGCACAACACGACAGCGACGCAGTGACTAAACGCCGCCAGATAAACAGGAGCCCGAAAAGCGCATCCGACAGAAACGAGATAGGGTGTTAGGAAGAGGGCACAGAGTACGATTCTCGGCCACCCCCAAAAAATAAGGGGAAAAAAAAAAAAATAATGGCAGCATTGCTTGCTAACCAGCCTGCTCCTTTCAGGAGCGGGTAAAAGCGGAATATACGTGTGTTGTTGGTAGAGCACAGTGCTATCGATGAATGCAGCTTTGGGTCGGCCACAAGCGAGACGACGAGGTGTTTAGAGAGTCGAGGTGAAAAATCCGACGGGTCGGCTTACCTCAGTCTCTTCTCTGCGCACGCACAAACACGCCGCACGTCGCCGAAAACCGTCTTCGTCATACGTGCGAGTGGAATTTGGCTTTTCTTTCATACTTCGCCGGGAAGGAGAGGCGCGACTTCGGACTGCGAGCGGCTAGGATTTCATCGCTGCCCGGACTTGTACACAAGCCGAGGTGCACTCACTTCCAATCGCCCCACGGCCATTTTTGAGACATGCTGCGCATTCGGTTGTTCTCTGGCCAACGTTGAACGGGGGGCGCGGCGCCTGCGAAAACGGTGACGTCACGCTTCAAAGCCGAGGGCGAAGGTCACGTGATACGGAGCTTGCAGGATAGCGTTTAACAGCGGCACTTATGTTGACGAATCAAACGCACCCGTATCGGGCACGTTTTTGTTTTGTTTTTTTCTTTTTCCTTAAGTCTTTTTCTTTACGCATTCTCCGTTCACAGCGCGAGATGCCGTATTCGACCGTTCGACTGTCATGTTTCATTCATAAAGAACAAAACCGTGACGTTAGCGAGTGATCGTTCGAGCATGAGCATGCCTGATCATTGAAGCGCGCCGGGTAGAAGTAATTACCACGAAGTCCAAAGAAGTTTCGTCGATTTCATTCTGGTTCTGCTCTGGCTAGTACCGGCTAGTTCCGGTTTAGTTGATGCGTACTCATATGCGTATTTACAGTTTTTATTACAAAGTAGAATTGGTAGAATGCAAAACGTACGGTTGTTCATCATACTTTCCGGAACGTATTTAAAATATGTCGTCGTCTTTCGAGCATAAGGCCAAAATTTATGCTCCACCTAAATGAAGCTATCGTCTCAAGATCTACCGAATTTTAATATTGTGTGTAAAATATTTCAACGACTTGTGTTTCTTCAGCTTCATCTTCCAGTTTAGCTAGTAGCAGACTTCGCAGCCAGCGGTACTAGCAGAAATCGCAGAGAAACATAGCGACAAATAACAATAAAACACAATTGCAGCTTACAGTGCCCTCTCTGGGAAGGCAAAATATTTTCTAGCATGTTTTGAGCGGAGGAGCTCCCCAGTTTTGATTCAGTTTGTAGTTTCGTTCCCTGCCCCCTTTTAAGTCTGATCTCATGAAGAATTCTCGGTTTCCCTGGTAAGCACGACTGTCCAGCCGTTCGGTGAGATTGTCCACTGTGTCTTTCAACGTCCCCAAAACCACGTACAGCGAAGCAGAGCGGAGCGGTCAATAGTGGTCACCTGAAACCCTCCGTTTCGGAGGGGCCGTAGCCGCTACGACAGAGGCATTGTCGAGAAATACTAAGAAGACCGAACGTCGCGGGAGGCTTCGGTTGACTCGTGAGCGTTAATTTGAATCCACACAACTTAAAGCTTTTATTTTACCGTTGCTAGAATGTTCCCGAAATCGGCGAGCGCGCTGCTCCGGCGTCGGCCACAGGAGCAGCCGCTCCTTCTGCAGAAACAATATCATTATCGAACCACACATTTTCAGCACCGTATATCTTTGTAGCAGGGTTACTAGACCTCCCACTGTCGTTTTTTTTTCCCCCCTTTTGATTGCTTTTAATTTTTTGCACGTTTTTTTTTTTCTTTTTTTGCATGCTGGTTCAGTAGAAATGACCTGCTAGTAATGCACCATTATGCTCTGCAGGACATGTAAACATATTTATTCATGATTATCTTAAAGAAACTTCAAGATGAGGAGGAAGCGGTTGTTACTCATCAACTTCGAGACTGCAGGTGTGCTCAAGAGGGTATCCTTGAGCCAATACTTGGCAATGATGCCCTTTATTGCATGTGCCGTAAGCATTACGACGGCAAGAAATATGTATAACTCGTAGGGTCCCATCTTTCTGCTAGTGTATACGGAATCTGACCGTCAGCATTGGCGTGGCAGCTACCGTGGCACAATGGCGTCCACAATATCCTGTGTAAAAGAAACTTTGTAGTGGCAGTTAAAGGGTCAAGAAGGCAGGCCATCTGTTGACAAACAGTCTGCAGATGTCTTTGATCTCCTGTGCAGAGTTCGAAAGCGGCATGACGGACCGATCAAGGCTGCTACACTACATGACGTCCGGGGAATAGATGCGACTCCTGATGGCTGCCGAATCCGGTGGACAGCATGAATACGTGGTCCTCGAACCTTTTATCCACCAGGTAACTACAGCAAAAGTGACATCTTTGAACTACCAGTTCCACAACGTCGGTATTCCGGACCAGAGTCGTTATAAACAAGCTGTGCTTCAGAGTAGCGACACATCAACCATCTTGGTGCTTAAAATTATGGTTTCCGGTTGTCTGGAGCTTCATCTGAAATCGCAGTGGGCGGTTTTTCGTCCCCCAGAAATTGTTAAAACAGTCTGCGTCGGAGCAAGCCTGAGCTTCTTGACACTGCATCTAGAGATTGGGAAGCCACATTTTAGGATTGTAACAATCGCCTATTGCGCCCGGTCTGCACAAAGGACCAAAATGGTGGCGCCCCCAAGAGAACCAGGGAATGAACTGACGACGCACTAAGCGTAGCTTTTTCGGTGGCTGTATCCCAGACATCTTATGCATATTCTGAACGTGCCACACACCTGTCCAATTGGCATCCTGGATATGTATAGTGGGCTTCTTGCAACAGTTGCATTTCTTGTAGCGGTGAGGTGCCCTTTGCCTGCTCAAAACTTCACAGACATGATTCGGCAATGCATATTGATTTCTCGTGCTTTTGGTGTTAGGTTGGAGGACGCTCATCGATGCTATGCTTGGACGAACTGACCCTGTGCAAGCCACTCATACTGCAGGAACTCAGGTTCTATGAAAACCTTCCAGATGTGCTTAAGCCCTTTACGTCGGAATACAAAGGCAAGTTGTGTGGCCGTGGGTTGCGCTTTTTGCGCAATAAACAAGTGAAACACCTTTTTTTTGTTTAAAGGGGTACTCTGATGTTTTCTTTATGGTTCCCGATTTGCCTAAAAATTTGTTAAGCACATCAACATCGCTGAAACAGTAACCAATTTTGGGCCAACGCGAATTTTTCTTTTTGCAAATTTATTGAATATACAATTTTCTTTCTCGCCATATTTTTGGAAGTAAAAGTCTCTACTGTCAACGATAAAAAAGCAATGTCAGCCGAAATATTTCGTCAGAGTGTAGCCGCGTACTCCACTAAAACCGATTTTAAAGATGCGACCAGCTGCTCTTTAGCGAGCAGCAAGCTAGTTAGCTTTTAGACAAGAAACACTGGTGCAGCATTCCTGTGACGTCACATCGCGGTGCAGCTGCAGTTGATTGGTTGCACCGCGTATCGCACCACCACGGTTACGTCACGTCGTGGCCGTACAGCTGATGATCAGTGTTGCACTCCCCATAGCAGATAGTTTTGGTCTTGCCGTGGACGCCTGAAACCAAAATTTGAGCCGTAACATTTAAAAATCTACACAGAATATTGGAAAAAAAAATAATTATACCTTGTAATTCAGAGACACTGCCTTATCTGACAAGTCGTAATCCCAAAAATAATTTTGCCACCTTGGCAAAAATGGACACTCCGAGCAACTCAGTGAAGAAACCAAACTTGGATTTCACTTCAGTTTAAAAGAACCATGACCCAAGCAGCACAAGAATATTGGGCGAGCATCTACACAATATTGTTGCCAAATACTCCGAATATACGGTTATTCCCATCCACACGATGTCCAGACAGTATCGTTTGAAAAGGGGGGCCGTACCAGCACAATATCACTGGAGTACTGCCAGCGTCGGCTGAGCATCCGCCGGACATCGCGTGTCAATCGAGTGCCATCAGTGTCGTCTGAGTAGCCGCCAGATATCACCCATTGCATCCACAGAGTACTTAGAGAGTCGGCTGAGTATCCGCCGGGTATCGCGTATGTCAATCAAGTACTGGAAGTGTCGTCTGAGCACCCGCAGTATATCGCACGTATGTCTACAGAGTGCTTGGAACGTCGGCGACATAATCCGTTGCAACACAAGACGGTAGGGCGAGGGTAAGACGGGCCGGAAAGGAGGCGAAGCAGACGAACGCTGGAGAAGAGAGGGGGACACCTTTCTCTCTTTAGCGTTCCGTCTGCTTCCTCCTCCCGGCACTTCTTACCATCGCCCTACCTTCTTGAGTTGCAACAGACTATAGATACCGCCCAATTTATCTGTTACAAAAATATTTTTATTTGCTCACGCCACCATTACGCTTTGGGCTTTTTTTGGCACCTTTATTATAGTCGCATGCAGATACATTACGCATACCACAAGCATCAACTGAACATATACATTGAGTGCATACATGGCACATACAAACATTAGCCCAATAGCGCACTAACCAACACCTCCTAGAAATAAAGCCGTAGTGCCCTTTTCGTGACGTCGCAACGGAATGCCATTGGGGGCCCGCGTCGAAGCAAATGCAAAGCGCGTGGATCGACCGTCATAGCTTTCAGTCACATCCGCGTGTCTTATTAGCTAAAATGAAAGCTGCGCGTAGCAACGGGTGTAGAAAACATTTTGTTGCACTGGCAAAACATTACATTGCTAAATAATTGTACGAAATGGCAAGACGAGTGCGTATAAGATGTCAATAGAAAAATGTGATTGTTTTAACTCGAAAACATTCAGTCACGCAATTATTACCGTAGGAATGCATGTTTTATACAGAAATACTTCGGCAAAATGGCGAGACACGCAGTGATTTGAAAGAGCAAAACAGACCACAGTTCAAAATCAGGTAGACGTAGTCAACGCGGAAATCCCTAGACAAGTGTCACTTACGATCATGTAAGCGACTGTTATCGCGTGCAGTCACTGAATTCTTGCATTATACCCCAGGCCACATGGAAAGCTAATATAATTTCGAGCGAATTGCATTATGGGGGGTCGACAAATCAGCTTGCGACGCTCGTATATTCACTCAAGACCGCGAACTGATTAAATCTTATATCATTCAATGAAAATATATTGGCTTTTCCGTGTGACAGGAATACTAAACTTACTATTTAGTCAACTAATTTACCTATGGGCTTGAGCTGCCTTAAAACAAAATATCTTATTTTGTATACAATAATACTATTACCTTAATACAGTTAAGATTCTAGTATAAACACGGTAAAGACAATAAAATCACATTAGGATAAATAAACACAAGCACCAACAACGCACTTTCAGTAATCACATACTTGTTATTCACCTTCCAGTCAAAACTAGAATATTACCACGCATATTTACAAACGTCGACGCAACAGCACGCGGTTAACGATGAAGAACAACACTCCATTCATCACGAGATTTAAAAACAAAATTGACTGCAGCACTTTACTCGCGTCCTACATGACTAAGAAAACTCATAAATAAGTTGTTTCTCACCTGTCAATCGCATCCATACGTCCCGCTCTATCTGCCAAGAAAACATCTGAACACGAACACCAAGACGTCTCTTGGTCGAGAGAGGGCTCTATCGATAATGACCAGTGTCATCGTTGACTAGTTGCGACACATGTTACTCAAACCGTAGTAGGACTTGTTCCGCGAATGCACGTAAATGCCATAGTATCAGGCGAACACAAAGAAAAAACTACCCGAGAGCCAAGACTCCGGTGATGACGGAAAAACTACGGGAAGGAAACAAGTCTTAAAACAACCAAACACGAGAGCGCCAAGCGCCGATACTGGCGCGTCGGAGACCGAGAAAAAAAGAAAGACCGTTGGTCCAGGTTAGTCAGCGTACGGGCGAAACTCGTAAACAACACGTGATCAGGAGAGGAGCAATACTGTCTCTCTCCCTTTCCCTTTCCAAGGCGCCAGCGAGTCTGGTCACGTGAGGTGTAACGAGGTTGGGTTCACTCCGTCTTATTATGCCTCCTCTTTCGCTCGTGTCATCCCGTCTCTCTCCTCTCCCTTTCCAAGGTCTCTTTTTGGGAGGAAGATCGGGATTGCGTCGGCGCGATATAACAGACATTCTGTGGACATAGGCCGTGTCAAAATGGTTCCGGCTTTCTTTCAATCTCATTTTTCGAATTGGCCGAAAATGCCTAATACTGCGCAGTTATTGCAGATTCAAAAATAATAATCAGGGAAAAACACGGTTCGTGTACCATATATAACATGTTTGCTTCGCCGCAATAATTCCGTCGACATCGGCAGAATCAAAATGGTACAGGCACAATTTTCCCGATACAAGAAAAAAATCGGCAATACTCGCACAACTTTCCCGACCCGAGGCGAATATCGCCCCAATATTGTGCGCTGCCTGGGGACATTTAGATTGCCCTTTTTAATGGGTTAACTAATGCCCGGAATGCACACATACTGTCGAGACCGGTTATAACGAAGTCGGTTATAACGAAATAGCGGCTACAGCGAAGCGATCACGATTTCCCATTCCCTTTTGCACTTCATTAACCGAAGTCGGTTATAGCGAAATAGTTGATGTAGCGAAGTGAGTTTTAATTTCCGTTGACTTCTTTATAACCGGTCTCGACAGTAGTTCATATTCATAAGGCATGGAACAGGCATCACATATAATTTGCAATGCTGGTTTTGAAAAGAGGTGCATTCATTCTTTGTTTACCGCCTTAAGAACGCCGGCCATTAAGCCTGCACATAACCACGTCTTTCCTCTCGACCAGGTGTGGTAGAAGTGGCGCTATCAGAGGATCCCGATGGCTACCTGACTCTGACAGCGCATTCATCGTACGAGCATCTCAAAAATGGCTGTGCATCTAGTCACTCCATCAAGAGCACAGACAGCCTCACAAGGGCCCGGAAATACAGGTTGGCAAGAGCTCCCTCGAGATCTTCTAAGGGTTTCAGCCTCTGTTCCTGCATGTTTATGAATGTCACATTAGATGGAAGTTGCGCTTGATTTGCTTTCACCAATGTGCACCAGGGCAAAGAGTTTGCACCCGGCATGTTCAAGTATACTACTGAAATAGATTTGGTTAAGGTAATTTGCTGTGGATGTAAGCCAATACAGATGGATTACTTAGATTGTGCCAAGGTAGTAAATTGGGCCATTTGGGAAACGTTGCACATGATGTGGATAAAAATCCCAGCAAACGCGGACGACAAAAATACATAGCCCCGTCGGGACACAGCGGTTTATCCCCATCATGTACAATGTTTACTTCAAGGTAATACACCTTGTAATAACACACTGCAAATATCTGGATGCTATTAGAAAACCTCCACAACCCTCTAATTTCACCAGTTGATAAGAGATGCTTGAACAGGATTCACTACTATTCAAATCAATATTGGAAGCTTTGGAACATCTGCATGTGTCTAGTAATAGTATGCAATTCTGTCTTGCCTCCCTTTAAAAAGCAAAAGTGGGAATGGCAGAGTGGTACTTAATTTGAATCACTACTATCATTAACAAGTTCCTCATGTAGACCACAGTGATCGGCTATTAAGACAGCAATTAGATTGGCCTTTTTCATAAAAAGTTTCAAATTTCTAGGAAGTACTGTAGGTAGGTACCAATTGGAAGATGGACGCCGGCGTATCATGACCGTTTGAATGCATTACTTTGTGGACAAGGAATGCTTTCCATGTTATTCTAAAATATAATCATGTTTATGTTGTGTCTGTGTAGTGTGTCGGATGCTTCACAAACGGACGCATAATGAGTTGGTCTGGGACCTTGTCAGTTGTCCAGACACCTTTCGCCTCAGATCATCCAGTTCCTTTGTTTGAATTTAGCGATTTCGGTTCGATTTTCGATTAGAGATGAATGCCAGTGTGTTTGTGGCTGCAGGATGCGTTGGCAGAAGGCTGGCAGTATCGAGATTGAACCGGTGTTGAAGGAGAGTGCTCAGCTCTTTGAGGAGCACGACGGCGGCAAGAAGGACAGCTTCACCACCCACAATCCGTGGATCGTGCGCTGCCACAACCACCAGATCCAGAAGTTCCTTTCGTCGTCTGGAAGCCCCAAAGGTTAGCGAGGACGCCGCAGATAGGGCCCTGCCCCGCAAACTGATAGACTGGAAAAGAACATAAGGGGTTGTTACTGCCGGAAGAATGAACTGATTCTCTAAGGGGCAGGGTAAGGGAGAAAGGAAAATGATGGGAGGAGGTGAGAGTGCCAGGATGAGTGACCGTGAGTGACAAGATATATATGGTAGAGCTTCATTGATACATCTCGGTTGATGTGTTTTCCTGGTCGTTGCGTTCACAATTCCTAACCCCATTTAGCTCCAGGAGACATGTATATTAATTTACTTTTTGCCTTCCCAGTTGTATCAAAATACTGCCACCAAATGCAGCTGATGTAACAAATCAAGTCGCCCGGCTGCGGCTGCCTCTTCCTTCGCTTTCTCTACTTCTCACGTCTTTGCCTTCCTGCACTGTGTTTAAGTTCGTAGTCATACTTCCCCATTATAAACTGGCACGCAAATTGAAGTTTGTGGTCTTGCTTCACAGCTTTGCATTAGCATGCACATTGAATTTTGTAGTTATGCTTCACCGCTTTGCACCGGCGCACAAGGTGAAGCTCGTAGTCGTGCTTCACTGCTTTGCACCGGTGCGCAAGGGGAAGCTTGTAGTTGTGCTTCACCATTTTGCACCGGCGCACACGTTGAAGTATGCAGTACCTCGTGTGCACTAGTATTCACATTCAAGTTTGAAGGCGTGCTCGGCTCCGTGCACAAGGTGAAGTTTGTAGTCATACTTCACAGCTTTGCACCGATGCTCAAGAGGAAGTTCGTACTCGTGCTTCACTGCTTTGCACCGGTGCGCAAGGGGAAGCTTGTAGTTGTGCTTCACCATTTTGCACCGGTGTACACGTTGAAGTATGCAGTACCTCGTGTGCACTAGTATTCACATTCAAGTTTGAAGGCGTGCTCACTGCTCGGCTCCGTGCACAAGGTGAAGTTTGTAGTCATACTTCACAGCTCTGCACCGATGCTCAAGGGGAAGTTTATAGTCGTGCTTCACCGCTTTGCACCGGCGCGCAAGGGAAAGCTTGTAGTTGTGCTTCACCATTTTGCACCGGTGCACACGTTGAAGTATGCAGTACCTCGTGTGCACTAGTATTCACATTCAAGTTTGAAGGCATGCTCACTGCTCAACTTCGTGCACAAGGTGAAGTTTGTAGTCATACTTCACAGCTTTGCACCGGCGCTCAAGGGGAAGTTTGTAGTCGCGCTTCACCGCTTTGTACCGGCGCGCAAGGGGAAGCTTGTCGTTGTGCTTCACCATTTTGCACCGGTGCACACGTTGAAGTATGCAGTACCTCATGTGCACTAGCATTCACATTCAAGTTTGAAGGCGTGCTCACTGCTCGACTCTGTGCACAAGGTGAAGTTTGTAGTCATACTTCACAGCTTTGCACCGATGCTCAAGGGGAAGTTTGTAGTCGTGCTTCACCGCTTTGCACTGGCGCGCAAGGGGAAGCTTGTAGTTGTGCTTCACCATTTTGCACTGGTGCACACATTGAAGTATGTAATACCTCATCCGCACTAACATGCACATTAAAGTTTGTAGTCATGCTTCACAACTTTGCACTGATGCGCAAGGTGAAGTTTGAGTCGTGCCTCACCACTTTTGCACCGTTGCACAAGGTGAAGTTTGTAGTCATGCTTTACTGCTTTGCACCAATGCGCAAGGTGAAGTTCATTGTCGTGTTTCACCATTTTGCACTGGTGCACACGGTGAAGTATGTAGTACCTCATGTACACTAGCATGTACATTAAAGTTTGTAGTCGTGCTTCACCACCTTGCACCGATGCAGCGGAAATCGTTGACGGAAATTAAAATTGTGGTTTTGGGTTGCTTTTTGTCTGATCTATAGGCTCCCAAGATTGTTATTGGTTGTTGCAGTTTCTTGGTTCATAATGTTTTTGTTTTACCGCAATCCCCTCAAAAACATAACAAGGTTCTTCTGTAGAGAAAGATGACTTGAGATCAATAGCAAAGGTAGCTCCATACTGGGTTCGACTTTCTGTGGCAATGCAGCTAAGGCTGCAGAGCCAAAGCATGCCATTTCACTCCACAGCTGAATATATGAGCTGGGTGTAACTTAACCAATTAAAAAAATATATAATTGTTACTTTTAGCTTTGATTTCACAATCTTGCTATAATATTGGTCAAGATCTGCCTAACTTATGACGTTTCTTTGTTAGCTCCTTTGGTTTTTTGTTTGTTTTTTTGGTTTAAATTCGCTGTAGGTTTTTTAGTTCCCTGCGAAACAAACATGGCGTCTTTCTCATGTGCATCGTTGGGTATTGTCAGTACCATGGTGCATTGTCAGTGCCTTCTATGTGCTTAACCAGAAGTTGTCAAAACAAGCCAATCAAGTGGTGTGCAATGTGCACGCGCAAGTGAGACAGAAGGAACACTGACTCACCATCTTTTCTGTATACCGGTTGGTTAGCTAGCTCACCAGCATGAGCGAGCAGTGTTGGGGATTGAGCACCGGATCCCTGGGTTCTGCAGCGCAGTGTTGCAGAGTTGCCACTCCGGAGTTGGAATGATTCCGGAATCATTCCACATTTTAGCGACCCCGGAATGGAATGGGAATGGAATGGCGGCAACGTTCAGGCGAATGGAATGGGAATGGAATTAGATGCCTTTTGCCCGGAATGGAATGGGGCCAGGGTCTTTATATTTTATTATTATTTTTTTTTTATGTTTAGCTATACCGAGCCAGACAGGGAGTCGGTTGTTCAGAAATAAAATGAGCGGGAGACTGCAAACCCGCGTAAGGCCCTAACAGACTTATACGCAAAAAAAAAAAGAAAAAATGCAATACAAAAAACAAGCGTCAATGCAAAGAACAGGGGGGGAGGGGGGGAGGGGGGTGGCGGTGGTGCCTTTCACCAGTGAAGTTCAACACATATCGGAATGCGTCTGTGCCTGTAATATTGCACGGCTCAAGGGTACGTCATCAGCCGACGTGAACGTGACCCGCTGCTCTGGTGATCCAATATCCGGGAAGGAGGCCAGACGTGGCCTCGCTGTGTGGACCCAGACTTCGTACACCTGCGAGTTGCGACTCGTCTCGAGCGCGCTGTTTCTTGGAGAGCTCGCACCTGTGCCGGCCATCTCAGGTCGCAATCCGTGAGGTCTCTGTTTGAATGATGCTAGGCGAAACTTGAAGACTGCCATTCATGCGTTGGAGGCAGAGAGTCGGCAGGAAGGACCGCCACTACAAGAATGCCACTGTATTGATTTTTCAACCGTAACAGAAGATAAGACATGTGCTTCAGAATGCTTCAGGTAGTCCACTTTTCTTGAAAATTCCAAATGCAACTGCTTGCATGGTCTTTAACGAGGTCACCTACAACGAAAGTATGTATTGTCCTTTCATACAGCAGCGTGGGTAAAGTTTCATGTTCAAGGCAACACTTACAGATTCAAGAATACTAGTTCATCCCACCGTGACGTCATGTGATCAGTGCTGACAGGGGCGCCTTTTTTGGACAGGGAAGTGGTGATGTTTTGATGGAATTTATTTAGAGGCCGAAGTCTTTTCGCATCACTGGTCACTCAGACAGGATGCCAGGGAAGGGACCGCGGTCAATCCTTGGTGGAACGTTTTTTTAAACCCGTTGAGGACTCTTCGTCCGGAACCACTACCTTCAAGGCGAAGCGCCAAGCCTGCGGGAAAGTAATTTCATTACCAAAAAAAAAAACTTCCTCTTCAAACTTAAATCCTCATCTCAGTTGGCATTTCAAAGAAATTTGAAAAATGTATTGCATTATCAGTATTTATATTTCTGCCCCCCCTAACATGTATTCTTGTATTTGTATTTCCAAAGACTTTTTGCCTCTTTTTAAAATGTATTTCCGATATGTATTGCGATACATTCTTACAGATATATTTTAGTATCTGTATTTTAGCTACTATTTTCATCTATCCCAGTATTTGTATTTCCAAATACATTTTTGAGTATTTCTGCCCAACTCTGCAACGTAATGCAGCTGTCAAGTGACACTTTTAACGTTTAGGAATTAGAGGAATGGAATGGAACGATTCAGCCATTCCAGGAGTGGGAATGGGCCCAGTGTCCCCATTCCTAGGAATCGAAAGGAATGGATTTATCGAAAACTCTAATTCCCCGGAATGGAATCAGAATGGAATAGGGGTGCCCATTCCGCAACACTGCTGCAGCGTGAGCTTTCGCTATACATGTTCTGAGCTGTGGTATGCCACCGACCCTCTTTACGGCCAGTGATAACTGAACGCGATCCAAGTGAAATTTGATTTTGCCCCGTAGCACATGTGTGCTCCCATTTTGGTATATCGCCCCCGTGCTATGATTTTTTCGCCCCAAAAGGGTTTACGTAACAACGACCTCAAAGCATTGTAGTGCTGATGAAATTCACAGCATTTCTTAAATCAATGCTGCCTAACAAATAAAATTCGAGGAGATTGGGCATGGTATAATTTATCTTCTAAGTCGGTCTAAGTGATTCAATCAAAGCATTGGCTTGTGCTTAGAAAGAAATGAAATAAGAGTAAAGAGACGCAGATCTAGCTTGGCGTGCTCAGCAATCGCAGTTCAGCACCCCCAGCCGCGACCCTCGCACAAAGAGATCAACTGTTGCAAATGTGTGTCTGTCATGCTGAAACCCAAACTGAAACCGAAGCGAGTCCGGAACTACTTGGCGCAGCAACACAGTGCCGTTAGCTCCGCCCCTCTAGCTTTTTCTTTACTGCCACGGAAGGTCGACCCAGAGTATGGCTTGAATCAGTTCTTCATGAAACAAAGTGAGGGTTGGAAAGGAGGGGGAAGGGACAGCATATGGCGGCAAAAGCCCCGACCTGTACATGTTACTAAAAGAAAAATAAGGAATTACATTTACAATTACCCAATGCCAAGTTGTAACTAACTACAGTTACAATTACTCTTCCATGAAAGTAGGCGACGTTACGTCAAAGAGTAATCCGTTACTTTCGTGGCGTCACTTCCTACTTTACTCATTGTGGTAGTCACTATAACCGAGAATGACATTGTTAATTTTTGTTTGTGCATAATTGTTTGCTTTGAGCTTCAATTCCTCTGTGTCCCCCTCTACTCGTCTTCGATCGCAAAGAAAAGCGAAAAGACTTTAAAAAGCAAAGATAGCTTGCCCACACTTTTTTTTTTTTTCTTCTTTAGGAAGGCCGGTTTGGATTTGCTTAATTTGTTGTTAGGGTCAACAGAAATGAAAAAAAAAAAAATATATTCAGGGGCTTGGCACTGGAAAAAGAGACTTTGTGGAACTAAAGAGTGCCATGTCCCTCTTTGCATTGGCCAATACGTGTGACTGCGGTCAACTTTGCCAGTATGAACACCTTTTCTTTTTCAGGGGAGGGGAGGGAAAGGGGATGGTTTCTGAACATGTAAGGGTTTACAAAGAAGCCGTTACATAAATACAGGGTGTCACAAAAGAAAATTTACGCAGTCTTTTTTGCCGCAAAAATAAACTAGACATCGCCGAACGCTGATTCTCCGCCCAAAGGTAGAGCTAGAGGTCACAACCAGACGCCAAAGTTTCAGCCCGATCCGATATCTTAATAAAAAGTTATAAGTGATTTTCTGAAAATTTCAATGGGAAAATGAAGCCCATTTTTGCCCGTTTTCCGTTTCTGGTGCCATAGAGCCCCATGTGTTCGAAAACTTCGTCGGCCGCCATTTTCCCATTGAAATTTTCAGAAAATCACTTATAACTTTTGATTAAGTTATCGGATCGGGCTGAAACTTTGGCATCTGGTTGTGACCTCTAGCGCGACCTTTGGGCGGAGAATGAGCGTTCGGCGATGCCTAGTTTATATTTGCGGTAGAAAAGACCGTGTAAATTTTCTTTTGTGACACCCTGTATGTAAGGAAAATTCTTTACAATTACTCTACCAAATGTGTAATTATTCCATTAAGAAAATTACTGATAAACGTAAGGGATCGCAAGTAATTTCCTTGTAGCAGATTATAGTACAAGTCTGAATAAGACAAACGCTTGCCAGACCTTTTTTTTTTTTATTTTTTCTTGCAAATTTGGTAAAATTTGGTCAGCCATTTTCTTAATTTTATTTTTGACCATATTTCTTTGTACGGCACCAAAATAATATGTTGAATTAATCAAAAACAGTGTGCAAGCTACTTGATTTACTGACATAAGTCAAAACTTTGTGAACCCTTTTTTTGGTGGGAGGCGTTTCCGTCGCCCGGATACCTCTTGAAGTATGAGAGGGTCGCTAAGCACCGCAGATTTCCGAATGACAAATTGCCGAAACCAGCCGCCATCTTATCCGTAAGTTATGAGCGATTTTCTAAAACTTTCAATGGAAAAATGGGGCCTGCTCCTGGTAGGGGACGTTACTCATCCCCATGCATTCGAGGGCGGCATTTCCTCGATTAAAATTTTTGTAAATCTCTCGTAACTCTTAAACTGGACGACGGCGAGCTCTGAAACTTCAGCGCCTGGTCCGGACCGCTAGCACAACGTTTTGGCAGAAACTGGGTGCTAGGTAATACAAAGTTTATTTTTGAAATTAAAAGAAAAAGATACCTTTTTTATTATTCCTGGAAATTGGACCCTCTGTAGAGAGAGCTGTACTACTGCAATTTTATGGTCCTAATTAATGCCCATTCGCTTTTGGTTTTTTCCCCCCACGCCCCCTGCAGAGTTTATCCTGCTAGAGAACCTGACAGCCCGCTACACATTTCCCTGCATTTTGGACCTGAAGATGGGCACAAGGCAGTACACAGACGACGCCTCCGAAGAGAAGCGCAAGAGCCTCGACGCCAAGGTGGCCTCCACCACGTCCAGCCCCCTAGGCCTCCGAATTTGCGGCATGCAGGTACGAGATGAGTCGCCCAAAGCCGCCCTTAAAGGGATACTGAACCGAAATTTCAAACTCACAAAACAAGGCTGGACAGATAGGCGGGACGATGCAGAACCCAAAAACATCTCTCATACAGCGATATCTCAAACGGATCGCCATATTTTTAGAAAAGAAGCGCCCGACTGAACCCGGCCGACGAGGCCGACAAGGCAAGGCACGTCACGATTCTTATTCCCTCTCCTCCTCACTACGTCCCGTGCCGAGCTGGTGAACCGAAGCGAGGAGGAGAGAAGCGAGGCCGCTCCCCCTCACTCTCAAATTCTCCCGGAGGACAGTGATGTCAGAGGCCTCGCTTGATGGCGCCCTTCTTTTCGAAAAGTGCTGCCATCCGTTTGAGATATCGATGTACGAGCAATGTTTCGGAGTTCGTAAAGTCCCGTTCAACGCTTATAGAGCCTTATTTTGCGAAATTCAAATTTCGGTTCAGTATCCCTTTAAAGGGATGCTGAACCGAAATCTGGATTCCACAAAACACACGGCAAAGGCGTGCCATGGGATGCTACAAACACCAAAACATCACTCGTACAGTGATATCTTGAACAGATGATCATATTTTTCAAAAAGAGGAGGCGCATTTGACAGAAATGTTTACGTCGTGTTTTTCCAACCCTCCCGTCTTCTCCACCTCGCCGCCTTGAGGGAGCGAAGCGAAGAGGAGAGGAAGCGAGATCTCTACGTCACGCGCCTCATCGGCTTGGTTCAATCTTGACCTCTTCTTCCAAAAATACGGTCGTCCATTCAAAATATCGCCTTACGAGTAGTGCTGTAGGGATTGTAGCGTCCCGCCTACATCTCCTGCATTGTCTTTGTTAAGTCCAAATTTTGGTTCACCATGCCTTTAAAGGCCCCCCTGACGAGGCATCTATGCGTGCCTAGGTTGCTACGAAAATGCGAGGTACAAGGGCCCAACGATTGGAAAGAAACGTTTGCTTTGTGAAACCTGGCTTTTTTCGGGCCGAGGCGGCCGCTTTGGGCTCGCTAGCAAGAGTGTAGTAGACCGTGTACTCGAGTCTAACGTGACTTACACTTCGTATCAGCATTACTTGGCAAATGGTAAAAAAACTATGGCTCCAGCAAGCCACGCTACGCCATATTTTATATTTTGTTGGGCGGAAGAGTTTGAAGAGTGCCGACGAAGTGTGCCGGACGCTCATTACTTGACATGTGGCAAGGTGTTGCTCCGTGACGCAGTGCGTGAGCCGTAGACAATCCTATAGATGCACATTATTGTAGGGTTAGTGCCGTCTTTCATACGTTGTCTGCAATGTCAACTGGCAAATAGCGGCAACTGCAGCAAACTAATGGCAGACGTTAGTGACCGTCTGTCGCTCACTGGACATCAGTCTTCGTCTCGCCGAGAGGTGCGTGTGGAACACCGTCTGTGTGCAGGTGTACCAGCAGAACCTGGGCTACTACAAGTGCCACAACAAGTACTTTGGTCGCTCTCTCAATGTGGAGGGTTTCAGGCAGACCCTTTTCCACTTCCTCCACGACGGCATCCGCTTCCGCTCCGACATCCTCCTGCCCCTCATAGAGCGCCTCCAAGCACTCTACAAGGTACAACCCATGCACTGTTTGCTTTCTTTCGCATGTGCCAGTATGGTAGGGTACACTGCGGTCGAGTCTCGTTAATACAAACATTTCCATTCTTCCAACTTTTCCCCAAAAACTTTGTCTATATGGTGTGGCATCCTAATTAACGTTTTTCATATTACTGAGGCATGACTGCTATATGTCTGTCTTTCCTAATTGGCTGTTGGCTGCAGTGTTGGATTTTGTTTCGTTGCTTCCGAGGCTTTCAGGCCGATTGTGTTTTACCCACCACAAGCACTGCTACCGTAATTACCCGAATATAGGTTGACTTCGATCGTAGGTTGACCCTGAGCTAGGGAAATCTCCAAGATAAATAAAAAAAATGCTTAGGTTCTCGCCAAATTCCCGTGGATGGAAAATACAGTTCTGTTGTGTTTTGGGATTAAAAGACTCTTCAACAGAAGTTGGAGTCTGTTGGAGGCTCCAACAGAAGCCCTCTACAATTAGTAAAAAAATGTGCCCGCTAAAATTTGCAAGAAAAGGATGTTAACTCTTGTGTGTAATGTCCGTGACATTACAAACATGTTTGACGACAAATTCGGTTGTGATGTTACGCCTGTCCATGACATGACACCTCTCCAGAATCGACCCCCATCCAAAAGGGGAATTTTTCATTGAAATATTTGAATACCGTATTTACTCGCAGAATGAACGCACTTTTTTTTCCGAAAAATCGATGCAAAGTTAGGGGGGGCGTTCATTACGCGAAGTAAAATTTTTTGCCTCCGTATTTACTCGCATAATGAACAGACCTTTTATCCTGAAAAATCGAAGTAACTTCTCATCTCTTTGCGCGCCGCGCCCGACCCCGTAACCAAACTAAGCTGTGCAAAACAAAAAACAAAAAAAAATGTTTTTTTTTTTAGTACCTTGGATTTTTTTTTTTTTTGCCGCCTTTCGCAAGTTGTTTTGTTTGCTTAGGGGAGGGCTCTCCGCTTATCTTTCTTAACTCCTTGCGCGTGGCGCGCGACGCACGATCCCCCCAAAACCAAACTGCGCTATATATATAAAAAAAAAAAAAAAGCTCCTTTTTTTTTTTCTTGTTCCGTTTTTTTTTTTTTTTTTTTTTTTTCTTTTTGCCGCTTTTCGCAAGCTGTTTCGTTTGCTCAGAAGGCTTCTCCGCTCCTCTTTCTTACCTCCTTGCGCGCGGCGCCCGACTCCCCGTAACCAAACTGCGCTGTGCAAAAAAAAAAAGAAGAAAAAAAGCTTCTCTTTGTTTTTGTTTTCTTTTAGTTCTGTTTTCTTTTTTTCTTTTTGCCGCCTTTCGCAAGCTGTTTCCTTCGCTTAGAGCGCTTCTCTTTCTTACCTCCTTGCGCGCGGCGGCGTGCGAACCCAAAGTCCAGACTGCGCTGTGCAAAAAAAAAAAGAAAAGAGCTCCTCTCCATGTTTTTTGTTTTCTTACTTCCGTTGGACCTTTGCGAATTTTTTTAACGCCTTTTGCAAGGCGTTTCGTTCGCCCATGCTTTCGCGACCTCGCTGCACCAGGATAGAAAAGTGCGTTCATTTCGCGTGCGTGGGGGGAGGGGGTCAACATTTTGACATCGGAGTTGGGGGTGCGTTTATTACGCGAGTGAAAAAAAAAGTCGAAATTTTGAGAGCCGACTTGGGGGGTGCGTTCATTACGCGATGCGTTCATTGTGCGAGTAAATACGGTATAAGGTCAACCTTGGGGATTTTTAGAAGCCTGGAAGATTTATGCTGTGCCTGGGTCACCCTAGCTAAAACTCACTTGTCAGGTGCGCTAACCAAGTCATCGTACAAGCTTCCAGAAAGGTCGTTCATGTGCCCCTTGTATTAAGCTTTTGCCGCTTTTCATCAGTCTGCTTGTAGAAGTGGTTGAAGTGAGGAACCGTATCGGTTAGCTCTATGGGGTCAGCCTTCTTTGGCCATGTTTATTAGTAGGCCGCCAATTTTAAAGCATGGAAAGAAAAACATCAACCTATTTTTTTAATAAATATGGTAATTGCACTATGTGTTGCAATGGCTTTTTTGCTGCTTTTACCCATTCAAGGGTAAAAATAGGGAATGAAGGGGGCCAGACAAATGTGTTTCGTTAACCTTTCTTTTTATGCAAAAATACTCCAAAAGCCGGGAGACGTTATAATTAAAATAAGAGCACCAACTTGACGCAACATGAAAACCAGTATGTGTAAACAAAAGAAAAACTTGTTTTTTTATGAGTTTGAGGTGTTTATCCTTTGCACAGATGGCTAAAGTGAAGAATTCTGTTAAAATCATATTTTTGACGGAAGTAACAGGATTTGCCATATCGAAACAACATTCAATAAACTTGTACCTATACAGTCGCCGACCGTTTTTTCGGACTCCGATATTTCGGACTTGTTCGATATTTTGGACCTAAAGGCGGAACCGTGACTTACCCCATAGAAATAGTATATATTCACGACCAATGTTTCGGACAGCTTGAAGTCCGAAAGTTTGATTATTCGAACAAAATCGTCGCAAGCGATCAGAGGAAAACAGCATCGAGAAGCGGCCATTTTGAATTCTATGTTGGCTGCAAATGGATTGGCTTGGTTTGGCAGCGCTCCCGGCGCTACTTGAGCACTCCTGAGTCCTACCGCTACGTGACGCTCTGCTAGCCCTTTTTTTTCCCCATTTAGCTGCACGTCATCATCATCATCATTATTATCATTTTGCTTTGTTTTTCGTTCCTTCGCGTCGCCAGTCGCCATTTTGCACTCGTGGATTTGCGCCTCTGATCTCGTTCGGAAAACGCTGGCTTGGACGTCATGGCCCCATATGTTGTTCTGCCGCCGCGATCTGTAGTTAAGAAGCGCAGAAAGTACTCGACCATAACGCTAGAAAAGAAGGCAGCGATTCTGAAGCTAACAGAAAGTTGGTGAACGGAAACGGAGGCGTAACCTAAAACAAGGCACGCAGGCGTAACCTGAAACAAGGCACTATTTACGGCTTTTTTAGGCCACTTGCAAGTAATACTAAAGTCAAGTTTTTTAATCTGCTGATTTTTCGGACTGCTCTATTATTCGGACTTTTTTGCGGTCCCAGCGAAGTCCGAATAATCGGTCGGCGACAGTACCTAGATTTTTGCAGTTTCACAGTTTTTCCTGTGTAAAACTCTGCAGCATCTTTTTCTTTTTTCAGGGTATTTTTTTTTATTACAAAGTCGCCGTTTACCAGATTTTACTTCTGTTTGGCAGCACCGGTTTCTCCCCACACCAAAAAAGCAAATCTGTGCCACCGAGCTTGCGAAAAAACAGATGCCGCCGTTTCCCACGGGGGTCCACGTGAAACGACTGCCACGTAACTGAGCTTTGGGTTGCACACGTCAGTTCTGTAGCATCTTCCTGGCTCCTTGCAGGCCGTGGAACAGCTGGAATCGTTCCGCTTCTACACGAGCTCTCTGCTAATCCTGTACGAGGGCAAAAACACAGACGGAAACTCCAACGAAAGCAGCCGTCCTCCTACGGAGCGCCCCTTCACCAAGCGACCCTCAACCTCGTCTCCCGTCGACGTGCGCATGATTGACTTTGCGCACTCGGTCCACAGCCCCAAGGACCAAGGCCCTGATCAGGGCTACCTCTTCGGCCTCAAGAGCCTCATCGCTCAGCTGCAGATGCTGAAGCAGGACAACTGAAGTGGTACAAACTGGCATCACAAACTCGGAATATGGGGTGAGAAAGGAACTGGGGTGGGATAGATTAATCTGAGACAGGCTATGGTGGGAAAGACTGCAATGGTATGGACTGAGGTGATAGGTCTCCAGTGAGCAAAACTGGGACGGGTGCAAGGTGGTGTCACAAATTGGGAAAGTTATATGGGACGAACTGGAATATATGAGGGGCACTGAAGTTGGACAATGTGGAATGGGACCGATTGATGCAAGACAGACTGGGAAATTTGAATGGGACAAGGGGAGATACGAGAAATTGGAGTGAGACAAATTGATACGAGACACTGCAGTGGGAAATACTGGAGTGGAACAAAATGGAGCAATTGGTTTACTGTGTAAAAACACTGGAATGGGACGAACAGGACAGATGTGAGTCAGACAAACTGGAACAGGACAAACTATTGTGGGATAATTTATGGACAAGCTCTACTGAGACAGGGTGCAGGCAGACAACTCATTCTGGACAACTCAGTGGAAACAACATAAGTATGCTATTTTTCTGAGAGCTGTGTTGGGAAAGAGAAAGGTTTTCCTGGCACAGACACTACTGTGTTGTCTCTGATGGTTCGTGGACCGGTGCAAATCAGTCTTTCCAATGATCGGGTTGATGGAGCGTGTGGATGATGAAACAGCATAATTTGCGTAGGTTAACAAAAACTATTTGAGCTCATACCATCGGGTGAAATAGCACCTCCCTATTTGAGTGTGAGGAGTGCCAGATTTCTGGCTAGGTGTCGAATCGCATGAAGATCTCTTTATTCCTAGCATGTGATTGTGGAGAGACGGCATTTTCTAGGTGATGGGTTTGCAGCTTTCTTTGGGGTGCTGCCAATTTACGAGCATTGTGTTTTAGAAGGTGGTTATAGCAGCATTTTTTTTTTGCAAGGGTGCGAGTCGCTAGTCTATGTAGCCGGTGATAAGGGGGTCCGGTTCTACCCAGTTGCTTTTGGGAAAGGTTGACATAAGCCGTTGCTTCGTCATCTCACAAAAACTCTCGGGGCACAATGACGTGGTTCCAGGTGTGTGTGTGTTGCCACCCCTTGTTCTTTTCGTCGGTGACTGGTGCCCTTTGTTTAGTGTTGGAAGGGAGTGTACATGTCTGGCGCAAGTCGCGTGAAATTATGAATCCCGTCGACGAGTGACCAGATTAAATCGCTTTTCCTTGCTAGGGAAGCCAGCTGACCAAAGGGTTACTAAAGCAGGTTGAGGCTTTCTTCCGGTGATTGCATCCGAAGGCTGGAGAAAACGTTTTAAGGTGTTTTTATGGGGCCGGTTGGTTTTTGTACTTGTTTTTACGTGCCACCATGTTTTTGGGTGTCTGTTTTTTGAATGCGACATACAGGGAGCGGGTGGCTTTCTTCGAGGGAACGTCCCGAGAAATCGTTTTGGTGTGGGTCTTTAGGTCTACTCGACTCTATACTCGGTTCTCTTTGTAAACAGTCATTGGTTTTCATCATTTTTGTTCAACGTTCACAAAGCTGTTGCTTGTTTGTGATAAAAGAATGTCTTATTTTGTGAGGATTGCATGCTTCTTGTTTTTAGAGAAGCTTCATTATTATGCATATAATGTTGGGAGTAATTCCAGTTACATTCTGCTGGTTCCAGTTTGCCAAATTCTATGTTGAAACATATATCTCTTTGCGGGGACTCACTTGCAAGGTGTTAGTGGAAGCGTGCACGTGCTGACGTGCAGGGACGTCGTCTGTGACAGGACAGCCGTGTCACCGACATAGAGACGTTAGTTGTTCAACACAATGAAAGCAATATAGTATGTACATCTAATTATCAATTTTATTTAAGTGTCCACAGTGGGCACTGAGTGTCTACTTCCACAGCAGAACTCTCATATTTTCTTTCGTGCCCGTCTAAGGAGCACGCAAGATGAATTCTGTGCGGATTTTGGGTCCGTCACGGGGGCCTAGAATTTGGCCCCAACTGTTAATGTTAGGTTGCCTATTTTGGTCTGCTTGTGCCAGTGGGGAAGCCTTTCCTTCTAGTACTGCGCGTCCCTGAACTCCTGAACAAAAGCCCCATTTATATATCGCCTCCCGTGCGGTAGTTCTACTCCATCTTTAGGAGAGCAGCCCGAGAGGGTGCATCTCTACTCTTGTTTGTTTTGTTGTTCTCACTGTTGACGTGAAGTCCACAGTAAAACGCTCGACTGCGGCTATCGGATGAGTGTACATAATGGCGCCATGGTGCTGTGTCCAGAACCCCCTGGGCGTGACCATAGGCTTAGGGATGTTTATGTGCAGAAGCTTCAGATTGTGTTCATTGTAACATTCACCAGCAGTTGACATGCCTCAAGGTTGTGAGCACACACACACATACACACACTTGTTTTCTGACCCTTTAAGTTGCCCGATTTTAATTGTAAAACCCACGCGAAGTGGGTGCTTGGACACCTTGGTCACAAACCTTTGTCCTGCCGCAAACGAGATCTTTCCACCTCGTCTGCGGCCGAAGTTGTTACTGGCCGACAGAGTGACGGTCTTTGTCTTCTGGGGTGGAGCTGTCACCCCTGGAGGCTGTATTTGTGTATCTGCCATTTTTGGTATTGTTAATGGTGGTTATGGTTTCGTTTCTTGGTGTGGCTCTTTCGTGGCTTTGTTCCGTGATGCACCTGTTTTGCTTAAAAGCTTGCTGCACATTCAGTCAGTCTGTTTTCTGTTTGTTGACATACTAGGCCTTCAGCAGCAAAGTGCACAACATTGACCGACTAGCATCGTAGCTGGGTTGGACTTGCCGTAGGTGTTGACAACGGGTTGCCAAACTTGCCCGGACGGGCGAGCCGTGGAAACTTGCGCGACCGTCTTTTAGGTTTTCTTCTCGACATCGTAGGAAACGGGTATAGTAATTGTTCTCTTTCAGGTTGTTATCAAAAGGAGGAAGTTTATGCATGTTGCTTGTTGTATTTTAAACATGTACATACACTTTCTAAATGACTATAAAGTATTTATGCACGGGTATATTGAATGCTATACTTTACTCTCATATCTTGGGCAAACTTGCCACTTGGTGTGCTTGCAGCATGTTCACCTGAGATATACTCATATTAATGAAAAACTCTCACAAACTTATCTTTTTTTGTTTTGGCGATAATCATACAACTTAAAACTTACAAACAGCTTTTTTTCTATTTTTTTAGCAATTGTTGGCAATCAGGTCAGCTTAGCAAAAGTGATACAAATTAAAACTTGCAAGTTTATTTTTTCTTTAATTTTTAGCAAGTGGTACAGATTGTGCAGAGTATGGCAATTATAGGAGGGGTCTGCATTGCTCAAGGTAAAGTGCCGTAGTTGAAGGCCTAGGCTGTGGTGGAATGGAAGCAGTGGTGGAGCCAGGGGGCAGGTGGCGCCCTCCTATGGTTCCCTCTCGTGACGTCATTACCTTGCGAACAACAAGTTCGATGGTGTCTGTAATGAGCATGGTGGAAGCTTGAAATCATTGCGCACTCTAAGCAACACTGCCAGCACCGTCAAAATTCAAGTTTTACATTCCTTATTTCAGTCAATGAGAAATCCTTTGCTGACATCATAGCCAGCAATGGGCCAGTCGCGGGGGAGGCCGACCACGGCGGCGCTTTCGATCGCGCATGTCGCCAACAGGGAGTATTCAACGGCAGTCATTGCTGTGTACGTGACTGCTGAGCGCATGCTGACGGCGAGCTTCCACAGTTCTTTTGCAACGTGCATTCCGCACCATTAAGATTGCCCGTCTTAGCAGCCTATTAGTGTGAGCTTGTTCTGAGCGTTCTCTCTAAACCACGCCCTCAAATATAGACCTCAGACCCTCTACTCGGAAAAAAAAAAAAAAAAAAAAAAAGTTCCTCTACTTCATTGGCCATACGTTCTGCGTTCAATTTACCGGTGCACACCGCCGTATTCGATTTATGGGTGCAGCCTATCTTAAAACAACCGGAAGTGTGAGTGCCCTGCACTTTTCTGCTCCGCTCCAGGTAGATCAAACGAGACTACGGCATGAAAGTGAGGGAGAGGGGGAGACGGAGAGCGCGCGGGGACGTCAAGCATGGATCGCTGGTTGGAAATAAGATCAGTCGGTAGGACACGCAAAGATTGCATCTACTCGCCCCTCGAACGCGTTGGAACGGAGTACAGACAAGGGCATAGCCTCCTCTTTACTCGCAAAGCCTGGCAGTTCGACGATGGAGCCAGAGATGTGCCCGGTCGCAGATTTGGAGCGCGAGGATCTGGTAGCACAGAGCATCAGTCATTTCTCGGGGAACCAAGGGGAAACCTAAAGCCCCTTCATGTTTAAAAGTAGCGCAAGGTGCGTCGAGGCACGTGCAACGTGCGGCCCTTGACAAGATCATGGCGGCTCAGCGCAGCACTGAGCTAGATTTCAGACGCCATGAATTTCCCAGAAGTGGCGCGCGACACGTGTCTCGAGCATTTCCACAATAATCAATGGCGCCACTTTTCCCAGGATAGAGGGGCTTTAGGGGAACCTAGAGTTCCTGTATAGACGATTGCAAGCTGGGCGACAGGCCGCCGCCATGTCTCTGCTCGAGCAGGCACGCCCGTGCGATTACGAGCTTGCCAAAGCTACGTTCACCCGCGCGTTGCACGCGCTGGCACGCATGGGGCACCACTTGTGGCGCCATGCTTGCAATTGTCTATAGGCTCCCTACGGGAGCCAGAGTTGCGCGTTTGATTCCACGTGCCGCGTGCCGCCCTCTCCGCTATTCGCCGAGATCCGATCACGTGAGGAGCCGTATCAAGTGTCGTACAGCAAAGTAGACGTTGCACGCGCCCCGGCGTACGTTTCCCGGCTTTTGAGCGCGCCGCGCGCCTCGCTGCTATTCGCCGAATTCAGTCACGTGAGGAGCTGTATCCACATGCCATGCCTGAACGCGGAACTCTGGCTCCCTTAGGGAGCCTATACAGGAACTCTAGGGGAACCCAGAGCCGTGTATTGGGAGAGTTTGGCCAATAGGCGGAGCAAAGGCCGCCGCCAGCGCCGAATATTCCCCCCGCGCTTAGAGCGTAAACTAAATTTGTGACATAGCGTCGACCAATCAGGAGACCGCGACGTCGCAATATTGCAAACGGCATTCAAAGCGTGAAATAGAGGCGTTCAATCTCGGCCTTTCTGCTCCATCTCACAAATGTCGGCAGTGAAGACAAAGGTACAGGCGCGTGAACCTAGCTCAGCAAAACGCTTTTGTTTGTACGAGAACTCGTGCATAGGAGCCACTTCCCAAAGCCACGCGCTCGTGCCCGTGCCTTTCTCTGCACTGCTGATGTTGGCTTGTTAGAACAGCGTCCTGTGACTGGCGGAAAGAAAACAGTGCAAAGGGTGGGGCGCGCGAGCGTCTGGAGACGCGGAGTCCCGCTCGGCTCGTGCGCTGGCTTTGGCAGTGCTTTCTTTCACCGTCTCAGCTGAGACGCTGTTTCTATACTTCGTTTCACCTTATCTGCGAGCGAAGCCAAAGCTAAAAGCGCGAGACCAGCGCTTTTTGCGTTTCTCCCCAGCTCGCACGCTCGAGCAAAGCCTGAAAGGGGCACTGACACATCAAAATCATATTTTTTTTTTATTATCCGAAACGATTGAAAACGATGCCGGGACATTACCCTCAAAATTTGAAATTTGGGAATTCAGTATTTGTGAAGTAAAAAAACAATTTCCAAATGCCGAATTCGAAGTTCCCGCGCGATCGGCGCCGCTCATAGAGATCATATACTAAATCTAGAGGAAAAGGTCCGCCATTTTCCCATACATTCTGGCTGCCGCAAGCGGCGGACCATGCAGGCAGACCCTCGGGGTCCCAAACACGGTTACATCATCAGAGCAGTTTCGTGAACTTCAACAATCCACGAACTTACCGGTGGAAAGATACTCGCGTGCTTTTCGAAGGTTTCTTTTTGCATAGCGCGCAGATGTACGGCCTCGCGTTAACGCTAAACTAAACCATGTACCCGGCTTCGCTGGTGGGGCGCGGCTGGGCGCGGCAGAGCCGTTTATACTGGGAGAGTTTGGCCGATGGGCGGAGCTTGTTGGCCGCTAGAACCAGCGGATTTCGCGATAACACAATATGGCGTTACTTCTTTGTCTTGTTCATTCCTGTGAAATCGCGTAGAGTTCCTATGAGGCAGATCCACAATATGGCGGACGGAAGTAGTCATCCCCCGGTTGTCAGACTACGCTGCTGTGGTTGTCAGACTGCCAAAATCTCCTTAAGAAGGCCAAACTCTCTCAGTATAAACGGCTCTGGGGCGCGGTTGAGGAATACGAAACTGCGCAACCACCAGATTTCCGAGATTTCGACAGAAGGGAAGTTAATGCAGCGTAATGACTTTATTGCTTTCTATAAGCGTTAGAATAGCTCAGAATTTAGTTTACAACGTTAAATTATCACTGTTTATATTGCTGAGAGTTTTCATTCTCCGTGTTTACCATGGCAACGTTGCTTTCTTTCTCTCGTGTTCTGTCGCTCTCTTTTGCGATCGTTCACTCGGGACCCAGGATGTCGGCGCACGGGATTTGCCACTCCTCCTCACCCACCTTTACCCCCCTGGCGCCGCTGCCTTGACGTCAAAAATCGCGGAGACCTGAGAGTCGACTTTCTTTCACCACTCCCTGCTGTTGCCATGGCGACCCAAAGCGAGGAGGAAAGGAGTGAGCGGCGGCGTTACGGCGGACCGGTTTTGAGCGGTGTCGCCTGTTTTCCGTTGGAGGATACAAATCCAGGAGACGGCACCACAACGAACTCCCGATTTTTGGTATTTCAAAAAGAAGGGCCTTAGTGCGTTCGCAATTGCGTTAAAAAACATGTTTTACGATTGCCGTTATTAAATGTTATAGAGATGTCGCCTACAAAGCTTCTAAATTTCCTGATTTTTGACGTCACCGATCAAAAGAAGCGAGGAGGCGAGAGGCGGGAAAATCAAACGCCAAAAATAAAAAGGCGCGCGCGCGCGCGCGGGAAAATATTTTTTCGCGATGCGGTTTTTTTTGCGTGTCTATGACTGCAACTTGCATCGTTTTAGACAATAAAAATAAATACGACCTTTGGGGTGTCAGTGCTCCTTGAAGGCACGGAGCTTTCGTGCTCGCGCTTCCAGCTTTGCCTTCGCTCGCACATAAGGTGAAACGAAGTATAGCAAGTTGGCCGGTGGCCCTGGTTTGGAGCGCACGTTCGTTTATTCTACACTTGAATATTGGCGTGACGAAAACCTCGCACGCAGAAAGTTTTCAGTCACTGAGAGTAACACCTTTGAACTCTAGCGACGCTAAAACGGCTTGAATGGACCTTTTGTAGAAACATCGGTTCGAGAGTAAATGTTTCCAGTACCCTCTCTCTCTTCCTTCTGGCCGAGCAGAGAGGGAAGATGGTTTCGTTGTGTCGACTTCGGGACGGAATATTACGCACGATGGGGACAAAGGCGAGTTTGGGAGAGCCGTATCTAGGTCACAGCGCCTCAATGGGTGAACAGGATGTAGCTGACGTTTTGTGTGTGGAACGGGTGGGAGAGGCCTTGCGCGCGCGTTGTTTTCTCGCCACTTAGCCTCGAGCCCAGTCGCGTGTCTAGGTGGCAGCACATATTCGCCAAGAGGTCCATTAGTCGTGTCACAAATTTAGAGATTTAGAGTTCACGACCACCGCTAGGGGCTGTTTCGCGGCCTGTGGTTGGCCCCGAGATGCTCGCCTATTCAAACAAATGTATGGCCAAACTCTCTCGATAAACGGCTCTGGGGGAACCTGGACGTCAGCGCACAGCTTTTGCAGTGGCGAGGGCCCGAAACACACTTGTTCGCTCGGGAGAAGTGTGTTTCGGCGTCTCGCCGCAGTGGGGCACGCCAGTCACGTGGCTCTCTCATCCGTTGTCTGCCGCTCCACCTTTTCCCTTTCGGCGGCCGCTTCTCCCCCTCCTCACGCTCCTACTGCACTATCACTGTAACGCAGTGACGTAAGTGATGCGACAAATTGCGCCACGAACGCAAGTCGGCTATATGTCGCGCCAAAATGCCATTTTTTGCTCAAGAAAAATGGAATTTAATAATGATGGACGCTACTATTGAAAGAAAAAATGGAAAAATTATAATGGTTCGAACATGTGTTTCGCGGTATGTTTATACTCATCGTAGTTAAAATTCGCTCGTCGACTGCGCTGGTCATGCCATCGTCTGAACTTCCAGACGATGATGTCGGCGATGTCGGAGAGCTTAAAGTAGCGAGGACAATTCATAGATTGGTGCTATGGCCTCTGATAAGCAGAAACGGTGTCTCATACTCCTCACGAGATCACTTAATTTTCATTTGGGCCGCATACCTCCACGCCGTGGCCGACCCGGGGTACTATCTCCCCTCGCGTCATCCCTTACCACCTCGCGCAGGCGCCCGTGCGTCGAGCTTCTCCGCTGCGCATCGGTGCGATAGGAGAATCAGCTTACGTAGGGGAACACCGGCGGGTTGCCGCGATATGGGCTCGGAAGTTATGCTCAGAAGTACTATTACAGGTCGACCTTTTTTGGTCTTGATTTTAGGTCGACTTCTAATTTTAAAGAGTGGTGCCGAGAAATAAAAATGAAACAAAAAGTGCATACCTATATTTATTTATTGAACATAACTTCCGTGCCCGGAGGCGTTGTAGAGAGTGTGAGCAGATACATGAAATGGCAGTGTTGGGTAATAACGGTTAAGATTTGAGCTTGTTGGTACATACTTGTAGATATATCAGCTTGAACTTTTGAATTAAACTAGAACACAAAGAAAGAAAGGACAGGATATGATACACAGCTGACTACCAACGATGTTTTAGTGTAAACTTCTTCCTTGCGCTTTTGATCCTTCCTTTTGAGTCCCAAGTGGAGCACGATAGACCTGTTATATAAATTACCCTATTTCACTAATAAAGATCACTCCCGATATTTGCACTTATACAGAAATATAAAAAATATACAAAGCTATTTGCACAAAATTCCTAGCAAATTGTTTTTGAACTAACTAACCCACCGCAAGCTCCTGTGGCTGTTGTTTGGGGCGTGACATTCCGTAGGTAATAGAGAGTTTTAGTAGATCGTTCCGATACCTCCGATAGCCCCGATACCGATACTATGCTTGCGCAAGAGAGGCGGTGGCGGAGTATCGGGTATCGTTATCGGAGCCATGGGAACGATCTACTAAAACTCTCTATTGTCTTTCTTTTTGTGTATGGTGATTGATGGGGTGCTGACGCAATTCTTCGCGTGCTCCTCGATGGCGAGCGCCTCGAGCATTTCGCGTGCATGAGGATTGTTGTTTCTTGCAAGAATGGTGGTGCTGTTCAAAGCTACACTGCACTGGCATGTCTTCCAATGAGCTGCCAGATGTCCTGCCGCTGTTCCCTTTAGAGACGCTGCAAGCTCACGGGCTCTGTCGTTGATACATTGGCCTGTTTGGCCGATGTAGCATTTCCCGCAAGACAGGGGAATGTGGTACACCACTCCTGTTGTGCATGGTAGATACTGCGTTCTGTGGACCGTGTTGCAGGATTTTTTCTCTCTTTTTCGGTTCACTTCACTGCACATATAGTATGCTTTGTTGGGCGCGCAGCATACTACTTGTACGTCATTTCTTGCTGCAATCTTTTTTTCAATTTGTGGGTAATTCCATGAATGTACGGTAGCACCACGATCTTCCTTCGAGTTTTGTCTGCGTCTCCGTTCTCCTGCCTTGTATGCTTCAATTTTTTGCAGATGTTTTCACAGACTGGCTCCATGAGACTAGTTGGATATCCCGAATCTTGTAGGCGGCACATCTGTTTTTTTTTTTTTTTTCAAAATTTTTTTTTATTTGATGCTTACACGATTTGTCTAGGGCAGAGATTAGAGCCGTGCTAGCGACACTCCTCTTGATGGTTCTTGAGTGTCCAGATGGGAACGGCAGAAATCCTTTCGCTGACCGGAGTTCGTTACTCCAGCACACGGTCCTTGATTGAAAGTCAGATTGAGATCTAGAAATTTTATATTTTTGTCGACAGGTGCTTCATAGGTGAAAACCAAGTAGGGGCAACTTTCTTGGAAGCATCTAAGAACTGTGTCTCTGGATCCGTTTATCTGGTCGTCGACCTCCGTGGCACTTAGTATTAAGAAGTCGTCCACGTAACGGAAAAGCGCCTGGACGCTTGTATGTTTCAGGTTGTCTTCGATGATCTTGCCGCATGCCGCCAGGTACAAATCACATAGTGCGGCGCCACTCGAGATCCAGTGCATACTTCGCTGCTTTTTTTTTTTTTTTTTTTGTACCATTGGTTGGTCTTGATATACCACCAAAGTCGCGTTTAGACACCAATGGTGCAAAAAAACGGAGTATGCATTGGATTTCGAGTGGCGCCGCAGCTATGTAATTTGTACCTGGCGGCATAGCTTTCTTTTTTTTTTTTTTTTTTTTTTTTTTTTTACAAATTTAGCGATATCAAATTTGGGGGATAATTTTGAAGTCGCGAGCTGTCACTTCCTCAAAAATTATAAGAAAAAAAAAATTACTTTAAGGGAAGTACAAGTACATACTCAAAAGATTAACAAGTTTTCCCAAGAAATCCGAACTCGGCTTTTTGCAACGCAAAAATAAACTAGACAGCGCAAAGAGCTCACACTTCGTCAGAACGTAGCCCAAGCCGTTCGAGCAAGATGCCGAGGTTTCAGCACCAACCGTTATCTTATTCAAAAGCTATGTGATTTTTTTGACATTTTCAATGGGAAAAGGGTGCCCGTTTTTGCCCGTTTTCGGTTTCTGGCATCGTAGAACCCCATATGTATTCGAAAGCTTCGTCGGCCGCCATTTTTTCATTGAAATTTCCAGAAAATCGCTTATAACTTTTGAATAAGATAACGGTTGGTGCTGAAACTTTGGCATCTTGGTCGAACGGCTGGGGCTAGTTTTGAGGAAGTTGGAGCTCGCTGCAATATCTCGTTTATTTTTTTTTATTTATTTTTTTTTGCGGTGCGAAAAGTTAGGTTCAGATTTCTCACAAACTCCGCGGTAGTACACAATGTACTTAAAGGTACTTCCGAGCACTAAAATAGAGAGTAAAATAAACAAATGGACATTATAATAATAATATAAAAACAAACAAACAAGTAAGTCGTGGATTTGAAGCATTCAATCAAAGGGCACCGAACCCCGACTCAAATCGGGCTCCAATGTCGCTAACTCTTCCAGAATTACGGGACATAATCGCGGCTACTAAATTTCGCGAATTCCAGGCGCCTTAAATTTCGCGAATTTTTTCAATTCGTGAAGCTCGTAAAATTTAAGAGCTCGCGAAAATTAAGGGTTTTACAGTATATATACTGTAAAAGCAACGTCGTCCTCGACGTTGCTTTTGACATTGTCCTTATGGTTGTCCTAGACTAATGCTATCGCAATTCAAAAACAATCAACATTATAGTGGTTTGTGCAGCAATTTCTTGTCTGCTGACTTGCTCGTTTGCTCCCTTCAACGCGTCGCGCTCTCATGTCTGCTTGAAACGCCGATAGACGCGGCTCCGGCAGCCGTCCCATTCCACGATCCTCGCTCATTACTCATTACTCTCAAGCGCGACCGTTGCCCCCCCCCCCCCCCCCCCCCCCGTCTTATTTCTTGCGAAGCCCACACGTACACCTGCGGAAGTTTAGGCAGCACAGTACACCTATTCACAGACCAATTTTGTTTTCTCTATGGACTTCTATATGCGGAGGCAGGGTTTTCCAGCTCGCAAGATTCTTCTCGCTTCGAGAACCACCGTGCCTACCGGAGCGGTCGGCAACACAAAAGAGTGCTCAACCGTCTGGTGCTTCATTTTTATACCTATCTGTTTTTATTCGGAATGCAGACAAGCCGGCGGTCGAGAACTCGGTCCGTCGGCAATCTCAATACAGCTCCGCCGAAACAACTTCAAGAGCAAACAAAGCTGAGTAAGCATCGGTTAATGCGGCCCAAATATGTCCCTTTTCGTACTTACTGAGTTCTGTCGTAGACGACCAGATCGTATGTAACTATGCCAAAACGTGTATGCACTTTGCAGAAGGTTGCACTCGAGGTCAACGGCCTTATCTTCATGCGGCAAACATTGCACAAAGTGTCACTCAAAAAAAAAAAACAAAAAGTAAAAAAAGTAGTGTGTTTTTTTGTTTTTTTTTTTACCGCAAAAATAATTACGCATCACGGAAGGCTTAGGCTTATTCTCCGCCCCAATGTAGCGCTAGCGGTCTGACCGAAATGCCGAAGTTTCAGAACTAATCGGTATCTTGTTTAAAAGACTGAAATGTTCAATGTGAAAATAGTGGCCGATGGAGCCCTCGAATAGATGGAGATAAATGGCGCCAGTTACGAGCAACGGGCGCCATTTTTCCTTTGCAATTTGCAGAAAATCACTTTTAAATTTTGAGTAAGATAACAGGTAGTTCTGTAACTTTTGCAGCTGCACGGCTCGAACCGTTAGCGGAGCATTTTGACGGAAACTGAGCGATCGAGGGTGCGTAGTTTATTTCCGCATGAAAAAAGCACTATACATACACCCTGTATATTGAAATATGTGACGAGCAGGGCCAAGAAAAAAGCCATCGCAGTTCGGTCCGACTTTGACCAAAGACGCATTCTGGCCTTAATAAAATACCAATAGTGGAGAAAACGAATAAAAAAAAATGTATATCATAACCCAACAGCTGGTCTGGTATTTTATTTCCAGTGTTTCGATTATAATGTCTGTTCTTTTTTTATAGTTCGTATGCACACTTTCTCTTGCGATGCTTCGAAGCAACTGGTGGAGAACATCACACCCACGAAACAAGCGGTCGCCGGTTTATTTTGTTTTTCTTACAACTAAAGAAATTACTATCAAGACAATTAGTGTTCCAAATGTGCTCGCGCGCTGTGCGAGCCAACTAAGCCGCTAACACTTATTGAACATTGATATTATTCTCTTATTGAAATACAAAGAAGAGCCATTGTCAATCTCGCTCTTACCGCGTCGCTTCTACTGTGTACTGCGGTGAGGAAAATAAGAGATCATGGCTTCCTCCCCCCCGCCCCAAATACAGCGTTCTTTCCACATTGGGGTGTGTTGTGACGTAGCTTTATTATCTTCACCAAGATAGAACTAGTGCCGAAACGTGCCCAGGCGCAAAATAATCGCGCTAAGCTGCAGTCGCGAATGTTTCAATTGCCTTAATCAATGCCATGCTCTGAAATCTGTTACTTTATCTTAATGTGGTGTGTCCTTGTAGGTGCAACCTCCCGTTCACTATAATACTTCTAGAATGACTGACAACTTAAGACATCCGGACGTCGTTTGATCTAAATTTACGCTTCTTAATTGCTTGGCGGTTTGTTCTTTAGCTTTCTTATCTGCCAACGACTCAATCTCATTGGCTGCGGAGCAATTTTATCGGGACTCGTCACACCCTTCGCTTCTTAACTTGTCGGTGACTGCAAGCCTCTTCAGGAGATACTTTTCAAAGTATCAAGTACTTTTTAATAGAACCCCAATCCCCCAAACTTTGTCGGTCCGTCCGTCCTTGCATTTCCCGCTAAATTTAGCGAGGAAACTTACGTCACGTGGACAATAGACAGATTAAATTTCTCTAGTATATTTAGATTAAACATTGATGTCACTTGATTTGATGTCAAGATACTCACATAACAATTCAGCTTCCCTGCTAAATTTAGCATTACAATTGATGTCACGCTACTTGACGTCACGAACAATAGTTCAATACACTTTCTCCGACAAATTTCGCGGAAAACTTGTTGTCACGTGACTGTACGTCACGTGATTTTGCGTAAAGTGAACTCGCGTCACATGACGTCAAATGACCTAATTTGATGACGTCGCGTGACGTCATCATTATGATCACGTCACGTGCCCTATTACACCAAATGAGTTTTCCGCTAAATTTAGCGGGGAAATTGACGTCATGTGACGTTTCTTTTTTAGCGGGGAAATTGATAAACATGTAGGTATACTTCATGTAGGTATACTCCCAAACGACTGTATAATACCTTCTAAACAAATTTAAACGATCGCTGTTCAAATACTACAGGCTGTTTCGAAACAAAAATACATGGTTTTTTTTAGCGCAAAAATAAACTATGCATGGCCGAACGCTCATTCTCCGCCCCAAGGTAGCGCTAGAGGTTCGAACTAAATGCCAGAGTTTCGGCACGAACTGATATTTTATTCAAAAGTTATACGCGATTTTCTATAACATTCAATGGGAAAATGGGGCCCATTTTCGCCCGTTTTCGGTTTCTGGCGCCATAGAGCACCATGTATTCGAGAGCTCCGTCGGCCACCATTTTCCCATTGACATTTTCAGAGAATCATTTATAACTTTCAAATTAAATATCGGTTCGCGCTGAAACTTTGGCATCTGTTTCGAACCTCTGCCGCTACCTTTGGGCAGAGAATGAGCGTTCGGCGATGCCTAGTTCATTTTTGCGCCGAAAGAAAAACCTGTCAATTTTTTCCGGGTACACCCTGTACATTTCATGCATTAGAGGACTTTGGAGATAAGTCTCAGTCAATATTTTTTTTCTATCTCTCTCTTGCTAAAGTTGCTCCCTGAACAATGCCTGGGCTGTTCATCAGCGCAAGTACGAGAGCGCAATACGGGTCGTTCTCTTGGGCTTTCCAAGCTTGCGGACGGCCACATGCGCGCATTCGACCAGGAGAGCCGTCGCAGCCAGAGCCATGCCGATGGCCCAGAGCGCGAACACCCCGAACACGTCGTCCACGCTCAGGGCGTTGGCCTGGAGATGATGAACGTCTTGCATCTTCCAGGTCTTGAGCAGCACGTTGTTGAGGTGCATGTCAATCACGCCGGACTCGCAGATCCAGCGAGACCTGCGCAACGATCAGTGTACCGTGGGTGGCCATGCAAGAAGTCTGGCTCTTCTTACGGTTGCGAACTGTGGTCCATGTTTAAAGCCGTGGTCACACCACTAATGCATCGTACAAAAGGCAGTCTGCAGACACTGTCTGGGGCATGTTTCTTCCCTGTAGAACAGACCTGTCACATTGATCATACGAGAACGGTTCTCTCAAACATGTCCCAAGCATGCACATAGACCGACACACTGTTTCCAAACGAGTCAGCGCTTGCCCACACCAGGTCTGGACACTGCGCGAGTGCAGACACCAGATTCGCGTGGGGTGAAGCTTCTGCGCATGCGCCGTGGCGACAACAGCGCCACCGCAGAGGCTTGACGTCAGAGTCGCGTGTTGGTGTACAAGGCAAACATGCTTTGAACATGCGCAGTGGACACAAACGGCTGAGAGCAAAAGATCACAAGAAATGCACTCCTTTTTAGCGTTTCTTCTGATTATATTAGTATTACTTAGCACGCATATAGTTTGGGGAGAGTGGGCGTGAAGGACGCCGGCCGGTGCACGGAAATACTTGCCGACCAGTTTGATCTTTAGGCTTAAGGACAATCTAATCGGCTAATAATCAGGTCCCGCTATCCAGCGCCAGGGCGGCCCTGAGTAGAGGGACTTTACTTTTCGCCATTACGCGCCGCCAGTGGTCCGATAACGGGTAGAGATGACGTTGATTAGCTGCGTCTCGCAGCACGCGTTTTATCGTATTCGCCTGATCTTGTTGATGAGGCAAATAGCCAGCGGTGTCCAGGCAACTGGTGTGATGTTGGGTGCCGTGGAGACTCAATTGTGCAAAGATCTTGTACCTAGATGGTACTATAGTCGGTGACAGGTTGAGAGTTTCAGGGGAAGCTCCTCTCACTTCTTCCCACTTTAGTAGAGCGAGCGCTAGAGGGGAGGCGACCTTCTCCCCAGCGTTCGCTCTAGGAAAAGCTTCCCCTGAACTGTTAACCTGACGCCGACTAAAGTCCGCTGCATGAGCTTGCAATCCACGTATACCTGCGTATGGCAAACGGAGTGAAAAATTGTATATGGTCGCGTGGTTAATTCATTGCCTACCATAAATCCCGCAACGTGCTGGAGAAAACCACGAAGTAAATTATATTCCTAACGAGCGTGTTGGTACGATGTACTAGATAACAGAAAGTATAAAACAGAGAGAGGACGAAACACAGACGAGTACATTCTTTCAACTCTCAACAAAGTTTATTCCATGGGGTGCGAACGTATGTTCGCACCCCATGGAATAAACTTTATTTTTTAATTAATAAACTTTATTAATACTAAACTTTATTAATAAACTTTATTTTTAATTAATTAATTAATTAATTAATTAAATTCAATTAATTAAATAATGAATAATTATTTAATTAACTTTATTAATACTAAACTTTATTAATAAACTTTATTTTTAATTAATTAATTAAATAAACTTTATGGAATAAACGAATATATCGGGCAAACGGGCCGGTGCCTAAATGACCGCCTGAGGGAGCACTTCCTCCGAGAGGTCGCCGATCCCAGCGAGGAAACGGTGCACCCGATTGCAGCACATCGTCGCACATGCGGAGGATGTAAGCCAAGGTTCAAAAAAACGCGCGTGCTAGGTCGCCATCCTCAGAGATTCGGCAGGGAAGTTATCGAATCTTTTGCGATAAAAAACTCCGTCGTCAATGTCTCTTCCCCCTCGCTATAGTCAGTTACAGGTTAAAGGGCCCATGAAACGATTTTTGGGTTGGGATAAATCATTTTAGATTGGGATTTAACTAATAGCACATCGTTCAGTGGACCAAAAGAAAAAAGGTAGAAAGTCAAAAGCCTGACTTTCAGTGCGAAAATTTGAAAACAGAGCGGACTATTTCGTACCTCCTCCCCTTCGCAACCTCTCTGCCTTTTCACTGTGATACATCCGCGGTCCCAAAAGCGTGTCATCGGGTCCAAACTGACGTCACACGCAACCGGACCTCACTTATTCCCTTCACCCCTAAGCTGACATTGTGGTGGAAGCTACGCGCTTGCCGGACCAATCAGCCGCCTCCCTTTCATCACCTGACTTCATTCTCTGCAGCCACATTTGCCACGCTCACGTGGAAAGTGTGGCTGGCCCAACGAGCACGTAGCTTCAACAGCACTGTCAGCTTCGGAATGAACGGGGTGGGGAAAGCAACTTTTGTCTGAATTTTGAGCGACGGGCTAATCTTCTAGGGGGAGAATGGATGCGTCCGGATTACACAAACGAGGGTGCGAGCAAGAGGAGACTCCCCCTTTTCGTCTTCTTTGACTGTTTGGTGGAATGCGCGATTTATGAGTTGAGGAGGAAAGCTAAACAGGAAAAAGTTGGAAAAGCGTTTCATGACCCCTTTAAAGGGCAACTCCGCTTCTTTTCCAGTAGTGCAAAACTATACAGTTCTCTTCGTTATCATCTACAAAACCCCCATGGCAAATATTACGACGGAATTCCGCCTAGAAGTTCATTAAAATCGCTGTCAAAGTTTGACAAGCACGAATCCGCTGGTTTTGGATGAGACGTGCGGGCCAGACAACACTGCCCGGCTGCATTTCCGCTTCCTCCAAATTCCTCTCCCGGCACGTCCGCGACGTCATCAAGCATGTACAGCTTCTTTTATTTTTTGTTTTTCGATTTTGTTTTCTTTCTCGGGGAGAGCACGGGTGGCGCCAGCGCCGTGAAAGACGTGAGTGACGCGCTCGGCCGGCCCGGCGCTCGACTATTGATACTACTGATAAGCCGATCGCCTTGTTTAACGCGGCTTGTGTTACATCGCATACTTTTGAACACCAAGTAAAAGGAGGAGAGGGAAGCTGCTTTTGTAAGAATTTTGAGTGACAGGTTAATCTTCTATAATCTTCTGGGAGGAGAATAGCGACGCCCGTGCTAATCCAGGAGGCACAAAGGAGGATCCTGATAAGAGGGGAGCTCCTTCCCCTTGTATATCACGTGGGTCTACATGCTTAGTGATGCCAAATATACAATGTTGTCCGGCTTTGCCACCGTTTCGGTTTCGGTTTGTGATCATGGCTAGAGTAAAATTACACGAAAAATATTAGATTTTTCGCGAAACAAAGGATTGGGGATTGTTTTTGAGTGCTTCAAAAAACGAAATCGGCCACTATCTCAAAATTTTTGAAATTAAGCGGAGTTGCCCTTTAAGAAGGTAGCGGCAAATGCCCCTCAAAGGGAATCAGATATCCCTCCGCCACCTTTGCATCCAATAGCGTCCCACCGTTTCCGTGACGTCGCGGACAACGCGCGAGGAGGGTCTTGCCTTTCTGTACATATTTGCTTTATCTTTCGACTTTGACTTAGCACTGTGGAAGCCACGAGAGGGAGATTAGAGTTCTCCCCCACCGACGGAAACAAATACGACTTTCGGGGATTAGCTTCCCTCCCGATGGATACAAAGGCTGCTTTCAGGGGCTCGGTTCCCTCTCCGATGAATACAAAGGTCGCTTTCGTAAAAAGTGGGATCGGAGACAAGTGGGAATCCATTGAAGCGGAACAAGGAGCGTTTCCAGTGAACTCTTCTTTCGACTGCGGAGAGATTTGAAAAGGGCGCATCACACTTGTGGGAGGAGCTTCTCCTACCTTCTTGACTTGTAACCGACTCTCCGATAGAGAGATAGATTATCTGAGCCAAGAGCTGTCCGGGGTGATTAGACGACCTCGGTGAGCGGCCCGACCCCAACGAGTCCACGCACCCAGCCGCCTCTCCCACCCTCCCTTCCTTCCTCTTACTTCCCCCTCTGCCTCTGCCCTTTCCCCCTTTCCCTAAGTCTGCGCAGGGGAACATACGTTCGCACCCCATGGAATAAACTTTGTTGAGAGTTGAAAGAATGTACTCGTCTGTGTTTCGTCCTCTCTCTGTTTTATACTTTCTGTTATCTAGCACGAAGTAAAATATGCCAAGTATTGTAGTTGGAACTAGAAACGTTGTGAACCCTGAATTTTGTTATTTGAATTTTATTATTCGTGCGGCACTAACATGCGCGCCAGGTAAAACCCGCACGCCTTATTTTTCTATCCAGGAATGAATGAAAAACTAGCCCCAATAGCTAAGGATACAGATGCAGTATGCAATGATTTGATGTTTACTAAAGATGAATAAAGATTCATTGAAGATTGAAAAAGAACGCGGCTACGTACATTCGGTGCAAAGCTTTCTTGACACGTTGGGGCGCGTCGTAGCTGACGTACATGGAGGCAGGGAGCGTGACGGCTTTCTTCTTGCCTAAGTAGAACTGTCCCCTGGGCGGTTCATCGGGGTAGAGCAGCTGGACGCTGTAGTGGTACAGGGACTGCTCCATGAAGACGACCTTCTTGCCGTCCAAAACGCCTTCGTAGGTGTCTCGCGAGAAGACGCGCTTGAAGGACCACTGGCTCTGCTCCTTCTGGATGCGCCTCCACACCTCGTTGTCTTCGGGGAAGGTTGAGGTCTGCGCACAAGCCGTTGCAAGGCTTCTTTCTGGTGTGCCGGAAAAACTCATGCGATTGCTTCGCCAGGCAGCGAAACATCACACGGCAAGAGATCTTGTTGCCCATATGGCACTCTAGTTAGCTGCCCAAGAGCTGCCCATTTTACACGAATGAATAACTGCCTTTGAAGCTGTTTGTGCCTTCTGTGGTTGTTGAGAGACATTGCGCGTGGTTGACCCTCTGAAGATATTACAATGATTCACGACCCTCTCTCAGAAAAAAAAGGTATATTCTTACACCCGTTGTTGTACCATAGAAGACAGCCCAAAACTTCAGTTCGACGGTCGACGCGCTGACGTCAAACCGACGGTACCGACTTTCACGAGGGCCTTGAAAGCCGAGTACACACATTAAAATAGCTAATGTACGTGTTACTGTATAAAACAAAAGTAATCGAGGCTTTATTGGTCCTACTGCAAAACCTCAGTGTTTTTCTGTCGTCGTTGAGATACATACTTTAGCTGTTTAATGAGGCATACCTCCACCGTTATCAAGCCCCTCCTAAAAGTTAGGGCCGTCTGTTCGACGCCAGTGCACTGTACGTTGAGCTAAAGCTTTGGGGTGCATTGTATGGGACAAAGGCGTAAAACGACACCCTTTTTTCCATAGTGCTTTCTGTTGTAATATGTGATTGCAGTAAGATATAGTGAACGCGGGGATGAAGGAATACAACGTCAACGGGTCTCGGTGGGTAGAATGAGTCTCATACATTTTACTGGCACGATAAGTGGTATAGCTGCCGTTTACACAACTTTGTCAATGGTAATGCTCTAGCTGACGGCCGAACCATGGTCCTTGAAGGAATCAAAATTTCAGTTCTCTTTACCACGAATCAAAGAGAAAACGATAAGGACCATGGGCTTTTTCGTGTGATGATATTGATCAATTCTATCACGTGTTTTTTTAAGGCTGCCATTCTCTCCATAACCATATTTGATTTTTTAATGCGAAAGCATTAACTGGTCTCTTGGAGGGAGCTGACGTCATCAGTTTGAAGCGCGAAAACGGCTCCTATACTCTGTTTCGTACTTAGCGTGCAACGCTGTCAAAGCTACTGGCGCTAGCGCGTGGTTTCATCTATGGTTTTGTTTGCGCGAGATCGCGTGCAAATGATCAACGATAAAGCCCCACGCTCGCGCCAGTTACTTTAGGGAGTTTTCGTAGATCGTTTTCGCCGTCCCGCAAGGCCCTCCGCAACTCGCTACGATAGCGGGAACTCCACAGTCAAGGCTATCGGCGCGCAGGCGCAGTAGCAACTTCTTCGTTGCGGAACGCTTAGCGGAGGGAGCAACGCGGTCTACGAAAACTCCCTTTTGAAAGCGTTGCACGCTAAGTATGAAACAGAGTATAGTTTCTGCGATTTCGTCTTCGGTTCCATTGGCTTGAGCGCGTCGACGGGGTTCCCACTGGCCGCTGCGCCATGGCCTCCGAGATCCCGTAGCGCGCGCGCGCTAGTATACGTAGCAGACGACAACGGGAGCGGACGAGCGGCTTGCATGCTTTCGCATTCACAACTGATAAGAAATGCTTAGGTGTACCTGAAGCTTTTTCTTTCTCTCTAGCCGCGTTTACATGAATGCGACTTAGTCGCATCGAATCCAGTTGTCGCATTCAATGCGGTCATGTAAACGGCATAATGCGCAAAGAAAGCGCATCGCATCAAGTCGCTTTAAAAACCTCTGGTCGTGACGACAGCGATTTTTGAACTTTTATATTTATAGTAAGTTCCCTTTCTTTTATAACAATTATCTCCTTTCCCTCTTTGAGAACGTTCAAACCTTCGGGGAAAGGGGGGGGGGGGGGGGCGGTTTTATCGTTCTGCCATTCTATGTTGTCACTAACTGACATATGTCCCGTCCTCGTCCTCGCTGTTTTATACTTTCAAGTTTTGTATGTGTGCTTTTACTATACAGTACTTAGGCCTAACCTTAGGCATAACCTTACGTGATCACGTGTCACGTACGATCATGTTATCGGTTATCTCGTTTGGTTAGGCCTAACGTTAATCGTAATCACGCATGCAAGGCTCCTTTATCATGTAATCATGCGTATTAAGGCAGAATGTAAGGTTAGGCCTAACTTTACGTTGGTCCTATTTCTTACGTGAATACCCCATGAAGACGTATTTACGTGATCACGTAATCTTACGCAATTACGCCGATATGAGGTTAAGCCTAACCGTACGATAGGTCTAATTACGTAAGCTTACGTGCTCACGCGGTCAATTAGGCCTAACCTTGCGTTGGGCATAATGGACCTTTTCCGAGAAGCGTTCTGCGCACGCGCGAGCGCCCGATGCCAAGCGGTGGAAGTCGGCACGAAAATCGAGGAAATTCGGAATGAGGCTGTAGATCGACGAGTAGAACACGTAATTGCAGCATATATATAATTGTGTTACACAAAAAAAGAAAGTGGACGGCAAGAAAAACACGACGTTTGGGTGGACGCTACGGATTTCCCTCTCTAAAGTCGCGTTGGGCACGCGACGCAGCTCAGAGAGCGAAGCAACTGGTAGCGTAGCTCTCAGTATCGATTGGTAGCGCAGGTAGGTCACTTCCTCGATTTTTAGTTCGTGCAGCCACCGCCTGGTGCCGTCGGTATTTGGAAAAGGTCCATTACGTAAGATTACTTGATTACGTCTTACGTAATCACGTAATCATGCGTTAATCACATAATCCAATTACCTTGAGGCGCCGCCCTTGTTACGTGGGGCCTAAGTACGTCAGAATCAGTCTTGGGTAAGTTACTTTTAGAAAGTAATTCGTCACAGTTACAGTTACTTTTAAAAAGTAACGATGTTACTTTTCAGTTACGTTTCTATAACACGAAAAATTTAGAAAAACTAGAAAACGCCGCCCACCAAGTTTTATTGCATAAAATTTAAAAAAATGTACGCTTTTTACTTCATATTGTAACTTAGCAGCAGTTGCTTCTCGAAATTAGTGTCTGAAAAGTTTCCCTCGTTTGATGGCGAACACGTCCCTGCCCTTGCTGAACAGGCCCCGCGCAACAAAAGCAACGAGCAAACCCCGCGCAAACAGCACTAAATTTTGCCTCGACTGTTAACACCAAGCCGGAGTAGTGGTGCAATTCAAAATACCATACATGCGCAGTGCGGATTAGTGGCGATAATCAAAATACGACACAATCGCAATGCCCTCTGTGTGCATTGTTATTTCACGGTCGACTCACCCAAATAAAAAAAGTTTGCGCAA
Organism: Ixodes scapularis; assembly: GCF_016920785.2. Taxonomy (NCBI): domain Eukaryota; kingdom Metazoa; phylum Arthropoda; class Arachnida; order Ixodida; family Ixodidae; genus Ixodes; species Ixodes scapularis. The sequence continues at coordinate 80,593,030 of NW_024609883.1, read as the reverse complement.
AAAAAAAAAAGAACAACCGCTACATAGTTAGTGTTTCAAGATACTAAGGTGTAAGTGTTCAGTCACAAAGTACAAGCGCGTGAATAAATATAACTAGGTTTCTTTTTTTTTTTTTTTTTTTCATCACATTTACACGTGGCTATCTTCGGGTCATGAATCGCGAGAAAGAACGCATTCACAACTTTGTGCAAACGTCGGAACAGACAAGTTGGAAAGTGCAAGGAATAGCTAGATTGTGCTCGTTCAATCATATATTTTTCATCAAAAACTGCAAAGTAACGACAAAAGTAACGTCGTTACTTTCATAGTTACCTGAGAAAAAGTCATAGAACTACAGTTACAAGTTACATTTTCAAAAAGTAACTCGTTACAGTTAAAAGTTACCAAAAAAAAATGAAAGCCGTTTACAACTCCCTGTAACGCTGAATTTGAGCGCAGCTCTTGAGGAGGAGGAGGGAAGGGTACTGGGGGGATTAGTTGACCTCAGAAGGGGGGGGGGGGTCACGTGACCTCGGGGGGAGGGGTCACGTGACCTGGGGGGTCAGGTGACGATGACGTCATCAGTGATGATGACGATGACGATGCGGATGCCGATTACGTCATTGGCATCCGGATCGCCATCGTCATCATGACTGATGACGTCATCAGTGACGTCACTGAGGACGTCATCGTCATCATCACTGATGACGTCATCGTCACGTGACCCCGCAGGTCACGTGACCCCGCCCCCCAGGTTTTCGCGAAGGAACCCGAGGTCCTCCCGAAGGAGCCCGAGGTCCTCCGGAGGTCCTCCCGAAGGAACCCGAGGTCCTTCCGAGGTCCTCCCGAAGGAACCCGAGGTCCTGGGGGGTCACGTGATGATGACGTCATCAGTGATGATGACGATGACGATGCGGATGCCGATGAAGTCATTGGCATTCGCATCGCCATCGTCATCGTCACTGATGACGTCATCAGTGACGTCACTGGTGACGTCATCGGCATCCGCATCGGCATCGTCATCATCACTGATGACGTCATCGTCACGTGACCCCCCTAGGTCCTCCCGAAGGAAGGACCTAGGGGGGGTCACGTGACGGTTTTATCGTTCTGCCATTCTATGTTGTCACTAACTGACATATGTCCCGTCCTCGTCCTCGCTGTTTTATACTTTCAAGTTTTGTATGTGTGCTTTTACATATATACAGTACTTAGGCCTAACCTTAGGCATAACCTTACGTGATCACGTGTCACGTACGATCATGTTATCGGTTATCTCGTTTGGTTAGGCCTAACGTTAATCGTAATCAAGCAAGGCTCCTTTATCATGTAATCATGCGTATTAAGGCAGAATGTAAGGTTAGGCCTAACTTTACGTTGGTCCTAATTGTTACGTGAATACCCCATGAAGACGTATTTACGTGATCACGTAATCTTACGCAATTACGCCGATATAAGGTTAAGCCTAACCGTACGATAGGTCTAATTACGTAAGCTTACGTGCTTACGTGGTCAATTAGGCCTAACCTTGCGTTGGGCATAATGGACCTTTTCCGAGAAGCGTTCTGCGCACGCGCGAGCGCCCGATGCCAAGCGGTGGAAGTCGGCACGAAAAATCGAGGAAATTCGGAATGAGGCTGTAGATCGACGAGTAGAACACGTAATTGCAGCATATATATAATTGTGTTACACAAAAAAAGAAAGTGGACGGAAAGAAAAACACGACGTTTGGGTGGACGCTACGGATTTCCCTCTTTAAAGTCGCGTTGGGCACGCGACGCAGCTCAGAGAGCGAAGCAACTGGTAGCGTAGCTCTCAGTATCGATTGGTAGCGCAGGTAGGTCACTTCCTCGATTTGTAGTTCGTGCAGCCACCGCCTGGTGCCGTCGGTATTTGGAAAAGGCCCATTACGTAAGATTACTTGATTACGTCTTACGTAATCACGTAATCATGCGTTAATCACATAATCCAATTACCTTGAGGCGCCGCCCTTGTTACGTGGGGCCTAAGTACGTCAGAATCAGTCTTGGGTAAGTTACTTTTAAAAAGTAATTCGTTACAGTTACAGTTACTTTTAAAAAGTAACGATGTTACTTTTCAGTTACGTTTCTATAACACGAAAAATTTAGAAAAAACTAGAAAACGCCGCCCACCAAGTTTTATTGCATAAAATTAAAAAAAAGTACGCTTTTTACTTCATATTGTAACTTAGCAGCAGTTGCTTCTCGAAATTAGTGTCTGAAAAGTTTCCCTCGTTTGATGGCGAACACGTCCCTGCCCTTGCTGAACAGACCCCGCGCAACAAAAGCAACAAGCAAACCCCGCGCAAACAGCACTAAATTTTGCCTCGACTGTTAACACCAAGCCGGAGTAGTGGTGCAAATCAAAATACCATACATGCGCAGTGCGGATAAGTGGCGATAACCAAAATACGACACATTCGCAATGCCCTTTGTGTGCATTGTTATTTCACGGTCGACTCACCCGATTAAAAAGCGTTTGCGCAAAAAAAAAAAAGAAAAAAAAGAAAAGAACAGCCGCAACATAGTTAGTGTTTCAAGATACTAAGATGTAAGTGTTCAGTCACAAAGTACAAGCGCGTGAATAAATATAACTAGGTTTCTTTTTTTTTTTTTTTAATTCATCACATCTACACGTGGCCATTTTCGGGTCATATGATGAATCGCGAGAAAGAACGCATTTACAAGTTTGTGCAAGGCCTACTTAACACTCAAAACGTCGGAACAGACAATTTGGAAAGTGCAAGGAATAGCTAGATTGTGCTCGTTCAATCATATATTTTTCATCAAAAACTGGAAAGTAACGACAAAAGTAACGTCGTAACTTTCATAGTTACCTGAGAAAAAGTCATAGAACTACAGTTACAAGTTACATTTTCAAAAAGTAACTCGTTACAGTTACAAGTTACCAAAAAAGTAACGAAGTTACAGTAACTCGTATAGTAATGCGTTACTATCCAAGACTGGTCAGAATATGCGAATATGTGATCACGTGATTACGTAATCACGAGTTAATCATATAACCCTCTCACCTTGAGGCACCGCCGTTGTTACGTTGGGCCTAATTACGTAAGATCGTATAATTACGTAATCACCTAATCATGTGCTAATCACGTAAACCCTCTCGCCCCGAGACGGCGGCGCTTCGGGACGAGATCTGGTTAGCTTTTCGTTTGCGCTCCTCGCATACGTTCACGTTTTATCACTCACAACAACCTATACCGAAGGAAAACCAGTGAGAAAGGTGCACCGAAAAATGCCTCACATTCAAAATTCATAATTTTTGCCGCTTTTATGCACGCCCGGTGCTGGTAGGACGTTTTTTGAAAACACGAGTTGTTACTTTGTAATATCCTCGTTAGGGGCATCGTCGTACACGGGCAACTGGTGCTCCTCAGCAAAATTGCATGTTTGAATTTGTACGGTACACTTCCTGTTTCAGCATGAAAACGGCACAATCGTTGCAAGGCCAACAAATGGGACAATTTCAATTCGCATTCCTTACGTATTTTTACGGAACAGTTCCCGTAGCCGCACGAAAGCGGTACACTGGATGCAATGCCGATTAACGGGATGAGTTACATCCTCATTTTCCACGTAAATTAATGGCATTTCTCAACAGTGCGGATTCGGCAATTAGCAGAAAATGTTTGCGTGACGCGTATTTACTTTGACATATCCAAGTGAGTTGGTTGTGCTCCCTGCAAAGCGTTTCTGGTCTTTTTTTTTTAAAATGTGCATCGCGTTCGCTCGAACTAGCGTGTGGAACTCTAGCAACACATAAAAAAAAAAAATGTATTTTGAACATAATAGGTGAAAGAAGTTAAAAAATTTGAGCATATTTTCAATTGTTGATGACGCCATTGTGCTCTGAAGAAATAGAAAACCGAAACGACAAGAGCGTGCGACAAGATCATCCTAATTGCTGTAGTTAACATCCAGTTATGAAGATGTGAACGCCCCACTGATTTACGGGTGTTCCAAGCAAAATTTGAGTGAGAATCACGCGCTTGAAAGGATCAGATGCGGTCACGTGGAACTATTCAGCCAGTCCTGCCTCTAGATTTATGTGTCGTCATTATCCGACGCTCAAGACCAGTGTCGTCACTGAACGCTCGTGTTTTACACTGATAGGCGTGCCCTTTGAAGCAGCATTTGGTTTTCTTTGTGCCTTTGCACTACCCCTTTAAGCATAGGGACAGTTACCGCAAAGTTCAACTAAAAACACTTTTTTGTTTTGTCAAAACGCAGCCGCTGTGTCTGCTTCGTACATACGTATGCTTCGATCATGTCTGCAGACAACTTTTTTTATGACCAATGTGACTTCAAACCGTCCATACAGGGAAGAAACACGCCTTAGACAGTGCACTTTTTTTTTTGTATGATATATTAGCAGAGTGATCGCGACTTAAAGTGGTTTTCTGATTGTGATTGTAATACGTTAGCAGAAAATGTTTGCGTGAAGCGTATCCATTTATAGACATTCGAAAGAGCTGGTTGTGCTCAAACCGCCAAATCCGATCGGAATAGAACTATTTCCTAAATCCGCAGCCGTTGTGTCAACTTCACCGAACATCACGAGGTAGGTCAATCAACTCAATCTAAAGCCGCTTTCATACAGCTAATGCCCGTGTCCCACTAGAGCGACAGACAGAAACAAAAGGCAGCGACAAACCTCAAACCCATGCGGCATGCTCGCGATGGTACCTTTGGCAGGCGTTTAGTCGTTCGGTGCTCCTGAAATAAGCACGAGCGATTGCAAGCCTGCTAAAGATATCCTCACGTGAATGATGGTCATGTTTGAGCATAGCCTCCTTTATTCTACAAAGCCTCTCAAATCGCGAAAGACTCTGGTTTGAGGCTTGTCGCTGTCATTTGTTTCTGTCTGTCGCTCTAGTGGGACTCTGGCTTAATACCTCACACAAAAGGCAGTCTGGAGACGCTGTTGTATCACGGTCATATTGGTCGTACTAAAACTGGCTGTAAACATGTTCGAAGCGTACATACATGTACGAAAAAAACATGCTTGTGACGTGTCCGTATGATAACGTTGGCATCGCGGCTGCAGCAGCCTTTCTTTACGAGCAGTGTGATTGCCAATTAAGAGTCCTTTCGCCGCAGTCCACAGAGTGCTGTGTGCAGCATCTACTAGGACGTACATACGCTGAATATGACGTCGAAGGCCATGCCGTCGATGATGATGGGCAAGATGTCGGGCCTGTTCACGATGTCCTTTACGCTTTCGATGCGCGGCGCTTCCGTCTTGATGGTCATGCTGGCCTGCATATGACTCGTGAATGTGGTAGTCGTGAAGATGACGCCGAGCCACCAGACCGCGATGAGCATCCTCGTGTTGTCCGGACATCGCGACGGACCTGCGAGAAGGGCCCGCTTGCCATAATGTTGCCTAATGTTTTTTGTTTTTTTTTGTGGACACATTATGCATAGATTTAAATATGTCAAATCTCATGAGATCAATATAACCCAAGGCAATGTGACTTCAGGAGGTGCGCCTGGCTTGTCAGAAAGAAGAGATACGTCGTATACCTATCTGATGCTTGGGAGAAGAGCGTGTTGGTTTTGGTCATGGATGAAGAAAGAATAAAACAATTAAAACAGGGACAACACAACCACATCTTTCAACTAGCAACAGACAAGTAAACTTTCAAACAGCGAGCAGCCGACTATACCCAGTAGGAGTAGGGAAAGAAGGGGGAGAGAAGGAAAGGAAAGAAAAGAAACGCGAAGTGCAAGTCAGGGTGGTAGGGTTTTCTCGGATTTTAAAAATTCAACCTCAGTTTTCGTCAGCAGGAGGGAAGGGTTAGACACGTTGTTTTTTGCTGTGGTCATCGCGAATGATTCTATGATTTCCCTGCCGAATCTGCTGTCATGTCCCCCCAGGATTTTTGTGTCATCAAAAAGGGGATGACAACTTCAACCTCAGTTTTCGTCAGCAGAAGTTGTCATCCCCTTTTTGATGACACAAAAATCCTGGGGGGACATGACAGCAGATTCGGCAGGGAAATCATAGAATCATTCGCGATGACCACAGCAAAAAACAACGTGTCTAACCCTTCCCTCCTGCTGACGAAAACTGAGGTTGAATTTTTAAAATCCGAGATAACCCTACCACCCTGACTTGCACTTCGCGTTTCTTTTCTTTCCTTTCCTTCTCTCCCCCTTCTTTCCCTACTCCTACTGGGTATAGTCGGCTGCTCGCTGTTTGAAAGTTTACTTGTCTGTTGCTAGTTGAAAGATGTGGTTGTGTTGTCCCTGTTTTAATTGTTTTATTCTTTCTTCATCCATTACCTATCTGAGTTTTTACTTTGTCGCTCACCAGTAACCGTTGGACCTCGGATGCATCCCCGTTACATCGTCGCTAAACTGAATGTCAGACATTGGAGACGGCGAAGGAAGACCCAAGGACACGGAGAGAGAACAATGACTGAAGCGAAAAGATTTTTTTTTTTTTTAATTGCGTGGTAAATTTATTTTTGTCTTGTTTTCACTCCGTATAACCTTTCGAAAGCGCGCGCCCCCTGGCAGCTGCTACGCCAATTATCAGAGTTGGGCATTGCTTGGCGACGCGCTCTAGCATGCATTGGGCATGAGGGCTGCGTCAGTGTTGGGGAAGGACTCGGATCCAGTCACACGCTTTGTGACCAGGAAACGACAACTGCCAATGTTGCTTGATTTACTTTTAAACAGCGTCTATTCAAACGGGAGGCAAGGACTTCGAAAAGGGTGTGTTTTGTTTCCCTGACTTTCACAAAATCTGCTCTGTGAAGAAAAAACAAAAGTGTTTATAATTGATCTTAGGCGTCTCAGGTGGTAAAGAATATTTACATTATATTTTCATTATTTAAGGGGCACTCAATTGTTTTTCGTAGAAACGTGTTCTTGACGATCGACATATTGTATGTTGGGCTTTCAATTCAATGACCAGTTCTACGTGGCAAGACGTCCAGTAAACTCACAGTATGCGGTCACTATTCTCTCTTGGGGGAACGGAAAGAGGGGGGGGGGGGGGGGGGAGGGCATCCTTGATATAGTTATTGCGTGAAGATTCCGAACATTCCTCTAATTGTTATTATCAGGCGCGTTGTGCATTATAGAATTGGACAAAAAACGTCAAACCATTGGGAGTAGTAGACATAGTTTAGAAAGTATTGTCTAAAGGATGGATGGATGGATGGATAGATGAGGCAGAACAATTTGAATCGGTGGCAGCTTGCGCCACCTAGTCAGTGTTTTTTTTTAACATTTAGTTAACATAAAGTTATATATCTAGAGATTTATTTTTAAAACTACGGTTCGTACGACGGAGGCGCCCTTGTGCAACCGGGTGCATACTCCTTCCGCCTTACGGGTCGCCCGGAAGAGAAGAAAATTTTTCTCATCCTTCTCTTGGCCTATGCTCCCAGTCAGATAATATCTTGGTTATCTCCCCCTTCCCCATGTATACTTTCACCTTACTATTCCTAAATCCCAGTGCGTGTGTTTAATGAAAAAGACTATTATAACACGAATTTACAACGAAGAAAAGAAAAAATAGGGCTCTATTTACGGCGCAAAACGAATTTGTAGTTGGCGCCCGCGGAAGCCGCCGCTGGTCACTCGGTAGGCCTGTGCGTCGCCGCGCTGCGTCGCCGCCGCCGCACGCTGAGCGTTGTGCGATGCCGCTTCAACGCGTTTCTCCACGCCGCTGTCGCCGCCGCCGCACAAGTTCGTCTGCTTCGGAGCGCCGCCGCCGTCGTCTGACCGGCGCTGCGCACAGGTCTATCACGTCTGCTCGTGCTTTTTCAGGAGTTTCCTTTGGGCCCTAAAGTTATCTCTTAATCTTAGTTTTTTGTTACACTTCGAACAAAGATGAATAAGCGCAATCACTACGTGACAAATGGGACCAGTCACGTGGCAAATAGAGACCACTTTTCAGCGGCACCCGCGGGCGCCAACTACAAATTCGTATCGCGCCGTAAATATAGATCTAATTTTTTTCTTTTCTTTTCGACGTAAATTCGTTTTATGACTTTCTTTTCCTAAGCAGGATGTTAAAAAATGTTTTTTTTTTTGTTTTTGTTTTTGCATGTGTCCGGGGTCCGCAATACAGTCTAAATCAGGGTGTAAGATAGACAGGGGGGGGGGGGGGGGGGGGGGGGGGGAACGAGAGCCAAATGAGCGACCGGATTGTGTCCCCCTCGGGTTTCTCTTTTTCTGTGGCGCCATCTATGTGGAGCACCGCGAACTCTCACTCCGGGTGGGCGACCGGTGGCGACCGGCTAAACTGACGGAGGTGATTTCTCGTGGATTTTCAATAAAGGAATGTTGTGCTCAAGGTTTATTTTGCGCACACTCCCACAAAGTTTCATGCAAATTCGATTCCGACTTTTTTTTCCTCTCGCCGCAGCGCCATCTGTCGCAAATCGGGGGTACCCGCAAGCAGACGAGTACACAATCCGGTAACGGCGCTGCGGTAGGCTTCTCTGGGCCGTTTCCCCACCTGTCTATCTTACACCCTGGTCTAAATACTGACTCAAACGCGAGTCGCCCCGCGATAGGTGACTGAATGCCGCATGGCAATTAGTTTAAGGAGAAAACTTGGCATGCGGCATTCTAACCACGGATATCGCAGTGACTCGTTTTGGCAGACGGTCTTTTGTACGATGTATGAACAGTCTGACCCCGGCTTTACAGTAAAGTATAAAGTGCTCAGCCGTCTCCTCCTCCTCTCTACAAGTTACACACACCATATCTAATTAGTCCACAATGCTCCCGTGCTCGCCCCATGCAAGCAACAAGGAGCTCCCCCGAAAATTGTCGAAGATGGGCTCCTTAGCATTGTCCTTCTTAAACGATCTGTAAATTTCCCAGGCCGATTTAGTCTGCATGCCTGCTTTCCATATTTCCCTCTTAGTTTTAACCTTTATTAGGGAGTTTTAGTAGACTGTGTTTCCCCCTCCACTACGAAGAAACCGCCACTGCGCCTGCGCGCTGGTGGCCTTGCTGTAGAGTTCCGAGACCCGCCGTGGCGGAGGGGCTTAGCGGGGGGAGAAACACGGTCTACTAAAACTTGCTATTTTCTCATCCGCCTCCCTGCTATTGCCCTTATATTTATATCTAAGTTTTCTAGTCCGCTTTCTCTATTTTGTATCGGCGCTTCTCATGTGTAAATAGCTAAAAACTCTTTGTGTCCATCGTTCTGCATCTATTTCTCTTCGCCTATTCTCAAATTGAGTCTTACTGCTAGCTCCCCTGCCCTCAAATGAGGGGCATCCAATATCGTCATGTGCACCTTGGTTCGGTGTTTTACCGTGTGCTCCCAGAGCCAATCTACCTATACTCCACGTTGCTTTATTTCTAGCCTTGTTGGACGTCCAGTTTTATGCACAATACTGCATTTGCAGAAGTCAGGCTCGGAACCATGACTCCATTTAGAGCGCAGCTCCTAGGCGCCCGCTTCCGGCTTGAGCGGCGTCGGCGACGCCGTCGGCGTAACCGTGAGGTCACGTGCCTCCCCCCCCCCCAGGTCACGTGGCCCTCAAGGTCACGCCCCTTCCCCCCCGAGGGTACGTGACCCCCCCCCCCCCCCGGGCACGTGACCCCCCCCCCCCCCCCCCCCCCGAGAACACGTGACCCTCAGTACCCTTCCCCCCTCCTCCTCAAGAGCCGCGCTCTAATTCGGCGTTACAGGTAGTTGTAAACGGCTTTCATTTCTTAAACCTCCCTACCCACCTGGTACCTGTTATAGTCGCACAGTTCTCTATTTCTCTATCTGTTACCCTTACCAGTTACACATTTTGCATGTTCATTGAGGAATTCTGTACCCTCGTTAATTCATACTCCTGGATACTTGTATATATCGACTCGCTCGATTTCTAATCCTTATATCTTTATATCTGAAATTCTGTAATCAATGAATATCATGACCGCTGATTTGACACTAATGAATTACTATAAGCCTAATCTCTGTCCATTCATTAGGGACTGAAGCTCTATGTTGCTATTGGCCATTAGCACCATATCATCAGCATACATCAGATTTGATAATAACTTCACGATCTTTCACAGCAAAGCTGTATATGGCTATGGTTCCATGCATTTTTGGTATCCGTATGCAAGAACAGGTCAGAAATTACTTTTAAAAGCGCTCTATTGTATGGAAATTCATATACGCCCTGTCACCTCGATATGGATTTTGATAAGGAAAGACGTCGAAACATGTGATACTGGAGATACATTCGAGAACAATGGGCCTTCTCTCGCTCTAGTCCGGTCACGTAACTGCTTGACATATTTAAATACAGCTAGTAGCAATGGAACCCTTTAGTGTTGATCATAGTGATCACAAAGCAATTATCACTACAGTTTCAAAATTATGTATATATACTGTAAACAAACATTTGGTGAAGTGTTTTTGCGTGTCTCTTGGTGAATCATTTGTGGTGGGGCTCGAAAGCTTCGCTGGCCAACAAAATTCACAAAGTGGAATTGCTCACAATTTTTTATCTATGAAAAATCGAACCCACGATTGATTTTTTTCCAACTTCTCCTCTAATCTTTATAGATACAACACGAACAACAATGGCGACGAAGGGCATCCCTGTCTAGGACCCCGTTTTATCTTTATTGGTCGCCCAGGAGTGTAATTTCGTATATTTTAGGATGCTGATAGCCCGTAGAATAAGTTATCACCATTAATAGACGATGTCAGAATCCACTTGAGTGTCTCCTTAATAACCCGTGTTGAAGGTAACGCGTTACAGTAACGGCGTAACTGTTCTAGCGTTTCTTTTTTAAGTTGGTAACGTCCTTGTTTCCTTGTCAAAACAGTAACGTATGGGGGCCGTCTTTTCAAATAAATGTGAAAAAAAGAAAAAAAAAAAACACTCGGCTCTAAATTTGCCGTGAATTCGGGTATACCCGAAAAAATCTAAGCTTCGAGGCCACAACGACAAAATAAAAAGGAAAAAAAGACTTCTACAAATAAGCTTTATAAGAACGCAAAGTCAATGGCCCTGAGGAGAGGCCACTTCAGTTTCCTTTGAAATCTAGAACTACTGACAAAAGGGATTTGCCTTTTAGCACGTCGAGGTTCCTTGAGGACAACGGGTCGTGGTGCCCGGATATATTCTGTTTCTTACTTTTTATCTAAAAACAATGGAAAATAAGCTGAATTTGAAAGAATCGGGAATTTAACATAACTAAACTCCTGTAAATCCCGAATTTTCAGCGGAAAATAAGCTCCGAAAAACGCTCTCCGATTTTAACGAGAAATAAACTCTGAAAAACGGAATCCTATGAATAACGTACGTGTTGTCGGCGACTGGATACGAGTTAAGTTGAAGCTCCTCCCACCTTTTTCCCCTTGAGCAGAGCTAACGCTAGAGAGGAGGTACCCTCCTCTCCACCGTTCGCTCAGCTAACCTGAAAAGAGGTGGGGATAATAGGGAGTGTCTACATCCACGCGCGGGGATGTAGCCACGTCGGGAGGAGATAAGGCTCCATCCACGCAACACGTCACTTCCGGCGCACTACAATCAACTTCCGGTCTAGCCTCCCATTGTGCCCATTGTTTTTCCATTTGCTTGGCGGCCATTGCACCTTGCGTTCCTGCCGTGCGCGGACTACTGTCTACTGTGCCTGCCTGGTCTTCCGCAAGCGGTTTTGACTTTCTCTGAAGCGTTTTTATTTTCTTTCTGTTTTCTCGGACAAGGAGTTTGGCCGTTTGAGTATTAGCACGGTCGCGCTTCTGATCTGCCTCAAGTTTTGGTTGCCGGGGGTTCGACGGTGAAATACTTGTCCTAGTATTTCCCATCGAATAATCGGGAGGCTGTCGAAGTGCGGGCGTTTAGTGGCATTAGGATCGAGGCTTTGTTTTCCAAGGTGTCTGACGCCCTGCTCGATTTTGGTACAAACAAAACCAGCGTTTGTGCCAGCGCGTACGTTGACAAGTATTGTTGGCTGGCCGCTCAGATTTTGGGACGCAATCGACGATGCAGATCGCCTTTTCTTCCGTCCTTCCTAGGCGAGGGAACAGGTTCTCTTCGATGGAGTGTCAGCGTAGTCAGAGTGCCGATATCCAGGCGTTGAATGATCGACACAGAGACGTGAACTGGCTCCTGCAGGAGTTCTGCCGCAAGCAGGGCTTCGTGTTCATCGGTGATCTCGTGGACGAGTGGCATCTGCGCATCGGCTACTGTCTTATTTGTCATGGAATAAACTGTTTCTGGAAACTTTTACCCAGTTTTCTCGATTGAATGCTCTCAGTATGTTTGTTATTCATGGGACTAGTGCATGTTTTCCCTTTTCTCACAATCTTTGTGTGATTGCAAGCGTGCGCGCAAATCAAGAACGTACGAACCGGTGGGCACGTACTTGTCTCGTTCGATACACAATAGCTCACATTAAAAGGCTTCGAACCAAGCCAACCACAAACACCACGAAGCCTCTCCGCCTCGCCTCAGCAGCGATGCGCACATGGGCGAAGGCCCCGGAGGCCGCACCCGCACCGCCCGCACGCACGCACGGCACGCACGCCGCCCACACGTGTGTGTGACTCTGGTGACTCCTGGACAACATAAATATAAAGATATATATTGAACATGATTGTAAACCTGAGACTGGGGCAGAAAAGAGGACACACCAGAAGGTAGAAAAAGACGAGGCAACGTCTCAATTGGTACTATTTTCATGATGCATCATATTTGCTATTAGTCTTAGAAAACAGTAAACCATTAATGAATTGTCTAAACATTTGTAAGGTCACGTGACATATTAACCTTAAAACATCAATGAAATATAACCTCTTTATTTTTATACCCTATATTTACTTATAAGAAGGTATAATATGTACATAAAAGCAAATTATCTTTTTATATTATAAGTCACGTGACCTTTTGCGTGGATGGAGCCTTATCTCCTCCCGACTTGGCTACGTCCCCGCGCGTGGATGTAGCCTCGGCCAAAGAGGTGGAAGGAGCTTCCACTTTGCTCTTAACCTGTCACCGTCGATACGTTTCTTATTTCAAGTGAGCTATGTTACTTATTCTATCTTCTTCCGACTTAAAAGATATTACAATTTTGGTTTTCGTGATTCCAGGCGCCTAGTCATGAATTCTTGCACCCATCCTGTGTACATTCAAAATCCGAACCGTAACAAAGTTAAGGTAATTGTGTTAAGTTCCTTCATGTACATAATATTTCTCATAACATGACGCTTATGCTTACCTGTAACGTCAAAAGAATAACTCGAACTTTTTAATTCACGAATAAAAAAATGAAAGACGTTTACAACACCTCGTAAAGCCGAATTAGAGCGCAGCTCTTGAGGAGGAGGAGGGAAGGGTACTGAGGGGAAGGTATACCCTCCCCCTCTTCCTCCCCTCCTCATCCTACCGGCTACTCCTCCTCCCCTCCTCTTCCTCCTCCCTCCTTTTCCTCCCCGCGCGCTGTATCATGGGAACTGTCCCATAATGCACCCCGCGCGGGACCTTCATGACGTCGCACGTGACGTCACGAGCGACGTCACGATCGAGGGTCCCGCGCGGTGCATTATGGGACATTTCCCATGACGCACCGAGCGGTGACGGCGACGCCCACGTCGTTCAAGCCGGGAGCGGGCGCCTAAGAGCTGCGCTCTAAAAGTAAAGTAGCGTCCGTTACTTTTTATCGATAACAGTAATGGTAACCCGTCCCTTTTATTTACATGGCACGAGCAACATATTTTGTTCCTTTTTTTTTGGATACCGCCTACAACACTGCTAGTAACTAAATGAAGGCTGAACAGGAAGGCGTTACGCGCATTGTAATCACGAGGTAATCGCAGAAAACACTTACCCTTAGTCAGGAGCATCGCGAAGAGTAGGAAGACGTAATCGACGAACTTCCCAATCGCACCGACGCGCCTGAAGTTGTTTTGGAACATGACCATGATGACTGCGGTGGCCAGTAGCGCGATGCCAAGGGCCATCCAGACCTGAAAGAATCAGCAAAATACCAGCCTTAATTAGAATAGCACTAGTTGTCATTCTGTGTTTAAGCTTCTTTTTTTTTTTTTGCGCTGTTCAAGTTTATGAAATTAGATTCAACCAACTCGCCCAGCGATGTCCAACATTAAGATCATTACTGCCTAGAATATAAGGCATGCTCATGACGTCGTCCCCTGCTAGCGTCGTGCATGTGGGGCATTTGCGGTGGAATGCTGGGCGAGTTGTCTAAGTCTTTATTGTTCCCATACGTGCTTCACACGAGTTTCCGACCTGGTTTTGAAACCTAGCCCAGCGAGATATAATTGACATTCTTCTTTAAAACAACTTCCCTCAAAAAATAACCAAGAAAAAAAAATTGCCAACATTCTTTTTTTTTTTTAACGCCGGTGAGAAGAGTGCCGTAAAATAAAGACTCGGCGGGTTTGGTGCAACCAGGATGCCCCGTGCCGGCGCGAGGGTGAGACCTGTTCGTCGAAGGCGTAGATGTAGCCGAAGACGTCGGTGCTGTACATCTGTCGTCTGCCGGCCATGTGGACGGCGTCCGCGTAGTAGAAGGCCGGCAGGGGCTGCATGACGCTCACGCGGTCCGCGTTCATGGCCATAGGTCCGGCGGCCACGTTGCACGCCTGCAGAAAAAGTCAGCCGGGCCCCGGGGAATATACGTCCGCTTCCGTCGTGAGGACCACTCAAGTAGCGGCAAAAGGTGCCACGTCACGGAGTGCATCACCGGGGGACCCAGTCAGGAGCAAAAATTGCACTTTTGTCGCTGCTTCGTTGGCCCTATCGTCTCGTAGAGTCTGCTGCGCTCGGACCAAGCTGCCGTCAGGGGGGGGGGGGGGGGGGGGGGGGGGGGGTTGGCGGCAAAAAAAAATCTGTTTTTGTATTTTTTTTTTTTTGAGGGGGGGGGGGGGGGCGGAAAGTTTGTAAGGATACTATTCTCCCATTTTTTCGTGTGCAGCGGGGGTTCCACCCATGTCACTCTCTAAGGAGGAGGGAGGAAGGGGTCGACTTTGTTTGGGGGGCGGGGCGGCCGCCCCCGTCGTCCCCCCCCCCCCCCCCCTTTGGATCCGCCCCTGGCTGCCGTCTTACTGCTTTATACATAAACAGTCTGCAGAAAATGTCTAAGACGTCAGTTCTTCCTTGCACGACTGTCCTGTCACATAAATCATATAAAAACTGCGCCCGAAAAAAAAAAAAAAACGCTTCAAACGTGTTTGCAAACACTTTTGTCTTCATGTCGGCAGCGAACATTATTAGCAGTGTGGCTCGAGGAAATACGAAAACAAAAACGTACCGTGTTGTCGTTCCTTTCCCCATCCGCACTGCCCCAGCTTGCTGCCACCGTCAGCGCTCACCTCGTGCGCCTCCATCAAATTGCGTCTTTGCAAATTGCGCTCTACTTGTAATGTATAGAACAACGTTCGTGTGAACAGAAGAAACACAGACGTGACCTCTCTCCCAGTGTCGCCACGGTTTGGATTAAAAAAATTGCGTCTTAACCAGGGTGTCGAACCGGAACCGAACCGAAAACCGGAACCGAACCGGTATTTTTTCCGGAACTGAATCCGAACCGTTATATTGTTATCGCGATGAACCCGAGCCGGAACTGAACCGGGAAAAAAATAACGGTTACCGGCTCATGTCAAAACGGTTCGGCCACGCGCTGTTGACAATGAATGTGCTATCAATGCCATTTGTTTTTTAAGTGCCGTCAACTGACACACACCTCGCTTACATATTTTTCTTCTCCACTCAGTCTTAGGAATATAAACGCTGCATCCATGAATTTTGACATAGGAACCAGTATTGCGCTGGTCGCGACTTGCACGGAAGAAAGAAAATTGAAAGGCTGTGAAAAAAAAAAAAAAAAAAATCGCGTCTCGGGATTTCATTTTCCTACAATCTCGTAAATCCTAAATGCTGCTGTGTGCTCATTTCATAACACGTTTCTAGAACGCGCGAGTTCTTGAAGCTTGCTTCCATCGGAATGAGAAAAGAAAAGGCTGTGGAGTTTGGTAATAATGCATCCGGTTTCGTATAGGCACTTAGAAGCTAACATATTTGTGAGACAGCGAACTCTTCTATTTTAATATTTATCCTATTACGTCCTTCTGGCGTTGCGTTCGGTGAAGTGTTTTTCATATTCCGTATCTTGTTTAATGGAAACTTCTTTAAGAGTCTAATTTGAGTTACCGAAGGCTAGTTCAAATAAAGAAAGCTGTATTTTCTCCCCACTGTTCCTTCAATTGCTTACACGCCGAGGTGGCGGGATAGTTAGCGAGTTCTACTTGTAAGTGGGTTTGTAAGGAGGTCGCGGATTTTGCAGCTACTGCGTCGGACCCAATTAGATGAAGTCCGAATGCGTAAACGTCGGTGAGGTAACCTTTGAGTGCACATAAGGAAACCATTCCTGGTAGAAATCCCTGAGCCTTACACTACGATGTATCCCGTTTCGTATGTGCTGATTTCAGATGTTTTATTTGTAATTTATTTTGATGTTGCAATTTGTCATTTATAATTTCCGAACCGGTTCGCGAACCGGTTCAGCGCCCCGAACCGGTTCGCGGTTCGAATTAATCGAACAGGAACTGAACCGGAACAAAATAAATTTACCTGAACCTGAACCGTAACCGAACCCGTATTTTTTTCGGTTCGATACACTGGTCTTAACCAATTGCGTCTCATCGTAAGCATGAAGAGCGACAAGAAAAAGATAACACAAGTGCACGTTGCAATAAAAGAAATAAAGCTTAGCTTTCGCAATCGTAACGACTGTCCAAGGCTCGCGCCTAGATGTGCGTGTATACACCAACACAGTGTTCCCAAAGAAGCCCGCTTTGCCCACACCAATGTCTTAGAAACCGTTATTCGGGTTTAAAGACCGCTTCAATTGAGTAGGTGTTCGGACAACGGGAAGTGAGTTCGCAACCAAACAGGTTGTGATACGTCTTCGTATATAGATCACTACCTTGGTGAGTGCAGCACGACTGAGAACCCGGAGCATGTAACCAGAGATTGCAAAATTACTCTCAAAATGTCATTAAATTACATTGCTAATTACTTTCTTGAAAACTGCGAAAATGTAATTATATTACATTAGAAATTACTGCATACTTAAAGTAAATGATATTACATTACAATTACTTTACAAAAGTAATAAAATTACTTCGACATTGCTTTTCGATATCTTCGGGCAGTAATTAGTGCTCATTCTATTTATTACGGCATATGTACCAAAACTCAGATCTTCCTGTTTACGTCGCAACAGCCTCATGCGCCTCAAAGCGAACCACACTGAACAGTCGTTCCAGTGGCGCACACAAAAGAAGTGTTAAACATGATGAGTAGCTTCTTTTTTAGATGCAACTCTAAGACAGCCGACTCACCGGTGTCGCTGTTGCTGAGTCTTCCTGATTTTGATGAAGTTCGTATCAGTAACTGAAGTCGGGTCATTGGAGCTTGTTCTTACAAGAAGTCGTAATGTCACTAGTTGACGAGTTCCCCCGCACATCTATCGAGAAGGACTGTTCCAAAGCACCCGAAGATCCCAAGTTATTGCGCATTGTCACCCAAGGTGGCTGGATGTTTGCTGGGCGGACGCGTTGCCAGTTGACGAAAGGGATGGCGCGAGTTTCTTAAAATGTGCACTTTCCCCAAAAAACAGGGGGAGCTATCAACTCGTTTGCTCATTCCCGAAACTCTGTACGGAAAGGCGAAGATGTACGCCGCGAGTGGCGCCCCGTTTTCTCGCTTCCCGTCTTTTCCTACTACAAAAAGCATCTTTATTTCCCAAGGTCAAGGCTACGCACGATGGGATTTTGGCCGAAGGAGCACCCCGAAACTTTATTGCTCGGAAGTTCAGAGAGTTACACTACGTTGCGCACAGCCATAATGGTATGATGGGTCTCTACGTCATCATTAGACGTGAAGCAGAAATAGACGCTCAAATGAAGAAATTAATCATTTCAATTGTACTTCGTTTACTACAAGCGCGGGCTCCGTTCTTTCAGTGTCCCCGCCAAGCCGTGCAGTGCAATTAGTGTAAAGAGACACATATGCCTGCGCTTGTAGCATCGGCTGAGTCTGGTCTGTAAACAAGACGTGGGCGGAAGTTACTGGGGAGGGATTTTTCTTACGTTTCGAACGACCAGGCCCACCTGGCCGCCCCAGGACCCATCCGGCCTCCGGCCTCCCCAGTTGCCGTCAGATGGCACGTGGATTGTGGACCTCGAAAAACAGAGAACGATCGTCACCTATATACTCATTTTCATCTCAAGAAACTCAATAAAAACAGTTTGGCTCCTCGCGTAGCGGAGAGTTAAGATATATGTAGGTGCAGGTTAGAATTGTAGATGTTATCCTATCAAGACGTATACACGCTTCAAACGCTAAAAGCATCGCTTTTTTTCCCCTGACAACCAAATCTCGTGTAAGAACTTCTTCGCTCGGCGTTTAAACAATGCGCAAAACTTGCTTTTTTCTAGAGGTGAAAACGAATAGAGTGGCAAAGAGAAATGCCGCGCTTAGCATCGGTATACGGTGCCTGGAACTCGTCTTGGACTTGTGTGTTTAGCTTAAGTTTATGCATCCGAAGTGGCAACGAATGACGTCACGAAAGACGTCAAGCTGTCGGACGATCCTGGCGGTTGGTCCTACACGTTCCTACAAATGCCAACGCGAGTGTCGCTGTCGTCGTGGTCTTCCTAACGTCCCTGGACAGGGACGTTAGGGACTTTAGGTCTTCCGAGTCCTGGCTGCCGAATCCGCCGCCAGGATCGCAGCCGGTTACAGTATGACATTTTTACGACGCCATCGGGCGAAAATCGAGGGACTACTTTTTCGGAGGCGGTAAGCACACCAGTCGGAGACGCGTTTTGAGGCACCCTAGCATCGCGCTCCAGACGAACGTGACATTAGAGGTCGTACGAAATGTCGCCTTTGACGTCGCCCTCTATTTCGTCCTCCTCGCCGTCGTCCTAGACAACGTCAAGGACGTAGTCGAGGACGACAAATCAAAAGTCAAATTGGACGTTTTAGTGATTTATACAGCGTAAGGTTGGTCTGCCAGTGGGGGCGACACTGGTTTACACTGTAGATGAGCAATTTCGCCAGAGCAGTACGACTGCTAACCAAGGGCCTTTAACGTGCTCACGCGGTAGTGATCACGTTAAAGACCCCAGGTCTTTAACGTCGAGGACTATGGCGCCGAGGACGACGTTAGAAAGGACGTCTAGGACGACCTCAAGGATGACATCTAGGGTGATCTCAAGGACGATAAAGATTTAGCGTCGTCCTAGAGGACGACGCTAAATTTAGCGGCGAGGTTCCCTGCTAAATTTAGCGTAAAAATTGACGTCACGACCTATGCACCAATTCAGTTTTCCCGCTAAATTTGGCGGTGCGCAACGATAAATGCTTTCACATTCATAGATAATCACACCTGTGGTTTGTTCAATTTTGCCTCAACCATCAATTTGCTGCCCTATACTTTTTTCTTCAAAGGTATAAGGTGGCTGGATCTTCGAGGGTATGTTTTGATTAGGTACTTTTTTTTATTATTATTCATTGTATATGTTTAGTAAAAAAAAAAAAAAAAAAAAGACAACGGTCGATAGTCAGGGCTGAGTCAGGCGTACTCCATCCACTTGACCTTCTGTATTTTTTGCGATTTTTAATTTTCCTCGTGGCAGTTTGCCGGCTCAGCGGTGAGGACTGGTTTAATAACTTTATTTTTGTATAGCTGCTCTCACTGAACTTTTATTAATCTTACTATTCTGATTTCGCTTTTGTTTTGTGCGTACCTAGCTGCCAAGATACAAATTAAAACTGTAGTTTACGTAGTGTTGTTTGTTCGATCACCGGAGCGCGATAACTCATTTCAGATCGGAGGGTGCTCACTTGAACCCGAGGCCTTGAGAAAGAAGCTGAAGCATGTAGCCCGACAGGCCTTTCAAGACGACCGTCCCATTTTTTCCAGCCTCTGGCATCGAAATCGGGAGCATCTGGAATATCAGGCATAGTTGTAGAGTGGGGCAAGCTTTTGCTATGCTTCGGTCTTTTTTTTTTTTTTTTTAGCTTTCCATTTATTGGCTTTTAGTGCCAAACTTGAACGGTACTCATTGAGAGTATAATTACTTGTAATCGTTTACTTTTTTTTTGTAATTTTGTGATCCTTTGATTACATTTGTTAGAAAGTAGCCACAAGAGAAAACTGATTACTTTTGGAAGTCCTTGTAAAAGCTGCCATTTTTCTTTCCCCTTTGAACGAGTTTCCCACCGAGGAATCATCGACAGAGGGATGACTTACCAACATCGGTGGATTAAGAAGATAAGCATTTCATAAGGCGGTGATTCTAATCCAGTAATGGACAGTACCAGGGTGGAGAAAAATACATCAAGATGATCTAAATAGAGATTTAAATATTGATTTAAATCGTAATTTAAATAACTGGTTTTACCATATAATGGTATAAACCAGATTTTGTTCTTCATTTAAGTTAAACGCTCATCTAGAAAGGAGGCCTACTACACGAGTGTCTCCAACTAGAATTACTACAACCACGTCGAGTGTAATTGGCCTTTTTATTACTAATATCACAGCCAACGTCAAAGTGCCTAGAACCAAAACATGTAACATGAGTGACCACATTTTAATTTTCTTTTGCTTGTATCGTACAGAGGCGTTGCAAAGACTTCTATAACCTACCAAGAAATGTCGGATGATCGCCTCCTTGCTTTTAGGAATGCAGCCTTTAAACGTGATTGCACATCGGTTTATTCCAAATTACACGTGAATGATGCATATAACCGATTCGTACGTATTGTAGAGCGCAGCTCTTAGGCGCCCGTTTCCGGGTTTCGCGGCGTCGGCGTAGCCACACAAAATTTAGCGGGAAAATTGACGTCACGTGACCTCAACAATAGGGAGTTTTCGTAGACCGCGTTTCCCCCTCCGCTAAGCCCTCCGCAACGAGGAAGCCGCTACTGCGCCTGCGCGCTCATGGCCTTGACTGTAGAGCTCCGGTTACCGTAGCGGGTTGCGGAGAGCGTTGGGGAACGACGAAAACGATGTACGAAAACTTCCTAACAATTCAATTCCCCGCTAAAGTTAGTGGGAAAAATGACGTCACATGGACTTGGTGTTACGTCACCTATGAACAAATTCAGTTTCTCCGCTTGATTTAGCGGGAAAATTGGCGTCACGTGCGGAGGAGGAGAAGGGGAAGGTACGGGGAGGAGGAAAGGAGAAGGAGTAAAATGAGGAGGAGAGGTGGAGGAGAAGGGAGAAGGAAAGGTGGGAGGAGGGGAGAGGAGGAAGCGGAAGACGGGGGAGGAGGAGGAGGGGCCTACCTTCCCCTCCGTACCCTCCTCTCCTCCTCTTCAGCAAGAGCTGCCAAGCAGCACGGAATTTCGCCTAGCATTGACCAATGGCTGGCGACTGTCTTTTGGAGAATGGCCAAAGTGTGCACATTCATCGGCTAATGCTTGGCCGACGGCTGATGGCCATAGACCATTGGCCAATGTCCAAAGAAAGGCCAATCATAGGCCAATGGTTGGCCACTGTCTGGCCACTGGCCAAATGACCATTGCCAGTCATCGGCCAATGTTTGGCCAAATCTGTGCTGCTTGGGTGCGCTCTAATTTCGCGTTACAGAGGTTTGTAAACGCCTTTTATTTTTTTAAGGTTTTTTAACCTTACATTTTCCGTTTGAAGCAGTGACCGCGAATAAAAGAATAAGAACGAGGTTGTTCTACTGAGATCGTGGTCAAGAGCTGTCGTGGCTTTCTTTGGATGACGTAACTTCAGAGCTTCCGCTGTTGCCAACGAAAACACCGAGTGTTTAGCGGAAGCAATCTGAGCAGTTGGGCTCCGCTTTAAATGGAATTTATTGTTCGGAGGACAATTAGAAATTCGGATATTGTGCGGAAGATATTTCGAAAAGCAGGGTCAATATAATTTACTTGTTTCCTGAAATACAAAAGTTTACCGGTTTTAAACAGAAACAACACGGGAATAAGCATTGCCGTGGGGCTACTACTGCGTTCCAGCTTTAAATTCACTGTTCTGCGCGGCACCGACAGAGAAATACAATACCAAAAACTCTACGAAAAGAAGGAAGACAGGACGTCTTCGTCCTTTCTGTTTCTTTGAATTTACTTCTGTAACATTATTAACACTCTCTTCTTGCCTAATTCTAAAAACTTTTTTTTCTTTTACCCTTTCGATGTGCTTGAGGCCGTCCTTACAAGCAAAGGGTCAGTATCTACGTGTGCATGAAGCCAACTTGGCTGAACGCTTTGGAAAATAAAAGCAGAATAAATAAAGAGGGACAGACTCATTGGAGTCGTCTTTCACTAGTTCAGTGCTGCTTTGTAACAATATCGTGATCGACGCGTCGGGAACCGAACTCTGTAAATTTAATAACGCAGAATGTCCGGACGTAAATGGGCTATCTTGTGTAGACATTTTCTGTCCAAAAAGAAGAACAAGTGGTGAAAGAGCGACTTCTAGAAGTTGTGGCAAGGAAATGCAGGGTTTAGTTGACCAGTTTGAGAAACACTTGGAAGGGTATCCTGCCGCTCGCGACCAGGCGAGCAACAAGCTGTACGATGAATTGCGCAACACAATCCATTGTACAGGACGTAGATAATGGTTCTCAGGCGGATACTTCATTGATGGCACTTCAAGTCGACCTGACAACAGCAGGCGAGTTCTTATGTTATTATTATAAAATCGACTCTTAGAGCCGAAGGAACTGCTTCGTAAAGGACGTAGTTGCGGCTGGACACCATAAAGGCAGCAGGGAGGCCAAGAATGCGCCACAGAAGGTCTTGGATTCGTTCATTGTCCAGACGTCTGCCAGCTTCAGACGTAGTTTAGACAAGCAAGTAGCCAGATTTGTGGGCGCCACGAACATATCCTTCCGAGCCTTTGAGCTACCCCGGAGTTTGTTGCACTCACGAACATGCTGGGTCACGGGTACAAGCCTCCCTCTCGGCACTTGGTAGGAAACGCCTTGCTAGGGGAAGCATACGCCCAAAAAAAGAAATCGAACGCCTCACCCATGAGCACGGACGGTGTGTGTAACATCCACAATAAATCAGTAATTTGCGTCACTGTCGCATGATGAAACTGGGCAGACGTTTCTTTCTGACAACGTTGATACTTCTGGGCACTCGGATACTTCAGATAACCTCGGTGAGCTCGCAGTAAATGCAATAACGAATTGTGTAAACGAGAGGAAATGTAACGTGAGAAGCTATTTGACGGACAACGCAACCGACATGGCCAAAATTAGGAGACATTTACCGGGAGAGTCTTCCACAGGTGTCCTCACGTACGGCTGCACCGCGCTCATTTTGAACTTGCAGTCAAAAGAATTTTAACTAAAAACTAAGAGAACAAATTGTGCACGTGATGAAGTACTTTAGGGACAGCCACTTCGAGGGAAGTAAGCTCAAGGAGGTGGGAGAAAAACGGTTTACTTTGCCATCCGACGTGCGCTTGAACACTTTGGTGGACTGTTGGGAATTGTATTCGTCAAACTGGGTAATTGTATTGAAAGTTTGTGACGAAAACAACAGAAAATTGGCTCAGATGTGCAGCAAAAAGTAGCGAACCCCCGAATAAAGTAGAAGATATGCTGAATACAATGACGCCCAGCGCAGTTGCCTTAGGCATCGCACAGCTCTCTTCCGCACTCTCTCAGAGGTCGTAGAATCCTGGAAAATGCTTGGAAACAAATTGAGATCGATGTCAGTAGAAGGGGGATTGGTGGCCGAGTGGTCACTCGGCCACCGCCGGTTTAGCTAGTCCCGTTGGACACCTTCCTTCTGGGAACAAATGACTTCATTTCACCGTAAAGCTCTCCGACCGCCCGTTTAGCTAAAAGGAGAAACACGCGACTCCCAAAGAACCCTTTCTTTCACGGACGAGTTTTGAACGTTGCACGCCAAGGAGTTCCTGGTGGCCCTCCTCGCATCCCTTCCTGAAAATGAGTTAATGACCCCAAAATACGATGCGTCTAAAGGCTGCTTCACACGCTCAGGACTGCTTTAGACCGAGTGCGTTGAAACGTGTTCCCAGTGAGTAGCACGCCCGTCCCACGTAGGTGGTGACAGGTCAAGGCCGGGGTCACACTGCTTATGCCCAAGTCCCACTAGAGCGACAAACAGAAACAAAAGACAAAGACAAGCCGCAAACAACACAAACACGTGCAGCATGCACGCGATAATACCTTTTGTTGCCTTGGAGTGCAGTGTACTTGGAGCCTCGGTGCTCGTGCAAGTGAGCAGGAGTGGATGCACGCCTGCCAAAGATACCTTCGAGTCAGAGTACAAAAGGCTCTGCTTCGAGTGTATGATGCACGCGGGTTTCAGGCGTGTCGGTATACCTGTTGTATCTGTTTGTCGCTCGAGTGGGACCCGGGAATTATACGTCATATAAAAGACAGTCTGCATACAGTTTCGAATGCGAGTCAGCGCGATATCCGTGCTTCGAATACCGCATGGCAACGAGTTGAAGGAGAAAACTTTGCACGCTCCATTCGAACCACGGACTCGTAATTGCAGACTCGTTTGTATAATGCCTGAGCAATGGGTCGCCGGCTTAACGGTTCAGGGGAAGTTCCCCCACTTCTTTCCACTTTAGCAGAGCGGACGCTGGAGAGGAAGTCACCTCTTCTCCAGCGTTCTTTTATTAAAGTGGAAAGGGATGGAAGGAGCTTCTCCTGAACTTCTGTCCTTTCAACGACCATGGTCACATCCAGTTTGCTTTAGTTTACTCACCAATACATTCGAGCGAATCGATGTAGTCGAGAAATTTACTGGACATATAATCGAGGGTAAGTTGAGTGCTGCAGTGTTTTCAACTCACCCGAGCAGCCGCTATGCGCAGAGTCATATTGGTCAGTTTCTGGTACCCTCCCATTCCTTTCTGATCTTATACAGTGCTAAATAGCCTGCCTGAAAGAAAGACCTGACCAGACCGCTTTAAGGCCGACAGCACCGACACCGCGCGTTTTATTGCATCCTACGCAATTATTTTGCTTTATTTTTAGTTGACCGACGGCTTATTTTTGAGTCTTCAATGTGTCGTCGAAGCCGTTACAGCGAATTGTGAAAGTTTCGACCCAGCGAGCCAATTGAAAGTCGTCGTGTGCTCATCTCTTCAATCTTCAACGGACCCGAAGATCTTTTGCAAAAAGCGTTACGAAGTTAGCGTTGTTTTCTCTCCCAAATGGTTCCATGTCGAGTTGATTGATGAGTGTGTATACGCATGTCGACCGTGTTCGAACGTGCGCAGAAAGATAGAAAAGATTAAAAAAAAAACAAAAAAACTGCAGCTTTCGTGAACTTTTAAACAAAGACTTTCGTAATAATCGGTACAATGCCGTGATTGGTTGGTTCCCAATCGCTTAAATATTGGCTGGAACGATGCGGCATGGCGTGTTTTCCAACGTACTAACCGTTGGCCGTATGCCACATGACTTCACTTTCTGCGCATGTCCCGTACCAGCCAGCATGGTCATGGGGTGTAAAAGCAAACGGTTGGCTCGGTTTTCGTACAATTCTGAACGAGTACAAGTCTGCGTGCAGGTCACATAGAGATTGTCGTATTCAAAAAATTTACTTTGGATTGACAACTAATCCGGGTTTACTCAAGAAATGTGCGACCCAAAACAAATTACAAGCTTCATGCCAATGGTTTTAGCTCAGCGGAGCGGCGGCTACGAGTCAAATTAGACAGCTTCTGATACTTTTCATTTTTTTTTTCTGCTCTTGTGGTGCTAAGCAGCCTCGCTAAAAAAATACGCTCCCAAAAAACGAGATTTTGTTGAAACCGACGCAGTTATTTAATGTGCGTTTTCATAGACCAATTCATTATTTTTTTCATCTTCAAGAGTCGCTTTAACCGATATAAGAAAAAAAAAAAAAAAACTTGCTTTGGTTTTTTGTAATGTTTTGGGACCCAGTGAGCTAGTTCTGATCTTTTCAATCTCCTTCAGGCCCCAACGACCTTCGTAAAAATTGCGCTTATGACGAAGTTTGTGTTGCTTTCGTTCCCGAATTGCTCGATGTCGAATTTGTCAACTGACATGCTTCGTTTACCGCGGTCTAACACGCATTCGCAAATTAAATCCAAAAATTAAAAAAAAACCAAAAAAACTGTGCTGTTTTTTGCAGAGTTTCAAGAAAGCCATATGTTCTCGCAACAAATTGTGCAATGCCGTGTTCGGCTGGTGTACGATCGTTGAGGCCATGGCTAAAACAAAAGCAACGTGGCGCGATTTACAACATGCCTTGCTCGCTCCTATGCCAAATTGCTATCTAGGAACCTGTGAGAGGATTCGGCCATATAATCGTCTGCCGTATCGTGCGTGAATTAATTCCCTGCGAATCTCCGCCACAGCGATTACGGTCACGTGATGCAAAATCCGACATGGGCTCCAGGATAGACAAGACGGGCACTGCTCAGGTATAGGACTCTTTTCCCTATAAACCCATATGGGGTTTTATGGGAAAAAACCTCTATACTCGGCCTTTTCCCCATTTCCGTAGGGGACGGGGGGGGGGGGGGGGGGGAAGGGGCGAGGTACAGAAGAAGGTCCCCTACCAGTAATTAAAAAAATATGTACAAGCAGTGATGGTATCAGCAGTACAGGTAACTTTCACCACAATCAAAAGAATCCGAATGTTGCTGAAGATTGCAACTTTAAAATCAAAATGTGTGTGTTGTCAGCCATGACTTATATTTGTCAAGTTTCAAACAACCAATTAATACGGTGCTATATTAGAAGCTCCGAAATATTGATGATGATGCATCACCACAGAATGCTTTTTTTTACAATCACTAACCTACTATGTTACTTTTCAACTATAAACCGGTTAATTTTCGGATTGATCATAATCTGACAGGTGCAGCAATGCTTGAACTCTTCATGTATATAGAGACTAAAGTTATACACACATTAATACTTTCAGACCTTAAGTTTTGTCGCGTGCTTTTTAGGCATGCGATGGCTTGCCGCTGCGCTGCTCTGACGCTTCCTGCTGTTATAGCTTCGTTCTAGCCATTGTCTAAACCTAAAGTCTCCTAACTTCTTGGCTAAGGGGCCGGATTAGGGACATATCGCACATCGAGGGCCGATAAAGAATAAGTAAACAAAGAGGAGAAAAAAAAAAAAAACAAGTGAGAAATAAACTTTATTTATGACCGAAAAAACTTGTACGGCTTAAATTCAGGCGCATGTGAACTTTGGTATGTTTACACAAGGCAGCAGACTGATGATAATAAAAGAACGTATACTGACAACACGCAATAGGTACGGCATAGGACACTAGACACAATATAGTCCTACATGGGAACGGGATGAAATTCATATTCGCAGTTAGACACGTAGATATGAAATACCCGTGCCACACGGGCAGCTCGAATGCCATTTACAACGAATGACATTCGTATGATCAACGAATCAACTCACGATCTGTCGCGCGTGGAACGCTCCACGCTCGGAGTGTCGCGCGCTGATTGGCCGATCGTTCAAATGTCATTCGTTGTAAATGGCATTCGAGTTGCCCGTGTGGCACGCGTACAAGACTGGCGATGTTGGTCATCACAATGTCCCCTGTGTTCTATGGCGAGAGAACCTACGTGCGCGTGGCGGAGCGGTTTCCTACGCGCGTTTATTTGTGCGGCGGTAGCAGCGGGCTTGCCGGAACCGGGCCGCGGGCGGCGGTAAGGACCGCGGCCAGCCACGGGCCGGTCTGAAGACCTCCGAGGTCGGATTCGGCCCGCGTCCGGGGTTTAGAGACCCCTTCCCATCGACTGTATGCCGGCTAAGCACGGCATTCAGCTAGGTTCCCAGGAAATTTACTTGTATGCGTAAAACAGAGACGAGTACAAAGAAGGGGACACAGACCAGCGCTTGTTCGGCCTTCGCGTCTGTCTCTGCTTACAATTTTCCTCAGCATCATGCAGCAACCAGCCCAACAACAAGTCTTGTTAAGCTGCAAGGTTGTTACAACATAGCGTTCAGTGTGGCTTTATTTTTATTTATTTATCAACTACAGCCATGCACCGCAGGTTTCAATCTTTGCTCTTTATCTGCGTGTGCATGTTGGAACACGGTCGACGTTCGTGTACATCCATCGACCAGATCGACGTCGAGGCGTTCGGGAAAAACAGGCCACGCTAACTTCGTCACACGCGCTTTTTTCTTTTTCTCGCCCTAAAGCAAAACTCCTGGGCCGATTTGAATAAAGTTTATTCTCTCTCTCTCTTACGAAAGTTGTATTATTTTGGTAAAGATTGAAAAAAAAAAATGACTGCTTTTTTTTTTTTTTTAGTTATTGAGCCCAAATTTTTTAAGGTCAGTGCTAGTTTTCCTTTGCAGACATATCCGTAACGGTTTCAACAAGGAACTACGATGACTGGAAATTAATTTTATGAGAGGAAAAGCACAGAAAATAAGCTTCGTCAGGTTTAACAAAACGCTCTTAGTTAGGGCGTTGGGTTTCGGACACGCTGCTTACCACCGCAAGGCCAGTAAGAGATGGGAGAATACATATAACTGACCAAGGTGACTTCGCGCAGAGCCGCCTCTCGGGTAAGTTGAAAACGCAGGCGTACAACTTGCTCTTGTTCGTGCGCAGTGAATTTCTGGACTACAGCAACTGGTAGCTTAAAAAAGCATTTGCCAGGGTAAAAAAAAATATATATTATTAATGATATTTACAATAACTAAAGAAAATTCTCATTGTTTTAGTGCCTTATCTGTTTTTATTTATCTGTTAGTTTTTATATAGATTATCTTTATGTTCTGGATGTCGTGGGCATGCAGAAAAGAACCATGTTCTTGCGCACACGTGGGACATGTCAACACACTTGAAAGAGCCTAGTAAATTAATCTACGTCGCTAATTTTAAGCCAGTGAGTCCAATTAGCAACAGAAATAAGGTATGCGCGACCCATTTTCTTTTAAAATAAATGAAAATAAAAAACGCCACTTTTCAAAGGGCTAACAAAAGTTTCTTAAATGTTTCACAAATATATATATATATATATATATATATATATATATATATATATATATATAGATATATATATATATATATATATATATAAATAAACCTTTAGCAAAACCTTAATAGTTGCATTCTACAAATTCTCAACCATATGCGTGCCAAATTTGGTTGTGGTAGGACAATATTTAAAAAAAAAAAGAGAGTGATTGTGTGCAAACTGCAGCAGTCTGCGATGGAGAGGAGACGGCTGGGACTGTGTGTCCCAACATAAATATGATGGCGGGCGACGTCACGAATTGAAGTGCCAAGCACAAGAAAATGGCTCGAATTTATGCCGTTTTGAGTCGCCGGGAGTTCTTCAAATGCGACTAGGTTCGCGATCGTAAGCGGACGTTATTATATATTTTTTATTTAAAATAATATTCAAAGATAACAAAGCACCGTAAAACCCACACACTTTTTGCAAGATATTGCCGTTTATCGACCCGCACCTCCCCTTAAGAAAGCTCACCGCCTCGCACGCGCGCTCTTACTACACTCTAAAAAAAAAAAAAAAAAAAAATGTGTAGCTTTTACACCCCTTGTCACAAATTTGACACCCCAAAACTTCAGTTCGACGTACAGCGCAATAACATCGAAATGACGGCAGCAACTTTTACGAGAGGCTTGATGACGGTTGGATATAACATATTCAACAGCTAAAGTACTTATCAAAGACTTCAAAAGAAAATCACTGAGGTCTTCGCAGCAGGGCCAAGAAAACCCCGATAACTTTTTTTGCATTGAGTCATACGTGCATTAGCTATTTTAATAAGTTGTACAACTCGGCTATCAAGCCGCTCGTGAAAGTTGGTACCTTCGGTTCAACCTCAGTGCGCTGTATGTCGAACTGAAGTTTTGGGGTGTCAAATATGTGACATGGGGTGTAAAAGCTACACCTTTTTTTTTAGAGTGTATTCGTGCAGGCCAGAGCAAGATCCAAAGATACAGTCTGCCTTCCTCACGAACAAGTATAAGTCCCGTGCACTACCACCCGACCCAGCGGAAGAGATATTCAAAGCACGGCACTACCACAGAGCCTACCTCTTGGCTACCGCCAATCCCCTCCTTACACCCTTCCCTCCTTCTCAACTCTTCTCTCGCCGGCAGCTTGTCACGCTCCGCCAAATTCAGACCAGGACCATCCTCACCCCTTACCTGCTACAGCGGTTCCGTCAGCACAGCAGCAGCCACCGCGAAAAGGGCAGTTGTGCTGCTACCACCAACCTTCCTGGTGCATGCGCATTGTGCCATAAAAACGCTGATCTGGAGCACCTGCTCTGGGACTGCCTGCTGTACTCGGAGCCCCGAACCCGCACCTTGGCTACCATCCAGCAGAGTTTCAGGCCTACCTCGCTGCATGCCTGGGCCTGCCCGGACCCCTCCTTCCCCAAAGTGAACGCTATCGAACTCTGGCGATCGCTGCTCGCGTACATCCAAGACCCAGCAGCACCGCCTGTCGGCACGCGGCTTCAAGGCATTCAGCTATCCACCACTGAGCAGCAAAACACGAGGCCTGAACCTACTGTACATCTATCCTCTGACGCCGTCGCGCCAACCGGGCCAACAGAGAAGAATGGAAGTTCCCTGTACCCCGCTCCTGTACCCTAAACCCTTTCACCGCAGCATTTCTTAATGCAAGAAAGTGAAATAAACGTTCCTACCTACCTGCCTACCTCCCCTTAAGAAACGCAGGGGGAGGGGCTTAATATGTTTACGATTCCTCATTGGCCCTTCGGGCAGCTGAGCGATAATGAGATGCTAGCCACGCTCTGCGTTTCTTAACTTGGCGGTGACTCGGTATCTATTCACTCGAATGCATTATTAAAGAAACTATATGGTCTTCGTGTGGCTTACACTTCATATTAGAGAGTTTTAGCAGATCGTTATTTCGCCCCGATAGCAATACCCCCTCTCCCTTCCGGCGGCCTTGGGCATGCATCGTATCGTGGTTGGGTGTCGTTATCGGGACGAAAAAACGATCTACTAAAACTCTCTATTGGCAGGCTATGCTCCAGCGACAAATCCTGTCGATAATCTTTGTCTCAAGGAAAGCTTAAACACTTTGTTTTCAAAAAAATGAGATAGAGGTTGATGTTAGCGTAGTTTTATACCGTAAATCTGAATATCACGTTCTTTTTTTTCAGTTTTTTTTCCCGAAGATGTAATCAAACGCAAGAAAATGCGAAAGACCTCCGACCAGTCGTTACGTCATGAGACGATCTTTAGGCCGCCAAGCGTGTGTCGCTCGTGTGGGCAGCGCCCAGTCGGGACGTCTTTTTCTGACCTTTCTGAAAATAGCAAGAGTGCGCGTGCATAGCTTTGATAGGCGCTGAAGATGCGCGAGTGCGTCAATTCCGAAAACTCCTTTTATGACGTCACGCTCCGGGAAAGAGGGGCGTCGGCGGTACTTTGAAAATGGTTTTCTTCAGCCCCCATGCACCAAATTGCAAAATAGTCTCGATATTCGGGATCCTGGAGGCCATATCAAAACGATTTAAGTGTGTGTCTTCAAATCAGGGTGTCGAACCGGAACCGAACCGAAAACCGGAACAGAACCGTTATTTTTAGCCGAACCGGAACTGAACCGAAATCTTCGCCGCCATCTTGGAACTGAACCGGAACCGAACCGAAAAAAAATATAACGCTAACCGGTTCAAAGCGGTTCAAAGTAATATTTTTTTCTTCTTTGCCAGTATCACAAAATGAACATATGGGAATAAACAATTGGCGGCTGTATTTCTATCTGTTGATCGAATCGTCATATACATAATTGCAACGTAGGATAAATTGTGGGTTTTCATGGCACCTTTGTTGGCACTATGATTAACCATGTATCAAGTTGTCACGTGACGTCATGGTGTCAATACATGTTGTCAAGTAATGTCACGTGGCCTCGTGACGTCACGTAACTCACTGCGTTAAATCGATTTAATTTGAGGAAGTCACTAGATGTATTAACCTTGTTACAGCTTGACGTAACATGACATCACGATTTCGCACCGAGAGTCACGTGACACCGTGACGTAAGCGATTTTCATAACCCCTAGTCGAGTGCTCGGGTTCATGACAATCAGCATGGCCAAACATTCAGGTAACGGCTCATGTCAATTAGATATGATAATCAATAGCCCAACACTAACAATATCTGAAGCTCAGCCCAAGCTTTTGCTTTGCAAACCCTTGCAGCCTAGGGCATGACTGTGATGAACACTGGCGGTATATAATTAGGGTCAGATCACGTGGCCGCTTGTTCAAATTGCGAGTTGAGGAGATATCGACAGCTGTCTCTGTCCTTTATTTTTTCTGCATCTGTTATTAGGGGAAAACTAATGGATGTTTCCGCAACCTATCAACGTCACGGGTTATTTCTTAACACTATTTATTGAAAGTACAAAAAAAAAAAATGTTGCAAGACCAATTTTACATTATTGAGGCATTGAAACATTTTTTCGTTGTTGCTGAAGTATATCCGAAAGATGTCCCTGAGAATAGAAGTTTTGAAATGACTAAATGCGACCTATTAATATGACGTTACATAGAACTACACGTGTGTACGGAAGGAATACCTAAAAGAAGAAGATATTTTAGTGACGTGAGAGGAACAGCCGAACGTTGGCAGTCGCTGTAAGTCTCACACGAGCGTCGTTCTCAAGTTATTGCCCAAGTTTCGACCCCTCTGTATTTTGTTTAAATGAGCTATAACATATTTCTATACATTACTAAATACTACTCAGGATCAGTCCCTAACGTTAATAACTGATTGAACTTGGCTTTGCTCTTTTTTCTAGGCAATGGTAGTCGCCGAAAAAATTAGAGAAATATGAGCATCGTTCATCCCCTAGGCTCGGAGCCAGAAGCGGCCACGTGGCCTGGTGCCTATCTTATGCCGCCAACGTTAATCATACCCCCGCGCTGGAGTTTTAAAGGAAGAAAACGCGTGCTGGAGCTCCAGCCATTGTTAGAGTTCGACTGGTCTCATCACCACAGTGGTTGGACACGAGCCACTACCCAAGTGTCCGCCGAGGCATTGATTGTTACGAGCCGATGTACGGTGCTCACACAGTTCTCCTGCCCAATCCATGAGTCGCGCTCGACTGTCGACAGGCGGGTGGTTTTGATCCCACAATTACGACATAAATATTTGAGAAGGCAAGACTAAAAGAAATAGTCTCGTTCAATCCTCGCAATTTCACCGCGACAAAGAAGCTTCTGAATCAGTGGCGCCTTGTGCGAGTACACTTGGACCAGGGGACCAGTATGCCTCGGAAAATTCATGCACATTCCAACACGATATCGTTTCATGACCCCTTTAAACTTCACGGGGTGCAAAATAAAAGCAGTGAAAGGTTGGGGTTAACAAGTGTCAAATAAAATTGTCGAATTAACAGACAAAGAACGAAGGAGGCATTTCCTCAGGAATACTTTCAGTCTTTCCACTCTGGTGAACAAGGAAGGCCAGAAATGCTGTACTATGGTGGGAATGAAGTAATGGCCGGCCGCAAGTCAGCAAGCCAGACTGGAAAGGCTGGAGGTGTTGCCGCCATTTATGAGCGACGGTGGCAACCAAACAACTGGCAAGCCGGCTGTCTGGTTGCCGTCGCCATTTACAGATCGCGGTGACGCATGACTAGCCCTTCAGCACCACTGTATAAAGAAGTGCGTCTGTGTGTGGGGCCGGGGGGGGGGGGGGGGGAGGGGAGTTTTAGAAACACTACTGTGTTGTAAGGGTTCCTCTTCCTTGCACCTTTGGCGCAGACCAAAAAGCGTGACCCTGGAAACTACTTTGATTGGAAAAGCGCTCTTGCCAAAAAGCACGTTTTTGTCGTGCCAGACGCTGGCGCCGTTCCTCACGACGATGCACTACAGAATAATATTACTAGCCTTTCAAATACTTTGCTTTCACTGAGCTTGCACCTCCTGTAGCGTGCCTTTCGCACCGTCGAATTCGACTTTCTCAGCAAGAAGGAATCAGAATGACCACCAGCCTATAGTGTGATAACGTCACGTGCATACCATGCTAAATAGTTCAGCTTTCTGGTGAAATATGATGTTCGCAACACTAGCCATAAATGTCCTAATTGTAAATTCGTGAAGTATTTATAGCAGTCTCGCGATGAGATATGGCAGCTTAGAGAAATGTTAGAACGCATGACTATTCCAGCATAGCGCTGTAAAGTGAGGGCCCAAAACAAGTGCAGGTAAAACCGAATATAACATTTGCCTCCCGAGGCAGTATTTCGGAAGTTTCGAGCTCATGCAAGCTGATCATATGTAATATACTAAGATTTCAAGAATCTTTGTCTGTCCTTCGCGCTATTTATGTAAAATCATGAATATCATTGCGTGCATCTTTACGCATCTCTTTTTGCAGTAAGGCGTTCTGGAAGGGATTATTTGGAAAACATAACATTAATTATTTCTCTCTTTTTGAACATTTCGTGTATTTGACTTCCAATTCATCATGTGAGCATAGAGTTCTTTTTAGCGTACCCTGCAACCCGAAGTTTCACACTGCCAATCAGCAAACAGAAAAACACTTTTACGTAGACTCCACAGCTCGCGTAGTTTCGAGTATCGTCCTTCCGTGTCGGTCTCAAGCGGTGATGTGAACTTTATAAAGTAAAATTTTTTTATCAATATAAAATATATTTAATTACAATGCCCCCAAATTAGCTGAAAGCGGTTCTGCCAATCTCTTCCGGCGTTTTTATCCTCGACAGGCACGTTGTAAGTGATATGGGACGGCCTTACATACATTTCTGATTTTGAAGCTAATTTAAATAACTATGTGTTCCTGACACATCTAACTTCTCAAACATGTAGAAGTCTGTTATTGCCTTTTTTATCTGGTGAACATTAGTTTTATGTGTCTGTGGGGCTGGACGAAAAGAAAGTAAACAGGGGCGCGCGGTGGAACTATGATGATTACGCACGCAAACCGTCAGAAAAAGTCCAATTAAGTAGCTGCCTTGTCGAGTAGAACGTGAAATACTACTTCGTTTACATAAACAAAAAAGAATTTTGAAGGACGCTTAAGCTTCGCCTTTAAACGTGGAACGCGATCGCGTCAACGGGCCTCGTTTGCATCGCATTCTCATTTGCCGCGCAAGCGTGCCTCGCGTGGTCTAGCGAAAAGCGTCTGACTCGCAACTAAAGGGTTGTGGGTTCGAATCCTGCCTAAAATATTTAATTTTTTCTTTAAGGCAAAGGAATTACTTTCAAAAGTGAAATAATTTGAAACATACGGTGACCTTTATTTCGCGTATATATCATGTTTTAATCACCCTCATTCCACGCGTCATATCACGTTTCACGTAAGCATTGTGGGTTGTTTGAAATTCTTGCGCTAGGGTATGTAGCTCTGATGTCATGACCCATCAGGATTTTCCAGTCACGCCACCGACATCGGTTTTTCTGCGACATGAGCTCGTTAAAGCTATCGTGTTAAAATCATCAATTAGCAAGGGTGATGCTCATTTGCAAATTAAATTGTCCGGCATCTTGTCAACAACAAACCTCAACAGCCAGGCTATGCCAGCTTATTCTGTTTAAGAAAATGTTCACTTAGGCAAGCGCTATTTTGGGCCAGATTCGATCTGAGTGCGAAGGTGCGTATATATTAGAGTGAACATTTGCAATTACTCCTTGCTCCATGATTAGTCGCATGCGTGCGGTGCTGAGAGTAAACAATGTTTGGTTAGAACAACAGGCATTTGGATTGCCGCTCGGTGTTTCTATAAAAGATAGACTGAAAGGAGTTATCCTAAAACTTTGTTACATTTCGAAAAGTTCCTTGCTTTTAGCTCAGTTGGGTCGTCATCATATATATATATATATATATTGTAAAGTGTATTTCGTAAACCTTATTTCATGATATATGGCCGCGAGGTGCATGCTCATTTCATATTTTTATGTGATGTAATGAATTGCTTAGTTCAATGACACGATTTCACTTTTAATACTGACACGCAAAGTTGTACCAATCACGGGTATTTCAGACGACCTACCACACTTCGCGACAACATTTTATACCATGTAAATAGATCAGCTTGAACTTTAGAATTTTACTTTAACACGAAGAAAGGACAAGAAAATACAGTATAGTTCTAAATTAGAAGCTGATCTATTTACAGGTATGTACCAACAGGCTCAACTCTTTACTCTTGTACTTAAACATTTTGATTCAGGCAAAATATATTTTACTCGTAAACAAATAGATATTCAGTCGTATGAACACGACGTTATGTATGTTAATGTAGATTTTCTTCTACTCTTGCGTCAAAATTAAATAACTGAATTTAATATTTTTGGTACCTAAGAACAAAAGTAAATTGCACGGACGATCGAAGAAACTATATAGTTAATCGTTTCACAACGAAAATAGTGTATATTGCCAAAAGAACGCGGAAAATATGTTCTCAATTTAGCGGTTCAAACCGGTTTGAACCGTTATTTTTGGCTCCCCAGAGCTGAACCGGAACCGAACCGAAAGCCGTGAACCCGAACCAGAACCGAACCGATAAAAATTTCGGTTCGACACCCTGCTTCAAATACGGAACCGCTTCAGCTTCCCTTTAAACACCATTTGGAATTTTTACTTTTTTGTAAGGCTGCCAGAAGGAACTCTTTGGTGCGCACTGTGAAGAACAAGTCTACAGATGTTAGAGAGCGGAACCTTCCGACTGCGGGTTTATGACGAGTGCAATGTGTGTGTCATGTTCGAGGCAGTTAGTTGTGGTGGCAATAATACACCTATGGAAAATTTAAGAGCACAACGAGGGCAATATTAATTATGAACAGCCCTCTAAACAGTTTGTAAAAATAGCAATATTTATTTGTTTCTTTTCTTTATTTCCTTCGCGAGACTGCCAGTAATTTTACCAGGCACTGAGCGGCAAAGTTGACAACCCAATCAAGGGCTAGAGATTAACGATGATAAACGAATCTGTTCTTGCTCCCATAGCGTTCGGAAGACGCCATAAAACTCCTCCCGGCTTCCTACGAAATAGCGAGCGAGCCGCGGGCCGTGGGCCCTTTCCCTTGCAAGCTTTCCTTATCGCCTCTAGTAACCTTCGCGATAAAAGCTATCGGCATCGCATCAGGGAAGAAGGGCCAGGAAGTCGCTTGGCAGCAGCATTTAAAAGGAGAGAAAGAAAATACAAAAACGTTCCAAAGGCTGGTCGGCCAAGAGCCTGCGAATTCTGCAATCCTCACTTCTCGAGACTTCATGCCGGTGGTCGGCGCATATATCAAAGCAAGGCAAGACACAAATTATCGACTTCACCAAGTCCCGAGACAAAATTAAGACGAAGTGGGAATCCGTTGGCTCAGTGCTTGGCCTCCATTCGTGCCACGTTTGGTACATGCAAGCAACCATCGGATTTCAGAGGTCTCCACCAGAAAAAGAGTGCGAAAAGGCCGCGGAAATTCTTCATCACTGAACTTGAATCCTCTGTTCATTATTGTCGAGTGTCGCATGTATATAGCTGTACTGTACTACCTTTATAAATTAATCGCTCACTGTAAATAAATATATCGTAAACCACTCAAAGGGAACTTAAAGGGGTACTCCACCGATTTTTCGAGCTACCTTAACTAACTATACTTTCTGACTCCCCGGCCTTTACTCTCTCCGGTATGCTATGCAGAATCGCGAAATTCATAATAGTTATTGTGAAATCGGCAAATGAAAATGATGCAAAAACCAACATTCAAATATTCGCGCACTTTTCAGTTCCGTGACGTCAGCGGCAGGCAGGCTTGCCAGTCGAGCAAGCAGCCAAAAAATAGAATATGCCAATCATTTGCTCCGTGCTGGAGCGCGGGTACTTCAGCGAGCTTCCCAAGCATTCATTTGACACCATGAAACTGCTTCGAATCAGTTTAAAACATAATCTACAGCCCAAAGAGTGAACCCCTGCCTTCCACTGACGTCACTTTTTCATTGTTGCCAGTAGAGACTTCGAGCTTGAAAAACACGGTGAGGACAAAACTGTAAATTCAATAACTTTGCAAAAAAACAATATTTTGACCTAATATTTGGGATACTATTTTCACGATGTTTGTTGGTTAGTTTAGCAAAATTTCAAGCAAATCGGAGACAATGAAAAAACCAGTGGAGTACCCCTTTAAGCTACACTTGTTTCAATATAGTACAGGTACAGTTAACTGTATGTCATTGGAACTTTCCAGAACCTCGTCTCTAATCAGAGAAACTTCCGGGGTCACGGTAGCAGTAACGCACAGCTGCTTCCGCATGTTGTGATACATATTAAAAATGTCTTGTTTCCTCAGGTTTTCCTTTCTTCTTGTCTGTCAGAGATCTTAGACGAGGTGAGATTAATGCCTCAGAGATTCAAGACAAAATAGTGTTTGCTTAGAAGAGATATCTCAGCACAGAAAAGAGGAATGAAATATTGATTCTTGTGTTCGCTTTATAAAGCTCGATTAAAACATCTAAAAAAAAAAAAAGAAAACAGAGCATTCAAGAAGCAACAACAAACGAGGCTACCACAGTTTGCACTTGGTTCCCGGATTCATGTAGCTTCCTTTAGCACAAGAGAAGACTTCCGCGAAGCGGTCGAAGTTCCTAAGCGGCACGTTGACTCTCAGGACCGATGGCAGGGCAACCCTGTGCTGGACTTGCCGGCGCGCAAGAGCGCCAAGGCCACCGCTGCTCCGAACGGCATCGCAGTGGCTCGCGGCAAAGTTGACGAAGAAGAGCATGTCTGGTGTAATTGCTGGCAGACCGGGTACCCTGAAGTTGCGTTGCATAGAGTGCGGCTCTGCCAGGGCACGACTGTAAACCTCCAGGGACGGCTGCAGTGCCGCGGTCTCGGCCATCATTCGGCGAATGAAGGGTATCATTGGGGCTCCCTACAAACAAGCATCAACCCACACGGTCACTTAAACTTTACGCGTGTCATTGTGCCTGCCGCTCAGTGCCGCTCTCGACTCGGCCCATCAAAATAATGCTGAACTGAAAGAAGCTGCTCCGCACTTTACCTGTGCTTCCACACCCATATCCTGCGTTTCGCTTTCGACTTCACTAGCAGTGGCAATTCATAGCCGGAACGTGTCTCAACGGACATCCTTTAGTGCATTCATGCAGTGCCACCAGTGTGTGCTTACGTAGACAATTAAATTAATTTTGGGCAATTGAATGGCCTCAAATGTCTGTGTGAATAGAATATACAGGGTGACTTTTAACCTTTACAGACTTAAAAAAAGAGAAAAACATGAAAACTAAATTTTCGCAGTTTGTGCAGGGCCATGGGGACATGACGTAAGGGGCTATACGAGTCCCGGTAAGTCAATTAATTAGCTAAAATTGCTTAATTGCCATTCTAATTAGTGAAGATAAACATATGATTTCAATTCGAAACTTGCTGAGTGTCATCGAAAGCCATTAAGTCAGAAAAAGACTTGCAGCGCCAAAAAATCGCGGTGGCAGTGGTGCGAGAACGCACCGCTCAGTATTTAGTGATTTAGTGGATTTCTATGAGGCTCAGTACGTTTCTAATTGAAGTGCATATTCACTAATTAAAAAAAGCTACTTTACAAGTTTAAGTGAATTATCCGACTTACAATGACGGTTAGCCCCCATATAATGTCCCCAAACGTAAAACTCGCCTGCACAGACCGCATCAGTGGCAGTGTAGCTTACACGGCCTTTTTTAAACAAACATGTAATATCTAAGAAAGTAAGAAAAAACACCCAATATACGTATAAACAGTGAAGGTTAGTCGAAGATATCGCCAGATGTCAGGGAAGGTTACCTTCACTTCCTCCGTCTTTGTCATCTCTGTCCTATTCTCGTTAATTCGAACTCGAGGGGAACATTTGTTTTAATAAAGCAAAGTTTGGAATTCTCGGAAGTTTCCTTCCATAGAGACGCATAGGATGGGACCTGCATGTTAGTTTGAATTATCCGCAAGTTTGATTTAAGAGAGTTTGAATTAACGAGATTCGACTTGTATATATATATATATATATATATATATATATATATATATATATATATATATATATATATATATATATATATATATATATATTTTTTTTTTTTTTTTTTTTTTTTTTTTTTACTCGTCCCCTTTTGAATTTTTACCGGGAAGGCTCCAAACCGCAGCATGTGTTGCAGGTAACTTTCGGCGAAGCAGCGCTGCTGCTTCCGGTATCGCAGCAGAGACTCGCTGCTCCACCAGCTCTCCGGCATGCCCCGCACGTTCATGGTCGAGCCCCTGTCGTCGATGGCTTCGTACATGCCCTGCACCAGGTAGGGCACGATGAAGGGCGTCAGGATGGCGGGTATCGTGGACTGGGACGCGCGATGCTGGGAGGCCACGACGCCGTACGGCATGTACAACGAGTTCCTGGCGGCGTTGTACTCGAAGCCGGGCCTCAGGCAGGACACGTGGTAGCGGGCGTCGTAGTCCGCGTTGTCTTTAGACCTCCAGTAGCGAGCTGTGGCCTCGTTGAGGAGGGTGACGTAGTCGCTGAGGGTCGAGTTGGCCGTGAACTTTGCCTCCGTCTTGGTGTCGTAGTATCTGGACAAGTTGAGATGTGGTTACGAGAAACTTTCTTCTATTACCCAAGTGTCGCCGTCATAAATGTTGCGCGCGCTGATAGGCCGTCTGCAATCTTAAACAACTGACCTTATCAATATATACAGTTAGGACGAGCAAGCTTTTCTAATATCAGCTGCAAACAGAGATATAGTGTCTGGAGACAGCGTGACAGGTCTCGATTTGACCACGTGCGAAATCCTCAACGTGGTAATATATAACTATATACACCTTTCAGCCGGCCTCAACCATCATTAGCAGTAATTCACAACGTGCAGAAAACTCAAGTGACGGCGAAGCCTCGTGTGCAAGTCCTTGACCGGGTGACATCTAGGAGCATCTAGGAGCGCGAACTAGACGATGGCCTTTCAGATGCTGCAGAGCAAATCAAATTAAGCATAAAATGGCCAGATCATTGCCGTTATTGTGGTTTCTGATTTGCCTCAAAATTGGCTCATCACACAAATAGACATCGCTGAACTAGTAGTTCAAATATTACGTCAAAACAATTTCTTTTCGCTAAGTTATTAAATTTTTAATCTTCAAACTGGAAGTTTTTATTGGTAACACGGAAACATTGACGTCAGTGGCATGCAGGCACGGTTTCACTCTGGTCAGTAGAACTTGGTCCCAGCTGATTACAATAAGTGGTACAAGATGAATGCCGTGGGAAGCTCACTCCACCACTTGCTCAGCAGCGCGAAACAAATGCTTCAGCACACTGTTTTCTGAACTGCCTGCTCGACCTGCAAATATGCTTGCCAGTGACGTTTGACGTCATGGCACTGGAAAGTGCTGGAAAAATGGAATGTTGGGATCGCGCCTTCATTAGTAGTTTTCTTAAATATATATTTTGTATTGTAGATACTTACA
Source organism: Ixodes scapularis (assembly GCF_016920785.2). NCBI lineage: Eukaryota > Metazoa > Arthropoda > Arachnida > Ixodida > Ixodidae > Ixodes > Ixodes scapularis. Next base: position 80,551,533 of record NW_024609883.1, on the reverse strand, counting down.
ATATTATGCCGGGAAAAGTAAAGTACGGGAGAAAACAGCTACCTACTTGGTCACAGTGTCCATGTGCTCCTTGGCGCCGATGAAATCCACTTCAAGGTTTTGGATCTTCTGAGTCGCAATGTCGGCCTCGGTCTGCGTCAGCCAGGGTGCGTGTGCCACGGTCTGCATCATGGCACTTTTGACGTTACGCACGAGGCTGTCGAGGTTATGGTCGTAAAGCACTTGCTCCGAAACCGTGTTCCCCATTGAGAGGCGGGCAACTTTAAGTGTGCCGTACGGGTACAGCCTCTCAAGTTGATGGACGCAGGCCTGGAGTCTGGAACTATACCCCGGGATGTGGTCGTCGTAGCTCAGCGGAACGAGGAAGCCAGCTTCTTTGGACAAAAATGGGGACAAGGATACCAGGATACGAAAGCCAACGTAGTTCAGCATAGTCGAGAGCGCCGTGGAGGTCAGGATGCCAGAAAGTTTTTCTATGTAGGCCGCGTTCATAACGACCACTTTGTCCGAACCGCGTCGTAGGTGAACGAGGTACGTCTCCCATTCTAGGTTGTCGGTACGCTTGAGATTGACGATGGGTATAGTCAAGTTGAGCACGGAGACAAATTTCCGCGCTGGGAGCGACGCTTCGTCCAGTCTGCGCTCGAGTTCGAACACATCGTCCGCCGAGTGATCCAAGTTTGCCTTGTTGCCCAGGAGGGAAAGAGCGCGCTTGATGTACTTCTTGCTGTACTCTTGCAATCCTTCTTCGAGGTACGCCATCTGGTGACGCACGAGAGTCAGCTTGGGAGAGTCCAGGTGCAGCATATAACCCTCGTTTTCGAACCGCTTGCGCAGACTCACACTGACAATCGGAAAGATGGCCAGATCCTTATCGACCTTCATGAGTACCGCCTGAAACTTAACCCCTTCTGGGTCTGTCAAAAAAGGCCATCCGGTGAGGGAGAAGGTGTCCATAATCTCGGTAACTTGTCCCCAGCTCGGCAAGCCTTTGCTGGCGTTCGCTTGGTGAATACAACCGCGAAGGAACGCGGCCGACTGCCTGATGAACGCAGGATGACTGTTCGCCGGTCTGTCCGCCTGGTGGAGCAGATACTTTGCGACGTCGAGGATCAGAAGCCCCGGACCGCTGACAGTGTAGGGCCTTTCCTGCACGTCAAGGCTCTCTGCGTACCAACGGTTTGAACAGACGTATGCATGGAAGTCCTCGCAGGGAGCGATGGACTGGTTTATCTTTTTGTAGATGAGACTACTCTGCCACAAACAAGCATCCAAGCGGCATTCGTACGTGAACGTGGTCCTCCGGGTGCGGACACCAGTCGTCGTATCTTCAGGACGATTGGTTGGTGACTTCCTTGGGCCTGACTCGGCTGGTGACGCAGCTTCCGTATCGGGCTCAATGAAGACCCTGTGGTCAAATTTGCGCGCGTAATGATGGTGTCCGGAGTGACCCTGAGGCAAAGCGAATTTCATCAAGACACCAAGGAAGGCACTCGCCACAACCGCCACCGCGACAATCATGTAGATGTGCTGCTGACGCGCGGTGCTGGAACTCTGTGAGCCGCTCGAGCCCTCGATGTTCCCGTCGTCGGTGTCTTCCAGCGTGTAGGCGTATTCGGTCTCATCTTGGACTTCGTTCTTGCGCTTTGGCCAGCTTGACTTTCGGCGTGGGAGTGCGTCGCTGGAGGTGTCTTCAAAACTCGGGTGGTTCACGCCGGTCTTGAAGCCTCCCCCGTGCTTGGGAGGTGGTAAGGACTCCGTGTTGTCGGGTAGTCAAGAGCCGCTTGGTGCGGCCTCCTTTGCTTGGTTCCGTTACCTTCTTCTTTTTCGCCGCTCACTTGCGTGGAATAACTCCACAAAATACCCCACTGAAAATCACCTGGCCGCAACAGTTACACTAACCCACCGTGTTCTAGCCTCAACTAGAGCCGTAACATACTTGATCGTTTCGAGTCATCAAGTGTTGAGATATAACAAACAGTTTGGAGCACGTGCACGAAAAACCAACCGAAATCGCGCGAAAGTTGGGATAATAATAATTTAGAAAAAAAGTAGGCGCGCACCATTAAAAAAAAATGGCAGAGACTACACTGCAGGGGTGATTATTTGTGATTGCGATAGCATTTATCGTTGCACACACGGACAGGTGTTCGGTCTCGACGAACAAGAGCTGGAGCATAGGTCACGTGACATCATTTTTTTCCGCTAAATTTAGCGGGGAAACTAAATTAGTGCACAGGTAACGTGACGTCAATTTTCCTGGTAAATTTGGCGGGGAAACTGAATTGGTGCTGCGGGGAATAAAAAAAAAAAAAGAAGAATCAAGATGGCTTCATGGGGCGCGTGAGCACCGGGAGCACGAAGGCAGTTCGAGCCAGGGCACCGTCGAAATCGGTAGTCGTCTCATCATTCTTCACAGTTTTTGAGTGGGGCGAGCTGCAGGCTCCGTTCATGCTTTCAGTTGAAGCTCAGAATGTGGAAAGTTGGCGTGGTGGGAAGTCTCGAAGCTTGCACAGGGTCTGAGAAAAATTTCTTCGGCGAATGACGACGAACGAGTAGAAAACGTCTTCAACACGCTGCTGCCGCCAGCCTCTGCAACACTAGCGAAAACGCGATCTCGCCGCGTGCAAGATGGCCTTCCGGTGGCTTCACGCGCGGGAGCGCGCGACGGGCTTGTTGTTGTTTTGTTTGTTTATTTTGGGGTTAAGAGAAACGGGGGAGCCAGGAGATGTGTGGGCCTCCAGTCAGGGGCAAGTCGCTACCTGGCATTTTGGGAGAAGGGCGAGTAAAGGAAAGAGGAAGAAATTGTTATGTACAAGTTTGAAGATCCGATGCACTGTAGTCCAGAAGCCAACGGGCGTGTTTACAATTGGGCTTGTTAGAAAATGAGTCCACAGCGAGCCGGAAGACAGCATCCGCTGTCATCGCAGTGCCAATCTGAGATGACAAAGTCCGTCACTGTACCACGGGGGTTCCCATTCGCTCGCATACATAAATTTAAACGTTGAATACTTGTCCCAGATACAACATATAAGTTTTTGTTATGTGTCTGCAAACATCAGAGTCGATCAGAGAGCTCATCCGGAGATATTGGAGGAGAGCACGAAAGGCCTTTTCGACAATTCCACCTGAAGCTGACACAGCACATTAAACAGCACGCAGGTGAGAAGCCTTACAAATGCGAGCAATGTCCCCAATCTTTTAGCCGAAATGAGAATCTGATGCAGCACATTCGAACACAGGCAGGCAAGAGCTCTTACAAATGCTAACAAGGCCCTAGAGCACATGGAAACCTGACACAGCACATTCGAACCCATAAGACGCCATAGAAATGGTTATGTCCCATACAATTTCTAGGTCTCGTACAGTTCAACTGGAATGATGTGATTTGTAAAAAAAAATGAAAGCCGTTTACAAATCCCTGTAACGCCGAATTGGAGCGCAGCTCTTGAGGAGGAGTAGGGAAGGGTACTGAGGGGGGTCACGTCACCTGCGGGTAGTCACGTGACCTCGGGGGGGGGGGGGGGTCACGTGACCCCCCCCCCCCCCCCCCCCCGGTTACGCCGACGCCGCTCAGGCTGGAAACGGGCCTCTAACCGCCGTATTCAGAAACCTCACTCAAACTACACTCAAACTGAAGGGCCCCTTCACTTCCTCAAGGAAGGCGGGAGGGCCGGCGCTGGCCAATCGCGACGGCGGATCCGTCCTCGCGATTGGCCAGCGCCGGCCCTCGCGCCTTTCTCGAGGAAGTGAAGGGGCCCTTCAGTTTGAGTGTAGTTTGAGTGAGGTTTCTGAATTCGGCGGTAAGAGCTGCGCTCTAACATAAAGACGTTTGCAATTCTCTGTAATACCGAATTAGAGTGCAGCTCTTGAGGAGGAGGGGGGATGCGTACAGAGAGGGGGGTATCCCTTCCTCCTCCTCTGTACCCTCCCCTCCTCTTCCCCTCCTCCTCTTCTGCCTCCTCCCTCCCTCCATCGTGAAGGTCACTGAAGGTCGTGACCTTCACGAGTGGCCTTTGTGACGTCATTATGGGAAACGTCCCATAATGCAGCGCGCTTTTACGCCGACGGTGACGCCGCTCAAGCCGGAAACGGGCGCCTAAAAGCTGCGCTCTAGAAGTTGCCCATTTGCCATACTAGCATGCCAAAGGCAGCGGTAACACAGAATGTGACGTGCTAGTGTCGAGAAATGTGTTGATGTGGAGACTGGATGGTGCAGAGCGGGCCTGTGTTGTGCAAGGTAGGCGCTTGAGCACTCCGTGGATTTCGTACTTGTAGATTCCATCTTCTGCAGTTACAGCGTAAATGCGACTTTCTCTGAGCCCATTGGAGTTTGAGATGCGCAGCGCAGTGCCAAGCAGAGCCCTGGCACCAGCTCGCGACGAAGGAGAGTTAAACAGACTGCTTTTTTTCCATCCGCTTTTCTGTCACACTCTCGCGCTGTTTTCCTGGGGAAACTTGGAGCAGGCTCGTCAGAGTGCCGCGGTATGTCTGAACGCGTGATGTTCTACCCTTGCCAGGAAGAGGTTCGGCTGGCACCGGTGTCCGATCAGTGAGGAGGCGAGCGCTGTGTCGGCGTTCGGCTGGCAGTCGGCCGGTCGACTTTCATCGGTGGTACTTAACCGGTTAGGTGCCAGACATATAACACATTCTGCATTAAAACAGCAGATAGGGAACAGGTTTCGGAGATGTCAGCAGTCACTGGTTGGCTACATACACACGTGCAGAGAAAAGCTCACCTGTGTCGACAGCTTCCACAAGCCTTTCTTTACAGTGCTGCTTCCTAGACACTTAAAAGCGAGTGAGGAGCAGAGGCGGATTTATTGCGACAGTCTCGAATTAATGCAAATAGCAAATACCGATCGCTGACTTTCAGGGTAAGCTTGACCTCGGTGGCATCTATCGAGAAAGGAACAAGGCTCTCCCGAATTCATCTGCTGGTGTCTGAAGCACCTTTCCTTGGAGACAAAGGACTAAACGTTTTATTAACACCTAAAAATGTGTCCTCGCAGAAATATTTTCGCAAAAGCTTTTCATCTGACTGTTGGTTTTAATTATATCCTCGCTTCTCTCTTTTGATAAAGGAAGTGTTGTGGATAATAAATGTGTCCAAACATCAGCTTCTATTCTTGCCCTGCCTCCTGTGCTGCTTTTGGCCCTGTGCCAACATTGACCCGTACTGATATGCCCACCAGTATTGCAGCCGAATCCATGTTGCTGGTTTTCTTTTAGCAGGATAATTGGTAAAACAAAATGATGAGAGTTCAGGATATGGAAAATTAATTCAATCTGTGTGTGAATGGTGGATTTTGAGTTTGAAGCGAATGGCGGTTTTGGCTGAATATTTTCGAATTGAATACTGATTATAGTTTTTCCGAGCCTTTACTTTTGCACCGTGCTTAAACAAAAATCCAGACGAACTTGTGGAGGTCGTTATCAACTTGTCCATTTATAAGCTAAGTTAATTATCTAACTACCGCGTGTCCCAAATAGGGACCAGGCTCTTTAAATCGACCGCAAAAATCGGTTTCTTAACCTATCACGTTTCGATTTTACAGCGTTGGTCACAGGTGGTGCATTTTTTCTATAAAATTCGCAAAGAGCGAACTTAGTCGAGGAAAAAAAAAATAAAAAGGCTTAACTTCTATGGAAACGCAGCGAAGCCACAGGTCTTCAAACCACAGGGCGCTCTCTTTGCGATTTTTATAGTAAACAAACGCACCACCTGTGGCCAACGCTATACGAAATCGGAACGCGATAGGTTAAGAAACCAATTTTTGCGGTCGATTTAAAAAGCCCGGCCGCTCTTTGGGACACGAATATATCGACTGTGGCAATGTCTACATTGGGATCCAATGCCTACATTGGGATGGCAAGTAAACAATTCATTTGACAGGAAATTGAACGTACGGTATGAATATGCCCAACTATACCTAATTGAGGGGATTCATAAATATTCTTGCTATATGCAAATATCTTCCATCACGGATGATTAACACAGGTCGTCGGGGCATCTCTGCCTAACACATACCCGTACATAATAACCACCTAAACTGTAAAAAAAAAAAAAAATACTGCAATACAGTTGTCTACATTTACAAAGTTTCCATTCATTTTTAAATACACCAGGCACGCGCGTGAACCATGACGCATTGAAAACCGGGCACCGGTGCGCTGCAGAGAAGCAACACTTGCGGAGCTCGTTTCCCTGGGTGTTGCTTCTTGGCAATGCACCGGTGCTCAGTGCGAAGCGCACTCAACACCGCGATCAACATATTGAAAAAATACAACAATCGCAGTTGATCTCAAAGTGTATGTTGAATAGCCTATTATTATAAACTACTATTCGAATATTCGCAAAACCCTAGAGTTCGCATCACCAAATAGTGAGAAAAAGAAGTTGTGAAAGTAGGTTAAAGAAGCTTCACTGAAGGTGAAGATACCCAAGCAGCACAGAGTTGGCCAGTCATTGGCCAATGGCTGGCAATGGCCCTTGGCCAAGTGGCCAGACAGTGGCCAGAGACTGGCCGGTGACTGCCCTTTATCTTGGTTATTGGCCACTGGCCATCAGCCATCGGCCAAGCATATTGGCCAATGAATGGCCACTCTCTGGCCACTGGCCAAAAGACCATCGCCAGACATTGGCCATTGCTTGGCCGAAATCCGTGCTGCTTGGGTAAGCCCCATGTGCAGAGGAGCATTGGGCAATGCTCTTGTCCACTTGTTTGTAAACTGTCATCCTTACAAAATAGTTCCGCATGGGGACTAGATCTTGGACATGGAGCCTTTTCCTAGTCACTCAACCACTGAAGGGGAGTCGAGGTGAGAAGTGAACCACACTGTGCATTTTGTCAAGTTGTTGCGGAGGATGCAGTGAAATAAATGGATGAATTTATTCTTCTGCGTCTTCCACAACTTTACCAAATATGCAAGGTGGTTCAGTTCTCACCTAGTAGACTTTGCGGAAAATCCCTCCCAGGGAAAACCGAGCTACTCCTAGCCGCTCCCCCTTCTGATGCGAATCGAATTTGCTCCAGATACAACCTCAAACCCAAACCGCAACAACCTCAAAACCCAAACATTAGACTCAAACCATAATCTGGGACAAGTTTAGAGAAAACATAGAAGAGCAAAGGGACAACCTGCAGTCCCACCAGGTCACCGCACTGCTAACGGCAGCCACCAACCTGGCTACTGAAGTAAGATGTAAGGATGCTTTTCCGTACGTACCCGAACATTCTACGACGGCTATCACTGGACTGCACGTGCCACCAGGCATCGCCGAAGAGGATCTGCCAGACATCACTGACTGCGACGGCTCCTTCGATAAGTCGATCGTCGAACTGGATTTGCCAATCTTCTTCGAGCAAAGGACACCACGTGTCTTCGTCGGTGGCTACATAGGCGCACGGCACTTTGACTGCGTGGGATTTGGAGCCGGCACGCTTGGCGACATGCAGCTAACACTACTGTTGTTTTTCATTTCATTTCATTTATTGGTTCCCCTTAAGACCCACGAGGGGTTTTACAAAAAGGGGGACATTTGGCAGGACAGTGTCAAAACAAAAGAACTCTAGTAATATAAAACAAGAAAATTATCACAGATGGAGATGAACGGCAACATTATCGGCGAATTTCTGTGGGTCTATTATTGTGACAATGGCTTCGGGTAGTTGGTTCCAGTCACTAATAGCAAGCTGAAGAGGCGAGAACTTGTAAAGGTTAGTTCTGGGAATGTCAAGGTGTAATTTGCAGGGGTGGTCAAGTCGGCGTGAGATAAAAGGGGCAGGTTTACAACAGATCAACTTACGATCGAGATGGAGAGTGATAAAAAAGTTTGTGAAGCAATTTCAGTCTGTTTAACGTTCTACGGTCTTTCAAAAGAAGAAGCTGTAGAGATGATTTTAGAGAGGTTACACTTACTGGGAAGTTGTAGTTTTGCAAAATGAAACGAGCTGGTTTATTTTGAATTGACTCTAATTCTTTTTCTAAGAAGACTTGGTGAGGGTTCCAGATGGCTGAAGCATATTCCAGAATGGGTCGTATTAAAGCGGTATAAGCTGTTCGTTTAGTTTTTTTAGATGCGAGGTAGAGGGAACGTCGGAGAAAACCGAGTGATTTGTTAGCTTTGGCTGATATATGGTTAACATGATATTCCCAAGAAAGATTACTGCTTAGGAAAACTCCGAGGTACTTATAGTGCATCACTTGCTCTATGTGGTAATTGAAAATAGTATAATTAGATTTTGTCGGAACACGTTTAGTATAGTAAAGACCATGGACTTAGTTTTTTGAACATTAATCTCCATCTGCCATTTTCCACACCAAGACTCGATCTTGACAAGGTCATTTGCAGAGTGCTACAGTCATTTACATTATGAATTCTAGAGTACATCACACAATCATCTGCGAACAATCTTAGAGTCGAGTTAATACAGAGAGGCACATCATTAACATAAATCAGAAGTAATAACGGTCCCAGCACGGTTCCCTGCGGTACACCAGATCTTACTTGCATGGTCGTAGAAGACTGTTCATGAAGAGAAACATAGTGAGTTCTAGATGTTAGAAATGATTCGATCCAATTTATAACGCCTCTGTCGATATGAAAAGAATGAAGTTTTTAAAGCAATCGACAGTGGGGAACTTTATCGAAGGCTTTTGAAAATCAATGAAGATGGCATGAATATCTGTCTTGGCATGTAGGCTTTCATAAATACCTGTCGTTAATTCAAAAAGTTGCGATTCACATGAGAGAGACCGTCGAAAACCGTGCTGGTTTGCAAACAATAGATTATTGGAAGATAAGTGATTCATTATTTGTGAATATATGACATGCTCCATCAGTTTACTAGGTACACTCGTTAACGAAATAGGTCTGTAAATTGTTATACACATTTTAGAACCGTTTTTGAAAACTGGGGTTTAATTTAGCATGTCTCCAGTCGACTGGTATGTCACAGGAGTACAACGACTGATTGAATAAACTGGATAATAGAACACATGACACTTCTTTGGTTAGCTTAAGTAGTTCAGTTGAAGTACCATCGGGCCCAGGGGCGGAATTGAATGCAAGATTATTTATTAGTTTTTCAATGCCGGCTGGTGAAACGTTGAATTTGGCCATTTCATGAACAACTCCATGGGGTGAAATGGGCATAGGTAATGGGAATTCTTCCTCCGTGAAAACTCTACAGAAAGCTAGGTTCATGGTTTCACATGCTTCTAATTCGGTTAGATCATTCCCGTCGGGATCAATAAACTTGGAAGGTAATCTGTCTTGGGGAGGCCGAATCGCTAACCAGAACTTTTGAGGGTTTGTTATTAGTAGATTTTGGAGATCGCAATCAAGATACTTATGCTTGGAGTTTTTTATCTGGTACTTATATTGTGAGGCACTCTCGCGATATCTGGTGCAAGTAGCTGGAGACCCCGTTGATTTGGCGAGTCTGAAGAGGCGTTTCTTTTTCCTTAGGAGCTTTGTGTGCTTAGCAGAAAACCAGGGCTGCTGGGAACTGGATGCAATGCAGTGCAGACCCTGGGCACAAATATGTTTAATGACTCAATAAGAGCCCCTTTAACCAGTCTCTAGTTCTCTTCGACAGTTCGCGCAAATTAGTCCTTACAGTCCTATCTATGTTCGAAAGTTCCTGTTTGCGTTGCCGGCTCCTCCCACGTCAGGTGCTGATACCGTCTGTAGCAGACGATTGAGACTGCGCATATCTCGCAAATATTTTCGCCTCTTTGCAAGTCGAGTACTTTACTTGTTTCTCTTGTTGCTACTTTCCGGAGATGTAGAACTTAACCCTGGCCCCCTCGACGTAGTAGAAATTGACCCTCTTAAAAGTTTGCAGAACGGTCAGGCTTCCATTATGAGTAAGCTGGACGCTATCGACAGTAGGTTTAAGAAGCATGAAAACATGATCGAAGAAATAAATAAGAAGCTTGTTGGTACGGAGGGGCAAATCGGGGTCGTTAATCAATTAGTAACAGAACAGGCAAAGCTAATTGAGCTTTTGGCAAGACAAATTAAGAAATTGGAAAACAGGAATGTTGATCTGGAAAACAGAGGTCGCAGGCAACACCTTGTTTTCTATGGTGTGGATGACACGAATAACAAAGAAACATGGAATGAATCTGAAAATCTCATTAAAAGTATCTGCAAAGACAAGCTCGGTGTGGACCTAAAAACGGTGCAAAGGGCGCACCGTGTAGGTCGCTACAATGAGAACTTTAAAAGACCAATCATCGTTAATTTTGCCTTCTACAAGGAAAAACAGGATATTCTGCCTAACGCCAAAAAGTTCAAGGGATCAAACTACAGCGTAGACCAAGATTATTCGCCGAAAACCCGTGAAATTCGAAAGAAACTTTGGGAATATGCTAAAACAAAAAAAGCGGATAGTGGCAACCGTGTAAGGCTAAACTTTGATAAGCTCATCGTAAATGATAAAGTGTTTACATGGGATACGGAAATAGAACAAGTTGTTACTGTCACAAAAGACTGACGCCCCACGGAAAAAGGAAAAAAAAAGAGAAGCGCGTTCGTCGCGACCTAGTTGCTGTTGTAATAAACTGCAGAAGCATTGTAAATAAAGTTGTCGAATTGGCAGGCTTAATCGACTCAGTAAAGGCTGATATCGTGTTTGGAACCGAATCATGGCTAGACGCTTCCATCAGTGATAGCGAAGTCTTTCCGAAAAGGATTTGTTTCTTATCAAAAAGATATAGGTCACGCCTCGGCGGAGGCGTTTTCTTGTTGGTTCATTCATCGCTGAGATCATCCATACTCAAACTTGGTCATGACGCTACTGAATCAATCTGGTGCACAGTCACATTACCTGATAGCTCGTCCTATGTTCTTGGATCGTATTACCGACCACCAAATTCGGATCTTAGTATGATCCGATCGCTATACGACATTGTTTCTGAGGCCTCAAGCCAAATTATTCTCCTTGCGGGAGACTTTAATTTGCCTGACTTAGAGGATGGCACTTCTGTATGCACGATTGGTAGCCGAATTAATCTTGAAATGAAAAACATTGTCGATATGTGTGGGCTTCAGCAGTATGTGAGTGAACCAACAAGATATAATAACATTTTAGACCTCTTGTTTTGTAGCCCTCCCCATCTTATTAACACCGTTAATATTATCCCTGGTATCAGTGACCAACACGCTGTTGTAGCAAATATCCAAACTTAAATCTACCGAGCAAATTCATGCGAATCGAGGAAAGTCTTTTTCTTTGAGAAGGGCAATTACCCTGGTTTTTCTGAAGAGCTTCTTGACTGCCTTTCCGTATTTGAGTGTCTTTCTGAGGAGTATATGTTCCTTGAATAGATTCTAGAAAGCTAAAAAAACGAAGAAAACCATGGGTAACTTCAAGTACTCTTAGGATAATTAAAAAGCGAAGGAGAGCATTTGATAGATATAAGAAGACCAAAAGTAGTAATCACCTTGAAAAATTGGCTGAGCTTACGCGTGAATATAAAAGGAGCATAAAGGGTGCTAAGGAACCATAATACACTCAATGACAGGATAAAAACCAACCCCAAGCATTTCTGGAAGTATTTAAAGGGATGTGGATCGGACACAGTTGGAATAAGTGAAATTAGATATAATCAACAGACAGTTTCGGATGATACAGAAAAAGCAACGTGCTTAAATAATTACTTTCGGTCTGTCTTTTAGCCCAAACACAACTATGTTAATCCATCTATTGTTAGTACGGTGGAATCAATGCAGCCAGTTGAGCTTAGCATGAGTGGTATTGAGAAGGCGTTAAAAAACATAGATGATCGAGACAAAAGCAACTGGACCGGATGGCATTTCTCCGCGCGTACTAAAGCGATGTGCTTACCCAATTTCGGTTTACCTTTATTTAATTTTTTCCAAGTCACTGGACATAGGACTTTTGCCAGATGACTGGAAGGTAACTCATGTCGTCCCTATCCATAAGGGGTGGCCAAAAAAAGATGTCGTAAATTTTAGGCCCATTTCATTAACTTCCGTCTCATGCAAAGTCATCGAACATATTTTATATTCAGAGGTAATCGGTCATATGACAAGAAACAACTTACTGATTAAAGAACATGGTTTTCGTAAGGGGTTTTGTTGTACTACGCAACTTGTTTAATTTTATCATGACCTTGCATCTGATGTCGACGAGGGAGGGCAAATATATTGTATATTCTTGGATTTTCGAAAAGCGTTCGACACGGTCTCACACTCACTTGTTCTCACAAAAAACTAAGAATGTTAAATCTAGACTCGGCTGTGCTTAGATGGATAGAAAATTACTTGTTCCAGCGTCGTCAATGTGTAGTACTGAATGGCAAGAAATCCGATTACGTTGATGTAACATCAGGAGTAAGGGCTCTGTCCTGGGTCCACTTTTGTTTTTAATTTATATTAATGATATTTCTGTTGGAATTTCCTCTTGCATTCGACCGTTTGCTGATGATTGTGTAGTGTATAGAAAGATTAGGAGTTCAGATGATGTCGCCCAGTTGCAAGTAGACCTTGATCGTACGTGGAAAATGAATTTAAATCACAAAAGGTGTGTTAACCTTTGTTTTACAAAGAAAAGGAAACAAATTGAATCTCAGTATTTCATAAATAATAACCCTATAACCAAAGAACTTACGTACAAATACTTAGGTGTCATATTGTCATCTGACTGTTCATGGAATGCCCACATAGAATTTATCCAACATAACTTAAAATGCTCACAACCTAACTTAAAGACAACTGCTTATTTAACATGTGTTAGACCCATTTTAGAGTTTGCATGTGCTGTCTGGGACCCAGCCCAAAAAACGTCGATTGATAAGCTGGAGAAAATACAAAACAGGGCGGCTAGGTTTGTTCTTGGACGATACGGGAGGAAAGAAAACTGTACAGAAATGAAAAAAAAAAAAAATGTTAATCTGGGAACCACTTTCCGTACGTCGGGAAAAACTGCGACTAAAATTTTTATACCCAATAGTTAAAAATAAAACAGGAATAAATAGCGAGACTTACTTAAAAGAACCCTATTATGTTTCTAGTCGTAATGATCATAGCCTTAAAATTAGAGAGTACCGCGCTAGGACATGCATGTTTGCAAACACCTTTTTTGTACGAACAATTGCAATGTGGAATTGGCTGTCTGAAGAGCAAGTGTGCTGTTTCAATGAAGACGTGTTCTTTTCATTCTTGTAACCCCCCCTGCTGTAACGCCCTCGGGCACTGCGGGGTAATCATTGAATAAAGAATAAAATAAAGAATAAAGAAGTCGGGTTTGAAACACCTGAACCAGACTACCACCTCTTGGCCCTTCGGGACAAGAGAACCAGAGCCCTAAAAAAAAAAAACGTAAAGGAAAAAAACAAAACAAAACATCTTGACAAAGTTAATTGAGGAAGCAGACGAGTATATGCATGACAACTAGCCACCGAACGCTGGTTGAATTATCGCAAAACCTTCGACAAGAGCACCAGAATTGGGGGATGTGTGGAGAACTTTCAACTCTACGCTGGGCAAAAGAAAGGGAGTCAGTCACATCTCAGTAATAACCCTTCTTTCCAACGAAGCAACAGAGGACATCCTAGAAAAACGGGGTGGGGGGGGGGGGGGAAATTCTTCCTGCAACCCACTACCAAATCAAGAGCCGAGATATATCTGCCCAAACATGCAGGACCATTGGACAAACCCCAAGACCTCCCTTTTACCGAGTGGGAACTTGGAGCTGCCATTCACCAATGCCAAACAAACAGTGCACCAAGCTACGAAGGAATCATGGTCTCAATGCTTAGAAATACACCCCATGCAACCAAACTCATTATCCTAAAATTGTTTAACGACATTTGGGAATTGGGGCAGTTACCCAATGAATGGAAGCTTTTTCTCGTCACTTTCATACCCAAGCCATGGAAACCAGCGACGGACCCCAAAAACTTGACCAATTTCACTTACGTCAATCATGAGTAAACTCCTTGGGCGCATGGTGCTTGCCAGAATTCAATACAACGCAGAAAATCTAGGCACCTTCCATCCCATGCTAGGCAGGTTTTAGTGCAAATCTTAGCACTCATGACAGCCTATTTATGATCTATAAAGATGTCGACATGCACCTGCAGCCAAGAAACAAATGTGGGCGATTGCATCCATAGATATCAAAAAGGCCTTGGGTAATGTCCCACACGAGTCCATAATCAACAAGATGGAACAGGAAGATCTTGACGGAAAACAACTCGACTTCGTCAAATCCTTCCTCATGCGACGCGCCAACAAGGTTAGAGCCGGTTATGGCAAAGACGCCAGGGAGGGACCTACGCGCAATAACAACATTGGCGTTCTGCAGGGAACAGTGCTATCCCTCATGCACTCACCCCTGCAGCCCCGGCCTTCGGACGTCAGCCCACACACCCACAATCGAGCGATTGCACCGACAATCCTCATGCGATGGCAATGGCATCACTGTTTTTTGAAGACAAAGTAATTTTGCTCATTATCTTAAAAATTTGAAAACTGTTTTTGGCCAATACTTCACAACACTTCTGGACATGCTGAAACAAGCAATTTAAGAAAAACGCCTGGAAATGGTCAATGGGTGTTGTTTAACCACAACAATGCACCCGCCCATTTAAGTGCAGTCGCTCAGCAAAGACTGACAGAACTGAAATTCAAAGTCCTTTTGCATCCACCGTATTCTTCAGACTTGGTTTCCTCGGACTTCCTCTTATTCTTGAAGCTCAAGACCTTCTTGGACGGAAAAAATTTGTCAAATGAAGAGCTAATGAAGGCTGTGAAGAGTTGTTTTGGGGATCTCTAAGGAAGTCACTTCCAGGAGGGAATCGAAAGGCTGGACTAAGTGTGTAGAGTTTCAGGGGAATTGAGCCGAAAAATCAAGTACAACTTAAATCCGATATATATTGCTTTCATTCTCATTCCGGCAACTTTTCAATCTACCCTCGTAGCCCGGAAAGTATGGTACTAGTAATCAACTAGTTGCAGCAATGTGAAACTGTGCTAACCTTGGCTACGCTCAGAAAAATCAATGCCAAGTATGCACCATTCATATGTTTACAAAACCATGACCTACATGCGCACCATTCGCGTAGAAAAATAAGCAATGTGCCATAAATACAAATACCAAAAATGGCAAGAGTGTCATTTTTCTAGCAGTCTACAAAGCACAACCCTGGATTAAGTACCACGATCAGATGCGACATCCGATCCATGCCCCAATGGTTTATGGCGGAGAGAATGGAAGGTGACAAACAAACATACTTTTGCCACCCCCTAACCACAGGGCTTTCTTCAATTCTAGGATGAACAGAGCAGGGATTCACAATATCCAGAGCCAACAGTTACGAAGACAGTGGAGAAAAATCATGTTTATTGTCCCAACTCTTCGCAGTCCAAAAGTCAACAAGACATAGGTAACAGCGTTATATGAACTGAAGAGGAAACAAAGCTCGAGAGAAATCATTCACGCATTGGGACCATGTGCAAAGGCAACCAACCACACAGCACACGGTCAACCTTCCTCTATCCTAACAATACTTGCCAGCCAATCAAAGCATCCGAATTCTGCCATTTTGAAGTGCCCCCTGACTGCGACACGCAGAAGACTAAAACGATCGGCACAACCGTGCATGAAAAGACGCAAGCACTAAGAGACACTGAACATCGGCAAAACCGACATCACATAACGCCAATTTTGTAAAACAATTTCGGTAATAAGACATTCACATAAAAACGAGCACCCCCACTGGTTATCAACAAACAGCTTACGAATACCGTCCCTTATTTATTTACAAAGTGCATAAAATTTTGACATACCACACAGCACTCTCCTAGTTCAGCAAACATTTTTACAAAAAAACAAAAAAATTAGAGGGGAGCTAAAAACTCTCGAGCGCAAAACACGGCGCCGTAAAAGCGGTACAACATTAGAGAAAACAAAAGCTTTTAAAAAAGAATTAGCTTGTTGCTGCATGCTCAACGGAGAGGCAAGATGAAATAAACACCAGGAAAACAAAAAGCCCCAATAAAGTCGACCTTAAGTTAAATTTCCAGAGATCTGCAAATAATCTCAATGCCTCATAGCAAAAACCGAAGAAAAAAAAACACCTTTCAGAAAACTTCACACCTCAAAGACGAGAAAGATTGTGAAGATGTGCCTATTGCTTTAATAGTCTACAAACCTTTGCCTAAAAAAAAAAAAAGAAAAATTGTGGGCGTTCGCAGGTGTCCAATAGGCACCAAAAACACAAGGACAAAAAATTAGCTTGTAAGTCAACTTGTAAATTAACCTTCAATCGCAGACAATGCTATGTGGTGTCCTCCCTTTGTCCTCGTGTTTTTGGCACTCATTTGAAACCTCGTAGACTTCAAACAACAGGGGCCTAAACGCATTAACCCCGATGAGACTGCTGCCAGCACCGTGCGTATGGATTAAAGTTTGTCTACTTAAAAAGGCCCAGTCAGACACTTGCGAAGTTGGCCACAGAGAAACCCTACGATGAGACCGACGAAACGGAGTGAAAGACTTTTGCCGGCACTTAAAAAAAATGCTTTTCTTTTTATTCTAGGGTATAAACTTTCAACAGAGAAAGGAAAGTAACGAGCTAGATCACTGGAGTGTGCGGAGAAAATAAAAACGGGAGAGGAGGGCCTGTAAAGTGGCATGCCAGATGACCGTTGTTTCGAGGCTGCGATGGCGCCCTCAGTATTCCTCCTCGTCGTTACCGACCACGGGTGCCCCCTCTTCGACGTAATCCTCAGGAACCGAGAAGCCCTCCTGCAATTGAAACATTCAAATGTCAGCCACATTCTCTCTTGTAGCTGCTAATAAGCCCTTTACAGAAGTGTGCGCCATCTGGTAACTGTTGCACTAACAATCGAAATCTGCCATCAGTCGGGCGCAAACTCCGATTGTGTAATATTGGACACAAAGGCTGCGTCAGCATTCGGTGTCAACTCTGCTCGGCTTGCGCGGAGAACAAGCGCAGAGTCGGCGTTCGGCGATGTCGTGGCGGCATTCTCAAGACAGCAGAAACGCCCATGTCGTCGTGTTTGTTTACTTCAACTACAGTGGTGCTTTCTAAGCATTTGTGTTTTTGAACATCGCCTGGATTTCTTATTTGGAGCATTTTATGCCTGTGCTCAAGTTGTAGGTATTACTGGCGCGTACCGTATAAAGGATGCGAATTTTCACGCGTTTCCATCACCGAAGAAAAGTGATTAGGGTTAGCAATCCATTGCTCGCAACGTCCCTCCGCAACCCGCAATGCCGTTAAAAGGCTGCGCCAGGCAAAAGTCGTTCATTTCTTTCAAAATGTGCGACACACTTGAGAAAGAAGTGTACTAGTCTGGTGAAATAGACTTTCCTCAAAATAAGGTTTATTTTACATCTAACATAAAATAAATTCTTTTACAAAGGTAAGTTGTCTCATGGCATGTATTTTGGCCTGAAAAATTGATGTTTTGGTTATAGCGCGGTACCGCTTATAGTGCGGATTTTCGCGACTCCCGCGACATACGTTATATGCGGTCTACACTGTATCTGTCCTTGAGGTTGCTCTTTTCTCTCCGAACCAAGTCCTTGCACCGGGCCCCCGTTTTCTGGGTCACAAGCGTAAGTTCCATTGTCCGTGGAAGGGGTCGAATTTATAGACACGCAGTCGTTTTATAGTGATAAACCTTGATTTCTAGCTCGGCGCTAGAAATGAACACTGGAATACACAGATTCTAGAAAAAATAATCAAACCCCAAAAATTTGCCCCAAATTTGAAGGGAAATAAAACCCAACAACATGGAACTCTTTACGATTGGAGTGTTACTATAAAAGTACTCTCATTCTGTCTGGTAAATTTTGCCAAATGTGTTTAACAAAGCACCAAAGATTTCTTTTTAATGTTAAGTTTTTCTTTTTAAAGGGCAACTCTCCTCAATTCCGAAGATTTCGGGATAATGAGTGATTTCGAATTAAAAAGCCCTGGTAAAAGACACTACGTCGTTTGCTTCGCGAAAAATGGGATATATATTTTTAAATCTAATTTTAAACACGAGCGGAAATCGAAACCAAAACTTCGGCACCGTCTGACAACATTGGCCTCGGGTCGCTAAGTACATGGCCATCACATGGTACGAGATGTCACGTGATCCTCGGCCCAACGACGGGCGGGATGGGGGCGGGCGTGCGGCAGGCGCGAGTGTCGTCTGCACCGGACTCTTCGCCACGTTTTGGTGCCTACGGCATTCGACGTCTGCACAACTGCGGCATAAGTCTGCGACTCTGCGCACGTGGTATCCATAGTGTGGACGAAAATTCGAGAGGCAATAATCACAAACGGTGAGACAACGATAGTGGTTGTGTCGCGGAGCAGACCACGGCGGGCGGTTGGTCTGCTCCCAAGAAGCGCGCTGCGCAGGCACGTACGCCAATCACGTGGACACCGCTGAGCGCCGAGAGGCAACATTGATGACGTCATGCGCTACGCTCGATCGGAGAAGTAAAAACAAGCAAAAGGGGGCCACGATGATGACGTTTAGCTCAATGTTGGCTCCGCCCATGCCGTAGCCTTGACTGAGCTGTTGGTTGCGCCTGAATTCGCCCGCTCAAGTCAGCCGATTTCGGCAACTTGGCGAGTTGCAAAGTTTGCCGGACTGTTTAAGAAACATTTAGACAGAACAGAGGCCAGATTCATAAAAAACCTCTTACCTACGACATCTTAGCTACGATGTTCGTAAAGTTACGATCATCGTAAGATGAGGCAAAAACTGTATTCACAAACGCGTTCTTAAGTGAGAGGAGGAAAGTTACGACCTCTTACGAAGAAACGATGACTTCCGGTGCTGCTGCTATGGCAACGGCGTCTTCGTCAAAACGAACAACCAATTAGAGAGCTAGGCATAGTTCGGAGCACGTGGATTTTTAATAACAAACAGGCTAACCACTCGTTGATAGACGACTGTATGTCCTGTCCTGTCTGTGTGTAAATGTTTAGTGTTCAAGCTGATTCTCATAACACGGGCGGCCTTTCCACCACCGCTTGTCTGGGGTTCGTGTCCGTGCAGTGGTATATCGATGCTAACACGATTTAAACGCTTCGTTGACTGCTACAAACTCGATCGCTACGAAGTCAACACAACTGTCATCGTTGGTAAAAGCCCCGTGCCAGTCGTTTGCAAAGCGACGTAGATGGAAACAAGCCGCCGCGGCGCTTCTCGCGTGCTCGGAAATGCAGGAGTGAGCCGACGTTAAAAAAGATACGTTTGAACTACGAGAGTGTCAGCAAGAGTCACGCAAATACCTGTTCACACTCGGAGCGGACGCGTGCGTTTGATCCAAGTGCTGGATTCAGACTGCGTTTCGGTAAGCGCTTCGGGACCGATCTTCTACGATTGCAACTCGATACTGACGTGACACTTGGCAAAGAAAGTTTGGACCGGCATCGCGTAGCTCCCACAAACTGATATAGCTCGACAGTTAAAAATGGCATACTAATAACAAAGTGTACATACCGTGTTGCGAAGGTTATCCATATGGCGTTTATTTGAGCTCTATATCACACAAAACAAGGAGATAGAATCGAGGAGTCCCTTTTCAACGACAGCGTTCGTCACCGCTGCCTCGGAAAACAAGGTGATCGAGATCCTCTGAAATTTAGTTCAGCTATCAAACTATTCATACGGGGAGGGTCCACAAGGGTCGCGTGGGCATATTCCATTCAGCAAGCCAGCCGGTCGTGGGCAGACGGTCTTGGCCAAGGACCGTCTGAGCAATGCTGCGCAGGAACGGGTCGGAGTGCCTGCTAGGCCTATATATTCTGTCGAGCTCGCTTGGTCGGTGGGATTGTTGCCTTTGTTGCCTTTTCCGGGTGTCTGTGGATCCTGCGTTCATGTTCGTCGTGGTCGGTTTCAAGTACTTCTTCATTTTTTTCTTGCTGTTTGAAGTCGGGACGCGCAAGAAGAGCAGGTAGAAAAATAAATGTCCGTTGGTCGTCGGCGACCGAGCAACTGAGCGACGTTGTCGGCCATGTTAATTTGATCGTAGAAAGTGCGTAAGACAGCTTCGGAGCTGTCGTAGGATTTTGTCGTAACCTGCGCAAAAGTTACGACAATTTCGTTTCGAGAATACGGATTTTCTCTCAAATTTGTCGTACGCATTTTTTTCGTCGTAAGTTCGCTTTGAGAATCCGGCCTCTGCGTCGTAATATTTGACGTGTGGTCTTCCTAGGCGATACTGAAGAGGACTGCATTGTTTTTTCAAAACCAAAAATGAAGCGGAGTTGCCCTTTAAGGAACATTGGAATCGCGTTTAAAATTTTGGTGCATACTTGGGCAACGTAATTTCTCGCATTGTATGGAACAGCACTTTGTAGTAAGTGGGTTTCACTCCCCACATACTAGAGTTGAACGATGCAAGCGTGAACAACCCATCTGGGGGTTTGAGCCAGGTCCACTGCGTTTAGGGTAATCGTCGGCGCTCTACATTACTCGATAGACCAATCTCGCCGGCCAGTTTCGTTAAACCTCGTCCCTTGCCATGTATCGTGGGGACTGCCGACTTTCTGCGCTCACGACAACCCTGCTGCAAGTCTGCGAGTGGAACACGAGTGAGCAGTTTTCCCATGGATCAGAGTCATGGCGGCACTGCGCATACTTAGCGAGATCAGTCTATCGGTGCTCCGATTGTCAATGAGTTACGTTTGTTTAGACAGCAGGGGAAGTTAGTCGGCCCCGGTGGGCATTCGGTGTCTCCAGTGTAGGCAAGAAATTTAGCCAGTGCGGTAGGACTGCCAGCCTGGGGTCTTGGACATGCGTCGCGCAGACTGACCTACGACCGCATGCCAGTGCGACGCTCATCCATATAGAAACTGGCAGGGGTGGGGGATTGAGCCCAGGATCCCTGGGTTCTGCAGCTCGAGCTATCACTCTACATGCTCTAATGTGCTAACACTGCCACCAAACCCCCCGGCCTCATTAGCCTCGAGTTGCATTCAAGCACGCTTGAAGACTGACGACCAGTTTGCGCTTTCCATTTTTCCCCTGCTTCTTCCTCTCCCCTTCTACCCTGTCCACCGCCCGTTTACCCCTCCCCCATGGTGAGGAGGATCTTCTGTCTTGCAGAATCTCGGGTCTGGTCGTTGGTTTTTAACAAGAATGGAGAGTTGGTCGCGACCGGATACAAGGTGTGCCAGAATGTTTCGAGGGGGGGTTTCCATTTACGGTACTAGCGCTACCCAATGCTTACGGTAAAGGCTTCCCCCACCTCTGTGGCATAGAGGATCTCGAGGATCTTCTCTATGACCTCCGACTGTCCGTTCTTCTGCTCGCACTCTTGGCATAGGACCTCAATGTCCCTCAGCTTGCCATAGTAGAAGTCTCGCTCCTTCTCCAGGCCATCCACCGTGGTCTTCAGCTCGGCAACCTGGGACAAAAGACGCTTCCTTCAGCGACCTCGATGACAAGCACATGCCCCGTTTCGCCTTCAAAGGCCTCCAACCGCACACCGACATATTTACCAGCGAATCCACTCGATCACACTTCCTGACCCAATGTGAATGACTTTCTAAAATCTGACAAGTGTGACGCGACGACTTCCGACGAGTTTGTGGCAAGATGCCGAGTTCCTTTTTGAATTCCAAGGAATTTGTGATGCGATGGTGAGCGACCTCGGCAAGCTGAACTTAGTGTTGCGATTTGAACGTCGGTGTACTGTGGCGTGAATGCAAATGAATTTGACAAACTTCAAGGTTCCAAAATGCAGACTTAAGCCGTATCAAAGTGAGCTGTTGGACTAGTTGGTTTTGCATATTTACAATGTAGCACAAAAACAACGCAGGAGGGAGGCAGAAATCTGTCTCCTTCCTGTGTTCTTTTTGCCCTAAGCCTCTGACAAGGCATTCATGCGGTTCAAAAGTTCCCCAATCCATAAGGGGAATCAAGAAAAAGACATTTGAGAATCGGAACAAACATTTTTCTGCAAGAAAATTGCTAGCCAAAAACTGACCATTGGAAGTTTTGCTTACCGTCCCTTTTTCTTATGTGCATTGATGACACTGAACTCAGAATATCTATGAATACCATCCTTAATAAAAAATAGAACACCAAATACTTTTTACAGCTGAAACAATCATCGATTTGAAGATTCACCAGAAACTCGGTTGAAAAGAGTGAAATAGAGAGACTCCAGGCAGCTCCCAGATTTTCTGTGGCTTTCCTAAGGAATACCGAGACTGTGTAGCAAACATTTTCTTCAGTGGCGACTTCATGAACTCTACGCTTTGCACCACATGTTTTTCTTGGGTTGTTTGCATCTCATTAAAAGGCTGGCTTGTTGGTTTCCTTCTTTTTCTCTATCACTATTCTCGTTATTTAGGAAACCTTACCAACATCCACCTCCAAAGATGCACCAAAAGGGGGGCTCGCCCTCTTTTGAGGCATCTTTGTGTCCACTCTGTCTTGGCTTAAGGCACGGGATAATTGTAAGATACGTTTGGGAGCAACAAAAAAATTCTGTTACGTGGGCTGACTTCAACTATTGCAGTGCCCAGAATAAATTATCTTCTATTCATTAGCATTTCCAGACAAGAAAATTTTTGCCCTTTTAGGTACATTTCTTTCCTATAAAAAACACAATGTAACAAAAAAAAAGATTTAAATTGACAAAAAGGTTTATTTGTAGGAAAGACAATAAATCGTTTAAATGGGGGTTCCGTCTAGCAGTGTTCTCAAACCATTTTATAGCACAACGAACCATCCTGAAATAAAAAAAAAATTGCTCTTTGATATTGCTTAAAATTATATTTTTCTTTAAGGAAGACGTTACGTGTAGCACTACTGTTAGTGAAATACATAGCGGTACCCATAGCAACACTGACCCAGTATCGATCTAAACAGATGCACCCGCCTCCCTTCCATGCAAATCAATAAAGCAATCAATACAAAGGTAGTACCGGCAGTAAGAAAACCACTCGAGCAAGTGGATTCATACAAACTGGCGAAGAATGGAAAAAACTCGACCCAATCAATTAAAAAGATGCTTTGAGTGCAGACAACCTGGTGTATATTGAACTGTTCTCTCCCAGACTCAGGGTTACCATCATGCGCAACCAGAGTATGGTCCAATGAGTGAAATACTCCAGGTTACAAGGCATCACAGTAGTACTTATGACAAAGTGGAGTAAATATTTTCTACGCTATCAGTTCTTTTAACACTGCCGTAATATGATGCCCAAAAGCACACAGCAGAAATGCAGCGCACCGCTGGACAATTCAAGCAAAATCAAGCCAAGACCGCTGACCGTGTTCACGTAATCGTGCAATATGAGGCGTTTGTTTATGCGGGGGGACCAGAACAAGGACGAGTGTGATCGTGTGTGGGGTCCAACAGTGTTTTCTGCCTGCGCATTTTTTTTAGTCTCTACTCCAGAGTGGCGTGGTGTTTTTGTTTGTTGGTACTTCTGCTTCGTGTCTTGCTTTGCTTTGCTAATGGGCTGCCGAAACCCCACCCCCCCCCTCCCCGAGTGCGGTGTAAATTTAAGCAGCCTCTGCTCGCGTTACGATAGTAATAATATTTGTTTTTCTTTTTGAGGGCATCAAAAACTGCCCTCGCGTTATATTCGTGGTCGCGTTATGTTCAAACGAATACGGTATGTAACGAAATTTGTGAAAGAAATAAAAATATACTGGTGCGCCACAGGATAAATTTGGGCGATTTTGTCTGCCATACAGGTGGTCTAGCAGCCATTAGCACTCCCTTTACTTCAGCAATTTTACACCAAAAAACTGAGACTTAAAAACCCATACTTTCCAATAAAAAGTTTTGTTTTTCGTTAAATAGCAACTTCAAAGCTATTTTAACAAAATGTGAAAAAGCTGAAACACTCCAAATTGGAGCAGTTGCCGAGCAATAACAACCAAAAAGCTTCGCCAAAAGAAACCACTACCTGTAACTTCATTCGCGTCGGGACCGCGGACGCAGAAAAAGACCAGAGTGGGCGTTTCGGCTTGCACTATCCGCAGACTGCAATAGGTACGTGCACCCGTTTAGCCCTGCCTACCTGACTTGTGAGCTCTTCCAACTTGTGGGAGTCGCCCCCGCCAGCACCGCCAGGTATCCGGGTGGCGGCGCCGATAGGTTTGGAGACGGGGCCTAACGCATTTCTTGTCATCGGCTTGGTCGCGTGCACTGGACGAAAAGCACCACGTAAATGCGAGGCGGCAAGAAAACAAACACTTGAATTTCTTCGTGCAAGCCCCCCTCACACACCAAGCAAAAAAAAAAAAAAATTGTAAAAAAATAAAAAGACTAAAAACACTGTTATTTTATTCATCAAGATATCTGGGGTAAACTGGTTCATTCACAAAAAGATGTGCCAGATTTTTAGGGAACACATTTCTATTACTTTCCATTATAAAAGTGTTGCTAAGCCTACAATTGTATAAATTATGCATCTTAAAAATGCGAAAAGCCAATTACACAGACCAGCTGAACGAGAATAGGGGCGAACTACCCTTATCTCTTAACCCTTCACCGATTACGGTGAGACGACGTCGCACGGAGGTAGACAGGGCTTTTCACAGTCTTCGAATACTACAGGTGGCACTGGCCAAAATCGCTAACGCTACTTCTCCCCAACCTGCCCCACCCACCTGGCCTGTTGGCAGCCACCTTGTGGTGGTTGGCGATGCGGGAGGGCCCTGACGGAGTGCCGCCCCCGATGGTGGTGCTCCCCCGGGCCTCCACGGGGTCGTACTCCCGGCCGTCGTAGTTGGCGTCGAAGAACTTCTTGAACCACTGGACAAACTCGAAGTTGTCCTGGAAGCGGCCCTTGATCAGCCGGTCCACGGGGATGTTCTACGACAAACCGCCCGGGTGAGGTCGACACACTTGGGAGCGCGACGGGCACTCTTTGGATCGGAGCCACCCTACGGCATGGTGCCCGGAAGAAGTCTTCGTCGAAAGCGGTCCCTCCATTTCTGCCCGGCGAAATTGTAAGGCCCGCTTCAGACGGGGCAACTTTCTCGGCAATTTTGGGGTTGCTGGCGGGTTGTTTCCTAGGTTTCCCCAAGTCGACACCAATTGCTGATATCGGGTCCGGCTCGAAACATGCAAGCAACCGTGAGCAATCCGAAGACGTTTGAAGCGGTAGCAGCCAATCTGGGGCGAAACATTTTCGTGCGATATCTTGTGCCGGTAATCACGACAACTATAGTTCTAGTTTGAAATTGATAGTTTTTGGAAATAAACAGTTTCATAAATACGAGCTAGGATTCTCAACGCAATTTGAATGTATAAAAACATGCTTATAGCACGTAACTGTGCGTGCAAACAGTGCAAGAAAAATAAAATTTAATGATGATGCAGGCAAATTGCAGTGACTTGTCACTGCGTGTGATCGCGGGTCGCGCGGTTTGCTGGTGTTGCAACGTCAAGTTGCTCGGAGAAATTGCTCCGTCTGAAGCAAGCTTAAAGTTTTGTGCCGTAGCGCGCTGCGATTCGGGGGAAATCGAGAGACCGCGAAGGAGGGCACGGTAAGCGCCGGTTGGAGACTTGTTTCGGGCACCTCAGCTTTGGGAGTTGCAATGCTCACCTTGTCGACGCCAACTTTTTTGAAGGAGGCCTGCAACACCTTGAAGTTCTGGATGTACTCGTGTTCCAGGTTGGTCTTGAACTTCACTTTCCTCAAGCTGACGCAACCTGGGAAGAATGAAACGCCACTCAATTGCGCTGCACAGGTTCTGTCCAGACATGCTTGGCTACAATGGAGTGTTATCAGCTTGTAGTGTCGTATGTAGCGCAGTATAGCTTGCATGCTAGCAACGATGTAACCTTAACCCAGTTTGCTCCAGCAACTTATTTTCTTATTTACTTTTATAACTGCAATTACCAGCGACCTCTAACTCAAAAGCCCTACAATATGAAATATACAGTAATTCAGGAACAACGTTTTGAATTTCTTTAGAAGACGTCACAACGTCCTACGCTCTTTTCAGGAAGTGAAAAACCGAAAGAAGCCTAGTTTTGGGAGTGAAAAAACTACAGTTTCGGGAAGTGAAAAAAACCTAAGGGTTCAAAATTTCCCAGCTAAATTTAGCAGGAAAATTGATGTCACATGACCCAATGTTTTGGTATTGTGCGACACCGTGACTTGACACTGCAATGTCATGCCACATAATGTTGAGTCACGCAAAGTCCATTTCCCTGCCAAGTTTGGGATCAGACATTACAGGATGTCGGGTCACATGACTATATCACGACAGGACTTCCTACCGACGTTACGTGACCAGGTTGCATGACACCATCTCCTTGCTAGATTCAATAAACAAAATGACGTCACGTGACATCACATTACGAGACTCGACATGACGCAACCTCAGCTTATGCGATGTCATGGAGGCATGTGACAGGATGTCAGGACATAAATTTGTTTCCTGCTAAACTTGGCAGTAAATGCACAGAGATCTGTTAAAAAGCATTCCACGCTTTAACAATACGATGGATGCTATGTGTCAAAGTCTCGTATTTCAATGCACAATTCACAGTACTTGATGGCACAACAAGCACAGCCATTGTTACTGCAGAGTCCCACAGATGATATGAGCTTTCCCGTTCATTTACTTTCCCACAACACACGAGTTTCTATTACAAGTAGCGAGTTAAAAAAACTTTCAGCCTTTCCTCTCTTGCAAAAAAGGAAGACCAGCGGAGCTGTACTGTACACACTGCCGCAACGCGCCACGTGCCCAATTCCCGCTTCTTGCCCGATACGCCACCCATCGTGGATACGTCTCCGGCGAACCAAAGGCGGTCGCACACGGCACACGTGACTCCAAACGGGTTCTCCACAAACTCCCTTTGGAACCTCGCCATCGCACCTGGGAACTGTTCAGCCGGCGTGGAGTGCAGTCGTCGACGGGCCTTGCGCTTGCGCTTGGCCTCTGTGGCACGATTGCCGTCCGTGGCCTTGGCCCGCCGGCGCCCTTTACACCGCTAATTCTGTTCTCGGCGGCGGCTTTCCAGGCGAGCGATGTGCTCTTTGGCAAGGGAATCTGAAGCGCTGGACGCAGTGGAAGTCGAGGCAACAGCGGCTTTGCGGCGGTTGCGAACCCATTCGCGCTGCTGCGTACGTCGCCGCTCCTTCCGCAGTTGCGCGCGGCCGACCCAACGCGAGTTCAAACCGAAACTGATAAGAGCATAGGAAACAGCACGCAAAACAGACGAGGGCGAAGAATTAAACGTGACGAGCGCTGCGCTCGTTACGTGTGCTTCTTAGTCGTCGTCCGTTTTTCGCGATGTTTTCTACGATGAATTTCCACCAACGCGCCCAACTATCAATTCTTCTATGATAGCTGGAAAGATCGCCGCCATCTACGAGCGAAGGCGGAAACCATATTGGTTTTGTGCTCGCCGCCATCGCTTATAGATGGCGATAGCTGTTCAGGTAGCTTTGTGTCAACATACCGGACACGATCCTGGGGAGCCTAGCACTTAACAGCTCCACTGCAAAAGAATCTGTTGGTATAATAGTGTCAAGTACAATGAGCCGTGGACAGTGCGAGACCCAGCTGACAAATCGCTCGGTCACTGAGCATTGCAAGCAATAGAGCGGTTTATGTTGCATCTCCAGTTAAGAGACCCAAACCAGGCAAGCTTACCTGGGAAAAGCATGTCCATGAATTGGCAGTAGGCGGCACCTGAAAAACAAAAAACAAAACAGCTCAGGTACAAAACAAGGACTACAATGGCTTCGAAGCACAGACGAAGAGAGAGAAAAAAGAAACATCAATGAATGCGAGCGAGAGAATAGACCTTTGATATAAAAAACTAAATTAATGGCATCAGGCCCGCTGCCAGTCATCTCAGTCTCATTGTTGAAGGTTACTTAGAGGGCATTTCTGGTAGAAAACAAAAGCAAAATAAATGTCTGGTATCGCTTTAATGGCATAAAATACGGTCGCAGCCTAAATATATCAAAACGAAGCTGCATACTCTACTAAAACCGATTTTAAAGATGAAACCAGCTGTTCTTTAGCAAGCGGCAAGCGGGTTAGCTTTTATTCAAGGAATACTGGTGCAGGATCCTTGTGAAGTTACGTTGTGGCCGGATGGCTGATTGCTTTACCTAAAAAAAGTGTTGTAATCCCAAATTAAAAAAATATTAACAAGAGCTGTCCTTGAAAATGGTCTTCCACGACTGTCTAGCATAATTTTAGAGGATGTCGAGCACCAAAATTGAGAAAATCATTTCCCACCCCCTTTGTGTTTTGCTGCCAAGTTTTTTTTTTTTCTCGATTTAAAGGCAACAGCGCAAAAGATAACTCACACACTCGGACCCCACGAGCACCTTCAAAAGGGAACCTCTCAAGTCGCGCTGATGACGTGGTTCGAGTTATCTTTTGCGCTGTTACCTTTGAAGTCATAAATAGCCAACTCGCCCAAGCCTCAATTTTAAAAAGTTTGTTGTCAAGTTAGCATTGCCTGTTTGCCTATGTAGTAAGAAAAAAGTTGTGATTGCTTCAAAGGGTCATTAAAGATTTTAAAAATGTTTATTGTGAAGAAATAAAAATTTTCCAGATCAAAAGTTGACATATTTTGTATTCGGCACAAACTATCTTCTACTGTTGTCAAGGCTAGCCTAGCTTCCACAGTGGTGCAGCTACACACTGTTGCGAAAACGTGTGCTAATGACTTCTCCCTCTTGCATTTGCGCAAGGCTTGACAATGTGGCACGACATACTTGACACCAAATGCAAACACCAAGTTGCAGTTAAAAAGGGGAAAGTGGGCCTTCCCTTTTTAGTCAATAGCAATGGGCGAGCTGAGCCAAATCTAAAGACTTGGTCCAGTTCCCCACTAAACATTACATTTGTGCCTACCGTTGATTATCACAGCTGCTAAAGAGTGCACAAAAACACTCCTGTGGGCATCATTTACATTTAAAAAAAAAAGGAATAGCTTTTGGTCTTACCAAAAGAGATATTTTTGAGTCAGGACCTGTTGAGAAACTGCATTATGCGAAACAGCAGGACCATGAGGCAAGTTGAGTATGATAAAACCTAACTGTCACGTCTGACTTCATTGCAACATTCCACCTCATCTGTTGGATCGCTAAGAAAATACGGTGCAGAAACCCAGGAAACAAGCTTCACAACATCTTTTTGGAGCCAACACGACGCCGCAAAGGCAGGTGAACTAGGAAAATAAATGCGCGTGGTAATGTTCGAGGCCTGGCCACGAAGGGAAGACGCCGGACGCGTCGACCAATCCAAACGACTGCCAGCCGTAGTAATGTTTGGAGGAGGGCTAGTCGGTGTCCCTTCTTGTACTTGTCCTTGTGTTCAATTGCGCTGTTTTAATTACATGTTTACTACATCTGTCAGCCGTCCTCGCAATGGGGCCTCTTACCCGAACAGAGCTCCTCGATCTTGGTGTAGTGCGTACGGAGGCAGTCGTTGACCCAGTTGAGCATGTCGTGCCTGCTCAGGTTCTCCGTTGTGGCATTGGTCGCGTGCACGTTCACACACAGCGGACCCTGCTCTCCCATGATTGCCCGGATAAACCGCTCTCAACCCTGCACATGCAAAGAAATCTTTTTTAGCGTCTTGATCAAGTAACATACACCGAGGACAGAAATGACAGGGAGGCAGTTCAGTACCGCCTCCAGCATAAACTTCCTACCTTTAAAAACACTTCAGTGTCTTCAGAGCTTTGAGTGTGCACACGCAGCGAAATCGCGACAGAAGGCAACGAAAGCATTGCTAGAGTGGCTACAGTCACACCTGCCTTTTAATTTGTTCGTTTCAATTCTGGGTGCTTCCTCAATTGCTGGAGATTTTCTTCACGGAGAGGGGGCGAGAACGGGATCACATAAATAAATCAAAATGCTACTACAGTCCCTTAAACTTAGCTTGAGTCACCGACAGGAGAGAATGGCAGGGTCTTTTGCAATACCCAGACACCGGCAGGCACGCTATCATTGCACTCTGTCGCGCTGTGGCTGCGTTTGCATGCTCGAGCTGGAGGCGGGGCAACTAGAAGACCTCTCCCTTCCATTCCAATTGTCAGTTACTACGGCAAATGCTAGAAAATCACTGTCCCCAAATTTTTCCATTCTACACCCATCAACATTTTTTTCTTTCACAAAATGGTTCCTACCAAGTATCTGAAAGGCCAACAGCAGGGACGGGGCTCTTTCCCTTCCCTTTTGTCCATTAAAAGATTGAAGAGGAAACTTTTCGGCCCTGCTGGATTTTAATTTGTAAGTCAGCATCAAGACAACCACTTTTATAGGAAATCTGGCTCGCACAAGGCTTCTGTCCTACGTTTCCCCATTTTTACGGTTCGAGGAACCGGACTTTAGAATCTGCATTCGAATCGGGCTCGGTAAAGCCATCACCCGACCTCCCACCAACACGTGTTCTCTCGACGCCTCGATGTGGGCTACACAAGTGCCGCTCAAATCACCCACACAGATCGTAGCACCTGTCCTGTCGCTCCAAAAAAAAAAGGAACAAAAGCAGAAAGATTGAGGCAACAAAACTGTCCATTTCCTGCATCGTCGACAGACCCACACTGGACACAAGAACACGGAGACACGCTGCTGCGCCCACAAACAGGTCGCGTCGCCCACGCGGCCGGCTCTCTAAACTAGTGCAGCTCCCCTCGCCCCTTCCTCCTCTCCCCATTTTAATTCGACTCCTCTTGCCTATTCGCAACGGTACTTCGCAAGTGCCCTGCCCTCTGACCGTGCCGGCTCCGTGAAGGGTGGTTTGTTGAAAGGTCGGTCATGAAACGACTGCACTGGTTGGAATTTGTGGCTTCGAGCGAAAAATTCCGAGGGTTCTCGAGGCTTTCAGAGACATATTCAGACCCTTTCAAACACAAACCTTTTTGTTTTTCTTTTTTTCTATGTGCAATGGTGTTTTGAGGGGTCTTGCAGTGCCTAATTCGTACTGAAGCACAGTTCACTTCACAAGGAATGATTTTGAAGTATTTCAGAATATCCATGAAGACTGCAGGCAAGGTTTTTTTTTTTTTTTTTTTTTTTCATTAGAAGACAATGATTTTATTCAATTCCTGGTTATCACAATTATCACCGAAATTCAAGTGTTCAAAACTGGCTTAATCCTCGATTCCATGAACCAGCCAACTTGCGACCAAAATAGTTTGGTGTAGACACATGCCCAAGGATCCAGTAATGTTAAGAAAACCAGTCAGCCAAAGCATACTTCTCTCGCACAACCATCACAATGAGTTTCCATGCACTGTTTCGATACGAGGTAGCTTTTTTTAAAGTAACTTCCGAGAGTACTTATTATCCTCACCGATCATTCAGCTTTCTAGAGGCTATATACTCCAGTGTTCCTTCTGCTTTTTGCCCATACGAGTTGCTGAACTGCTAAAAGCGCTCATTGGGGAGTTCGGCTAATCGTGCCGTCCATTCACTTCCAAAAAGGCTCTTTTCACCGATATTTGAGACTGCGTTTACTGCCACCATGGAGGTCTGATGAAAAAGGAAGCAACATACCAACTCAAAGCAGCAGCAGCAAAACAAAAAAAAAAAAAAAAAAAAGAAAAAAGTTTTAAGTAAAACCAGAAGTAGAGGTTGCAGTCGGCAGGAACATACCCAAGGGTGTTGTTTCCATCCAATAGAGTCTCGATTTTGTTCGTTTTTGGTTTTTATTGAAAGTGTGTCCCTTCAAACCACAAGTCTCATCTTCACCTCTGATGGCATCATGCCGCCTCCAGAAGCTTTCTACCTACGACTGCCAGTTACCTAACCAGGGAGAACCCTAGTTACTTTAAAAATGATATGCACAATAATTCTGTTCAAATGACAATTTCCTTCCATGAGCAGTACACAATACTAGGTTGTTTTTTTTTTGGTAGTGAGGGTAATTAAGAACTTTTGAAGAAAAGTAGTCTAAAGTACTGAACCTCATCAACCTAATTATAGAATTAGGAAGAACCCGACTGCTTTAACATAGTCAAGTGGAAACTTTGGGGCACACTTCTACGCTTTCCACAGTAGCTTGCAGCAGCCCAGTTAAACTGCCCCAAAAAGAGCTAGTAGTCATCATCCTTGATCTTCGGTTCTTTACAAGGGTACAGACAGGGACCAACACAGCAAAAGTGCAACCAAAATCGGAAAAATATCTCGGAAGGAACTAACAATTTTACGGCAAAGGTTTTCAGTACCCGAGCAAAATCTACCGAGGGGTATTTAATTATATAAAATGCAGTTAAGGCCTGTACTTGCCAAATCTGCAACGATTCCACACGTTGACCCAAACGACCTGTGAATTCTATAAAATGCAGTTAAGACCTGTACTTGCCAAATCTGCAACAACTCCACATGTTGACCCAAACGACGTGTGCATAAGCGACATGGGCTATTTTATTGAATGACCTGGCCGATTACCCCGCAAAATGAATGCAGATAGAGGGCATGCGGACTGTCCCTTATCTGCTGCCGATATCCAGTTCAGGATTGCGGGGCGGAGAGGAGGGGCACATATCTACACCAACATTGTACAACCACCACTGGCGGTAATGGCAAGATTAGAGAAGAGGCAGACACCGTCTGCTGACTGTGTCACGTGTCAACTAAATACACTCCAAAAATGCGATCGAGACAAGCGGCTTAGCGCGGTCCAGGAACACGCCGTCGGTGAAATCGCGTTCAAAGTTCGAAAAAAGGGTGGAGCGAGCGAGCTACGTCTAGGTTACAGCGGCCTCGCGAATGTATGCACATTTCAAGCGCGACACGGTCACAGACTAGCGCGCCGGGCCTTATATAGAGTTAAAAAAGTGCCGGGAGGAAAAAAAAACAAGAACAAAACGAACAGACGTCCCCCCCACCCAGGACACAGATGATCAAGCACGAAGACGACCGGCTCGCTACGTAGCGGCACGAACACGCTGCGACCGCGCCGACGACATAAGCTATGGAGATTATCCTCTCAAGCTTTGTCGTCGAACTCGGCAATAAGTGAAAAAGAAAAAAACAAGGTGAGCGAATTTAAAGAGACAACGCGTCGTTGGTGAGGTCCCGGACGTTACGGTCAACCGGCTGACTTGGCCCCGTGGTAAAATGTCGTTCACCTCGCCCACTTATTGTCTTCTTGCAGGGGAAGCTTACACGTCCGTTAAAGCGCAGCCATGTGTGCGCGCGAATGACACAAAACGTATAAAGAAAAGAAAAAACCGGAAGTTCGTCAATTTGTACAGTGAGCAAGCAACGTGCAGCGACCACGAGCGCACGGAATGGAGCAAGCGGCTTGTCGTTGCTTGCAACGGCACTTGACAGCTCGGCAGCGGTGCCCCGGCTTTTAAAAATGACGGTGAGAAAGGCCAGTCAAGTGACGTCCGGTGTAGCGGAACAACACGAACAAATATTTAAATAAAGACAGGGGTGAACCTTATAGCATTGGATCGTTTAGGGGAATAATGAAAAAAATGTATGAGCCGTTCTGTTTTACACAGGGGCGGCTCTTTTTGAGGCGAAGCATTACACCTGCGTTCAACGAACACCGGTCTGGTTACTAGTTCGGGTTCAAGACGAAGAAATCGAATGTTTTCTCAGGTTTGGAACCGACTGAAATGTTTTAAGTGTCCTTCAAAATCGGCGAGGTACGACAGCGAGCTTTGGTGTGACAGTTACGAGCACCTACCCCACAAGAAACTAAGCCTACACGCCGGTTTAAAGAGAACGGACAACGGCGATTGTTGTAGGGACGAGGGATAACTCCAGCCGTGTTAGAGACGGTGGTCTCTGTATTCACCGTCAATGTGAAACGAACTGCAATACTTACCGATTCAAGAAGAGCCGTGTAACAGGGAGGTAGTACTAATCAACGACACTACCCTTTTATGCAATTTTGGTTTTAGAACAACTCGCCGGGGCCTGTGACGTTAGAAACAGACATCATACCGCTTAATCAACTGTAAATTTTTACCTAAATTCAAATAATAATTTTATTAATTAGCTGAAATAGTCAATAGGTGAATAAACGTGCAAAAGTTAAATATGAAAAGCCTGAATGCAGTGCGGTACTACGATTGCCAAGACGTGAAACAGCAAGATGGCGGGCCCCAGGTGTCGGTAGCGTCTGCTAGTTGTCCCGACGTCTTCGCGATGACGAAGACTGCGAAGCACCGTTCGGTGCAAAGCACAAATGACAGCTGCGTGATTAGCAAGCACTCGATGACATGTAGAGGTTACGAAACAGACGACTTTCTGCATTATTTTGTGAGTAAACCAGCCAGGAGGTCGCCCCTGATCAACCGTGGTTACTACGTCAGAGCCAAGTGCGTTTCGCGTCTGCTGCTAAAGTACTGTAGCTTTCTCGGAAAGCAGCCGTGTCAGATATTGTCCATCGGCGCTGGATTTGACACAACGTTTTTCAGGCTCAAGTCTGCAGGTGTGCTGCCCACCCAGTGTCGCTACTTCGAGATCGACCTGCCTCTCGTAGTGGCGAAGAAGACCGAAGTTATCAACGGTTCTTCCGAACTGTCGGAGTTGGTCGGCTCGCCTGTTGAACCGGGGATCTGGACGAGTTATTGCATACTCAACCAGGACTTATGCGATCTCGAGGGCTTAGAGGCCTCGCTGTCGAACGCCAAATTCCTGTTTTCGGTTCCCACGCTGTTACTATCAGAATGCGTCCTCTCTTACGTCGACACCAAGCACTCCGATAAATTGGTCGCGTGGACGGCTAGAAAATTCCAAGACGTCATGTTTGTGGTCTACGAACAGATTCGGCCCTACGACGCGTTCGGCATTGTCATGCTGAGGCACTTTGCAACGTTGGGCTCGCCTCTGAAATCGCTTACAGACTACCCAGACCCGGATGCCTTAAAGAAGAGGTACCGGTTGCTTGGCTATGACAGCTGCGAATGCATCACCATGAGAGAGTTCCTCGATCAACTCGACCCAAAGGAGTCTTTGCGCGTTCGTTCGCTGGAGCCGTTCGATGAGTTCGAAGAGCTCCACGAGAAGTGCAACCATTATGTCGTCTCTCTTGCCAGAAAAGGAGACATCTTCAATGCGTTTGAATCTGGCTTCGTGCCACACACAGCGTCGGAAAAGATCAAACTGTCCATGGAACACCGAGTGTCTTGGACTCTTTGCGATGTTGACGCGAGTCTTCGGCGATTTGGACACGCTTCTGTGACAACACCTAACGGAAAGTTGCTGATCGTCGGTGGGTTTGCAGAAAATGGTGGCAAGCACCATCGCAGCTTCGCGCCTGTCCTTGTAGACCTTGTCGATTTCAGGTCGGAGTTGCTGGATGTCGGGTTGGAAGGACGAAAACACTTCGCAATGACGTGTCTCGATGACAGCAATATACTGATCAACGGTGGCCGTTCTTCTCCGCTGAAAGCCTTTCAAGACGACGTCTTCCTTACGAGAACGAGCGAGGACCTATACGTGGCAAGCAACGTTGCTTACAACTCAGGAGCACCGAAGCCTAGATGGAGGCACACGCTCTGCAGTCTTCGGCAAGACGACGGGACACTCAGGGTTGTTTTGTTTGGAGGCCGGACTGTGGGCGTTGGAGCACTCGGCGACTGTCACGTTCTGGACGTCTCCACGATGGAGTGGGCGGAGGTTGGTCACGGTAACGACGCTCCGACGCCGCGACACAGCCACGCGGTTGTCGGAAGAGACGGCGTCGAGATGGTGCTGGCTTGCGGACTCTCGGCCGAAGAGAAAGCGTTGAACAGCGTGCACTGCTTCAATGTCTGCACTTCGACATGGGTTCGGCTGCCACTGTCTGGGCTGTTGCCGAGGTATTTGACCGTCCCTTCATTTATGCCAGACGGCATTGTATAAAAAAAGAGGCCAGTTCACAAAGTAAAAATAAGACTAAGTTAAAAAGTGCCAGAAATTGGTGTGACAGAGAATTGTTATACTGCGTTTCACCTTACGATGACCTGCAGTAGACGCTACTGGCCATCGAATACAATATAGTGCGAGTGTCGTGCCACCTTCGCGAGGGGTGCAGTAATGCGTGGCAGACATTGCCACCATGTCACGTAATATGCTTACAGCACTGAATGGGGTAAGATAACTTGTAGCGTCCTCTGTAGTTGATCGTAATGTGAAACAAAGTAGAGGTGACACGTTGATCCCGTCTCCATTAGAGATTTTAGTTTTAGCGTTTACTGCCATTACATACACACTTATCCAATTGTCTATCTTGTTAGAAACAATGCAGGAAATTATGTGTAGGGTAATATGCTTACATATATCTTCCTAAATTTCTGTCCAAGCACTTCGGATTCTGCAAGTTCCTTTTTTTTCTGCCTGAAAACAAGGCTAGATATTTACAAATTATTGCCTTTCTATACCCAAGTTTTAAGAACTGTCCTTTTAGGTTTTTATAATTCTGTTTAGCCTAGAGTCAACAAACATGCAGGGATTAGCTTTCCATAATCAGTTCAATACTTATGTTGAACATCTAAATTACTACTGTGCTTAAAGGGACACCGACACCCCGCAGAACTTATTTTTATTTTTTGCAAGGCAAGTTATTGTGGTGTCGGATTATATTTTCAATCAATCAATCAATATTTTGCTACAGCGTCACATATATTTTTAATAAAGTTAAAAAATGCTACTGCTCGAAACCGAAACTGGTCTGGGGAGGAAGAAGAAACTGGGAGGAGGAGAGAGTTGGCAGAAGTCACGTGACTGTACAACTTTTTTTTTTTCCAATCAATGTATTTGCAGCTTTTTAGAAGGCACAAAAAATGGGTATCATATTTCTTTTCTATTTTTAATATTGTGCGTATACGTTCGATGACCTTCGATTGTATTTGGTGGTTGTGTCTAAACCATAGAAAATGGCATGTGACCACAAAGAAGAGAGTGAGCGTGCCTCAAACCGGCCAGTTCTCGATTCGCAGTTTTCAGGTCGAAAGAAAACAAATTTTGCGCCACGAATTGTTTCCTGGGTAGTTAGGCTCTCATATGTCATGCACAAATAAAAACCTTGGCAAGCATAAATGCCATGTCAGTGTCCCTTTAAAGGGCAACTCCAGTCTAAAACTTTAGTGGCACAAAATATGATCACAGCCGAAATACTACGTCAAAGTGAAGCCGCATACTCCACTAAAACCGATTTTAAAGATGCGACCGGCTGCTCTTTAGCGAGCGGCAAGTGGGTCAGCTTTTAGTCAAGGAACACTGGTGCAGCACTCTTGTGACGTCACGTTGTGGTGGAGGTGCGGTTGATTGGT
The DNA here is from genome assembly GCF_016920785.2 of Ixodes scapularis. Classification (NCBI taxonomy): domain Eukaryota; kingdom Metazoa; phylum Arthropoda; class Arachnida; order Ixodida; family Ixodidae; genus Ixodes; species Ixodes scapularis. The sequence continues at coordinate 80,514,283 of NW_024609883.1, read as the reverse complement.
TGTACCGCGTACCATAGCACTCGTGACGTCACATTGCGGTGGAGCTGCGGTTGATTGGTTGTACAGCGTACCACAGCACTCTTGTGATGGAACGTCATTGCCGGACAGCTGATGATCAGTGTTGCCATCCCTCTAGCAGATAGTTTCGGTTTTGCCGTAGGCGCCCGAAACCAAACTTTGAGCCGTGATATTTATAAAACTATACACATACCCTAAAGAAAAAAAATTATACCTTGTAATTTATGGACACTGCTGTGGCTGAAAACAGTCCTAATCCTAAATTCGAGAATATTGACCGGAGTTTCCCCTTAAGCAACTAATATGTGCGAGCACACGATACAGGCATAGCACGACATCCCAGAGGAGAATGAGCGTGGGCATCAAGTGTTGAAACTAGCTGCTGGGGAGCTAAAATATTTTTGCTAAGTCATGTCACATTGTATGTTGTCACTTTTTGGACATTTCACCTTTGTCAAATAGGCCAATGTGTATGTTCATAAAGTAAAAAGTTTTAGTGCAACATGACAGCAAAATTCAGCACAGGTACCACAAAAGCAAATTAATCAACTGGTTAATACTAGAGCCCCATAATAAGTTACACTTAACGTATTGCACTCTGTTCGAAAATGAAACTTCCTGAACTTTAGATACGGTGTGTTTAGAAGCTCAGGCAATATTGTTTTGCTGTCACAGACTGTTTCGGCTTGTCTGGAGGACGGAAAAGCATTTCCTTATATTTCAGATAACTGGCAACGACGGTTCTATGCACCAAGATGACTAAAGTGTCGTTGCCCTGAAGTGTAACTTCTTCAGTGGCTCTAGTTATTATACATATACATGTGGTCCCCGTCAACTATTCCGCAACGTTTCTATGGCACATCCAGAAAACATTGTTCTACAATTCGTGGGCACTGTCTCGGCATGTGGAGGAAAAAGTGCACTACATCAATTCAATCATTTGCTCCTTGTTCACAGTGTTCGGTTAAACTGAATACTGTGAACAACGAACAAATGGTTGAATTGATGGTAGTGCCCTTTTCCTCCACATGTCGAAACAAAGATGGCGATTAATAATTGTGTCATTCCTCGTTGCCCCCCCCCCCCCCCCCCCCCCCCCTGCCTCCCCCGACAGATACGGCCACACAGCGCATCTCATCAATGCCAGGATCCTGGTGCTGATCGGAGGTATCGGCGGCGATCCTGGCACGCCCTCCGGCATTGCGGTTGTCGACATTGGGGCACTGACATGCAGGGAAGTCGCCCTGCCGGCTCAGGACCCCCAACGCCCTTTCATGACCTTTGGCCACACGAGCGTGCTCACAAAAGACTGTGCTGGAAGGCGAATCGTGGTTATTGTCGGTGGCGGAGGCAACTGCTTCTCGTTCGGGACCCACTTCAACCGCCAGGTCGCGCTCCTGGACGTGGAAAACTGCATGGTGTGAAGGCGTGCGGTGCGCATGCGTGCTCGAGTTGTGTACATTTCTTGATTCGAAGCGGGGGTTCTAAGAAGTTTTCTTTGCCAAAGAATGCTTACCTCTCTTCGGTGGACAACCAAGGGACCCGTCTTTGCCTCGGCATTAATGCGGTAATGCAGTAAAAAAGACCCATAAGCCTTTAAACAACAGTGCACATACTAGGGAAATGTTAAAGACATAGCTATGCATCACCACATGGCTCGTATCTGCTGAAATAGAGCTTAAACTCGAAAAACCACGTTACTTGGAGGCAAAGGCAATTGAGGAAATTTGGGAGCTCCAAAAACCCCTGGGTTCCTAAAAACTCGTTTTGAGATTTTGTCTTTTAAGGCATTGTAAAGAAACCTGAAACTGGGGACAAGCCACGCATAACACGGGTTTTCTTCAGCCCAGGACGTGTAGTGCGCTGTGCTAGCTGCCGGGCGTGCAGACGAAATGCGGGTAATACGAATGCCGTAACTTAGCAAACAGCGAAGGCAACGGATCCAGCGAGCCGATTGGAGAGTCGAAGCCAGGCGCGTGACAGCATGACGTCGGACTGCGTTCTTCATCCGGAAAGCTGTCGCACCTTTTGCTTCGTCACATTGGTGGGCTCACGGGGCCCGTGGCATTCACTCTTTGCGAAGCTGGTTAAATTTGGCTTTTGGTGCAATGAAATTACTGCAAGAACGGTGCACAAACTTCTTGCAGCACTGCTTGCTCGGGATGCAACCCGCAACCATTTTCTTTCTAAAGCAATGAAAAATTGTGGCCAAGGAATCTTTGGTTCTTGTAAAGAGTCTTTTGTACAGAAAAAAAGATGAGCCGAAATGAGACGTAGAGGTACAAAGCTTGCAGGGGTCATGTGACTGCCAAGCTGGTTCGTGCCTGCCAGTTTCATGTCACGTCCATGTGTCAGACCGCACAGCCGTCACGAATCATGAACAGTTTGAAGTTTGAAATCTTGTAACAACTCAGTTTGGCACATCCCCTGGAGACTTGAAGGTGTGTGCTTGACCCACGAGAACCATCGCTTCTCCAATGTTGAAACTACCTCTGCCGACGTCACGGTCTGAAACAGCAATTGGATACATTCGGAACTCGCAGAAGCGACTTCAGGACAAACTATTGTTGGCGACTTACGAGCAGGGCCAAGGATCCTTCTTCGTCGTCTCTTTCGAGATCCTTGTTCCCATCATCTTCTTTGTTTAGTTCCTGAAACGAATTTTGCAATAGCTGTCTTGCCAAATTGTCCAACCATCAAAGAGAATGCTGGGGACGTAGGTACATGCGCTCGCCTTGTCTGCATAAAAGTAAATAACCAAAATAAGGCGTTGACGAGCACGTGCGCCAAGTGCCATTTGTTTTAGATGTATGCTTTCAAACAGTTACTGCTGCAGATACCAGCACGTGCAGCACATGCGACTATGCTCGCTGCATGCTTCACGGCGCTGGGGCGATTTAGGCGAAAAGGTATACAATAAAACTTCGTTATAACAAAGTTGAAGGAGCGGTCATAAATATTTCATTATAACCATTAGTTTGTTATAGCCAATGTCCATTTCTTCCCACTATTAGCAAGCAAGGGGAATTATGATTGCTTTGTTATATCCATTAGTTTGTTATATCCCATTTTGTTGTAACGAGGTTTTACTGTATTTGTTATTGTCCTTCGTGAGCTGATGACACACACACAAATCACGCATGTCACACACATCACATATCAAAAGCATACCTCTAAAGCGAGCTCTATGAAGTTGGGAGGAAGGTTGAGATCCTCAATCAGCCCCTGAACCTGTAAACCAAATTTAAATTGAGTCACAACTTGGAAGCGACACCAACTACGCACGCTGACAGTTGCGAAAGATTGCACACCTCGTCCCGTCGTTTCAAGTTCTGCACTCTCCCAAACGACCGGTGTCCAGACATAGATCCCTGGTAGAGGAACCTGTAAGGATATGTGTCTGTTCATGCAGCTTCATATTTTTGTGCAAAAAAAAATATGTAGTATCATGTATATTTTGAACATGTGACACTGCATACTATATACATATAAATACAGAACGTTTACATATCTGTTGATTTAAGCAGTCTTACCAAACAAGCCTGTCGATATGTCAGATGTTTCTTCAACTACTAGTATTTCTATAAACATCATGGTAGGCTTTGCACAAAGAGTCACGATGGCAACCCCAAACCGGGATGCTCCAACTATTGTCGCAAAGAGACCATAGGTTGTATTCACTGGCTGCCATAGCTGTGTGCACGACTGCTGAGCGTGTGCTGGCAGAGAGCTTCCACAGTTCTTTTGCAACATATATTCTGCGCCATCGATGGCAACCCCGAACCGGGATGCTCCAACTATTGTCGCAAAGAGACCATAGGTTGTATTCACTGGCTGCCATAGCTGTGTGCACGACTGCTGAGCGTGTGCTGGCAGAGAGCTTCCACAGTTCTTTTGCAACATATATTCTGCACCATCAAGATTGCTGGTCTTAGCAGCCTACTAATTTGAGCTTGTTCTGGGCATGTGCTCTAAACATAGCCCTCAAATATGGCATCCAGTGAATACCCCTATAACTGATGTGACTATTCACAACCAGAAAGGAGACAGTGCCAGCTACAGTCTAAGCTCATTACAACAGACCTGGTTACAACAGACATTTCAATATAACATGCAGATTTGTGAAGTTCGGTTGCTTTTCCTCTATGCACCATTGACTCAACTTCATATCTGCATACAACATACTCCTTTTAGAACAGACCGAAATCTTGGTCAAAATCAAGGTCTGTTATAACAAGCTTAGACTGTAGTGGCAAAAATGTGAAGTAGTAAAATGGGAATCGCGAGCTCGATGTGTCATGCTGCAAAAAATGACCTAGCGCTGGAGCCCCGAAAAAAACAGGATGAGCCAGCATAAAACCTTAAACAAATTAAGCCAACCGCACCAAGCTGAAGGGTACCCCTCAGGCCTGTCCTTCGACAGTGCCAAGAGGTTTTATCAGATATGCCATTGTACTATTTCGTTGAAGTAGCTTTCAGCATAAAGTGTAGAGCACCACAGAGCATTAGAAACTTTGAAGAAGAGCTTAAGGCACCTTGTTCTTATCAAGGATGCACCAGCCATCAGAGCAGATGAGGGCAAGCTGATGCCATTGGCTACGGAGGAGGCTTGAGACAGGTAGCATTTGGAAAGACGGTACCACAGCTCGGATGTCCACGGACGAACCAGAACACACCTGCAGAGTGCAGCCATCTCCTCTGCAATTTAGGGCCACGTGGGGCACCGTTAGTACAGCCCATGATAGGCCAATCTCTTTAACCATTACCACATGTGTTTGCGGCAAGATGATGGATCTCAGCCAGCATCATCCACAAGGCCACCCTGTGATCACAGTTGCTGGCCAGGCTTTCCTGGAGTTGAACAGAAGAATTGTTGATGGATTGCGGCAAAAGTTGAATGAAAGATAGGAACAAAAGCTCGAGTGACATGAAGGGTTGGGTGATTGCAAGTACTTTTCAGTGACGGGATGGCATGCCAGGCACGTAGCAAGGATTTTGTTTCGGGGGGAGGGGGGGGGGGGGGGGGGGGGGTGCCGCCCATGACGAAATGCTGTGTGAGGGGGAGGGGGGAGAGGAGGCCCCAGCAAAATGGAAGATTTCAAGGGGGGGGGGGGGGGTGCCGGGCCCCATGGGCCACCCTCCTGGCTACGTGCCTGTGGCATGCATCCTGGAAGGGAAGGGGCATGGGTACCCACTTTCCCAGCTGTGGGATAAATAATCCTGTGCTGGCTGTGCATCACAGATGAGACCCTTGCCGCAGTTTGCAGTTCAGTGCCATTGAGAGATCTTATATAGTCTTTGAAAGGATAGGAACGACAAGGAGGTTTCTCGGCTGTCCCGCCTCCGGAGTGAGTTTCCTACACTTAGGCATTTCGTGAGCTTTAAGTGTGCGTGTGCAGCTCATGAAGGAAGGAAGGCAACGAGCACGTGCTACAGGCCGGGCATCCAAAAAAAGACACCCTGCTGTGGCCTAAAAATCTTGGAGTGTGTGCTCGGAGTGTTTCAGTTGCTAGAACTGATGGCCTAATAAAAAAATGTAGACAATCAAGTTACCAGTTCCTTGGCACACTGCAAGGCTTCTCCAGTTTTGCCAAGCTTCAAGCAGCACCTTGCTTTTCCCTCGATGCAGTCTCGCTGGACTGCGGTATTTGATTTCGGCACGAGAGCCAAGCACCGTGTGTAGCTCTCCAAAGCATTAACGTAGTAACATCGGTAGTATTCATAGTCTGCCTTGTGTTTTGCCAGTAATAGTTGCTCTTCAGTGTCTTTCCCTGCTGCAGAAAGAAACCACTGGAACGACGAAGAAAAACAGAGTGAATGGATGTTTCTAGAACATATGCCTACGCGGAGCGCAAGTTCGTCTGCTTCTAGCGCAGGGGTTGCAGTGACGTCAGACTGCCCAGTTCCGATTGACTAGATTGGACGGATAGTGGGTAGACCTCAATGCTAGCTGCCTTGAGGTCTACTCACTATCCTTCCAATCAGAACCTATCAGAACTCGGTCTTCTGACGTCACCACAACGACTGCGCAAAAAGCAGACGAACTTGCGCTCCGCGTAGTACAAACGAAACAAGGTTGTGCTAAATCATTAATGCAGTGTTGGAATTAATGCCTCGTCACTTAGTCATAAATGTTTACGCAGAAGTCTATCAAAGTTCAAGTAGTCATAAATGTTTACATGTAGTCTATCAAGGTTCGGCAAGTGCATGAATAAAAAATAAATTGTTGACATCTGCAAAAAGAACGAAATTTAAATATGTTATTAGTTTACTTTTTATAGTTACATACATAAATTATGCATTGTGGGAGGCTCACATCTACAACGCAGACATCAGACGCCCGTCGTGATTATGACCTGTCGTGCAGTCGTTTCAGCAGAAGCATACAGAAATGGTGAACCTCAGGCCATACCTCAGGCGTACAAATCTTCGCGTTGTAACAAGTTTCCGAAATTTGAGTTCGGATCTTGGGTGAATCGAATACATCGTCGTCGAAATCAAACTCCATTTTCAATTTCAGTAAAGTTTTGAATCACTACACTTCAAATATCGGGTTCATCATTCAAGTGCACAGTGAGAACGAGGAGGGATTTGCGCGACACACGAGAAAATTAAATGGAATTTTAAATCCCACCTGTTACCGGGCGTCATTGTGTAGCCTTACGCCTCAAACAACGGATAAGAAGTGATAACAAAATAGTGTAAATAAAATTAAAAGCTGTTTGAGAACATAAAGATTTAGATTTTGTCCAGAAAATAATGTTACAGAGCAGTGCTACGATAGAAAGTAGAGAAAAGTAAATTTCTGTGAACTACATTCTGCTGCGCAGTGTGCTTGCTGCTCACCCATAATGGTTAGCGGTAATGGTTAGTGTTATGTTTCCGCCACCAGGGGGAAAACGCGTTTCCGGTTGCGGCGTCAGTGTAGCCTGTGTTGCATCTCACTTCAGATTCTTCACGTCGTCTGGTTCCTGTTTTAGCTCAATTTCCACAAAACAGAGACATGGGATGCGATGGTGGTACCATTCCACGTCGAGACGAACTTGTAAGGACCAAACAGAAGCCAGAACAGGTCAGTGTAGGCATTTTCTGCTTGTCGCGAGTGCCATCAACATGCCATCGTTTGTGCCGTCGCCGATGTTTACCCTGCTTTTCGGGGTTGATTTTACACCTTGTGGGACTTGACTTAGAAATCTCCTAATTCTCTCACTTCTCAGAAAGACAAAGACGCCGAGGCTGTCGCCAAATGGAAACACTGTGCCGTCACGCAGGAAGAGCTGAGGTTGCCGATCGTTTCTTGCGAACTGGGGAGGTATGCCAACGCAGTCTCTGCCTGTTTCTTTGGAATGGCGATATCGTGTGTTTTCGATGTTTCAGCGAACACTGCTTCGTAACCGGTCTCTTGCTTGGGTTTCAGACTGTACAACAAGGAATCTGTGATTGAGTGCCTGCTGAACAAGGACACGTCTTGCGAGACTGCACAGCACATCCGATCGCTCAAGGTTTGCTTGATATCTTGTGTCTGCCCATTCGTTATGTGGATCTCATAAATCACTTGCGTAATATTCATAATTGTAGTTTTCCGCAAAGAGTGAATTAGATGGTATGCTTGTGTTTTCGAAGCTCTAGCTAGTGTGATCACCTGAATACATAATTATGCTCAAGAAAAAGAAGCAAACAAGAAAACAGAAGAAATAAGTGAGAAAATGGAGGCGAGCTGGCGAACTTTCAACCTCTTAAACTCCCAAGACTAGGAACAGAAAGTGGACAACTTACACACAAGTCTCATGAATGGATGGATGGTTTCCCCCTTCCAAGCCAATGCATTTCTCAGTCCCAAGGCCATGAAGGTGCTCTCCAGGCAGACCTGTGCGTGCATTTTGTCCACTTTTTGAGCGCAGATCTTGGGTACCCGTTTCCGGCTTGAACGCTGTTGCTGACGCCGTTGCTGTTGGTGTAACTGCGCGTTGCATTCTGAGACTTCCCATAATGACGTCACATGGCGCCTAAATTTAGCAAGAATATTTCCCCACTAAATTTGCAGGGGAAATTTTCCTGCTAAATTTAAGGTCTATTCACACGATGTATCTTGTTGGCGAATCTTGTGTCGCGAAACTAGGTTTTGGGAAACAGATTCCTCGTCTGAACGCAACCAAAAAAGTGGCGCGCCTCCAAAAAAAGTGGTGCGCGTTCCCCGCTTCTGGAACAATTTTTCACTGAAACCTCAACGAGGCTTGTCAATCACCTGTAGGAGAAACGCGGACGCTGCCAATGGCCATTCGATTTCGCTACGACGTCTGACCTTCGAGGAGGAGTGAGCTTTTGGAGGTGTCTGATTTTTGGCCGATTCCGTATCCGAGCCAAAGCCGAAAAAATAAAAGCAAACATGGCGATCGACAAGTGGAGAAGCGGTGCATATGGGCGATGAGTCTTGGTCCTATTCGGTTGCGTGTGAACAACGCTTTGGCAGTACGGCTTGGTGGTGCGGTGCAGATTTTTTAACAGTCGCGACGAGTGCCAGCACCGCATATAAACATGATGGCTGGGGATAATTTTCTTTTAGTGGTGTAAAAATCTCTGAAATGCTTCAAGGTCGTATGCTTGTTCTTCGACGTTAGCAGTCTTTTCCGGGTTTGACACGAGTAGTGAACCCGATGAGCCGAATCTGACCAAGTTTATTGAGTGGTAATAATAAAACAGACTGTCTCTTCACACTGTGCATACTTCATATAATTTTGATGCGAAACGCTTGATATTCTTGGTGCAGATGTCAAGGTTTGGCGAAATCCTCATGAGTCAATACGTCACAGGTTTCGTGTGTCAAACTCCACGTGTGAATAGACAGATTTCACGAAATCTCGGTTTCGCTAAACTGTGGCACATTGAAAAAATGCATTATGTGAATAAGCCTTTAGCGGGAAAATTTCTCCGCTAAATTTAGCATAAAAATTTTCCTGCTAAATTTAGCTGGAAAGTTTCCACGCTAAATTTGGCGGAAAAATTTTCCCATTAAATTTAGCGGAAATATTTCCCCGCTAAGCTTAGCGAAAAAATTTCCCCACTAAATGTAGCGGAAAAAATTCCCCACTATGGCGAAAAAAGTTTTAGCTGAAAAACTTGCCCGCTAAGTTTAGCTGAAAATTTCTTTCTAAATTTAGCGAAAATCTCCCTCTAAATCGGAGGGGAGCAGAGGGGGAGGGGGAGGAGGGACATACTTTCCCCTCCCCCTCCTCAAGAGCTGCGTTCTAATTCGGCGTTACAGAGAGTTGTAGACATCTTTCATTTTTTTGTTCCCAGTCTCAAACGTTCAAAATGTAAAACAAGAAAAAAGAAATTGCTGTGACTAAGTTTGTTTCAGATTATAACACGCCCTGTGATGTAACGCATATATGCTACGTAATGAACTGATAGCCCAATAAAACATTGCACTGTACTTTGGCCTTGTACAGTGTGCCCCTTACCCAGATATTAAGCTTTTTTTTTCTTTTCACCGCAAAAGTAAACTATGCATTGCCCGTACACTCAGTCTCTGCCGAAATGTAGCTCTAGCGATCCGGACCCAGTTCCAAAGTTTCATAAGTAATAACTATCTTATTGAAAAGTTATAAGAGTTTGTCTAAAAATTTCAATAGGAAAATGGTGCCTGTTCCTGTTAGCCATTAACTGACACCATTCAGCTTCACGTATTCCTTGGCTTTGTCGGTCGCCATTTTCTCATAAAAAAGATCCGAATATTGCTTATAACTTTCAAACCAGACGATGGCGAGCTCTGAAACTTTGGAATATGGTCCAGACCTCTAGGGCTACAGTTGGATGGAGAGCTAGCATTTGGCAGTGCATAGCTTTTTTGTTTGCAGTGGAAAAAAACCATTGAAAATCTTTTTTTCTGGGCACTTTGTATGTACTTGTTGACTCTAGTTGCGTCGGCGTCAGTCCAACGCCTAATTACCTCGACAAATCGCAGGACATCGTCGAGCTGAATCTCACCGAGAACCCTGGCTACCGTCGCCGTGACGCCGACAAGGGTGACGAATATGTGGACCTGCGTGCGTCGCGGTTCATCTGCCCCATTGTTGGCTTGGAGATGAATGGGAAGCACAAGTGAGGCCTTGCTTACCTTTTTCTTCGCTACCAGTTGCAGTTCGTTAAATTTTTTTTAATCATTCTCGCATACTAACTGTGGGCATTGATTCAACTCCAGTGGCAGCACCTCTGCTGTTCTTTTTATTAATGTGAGTAGGAGAAAACTGGCTCCGAGGCAAAGCCTACGGATCCCCAGTTGGCAAGTTCGAAGCTTGGCCGAGATGCCCGTGATCCAACGGAGGCTAATTGCATTAAAGCTTTCGGTTGCACGTCACAGGATTCCTAGTTGGTCAAAATTAATCCTTGGTTCTCTGCCGGGGCGTGTTGGGCGCCTTTCGTCAGTTTGATGCGTAAAACTCCCTTTTTTTTTGTTCAGTTTTTTGAGTAGAAGCCAGAAAGCATCGCTGTTAGAGCAAATACCTTTTTGTGACGTATGCATGTGTGAAGAGTTTTGCCGCACATTTACGTTGCTTATCCCAAAGGAAACACGAAAGGAGTAACCTTAAGCTCTTTTGAGTGAACATTTCCAACTCGTCTTGGTCAGCAAGCATCTAGCGTCCTACATTGTCCCTTTGTGTATGCATGGACAGAGATGTTTGTATAGCATCTCTGTGCTCACTGTATCCATGAAAACAGATGGTAGCGGCGACACCCTCTGTGTCGGGAGGTAGCTAGCGCCACCTCATGAGCGTTCTCGACGTTTAAAGATTGCTTCGTCTTTTCTTGCAGGTTCTGTTACCTAAGGCAGTGTGGGTGCGTCCTGTCGGACAGAGCGCTCAAAGAGGTCAAGTCGGAGGTGTGTCACAAGGTGAGTGGCTGCCGACCTCCCGCAACTTTCTCTATGATCATCCTTTGAAGCTATGCACATATGACAGTGAGGCTTGCTCGCTTCAAAAGGGTGACCTCAGGTCTAGGCTTCGTCTCTGAATTATTTACGGCTCTGGTACCACGCCGCATTCACGTCGAAGTGCGGTTGTGACATCTTTTTCTTTGCTGAACCGGACGAATGACTGGCAGCAAATGACTCTGCTGACATGTTTCATACATTTGTGAACGATGAAGTATGATGCGGTCTTTCGAAATGTGCTACCTGCACCGTCAGAGAAGCAAAGAAGAGGCAAAACTGAAGTCGGAACAAATTTGGCCAATCTTGAAGTTCTCTTTATGGTATTGAGCTTCTGATGTGTTCCACTTCCCTGTCCAATGTAATTTTAAGTCTGAACTATAGTCTGTGAACGCTGGAAAGGAGGCGACCTCCTCTCCACATTTGCTTCGCTGAAGTGGAAAGGGGTGGGAGGAGCTTCCACTTCGTTCTTGACCTGTTACCGGCTATAGAACATCTTGCTAAGTTCAGATAGCAGTGCATTTAAAAACTAATAATTCTCTCAATTTTGTTTTCCACTCAAGTAGCAGAAATGGAGAAGAAAGTCTTAAAAGAAGCGATTAGTATGGTGTTTTGGTGTTTGGTATTGTTCTGATATTTTTTTATTTATTTATTTAAATGTATTTAGAGTTTTGTGAACCCTTATGTGAGTAACCGGATGGCACTACTCTGTCTGGTTAAAGAAAATAAAATAAAATCCACTTCACCATCCTTAAAAGTAAGCTTCGGAATATACTGTAAGCCGTCGTTCAACAATCCTGTTCGTATTTCTGACTTCTTACTTGGCCATTGACGCTAAACGTACAGGAATGTAAAGAATGTGCCAGCTGAGTAAAGTCTTCTTGGTCATTCCTTCATTTTTCAAAGACAGAAAACCTGTTTAAAAAATGCCGTCCTCGGAATCAAGTGTGGAACATTTTAAATGACTACCTTGATGCATGTGTGGGAATAGCTTTTTTTTTATTGTGGACACCTATTGGGAACAAGATTATAGTCTGTTCCGGGTCTAGAATAGTGGGACAAACCCCTACCTCAAAGCCCTCTGCTTGCCACAATTGGTGGCGTCCTCTCCACTCGCCTCTCCAGCACTTGCTCTGCTAAAGTAGAAAGATTGGAGGGCTTCTAAACCTGCAACAGACCGTAGCAATCTTTTCATAAAGCATCCCACCACTTCGTGCACAACTTTTTAAAATAAAGGTCAACCCATTTCTTCCTCTGTTTTTGGGCAGTGCGCCAAGCCTTTCCGCGACGACGACATTGTCGTGCTGAACGGAACGGACGACGAAGTGGCGGTGCTGACGGCACAGATGGAGATTCGAAGAGCCAGGGCCAAGATTGACAAGGTAATTTTAGGGGCACCAGGGTCAACATTCTGTAGCAATAGAGGGAAAGCTAGGAGGGCAGAGTTCCAGTCTTTTTTGGTGTTGTTTTCAGTTTGGGTTTTGGTGTGACAGACGCACGTTAGTTCATCTCTTTGTACAAGGATTGCAGTTGGGGGGAGCTGAACCGTGACTGCCGGGCATGCGGGCATATCTGCGTCTCTTTCCTTGTGTATCATCCATCTCTAAACACGAGCCAATGCTTTGACTGCAGCACTCGGACAAACTTGCAAGGTGAATTACACTGCAGTCGATCTTGTCGAATTTGATTTTTCTTGCGACCGACGCGGATATGCGGCGTTGATTTAAGAAATTCCGTGATTTTCATCAGTGCTGCAGTTTTGAGGTCATCGATGAGTAAACTCTTCTGGTGCTGAAAAATCATAGCAAGGGCGTGATATACCGAAATAGGAGCACGCACATGCTCCGGTGCAAAGTCAAATTTCATTTGGATTGCCTTCAGTCCCCGCTGGCCTTAGTTGGGTGTCGGTGGCTCACCACAGCTTGAAATACGTATAGCGAAAGCTCGCGCCGCAGGACCCAGGGATCCAGGGTTTTAACGCATGTTTCAATCTGATATTGGTGCTACCTAAGCACTTTAAGCATGCAGACGGTAGAACAGATGAGACGACGGCTTGAGTCCCTTGATAGACGCGTGACTGATGGTTTCGCATGTTTATTCTTTGGGCGTGTCAACAGATGTGAGTTAGATTTTCATTGTTAATTGGTTCTTGTAATAAATGTAGGGGTACCACTTGTATAACCTCGTTCTGTACTGCACCACCTGTTTTCTTTTTATAGGGTTTTTATATTACACAATTGAACAGTGATTATAGTGTAATAATGTTATTGGTTTGTCAACTGGCTCTGCACACAGCCTCTGTTGTCTCTTGCACCATACCGCGACAAAGAAAATGCGATGGAAAAATTGTAAAATTTCAGAAATTGCACATTTCTTATTTAATGTGTGAATTTTACTTATTAAGGTCATAAAATGTTAAAAAGGTTTGCATAATTGTGGCTGATTACTGTGACAAGATGTTAAAACAAACTAAAGATATGCACAGATGCATCACCAGATGAAATGAGCAAAATAAAATAATAAAATTACAGTACATATTGTGGAGCATGTATGGAGGCTTAATTGCTGTTTTAACGAAGGTAAAGTTAACAAAGTATTTAGGTAAAATAAAGTGGTTCAATGAAGTGAAAGACACATACTTAGTAGTTTTGATTAAAAAAAAAATAAAACCAATAATTTATGCAAGGAATGGAGTTAGTTGAAACACAGCAAAGCTTCATATAGCTCGAGCGAAAACCGTTAAATACCATATTTTGCTTAGTAGCCGTGACCTGAACAAAACTTTTATTTTGATTTGTTGATAACCGAAATCGAAACCGAAAACAATTGCTAGGTAGCCTTTATATTATATAGTGGTTTGACAATGAAAACATTTTGGCAAATACTTCCGAAAAGAAATTGCACAATGTGGGTTTCCGCCATACTTTAATAATTTTGTTAAAATACATAACCTGTGGATGAACTACAGTTTGGGAGTGCAGGCACGTCTTGTAGAAGTAGGTAAGTCAGAAGAGTGAACAAAAAAGATTATACCGTAATATCCCGAGTCATCGCCCATCCCCGAGCCATCGCCCACCCCATTTTTTGGGCCAATATCGATTTCCGAAAAAACACCGAGTCATCGCCCACCCCTTCAAATACCCCAGCGCGGACTCTGCGATCCGCGAACACTCATCCTACCCGAATGACGCGGCCGCGGACCTTACAGTTGGAGGACGTCCGTGACAAAGTAAAACGAAGGAGGGAAAGACACTTCTTTTTGTTTACGCATTTTCTCCGTGAGCGACCCCAAAGTGGTCGTGTATCCGTGCGAAAAGAAAACGATGGAGATAACAAAATAGGAGTTTGTTAACGTTACCCCGGAGTGTTAGGTCAGTCTGTCTCCGCCGAAGTAAGGTCACCGCGAACCCGCTCCTTCTTCCCGCCCGTCGCGACCGCTGTTGTGCAATATTTTAGGCAAAGCCAAAGCGTAAATAAAGCTTTGCTGGAACGTCCTACACAGACGTTTGCAGAGGGTCCCAACCGTGCATTGATAGCCCGTGCATTGATAGCCCGCCGTGCACAGACACACGTATGTACGCACCAAACAAGAAAGTTGCGCAAGAGCTTGCCCGACTTGGCCCGACGCCAAAGTATTTGCCAACGCAACCGCCGGCTTTCCCAGCATTGCTCTTGGTCGCTTCTTTGGTCCGCTCGCTCGCTCGTTGCGCCTGGTCGGTTTTTCTATTTTCTTGTAGACTTTTCTTCTTTTTTTTACTAACTAGGAGAACATAATGGTGACATTCTTTCACGGAACAAACGTTCGTGCTATATGCAGATCGGCGGTGTTTCTAGCGCGTATGCAAGCAACGGACTTCGCTATAGTAAAATATTCTTTCGTGAGCATTTTTTTTTCTATAAAACAATGAAACTAAATCGAGTTCTGAGTTTGATGTGTCTCTTGTGCATCAGCGCTAGATACGCAGAGAAAAATAGGCGGTTTTTTCCGTTTTTTTTTAAGTGTTTGTGCTCACCCACCGAGGCATGGCCCACCCCACTTTTTTAACGAATTTCAGGCGGTTGGGGGGTGGGCGATGACTCGGGATATTACGGTAATCTTTTTTGACGAACAACTGCACTACGTGAAAAACCAACTCTCACGACTCTCTCGGGGCACACTTTTAGAATTTTGTATTTTGCGGTGGTGTTCAGATATTTATTCCCCACCAATACAAGCCCCATCATCGTCCGTTCATTGGACTTTAATTATAATATTTATTGATGTAGATTTCAGAAATCTGAAGTGTTGTTATCGCGTTCGAAAGCACCCAACAACGTGCTTCTGGCACTGCTTGCCTGCATGCTGGCCGGGCACGTCGTGGTGTTAAGGAGTGGAGCGCCTCCTACATGGTGACGTCACTGTCTTCCAAATGCCAGCTGCTCGCAATGCACGGCGGAGGCTACGCGGTTGCTACACTATCCCTTTAAGCCACTGCAGCAGGGTGTCGTAATCGGATTATGGCCGCGCCCAAGCGCACGCCAAGCGAGCAATGTGGTGGTGTCCAGGGACCGTACTCGCAAACGTGTATAGGAAATTAGGCTCAGAGCATCGGCACTCTTTTTACTCATTGTCCGACTTCGCCAAGACGGTCATTCGTAGATTTGAGTCGTATGACATTTGTTTACATGCCATCAGCTGGTGGGTGCCGCCTCCTTGGCACTTAGAATTGCACGGGCGCTGTTTGCTACGGTTATAGTTCAGCAATGCAACCTTTTGAGCGGTAGGTACAATGTTTGGGAATGATCGCGGTAGTGTTTTGCTTTGCTGTGAGCTGTTTTGGCAAGCGGGACGACGGAAAGCACCGTTTGCATTTTTTGTCAGGCACGTCGACAAAAACTGGCGACAACTATCTTACACTGCATGGTAATAGTTACAGAAAGACAGAGGGGAAGAAAATTGGGCAGCGAGGAAAAAAATCACACTTTTGGTTTCTTGGCTAGATGGCGCAAGCTACCGCCTGTTATGAAGAGTAGAGCCATCAGCATCCATCCATCCAACAGCTGAAGTGTTGACCCTCTAAAGCAGGGCTCTCCAAATGTTGTTCTGAGGGGCTGGATCTGGGATATATCGCTGTCTCGAGGGCCAGAAAATAAAAAAAAAGTAAATATAAATGAGGAAGAACGGAATAAATTAACCTATAGATAAGCATTTAAATACAACATTGAAAGTTAGAGTAAACATTAAAAACGAAAAATATAAGGTTGATGAATATATCTACTTTACTAATAAATCCACTATTTAGCTAGTTATGACGTTGCACAAAAATGAAAGACGTTTACAACTCCCTGTAATGCTGACTTAGAGCGCAGCTTTTGAGGAGGTGGAGGGGAGAGTACAGAGAGGAGGGTATGCCCCTCCTCCCTCCCTCCTTCCCCCCCTTTCTCGTGATGCCAGTCGTGACCCTCGCGATGTCATTATGGGAAACGTCCCATAATGCAATGCGCGGTTGCGAGTGATGTTACTCGTAACCCTAGTGACCCTAGTGATGTCACGTGTGATGTCATTATGGGACACGTCTCATAATGCAATGCGCAATTACGCTGACAGCGACGCTGCTCAAGCCGGAAACGGGCGCCCAAGAGCTGCGCTTTGATAATTGGGTCCAAGAACGTCACGAGGCATAAATCAAAGTGCATGGAAACTTTGGCCTGTTCCGACGGGTTAGAAGTCTAATGAGAATGATAGAACTGGGATGCTGACAGTATGCAATTGATACGACGCAGGACACTAAGCACAATGTATATGTGGGAACGCAGAGGAATTTTAACATGCATAGTTATACAGATATGAAACAGGGGACTAATAATAATAATAATAATATTAATAATAATAATATTTTCTTCATTATTATTTCCTGCTTCAGAATGACTGAAGTCCTCATATGGTGATGTTGGTGATGAAGATGTTCAATAAATAATATGAACAGCGAGCACACCTTATGATAGGCAGTTTTCCTTTTCGTTTACGCGGTTGGTGTGTGTTGTGGTGCTGTTCCTTTTCGCGCACTTATTTTTGCGCTGGGCGGGCCTGCTGGAAGTGGGCGGGGCTTCATTGGAGGAACCGTGGCCAGCCATGGGCTGGGTCGAGGACCGCGGTTCGGGGTTTGGAGGCCTTTTCTCTTAAGCACAGCTCTTTTGGTGGCTCTACTTAACTTAAGTAAAAAGGGTCTTAAAGGGATGCTGAACCAAAATCTGGATTCCACAAAACAAGGCGGTAGAAGCATGCAACGGGATGCTACGAACACCAAAACATCTCTCATGCAGCGATATCTCGAACCGATGACTCTTTTTTTATAAAAAGAAGGAGGCGCATTTGACAGGTATGGTGACATCTTATTTCTCCGAGAAGGAGAGGAAACGGTCTCGCATCTTCTTTGCCTCGCCGCCTTGAGGGGGCGAAGCGAAGAGAGGAGGAAACGAGATATGTTTATGTCATGCGCCTCGTTGGCTGCGTTCATTCTCTACCTCTTTTTCCAAAAATACGGCCGTCCATTCGAAATATCGCCTTGCAAGTGGTGTTTTAGGGATTGTAGCGTCCTGCTTACCGCTCCTGCATTGTTTTCTGAAATCCAAATTTCGGTTCAGCAGCCGACAAACAGTCACAAAGGAGGAAACTCTCCTCAACTTCCTTCTTTCCATTTGAGAAAGAAAGAAGCCCTCCCCTTTTCTGTGGGGAGCAGCTCAGAGACCCACTTCTGCGTAGATGGGAATGGAAAAAAAAAAAAAAAAAAAAACTGGGAACTTGTTTTTTTCTTGGCGGAAGAGGATTTTGTAGGTCGGCCTTTAAGTGTCCATGAAACAGAACCTGGTGGCCTCGAAGAACTGGATGGTTTTACCATACCTCTTGAGATAACCCCTTTGCAACTGCATTGACATATTAGCACTGCTAGTGGCTGTTGGTTGTTGGCTTGTTTCTTTTATCATTTCTCTGGCACTTCTAAGGACCTACTGTCCTGCCGCAGCATTTCGTCTAATTCACTGCCAGCAAGCTTGATCGAATGCTTTTGTTGACTTCGAGTAACCGTGTGCTTTGTTCGTGTTCTGTTTTTGTTTATTTTTTCTCCACAAGAAACTGCATTTTATAAAATAAACGCCGATGTCTGTCCCGCAGAAGTTGAAGAAACGGGCCTGCGAGGCAACCGACGACGTAGGCAAGAAGGCGAAGACAGACACTGCCGAGGCGGTCAAGAAGGTGTCCAGCAAGATGGCCAACGGTGGGTGTCTTCTTGGCTCGTCGTCGTAGGGTCGTGCAGAAAGAGATCTCTGAAATGCAGCAATAGTGCACTTTGTTGCTGATGCGAGATCTCGAACGGGGGACTATTGAGGAGAGCATGTAACAGGCCTCTTGGACAAGCTATGGTTTCTCTTGTGACCACCAGGGGCTGCTATGAACGAGCGGGGCGAGTGTGTCAGTGCATTTTAGTTCATTTTGTCCGTGGCTATTACACAGGGACCTACTGTTGGTTCAAGAGTCTGCCACAGACTCTTACACCAACACGAAGGTGAACATGCATGCGGCGTCTGTTTGGGGTGTACACCGCCAGCGTCTTGCAGCAGCTCTAATGCTAATCGTTGCTTTGAGAAGTCAATCTTTTTGTGCTCGAGCATTTGTAATCCTTTTTAGGGGGATTTAGAGCGACGTGAAAGAAGGTAGCGTGCTCATGTTGACATGGTTTACAAAGGTACACGAGCCGATTAAATGTTCTTTGATCGGTGGCACATGCGTCATAAAACAAGCAGTAAGTGTTTCATGTGTATCAAACTGGGCATAATTTATGTGCATCTATTTATGCTTTAAAGGTAGACTGGAATGAAAATTTAAATATACTTCTTACGTTCAGTAATGTGTTAAACGGGATTGGCCATACGTGCTAATGACAATTGCATGTTTTTATTTTGAATGGATGGCCTTCTTTTTCGTTCCAAACAGCCGATTCTAATGGCGCTTGAAGAGCAGCTATCGGAGAGCATGACATGCCATGGGACACTGCTTTCCCAGTATGGGCAAGGCTACGGAGAGGCCGGCGTAGTTAAGAGCATTGCCACTCTGCGGCGTCGATGCGTTACGACCTATCCGGTAGAGGTGCGCAAGGTCTGGCCAGGCAGTGCCAGCAGAGGCGAAAAAGTGACTCGTCTGCTCCTCAGACTTTACCGACCTCCTCGGACTCATTCCGTGGGAGAGAAGGGAGATCCGGTTCGGCCCGCGGTAGTGTTTGAGGCGTTTTCTAGACTTGCTGTTGCTTCTCAGTAGTGAACGTGGAAAGTAACTCTGGCTCCATGTCTGAGCAGGAGGCAGAGTCGTCATCATAGATGGAGGAAATTGTTACCCAGTTACATGTTGGCTAGGCAAGTGTTTAGCTGAACTAAAATAAATAAAAGATGACCAGAAGCATAGAAATGATACAATATCCACTTTAACTATGCGTGTCGGGGTTATCGAAGGTGACCTTGCCATTGGTAAATCGAAAATGTGTGCAACGAAAGAAATTGAGGCAAGGGTAGAATACATTCTCTCGGAAATGGCACTCCTTCAGCGTCGTTCCGTGATGATGCGGAAAGCCGTTCCCGTAGATCCAGCCTACTTTTTTTCGGGCTAGAAGATGCAGTCAAGGAAACATGGGCTGAATCGGAGAAACTTGTTTTAGACGTGTGCAACGCCACACTTGGCACACAGATTAACTCCGGTACAATAGACAGGGCTCATCGGATTGGCAAGTTCAACCCAGATAAGAAAAGACCTATTATTGTGAAGTTTGCCCTCTTTAAACACAAAAAAGTTGTGGTGCAGCCATGCAGCAAGCTAAAAGATACAAACATTTTTGTTGGTGAGGATTACCCGAAAAACATAGAGCTTGCAAGGAAGAAGCTTTTAAATTTTGCCCATACCCAGGGAGGTCCTTACAGACCTTGTGGTGACAAGCTGTTCGTAGGTGATAAACAATTTTGTTTTAGTTATGAAACTTGTCAAGCTATGAGGCTACCACATAGCTAGCAAGACATATCACTGGTGCACCTGCAACTTTGAATTTTAAGAAAACAATTGATAAAAAAACCTAGTTCCCTGCCAGTTCTTTTTACTAACATCAGAAGTGTTATCCAGAATTCCTACGAACCATCATCAGTCATTGATGCGTGATCTAGTGAAGTTTTTTTAACTAAAACATGGCTTTTGAGTTTGGCGCACGACTAGGAAATATTTTATCGCGCTGAGAGGTATAGGTTTTATTGTTCTGTTAGGGGTGATAGATGTTGTGGCAGGGTTTTAATTGCAATAAATAATAACCTTGAATGCTGTCATGTAGATATTGCTACCTCACTAAAACTGGTATACGTGCGTTTGCTTTGTGCCCACAGAAATGTTGTATGCGCCTATCATTCTCCCATTACGACTGCAGGCTTCTGCTCCAGGTTACGTGATGCTTCAAAATACAATTTTTTCTAGGTTTCATCTTGCGCCGACGTTAATGCTGGGTGACTTCAACCTACCTTTTAGTGATTGGTCTGGTGCTTTTCCGACAGCTACTTGCAATTCGCCTGTGAACTCAGAATTTCTTGATCTCGGTTTTCATTTTTTTTTTCACCACTTGTTAGTAAACCAACTCTGATTACCGATACTACAGCTAGTGTGTTAAATTTAGTTCTCTCCACTGAGCCTAGCCTCGCCTCTTCCATAACCCTTTTACCAGGAATTAGTGATCATTGCATTCTATACTTCAACTTGCATACTCATGTGTGTCTCGAATAGGACTACTAAGCGATTCCGTGATTATAGAAGGGCACATTTTGACGCAATGAATAGAGAATTAGCTGCGTTCCTGGAAGAGTTTCTGCTTTCTTTTTCAGGGCGTCCAGTTGAAACTAATTGGAACTTGTTTAAAAATAAAAGAAACACTTATTACTTCATTCATTCGGTGTAGGTTTCTTGTTTCTGAATCCCAATCTCTTTGGTTTAATGTCGCTCTGAAACGCCTTTGTAACAAGAAAAAATGTTTATTCCGCACTGCAAAGTCATCTGCCCTCGCTGCTCCTTGGGATGCTTACAAAGAAGTTGCGGATACTTATAAGACGGCTGTGAGAGAGACCAAAACAATTTTTTTTAATGTAACCCTACCTTTCATGTTATCTAATAGCACAAAGCAATTTGTAAATGTGCCCCAAAAATACTGTTCCCTCACTGGCAGGAGATAACGGTCTAGATATTCAAAGCAATCAGTGTGCATCTCTACTATATGATATTTTTGTGAAAGCATTTTATAGTAATGTAAAATCTGATAGCCCGACTTATTCTGTTTACAACTTCTTTCTAGGGGATCCACTTGTTTCTGATTATGACGGGATTGTTATACTAATCAATGATTTAAAATGTCCTTATCGTGTGGTGTTGATAACATAGGTTCTGAATTTCTTTAAAGTACAAAATTTACATTTGTTTTTCTCCTAAAAACTTTTCGACAATCACTTGACCTTGGCATTTTACCAAACGATTGGAAAATAAGAGATGTAGTTCCTCATCATAAATCAGGTAACAAACATAGCCCTCTTAATTATCGACCCATTTCCTTAACCAGCACGCCCTGTAAAGTTTTAGAGCACATGATTTGTTCTGTTCTAGTTAGTTTTTTTGATTCAAATTCTTTTTCCTCACCCTCACAATATGGCTTTCGAAAATCGCTGTCCTGCGAAACTCAACTTCTTACTTCTCTCGTGATCTTTTCTCCATCCTTGACCGTGGATCTCAGGTTGATTGCGTCTTTCTCGACTTTTGCAAAGCCTTTGACAAAGTATCTCACAAACTGTTGTTTTTTAAGCTTGATAAACTCAATATTGGTTCTAATGTTTTGTCCTGGATTAAATGATTTCTTACTATAGTCGGTTACAAGCAGTCATGGGTAAGTTACTTTTAAAAAGTAATTCGTTACAGTTACAGTTACTTTTAAAAAGTAACGACGTTACTTTTCAGTTACTTTTCTATAACACACAAAAATTTTGAAAAAACTAAAAAACGCCCCTTACAATGTTTTATTGCATAAAATTAAAAAGTACAATTTTTACTTCATATTGTAACTTAGCAGCAGTTGCTTCTCGAAGTTAGTGTTTGAAAGTTTCCACGCCACAGTAGTGGCGCAAATCAAAATACAAAACATGCGCAGTGCGAAGTAGTGGCGCTAATCAAAATACGAGACATGCGCAGTTACCTTTACGTGCATTGTTGTTTCACGGTTGACTCACCCGATTAAAAAGCGTTTGCACAGAAAAAAGAAAAACCACAACATAGGTAGTGCTTCAGGACACAAAGTACAAGAGCGTGCGTAAAGGTAACTAGATATTTTTTCATAAAATCTACACGTGGCTATATTCAGATCGTGACTCGCGAAAAAGAATGTATTCACAAGTTAGTGCAAGGCCAACTTGACACTCGAAATGTCGGAATAGATGATTTGAAAAGTGCAAGGAATGGCTAAATTGCACTCGTTCAGTGATATATTATTCATAAAACACTGGAAAGTAATGACAAAAGTAACGTCGTTACTTTCTTAGTTGCCTCAAAAAAAAGTAATAGAACTACAGTTACAAGTTACATTTTTAAAAAGTTACTCGTTACAGTTACAAGTTACCAAAAAAGTAACAAAGTTACAGTAATGCGTTACTAGTAACGCGTTACTACCCAAGACTGGTTACAAGTCAAGAAGGTAGGAGAAGCTCCTCCCACAAGCGTGATACCCCCGTTTCAATACCCTCCGCAGTAGAAAAAAGTGTTTACTGGAAACGGTCTTTGTTCCGCTTCAGTGGATCGATAATGGCCACAGAGTGGTGCCAACTTGTCTTCGACCCCCACTTTTTAAGAAAGCAATCTTCGTATTCATTGGAGGGGGAACCGAGCCCTTGAAAGCAGCCTTTGTATTTATAGGAGGGGGAAGCTAATCCCCGAAAGTCGTATTTGTTTCCATCGCAGGGGGAAAACTCTAATCTCCCTCTCGTGGCTTCCACAATGCTAAGTCAAAGTCGAAAGACAAAGCAAATATGTACAGAAAGGCGAGACCCTCCTCGCGCGTTGGCCGCGACGTCACGGAAACGATGGGACGCTAGTGGATGCGGAGGTGGTGGAGGGATATATGATTCCCTTTGAGGGGCATTCGCCGCTACCTTCTTAACCTGTAACTGTAATTGATCACAGTTTGTTACTGCATATCATGAAAATTCTTGCCTCAGCCCTGTTACCTCCGGTATTCCTCAGGGGTTCATTTTAGGACCACTTCTGTTTCGTATTTATATTAATGACTTACCATTATGTGTATCATCCCATATTAGCTTATTTGCAGATGACTGTGTAATATATCATGAAATTACTAGCAAATTGGATGGTACTCTTCGTTAGGCTGACTTATGCGTGGCTTTGGAATGGTGTAACATATGGCAAATGACTCTCAATACTAACAAATGTAAAACTATAAGGGTGTCTCACCGTAAAACGTCACCATCACCATACTCAATTTGTCAAACTCGGCTCACATCTGTAACCTCATTGAAGTATCTTGGTGTTCACATCACTTCTAACCTGTCATGAAAATTTCATTCTGATCATATAATCAGTAATGCTAATGCAGTGCTTGGATGTTTTAAAAGAAACTAACCACTATGTCACTAAAACTTCTTCTGTACAAGATTTTAATACATTCAAAGCTGGAATATGTTGCAGTAGTCTGAGACCCTGGTCACTCAACGATTATAACAAATATTGAAGCACTGCAAAATCACGCCGCATGTTTCATAGTCTGTAACTATCATCGCACCGCAAGTGTTTCGTCTATGAAAATCACCCTATCTCTGCCTCTTCTATCCTCACGCCAAAAATTATTTCATTTATGCCTCTTTCATAAAATTTAATATTCCAACGCTTCTCTGAAAGACAAACCACTCATTAGCCCCTCTTATTTTCTCCCCACATCGATCACAGTTTTAAAGTTGGCATACCTCGTTGTGAAACTTCAACTTGCATCGACTCTTTCATTCCCTGAACGCCATTGGAATGGAACCACCTTTTCGCATCATTAGTAATTATTCCATCAATTGTTTTATTTAGAAAAGCATTATAACTACTCATTTCTGCTAAAATTGTGCCGGATTAACTTTTATAACCAAGTTGCCTCGTGTGTTTGAATTTTTTACTGAACCAATATTGTATGTCCACCCCCTCTGTAATGCCCCTGAGCCCTGAGACATTGAAATAAATAAGTAAATAAATTGGGAATTGTTGCTAGTTGCCGTTTTTCTGGTATCATTAAAGGGCAACTCCGGCCAAAACTCAAAATGAAATAAATTACTGGTATCGCGCTGTAGTGACACAAAATACGACCCCAGCCAAAAAATTACGTCTGGGGGACGCCACATTCTCAACTGATGCCGATAATAAAAATACGACCCGCCGCGAGCCGTTGCTCCTTAGCGGGCGGCCAGCGGGTTGCCGATCGCTAAAGCAACATTGGGCCGTGACGTCAGTATCATTCTCTTTTTTTCCTCCGGTCCGGGCGTTGCGCGGAGTGCACTTCTTTGAGCTGCTACCGCCTATACCTCGGCTTGTAATTGGCGTGTTTAGCCGTTGCTTTTATCTGTAGCCGGTGTATCTTCGGTATAGCCTTTTGTTTATTTGCTTGTGAGGACTCCAAGACTCGTTTTAGCGAGCAACTCAATGCACCCAAGACTGCCCAGCTGTTCCTCGAAAGATGCCGAGTACAACTTGTAGCGCTGTGGGCTGCTCAAACAACCCGCTGCACAACGCGGAGGTGCTTTTTCACAAGTTTTCAACGGACCGGAAATTGGAGAAGGTGTGGGTGAACGCTGTTCGACGAGTGGACTTTGGACTTCAGCTTTTACGCGCCAGAAATAAACATAACAAAAAAAAAAGACGTGTACAGCTTAGCACAGGTGTCTTCGGGCGCCGCGGCCCACGCCGGAGAGCCTCAAAGCTTCGTGTCTGGGACTGACCTGCAGCGCGAAAGCGAGAAGGCCCCCAGTATACTGTACGTCACTGGCAGTGCGGCGTAGAGCAACGCCGCTCCATCCACGGAGCCCCGATGGCAATTTAGGCCTAGCGACGAGTACGGAAGACCGCAAGTACGGCGACAGCTGCCGAGTATGGCACCGAACGAGTTCACTCGCTTTCCAGGCGCTAGCTTTTGGGTATACAAGCGACGAGCACGGCATAGCGCACGCACGGTGGCGGCCGCCGAGTACGTCACCGAACGAGTTCACCGGTTTCCCAGTTGCTAGCTTTTGGGTATACGCACTAACTCTTGTTACATATGCTGGATAACTATCACGCATACAGAAATGAAACAAAATCAGCTAGCTTACCTCCTATCTTTAGATGGCTAGCGCAACAGAGGTAGGCGCCGCTCGGCTTGCATACTCGTTGAACGAGAACGATCCTGACGTCACGTTCACATAGCGGCCGATTTCCAGTGTTGCCGGGGCCTCGAGCGGCTAGTTTCGGTTTCGTTGGCCGCGCCCCAAACAAAACTTTGAGGCGTCAATATCTTTAAATCTACTCACAATAACAAGAAGAAAATTACACCTTGCGATTCAGGGACGCTGAGTGTGCTAAAAACAGTCATAATCCCAAAATCAAAAGTATGGACCGGAGTTGCCCTTTAACAAGACTGGCTGTCGTTTCTCGTCTTTACTGATCGTGACTTTATTGCAGGCGGCCCAAGCACCAGTGGCACGGCAGCCAAGAAGCCTGACGTCGGAACGGCCACTAAGATGATTCTGCCAGAAAAGGCAAGGCAAGGGTACAGCATTGCGAAGGACCCCAAGACCAGCGAGGCCTTCAAGTCCCTCTTCACGACGCATTCAACAGCCGTGAACCAGCCCAAGGCCCACTGGATCACGCACAACCCGCTCTTCTACTGAAGGCCGACGGGAAGAGATTCTAACGCATGAGGCCATGTGCCAAGAAGAACTGACTGCTACACAGCTGCACATTTGAAACCTTACAGACCCTCTTGTAAATACAGATTATTCGCAACTCTGACCTTGTGCATACAATAAACCTTTTTCGCATAAAAGCAAAATGAAAGTGAATTTTATTAAGTGTTGGGGGATGAGACACCCCATTTTGGCCTGGGCATTCCCATCATTTTGGTCGAGGTTCATTTCTGCCGTCCTGTCATTTTTCCTCCAGGAAGTCTCATGTCCTGTTTTCGTGAAAACGGGCATAGCTGCTTTTAGACATAATTTTATAAAATATAAACATACTACTTACTATATCGTGGGCAGCACCATTTTGAATGCTGTAGCGCCGTCTAGCAAGCGTCAGGTTCTGCGGCCATGTTGAGTGGTTGAAACATCGGCGAAAGTGCTATTTGGGGCGCCGCTCCTACGTTGGGAGCTCTAAGGTGCTGGGTATCCGTGTCTTGTGTTCTTGTGTGCCGCGGTTGGCGTTTATCAACTCACTGGGAATGTTTCTTGCCCTGCATTATGGCATCCGCCAGTGCAGTGATGCTGAGAACAGCTGCACTGAACACGCCACCGGTAGAAATCGGAGGTGAGTGCTCAAAATATTGTATAATCTAACAGCGAATTAATTTCCTGCACGCTCTTCTGAGTGACGTGAGCATCTTCCTTTGCGACGTCACAAGAAGAGCGCTACGGCCTTATTTCTAGGTGGTGTTGGATAAAGGGTATTTGGTTGGGATCTCTTTTAGAGCCTTCAGCGTGCGCGGCCTCTGCTTACGATTCACGTGGCGGGGAGAGGGGGTGGGGGTAGGGGGAGAGAGAAAGAGAGAGCAAAGAGCTTGTCTTTTTGTAAGGAAGTTCGACTGATGTAGTAGCACAACGAAATGAGATGGGTGAGGCGCAAGGGAGGAATAGTTTCTTTCACCTCGGGCAGATGGCGCCACTAAAACTGAATATAGTACAACTTTGTCGATGGCATGGGGTTTTCGACTTATTTACTCATGTTGAAACGACGATATTTATCAAACATGGCACTAGCTTGAGCACTTAATAGCACATTTCGCCAACCTATTATATTATACACATTGCGCGTCATGCCTTAGTTCCCGTTTCCGCCACCACGCGGCTGCGAGTCGCGAAATATTTCCGTTCTTTTCTAAAGAGAATGAGGTGGTTTTTTTTTTCTTTTTAGCAAGATAAACAATGTAAAAATTGAAAACTGCAAATTCTTTCTAATATTGTTGCATCGCAACTTTAACTTTGAGTAACTCAAGACGTTGGCGAGAAGATCCTGGTCCAGAAACAAAACACCGGAACAAAACATCATTGACGTCATACTCCTTTTGTATACCTCTCCGTCACGATTAAAACGTACAGCGCAAACAGATGAAACAGAAGAGAGAGGACACACAAAAGATTGTGTGTCCTTTCTCTGTTATCATGTCTATTTATGCTGTACGTTTTAATCATCATGCCTTACCAACACCCCTGGAACAAATCCACATCATCCTTATCGAGCAAAACTGCTTGCTTCAAAACGCACAGTTTTTTTTTTTTTTTCGCGGTGGTCACAAAGGATTTTCCCAAAACCTACTAGAGAAATATAATCCACGAATAAGGAATTTGTTCTAAGTCGTTTGGAGTTTGAGAATGTCTTCATTTTTGCGTCAACCAACGTTACCTGACATCACCCTCAACAGCGACAACTGTCTGGTTTTTGTCTCCCTCCCCCTCTCCACTCTAGAGAAACAATGTAGTTGAAACTTGAAAGCTGTTTACTGGAAGCCGTTGAAGAGCTACCCCACTAACCTATTTTCCTCTTTTTTTTTTTAAGAAGAGGATTATGCATTTATGGGCCTTGGCGACTACCCGTCTACGCAGCTTTAGCAACGAACACTTCCCTAACTAAAGAAAAAAAAATCCCCCCAAAAGCCGCTAAGACTCCATAAAGATAGAATTGTCGTTAAGACGTCTGAAAACGTGTGTATAGGGTACTTTTCCAATATTACTGAATATGAAATGCTTTCAGTTAAAGACATTTTTATAGAACTAGAAAAAAAGCGTTTTTTTTTTTTGTTGAACTGCATACTACAGAGCTTTTTCTTCTGCCTCTCCCAGCTTTAGTTTCACGTAAACCCCCTTGATAAATTTGTCGCTTTGCGTTTCTTCCCAGTACCGTCAATCGCTGTACGAACGCGCAAGACACGTTCCAGAAACGAAAGCTGCGCCGATGAAGCCACGCGAGCGCCTGGCTTCATCGATGGTTTCGTTTGCGGGAGAACGCGTGCAAATGATCAACGAGATCAAGCCTCATGATCGCGCCAGCGGCGTTGACAGTGTTGTATATTAAGTATGAAATGGAGTAGAGGGCTGCACATGGGCCATGTGCATTGGCACATTTGACACTACTTGTAAAATGAACACAAACACATCAAGGGACTTTAGTCTCACACACAAACTGTGGTCATGGGCACATGCCTGTTTCACATTACTTTTGAACTTGTTTTAACATAGTGGGAGTTACAAGGGTGAGCTCCACGTTTTGAACGGGTTTGCGGAGCACGTGCATTTTTGCAGTGCAAAAGTAGTTCAAGGCAGTATCCTCGCGTTTGTAAGCTAAGTTTTGTTCACGCCCATGATGAAACACAAATAGCCTTTTGCATGCAAGCAGTGCCCACCATTTTCGTGTGACCAGAAGCTTGTTTATCAATGATGAGTTGGTATATAGCATCCGATGGACTACTAATGCAACGCTCATGCTACTCACGCTCGATAATTGGGTGGCAATAACCAATTCGCTGAGGTTTCCTATGGCTGGCTACCTGTAGAATACAGAATGAGACAGCATTCTAAACGCAGAGGCATGCGTTGTAATTCACGAAAACTTTTCATACTTCTTTATTACACCGTCCTTCAAGTGTGCCATTTACAGTTGAAAGCAAATTGCTTTCTGCATTCAATCATACCTTATGTACTGTTATTCTCAACTTCAGATCCCCTCGGGTTTTATTCGTTTGCAATAGATGATCTCAAAATTGATAAAGATACGCTAGTCCTAGATGTCATTTCGTTACGGTAACAGGTCAGACTGAAAATGATAATGCACACTTAAATTACAATGAATGAAATGAATAAATGTATGCTAGTCCTAGGTGGCAACTTCATTGCGCTAACACGATAAAATGGAAATGACAATGCACACTTAAATTACAATGAATAAAATAAGGTAGCACATGCAAGGCAATCTTTAAATTTAATAGAAGCTTTCTAGGAGATAGACCTGACTGAATCAGATAGATATCTGTTTCAACTTAACTTGCGTATAAAACCATGTGCATGAAGTTACATTCTAGTCATTTGAAAGCGTAATATATCACGTAGACTCTGAATGTCACTTAAATTTGAGTCTAGACATTGTAGAGAATACTAAAGTATGATGAAAACAGTACCTAATAAAGTTTATAGCATCATCGAAGTGCCCGCACACTGTAACGTGTCTGCCGTTTGCTGCAATTGGGACGTAAGATGGGAAGGAGGCAGGAGGATTTAACGGGGTGAGTAGTTCTGAAAGACGAGAACATCCTAAAGTGCGACTATTGCATCCTGGTACCATGGTCACCTTGCCTTTGCTGCCTGAAGTTGCTCGACACATCAGGTCCCAACGGTAGCTCGCAGCATCATTCCAAACCACAGGGTCGGTTGACAACAACAGATTGCACGCACTGCAGCGTTTAGGGACAACACGTGTTTTTAGAAAGAAAAATGTAACAATCCAGGCTGGTTCACACATGGGCGTTTCAATGTAACCGCCAGTTTCATTACAACCGCCAGTAAGCGCGCTTACGGCTAGAGGACACGGAGTAAGGCCCTTAACACGGTGAGCACACTGGCGCCACCTAACAGGCAGCCCTGGAATAATTTCGATGTGCATAACACTTGACTGCAGGTTTTACATACGGTGTCAGATCTACGCATTGTCTCTGATAAATTCTTGATTGTTAGTTATACTAACATCGTCGAAGCTCTCTCAAGCCTTTGGTGATGGAATGATACGTAAAATATGCGTAGATGGACAGTGTGCTAGGGCTGCTCGACAGATGGCACCAGTATTTCTCTCCTTGTGAATGGTCACAAGCAGTCGCAGCGCAGTCGGTCGCAGTCAGACGCAAATGTTTGGACCAGCCTCTACGCACAAGTCGTGGGCGCAGGTTGCGGTCATCCAGAACTGAATAAAAACCCTGTGGCATATGTCGTGGACAGCGATGCCCTCCGCAGAGAAATTTGCCTTGAAACGGGTCTTACACAACAATGACTAGGTAAAATTCTATTAACTGCAGTTGCAACTCGTGCCGGTCGCTGTTATATTCGCCTGGAGGATGCTCTGGCAAAGTCTTTGACTCCAGTGTCGGCACCTTGTCTGTTTGTCGGGTTCACGACCTTAACGCGTTCTTATACTGGAATGCTTGGATGTCACCTTTTCATGAGTTTATTTCAGTAATATATTTGTGTTCCTGCACCTCAAAGACGGTGAGGTCTGAGGTCAACGGGCTTGAGCATACAATGGCTCACAACATACTTGTTTATATGTCATGTATTATACGTGTAATGTTGAAAATAGTTTGCTAATTTCTGCTATTTATTTCTGATTTTGTGCTAACATAACGAAGATCGCTCAGTTATAGCGATAATAATTTATCTCCACGAAACCACTTGCTTCTATCATACATAACAGCAGGACCCTTTAGGCTTATCGTACGTATGTACAGTACGTTTCGGTAGACCTGTAGATAACCGGATCATCCTACCAGCTTGGTAGGATGGCAGACCACCAGGTCTAGTAGATCAGTTGTAGGGCTCCAGATATTTTAAGTTATTTGTGGGTTTGTAAACCAGCAGGTTCATCTTATCACTACGATATCCTTGTCTCAGGGTAACCATGCCCCCAAGCCAAGGTCCGCGTGATTCGGACGTACGGTGCCTCAAGCGCGCGCGCACGTAGCCACCTCGTCGACGAGCCACAGAGTCTCCAAGTTCGTCCCACGCCACACGCGGTCTCCGACGTGTCTCGAAGCGCAACTGGGCGAGTCCTCGGTTGGCGAAGTTCAGTGATAGTCGAGGTACACTGACCAGTAGACGGTGTTAAGGATGACGAAAGAGAGCGGGAACACGACCCTGGAGATCTTGTCGACAAGCAGGGCGCGGTCACGGCGACGGGGCAGACCTCCAGACGTGGCCGGAGTCGTCTCAATCTTCTGCGTCGGGGCTCCGTTGGACAGCCGCCTCGTCTCCTAAACCAGAAGCAAAAAAAAAAAAAAAAAAGCTTGTTGTTTAAAGGGCAATAAAAAAAAAAAAAAACACAACAGAAAAACAACAAGGATACTTTTACCGTAGTAGTTTTTTTCTAATTTGACGGAGGCGTCCAATATCGCCGCGTGCGTGGCGGACTTGGCAAACCATTATCTGCGGCGAGGGCCGCAGTCAGTAGTTTGCCACACTGCTTGGGCTACTCTAACACTCGTTATGGGCATGTCCCGCTACACAGCCTTCCAGATCCACCTTATTCGTTCCTGTCCCTCCAGTTTACGTTACCTCGGTCTCTGGGGCTCACCAACCAATCCTATGTCCACTTTTAACCCAACACGTTGAGGACCTACTCGGAGAGGAGATTTTATAGAATGCCGGACTTAGCACAATAAAGAACGTTTATTCTCTCTTTCTCTCTCTGCATTGTTTCTTAAGCACCACGTGGCGATTGCGTCGCACAGAAAAGGGTGAAGTCGAGTGACCTTAACTCACCGTAACCTTGGCAGAGAGCGCGACCGCCCCGGTGACTTTACGGTACACGAGACTTTCGTCGGTCTCTCCCATAAGAATGTTGACGAGCGCGTACTCCATGAGCGAGGCGAACACGAAGACTGTGCAGGAGGACATGAAGATGTCGATGGCCTTGATGTAGGACACCGGGGGCAGGGACTTCTGCGACTGGGCGTGCTGGGTGGACAGCGTGAGTAGGCTGGTTACACACAGTGTGACACGGGCAGGCACGGCCTCGGGCTTGATCCAGAAGGAGATCCAGGACATGATGACGATCAGACAGGTCGGGATGTACGTGTGGAACATGTAGTAGCCCAGCCGGCGCTTCAACGTGAACGTCACTTGGATGCAGGTGAAATTGCCTGCGAGTGAAACGGAGCAGCCCTTTATGGTCAAGATGCCAAAGCAAGACAACCATTGGTGCCTCATCAGGGGCACCCATGGCTGTCTTGCTTCGAAGAATAGCTTCAACGAACCTCCTCTCCAGACTCCGGTTCTCCTTCTTTATGGGGGAAAGACCCTTATCTCCCTCTTCCCCTCGCGACAGACGACGCCATGTTTGAGTGTGGCCAACACCCCCTAGATGGCAAAGCCGGAGGACTGAATGTTCTAGTCACATAAAGAGGCAAACGCTGGGCACAGATTTGACATGAAGGCTGCGTTAGTGTTCGGCTTCGGTTCGTCTGCTATCAGTGTAGACACGAACTTTAGCCGAACTCCAGCTGAACGCTGACGAAGCACGGCGTGACGCTCTGACCCGTTTCCTTGGCTTGACGCTAAAAATGACGGCTGATGCCGGCCGCGTCTGACTAATTTCAGCATCGAGTGGTATGTCACGGTAGCGATATACCACGTGAGGTTGAAATGCGTGTTATATCATAGGACCAAGGGGGGAGCATAGGGAAAGATAAATACTTAAAGGTGAGGGTGTTGCCAAGGAGAAAATCTGAGTGCTATAGACCTTCTTCCAGTAAGCTTCTGCGAATGCGTACACGCCCTCTCTTGGCCTTGCTTCCCGCTGTCATCATTTTGGCAAGGTAAAGTTCCGGTCGACGAACATATTCAGCACCTACCTTTAGGGGTACTTCGTCCTTTTCGGCGATTCTTGTTTGCATATACGCTAACATATAGAGGCATAAAGGGCAACGAAGATCAATATGACAGCACGATATGCCAATGTATTCTGACGGGCGGAACCAAGTTGGGCTGCCCTTAATTTTTAGTTCGAAGAAAACTCCGCAGACGGCGTTCGTTACTGGAAAACAAATGGGGCCCAAATCCACGCTGTGAAGGTGACTGTTCAGCAAAGCTGTGGTATCAACTGCAACGATTGCCTACTGCACTACACGAAATGCCGCCGCCGGTCCCACCACGCTGCCGCTGGTCGTATTGCCGTTTCTTTTCCCTTTGCCGCTCATAGTATTCACGCGTCTCCTCGGGAGTCCTAACTGTGCGTGGCCTATTCATCGCGGTGCTGCAGCAACAATGAAATCACCTGCTCTACTCCGTTTCATCTTACGTTTAAGCGCAGCGGATGTTACGAGCCATCGGAGCCAATCGGAGGCATTGTGAGTGTCACGTGACCTTAGAGAGGGGGCACAGCGACGCGCGGAAAGCGTATCACGGGCCACGTCCACAGAACGGGATTGGCTAGGACAGCTCGTAGCATCTGCTGCGTACAGACGTAAGGTGAAACGGGGTATAGGCGGGTTCTTCTTTTATAAGTGAAAGGCTAGTGACGTCACTCCCCACGTCGCAAGCTACTGTCGCCGCGGCAGCTGGTGCAACAGTAATCTTCACCGGGATCGTATGCGGTGAGCGCTATGTGCTTCGCATTGTTTTCAGGAAGTCTTTATCATTCATTATATGGTTAGGATGCTTGTTTTGTGCTTATTCTTTATTGGAACGAATGTTGTGCTGTATGTTGTTTGTATTTTTCGCTTCAATCTTCTCAAGTTTTTTTCCATGAGAACGCCGACACGAAAACGCACGCGGGGAGAAGGAATGTACTTCGCATTGTTCGCAGGCGCCGTTATCATCCATTATGCGGTTTGCACTTCACACGGGGCTTCGAATGACGTCAACCCCTTTCGAAGCAGCTGCAAACCTGATCTTTACCGGAACGCGTGGGAGGGTATTCCTATCGTTCACACGCGCCTTATAATCCATCATGTGGTTTTGATGCTTGTTTTGTTGGTTTTCTTTATTCTCTATCTTCATTAAAATGGATGCTGAGCTGTATGCTGTATGTCTGATTTCAAAGGAGATATGTGGTTTTGCCTTTAATTGTTCGCCGGGAGTTTTTTCGTTTAAGCGCCAACGACACGAAAATTTCCTTCGCTGGTAGAGGTATACAGCTTCGTTGTAAAAAGTCCGTTGTTTCTGTTGCTTTCACGATAGAGGGGCCCTAGCATCAAAGAACTGTACAGGCAAAGAATTCTCCGCGAGTACTGTTTTGTTCCCTGCTGGAGCGAGCTTCCAGCAGTGAAATCTGCTGGAAAACGTGGAGCGAAAGCTCGCGCTGCAGAACCCAGGGTTCCTGAGTTCAATCCCAGCCCGTTTCAATGTGAATGAGGATCGTGCCGGCTTGTGGTTGTGTATCAATACTGCATGGTGCACGTTAAAACGCCCAGGCTGGCAGTCGTACTGCGCTGGCTAAATTTCTCATCTGCAGCAAGTAACAGTGTCGTCATACTCTGGCAGACTAAGCGCCTGCTGTCTAAACAACTAACGACTACTCTTTCTTTTTTTCTTTTGCCTCACACGATTTTATTAAAACACTGATTCAGGCCAATTAAATGTTACTCTGTCCTATTAAGCTTGCAGCTATTCGTCAGCTCAGCCAATCTTCTGTCATAAACGCGCCACGTCACTGCTCTTGGTCGCTATGACACAATGAAATATCTAGAGTTTCACTTAATCCCTAAGATAAATATTAGCGAGAACGTTTTGAGAAGTGGCTGTTGCATCAAATATGCGAACATATAGCCAGTGAGAAAGGCTAGCTTTCCCGGAAAATGGACAGTTTAACCAGCCGCAGAGGGACGCATGATGCATCCCACTGGGAGACTCTCCAAGTGGGATGCATCATGTGTCCCTGGGCGGCTTGTTAAATTTTCCGGTCTTTTTCATTTAATAAAACAGTCGAACGAGAGTTCAGAGCCATCGAAGTAAGCTTGTTGCTCCCTCTTGTGGTTTTTGGTAGTAATTCATTTCAATTCATTTATAAGCTTCCATTTTGAACATTTTATGCCAGTACGAGTTTGACCGTCAAGGGTTACGCACTCCAAACATTACACGGCACCTTAACTTTAATTCTAGATAACTTAGGCTCAATAAAATGTAGTTTTGAACGCTGATGCCGCTTAAACTTGTTCAAGTGTCACGTCCCTACAAAAAATGCGGAGGGGGGTTCAGAGATGTACACAATAAGTCCAGTGGCGTAGATAACACTTGGTTATTTCATATGCTCAGCCTCTCTGTGCAGTGTTGTATTTTAGGGAACAAAACTTTCTTAGCCTAGTAGATCTCCGCAGATCTCAACGCTCGTGATATCCCTCTTCTTTGTGTTCTCTTTTGACTGGCATGTGCGATGCATTCTGTGCATAGTTCCAAGTCGAACTACATGAGGAACTAGTGGGGTGCGAGTTCAGTGGCCGGAGTTGAAAAGACGAGTGAATTATTGCTTGTACGCGTTAATTTCTGACCCCTTCCCAGAACTTCGTGTCTTGACCGGCAGAAGCAGTGACGTTTCCATGCGGTGACAGCTCCGGATCGCTTCACATCCTTTCATTGGTGACCGCCCAAAAATATCATAGCACCCAAGCGTCCAGAACAGAAAGCTCCGAAGGAAGGTCGAAACACGTTTAAGTGGCGTCTGCAGTGCCCTACGGGAGCTATACCCTTGGATGGAATAGCCCAAGCATCCACGTTATCGAGATATACCCGTGGAGTAGACGGTGGTACAGTCGCTGAGCGCAGTCTCCACCAGGTTGTGTTGGGGCAGCTCGATGGCGTCGTCCACCACCAGGGGGACTTCGTCGTCCCAGTTAAAGATGAGGTCGTCCGTCGTGTAGGACACTGCGGCGATACAAGAGAAGAAAACAGGCATTGTATCGGCAGTCAGGACACATGTATGCATGAGCGATAGACCCTGTTTTCCCAGCCTAGACCTTACCGCTGTTTCTGGATTAGTCTGTTTATCATGTTAAGCCCATTTGGTTACTCCACAAACCACCAGTTTTTCTTCCTCTTTATACACCTGCAGTCGTAAACGCGACAAACAAAATATTTCTTATAATGTGGTTGTGCAAGCTGTCTGCTAGATCTGCGTAGGTGCAGCAGCACTATTGATCCGGATAGCAGTGAAAGGTTTTGGTGAATTCTGGTTGGCTTAACTTGCTAAGGAATGATTTGGTTCCGCATTGCAGCTGTAACGAAAGGCAACACTTACAGTGAACTTTATGTACGTATTTGTATCATGCCTAATGTCTTCTACTACGAAGATACTTGACTTCATAAAATTGTCCCAGTGGGTAGGCGGCTAAAACATACCATTAAAAAGTGACACGTCTCAATTTGGAGAAAGGATATTGACCTCTATGGGTATTTTCTAACCGCACGCCATGCAAATGTTGTTACCAAGCGCATGCAGTAGCTTCACCGTACACGGTCAAAAATGAATTTCCGGGACATTTTAAGTCACATCCGGAAACAAAATGAGAAATTCCTTACATAGGTTACTTTAATGACAAAAAACAACAACAAGACAACAAGAACAACAACTGAAGGAGAGCTTCTTAGCACAACGTTAATTTTAGCATTACGCAGTACTCAGTTTAGTACCGCTGTAACTGAGTAACGAAGGGAAAATTTTTTTTTTTTTTTTTAATGAAGCAAGCTTGAAAGGAATTGAGCGTAGAGTTGACAAAAATCGCATAATGTAGCAAAAGTATGTTTGAGCAGCGCGCTCTGTAAGGAGTATTGTGAAACAGGTCCTCTGATCCCGTTACGTGGCTGAAGGTTTATGCAACAACTTAGTCTACTAAAACTTCAATTTAGGCGAAGCAATTGGGCTGGCAAATATGGCAGTCTGTGTAGTGCACACTTCCTGGTGATATAAAAATGCAGCGAGGGAGCAAAATGGCTTAGGAGGGCGAGGGAATGAATCATACTCTTAGTTTCTAGGCTAGGTGGCGCAAGCTACCGTCTGTTATAAAGGGAACAGCCATTAGCATCCTTCCATCTATTTACCGTGAACTCACAATCACGATTTAATAATAGTAGGGCAGAGGACACTATGACAAATCGGTGAATGGTAGCGACCTTAAAATGAATCAAAGGGGGCAATGTAATATCATAAAATTTCTTACTCAATTAGACAACATTTCATGAGGTATTTCGAAGCTTCTATCACGCGAATAAAGCCATTCCTCTATTTCGTGCCTGGACCAGATCCCAACAATAAACGTTTACCACAAGTCCCAGTCCGGTACAGGACCAAACCTAAGGATGTGGATTATTTAAAAGATTGGAATGTACATTTTCATTCACAACGAAACGCCCGGCATGTGTTCGGTTTTATGAATGTCCTAAAATTAAAATAAGGTTAATTTCACTTTTTCAGCCTCTCAAACGTGTCCCAAAGCCCTGCAACTTAAGGAAGTGTCTTGATGTGACAAATTGCAGTGAAGGCACGTGCCGTCTCATGCTTTTTGAGGCCTGAGAACGGCCTGCAAGAATAGCTCGACTGCATCATACCCTTCCAAGAACTGCTTTCAATCGAATGGACGAGTCATGAAGAAAAAAAGCTGACGTAATATTTTTCTTGACGAATTAGAGCGCGCTGGTGAATTACAGGAATAAAAGAAAAGCGACAGATAGAACGAAGAGAAAACAAAACATGTTTGTCCAGTATTTGTTTCATACGTTGCTTTCCTTTTATCCCTAACGTTTTGGTTTATCTTCGAAGTTTCCGATTAGAATACTTAACTTATTCGACTCTTTTACAATTGTGTACAACACACCAATAAGATGATCACTATGGCAATTGTAAAACTTGTTTTTTAAACAGAACTGCTGGAAAATATCTTGTGTGAACCTCAACAAGTTTTATTGGGCGCCTACCTGGAAGGGTGCTTCTTCCCTTAGCAAGTGTAAGTGCGGTGGTGCACGCTTTACAGAGCGGCAACGCCGTGTCGGTTTCTAAATGGGAAGACAGTCGGAAGTAGCCATAGGGTTGCTGAAGGGGGACGTGTGCTCATTGCCTGCATCGATTCAATCCAGTGATACCGTGACGGAAGTAGATGGCGCAGTCATCGAATCTGATCAAACTATATGCCAATATCCGCGCGATTTTTGTCGCGTCGCTACATGTGCTAGGATCACCTGGTATTGCAGCGATCAGCAGTAATCAGTTCCATGGTTTTGCTAACCGTTTTTTGTTCTCACTAATTTCATTTTATTTCATTTTCTGCAAGGTTTCCCGTTAAGAAAATGAAGTCTGGCCTTCATGAGAACCATAGCCGGCGGACAATAAATAGCAAAATTGAGCAGTTCGACTGCGGGACGACCTTTACATATCAATATCCCGGCTCCGCCAAAAATGTTGTCTTTCGGCGGCTTCATAAACTTTGGTTCATTTCAGCAAGTACGGTTCATTCATCTACATATTTTCGATGACTGCCTTCGTAGAATATTGCGATGTCTCGGCTTGTAACATGCATTTCCCGGCCCCTTCTGACTAGAATGGCTTTCAAAATGAAGCTCACTCAAAACCTGCTGTAAGTCGCTATCTGAGGATATTTGTGTTCCAGGTTTGGAGAGGGACTTCGCATTTTGGTGTAGAAAAAAAAATTTATCCGTAATGTTACGTTATCGAACTCCCACTCTAGCGCAGAGCGGTGGCGTTGAATAGTATGTCCCGCTTTTAGGCGTTCTTCACCAGTGTAAATACGTTTTACTTATTATGAACACATGTACTCGTATAAGGCCTTTCGTAATTTTCTTCGCCTTTCACTTTGGTATTGAGTAAAGATAAACAAATCGGGCTTTGTGAGCGTTTAAATGGCGAGAGGTCAATCCGCCTACCAGATTCGGCGGCATGGTTCGACGCTGTGGGGGGGGGGGGGGGGGGGTTAATTTTTTGAGTGAAGTCCGGGACTGTGAACCCGAGGTCGGAAATGTGCTCACGCTTCTATGATTACATGATCGCACGCCTATTCGTGGTGAGAAGTTTCCGCATCGCCGGCTGGTGGAATTTTTTCACAATCCAGAGTGAGGATACTTCAACTTCCTTTGCTGGTGCAACCACGTGCAATGCCAAGCTTCTATTCACTATAATATTTAAAACATAACCGGGTGGGTAGCACGTCCACTAGCCAGAGTGAGGTAAAGCGCTTTAGAGTGAGGAAAACATAAGCGCTTCTAGCGAGCTTCTTACCGCTGTTCTTGTCGAAACAATTAGGGGCGCAGCCCAGGTAGATGACTGACTGGGGCGATCTATGACCTTTGCATCAGATTTGATCCCAGTGCCCCCAAACTCGACCTGAAGCCATGGATTATTTATATAAATATCCCGCAATTAAAATGGGCTAGGCGGAAACGTGCGGTCATAGCTATGCGAGGGTTCATCAGTCGATTGGTGATGAGCCGGAGCTTGCCCTATTTATAAGAGCCTAATGCAACATGATTGAGATGGTCTTTATGTTCATACATCGAAAGTATACACATTTATAAAAGCTTTGATAGTAAACGCGAGTGCTGAATACTAAACTGGAGCTCACCTTAGTAAAGGCTGATACCAAAAATTATGAGCAACTCCACTCTGTGAAGGTAGATAACCAGATAAGCTGTGTAGCAGACGACAGAGACCCGCCCCGAGGAGCCGGCGGAAACTAGACACGCGAGGCGGGACCGCCACCCTGGGAGAGCGGAACGAAAGGAAACTAGGCAGGCAAGCGCTTGGACCGACGAGAAAGAGGGCGGTGCGAGCGTAGACATGGCCGACGTGGGTCGCACAGCGGGAAATCTTTTGAGAAACGTTTATTATCTAGATGAGAGTCTACTGATCTTCAAAATGGTGCCTATTGAATATACCTATTACCAAATTACCCCCCCCTCTACCCCATAAAAAAATCCCTGCAAAGTCACCGAAACGCGTAATCTATATTCAATTTATTATTTTTGTTTTAATAAAATGCATTCCGCTTTCACAGGTGCTGCAGACAGCGCGCGTTTTCAGAAAATACTAAGGCAAAAGAAGCAACATTTCGGTGGGCGTAATTCATTTGAAGGAGCACTTGTGGACCGGGTTCATGGGACTTCCGGGCTTGCAGTCAAAGGCCCTGGCAAAGTCCCAGCTGTTCATGAGCGGCACGTTGCACCGCATGTTCTTCGGGGAGTAGTAGGCGCTCTTCCCTTCGAGCCGCGCCGAGCACCACTTGTGGCACGTGGCCATAAAGAAGAGCTGGTCGTTCTCCAGCGTGCCGACGCCCGAACTCGCGTCCCCTCTGGGCACCACGCTTCGGTAAGCCGCGAAGGTCTGCTCCAAGCCGCTGTCATCGGCGAAGTCCTCGGACAGGGTCAGCGAGGTGGGCTCTCGGTAGCTGTGCGAGGCCTCGCTGTACTGGCGCACCAGGCACTCGAGACGGCCGATGAAGCGAACCCGAGACACGTCCGAAAACCAGTTCACCTTGACGAGAAGACCGCAATAAATAAAACAGCCTGGTTTAGACGTTCCGTCATATGCAACGAAAGTGCGATAGCACTTGATGGGGTTTTGAGTGCCCGAGTCGTCCCGCGAGAACGACAAAACAGAAACAACCGACAATCACAAGCCTCAAACCCGTGCAGCATGCACTCGATGGTACCTTTGACAGACTCGCTGAATCTCGTGCTTACTTCACGAGTACCAAGTGACTGCAAGCCTGCCAAAGGAATTATCGGCTGCTTGTGCCTTACGTGTTTCAGGGTCGTCGTTGTCGGTTGTTTGTGTTTCTTTCAAGTGGAACTAGAGCGAAATACAGCGAAATACATTCAGACAGGGAATGCCTTTTGGGGAAGGATGCGCGTGCCGTCAGTGATCAGCGAAATCAGCGGGACTACACTTTGTCTCACCTTAGCATGGACTATTGTGACTACCTCGAGAACAAAAACATTCCCCACCCCAAGGCGGGGACTGTTTTTGAAGCCCGAGAAGTAGCTCCCCCGTCCTCCATGGGATGTGTACGTCAGTGCGGCTCCGTGCAAAGGTGTGAGATGTTGCCACGTGATGCATCCCGGGAAGCGAAGGGAGAGATTTCTCCCCCGTGTGAATAAATACCCTTTTCCGAGCAGGGATGGCTATCGGAATTTAGTGGAGAGAATTCCCCGGTTTAAGTTTAGTGGGACGATTGTGATATCGCGCCACGCGTCACTGTGATGTCACGTGTTACAATGAAGTCACGTGATACGGGACACTGACGTCACGTGACGCTGTGATGTTGCGTGATGCTGTGGTGTCATGTGACACCATGACACAAGATGACATTGTGATTTTACGTGAATCCGTAACGTCAGGTGACACGAGTCACAATGATGTCATGGAACAGTGTGACGCCATGTGCGAGCAACACCAACACAAGCAAACAAAGTGAAGAGATTCCTTATTAAGTTATTGCTATAATTCAAAGGAAGCGTTTCTTGTTAATGAACTTACAGTGGCAAGCATTCCTCTATGGTCGCCATTGTGAGTTAATGAGTGAATAACTTGACTGGAAAGAGCAGCTTGTTTTTTGGTGCGCGAGGAATCTGGTGAATTGTTGCACTCGTCACGCGTTCGACAATATCGCTCACAGCTATGGCCATTAGTTAATATATGTTTACCACACAAATGTCTGCGGTAAAGAAGCAAACAGGTGCGTGAGCCTAGCTCAGGAGAAAGCTTTTGTTCTTACGAGAACTCAGGCATAGGAGGCACTTTCCAAAGCCGTGCACTTGTGTTCATGCCCTTCTCTGCATTGCGGATGTTTGTGGTGTGGAGTGTAGATTGAACACACCAGCTTCGTTCGATTTTACCTGCACCTCCTGCACCGGTGTAGAAACGTGTAGTGCAGTGTACTTCCGGTATGTGTATTTCTTTACACTTTTCTGCACCGCTGCAGGTGGTGAAGGTAAATCGAACGTAGCTACTGCGTGTTACCAAGCAGCACGAATGAGATCATTGTTTATGCTCAGTGATCGTTTTTTGGTGCGCGTCCTTAGTGCCTGGAAGAGTTGGTGATCAGCAATTAATAGCGAAAAAAGAAAAGGACACAACAAAGTGACGCACAAAAGAGAAACAAATAGCGCTGCCCTTTCAGCGTGAAACGTTCCTTGGCTAGTTTTTTTGGATTTCGTGCAGCAATGGCCTGTGACGTCCCATAATGCAACTCCTGCAGTGTTGCATTATGGGACGACCAAAACCTACGCACCAATTCAGTTTCTCCGCTAAATTTAGCGGGGAAGTTGAATTGGTGTATAGGTCACGTAAAATTAGGTCATATGACGTCAAGTTTCCGGCTAAGTCTAGTGGGGTAATTGTTGTCACGTGACCTGATATCATGTGACCAATACGTCAATTTATTTTCTTCTCTAGATTTAGCGGAAAAGTTAACATAACGTGACCTACACACCAATTCAGTTTCCCGGCTAAATTTAGCGGGAAAATCGACGTCACGTGACCTGTGTTTGAACGTTTTACGTATGCAACACAATTGCCCGGCAATTAACTATACTTTTTTTTTCTTTTATGTTTGTCTATGTCCTTCTCCTTTCACGCTGTTGCTTTCTAATCGTGTGAAAACAGTGTGCTCGTCCAAGAAATCGAAGGGGTATGCGGTAAGCATGAAAAACACTTAATTTCTTAAAGAAGGGGGTGGGGGCGCTCGTAAACAATTGCTTAAAAACGCGAACAACGTCGTCCTGTAAGGCAGTGTGTCTGTATTTGTGTGTTACGGAGAATTTTCAGATGCGGCGAGGCCTGTTTTCATTGAAGAAAACATTTCGAAACAAAATCTACGACGACCCAATCACGACCTCCCCGTCACCCTGGTCCTCGCGTCGCACGTATGAATGCAATCTCGCCTCCCGCTTATTCAGAAAAGCGCCGGGGATGCCCACCTTGACTCCCGTCTCGTCCATGTTGCCCATGAAGGGATCAAAGACGTGAGTGATCTCGTGACCGATCACGTGACCGAGGCCGCCGTAGCGAGCGGCGAGCGGCATCCTGCTGTCGAAGTAGGGCGGGAAGTGGATGGAGGGCATGATGAACATCACGTGGTACACGAACATGTAGAACGCGTTCACGGCGATCAGTGGCGTGTGCAGGTACAGCTCGCGGTTGATGGAGTTGTTGCCCCGCCCGCCTCGCAGCAGCGGCTTGGATTGCACGAGTGCGGCGCGCAGAGATTCCGTGTATGTGCGTAGAAACGGTTCCCTGCGGCGCGCACACACGTACACGTTGAGATACTGGCAGTCACTGTGGCTGTTCAGGTTTTTGTGAACGAAAATACAAAAATCATGTTGTTTTCTTTGGGTTAATCAACTGTGTTTAGTCTCCGTGCACACGAAAGTTAGCCTATAGCCTTACCACGTCCATAAACCGGGGTAGTCTCACGCTGTGTTGGACATACAGTTTGCGAGCAAAGACGGTGGCGACGGTTCGCCAGCTTTGACCAACGGACTTTCTAGACGCTTCCTCCAGCTCCGCCCTTCAACCCCTCTGTCGAAGATGCACAATTAAGCCGTTCTCTATACTATACGTTGCCGCTCGATTGACAGACGGCGGAATTATTGAGTTGAGTGTGTATGGAAAGCTAGACCATGATGTTATTGTAAGAGAATGTATCCATTGAAGACAGCTACGTCTCGTTGAAGCATGCGTGGCTTGAACATGAACGACGTCGAACCATGCTGTTGGTCATTCTTACTTGTTATTGGCGAGAAAAAAAATCGGTGATGCAAAATGTATGCTGCCGAAGGTAGGCGCTCAGCAGCAAGGCTACCATTATGTCCTGCTGATGTAACGTCAATGCAAGCCATACATGTAGCAATATTATGTCAGTGGCTGTTGTTCCGAAAAGATGACAAGTATTGGGTATATACAGTAAGTAATCCTGAACTCATCTGCTTAGCTTAGTAGATATTTAATTTAAGAGCTACTACACGTTACTGTAGATCATTCGACTCTACTTTGTCTCACCAGAACTTGTATAAAGGCGAAAACTACGGCCATTTTAAGCCAATGAGGGAGTTCGAGCGAAGCACGTGGCAATGTACCATCGGAGTGAACTTGTCTGCATAGCTGTCACATGTTTTACTCTGTCACTGTAATTAATTTACGGGTGCCGTAACTTTTGCTTTTTGCCAAGTTAGGCTGAAACAGTGTGGAATGCTACGTGTTTTGGAAACAGCTAGCAGGCAAACGTAAAGTGCTACTATGCTTTTGCGCTCGAGTCAGAGGTATTCCAAAATGTGGCGCCAATCACCTCGTGCCTAACAAGTAGCAAAAAAAAAAAATATATGTCGCGAGCAAACTTTGGTTGCAACTGCCAACACGCAGCATTGTTTCTTCATAGCCCTTAAGGAACAATATTGAACGCTCAAATATTTCGACTGTTTCAAGGTTTGGTAAAAATCTCGCGAGCTAGCCGAGGA
This sequence comes from Ixodes scapularis, assembly GCF_016920785.2. Classification (NCBI taxonomy): domain Eukaryota; kingdom Metazoa; phylum Arthropoda; class Arachnida; order Ixodida; family Ixodidae; genus Ixodes; species Ixodes scapularis. Next base: position 80,469,855 of record NW_024609883.1, on the reverse strand, counting down.
ATTCAAGATCTTCCCTATTTTAAGCTTTGAGGTCTGGACTTGCCTGAATTCGGGAAGATAAGAGTAATGGTTGTCTATAGCCTCTTTGGATGACAGGCCCTTGGGAAAGGCGACGACCTTGTGGAGCGAGGCGAGCTTGTGCAGGGCCTCGCGTCTGGTGCCTTCCTCCATCCAGGACAAATTGCGGAAGGACAACAGGGACGCCTCTCGGATGCCGTTGACGAGCGACTCGGCTGTCCTGAGCGCCGTTTCCGTCAGGAACTTGCCGAAAAAAAAGTGCGCCAGAGCGTAGGGCGCGATGTCAGACACGCGTCCGATACAGGATTCAAGGTACGTGATGGCCATTTGGGGCTCGCTGGACTCTCCCATCAGCTTCTTGGTCAACCGGTAGGAAGCCAGTGGCAACAAAGTGCGCACAACATGCCAGCCTAGAAAAGAGCGCAGTCGGTGGGTCTCTCTGGCGTACTTGTTTAGGAAGCGACTGGTCACTGCAAGGCAGGCCGTGCCGATGATGTACAACTCGTTCTGGGCTGTCATCTGGGCTTCCTGCGGCAGGTGCCTGTTAACGGCCTCCAGCCATCGCTCGGACGAGATCCGGCCTGAGGTTAGGTCGCCAAGCTCCTGGAACTGGGAGTAGCCGATCAGGTCCTTGTCCCTTCCCTCGAAGTACATAGACATAAGGTTCGTGTCCGTCTTGAGCAGGGATTCCACCAAGGCAGTGTAGTCCTGTCCCGAGCCCAGCGCATTGGCGACCTGTAGCAGGGCTTCTCCCAACGATGGTCCGGCGAGGTGTAGGGCCCGGGTTTGGAACCAGAGTATCAAACTGGGACTTTGGCTCAGGGACAGTATAAGCCGGTCGTCCTGTTTGAAGTTTGGCACAAGCTTCATCTGGAAGAGGAGGTGGATGTCTGCGTCCAGCGCGAGCCCCACGAGGACGTCCAGGACGTCCACGTCTGTGTCGGGAATGTCGGGCCAGCCTAATTGGTGCTGACTGAGGACGTTGCGGAGGTCGTCCAGGTATTCCTGGCGGTTGATGAAGATGTCCTCGCACATGCTCAGAGCGATGGCGGACTTCTCGCGGGCGCTCTGTTGGTTCCAGGGCCCCTTGCGGATGTCGTCGTAGAGGCTGAAGAAGATCTTGCGCTGGAGGCTGGTAAACTGGTTCTTGTCCACGGGGTGAACCTGTGGTTCCGGTAGTAGTTGTTTCGAAGTATTAGGGTTAGCCGGCTCTCGTGAGAAGCCGACATTTAAAATATCTATATATTGTATACACACGGACGGCATTCTGCCGTGCTGGTAATGATTGTATAATTATGCCCCCTTATAGCTTGCGTTGAATTTAAACCAGTACAATGGCGTACAGTTACCACAAAAGCTGAAACGCTCGTGGCAGATAGAGCACCATCAGGTCAGAAAAAATAAATGCGGATTTTTCAACATTTTGAACTAATGTTGGATCATTATCATCACTGTCATCACCACCAAAACGACAGTAATAATTTAAAAAAATAATACTAATAAATATTAATAATAATAATAGAAACTAGCATTTATACCCGGTGTAACTTGTGGGAGTAAGCGTTAAGGACCCATCAGGTCATCATTTCACTTTTGTCAAACGTTAAGCACAAGCAGTCACAGCGCATGATCCTGGGGAATCTTTCACACTATCAGATAGCTTCTATCTAAAGAATTAAGTGGAAATCCAGTCACCTTACTCCAGCGGCCGCACACGAACTGATAGAAGTCGGTGCAGGGATCTTCGGCCACGTTCATGGCCATGGACAGTTCCCTGGGGAAGTCGTAGCAGTCGGGCGTGAAGCAGGCCGGATATAGTATGGTCCTCACAATGTAGGGTACCAGGAGGTAGAGGCTCGCGTAGACCATGCTGGCAATCACTGTTGAGAGGCACGGGCTCGCACGAGCGGCGCAGGCGTCGAGCCGGCCTTCGCCGGGATCGCCAAGAAACATCGGTGTTCCTTTGCCGAGTCTGCTCTTGTTTGAGGAGCCGGGGTGGAGGAGTCCACTGAGGTCTGTTCTTCTGTTGCTACAAAAGCGGACGGCCTAAAAAAGTAGCTTGGTCTGGTGAAATTTAGAGGCGAGGTCGTGGCTGCCAAGCGATTTGTCGAGGCCGGTACTTGTTCCAGAAGGTCGTTGTCCTCTGTTTGACTTCAAGGACTTGGTTGTCAAAAGGCTCGCATTCGTTGTCTTCCGACTCGATCGAGAGAAAGAACAACTGCATGCGCAGCAGCCGTTGCGCAGGAACGATGGCCGTTGTGGTGGAGAGCGGGAGTTCTGGACGGCGGTGGCTGGTTGATGCGTTCGGGTGGTCGAGGTTATTTTTGGAATAGTTAAGCCGGGCGGCTAGGGGCACACAGACGTGTAGAAGGGTGCTTCCGAATGCTTGACCAGTTAAGAACGAGATTAGCGAGCGCGCACGCGATAGACATGGGCTCGAGCTTACGTGCCCGAGCTTGACACGATGGTTCCTTGTCTTCTTTGCTCTGTACTTAAGGGAATATGAGCGAGTAACTCCTGAAATCTTAGCCTTGGACGTTGCTTGGCCATTTTGGAAAGTGTTATATATTGAATTTTTTTTTTGTGTTGCGTGTTCGGCCTTTAGTAGAAGGGGCTAATGAGAGTGACACTGCTTTAAGAATCAGCGGAGTATTTACTGGCGGCCATAGTCGAGTCCGCGGCTGCTGCGCGTGTGGTGACGCCGAGCTTCCACAGCTATTTTGTAGGGTGCTTTCCACACCACCAAGCTTGCAGGTCTTAATAGCTCATATATGTAAGCTTATTCTGAGCATGCGCAGTGAACGGCGCACTCATATATGGCGTCCAGTGAATACCTTAGCGTACCTGACCGATCATTGGGAGACTCGGAGATCGAATCCCGGCGCCACCAAATATTTTGTCTTTTGGCGGCTTCTTAACCTTTTTTCAATTCGATCAAGTGCAGTTCATTCACTCGCATATTGTCGAATATTTCCCTTTATGGTGCCATAGATATTTCCCTTTATGGTGCCATTGTTGACCTTCCCGATTCTCACTGAGACGACAAGCCTTTGAAAGGCTAAAATTACGAAGCACACAAAGTTTGCGCCGACCACACAGGAACACAGTACGTAGTGCTCGGAAAGTCAATAGTATCTCGTTGTATAGATGTCTAACGGTTGGGAACTTTATCTGCTAACAGCGAGGTCTTGTACAGTCAGCGGCAATGTGAGCTGGCCCGTTATAGCAGTAACCGAAAGGGCTAAAACCCTGGCTAAAACGCAGAGAAAGTGCCTCCGGCGTGACACCGAATAGGAGATGTTGCAGTTCATTCGAACCAATTTTTTTAACAGCTTAACGTAGCCGATGCTTACAGCATGAATTTCGTGGCGCCCCGGCCTAAAGTCCGCTGGGCCAGCTCATACTGACACATACTGTATCTTAGTATCCCGACCGAGCAGTGAAGTATGGCTACCGACATCACGGCGTCACACATTGACGTCACCGTGGAATGTGACGTGATGAATGGCACACGAAATTAGTGTCACGTGACGTCACGTTTCCTCGTGACGTGATGCCACGGTGTCACCGGACGTCAATGTCCCACGTGACATCGCGGTGCAACGTCATATGACACGATGATGTCGCGTCATTGCGTCACCTGACGGCAGGGGATCACGTGACACGCATGTTCCCAGCATGTTTGCTCCATACGCTCGTATGCTTTGAACATCTCTACAGACAGTTTTCGCATGCCCAATCTGACGTGATCGGTCATACATAAGAAAGACGCCTCCAACTGTTTCTGCAGTCTCTCCTATTAGTTTGAGTGCCTCACTCTCATTAGTACATTCTAGTATAAGTAGTTGGGCCGCGGGTTAAGTCTGAACCTATAAATATGCGACACAATAAAACAATAACAACAACAAGAAGTGAGAGGTACACGACAAATTTGACATGCATTGAACTTTCTGGGACATTCCGCAGAATAAAAGAAAAGTTGCCAAAGAAATAATAAAATTCTAATTGATTTGCGTTCTATGTGATACCCAGGCGATTGCAGTCCTCGAGAATATTAGGATCTCTTTTGTTGAGAAAAGCAGAAAGTGGTAATTTTGTGTTGTGGCCTATAGAATTCAATGTGCCCCCCCCCCCTCCCCCCCCCCCCCCCAAAAAAAAAGAAAAAAGAAACTGTTAAAGTTGTGGAATTAAAAAAAAGTTATACGCGCCCAAAAGTTTAATTACTGCTTGTTGATATTTTTATGATTGTCATCTAAAGTATATTCCCGCGGGAACATTGCGATCGTTCGTTGTTGTTCGGATGTTTGTTGGAGGTTCGCAAATCGTTAATCTCCGAGTGACATCGTGGTGTAACATGCCATGACATGGTTATGTCAAGTAGGTCACGTGATATCCACCCGGCATTCGACTAACTCCCATGATGCTATAGCGTCCGCTGCGGTTGTCACCGAACAAAAGTGATCGATTGCAATTAAAATTAGTTTTCGTTAAAAAAGGTATTCAGTTAGATTCCTTTATCACTTAACAGAAAAAGTTTAATTAAGCGATAATTAAAAAAAAGAAACACGTTACTTTTTTTTTATTATTTCAAACTTTTAAATCTCCAGATATTCCCGCTGGTTTGAAAACGGGGCTTTAGTGCTGTCCATTATTGATCTAGAATCACGGAATTACAAACCACTCATTTTTTTAATACACCGATGTATTCGTGGATTGTCCTTCTGTCGGAGATTTGGTCCGAGGATACCTTGGTAGAAAACTTGTGGAGACAAAAGGGCCAACATTAGGAAGGGAAGCAACGGTTACACGGTAATTTTAGTAGTTTCAAAAGTAATCAAATTACTCTCGTGATTACTTTGTAATAAAGTAATCAAATGATTACAAAATTACTCCGAAAAGTAACGAATTACGAGCAATTTAGTTACATCTATTGAGTACCATGCACGTCTGATCGTGAGGGGGAAAAGGGGCGTATGACTGAGTCTTGGCCGGGAATCCGCCCAGAGAAACTTCGGAATCAAGGTTAGGCGGTATCGCGATACAAATGTATCGCGATAATATTTCAGAAATACATTATGTATTTATATTTCTGTATCGTGATATAATCTTTTTAACTTTACTTTGTCTTTCCGTATCGAAATCCAGTTTCGGGTGTATTCTCGGTATCGCAATACCATAGGAACGATTTTTTTTTTAACTTTTTTTTTTTACTGTTTTAAAAAAGAATTGTTGATCTCCTCCACACAGAGGGTCGCGACCGAGTTTCGTCAGGGACGTTTCGTGTCTCTGACTGCGAACGACATCCTTCTTTATTATGCGAAAGTTAACATATATTTTCCCATATTCCCTGTGTCCCTGTACCCTGTATTTGGATTTCCAAATAATATTCTACCTTTTCAAGTGTATTTCTATTACGTATCACGAAACATTTTTTTAAAATGTATTTAAGTATCAGTATTTTAGCTGTTTTTGCCATGTATCCCAATATCTGTGTCTCCAAATACTTTTGAGAGTATTCCTGCCCAACCCTGCTTTACTGGCGTGCCATCTGCGATCGGCGTCCTCTTAATACGGAGGACAGTGTATACCGGGAAAGGCTGAGCCCCAAAGGATTGGCTGTGGATTAGCGAGGCGGCATCAGATGACATGCACGAGCCTGTATCCTAATCCATCTTAATCTTTTCCCGGCTGTGCAGGAAATCGCAATGGCCAGCTTCCGCCGTTAGCGGATTGGGCTCCGACGGAGCGGTTGATTGCGTTCCATAGGGAGTTTTCGTAGACCGAGTTTTCCCCTCCGCTAAGACCTCCGCAACGAAGAAGCCGCTATTGCGCATGCGCGGCGCTAGCCTTGCCTGCAGAGTCGCGGATCTCGAAGGCGGCTGCGGAGAAAGTTTGCGGGACAGTGGAAACAATCTACCAAAACTCTCAAATGAATATCTTTGTGTATGGCAGCGTCGCGGAGTTGTCACTCCGGACTTGGGATGATTCGGGAATAATTTCGCACTTGCGCAACCCACCAATGAAATAGAAAAAAAAAAAGGGAAAAGAATTGTATGCCAAACTTCGGGCGTTTGCGTTGCATTACTGAAACGTCTTAGCATAACGTGACATCAGGTCGCGTGACTTCAATGGTCCCGCTAAATGTGGCGGGCCAATTTAGGTCACGTGATGTTAATTTTCACGCTAAATTTAATGCTGAAACCTAATCGGTGTGTACGTCACGGGACGTTAATTTTTCCGCTAAATTTAGAGAAGAAATTAATGTCACGTGACCTGATGTCACGTGACCTATACACCAATTCAACTTCGCCGCTAAATTTAGCGGGCAAATTGAAGTGGTGCGTAGGTCTGTGACGTCCCATATTGCAACACTGCGCGCGTTGCATTATGGAAAGTCACAGGTCACGGCCCCACGAGATGCGTGTTCACAACATCCGGAGCAACTAGCCAAAGAACGCGGCAGCATTGGGAGGACTGGAGGGAGGCAGGAATGGGGTCCGGTTCTTATGCGAGCTGAGTCGATCTACCAGCGGGGTCTAAAACCTGAAGCCGCAACGCTAATGCCTGGTCACAGTGCAACAAGCTTACGATTCCTCGAGGATGTAAGTGGCGCCCCCCGTAAAGAGCGACAACAACTGCATAGCCGTGGGTGGACAATAAGTCGTTCCTGGCGCCGCAAGACCTGACATAGCTGCTGTTATCATTATGCGCGGTTACGGTACTATAGTCATATGCCACCAGGCAGGGAGAAAACCACGACACCCACTTTTCCCGGTCCTTCTCACCTCGGAGGTGTGCGCGAGCCACAAGTGCCATAACTGGCCCGTGTTTATGTTACAGGCTGGGCGACTAGCTGATTCACCGACGAGGGAAAGTTTACTAGGTGCCTATACCCGCAGCTGAATTTTCCAGCACTAGACATATTTTAGGCCTCATCTGACAAACACGCGGTGGCTTTCGTTTTTGCCGTCTGTTGTGAGCTTTTTATGCTTGATTCTACGATCGATGTTTTGGCGGTGCAACCAAGTTCAATCAAGCGCCTCGTGGGACCCCCCTTCGGCTTAGTGAAATCAGTGCCTTGGTGACACTTTTTGCCTATTTTCGCGGTTGTGTATGTGTTTGACGACGTCAGCTTTATGCTGTTTTTGCCAGCAACTCAACGTAGCCGTCAAAAGCCATTTTGTTTTACGTCTGGAAATTAGAGGAATGGTATGAAAAGGGGCAGCCGTTCCAAAAATGGGAATGCCCCAATGTCACCATTTTTAAGAGTTGACAGGAATAGAATGGTTAGAAACTCTAATACATTGTAAGGGAGTAGGAATGGAACGGGGGAGCTGGTACCGCAACACTGGTGTACAGTATGCTTGGTAACAGCGGACTGTTTTACCATAACGTTACTTAACTCTGTTACTGTAACACCGCTGTCGTTACTGGAATGCCGGAACCGTGTTGCGTGCGTACTTCGAAGAAAACGGTTTCGCCGTCCGAATATTGTGACGGATGCGTGCGAGTTGCGGATAGTTCGAATCAATTTAGAACGGAAACCGTCCGGTACTTTGATCCCTTAATTTAATCGAGCCGCGGAGATCGCAGAAACACTTTCTAACGAGGTCACGCGGTACGCGGGTTTCTTGTCGTTGAATGTAAGGAAAACCTTCACATGAAAATACAAAGTAATTTGCTTGCTCTCGAAGAAGTCCGGTTAAAAAAATAAATAAAAGTAATTAGCAAAAATGGGGAAAACAAAGAACTCACCGACAGCTTGAATAACGCACGGCGTTGTGACTTTTGAGCATCTGATTATCGCTCTGCATTCGATCAAACTGTGGCATCAGCCAATCAGTATATATGCTACAGAACCAACCGCGAAGAAAGAAACTTGATCATATTAATGCCACTGCCTGCGTTTCGTATGCTGTTTGGTGACGAAACATGTTTATTTTCAATTATAATTCAAACAAATACCTAAAAAAAAAACCTGAAATATTTATGCATTGATGCTATCTGCGCAGTATACGGCAAAGGGGACATAATTTTGGAGGCAAATCGTCACGAAAAGTTTGGTTAATTAACTGAAATTAATTATTCAACTTCATTTTTTTTGTATAAATAAAGATAAACATATATGGTTCGAATTGCAAACTTGCAGACCATAATCCGAACCACCTACACTTCGTTTCAGCTTCGGTATGAGCACGGCCGATGTTAAGAGCCGAAGGGCCAATGAAACAGCGAAAGATGCACCACGTCATGGCGTGCTCTCTGCCTTTGATAGGACCAGCCGGTATTCGCCGTCTCTCTCTGCACTGCTCCTCCGCCGGCTACTCAAGCGCAGAGGGCATGCCATGAGGCTACGCTTTCTGAGCTGTTCGATTGGCCCTTCGGCTCATAACATCGGCCGCGCTCGGACCGAGGCTGAAACGAAGTATAAATCAGTCTCGATTTGAGGACGACTCGAAGCAGAATGGAAGTGCGGGGGGAGCGCTAAAGTTATCACTCGTTCAGCAGGCACAAAGCCGAGCGGTACAAAAACACGGGCGGTAATCTTATCATCCGCGTGTCCGCACCGCAAGCCTTGTGCCTTATAAAAAAAGTGATAACTTTAGAGGCACGCCCGTGCTTACCGCATGATATGAGTCTTTTTAAACTCACTAATTTAGTGGTTTTCGATGACGCTCTAGAAGTTTCTAATTGGAACCAAATGTTTATTTTCACTAACAAAAAAAAAAAAAAAAAAAAAAGAAAGAAAGAAAAACAAATTAGTCTTAATTATTTGACTTTTCGTGACGATTCTCCTTCGGAATTACGTCCCCCTGCCAGTATAACTCATCTGCACAAACCGCATTAGTGTAGCTCTGACTGCTCCTTTTAAATAGTTCGAATTAAAATCAAACAGCCTGTATATAAGTCTGCATGCGTGGCCACATTGGAATAAAAGAGAAACACAAACACAGGCTTATGCGGCTTGAAAAGGAATAAAAGCAGTATTTTTTAAGCAGAATACAAAACATGTTTGACAGCAGGACCCTGACGCAAACAGGACTTCTCGTTAACGCAAAATGCGAGGCTTGAACTTTAGTGTCTACCCTGCACATTTGAGACGGTGTCCTTGTCTAGAACAAGGACTGCAACGGGTCCGTTCTATTTCCCACTACTCGTTATCCACGGAGGGATCTTGTCGGCGCTGAATCAATATAACAAAAAAGGAACTCGCAAAATCTGTCATTTCTTTTTGTCTGGGACATTCGCGTTCCTTAGCCTATGAGAACGCTGTTCCTATCTCCGTTTGTTGTTTAATCTTAAGGCTGAACTCCATGGGACGAATGTGCTGCGAATAATTTACGAATAGACCGATCTCACCAAGCGTTCGGCGCATGCGTGAAGCCGCCATAACTTTAGCCCACAGGAGGCAATCGGCATCGCACGAGACTGTTCGTGCTCTGAACGCGCAGAGCTCCAGCGAGGTTGTCGCACGTGCAGAAAGACTAAAGTTCCCTCGATGCATTGCAGCAGCGGCGGCGTAATTACAGTGTAGCGTAATCAAACTGGCCGGTGAGATCGGTCTATTCTGCCCGGCGGCTTTTGCTCTAAGCGTGGGATCGGCACAGTGGCTGCTATGTGGCGCGCAAAGCGAGCGTGCCGTCGGGCGACGTTTGTCAGTTATTCGTCGCAAAATTCGCTCCATGAAGTTCAGCCTTTATACTTTGTTTCATACTTAGTGTGCAACGCTGTCAAAGCTGCTGGCGCGAGCAAGGGGTTTGATCTCGCAGATCATTTGCACGCGTTCTCGCGAAAACAAAACCATAGATGGAGCCACGCGCTCGCGCCAGTAGCTTTGACAGCCTTGCACGCTAAGTATGAAACACTATAGTTTACCCCAGGTTTACCCCATCCTCTATTGGTTCGACATTTCTGGGCTTCAGGAAGCATGTGCGCGGGCTAAAATGAAGCAAATAGTCACTGCTTCTAGTTACTATACTCTAGGGTGCCTTCATGTGCGCTTTGCTTAGGGTGGTGGCATCTCGCCATTTTGTCACACACGTTTATTTTTATTTTTTGTTCAGAACCGCGTGAAAGAGCGTGTCCCTGCACGCGCTTGTGGCGCTGACTGTGCTATGGCGACATTTTGTTTTCGTCGATTTCTTTGTATTTTCCCCATGAGCGCGTGCTGTCGGCATCTGGTACTACAAAGGGTGGCATCACCCTAAACAGAAGGACATTGAGGCACCCTACTATACTCTATTTCACCCTATGATGTACCGCAGGAAAGGCTACAAGCGCGAGCTTCTTGCACTACGGCACATCTCGGCGGCAAGAGCTCTGGTGGATTAAGGGCAGCTACCGACGCAATGAGCTCGCGCTTCTAGCCTTAGCCGCTGTGCAAGATAGGGTGAAACCGAGTATATATAAATCGTTTTCGTTTACCCTTGTCCCCAGACACGTAGCTTGCAAATTCAACATGCTCGATAAAAAAAAATAAAGGAAAGACACAAGGCATTACAACTAGGAGCAAGTGAGAGCAAATGCAAAACAAGAATGATAGACAGTCGAGATTAAAACGTGAGCTACTTCCACTAGCGTGGCGTGAGCAAAAAGTTCCGCGATTCAAGATGGCGGCGCCCGCGTAGAAAAATACGCAACTTTATGTGCGACCGGAGCCGAGGCTACAATAACTTTTAGCCGGCGATAAAAATAAAAAATAGAAACTCACGAAGACAACAAGGACCATGACGAAGCATCTTTGGAGCTAACTGATTGGCTCCGTCGGAATGTCGTCGGCAGCGGTAAGGCTTAAGCGCCTCCCCGGTCGTTCTCATCGCCTTCTGCGCGCTGGCGGTTTTGTCTGCTGGGCTGTAAAACGCCTTCTAAGCATGCGCTGTTGCTCTGCTGTGCGGTACATCAGACGCTGCGCATGGATCCACAGCTCACTGTCTCAGCATTTTTCGCCCGGGTGATTAGCGTTGGAAAGGCCTAAAGTAGTCGTATTTAGAATGCGCAATCTGAATATATGAATGCGGTCCGGGAAGGATTGCCATAGCGCGCCCGCGTTTAACATACACGGAGGCTCATTCAACGACTCGCGCTGCAGCTTTGAGGCGGTCAATCTAAATTTGCAGGGTTACGACCGCGATGCCTATAGGCCCAGACCTAATTACCGCTAGGTGAGCGTTAATTAGAAACCTGGCTCGCGCGTAGAACTAATTAAAGTGAGGCAGTACGTTTGTCGGTCTTACGAAAGATTTGCGCACACACACAGGCCGGTAACTCTGGTGGCTTGTGAAGTTCAAAAGGATTACCTCAACGAAAAAAAGAAAAGAGCGTGTAAACATTGGAATAGTGAGGCGAGCCAATTGCATCGTGAGTTTGTTTAGACAGCGAGAAGTTTGTGAGCCGCCATTGGACTTGTGGTGTCTCCGCTGTGTTAGGGAATACATTTGGCCGTCGCGGCACGACTGCTATAGAGGCCGGGGTCTCGTTTGACGTACGACGCTCGTCCAGATGTAAACGGGCGAAAGTGGTGTATTGAACGGCGCGGCGAGCCGCCGTTCCAGTGTTTACGAATTGAGCCCAGCGTTGCAATTTCCGGGAACTCGTGCCAACACCACCCGGAATAATCAAAGCCTGTGCACTGGAACTTTGACGTCATCGTGTAGTGAGATCGAGCGAAGACGCCGATTGGATACGAGTGCTACGTCAATGCTCGGCTGGGCCTCGTGCCCAATGAACCCGGCATGGGACTCGGGTCCAGTTGCCGAGTTGGCGCCATCCGACTGCGGTCACGTTCCTCGGAGGAAGAGTGGGGCGTACGGAGGCCTTCGTCGTTGTCCTAAGACGATGTTGAGCCAGCTTGCGCGTGTTTGTCGCCAGCGCGCGCCGTATGCATGCAGGTTAGAAACGAACGGAAGCTCCTTATTATAAAGCCATTTTGAAACTCCGCCCTCTGTCGGAAGCTCTATGCACGGGGGCAACTTTTCTTGGCATTTTCGAGGACAGGAGAATCGAGCGCAAACAAAAAACCTAATCAACGCAAAAAACAAAAAGGAGAGGGAATGAAAGGTTGTCTGCAGAGAACAGTAACCCTGCGTATTGGTGGACACTTCAGACAGCGCCAGGGTTCAAACTCTACAAACGCTACTAACTCCGTTTTAATGCCATCTTGTGTAACTTTAGATTTACACTACAGATTTACACGTTCCGTGGTGTCGGTATGTTCCGCCTTTGTGCAGTGGCTCCGACCTTCTAACAATCTGCCCGAGACTTTCGACAGCGGTCTATTCGGGTAGTAAAGAGCGGCACAATAAGCCACACTCTTCCGAGCAACGACCCGTACATCCGCTATTTCAGTGCTTAAAGGGATACTTCAACGAAATTTGAAATATATCCGTCGTGTTCAAAAGTAGGTTGAATATGATCCAGAATATCCGTAAATGACAATCGCACGTTTGTATTTTGAACCTGGTGGCTGTATTTTTTGTTATAAACGGCCCACTGTAGCAAGCGCTCGGAAAAGGCCCAGCTTAGAGCATGTGACATCCGACGCAATCGTGACGTAGGTCGTCTCGGGACGAGCAAAGCTACGGCGAGGCTGACGTCGAGGGGATGGCCTAGTCGTTCCAGCCACCGGAGCGGCTGCTTTTGTACGAATTTTCAGTGACGGATTAGAGGGGCCCTCCGGAGCGTTCTGCGATGGTCTATTTATGGCGGTAACTCAATCTACAGGCCCTAAGGATCCTAAAAATCATAAAATTACGCTCATGCGCGGCGGATTTCCCTATTAAAATTGCTATCAAAGTCTCCGGCACGCCCCCCTTTTTGAGATGACCCCGGAAAACGGGAGGGGCATCTCTTTACGCGTCAGCCAATAGCAAACGAAGGATTCCGGCATCACTATGCGTCACCAACGCTGCCGACCGCCGACCCGCGGAGGAATCTCTCCGGACTTTGTGCTCGGCAGTCGTCATTCGTCGCACCGCACCGTCGCGCTGCTACTGCAATACGCAGTCGCATTCCACAGATGACAAGGAAAAGTTTGACTCGTTGACGTGGAAGGATCGCAAAGCTGGCCTCGGAGTCGGGATCCACGGGAAGAAGGAACACCTGTCCCACAAACGCACACCTGCAGACGAGCCGACGCGCCGACGCATCACCCTCTAGCAACAAGCTTGCGGAGAGAAAACATAGTTCGCTGGCTTTGGAGCGATAATTGCGGACTATGTTTCCCGCATTACAATCAGTTTACGTTTTTCTCAAACTCTAATTTACAACGAGCTTAAAAAGTAATGCAATAATAACGTTCGCATTCACCGCGAGATGCAGCATTTCCATTGGTCAAGGTTTAGCGATGTTCAGGGAATGGGGGATTGTCTTCCGAGAGAAAATAGTCCCGATATATTTCTTCTGCCATCTGCTTAATAAACGGTTTTGTAATCTAAAACATTCTATACATATTAACTTGCACCTGCTACGCAATATAACAACATAAACAGACGAACGCAGAAAGCTCTGGAGGGCCCCTTTAATCTATTATAATCTTGTAGGGGGACAATAGCTACTTCTGCAATACACAAAAGGGATTCTCGGGAAGACGGAAGTTCATCCTTCCCCTCTTTTCTCGTCGTGGCCGGAGGCGAGACAACCTCCGTCACCAGCTGTCAAGGTTCCTAGACGGGCGTTACAAACGAGGCGTTAGCGACATCCACCAGGTGCTCTTTGCTAATCGTTTAATTCGTTTTAAAATTCCTTTTCGTGACTTTTTCAACAAGATATTAATGTGTTCGATGCGATACTGCTCCTTTGAACACATATAGACCAAAAAATTAGCGCCGAAATTTCGTTGTAGTATCCCTTTAAAAACCACGAACGACAATTATCCGAAGCTTTATTTGAAACCACAGGAAACGCTTTTCCGTTTTCCAAAAATGCCGTAGCAGTTCGCGACGGAGAAAAACGCTGTCGCCCGAACTTCCTGACATCATGTCTAAACCGCAAGGAATCGTACTTCTAAAGGGTTACTACGGCCAATAGACCGTTCCTAAAAGTCCGTCTAGCGACATTGGCGGTCACTATTGTTTGGACATGAAGCGCGTGATCGAATCCGAGTCCTCGCCGAACGATGACGGAGCGTTCGTCTTCAATACGAGCTGAGCCGAGTTCCCACCGAACGCGGACGTCAGCCCTCGTGTCCAATTCATGCCTAGAGTTCGTGATCGAGCAATGGCGGGCAGGCGTTGGCGCGGACTTTTGAAAACGGTCTATTAAGGTGTATTCACACGAGGGAGAAATCCCGGAGATTTCTCCCCGGCACGGGCATCCCACGACGAAAACGTCAGGCTTTGCGATGTGCAAAAGCCTCGCGTTTTCACGCTAAGCACGAAAATGGCGGCGCCCACAAGGTAACTAGAGAGTGCCCACACCCTAGTGGTCTATTTTCGACGAGCGCTACCAAAAGTGGCGCTTCGGTCGGCATGTATACGTTTGGCCAAAGTCTCGCAAAAACTTTGGTGCTTTGGTGCATGGATCGCGTTCCGACTGGTGTGTTTTGCCGCGATCAAAAAAGCGGTCTTTCGATTTCCGCCTTATAACGTCATAGACGTGCCATGCTGTCGCCGGCCGCGATCCTGGCGGCGTCACAGAGCAGCGGTGGTGGATGTGGCAGACAAAGAGTTATTACGATGTACGCTGGAGGTTCAACCGGCGCTAGTGTCTATGCGACTTCCGTAACGCTAATTGAAGCAGACAGCAACCCGTCTATTTTTCCCGTGCTCCTGTGTATTCCTATGGGAAAACCCGCGTGCATTTTGTCTCTTCGTTGGAAAATGACACAGAACACTTTGGTTATTTGGGTAGTACCGAACAGTATGTACCTTGATTAACATTGTAAAAGTGTCATTGCTTTAGTTAGCGGATTTTTCTTTATCATTGAACGATATTTAACTTCGCTACATTTCAGTCCCAGACATGTGTTCGTGTAAAAACGAGTGACGGTTCAAAGCAAAATAATGATCGAAGGGAATATAGAGCGTGTTCAATGTTCGCCAGCATTCCGGTGACGCTTATGTATTGCTAATATTCCAGTCTTGTCACTGTATGATCATGACGCCGTCGTGCAGTTTATGAGCGGATAAAAACATTCAAAACGTAAAAATAAAGTATGTGGACAATGAAAGGTGTCTCTTTGTAATGTTTTTTTTCTGCCGGGCAACCTTTATCGGGCACTTGTTCTCAAATATTTCGAGCGTGCGGGTGGTGTTTCCAACGTAGAAGCATCTTCGCAAAGATCAGAAAGAGTAAAGCGGTACCTACTTATTTAAAATCGGAATATATTACGTGGACTTCAAACTATTTTGATCGTACATGCACGGGTAGTTACTGATCCAGTGTTACTACGTAGTTCTTGCCGTCTCCCTTGGTTTCCACATGTTCTTCGTTCGTTTGGCACGTATATCCCCCATGCTGAAAAGCGCCGACGTCGTGTTCGTGCTAACAGTGCTCGTCAGTGCACATAAATACACGTACGAAGCCGTCTTACCACCGTTTTCAATGCGATGAATTTGAAAGAAAAACGCCGTAACTGACCAATTATTTCGTCGGCCTGAATGAGAAATGTTCCAAGCTACCTAGTACGTACGAATTATTGAAAATTTTTGCTCTTATGATCGAGCGCAGGGAGAAAAGGCACTCACTTTTTCCCGTAGAAATGCAATGCCGGGAGTAAATTTTCGACTGATTGCTGTCTGCTTCAATTTGCGTCAGCACACTAGCGTCACTTGAACCTCCAGCGTACATTAGAATACCTCTATGGTGGCAGACACCCGTTGTTCTACCTTGGGTCGCTGTCCAGCTTGACGGTCCACCGAAGCTTCGGCAGCCTGGACTTGAAACACTTAATGTTTCAAAAGTAGCGCAAGGTGTGTCGATGCACGAGGCGTGTGCAACGTGCAGCCGTTGGCGAGAGCTTTGAGCTAGATATCAGACGCCATGTACTTCCCAGAAGTGGCGCGCGGCACGTGTCTCGAGCATGTCCCCAACAATGAATGGCGCCACTTTTCCCAGGATAGAAGGGCTTTAGAAACACCTAAAGCCCCTTGATAAAAGCGTTTTTACAAGTACCGCCAACCATTGTTGTGAAAGCGCGCGAGACACGTGCCATGACCGTGTGCTCCGCCGCCATTCGCTTCCAAGGCCCGCTCATTTCAGTGCTGCGCCGCCATTTGCTTCCAAAGGCCGCTCGAGACATGGGCCTCGTGCACTCGCGCATTTGACGCTACTTGCAAGACAAACGCAAACACATCGAGGGGCTTTAGAAACACCGTGACGACAGCGACACTCGCGTTCGCTCGTGCTTTTTGCCGATACTCCTAGCGCCAACCGCCAGGATCGTGCCATCCGACAACATGACACTCCTGTCTTTCTGACGTCATCTGTTGCCACTTTGGGACTGCGTATGAGTCGCGAGCAGGATAAGACGCTAAGCACATCAGTCGGAGACGCGTTCCAGGTACCATACTAAAACGCCATTATTTTTAAAATTAATTTTGCCTTCATCGACGCTGAAGCTTCTCGCAGCTTCAGCGTCGATGCTTTTGAGTAGCTACCGCAGCTTGTAGCTTTCGTACTTTGGCAACTAGTAGCACTGATCTCTGTTGTAGTAGGCTGGATTGCGGACCGCGGCCTTGGCAGCTGGGGCCGAGTTTCGCCACCGGCGGCCATTGATTGACACCAGCCAATGCATGGGACCCTATGGGAAGAACGAGAAAAAGTGCCGTTTTCCCCGTTTCTAAGCTGTTGTCGGCACTGCAACTTGTGTATGCTTTTCGATAAGCCTGTAAGATAGCTTGCGTACAAACATTAAAACTGACATCCCTCACAGTTCATGTAAATAAATATTTTGTGGTCGACAGTGACTCTGCTGCAGTGCAGCTCAATGAGGCGAGAGTTGCCTAGAGTTACCGCGGAGTCGGTGGCGGTTTCGTCGAGTTGAGCTTAGGAGACGACAAGCTCGAAGGCTTTGCTACGTGGAATTCGCTCTCTCCCGGAGAGCCGCCATCGAGATGGAACTTCTTTGTTATTCATAAACTTTTGGGCTTCCCCGAGGACGGTCTCATTGACGGCAAGTTCCTTTGTTTACTTTATGCGAGAGCAAGCTTGCCAGCTCAGCCGTAGGTGCTCCGGTACGTTTGATTTTTTTAATCGGCGTTCGAACGTTTGACAAATACCGATTCGATCTCCAAACACCCGACATAAGGATCGCAGGACGCCATAAAATACTGACTTCCGAGTACAGCGTACACGCTTCAATATTCTTACTTGTGTGCGTTTCTCCCATAGACTTGCGTGTATTGCCTGGTGTCAAGCAATTGCCGTCGGTGGCGACACCGACAGGCCCCCGATCCGCGATCCAGTATACAATAGAGACTAATAGGCTCTTGTAGCGCAGGTTTTTTATTAACTTCTACACGGAACATAATTGCTACCATGAGGTATCGCTGTGAGTTCGAAGCACGCTCATCGGTGCGCCAAAAAGATTACCGTGCCCACGGTAGCTTGCAGTACCGTTATGCTAAAACGGCCTAATGTCGACACCAGGTACACGAATCGGAAATAATGGCCAAACGAAGAAAGATTGTGTTCGCGTATCGTTGTCTCCTTGTCACATCTATGGATAGGATCTGTCTATCCACGTGACGGGTGGTTTATTCCACTTAAAAATAAAAAAAAAATTGTTGCGCCTTTTCGTTTGAAAGAGCCAAACTGTTAGGACTTGGATGGGGACAAAATGTGCTTTATTACGAAGGCAGCGTAAACGTCAGTACAAACATTTTTTTTTATTCTCCCCACTGGTAGACATATCTTCTATATCTCAGAAAGGAAACCGTGTGTGTTTATTTAATATTTATTTTAATATTTATATTATAGGAAGACGTGGAAAGGAAGGTACCGTAAAAGGCTTGCGGGGCGCACATTTGGTTTCTTTTTCTCCACAGAGGAGTTCAACGACGCGCTTCGCCGTTACCACGGGTAATATCAAAATCAATAACACATTAGGGATGTTCCCAATGCGCCGGTTTCGTAAACTACGACTCGTCTGGACAACGAAGTATGCAATCGATACAAAGAGGGACAAGTCTCTCTGGCTCAGATAGGTCTCGCTCAAAGTAGAACTCTGTTGTGCCGTTATCGCCCAATACACAGTAGAATGTGTATCGTATTGGAGGACATAAAGTAGTTGGATCGATTCAGGTTGTTCAAATTCATGCTGTTTCCGAAATAGTAAATCCGGACTCGGTGTTCTATAACACTTTTTGCGTTTTCGCAATAACACCAGTCGACCATTAAAAAAAAAAAATTTATTGTTTTCGGCAACGTAAGAATCTTATATAAAAAAGAAGAAAACAATAAGATCAGTGCATTTGTTCCTTTAACGTCAACATAATCACAAGTCTTGTACATTGTTACGCGAAAAAAAAATCGATTAGAAATACATTTATTTTCGCTTAAAAACTAATAATAAAGATCCCACGATTACTCGAGAAGAAAAGTAACTGGCCATTACTTGAAAAAGTAATCGTTATTTTTCTGATCACTTCAGATTTTCAAGACGACAGGTATTTATTCCGGTTTAAAAACGGTTCCTTAAAGGAATACTGAACCAAGGAATTTAGTGCCCATAATAAGTGGCGCACGTTCTTTCCACGAGCCAGCAGCCGCCGGTGTGCGCGAGCACACGCAACAAAAATGACGTCAAAGGCCTCCATTCGCGCTTAAGATGACAGTGAAATGGATGGGCTTCGGGCCGAAGGAGAATAAATACAAGTTTTTCATCTACACAGTGGTGTCTGGTGTTAAAGGTAAGCGATTATTTGCTTTAACAAGCCCGTAGCTTTCACTTGTAGAGATGAAAAGCCTGTCTTTATTCTCCTTTGGCCCGAAGCCCATCCATTTCACTCTTCTCTTAAGCGCGAATGTAGGTTTTTGACGTCATTTTCGTAGCGTGTGCTCGCGCACACCGGCGGCTGCTGGCTCGTGGAAAGAACGTGCGCCATTTATTATGGACACTAAATTCTTTGGTTCAGTATCCTTTTAACGTGCTGTCCATTATAGGATTCAAATCATCGAACTATCAACGACTTATTTTCTTAACGCACCGATTTTGGCCAACCGTCCTTTTGTCGGAGATTTGATTCGAGGATCCCTTCGTATAGAAAAATTGCGCATAAAAAAGGACGCCATCAAAAAGGAGAGGGAACTGTAGCAACGCTTACGAGTAATTTGAGTATACTTCCAAAAGTACTCTCGTGGTTACTTCCTAATAAACGTAATCGAAGGATTACAAAATTACTCCAAGTAGTAATCGATTAATGCGCGTATCGTGCGAGTCGTTAATGACCAGTGAATCGACGCGGCGCCACCTCAGCTCGAGCGTTCTCGTGGCCGCCTGCGCCACTACGAGGAAGCATATGGCAGCCTTCGCTAGGCGCCGAGAGACTGAGAAGGGGACGATCGCTCGCCTGGGGGCGTCAGAACGGCCGAGCTCTGGTTCGACCGTTTTTGTGGGTAGACCTAAAGCTATAGCATGCCTTTGTCTCCACTCTACTCGCGGAACGCTTCTGAACGTGGGACGCCGTCGTCCGACGTTTCACTTTGGCGTGCGAACGTTTTCGACGGAGTGCGGTAGAGGCAAGGTAGCTATAGACGCTTTGCAGCAGCTGTGCATGGGAGCCGCCATAACTGACCTTCAGTTTTTGTCTCCTCTTATTTCGTTTATTTCCCTTCATCATTACCATAGCAGGCCAGGTTATTGCCACATTATATTCAAAGCTGGGTCCTTTCCTAAAGCATCGGCCTTTGTAGAGGATCGGCAACTACCGTTTCAGTTGCTCGGCATTTCGGTAAGACAAGAGAAGGTCAGCAATGGCGGCTGTAATTTGGCGCGTGTGCAAAGCGTCTATAGCTTTAGGTCTACTCAACGATCATTCGAACCAGAGCTCGGAGTAAACGAATGATTAGAGCGCGTCAAGTTTTGTTTCTTTCCAAGATAACAAAAAAAAAAGTGTTTGAGATGGTCAGTACAAGATACTGAGAAATGTAATTAAGATAGAGTAGCTTTAACACTATCGATAAAATGTATGCGCAAGATACTTAATTAAGCGTGGCACGAATCTCGAGATATTGGGCAAGAACGACACGTACATTAAAGGGTCTCAAACACAGCTGAAGTGTTTGTTTTTTAAAAGGTGATTAAACAAACATTGAGGTCAAGAAAAACGAAAAAAAAAACAACAACAACAAGAAAATAAAATTAGTTAGCTGTGTTCGAGAACTTTTAGTCAATCTGTCGCTTTATCCCCGTATAGTCTCGTTTTTTTATTTCGTTTTTTTTTGTAAGGCTTAAAGCAGCTCGTTTGCGCCCTCACTTTCAGTTCATACCAAATAACCTCCGAAAGTAATCGAAATACAGTATCTCGAGCAGAGTATGTGAGATATTGCCTATCGTAAATACTCTACTCAAGATACTCTATTTAAATTCTGCAAAATATAGTGCGGGAAATGCAGTCCCTGATTCCGTCGAGGGGAGAATTGTACAGGGCCGTTCTTGGCCTATTTATTTTTATTTATTTATTAATTTATTCATTTAATTCACCGCCCGCAGCACCTGACGGCCCGGCACGCAGTGGATTCATATAACAATAGTGTACACAACAGCATTAGAGCAAAAATACATGCATACATTCAATAAAAGCACAAACAAAAGACAATCAAAAGCATAAGGAATATCTGATAATGCGGCGAAAAAAAATCATGTTGTCCATCATTTCTGCAACCGCTGAAAATTGTTTTATTCGCCAATAGTTTTAGGGGAAAAATAAAGATGATCTCAACTGGTGTTCGCATTTCTATTTTCGCACTTTCCGTTCATGATTGACTCGACGTAATGCATAATGCGTGGAAAAAATGTAGTTTTCAGCCTGTATACAAGCTCTACAGTAATGAATGTTACGAAATAATTTCTGACCGTAATTTTTTTCTTTTTGCTTCGATTGCTTAACCCTTGTCACGCTAAATTCTCCACCGTCATCTCCAACGACAAATCTGGCCGCTAAGTTTTGAACCCTCTCGATTTTATTCTCATCGATGGCTGTTTGTAGGTCCCCAACTGTACAATTGTACTCGAGAGCCGATCTATAATGTAACTTTTGAACAGCCTATCCCGCGCACTTTGCGGAAATTTTCTTGTATTGCAAGGGGCCTAATAATTTACAAGCTTTGACTGCTGTAAAATCTACGTGCCTATGCCAACCTAGACACGATGTTAGATGGACTCCTAAATATTTAAATTTAAATAACGTTCGCACTGATCAATCGTATATCAAATCAATAAATCAAATCGATCAGAATGCGGTAGGTGGCGGCGTACCAGTCCCTTGGTCCCGCTCGGTCTCGCCGCGTGGCTTGGGGCCCACGGATCCTCGAAACGGTCTTAAACGCAAACACATAAGAAGATTGTATCTCTTTCAGACGTTCTCCTGCTGTTGTCTTTTCCTTAGATTTGGAAACATTTTGTTTTGCGTACCAGCAGTGTCAGATGTTGCATTAGGATTAATGATGAGCAGCTCGCCTGCAAGCTCACTGTATTTTTTTGTTTTTAGTTCATCTTTTTTTAGTGAATGCGCCAACATAGTATTTTGCGGCACACTTCGTTAGTTGCGGCGCTGAAGCTAAATTTAATTTTACGGTCGCGCGCACCTGATCTCCTCACCAAGGTAAAAACTGTAGCGTCGTCGTACATGCTTCGGTTGAGCTCCCATCTTGGGCTTGCGCGAACGTTTTTACTAAAATACTGGGATATTATATGAAAGGTCGTGGGTGTGTCGATTGCTCGCTTCTCCCAGCGGTCGAGAGCGGTTCCACGCTTCGTGCCTCATGTGTCACTATGATCATGGCGCCATCTATAATTTGGCTGCGGCGCGGCCATGGCGAAGACCAGTTAACAATTTTGAAACTTGGGGTCTACATGGACTGAAACAGGCAAGAAACTCGGCGGTTAAACTATACACCTCTAAAGAAAGCACAATGAAATGCTCAATTAGGCCATTTTTGTTTATATATATATATATTTGTTTTTTTATGTATATTTCTTCTATCCCTGTAGTGCTAGGTGGGACGCTGCTTCCAGCACACAGGTTAAGAGCTCTCCAGGTTCGAATTGCGAGAGCGCTCTCGTCCCCGCGGTCACTAACAAGTTAGAACTGCAGGTGTCACGTTTCCAGCGGGAGCTTTTTGATACCCTCAATAACGGTTCGCAGTCCCTTGCACCTCAGGTGCGCGCACGCAGCCAAGGACGGCGGAAGGCATGAAGCGCGTGCTCACTCTCAGAAAAAAAAGGGTGTAGTACTTACACCCTTTAGTCCCGTGTAATTAATACACCCCAAAAAGTTTAGTTCGACGTACAGCGCGCTGACGTCGAACCGACGGTACACACCTTCACGAGCGTCTTGATAGCCGAGTGGTACAACTTATCAAAAAATAACGAATGTGTGTGTTACTTACTAAAAAAAAAAACGTTTTTTTTTGTTTTATTGCAAAAACTTTAGTGTTTTTTTTTTCTTTCTGTGATCTTTGATACGTACTTTAGCTGTTCACTGAGTGATATTGAACCGTTATCAAGCCTCTCGCAAAATTTGGGCTGTCAGTTCGACGTCAATGCGGTGTACGTCGATTTGAAGTTTTGGGGTGTAAGACAACAGGGTGTAAGGACTACACCCTTTTTTTAGAGTGCTGGGGCCTCAGCATTCCAAAAACACGCTCCGCCGTTTCTTTCCAACCAGAGCTCCGCGTTTTGACGCCCCCTCTCGTCTTCTCCTCTCTCTCTCAGTTTCCGCCCGCATAGTCGTCTTCCGCGCGCTGCCATCTCTTTCTACTGGGCTGTGAAACGCGTTCTGGGCATGCGCAGTAGCTCTCTTCTCAGGAATGTCAGACGTCGCGCATGCGCACACAGCCCAGTAAGTTGGCGCTTTCTGGGTCTCGGTGGTCTACTCGTTGAAAGGGTGTATAATACTCAACGTCAACAAAGGCGGACTGCTTGGCATTAGGAATGCCGCGAACTTTTTCCGAATCGAAGTTTCGATGATCGAATCAAGCGGTTCGAAAAGTTCGAAAGATTTCGATTTTTCGAATTGTCTGTATCGTAAAATTCGACGGAGGTCGAATTTTCGACCTTGTTAAGCTAAGAAGTTCGACGCTTTTCGAACCGTCGAACTTATTACGCTAAAAAATTCGATCTTTTTCGAACTTTCGAACTTAATGCGCTGCAAGGTTCGATGCTTGTCGAACTTTCGAACTTGACTGACCAAAAAATTCGATGAATTTCGAACTTTCGAACTTATTTATCAAGAGAATTCGAAAAGTTTCGAACTTTCGGATTCTGAAAAGTCAGAAGTTCGACGAACTTCGAACTTTTAGGGTAAAAGTTCGACGTTCGTCGAACTTCGAAAGACCGGCGGACGGTTTCATTTGATTTCAAGTAGTGGGGTACATTCGTAATTTTTTTTTTCTCGAACTTTTACACGCGGTGCTGCGTTCCTTACGAAAGACAATGTCGTTTATTTCAATGTTCTGGCATGCTTAGGTTTAAAGAAATAAATCCCCGAAAGGGCGAGGAAGGACGACGGGTTTTTGACGATTATCGTTTGTGCCAGATTTGAAGCACGCTGCAGCCGGAGCTATTTATGGTAGATATGTTATCCTTTTTTTTAAGAATGATCTATGTATAGCCTAGGTAAGTGCCGTCTTAAGATGTGATTATTGTTATTCAACGCGAGTTTCGAAGAAATGTCCAAACATGTATCTGCATGCAATTATAACCTAAACTTGATATTTATTTTCGTCTAAGTTGTTTGAGGTATCGCATTTAAATTAACACCAGAGACAGTACATATCATTTCCATCTGCAGGATACGAAATAATATATTTATTGTTTTTTCACGTTAAGGAATAAATTAACTCATGGGAGAAGATTTCTAACAGTGTTCAATTTCAGAACGTCATTAAAAGAAAACTTTTTTCTTTTTTTTTTTTTGCTTCACGTTCCTGGGACGTGTTTCTTTTAGCCTGTACACATTTTGGTAAAAGAAACTTGTTTTGAAGTTCTGAACCTCTGAATATGCAAGAATAGAACACTTCCGACGAATTCTTGATAGTTTTTTTTTTTCTCCTGCTTTTTATTCCCGGATTTATTCTTTTTTTTCTTTTTTTTTGTTCCTATCGGCACAGGTGTTTAGGTCGAAAAGACAGCTTTGAACTTCCGAACCACTAAGCATGTGACGAGCAATGCCTTCTGACAACGAGTTTCTAACAATGACCATCTACTCGATCTTTTATGCAGTGAAGAGCGACAGTAGCTATACATATGCATAAATAATTTCAGATTAAAATAAGCTCGACCACGCCCTCTTTCCCCGTATTGTTTTCTTTAACAGTCCGAAATACCTGCAAGGGGGAGAAGGAGGCTAAAGGCCCCCCCCCCCCCCCCCCCCTCCGCTACCCCCCTTTCCCCCCGTTTTTCCTCTTCCGCCGCCACTTGTATGGTAGAACGCTCCTCGACCTCGAGTTGTGTCGGCTTCTGTGCTTTTTGCGAGGCGATTCCTCCGTCCCAGAAAATAAACCTCCAGGACAATTATAAACTTCACCGGATCGGATTACTACCAGCGTGCAAGGAGTGGCGAGCTAGTTTGCCAGGTCGCTTCAAGGTTTTTCTGAGCCTCAACCTCCTGCTCGCCCCTGGCCGTTTCGAACTGGATGAGTCTCGTAAAACAGTGTGTTCGTGCAATCACTACTGCGTGATGCAGGTTAAAGACCGACCCCCCCCCCCCGGGGGCTGGCGGTCACAATTCTGCACTGGCAAATATTCTAGCACGTCCGGGACACTCGTCGTCTCATTTAATTGCCTGCCCAACTTCGCAGAATCTAGATATCACACCCTAACTTTTCTAAACTTGATTTTGTGAAAACCAGTGAGTCGTGAAAACGTTATTTGAAACTGAAACTGTGGGAAAACTTGAAAATCGGACTTCGAACTTTGCGCACTTGGATTAGAAAGAAATTCAAAATCTTCGAAGTTTTTTCGTTTTTTTTTTAATTTAGCGTTAAAAGAGAATCGAAACCTTCGAACTTTTCGAACTTTATGCAAAAAGAAATTCGAAATCTTCGAATTGTTCGAACTTCATGTTTATAAAAATTCGAAGCGTTCAAAGTTTTACAATTCTTTTTACAAAGAATTTCGAGATCTTCGAATTTATCGAACCTGAAGTAAAAAAATATTCGAAATATTCGAATTCGAAATTTTGGAAACCGTGAAAGCTTCGAAATTTTCGAATTCGAAACTCCGCTGTGGTCAAAAGTTGCGAATTTTTCGAAATCGAACCTCGGTCGGTACGAAAATATCGAAATTTTTCGAAATCGAACCTCAGTTCGCTTCGCAAATATCGAAACCTTTCGAAATCGAACCTAGGGTGGTTCGCGAATCCCTACTTGGCATCTGGAAGGATAAAAAAACGCACAGACGGAGCAGGCGGGCTGGTAGAGTTTGAGCACTGAAATCCGAGCAATACAATGCACACGCAAAAATTGCGCGTGCGTGTAAAGAATTTGCTTTTCTTGTTTAGTTTTGAATGTTTACCACTTTGGAGCATACCAACGATTAAAAATACACAGCCCAACGTATGATTCCGACAGCCCAGGACGCGCATGTTCTTCGCTTCGCAAAGCTAGCAAATCACGCGACATGCGCACAAACGCTGAAAATTAAACCGGCCGGAAGCCCTTTTACGAGAAGGTCTATTCACGACTACAATCTTCCATCGCATCTTTCGTTTACGCCAACGTACTGCCGCAAGTTTGAAACGTAGTGAATAAAAATCGGGGCAAGCCATTTTGAGTACAATTCTTGCCCGCTGACCAGCAATAGCAGCGACCCTTATAGGTCGCTGGAAA